>NC_045426.1:688833586-690108586 GCF_902635505.1 Sarcophilus harrisii
CCCTTAGAGAATTAATTTATTTGTCTGTTCATTTATTTATTTGCTTGTTTATTTGTGAACGATTTATAAATTTATAAAAAGCTTTACAAAAAGTCATCATTAAATTAATACTCATTAGCATCCCCTCTGTCCAGTAGGGTAGTCACTTGGGACAGTTGGGTTTATATTGGACCAGACCTGCTATTATTAATTCTGGAGATGAGGGTGGAAGCCTTCAGGGGTGCCCTGAAATATGCACTTCTCCCCTTTGCCAAAGGACTTCTAAGTCCCCTGCAGGTCCCTGATGGAGTCCTCCTTCCCACCCCTAGGTCAGCGGCTCTTTGGGGAGAGCATTCTGGGCTTGACACAGGGCTCGGTGTCGGACCTCCTGTCTCGCCCCAAACCGTGGCACAAGCTAAGCCTGAAGGGCAGGGAGCCCTTCGTGCGGATGCAGCTGTGGCTGAATGACCCCCACAATGTGGAGAAGCTCCGGGACATGAAGAAGATGGAAAAGAAAGGTGAGACCCGGTTAGCAGAACGGGAAAAAAGATCCAGAAGCCAAAATTATCTTCTCTGGGCTTCAAGAATCAAATCAAATCAGTAGATCTAGGCTCCGACAATAATAATGACTGATGTCAATGATAAGAATATAGAAATAGGCTGTATTATTCTGTTTCATAAATATCCTCCTTACTACCGAGAACCCCAAACAGGACCTGAGTTCGAATCAGTGCTCTTCCACATGCTTCCTGTGTGACCCTGGACAAGGCATTTCAGCTGTCCAGACCTTAACTTCTTCCTCTGTAAAATGAGATCTGGAATAGATGATCCTTTCTGATCCTAGATCTATGACCCAAAAAACCTGGCAGGGCACGGAAGGGGGAGTATCAGGTTGAAAAGGGAATGTACTACACTTAAGATTCCATTGGTATAGGGAATCCCCAGGCAACAGGTCCCCTCTATCAATGCAAGTTGTTATTTGCTCTGTAATTTAGTCTGGAGAGATGCCTGAAGCTACTAAGGAGTTAAGTGCTTTGCACAGGAACACATCTCCAGCGTGGGTCAGAAATGAGACTTGAACTTGCCTTCCTGACTCTGAGGATAAATTTATGTTCATTATGTCAAAACTTTTTATCATTATTATTATTGTTCAGTATTTCAGAGAGTAGCAATGGGACCTTTCTCTGCACTCCCTAGACCGACAGAGTTCACAACCCATCCAGACCTTCTCAGCATTATTATTACTTTTGTTAGTTCAGTATTTCAGATAGGAGCAACGGGGCCATTCCCTGTACTCCCTACACCACAGAGTTCCTTCCAGACCTTCCCAGCCTTATTATTACTTTTGTTAGTTCAGTATTTCAGATAGGAGCAACGGGGCCATTCCCTGCACTCCCTACACTGACAGAGTTCACAACTCATGTAGATCTTCCCAGCATTATTATTATTATTGTTCAGTTTTTCAGATAGGAGCAACGGGGCCATTCCCTGCACTCCCTACACCACAGAGTTCACAACCCATCCAGACCTCCCCAGGATTATTATTACTTTTGTTAGTTCAGTATTTCAGTGATTCTGTGATCATAGCAATGGGGCCATTCCCTGCACTCCCTACACCACAGTTTACAAACCATCCAGACCTTTCCATAATTATTATTATTTCAGTATTTCAGTGATTCTGTGACCATAGCAATAGAGCCATTCCCTGTACTCCCTACACTGACAGAGTTCACAACCCAGCCAGACCTTCCCAGCGTTATTATTATTGTTGTTGTTCAGTATTTCAGATAGGAGCAACGGGGCCATTCCCTGCACTCCCTACACCAGAGTTCCTTCCATTCCTTCCCAGCAGTATTATTGTTGTTGTTGTTGTTGTTGTTATTTCAGTATTTCAGATAGGAGCAATGGGGTCATTCCCTGCACTCTCTACACCACGGAGTTCATAACCCATCCATTATTATTATTGTTGTTATTATTGTTATTTCAGTATTTCAGATAGGAGCAATGGGGCCATTCCCTGCACTCTCTACATCAATACAGTTCCCAACCCATCCGGACCTTCCCAGCCTTATGATTATTGTTATTTCAGTATTTCAGTGACTCTATGATCATAGCAATGGGGCTACTCTCTGTACTCCCTATACCAATACAGCTCACAGCCCATCCAGCTCTTCCTAGCATTATCATTGTTATTATTTCAGTATTTCAGTGATTCTGTGATAGTAGCAATGGGGCCACTCCCTACACTGACACAGTTGACAGTACATCCAGTATGGTGCTTGTTTCCATCTTTCTATCAATTTTTCCACCTGACACCCCCCCCCCAAGCCAGGGTTTCTTCATTTTCTTTATATCATGAACCCTTCTTAGAGTCCTCTGAATAGTCTCTTCTTAGGAGAATAACTTGTCTTCATTTTAATGAATGTAAGATAGAAATTCAGCTAGAGGTAAATGAAAATAAAGATGTAATTTTGTTCTCCATCCAAGTTCACAGACCTCCTGAAATCTAGAGGACCCTAGGTTAAGGGACCCTGCTCTCTAGGCCTTTTCATATTCAAAGAATTCCAAGATAGAAGGAAGGAGTGTTCCACATCAGTTGGACCTCACTTACACTTCATGACACTTCCCTTAATTATCCTTCCCTTTCCAGGTGTTTATTCTCCTGATGATTACCTTTGGAAAGGCAGAGTGGTACAGTGAAGAGAAGGCCAGTCTTGGGGCACAGAAAGGCCTACTTCTAGTCTTGCTTCTGACCCATTCTATCTGGGCAAGTCACAGAACTTTCTCCATGGCCCAAACAGCTCTCTAAGGAGATTAGGTGAAGAGCAGCTACTGATTTATATTGTTAGAGGAAGTTTGCTCACAGGAAGATCCCTATGCAGATAAAATCACATCTTGTTTGAAATAGAGAATGGAAGATGGATAGATGGGTGGGTTATGGATAGATAGATGATTGGATAGAGAAATTATAGATGTATTGATTAATGATGGATAGCAAGATGATTGAATAGAGAGAAACACTGATGGATTATGGATAGGATTGCTAATTGATTGTATAGAGAGGCGTAGATGGATAGCTATAAATACATTGATGATGGCTGGATAGAAAGACATGTTGATTGATAATGGATTTGGATAATTGATTGATAATTATTGGATCACTGCATTAATAGTGGACAGAGAGATAAATACATTGATTGACGATGGATAAATAAATAGGTAGGTAGACGATGAGAGAGATGGATAAATGACTATCGATACATTGATGAGGGATAAGTAGCTAGCCAGGTGAATTGATAGATAGGGATAATTGGATAAAGAAGATGGATAGATCCACTGACTGATGATGGATAGAAAGATAATACAGGCTTGAATAGATAGATTCTTTGATTGATGGTGGATCCATAGATGAAAGGTGATTGACTAGAGAGATAGATACATTCATTAATGATGTATATATAGATAGAAAGACAGGTAGATGATTGGATAGAGAAGCATGGATGGATAGACAAATAGAGTGGTAAACTAGACAGATAGAAACATAGATGGATAGAGACAGAGATATCTGCTGCTGGGTCCTCAGGCCCACCATGGTACCCCCATTGCCTTTGGGGAGACTCATAATTCCTTCAGAGACTGCAATATCCTGTGACTCACAACCTGATTGTGAAAATGTTCTCTAAAAAAAAATTACTCTTGTTTCAGGAAGTAATTTAAGGTCATTAAGAACGCTGCTCATTTTCCCAAAGGAAATTTACCCATTCTCCTCCTTTGAGTTTTGAGCCCAGTTCTGATTCAGTTCAAGAAACAGTATCCATAACAATCTGATCCGAAAAGCAGAGTGAGACAGTGGATGGAAATCTGGCCTCTGAAGACCCGAGTTCAGGGCTTGCCCCTTGCCTTCCCTAGCCATATGGGCCCTGGACAGCTCCTCCAACCTGTAAATTACAGCTCGGTGGCCATGCTAGATGGATCTTCTTCGTTGGCAGCTCCCCCCATCAGTGACATCACAGGTCCAGTGCCCAAAACCAGTCCAACCTTTATTAAGTGTCTGCTGTATGCTAGGCACAGGTGAGACACAAAAACAAAAAGACCTTGCCCTCAGTGAGCTTACATTTTAAAGGAGAAAGGGGGAAGAAACCATTTTATTATTTTTATTCTTAATATTCTTGAGTCCCTAGAGGTAGAATTAGCTCTGGGGGATCAGGATGGCTATGTAATCAACATGCCTGGCCTGGGCTTCTCCCTCAGCCTACCTGAAACGCCGCTACGGACTCATCAGCACCGGCTCCGACAGCGAGTCGCCCATCACGCGCTCCGAGTGCCCCAGCCCGGGACTTCAGCCCCAGGACCTGAGCCTCCTGCAGATTAAGAAGCCCAGGGTGGTCCTGGCCCCCGAGGAAAAGGAGGCCCTAAAAAAGGCTTACCAACTGGAGCCCTACCCATCCCAACAGACCATCGAGCTGCTCTCTTTCCAGCTTAACCTCAAAACCAATACCGTCATCAACTGGTTCCACAATTATAGGTGATTTGGGGATCTCAGCACTGAAGGGGGTGGAGAAGCTGGGGAGGGACATCCGCTGTCGGGAGGAGGGAATAAAGGTGGCTGAGGTCAGAGAGAGAGGGATGGTCATGCTGGAAAGGGTGGAGATGATTAGAACCAGAAAGACTGAGGGCTGTACGCCATAAAGGTAAATGGAGGGGACCCAAAAATGGGAGTCAGGGATCAATGTTATAATCAGTGAAGACTGGGGTCATTGAGACAGAGGAGGGAATAGAGGGACCAGATAAGTGAGAGTGATGGGTTCAGGAGAGGGAGGAATAAATAGTGTCTGAGGTAGATCTGAAGCCAGGTCCGATTATTTCCAGGTCCAACCCCCTATTCACTCACTGCTCCTCTGTCCTAGGTACCTAAAAGGTTTATAAAACACCAGCTATGGGCTTTGCAAACCTATGGAGCATTCTATATGGGAAAAGCAAGACCAGTTATGGTCAGGAGGAGAAGAATGGACAGGGCAGAGGGAGTAGGGGCATTTGGGTGAACTGGAGGGGGGGGAATAAAGTTGGGGGAAAAGAGCAGATAACTGAGAACAGGAGATGGAAGAAGGGGAGCAGGAGGAAGGGGTAAAGAGGATGGAATAAATAAGTGGGAACTTAGGTCAAGTGACTGGAGGGATGGAGGAGGAGGGGAGGTGAGGTCGGGGGGGTGGGTCAGAAGAGGAAAGAATGACTGGGATAGAGAAAGTAGGTCAGGGCATGGAGAGATGGCTCTGATGAGGAGAGGGGCAGGGGAAGGGTGTCTAAATGAATAACAAGGAAAGGCTGAAATCCTGAGAATGGAGCGAGTGGGATGGCTTATGCGTAGGATGGAAGGATGAGAGAGTGAGAGCTGAAAGAATGGATATATGGGACAAAGTGAAGGATGGGAGTGGGAGCAGCCAGGTAAAAATGAAAGGAGGAGGGGGCAACTGGGGTCATTGGACAAAAGAATGAATGGGATGGTCAAGTGAGGATTAGAACTAGATTTCTTTTCTTCTGTTACTGAGCCCAGGGCTTTGAGGTTTTAATTTGCTTTGCTAATTTGCTAGGGACCACTAGGTGGCAAAGTGGATAGAGCATCAGTCCTGGATTCAGCCTTACTAGCTGTGTAACTCTGGACAAGTCATTTAACTCCACTTGCCTCATAATAAATAAATAAATTGATTGATTGATTTGGTGATTTCTCCCATAAATAATAATAGGGGGGTGAGGGTGGGAAGGCAGAGAAGGTAGCACAGGCCCTGTAATTGAGAAATCAGATCCATCCCGTTGAGATCACTTTTTGGTCCCTAGCTCAGTGGTCCAAGTGGTCACAGTACTCGCATCTTCTTGGGCAATGAAGGGGCTTGGGTTATAGTTTGGGAGTCTTAGACAACCAACCACCCCCAAGTCAGTTTGGAAGCTTTTCACCTAAGCCATTCTCTCTCCCCATCCCAGGGGATCCTTCTGATTAAAAGGGCAAAGGACAAAGACAGCATTAAGGAAAGGCGGAAGGGGACCTTCTGGGTCAGAAGAGGCAGCAGTGGTGGGCTAGAAGGAAGCTCAGAGGCCCCCCCCCCATCGCTCTCTCAGGAGCACCCTGAGTGGCCTGCCTTGGGTTCTAGTGACCCAGGCAGTGTTCAAGCCCAGGTCAGCCCAGTCCCAAGTCCAGCCTTTCCCCTACCATGACTCCAAATGGAGCAGAATGCCCTTCATAAGGATATGAAGATACTGCATCCCCTGACCAGATCTGAGCAGGATGGGCAGGGAAACAGGTCCCAGATGAAAACTTGGCTGCAAGTACAGGATACTCCCCCAGACCCCTGGGGAGCTAAGCAGAAATGGGCAAAGGATGGACCAATCTCATGGTCCCCTGCTCAGGGTTCCTGGTTTCAGTCAGCCCATTTGGGGGCAATTTATAATGGCTTTTGAGGGCAGTGGAGAGAGCCCCAAACTGGGGGGTAGAAGACTGGGGTCCAGCCCAGCATCTGCACAGTGTTCATGCACAATGACCTTGGTCACATCCCTTCATTTCTGAGCCTGAGTTTATTGTCTTGTAAGATGAGAAAGTTGAAGTCACTTCCTGCTCTAACATATTATATTCTAAGTCCCCTCCCAGCCCTGACATCCCCTGTCCTAAGATCCCCGCTAACTGACATCCCCTGTTCTATAGCCCTCCCCCGCAAGTTCTGAAATCCCCTGTTCTAAATCCCATCCCACCTCTGAAATATCTTGTCCCTTCTAGTTCTGACATTTCTTGTTCTAAAGCTTCTGCCAGCTCTGTCACTCCTTGTTCTAAGTCCCCTCCCTGCTCTGACATCCCCTGTTCTAAGTCCCCTCCTTGCTCTGTCATTAGTTGTTCTAAGTGCCCTCCCAGCTCTAACACAAGGCTCCTCCCAGCTTGGCCATCCTCTTGTTCTGTAGTACAAATCATTATATTGGGAGTTTTGTGAGAGCAGGATTCATGTTTTTGCCTTTCTTTGTAGGCCCAAGTTTAGCCCAGTCCCTGGCACCTAATAAGTGCTTTTTACAAATGTACTTATTGGTTTAAATCAATTATAGTAGAATAATTAATCATCTGACTTATTTGCTGAAGAAAGTGGCAGATTTAACTTAATGCCTCCGGCTCCTCTCACTTCTGTTGCTCATGATAAGGAAAGGCCGGGGGGCTAACAGCCTCCCCTCCCACTGACGTTCTGCTTCCGCCACAGGTCCAGGATGCGCCGAGAGATGCTGGTGGAGGGCACCCAGGACAACGATACTGATCTGGAACAGAGCAGCTGCCCCAGCTTCCCGCCAGCCAGCAACTCCCACCAGAGGCCCACCCCACCGAGCCCAGACTCAGAGGCTGAAGAACAGAAACCTGCGGTGCAGGAGCTTGAGGTCCAGGGTGTCAGCGACAGCTTTGCCCCTCTCCCTGCCCAGGGCAAGACCTTGATCGTGATCAAGCAGGAACAGGAGGAGGCGGAGGAAGCAGAGGGGGACTCGGGGCTTCAGGACTCGGGGGAGGCAGAAATGGGCCAGAGCCAGGGCCCGAGTCTCAAAGAAGAAGTGCCAGAACCCACAGTCCTGGAAGATCCGAAGAGGACCCCGGGGTCCCTCCTGCATGGTAACGGCATGCACCAGGCACCCGCCACCCCAGACTGCCCCCTCCTCCACCTGCCCCAAGAGATTGAGGATGGGGAGCGGCTCCACCCCGACCCCATCAGCTTTAAATCCACCTCTGAGTCCTCCCGCTGTAGCCTTGAGGTGTCCCTGAACTCACCCTCCGCTGCCTCCTCTCCGGGCCTCCTGATGTCCGTGTCACCTGTGCCCTCCTCCTCGGCCCCCATCTCTCCCTCCCCGCCCGGCGCCACCCTTGCCAAAGTGCCGAGTTCCAGCCCCTCTGCGGAGACGGCGGGGGCCTTGCCCCCTGGCACCAAGCCAAACCCCAGCACCCAGCGGCGGCACGAGAAGATGGCCAATCTGAACAACATCATCCACCGGTTGGAGAGGGCCGCCAACCGTGAGGAGGCCATGGAGTGGGAATTCTGAAATTCAGAGCCCGCTCCCCGAGACTCCTTCAGGCGGCAAGGCCCTCCATCCGAGGGAGATGAGATCAGGGGAGGGGGACGAAGTAGAACTATCAAACTCTATCTGTGGACTGTGATTTGTGGGGGTGGTTTTTTTTTTTAATTCCATGAAATTTTGAGGGGGTTGGGGAGGGGGGAAGTTTCAGAGTCAGGCCTTCTCTTCAACCCTGACCAACGTCCCTGCAGGCGGTGGCGGTGGGCTCAGCCCCATTCCATCCTTGCTGGGAAAACTCAGAACTCTTTTAGAAAGAAAAAAAAAAAGAAAATATTTATAGACCTCTTTTAGCTATTTTAATAAAGGATCCTTTCGAATTTATTAATGGTTTAAGCTGCTTTGATATTCAAGAGAGCTATAAGTCAGGACGATGTAGCAGTTGTCCGGAGACAGGCGGTCTCTGAAGTCTTGTAGTTTGCCACTGGATGAGATTAAAGAAGACATTTGTTCAAAGCCATCACAAAGCACTATGAGACTGACCAAATGGAGTTACTTCTGAAGCGCGGGTTTTTTCCCCCCATATTTGTCTGTGAGACAGTGCATTACTACTGCCCTTTCCAAGACTGTTGAAAAAAAAAAGGAAAAAAAAAGTCCCAAAAGACTCTAAATGCAAACTTTGATGCCATCGAGTATATATTTCGTTCTGGTGGTATGTTTTTTGAAACCCCTTGTAACACCGAATGTCATGTGCCGTTGTATATGTTGTAGAAATGTCGGCAGTAGTCCTTCCCGAACGAGATGTAGCATGGTACATAAAAAAAAAAAAAAAAATCCTTACACTTCCTCTAGTTAGAAACCTGCAATCCACAGAAGCCAAGCACCGTCCATGGACAAAACATTTTCCAATGCCCAGAGCGACCCCGTGTATGAGTGCAGGTGGGTAAGGGGCAAAGGGCTTGGAGAGAAGGCTGGATCCCAGCCCAGGGGGGGAGAGGGTGGCAGGAAGTAGGGAGACAATACAGAGACTGATAAAACCTAAGCTTAGGCAGGTCTTTGCCCACAAGTTTGGAATCCCAGTTATGACATCTGGGAGATTTTCCCCAGTAGAGTTGGGGCGTACCCAGGGTAAGATGCCGCCGTAATTCTATCCTTCCCTGGGATGAGACACCATCATCCTCTCCTTTCTCATCTTTTAATAAAGCCACAGAATTCATCATCCTTCTAGCCCTGGGGCTAGACTAAGAAACTGAAAACCTATCTTGTTTTGAGGCAGCTGGACAGCATTCAAAACTCAAATATAGGTCTAGAGAACTGGATCTGGAGAACACAGAAAGTAGGATAGACTGGTCCCTTCCTCTGTGACTTGATAGTGACATCATCTCAGAGGCCAGAGTGGGGAGGGGTAAATAAGCAAGAGCTGCTCCCCAGATTCCCTCTCAAAGACCATCAAAGTCAAAGTCAGCATCTCCACTTGAGTGGTATCCAACTTCTTAGCTGTGGCAAGCTTTGTAGGTTTCTTTTGGGTTTTCCCCACATGGGTGGCATGTGGAACTGACATTTTCTTTTTAAATTATTTTTCCCTCTCCATTAAAAGACTGTCTGATCCATTGGTTGAATCCAAAGTTAAATCAGGACAGCCAGAGGCAGGGAAAGTTGAATGCCTTCAAGAGATAGGACTGATGAGGGCCTTTGGGGAGGGAGGGAATGAAAGAACTCTGTCAAAGCACCAGAATGCCACAGGGAGGATGCAAGAAGACAAGGTTGTTCCAGAGAACATGATTCTAACACATCTGGCCACAGGCCCCTCGGCCATCCAGGCAGAATCTCCGCACCAAATGGCCCAGGCGAACCCTGACGGGGAAAACCGAACCTTTCCACACACCCAGGCTATGCATCGAAGAGTTTTCCACTGTATACATTTTTATCCAAATGAAGGTATTTTTATATTCTGGCAGTAGTTAACAGTGACCGATTTTCAAAAGGAATGAACCTGGAGTAGAGAGACCACCTTCGTTTCATGACCATAGCCCCGTCAGAACCAAGCAAACCATGGAAATGGACCTATTTTTACTGTCAAAACCAACACTATACTGAGGTCTAGACATACATGCAAACTACTCTTCATAGAGTGCTAGCCTTAGCTTTAGTGGAACGGGATTGGAATAAGCACTTAGTATGGTCTTTGAACATGGAAATCCTGTTGTACTCAAAGCTAGTGGGCCTGTGAACACCTTCCGTTGGCCTCATGTACTGTACGGAAAAAAAAAAAAGTTTCTATGAGAGATTGACGAACTTTGTTAAAAATTTTAAAAATGAACAAGTTCTGTAAACAAGCCACTAAAAATACAGAATTGTATAATAACTTTGGGCTGTGTGCTTCTCTTTTGGCTGGGAGATGGGGCTGGGGGACCATAGCCCTGCTAACCAAGCTCTTGACCCCACTGAGAGGCAGGAAGCTATGGCAGTGGAGATTCCTGGTGCCTGAATATGGGTAAGTGTTATTTTCAGGACCCCTGGACCCCCAAGACAAAGTGAGGCTGGGATGAGTTACACTTTGATAGAGCTCCGTGCCAGTCAGGGAGCAAGATGACAAGCCCTGACATTCCCTGTTCGCAGACCCCTCTCATCTCTGACATCCCCTGTTCCAAGACCCCTCCCAGCCCTGACATTCTATAATATGGGTAAAATACATCATGTTCAATTCCTGAACCAATTATCTTCTCTCCCTCCCCAACCCAGCCCAGCCATTTTCGCACATTTGTGCAGCAAGGATAGCGTATTAACAATTTAGTATTTAGAGGCAGCTAGTTGTCGCCATAGATAATTGGGAGTCAGGAAAATCTCAGTTCCAATCTGACCTCACACACTTGCTGGCTGTGTGACCTTGGTAAATCACTTGATGTCTCTTTGCCCCAGTTTCCTCACCTATAAAATGGGGATAATAATCTATCCCCCAGGTTTGTGGTGAGCATTAAATGAGATAATATTTGTAAAATGCTTAGTATAGTGACTGGCATGTAATAGAGTCTTAATAAATACTGGTTAATTAAGAGCAATGAAAGTTTTTTGAAATAAACATGAACCTCCCCCCAGAACACACATATAGAATAGAGGCACAGTTGGGGAGTCAAATGAATGCTGGACTGGGAGTCCAGAAAGCACCCGTTTAAATCTTGACTCTGGTACTTCATGTGTGGCTCTCACCCTTAACTTCTTTACCTCAGAGACAACTCTCTAGGACTTCTCTGCCAAGACATTAACAGGTGTGGTCTTGGTCAAGTTGGCTAACCTTACTAGAACTCAGTTTCCTTTTCTGTAACAGGAGGGACTCAGGTCTATAGTGTGTTTTATAGTTCCAGATCTGTAGTTTCTGTTATGATTCTTTAAGAAGCACCTAGTCCTATAAATAGGTGCCTTCCACCAGTCCTCATGTGACATGATCTCAACAATATGACAAATACAGGCAAAAAATAAATAGGAAAGGAAACTATGAGTGCTTAGCTAAAGTATATGCTTAAGTGAGAGAGATTTGCCAGAGAAATGGGAAGTTCAAGACTGAAATTCGAGCAGAGTTTGGAAGGATATGTTTGGTTTGTTATAGAATGACAGAATATCTCAGATGAAAGAATGGCTCAACCCCCATCACAGGTGACCCTGAAGCCCTTATTTATTACCTCCAAATGTAGCTATCCCAGGTCAAGACATCATCCCGTGATGTCACTGAGTCTTTTAGAAAATGAAGGATGAACACCAGCAGAAGCTTGCTTATTCTTGCATCTCACCTAATTTTTTTATTATAGCTTTTTATATACAAAACATATGTATGGGTAGTTTTTCAACATTGACCCTTGCAGAAACTTCCGTTCCAACTTTTCCCCTCCTTCCCTCCACCCTTTCCCCTAGATGGCAGGTAGTCCCATACATGTTAAATATGTTAAAGTATATGTTAAATACAATATATGTATACATATTTATACAGTTGTCTTGCTGCACAAGAAAAATCGGATTTAGAAAGAAGGTAAAAATAACCTGGGAAGAAAAACAAAAATGCAAGCAAACAATAACAAAAAGAGTATAAATTGCATTCCACTTTAAAAAAAAAAAAAAAGAAGAAGAACATAGAATTTTGAGCTATAGAATCCTTAGAGTTCATCTGGTCCAATCCCCCAAACTTTCCATTTTACACCTTTTCCCCATAGAATTTCAGCATCTGTAAGGACAGCAGTGGCCATTGAGTCCAGTGTATACTTGGGAGAATTCCCACTATAATGTACCTTACAAGTGGCTATCCAGCCTTTGCTTGAATACTACCTCCAGTGGGAGCAAACCCAGGTCCTTCCAAGAGAGCTCATTCCATTTGGGGACAGCTTGAATTGTTGGGGACTTCTTCTCTACATCAAGGATAAATTTGCCACTTTGGCACTTGTACCCACTGTTCTGAGTTCTGTCTATCCCCTACAGTCCAAGAGAATCAGTTGGATCCATCTTCGAACGTGAAACTGAGAGTAACAGAATATCTCAGATGAAAGAATGGCTCAACCCCCATCACAAGTGACCTTAAAGCACTTATCTATTCCTTTCAAATGTAGCTATCCTAGGTCAAGACATCACCCCATGATATCATTGGGTCTCTTAGAAAATGAAGGATGAATAACAGCAGAAGCTTGCTTATTCTTGCATTCCACTTATTTTTTTTTATTATAGCTTTTTATTGACAAAACATATACACGGGTAATTTTTCAAGATTGATCCTTGCTTTTAAAACCTCTGTTCCAACTTTTCCCCTCCTTCCCTCCACCCCCTCCCCTAGATGGCAGGTAGTTCCATACATATTTAAACATATGTTTAAACCTTGACTCTGGTACTTACTATATGGCTCTCTTCAGATATTTGAAGCCATCTATCATGTTCTCTCTGTCTATGCTAAATACCTCAATTCCTTCAACTAAGCCTCTTATGATATATAATCTCATCAAAGTCATACAGGTAGGGTGATGAGAATCATAGGATTACAAATCTAAGCTAGAAAAAAACTCAGAAGTCACCTAGCCCAAACCCTTCTTTCTACAGATGGGAAAATGTCTCACCCAAGGTGACACAACTTATTAATAAATGACAAGACTGCAATTTGAGCTCTAGTCCTGTGACTCTATGTCCAGCATCCCAAATTTGGCTCTTTTTCCATTAAACCATCCTGCCTCTGAATGAGCCATTGGTTTTTTGATAATAAATCATTTGGGCTATATTAGAACATTGGATCATATTACACTAGAGTATATTTTAACAGTGATATTAACGATTCAGAAAATATGGAACAGCTGGAGGCTGGTTTCAAAGGAAACATGAGTTAGGGTTAGGGAGCCATTCAACTAGGTCTTCAACAAGGGACCTTAACATCCCAGACAATTCTCTCTAATCTTTTTTGTAATATGGTCTTCTTTGTCTAAATGAAGCCTATGGATTCTTTCTCCAAATAATGTTTCTGACTGCATAAAATACATAAGACTATTAATTATATTGAAATATTTATCAAAATATTTTTAAATGTAATAAATTCACAATTTTGAAGTTAAGAACTCCTGTTCTAGGTCCAGAAGTTACCAATAAGCTGTTAGTCTGTACGGATATATGGATGGAGGGAATTTCGTGCAAGAAAGTTTCCATGTTGATGGTATCAATGAATCCTTATCTTTTTTAAGATTGGGTCTCTTATTTCACTCTAGATAGAAATGCAGGGGTCATTTATGGGCCTGAGCTACCACTGACTTGAGTTTCTGATTAGGTGGACTCATTCACCTTCCCACAGGTGATCTGGAGGTCTCAATTTCAGGACCTCATATATTGATCCCAAATAATGGAATTGCCAACTGTACAATGATTTGGCCCACTGAGGCTCAGAACCCCTAAGTTCAAGAGATCCACTAGCCTCAAAGTCTATAGTAACTGATTGTACAAATGTGCTGGACCCCTACCTTTCTATCATAAGTCCAGTGTTCTTTCCAAGACTCCATTTTGCTTCTATTATCACACACACACACACACACACACACACACACACACCTCTCACTCAGAAGCAGACAAGAGTCAACCATATTTAAAAGGCCAGGATAGCAAAGCTCCTGAGCTGGAGACAGAAGATAAAGCAGGAATAGGAACCAATGATTGCAATCAAGCCAAATATCTTCCAGAAACTGGTTCCCTCCTTTTACCTCCAAAGGAATACATTTAGAGCTAACATCAGGGGAATCAGAAATTTTTAAGCATTGACAGAGACCTCAGCATCCACCTTATCCATCCAGAAGGAATCCACAGAAGTATCCTGGTAAATATTTAACAATGATCGGGGAGAAGTTGCAAAGTGACCAATTTAGTATGGCGCTCAGGAACAACTCCCTAGCATTCAGAATTGTCCTACAGTAGAATGGACTGCTTTGGGAGGGAACAGATGCTCTGCTGGAGGGTATTCAAGCAGATCCTGAATCACCTGTTTGGGAGGATGTTGTGGGGTGACCTGGAGTCAGATCTGATTGCTTATGAGAACTGAATTGTTAAATTTTCAATATGAGTTTTTATTTACATAGAAGAAATTTTTACAACTCAGGGCTTGATTTATTTTTGGATTGTTTTTAGACTTTAAGAAAGTGTTAATAACACAGATTAAGCTTAAATGTATCTACATAATTTTATTTTTTAAATAATAGATTTTTATTTTCAAAATAAATGCAGATTTTTTTTCTTTTTTTTTTTTTGCTGAGGTAATTGGGGTTAAGTGACTTGCCTAGGGTCACACAGCTAGGAAGTATTAAGTGTCTGGGATCATATTTGAACTCAGGTCCTCCTGACTTCAGGGCTGGTGCTCTATCCACTGTGCCACCTAGCTGCCCCAATGCAGATAGTTTTTACCATTCATCCTTGCAAAACCTTGCGTTCCAAATTTTTTCTCCTTCCTTTCCTCCCATCCCCTCACTCAGACAGCAAATAACCCAATATACATATATATATATATGTATATTGGGTTATTTGCTGTCCATTCTACTGTAGGACAATTCTGAATGCTAGGGAGTTGTTCCTGAGCGCCATACTAAATTGGTCACTTTGCAACTTCTCCCCAATCTATTAGCTCTGCTTTTTAAGGCACAACAGAACAAGTTGAAGAGAAAATAATTGTAAACAAAATAATTCTACATCTGGTGCTAGGCAGGTTGTAGTCTTTTAGAGTATAGAGTTCAGGGGCATCGAGAAAAGTTGGAAGAAAAAAAGTACACTTTCTTACTTTTTTTCTATGATTTATTACAAATGCAAATGTTTTAAGGCAAAAAAAAATCCATTCTCCATGGCCTATCCATATTCAATTTGTAATAAATCTCACTCCACCTCTCCTGACCTCCTTCAAGAACACATGCTCCTTGAGAAGCTTTGTAGAAAAATCAAACCCCCAAAATCAAACCCCAGATCCAAGCAAAGACCAAGTTCTGAATTGAGGGGTAGATTTGGAAAAATAATCATAAGCAATAGATTTATCAGTAGTTGTTCAGCCCTTTCAGTCACGTCAAATTCTTCATGATTCCATCTGGGGTTTTCTTGACAAAGATACTGGAGTGGTTTGCCATTTCTTCGCTAGCTTATTTTACAGATAAGGAAACTGAGATAAACAGGATGAAGTGACTTGCCCAGAATCACACAACTAGTGAATGTCTGAAGCCAGATTTAAATTCAGTAGAAAGGATTCTAAATTTTGAATGAATGAATGAATGAATGATAAAGCACTTATTAGATATCTCCTATGTGCCAGGTACTGTGATAGATACCAGAGATACAAATAGAAGTAATCAAAACATAGCTCCTGTCCTCAGGGAGCTTACATTCTAATAAGGGAACCCAGAAAGGTGAACCTGAAAGGGAGGAAGATGAGCAGGTTGTCTGATGATGGCTAGAGTACAAGCAATATGGTTTTGAATCTGGATCTGCTTCCTGGGCCTCAGTTTTCACATCTTGTAAAAATAAAGGGATTAGAGTAAAGGAGCTGGGTGGAGCAGTGGATAGTGCTAGATCTGGAAGATCCAGGTATTTACAAGCCATGTGACCCTAGTCAAGATCCTTCATCTCTGCTGCAAGTAGAAATAGTAAAAGCACCCACCTTGCAGGGTTTTGTGCGGCTCAAATGAGATAATATTTGTAAAGTGCTTTGTAACTTATAAAGCACTGTGTAAATGTTAGCTAATATAATTACAGTAGATGGTCTCTAAGGTTCTTCCAGCTCAGAATCTCTAATCCCGATTTTGTCATTTTATCCCTAGAACTAAGCACAGTGACTGGCACATAGCAGATACTTAAAAACGTGTAATGAATAACAAATAATCTGATTTATGATGAGTATTATTAACAATATGGTAGGGAGTGATATTAATAATTATATTAAGTATGATCATTATTAATAATGATGTTGAGGATAATAATTATAATTAAACTAGATAATAATTAATAATGATAAATCCAGGAGTTCTGTCCCAGGGCTGGTTTGAAATCTTAAGCCTAAGAAACTTTTCTGAGACGATACGGAACCTTGCTCTGCCTCTGAGGACAGTGGTAGCCCAGTTCTGCTTAATCCCCCTCCCCATCTTTTCCTAATCCCTCAATGCTCCTGTTGAAATCTCTGGATTCCCTGATCAGCATTGGCAACATGGGAGCCTGTCAGCCTTAATGCACAGAGTGCTAAAACTTAGAGCTGGGAGACCCCCTCGAGAATGTTAGAATATGGAATGTTAGAGCTAGAATGGGTTTCAGAACATATAGAAAACAATGTCAGCACTGGTAGCCATTTTAGAAGTCATTTAGTCCAATCTCCTTGTTTTTTCAGAGGAAGAATCTTAAAAATTTTTAAGGATGTGTCCCCAAAATCATATATCAATGATTTGAATCCAGATCTTGAATCCATTTCCTCTTAAGAGAAAGAACAGACAAACCAAAAAAAAAATGATCTACTCATAATTTCTCTAGTGCTCACCTCCCCATCAAAGAATTTATTCCTTAACAATACTATCCCCCTCACTCTGTAAACATCCATTGCTGCCCACCCCTCCATTTTCCCTATGAGGAAAACTGAGTCCTTCTGGAAAGGAAGGGGACTATTAGGAGAAATGGGAAGACAACTCTAAATTTGAGTCACAATTCAATTAGTTTTCTCTGGATTAAATACACCTCTCTGGTTACATGTGCCATTGACTCCCACTTCCCATTTTAGAAGGGGATTAGCCGGCCTAGTGTTTCCATTTTTCGTCCTTTTGTTTCCTTAACGAGAAAAGTGACCTTACATAGATCCAGACAGTATAGCTGCTTGTAGTTTCCACACCCGTGCTTGGGGCTTTACTCTTGATAAATTAATAAATCTATATGTTCACTAGGAATTTAAGCTTATTTGTCTGCTACAAGGTGCAGGGAGAGAAGGCTGGGGAATTTATTTTTAATGACTATCAGCTAGCTTCTCCAGCGCTGGGACGAATGCCATGGAAACAGAGCTCTCCTTGGACATCACAGGCAGTGGTCATCTACCCCCCAAGTTAACACTTGATGGGGCTGCAACTTTTCAGTGTGCTACAGTGACTTGGGATTGGAAGAGCTGGGTTGAATATATACTCCTATTTTATTATTAAGCAAGTCCCTTCAAACCTCTGGACCTTAGTTTGTTCCTCTGAAAAACTGAGGGATTGTACTAGATGATCTCTGAAATTGTTCTAGTTCTATGATTCCTTAAAAAAAAACTATAATCCTTTAAATGGAGAAAATGTAACAAAGGGAGGAAATAAATAAGTAGGAATAGAAACAATTGGCACAATAGATAGAGTTCTAGGCTTGGAGTCAGGAACACCTGTATTCAAATCGAACCTCAATATTTACTGGCTGTGTGACTGTGGACAAGTCAATTTATCTCTGTCTACCTCAGTTTCCTCATCTGTAAAATGAGCTGAAGAAGGAAATGGCAAGCCAGTCCAGTATTTCTGCCAAGAAATCCCCAAATAAGATCATAAAATCATCAGTTTATTTTGTTTACCTCAGTTTCCTCATCTGTAAAATGAGCTGGAGAAGGAATGGCAAGCCACTCCAGTATCTTTGCCAAGAAATCCCCAAATAAGATCACAAAAACGTCAGTTTATCCTGTTTACCTGGAAGAAATAGCAAATTCTCTGCCAAGAAACCCTCAAATAATCTCACAAAACTGTCAGTTTACCCTGTTTACCTCAGTTTCCTCATCTGTAAAATGAGCTAGAGAAGGAAATGACAAGCCACTCCAGTATCTTTGCCAAGAAACTGCCAAATAAGATCACAAAAACATCAGATTACCTGTTTAGCTGGAGAAGGAAATGGCAAGCCACTCCACTATCTCTGCTAAGAAACTCCCAAATAAAATCACAAAAAAAGTCAGTTTACTCCATTTACCTCAGTTTTTTTATCTATAAAATGAGCTGGAGAAGGAAATGGCAAATCACTACAGCATCTCTGCCAAGAAACCCCCAAATAGGGTTTAGGGCAGAGGTTAAGACATAACTGAAATGACTCAAGAATGACAAAGCCTTTGGCCTCTTTGTAGTTGAGGGAAAACTCAGATTACTGGAGATATTTGATAAAGAAGTGACAGAATACATATCTACAAACAGGTGGACACCAGAGTGGATAGAGCAACTTCCATACTGCTTAAGGAGATGATCCAACTGTACCAAGCTCAGGTAGTCCTCTCTGACTTTCCTGTGGGGAGGGACCATGTCCCTCCTTGACCTCTCCCTTTTCTTCCCTATTTCCTTCTTGTTTCACTTGCATTGCTGATTCTTTCTGGATCAGCTCTCAGTATGCCTGCTCCTTCCTTTCACTGCCCAGCTCTCAAAAATCTCCAGTCCTTTAAGTTCTGAATGACGCCCCCCCCAACATCACAATCAGCTCTTCAGGTGTGACCCAGTCCTTCACCTAATCAGAACCTAATTGAACTAACTGAACAAACAGAATTAACTGAAATACTTTGGTTGATTCAAGGCAATGTCTAGTAGGTCTTGCTCATATCCAGTGAAGAATCCAAATGTATTCTCACATGTTAAACGTATCATATGTATTCAAGGCTTAGCATCTTGACATTTCCTTTAAATGGAGAGGGTGATTTAATTTACTCAACTGATTCCCTCCTCCCCAACTCTAACTCGCCCAACTGTTGAGATTTATTATGTTAGGTTTAATAAGATTGTAACAAAGTCATTCTGTGCCCCTTTCTTGAATAATTCTCAATGAATCAGCAAACGCATATTAAACATCCACCATTGTGTGCTAGGTATTGGGGATACAAAAAAAGTGAGATAAATTCTGCCTCCCTCCCAGATTACATTCAATCTAGCAGGGGAGATGTATATATATTGGTTGGTTATTGTCCTTTGTGCTTGGTACCACTATGTTGGGGTCAAGGTAGGATCCATCCAACTGTGGCTGATTAGACCAACATGAGCTTGAAAGTCTCTACCACAGTTCAGGTGCAAATAGTCCGTATGAATTTTTGAGTGGAGATGGCTTTCAATTTACGCATCTCATGTTTCTTTTAAGCTACCTCAATTCTGCTTCCATCACTGTCCATTCCCTGTCCTGCCTAAGGGTCTTCAGAATCTTCCCCAGATAACTCAAATGGAAGCGATTCCATTTTTTGACAGTGCCGTAGACTATCCAGGTTTCGACAATGAGATCAGAACAATGGCTCTGTGGATCTTCAGTTTATTGATCAGTCTAATATCTCTTCTCTCACATGCTTCCCTTCAGAGCCTCCCAAACACTGAACATGCATCTGGCAATGCATGGATCAACCCCATCACCTATGTATACGTCCCTGGAAAGTATACTGCCAAGGCAAATGAACTTAACTACAAATGGATTAGTTGTAACCAATGGTTTCATGTATGGAGGGTGTGCTTCTGGCTGGTGGAGAAACTGTTTTCTTTATGTTGTTAGGTCAAAATTAGCACAAACAACAGAGAATTGATCCATACTTTGTTATATCTCAGCCTCAGAGGTTGCATTCAGTACACAATCAATTGCAAACCAAAAACCATGCACCAACTCTCCTTCCACTTTAGTCTTGGTCTATTTAACTTTTCAAGTTAAATAATTTCCCATCAGTGTCTTTGTTGCAAACAATTCTCCCTCCACTTGGACTGTAGCCTTTTCAAGTTAAATAATTTTCCATCACTGCCATAACTGCAAACAACTCTCCCTTCACTTTAGTCTTGGTCTTTAGCCTTTTCAAGTTTAATAATTTCCCATCAGTGCCTTAGCTGACCTTTATGCCGTGTTCATCCTCATTGAAAGCATCTGGCAACATTACTGAAAATATCATGCTAAAAAGCATGCACAATTTATATTGTATATGTATATATATGTGTGTGTGTATATATGTGTACACACATATATAGCTACCCATATAGATATAACTGTTGTTTTTTCTCAAAGGGGACCATAAAATCAGAGAGGTAGTATTTATATTTTTTTTCAGTTCCTTTTCATCTACAGTTATCCATTAGAATATAAGCGCTTTAAGATTAAGCATTGTCTTTCTTTTTGTATGCATTTGTATTTCCAGTGCTTAGCTCATAGCAAGCTGTATTGAGTTGGAGCATGGTCTGACATAATCAAAAACGTACTTTAAGAAAATCATTTTGGGGACAGACTTGAGGCAAGGAGACCATTTAGGAGGCCATTTCAAAAGTCCAGGTGAGAGGTGATGACGGCCCTCCAGGTGAAGTGGTAACAAAGGTAACAGAAATGGTACCATAAAATAGATTTGGGAGAGCATTATTATAACATAAAAATAGTGTAATGAAGATTCGGTTCATGACATGGAACAAGAGTGACAGAGGTACCCATCACAGATAAGAGAAATTTTGCTTTTATTACATGCAGGGCACATCCAAGCTCAAGCAAATACAATGCAGAGTCATGAATGAATGGGGGGGCCTTAATTTTGGAGAGTACACGTTTCAGGGAACCAGAGGCGGCATCTAGGAGTAACAAGGATTTGTATTGAGATGTTGAAACTGTCTTAAAGACAGTCTGGGAAAGCTGAATTTCCCATCAGGATTATGTCAAAAATTGTGACTGTCCTTAAAGATGCTAACAAAACAGTCTGGGAGACTGACCCAATTGTGATTCTCATTTTAGCAGTTCCCAAGAATAAACTGGTTTATTCCCAAGAATAAAGTTGCATCACTTTACCTGTGACATAAAAGAGGTAAGATCTGATCTGGAGCTGTGAGTTACCTTGGAACAGTTCCTTTTCATCCTCAATCCTCTATAAGAACATAAGCTCTTTGAGGCTAAACTGTCAACTCTATTTTTGTGTGCCTTTGTATTTCCAGTACTTAGCACACAGTAGGTATTTAATAAACACCTGTTGCATCTCCAAGGGCAGCTCCTTCACCCGATCCTACTCATGTCCCAACAAACTCCACCGACCCATGGCACATCCCTGATGTGTAGCTGGCCCATCACACATCAGCCAGCTTATCCTACTCCCCTCCTAGAAGGGCAACCTCGGGACCCAGCCTCCAGAGGCTAGTCTGCTGGGTCCCTAGCCTCTATTCCCTCCACTTCTTCCACCAATTAGAGGACTCTATTTTAAAATTCTACTCTATTGCTGACTAGTTCAGACTGGAGTATGAGGGGCTTCCCAGAAACAATTGCCCTTTAAGTCTCCACTCCCAAATCCCTCTTTCTTATGTAGGCTGCCTCCAGTTAGACTAAAAACTCCAGAGGACAAGAACTGTCTCACTTCCATGTCTTCAGGGCTTAACAAGTGTTTTCTCATTCATTCGTTCATTCATATTTTGTTCTTCTTAACTAGCTCATTAACTTTTCCCCAGACTCATCTCTAGCCTCCATGCCTTTGCCCAAATCCTTCAGAACACTCCCCCATCCTCATCACCTCCCTTTTCCCCTCCCAATTTTTAGGGGTTTTTCTCAGTCTCTTCCAATTACCTCATATTTCCTTATCAATGCACAAATTCTATCCTCCAGGAGCAAGTTCATAGAGAAATGGAGACTCTCTTTCCCTTGGCATAGGGTTGCAGAGGGCACTTGACATATATTTGAATTGGAGTTAAGAAAAACCTGTGGCCTTCAAAGCCTTCAGCTTCAAGGTTTAGTCCATTCTTTAATTACTCACAAAACATTTATTAAGTACTTACTGTGTTCCAGATTTTATAGTAGATATCAAGAAAATGAAGGGAAAAAAAGTCATCACTCTCAAAGAACCAATCAACATGAACCAGCCAGGCATTATGATAGAGCATACAAATACTAATCAATATCAATCAATCCATAAGCATGTATTAAGCACCTACTATATGCCTGGCCCTGTTGATAATTATTGGGGATACAAAGGATAAGGAGAAAATGGGCATTTATAGAGTGCCTACTGTATGCCAGGCACTGTGCTAAGCACTGTACAAATATTAAAATATCTGATCCTCACAATCCTACAAGGGTTATCATCCCGATTTTACAGTGAAGAATACAGAGGCAAACAGAAAGTAAACAATTTTCCAGGATAAGTTTGAATTCAGGCCTTCCTGACTCCAGGTCCTATATATTCTGTCCCTGGTATACCCAGCTGCCTCATCTAAGAAAGGCCTGTCCTCAAGGAGCTGCCAGTCTAACGAGATCATTAATTGTTCATGGTGCAGTCCAGTCTCTCTGCGACCCTGTTTGGGGTTTTCTTGGCAAAGACACTGGGGCGGTTTGCCATTTTCTTCTCATTTTTACAGATGAGGAAACTGAGGCATGGAGTAAAGTGAATTGCACAGTGCCCAGTTATTGAGTATCTGAGGCTCAATTAGAATACAGGCTTTCCTGACTCCAGGCCCAGAGCTCTATTCACTGAACCCCATAGCTGCCATGCTAACGAGATGATGAGAAAATTAAAAAGTACTTATAAGATACAGTTGAGGAGCATGCTCTGGTCTTCCCTAACAGTTTGCAAACTCCTTGAGGGCAGGACCCCTTTTTTTTGTCTTTGTATCTACAATGCCAGCATTCAGTAGGTGCTTAATAAATGCTTGATTAGGCTGATTTCAGTAAGGGCTGGAAAGACTTACATGAACTGATACTAAGTGAAGTGAGTAGAACCAAGAGAACATATTACACAGCAACAAGAAAATGATATGATGCTCAGCTGGGATGGACATGGTTCTTTTCAATAGTGAGGCGATTCAGGTCAGTTCCAATGGTCTTGTGATGGAGAGAACTATCTGCATCCAGAGAGAGGACCATGGGCACTGAGTGTGGATCAAAACATGGCATTTTCACCTTTTTATTGTTGTTTGCTTGCATTTTGTTTTTTCTCATTTTTTTGATCTGATTTTTCTTGTGAAACAAGGTAATTGTGGAAATATGTCTAGAAGAATTGCACATTTAACATATATTGGATTATCTGCCATCCAGAGGAAGGGATGGAGAGAAAGGGGGGAGAAAAAAATCGGAACACAATTTTCCAACGATGAATATTGAAAACTATCTTCGCATGTTTTGAAAATAAAAAGCTTTAAAAAAAAAAAAAATGCTCGACTCCAAGCAGATTTGAAGGCCCTAATCCCACTAAATCCAGGGATTTCCCTCTTAAATTATTTCCAATTCATCCTTGTGTCAAACTTGCTTTGTATTATTTAGCTTATCTCTCCCTAGATTGTAAGCAACCTGAAGACAGAGTCTTCTGCCTGGTACACAGCAGGTGCTTAGTTTACCGAAATGACTGAAGTTTATTTGCTAATGGGTGGCTCCACTCCCAAGTTCCTATATATGAGACAGACCATCAATTTTTCCCAAAAGGAAAAAGGGCGGCTTGAATGGAAAGATGACAAACGCGTTTCTTCACACAGGTCATTTTATTTCAGCTCTCCGGAAACTCCCAGCCTCCTCAGGTTCCCCCTCCAGACCCAACCTGTCCCCAGAAGGCACTTCCTCCCGGCTGGTGCTCCCATTGAAGTATCTGGGAGGGCAGAGCCGGGAGCCCCAGCCCAGCTCCCACCCCCTGGGGAGCACAGTGCTTCTGTACCAGGAGACCGGCCATGAGCCTTCCCTCGAGCCTAGGGATAGGGATGAGGGCTGGAGCTGTACAGGAACTCCCAGGTGTGGAAATTCTCTCCCCATGACAGTACCTCTTGAGCAACTTAGCTTTAGAGAGTTGTCTAACCCACCCCAGGACTCAGGACACATCCCTGGAACCCTACGTCTAGTCTGGAGCACAATGGGGCTTTAGGAGCATGCCATCCCCACCCCCTAGTTTTCAATTAAGGAAACTGAGGAAGCAAAATTCTCGGATTTAACTGAGGTCCCACAAGCTAACGGGATTCATACAGACTACAAACCTAGAAGGGAATGGCAATTTTATTCTCTGGCCTCAGGGAGTTATCTGCAAAATGGGGTCCATATCTGAAGTGCCTGAAAACTGTGGTTAGACAGCTGGAGGGAGAGAGGGGAACCCCTAATTCAACGCTCCCCCCCCCCACTGTTCCAAGGTCTCTAGAAGAGAAAAAAGAGGATTTGGGGGGCTTTCAGCAACTCCTTTCTTCCCAATGAATGCCCCCCCAGAAGGATTTCTCTAAGGAGATCCAGCCCCAATATTCCCTTGCAAAGCCAATTACTGGACATGGACCAGAGAGGGAAGAAATCCCACCAAGCATAAAGTACCTGGGAAAGCCCTAAATTGTTTTAAAAAAACTTAAAATTTAAGCTTCATATATTCCCACTGGGCCAGCAGTGAGATGGTGGAGAGCCAGGCCCTGAAGGTCTCCGCAGGCGAGCTGGAATGGAAGCAGTCCCGGCAGGAGACCTTCCCTGCCAATGCCAGAACCACGAAACCCGGGGAGGGGACGGCATCCAGCCTCTTATGGGGCCTTGCCCCCAAACCCCGGTCCGGGGCTCATCCCTCCCAGCACCTCCTGAATGAAGGTATCACGAGGTCTAGATCGGGATTAGAAAATCCTGAGTTCAAATCCTACCTCAAACACTTATTGGTTGGGTGACTGTGAGAAAGTTATTTCATCCCTGCCTGCCTCAGTCTCCTTTTCTGTAAAGGGAGGGGGTTAGACTTCTCTTTCAGACCATCCAGTCAGAACAAACGTCCCTCCCCTGAACTCCGTGGCCTGGGGAACCATAGTTAGGATTCACCAACTCATGTGAGAGCTGAATGGTTGGGACCCAAGCCACTGGCTCTGAACCTGACCCAGAAACCTCCAGCGTGTTCCCCACAGAGGCCGGCCCGACCTCCCCAGTGACAAAACTCACCTCCTCCAGAAGCCCCCTGTTGGGCTTTTTTGGGCAGCCCCGGGGCCCGCCTGGGAAGTCAGTGTCCATGCATGACACAGCCCTAAGCCTTGTGTTTTTGTATCACACCTGAAATGTCATCGCTGAGGGGGTCCCCCTGCCTCAGAAAGTCACCTGGCGTCTCAGTCTGGGGCACCGCCCCCGAGGCTCCCCGGCCGCTCATCTCCCTGGCCTTGACTCCTAAGGACGAGGAACCAGCCATCCGCTATCGTCCAGCTGGAGAAGGACTGAGGTGAGGGCCCAGAGGTCGGGAACTGTCCAGCTCCGGAGCCCAACCCCAGGCTGGCGGCAGGCACAATGACGGAGACTGACAGCAGGAGGTAGGAAGGCAAGCCTTGGGTTAGAAGGGAGCCCGGCTCCACCGGCCAGCGAGGGGGACATCAGGAAAGGCAGCTGACCGCCGGGCAGGGGGCTGGACTGAGGTGTGAGAGGTCAGGGTCCTGCCCCGGGCATTCTCCCAGCATCGTGGAGCCTGCCGGGGTCCGAAGGAGGGCAGGGGGCCACAGGGTCAGAGGCCGCCGCTGGTCAGTACGGGGGCTCCCCAGCCCAGAAGGTCAGTGACAAGGAGCTACAGGTTTACCTGAAGGCACTGAGGTGGGTGTGTCGGGATTTGAATTCAGGTCTTTCAGACTCTAGAGGCAGCTTTGGCCCTCTCTACCTTAGTCCCCATACGGCTTCTTCAGGGGAGCTGAAGAAACGTTAATCTCTTTAAAGAGCTGAAAGAATTGTGCTCCGGAGTCAGGGAGCGGGGCTCCCCCTCCTCAGGACCCCCTTACTGTTACAACCTAACCCAGGCTGCCGGCACATCCCAACCACCTGCTGTCCTCTCACCGGCCGGAGAAAAAACCAGCACCGAACAGAGGGAAAACAGCAAGGGAGGAAACTGAGGCACAGGGACCACAGGCTTGGAGATCAGACCAGGAATCTCTACTCCTTATGACTTTGGGCCAGGGGCATAACAGAGTAAGAGGTCAGGGGGCTGTACGACCCCGGCAAGCCCTGCCACCGCTACGGGCCTTAGTTTACTCCTCTGTAAAATGGGTGGGACAATAGCACCCAGCTTGAAGATTGTCATGAGGATCACATGATAACGGATATTTGTTAAGGTCTTGCAGTAATGGTAGCTATGGCCCTGCCAGACTCGTGATGGGGTCTTAGCCCCCCAGCTGTAAAACGGGAGCTTGGACTAGGTGACGTCAAAGGTCAAAGGTCTCCTCTAGTTCTGATCACTCCTTCCCTGAGCCTCAACTTTCACATCAATAAAATGGGCTGAGGGAGGAGTCCAGTGACAGAACTGTTTTCCTAGTGATGCTGGGAGAGGGGGGAAGTGGCCCATTGGGGGGGGGGACACAGACACCCCTCAGATGACCTGAGTGAGAAGCAGGGGGTGAGGGGAGCACCCGCCCACCCATGATGTCCCTGATTCCTGATGCACCAGAGGATGGGAACTGGAAACCCGGCCCCTCGGGGAGTGGTGAGGATGCTTTGTAAACAACGCACTGGATACACGCAGACACAGACACACACGCTGTACCGTTTGAGTGGGGGTCCCCGGCCCGCAGCCACCCTCCCTGCTTCCCTACCTAGAAGGGTTTTAAAGAGGGCCAGGAGGAAGGGAAATCACAATGGAGGCCGCCGGGACAGGCGACAGGGGGGCCCTGGGCCCAATCCCAGCCTGGCTGTGGAGGGAGCAACATACAGAGCATGACCCTCATTCACCCGGATCAAGTGGCCAGGCAGAGGCTGGGCTGGGCAGCCCTCACAGGGATGGTCCTGCAGCCTCCTGGGCAGGGGCTGGGCTGGGCGGCCCCCACAGGGATGGTCCTGCAGCCTCCTGGGCAGGGGCTGGGCTGGGCGGCCCCCACAGGGATGGTCCTGCAGCCTCCTGGGCAGGGGCTGGGCTGGGCGGCCCCCCCAGGACTGGTCCTGCAGCCTTTTAGATGGAGGGCCAAGCAGGGGCTGGGCTGAGAAGCCCCACAGGCCAGTCCTGCAGCCTCCTGGGCAGAAGCTAGGCTAGGTGGCCCTACAGGGCCAGTCCTGCAGAGTCCTGGATGGAGTGACCAGGCAGAAGCTGGGCTGGGCGACCCCACAAGATTAGTCTTGCTGGCTCCTAGATGGAGTGTCCAATGGCACCCACAGCCCGGTCCCGCAGCCTCCTGCCCAGCCTCAGACAAGCGGTCAGGGACCCCAGTGAGTCAGAGGGGAAGAAGCGATGTTTCCATCCGGACGACCTCGAGCCAAGGCTCTCACAGACGGATTCTCGGGGGGGTCTCAGACTAGGGGCTTTCTGGCAGCGCTGTCCCTGCCCTTGTGGGCCATGGGGGCTGATGACCCGGAGTTTCCCAGCCCAGCCCCCCAGTTTTCCATCAGAGCTTTCCCTGCCTTTGTGGGCCACAGGGGCCGATGACCCGGAGTTTCCCAGCCCCCCAGTTTTCTGGCAGCAGGGTCACAGCTGGCCCCGGCTCTGCAGCCACTCCCTCCTCAGGGCCAGAATCTCCTGGCCGTACCAGTCGTGGAGCCGAGAGAAAGTGGTGGTCCCTGGGGTGAAGGGAGTCTCGGGGACCAGCAGGGGGGCGGGGCTGCTGCCCAGGGAGGGCTTCCGGCGGGGTGGGAGCGGGGGGGGCCGGGGGCCTCCCTCATGGCTTGTCCTGGGGAGGGAGCCGTTGGGCAAACTGGGCGCTTCCTGACTCCAGACGGCGCAGCCGTTCTCCCTGAGGCCGCCCGAGGGCAGCGAGCGCTCCCGCCGGGGGGGCACCAGGGGCTCGGCCTTCGGCCTGGCCCCCGCCCGCATGCGCTCCAGCTGCTGCTCCAGCTCGCGCACCACCAGCCGCATGTAGTCGAAGCTGGCGCGGGACAGGGCCTTGACCCAGGCCTCCATGGCCGGCTGGCTGTCGGCCGCCAGGATGTATGTGCGCGAGCGGGAGCCCGCGAAGCGGATGGCGAAGGCAAAGTCCTCGGCGGCCTCGCACAGCTCCACCGTGCAGCCCTCCAGGATGATGACGCCCACCGGCTCGCGGCTGTCTCGGTCCTCAAAGTAGAAGAGCATGTTCCCCTTGAGCACAAACCAGCGCCGGTGGTAGGCCGTGTGGCGCTCGCCCTTCTTGTACAGGAAGCCCGTGTTGTCCGCCGGCGAGTCACAGGTGGCGTAGAAGGCCAGGCTCCGCTCGTTCAGCTTCATGGCGGCCCGGAACCTGGTGGGGGGAGAGAAGAGCAGAAAAGACGGTCTGCGGAGGCCGTGACACGGGGCAGCGGGCAGCCAGTCTGTGGCCAGAGCCCCGGACACAGCTGACTCTGGGCTCGGATCCTGACTCGCTTCCTCAGTCACTCGTGTAACCTTCCCCTCAATGCCTCCTGTCCATCAGCCAGAAAGTGGGGTGATCGCCACAAGAGGATTTAAGGTCCCCTGTGGCTAAAAATTGTGTGGAGCCGGACACACCATCCTCCTGGGAGTCAGGAAACCCAGGCCCTGGACCATCTCCTTCACAGACATGCTGTGGAAGCCATACAAGTCCAAGCCTGTTCTGGGGGTAGCTGCCCCCCCTGGAGAAATGAGGGGGTTGGAGCAGTGGTCCTTCCCACCCTGACATCCCCTGTTCTAAGCCCCCTCCCACCCTGACATCCCCTGTTCTAAGTCCCTTCTTACCCTGATACTCCCTGTTCTAAGCTCTCTCCCAACCCTTTTATTTTATGTTCTAAGCTCCCTCCCACCCTGACTGCCTTCGGCCCGTCACTGTTTGGGGATTTGAGATGAGCCCACATAACAGCATCAGAGAGAACATTCTGCACCCCATAATTCAGTGCTGATCCCCGGCCCCTGCCCCTGCCCCTGCTTCATGCCAGGAAGGGCCTACGCTGCAGACCTGGCCAGCTGAGTCACAGCCTCAGGGGAGAGACCAGGCAGCAGACCGCTGACTCATTTCAACAAATAAAGCCCGGACACTGATAAGGAGCAGCCGCAGAAAACTAAACACAAAATAACAGGACGGTGACTTATTCTGGACTTTTTCTCCAGGAATCCCATAAAAAAGCGGAGCCCCCTCCTGCAGGCCGCTGGTACACGCCCCAGGATGCTGGGCTGAGAGCCGGGAAGCCCTCCCGGCTGGGCCATGCTCTCCCCCGTGAGTCCCCAGGGCAGCAGTGGGCTCCTGCCTCTCCCCGGGCCCAGTACTTTGCACAGCGTCTCGTGCACAGCCAGAACTTAATAAAGCATCAAGAAACTGACTGACCCTGGAAAAGTCAAGTTCACTTCAGTCTCAGTTTCCTCCTTTGCAAAATGAGCATGAGAAGGCACCAAGGCTGAGTGTCACATGGGAGCCCACACAAAGAGCGTTTTGCAAAGTAGCAGAGGATTGGTTATTCTCGGGGCAGACCATTGTCCTGCAGCAGCCACACCATCCCCCCCCCCCCGCCCCCCCCCCGCCAACTGCCTCCCCCTCCCAGGGGCTTCCCCCCCTCGCCCTCTGCTCACCCTCTCCCCTGGGGCTCCCCAAGGACTGGGGCTTCCTCGCTTTTTATATCCAAGCTCTGAATCCGACACTTTCTATCCATTCACTTATCAGATTTCAGACTGTCTCATCCCTGACCTCCCAACATCCAAAGGTGAGCCCAGAGGGGGACAAGCCGTTGGCTGAGCACTGGTCTGTCTGGGCTGCCAAGGACCCGGTGACTAGGCTGGCCAAAGCAGCGAGCGGTTAAGTGCCTACTATGTGCCACTGAGCTCAGCGGCAAACCCTAAGGAAAGACTCTGTTTCACCAGAACTCTTGAAGACCCCTGGCTAAGTTCCAGAGGGAGGGCCTACTATGTGCCAGACACTGAGCTCAGCGGCAAACTTAAGGGATGACTCTTTGGACCACCAGAACTCTTGAAGACCCCTGGCTAAGTTCCAGAGGGAGGGCCTACTATGTGCCGGGCACTGTGCTACGCCCTGGGGAGACCCAGGCCCAGAGAGCTGTCATATTAACCAGCTCTCCACAGACAGAAGGGATTTCTCGGCGATCCAGTCCAGCCTCCTTCTTTTTACAGATGAGGACACGGAGACCCGGAGCTGCTAAGTGGCTCCCCCAAGTAGCTAATAATCTTTCCACCAGCTCCCAAGAGAGGGAGCACCCTTTAGGGCATATCCCCCTCCCTTTTCAGGGCAGCCAGGGGGTGAAGGGGTGAGGGCACCAGGCCTGGAGTCAGGAATTCTCATCTTCCTGAGCCAGACTCTTCCCAGCTGGGCGACACTGTGTGCCCCATCTGTACAATAGGCTGGAGAAGGGAATGGCCAGGCACTTCACTCCCTTTGCCAGGCCACAAAGCCCTCTTTTCCATCTCCTTGTGGAACTCTAGAAGGCCAGGAGGGGACCCTATGAGACAGTCGGGCCTGGCGGCCCGGGCCGACCTGGGATGGCAGGAATTCCCAGACCTGTTGAGGGCACTGACTCACATGGTGCCGGCCCTGTGGCCAGCCCCCTTTCCTGCCCGACCGTAGGCAGGGACAGAAATTGCAACAAAGACAAGTCGACTTATCTCCAACGTTTCCCAGGGCCGGGCAGAGGCCCAAGGTCGCCGGAGAGGCGGGGACAGAGCCAGAGGGAGCCTTTGGGCCTCCCTGACTCGGGCGCTCCTGCCCCTCCTCCCTTCCCAGGGATGCTCCGCTCCTGGCAGGGACCCCTAGGCACAACCACTGCCCTTGGGGGGCCCACACCAGCTTCCTGCTTCCCTGCTCACCTGAGATACCTTAGTCCTGAGCAGGGAGCCACACAAGAGAAGGCAAAGTGAGCCCTGGGGCTTCCAGGGGGCACCTCCTCCTACCCCCCAGCAAAGTCCAGAGGAACGGGTGGGGGTACTGGGGGCAGTCTGTCTCTCCTAGCTAATTAACAAACCCTTGCTCTTCTACACAGGGGTCACACTCCCTCCCTGCCCCCCACCCGTCCTTCCCTGGAGGGGACTGGCCCAATTCTGGACTCCCAAGAAGCAGGAGCCAGAATTCTGCCAGCTCCCTTCCCCCACCCTCCCTCCTCACCCGGGCTCCTTAGGAAGAGTTTTCAGAGCTCGGCTCAAGCAATATCTCAAAGGCAGGGACCTTCTGGAGTAACCCCCTGGACCCCTGCAGGGACTGGGGCCCCCCCATAAAATCAGGCAGCTCACTGGGATGCCACTGTTGTTCTGCCTCCCACATTCACTAGGTAAGTAAACCCAGGCAAGTCACTTAAGCTCTGCTCAGATTCCCCATCTCCCAGGGTTACTGTGAGAAGCAAATGAGTGAATGTATGGATTTGGATAAAAACATATAATATACATTTAGATTAAATAATATAAATATATATTTAGATAAATAATGTCAATATATTTCAATATAAATTTAGATTAAAATATATACTGTAATGTAATATGTATATATATATATATATGTCTATATTTAGATAAATAACATAATATATATTCATATAAATAGAGATAAATTATACAACATAATGTAATATGTAATAGTAGAATAGAATAGAACAAATATGATGTAACATAAAATGTAATGCAATATATAAGCATATATTATGTACTTGGTGTATATATATATAATGTATATATGTAATGTAATGTATAACATAAAATGATATAATGTAATTTTTTCACAAATGTACAATATAAGGTAGGATATAATAAATATGTAATATGTAGCACATGTACAATATAATATGTAACAATAAATATATGTTATAATATATCATGAAATGTAATAAATGTTCAATATAACAACATCATATTTACAAGGCAAATATATTACAATATGAAACAATATAAAATAGGATTAATATAATAGAATGTAATATGATAAATATAATAAATAGGATGTGACATATAATCAATATTTAATATGATGTAATATCATAAATATGTAATAATTTGTAATGCAATATAATAAATATAATAAGAAAATGTAATATAATAAATATACCAAAAGCTTTAGTTTTCATATACACTTGCAGGTGTACATGTCTCATTTCCCCTGATGGATTGTGAACTCCCTAAAAGTAATTTTTTTCCTTGGAGCCCTGCTCCCATTCCAGAGGTTGGCAAATAGTTGGTACTTAATAAATGCTTGCTGATGGGTCAATAATAGTACCCACATCACAACGAGAGGGGGCTCCCCTCTCCCCATGGCTCTCCCCCACTCTTACAGTTTCCTGCTCTTCTCCACAGCCTGTATCACATTCAGTCAAGTATAAAACTCTTCTCGCCCAATGAGGGTGAAGGCAGCCTACCCCCCAACAAGCCCAGCTCTGACACTGCCCAGAGTGGGAAGTCCTGGTGGTCCCCAGTCATCTCCTCCCCTCGGTCTGTAACTCCTCAACTTCTAGGCTATTTAGAACACATAACTCTCCCCCACACACTGACTGGTGGTCCGGCAGGCAGGTCCTCATCACTGGGCAGTGCCCCACGCCTGCGGCCCCCTCCTCACATGCCCCCACCCCTGTAACACTTACTCTGGGACCCTCCCGGGCGAGCCCCTTCCTTCTGCAGATGCTGTTACCTCCCGTTAGGACGGACCTTCTTGGAAGACCAAACGTTTCTGTCTTTGTATCTCTGGCGTGGCAGACCCTGACTAATAGGTCATCCTATTGTTAACTGACTGGTCATCCAGTCTCTCCTCAAACTCACAACCTCCAGGAGCCTCCCATTAGGTTACACCTGCTTAAAGCCCACATTCCAAGAAAGGGCTCCTCCCAGCTCCAGCCCAGGAAACCAGGGCTTCCCCTGGATTAAGCACTTAAAAAACAACCACTCCCTTAAGAAGCTACAAAGGCTCACTATTGCCTCTCAAAAAAATGCACCATCTGGATGCAGTCTGCCTTTATGGGCCGATTCCTCCTCATCAACTGTTCCAACCAGCCTCCTCCCAGCTCCTGACCCTGATCTTTCTCCTTTAAGTCTCTGCCCAGGACTCTGCCCATCCACCTCAGCCCTATCTCTCAGAATCTCTGGCAGCAAACAATTAGTAAGCATCTACTATATGCCAGGCACAGGAAAAGTGAGTCCTTCCTTTCAGAAAGCTCCCAATCTAATGGGGGCAGAGAGGGTTGAGTGGGGATGACGCATAAAGAACTTTGTTCAGACAAGAGATCTATGCAGGAAAAAGGGAAGATAATTGTGGAAAGAAGGGACTTGGGGAGGCTTCTTGGAAGTAGTGAGATCTTAGCTGGGACTTGACTAAAGCTGGAAATAAGGAGGGAGGGCATCCCAGGTACGGAAGCACAGCCAGGGACTAACCTGGAACGTCAAGGTGGATGGAGTGTCCTGTTAGAGGAACAAGAAGGTCCCTGCCCTTAAGATGCTTACAATCAAGAAGGCAACTAAGACACAGACATTCCCTAGCAAAAATAGAAGAGAGAACAAAGAACCATGGGAGGTATGGAGAGAAAAAGGGGTTCCCAACCAGGTAGATCTGGGAAGGCTGCCAAGAGGAGGTGGCCTTTGCATATGTCTTTTTTTTTTTTTTTTAATTAAGGCAACTGAGATTAAGTGACTTGTCCAGCTAATAAGTATCTGAGGCCACATTTGAACTCCAGAGCCACGACTCTATCCACCGCACTACGTAGCTGCTCCTGCACAAGTCTAAATGAGGGAGAGACATCCACCAGACCGAGATGGAGAGAAAAGCCATTCCACACTGAGAAAAGGGGTAAGTTCAGACACCAGAGTCTCTGAAACCTTTTCCACTCACAATCCCTTTTCACCCAAGATTTCATCCCAGAAATATAAGTATATAAAATAAGATCAAACCTTTCCTGCTAATAAATCACAATTTCCCAACCCTCACATTCATGTATAAGATGGGGTTGTGAACTATAGTTTAAAAAGGCAGAGCTACGATGTCGAACCCAAATAAAAACAAGGTCTCTAAACTGTGCAGGACTCCTGCTGCCAAAAACTGACTTGACTTTAAAATATAACATTACCTATGTTTTGTTGGATTTTTTATTATTTTCCCAAGTTTTTCCCAATTATATTTTAATTTGGTTCAGGCCAGACCAGGTGTTTCCTAGGCTGCCAGGTCAGAATTGGTTAGATAGGCAAGATGGCAAATGGTTATAGAAGGCCTCAAATGTCCAGTAAAAGAATTTTATAATTTAATTTATACATATATATATATATATATATATATATATATATATAACTTCAAATAAAATTTTACTTTGGAGGCAACGGGGAGCCACTGAAGATCTCAAAGCAGAATAATCACAGGAACTAAGGAAGGCTTTTCTGGCAAGGTAGCACATGAAAGACAGGTTGGAGTTGACATACAGCAGAAGTTATTACAATAGTCTAATTGAAAAAAAAGACCTTTTCTTTTAAAAAAAATTTGCCATCTTTTCAAAAGCGAGGTGATTCAGGCCAGTTCCAATGGTCTTGTGATGGAGAGAGCCATCTGCACCCAGAGAGAGGCCTAAGTGTGGATCACAACTTTTTCACCTTTTTGGTTTTTTTTTTTCTCGTTTTTTTCCCCTTTTTTGATCTGATTTTTCTTGAGCAGCATGATAATGGTGGAACTATGTGTAGAAGAATTGCACATGTTTAAAACATATTGCATTACTTGATGTTTGGCAGGGGGGAGAGGGGGAGAAGGGAGGGAGAAAAAACTTGGAACACAAGGTTTTCCACGGGTCAATGTTGAAAACTCTCATATGTTTTGAAAAGAAAAAGTTTTAAAAATAATAATAAAAAAGAATTTAGCAGCTATCACCTGAAAAAAACTCTGCCTAATTAGAATGATAATAAGAGCCTGGACTAGGATAGTGCACCCATATCCATCCCATCATCTGCATTCTGGTTTCTCGTAGTAAATCAGGGTTGTCAAGGAAACACGGCTTGCTCTTCCCTTATCTAGGACAGCCAGTCAGGAGTCGGACAAAAGTTTTAACATTTCTGGGGGGGGGGGGTAACCAGCTTCAAAGTGGTGATGTAGCCCCTCAAGCCCCATCCATATCTTAAAAGACAAAATCGAAGTCTTGCTCTTCCTTCATCCAGAACGGCCAATCAGGAATGAGATATCAGTTTTAAAATTTCAGGGGGGGCGGGAATCAACTTCAAAGTGGGGACGTAGCCCCTCGAGCCCCATCCATATCTTAGGAGACAGAATGGATAGGATCTTTAATCAGATCTGATCATGACTGCCAAGCCCTGGCTCACAAAACTGGGCTCTGGGAAACAGAGAAGGGAGACCTTCTCCAAAGATCTGGAGATAGGGGTTCTGGTGGGATGCCAAGGTCAGAAGAAAGAGGGAAAGGAGAGGAAAGGGTCTGTACATACCCAGTGTAGATGGTCTTTTCAGCACATTTAGCTACTCCTGGAGAGGCGGCAAAAATGGAGAGAACCTTGGACAAGGAAAGGGAAGCAATTCCCGCCCCTCCCAAGTCCTTCATTAGGGCAGAAGGGTCATGACTTTCAGAGGAGGGCGCTTTTGGGTGTGGGACTCTGCCTCCACTGTCAGACTTAGCTGATGAATTACGACTTTCACAGAACTGTGTTTTGTTTTTGTTTTTTTTTTCTCTTTTTGATTCCTTGAGAGACAGTGTAGCAGACACAAAATCAGCCAGCCAGGACCCCCTAATGCGTATTAACAGGGTAACCCTTATCCTCTTGGTTCTCCAGGCAAGAAGGGGCTGTCGTCCCACGTGGGCAGAGAGCGCCTTCCCAGCACATTTACGATCCCCTGTTCTTTGTTATGAGGGAAGGCTCTCTGGAAGTGGGGATAGGGAGGAAGATATTGAGAAATGAAGGTGATGTAAAAACCAAAGATATGGAAAAACAAATAAAATCAAAGAGACTAGGGTTAGAGACTTAGCCCCCAGAGAGGTTAGAGGATCAGACTCCAAACCCATTCTCCACATTTGATGGATAATGACAGATAATGGAACCCAGAGGGGGCCAATTAGCCAAGGTCACACAAACACATGCCTTCAACTCCAACACTACTCTCTCCTCCACTCCAGCTGGCCTTCCTACCGCTGAGATGGGAACAGCAGCTGAAGCCACAAAGGAAAGTTAGAGTAGTTCTTCCAAAAGGTCCTCGGGAGGGGGATTAGAAACCCCAAAATCACAGAGGGAAATACTGAAGGGAGAAGAGTAGAGGGCAAGGTGGAGAACAGCTCGAGGCCTGGGCTTGCCCTCTCGACCCGACAACCTGACCTCTTACAGGCCTTAAGGCCTGGCTTACAAGCCAGGAGGTATTCAGAGCACCTGCTTGTTTCTTATTCTACCAGCCAGAATCAGAAACATCTTCCTTTGTTCAACCCCTAAGATAAGAATATCCATCCCTGGTCGAGGTTAGCCCCCTATTTATGGCCTCATTCCCTGACTGAGGCTAGCCCCCTGCTTTTATCTCTGACTGAGGCTAGCCCCTTACTTATGGCCTTGATCCTTGGCCAAGGCTATCCCCCTACTTATGGCCTTGATCTCTGACCAAGATTAGCCCCCTACTTATGGCTTTAATTCCTGGCCCTCCTACTTCCTCTGAAAGACGGTCTCACTCTCTTCTTTGCATCTTTGTATCTCTCCTTATCCACTGACTATCTATAAACCCGCCTGGGTCTTCCAAGCCTAAACAACAAAAACAGCAATAACCTCCTTGATCTGACCCATGAGTGATCTTCCTTTCTCTTCTCTCTCCTCCCTTTTCACAGTGTAGACCAATCCATCCTTCTAGACCTTCCTTCCTTCTTCCTTGGAGCTTATGAGAGCCTTCTCCTGCTTCTTGAGGCTAACAGAGGGAGGAAGAAAGGAGGAACAAAAGTGGAGGTCTGAGCTTGTGAACCTGGTGCTGGAGGCACAGTCCCTCCCCCAGAAAGCCCCATCTATCTCCTATCTCACTCCTTTTTCTTTTCGTGTAGTTCCCACCCTTTGTCCAGGTTTTCTCTCAGACTAATGCAACAGCTTCCAAATTCGTCTCCTTACTTCCAGGCCCTCAACTCATCCTCCTCATAACTGACAAAATAATCATCCTATTCAAGAAGATTCACTGGCTCCCTATTGCAGCTAGGATACAATCTGAATTGTTCAGTTTGGATAAGAAGGCTTACAACTAGAAAGGATGTTGGCAAACATTGCCTCACAGCTGATGAAATTGAGGGTCAGAAAGACAGTTTGACGTACTTTAGATCACACATCGAGGTGGTTCAGTGGATAGAGCACTGGTCCTGGAGACCGGAATACCAGAGTTCAAATCCCATTTCCTAGCTGTGTGATTCTGGACAAGTCACTTAACTCTGTTTGCCTCAGTTTCCACATCTGTAAAAATAAGCTAGAGAAGAAGGAAATGGCAAACCACTCCAGACAAACCCTTTGCCAAGAAAACCCCATTGCACAATAGGATCCACAGAGTCACAAAGAGACACATCTAAATGACTAAATAACAAATGGCAAACCACTCTAGACAAACCCTTTGCCAAGAAAACCCCACTGGACAGTAGGATCCGGGGAGACTAAATAACAAGGTATCTGGTGACTGTTTGGAAACCAAGTTTTCCTGTCTCCAAATCCATGGCACCCTTCCCAATTTGCCTCTCGTCGACTCTGCTAGATTTGTTTCCTGTAATTTCTGATCACACCTTCCTACTTTTCAGGCAAACTGATTGTTCCCCAAACTCTGGATTCCATCTCCCCATCCCATCTTCCACCAGGGGCTCCCTAGCCTAGAAGCCATCCTCCTTCCTCCTCTCTGCCTCTGAGATTCCTCAGCCCCCTTCGAGGCTCAAATCAGCTGCACCTTTCCAGTGCACCTTCTCTGGCCTCCGTTCTCACCAATTCTCATCCCAATTATCTCACCTGGGTATCATCCCCATTTCCTAGCAAACTTTCAGCTTCCCAGGGGCAGTGAACATTTTGTTTCTCCTTAGTGTCCATTATGCCCAAACAGGCAATTAATAAAAGCCAAATGGACTGGATTGCCATGTGCACCCATCCATGGAGTCTCTGCCCAGGAGCTTCGGTCCAAGTGCAAAGCTGCCTCCCCAAGAGGCCCGTGAATGGATGGCAATCTCGGTCATCTCCACTCCTACACTGGCTCTTAATCTCCAGTGCCTCCTCCCCCGCCGCCCACAAACACACCCACATCTCCCCTCTCCCTTGACCCTTCCAGCCCTGACACCTATCATCTGGTATGTCATCTGCCCTTTGTAGCTAAACACTGAACAGGCCCTTACACAATATGGAACTATGCCCAAAGGGCTATAAAACTGTGTGTTCCCTTTGATCCGGCACTGTCTCTACTGGGCTTGTAGCCCAAAGAGATCATAAAGGGAAGGAGACTCGCGTGTGCAAAAATGTTTATTTTAGCCTTTTTTTCCAGCAAGGAAACTGAGTGGAGGCCCATCAGCTAGGAATGGCTGAATAGTTACAGAGTATGAAGGTAATGGAATATTGAGTTATTGTTCTATAAGAAATGAGCAGCAGGATGATTTCAGAACGGCCTGGAGAGACTTAAAAGAACTAACGCTGAGTGAAGTGAGCAGAACCAAGACAACATTACACACAGAAACAACAAGATTATGCAATGATCAACTCTGAAGGACATGGCTCTTTTCAACAATCAGGTGATTCAAGCCAGTTCCAATAGACTTGTGATGGAGAGAGTCATCTGCACCCAAAGAGGATTATGGGGACTGAGTGTGGATCAAAACATAGTGTTTTCACCATTTTATTTTGATGGTAGTGGGGGTATTTGCTTGCTTTTTTTTTTTCCTTTCTAGTGTTTTTTTTCCTTTCCCTTTTGCTCTGATTTTTCTTGTACAGCATGACAAATATGAAAATATGTTTAGAAGAATTGCACATATTTAATCCATAGTGGATTGCCTGCTGTCAAAGTGGAAAGGGAAAGGGGGACAGGAGGGAGAAGGGAAAAAAATTTGGAACACAAGGCTTTGCAAAAATGAATGTTGAAAATTACCTTTGCGTGTATTTGGAAAAATAAAAAGCTATTACCAAAACAAACAAACAAACAAATAAATGTTTTACTCACCCACTAAAAGAATAAAAATTAAAATTTAAAAAAGGCCGTCTACAGTGGGTGCCTTCCTTCGCTTCCTTACCTCTCCTTCTCTCTAGGTTCTGGCTTCCAAGCTCAGCACCAGATCTTAGTAGCCAAACCCACTGGCCTTTTCTCAGTTCTCATTATTCTTGCCTTCTTTCCCTCCTGGACAAGATCTCTCAGGATCTTCAAGCCACCCTGTCTCCTGGGTCTCCTCCTACTGTCACTGATTTCTCCTGGGTCATCTGCTCTCACCATAGAGAGCGCTTCCTCTCTCTGGAGTACTGCACCCAGGGATCTCATCAACTCTCATGGATTTAATTATCTCTGCTGACGATTCTCGAATCTGCCCATCCCATATCCGTCTCTGCCGACTTCTAATCTCCATCTCTGTTGCCTTCTGGATATCTTACACAGGATGTCCAGCAGACATCAAACTCAACCATGGAGTTAATTATCTCTGCTGATGATTCTCAAATCTACCCATCCCATCTCCATCTCTAACCGCCTTCCAGATATCTTACACAGGATGTCCAGCAGACATCTCAAACTCAACCATGTCCAAAAGGGAATTTATTTAGGGTTAGGGAATTTATTTTCTTTTTCTCCTAACTGCGCCCCCCATCTTCCTATTACTGCGGAGGGCAGCAGCCTCCTCCCAGTCCCCGTGGGAGAAATCTCCCTGGATTTCTCACTCTCCACCATATTCAAGCTATTGCAAAGGCCTCTTGATTTCACTTCTGCAACATCTCTAGAAGGCATCGCCTTTTCCCCTCTGGATGCTGCCATCCCAAAGGTGCAGGCCCCTCATCCCCTGCATTACTGCAGCAGCTGCCTCATCTCCCCCATTCTGCCACTAAAGAGATTTTCCTAAAATACAGCTCACACACCTCCCCAATTAATAAGCTCCCATGGCTCCCTATGGCCTCCAGGATCAAATACAAATGCTGTTTGGCATTCAAAGCCCTTCATAATCTAACCCCATCCACTTTCCCCGTCTTCTTACACCTTACTACACACTTGCTGTTGTTTGACCTTTGTTCTTGAAGGAGACCATGACACCAGGGAGTTGTATTTAAGTGAATACTTGTCTACCGGACTCCTGATTGTTCCGTGAGCAAAGTTCTCCGTTTCTTGCTCTGGTTGCCCCCCATGCTCTCCCTCCTCTGCTCCAATTAATGACCTCTCCAGTTTCCTTTAAGTCCCAATCAAATCCCACCTCCTCCAGAAAGTCTTCCCCCAACCCCTCTTAATTCCAATCCCTTCCTTTGCTTAATCATTTCCTATTTTTCCTGCACACACTTTGCATGTGTATTTGTGTCTTCATGAATGATCTCCACCATTAGATTGAAAGCTCCTTGAGGGCAGGAACTATTTTTCTGTATCCCTGGTGCTTAACATACTACCTGGTATACAGTAGGCACTTCATTAATGTTTACTGATTGATTGACTTACAGATGATTTATGTTCTCTCTAACTCTTTCAGCTCTGGTTCCTATCCCAGGCCTGTCACACGGCACCTGTGTTATGCTGGTAATGTCCCCTACATTCTCTGGTCTTTCTCACCATCCATTGTACGGCTCTCAATCCACGAGCCCATGAAAACTTTTCTTTTCCCAGAGTCGAATGCTAAGTGGGCGTGGGCTAACAGGACTCAAGGGATCAAGGGCCATAAGTCCAACAGCTGAGAGGGAGCCTCTCAGCAGAGGCAGAGTGACAATACTATAAAAAAGGTCGTGACAATTTTGCAAAAGAGACCTGGGTTCAAACCCCACTTCAGGTCCAAACTAGCTCTGTGCTCTCACGCAAGACAGGTCAGCTCACTGAGTCTCAGTTACTATCCATAAAAGGGGAACAAGAATATCTGCACCCCCTATCTTGTGTCACTAATTAACTCATAAAAGACACGCTTAGGGGTATGGGGAGGGAAGAGAGTGACCCAAACTCCTCAGGAGGAGTGAACGAGTCCAGATTGGAAACAGGAATAAGGTTAAAGCTTCCATGACCATCAATGATGGGAACAAGGGCCTGAGCAAGAAAGGAAGAGCCATTCTCAAAAAGAATGATAAATAAACAAAAAGGCCAAAAGATGCCAAATGATGATAAACCACGATTCTAAGAACCAGAAGATAATGAAGCATATGATCCACATGACTGAGAGATAACGGACCCATACACTTTTGGCCATGGAGCAGGAAGGAATTTGTTCTGCTTGATTATATACATTTGTTGGGTAGTTAAGTAGTACAGTGGTTAGAGCCGCAAAGTATGGCGTCAGGAAGACCTGAATTTAAATCTGGCCTAGCTGTGTAACTCTGGGCAAGTCACGTCATCCTGTCTGCCTCAGTTTCCACTTCTGTAAAATAAGCTAGAGAAGGAAATGGCAAACTACTCCAGTGTCTACCAAATGGGGTCACACAGTCAGACACAACCAAAAAACAACTGAATGACTGTTAAATTAATTTTTTTTAAAGAAGGATATCCAGGGAAGATTTTGAGCCATAGCTTTCTAGCTCAGCTCAAAAGGAAGCTAGATCCCAGAGGAACCCATAGTTCAAAATAGACCGCTCCCCAACCCTCCCTCCCTGAGAGGGTCCAAGCAGGAGATATGGCTTCCATTCCTTGGTTAGACATTATTTTTAGCAAGTTGCTGTGTTCCCACGGAAACCACAGGGCCACGGAATTCGAAACCAGGCCAACTACTCACAAAACAGGCACTGAGGAGGATGTAAGGTCCAGGGGGAGGCCAGTGGCAGAGAGCCAAGGAACACTACTGGGTCAGCATCGAGTCCCTGAGCATCCCAATGACTTCAGAAGGTCTCAGGATGCTGCCCCAGGACTGGGCCAGATACTGAGAACTCTCAGCTGAAGCTTCCTGGGCCCATACTCAGTCACTGCCCCATTTGTATGAAGATGAATTCAAACGGCCCATATTTGTTAAGCACCTACTATGCATCAAGCATTGGGAACCAAGAAAAATCTGGTTTAAATTCTGCCTCTGACACTAGCTGTCATTTACAGTCTCAATCTTCTCTATAAAATGGGAATAAAAGAAATCTGAATTCTTAATGGTATGACCAGAGCTAATCGAAGCTCTGGGAACTACAAGAGACCTGGGGAAACTGGGGCCCAGAGAGGTAAACGCACTTATCCAGGAACGCAAAGGGGGGGATCTGAACGCAGGGCCTCTGACTCCAGAGTCAAATACCATGATGCCGGTCCATTCCCTAGCTATTCCAGGTAGATCGTGTAAGAAACCCCCTTTCTGCCTCATTTCCAAAATATATAGAGAATTAACTCTAATTTATAAAAAATCAAGCCATTCTCCAATTGAAAAATGGTCAAAGGATATGAACAGACAATTCTCAGATGAAGAAATTGAAACTATTTCTAGTCATATGAAAAGATGCTCCAAGTCATTATTAATCAGAGAAATGCAAATTAAGACAACTCTAAGATACCACTACACACCTGTCAGATTGGCTAAGATGACAGGAAAAAATAATGATGATTGTTGGAGGGGATGTGGGAAAACTGGGACATTGATTCATTGTTGGTGGAGTTGTGAACGAATCCAACCATTTTGGAGAGTAGTTTGGAACTATGCTCAAAAAGTTATCAAACTGTGCATACCCTTTGATCCAGCAGTGTTACTACTGGGATTATATCCCAAAGAGATTATAAAGAAGGGAAAGGGACCTGTATGTGCACGAATGTTTGTGGCAGCCCTTTTTGTAGTGGCTAGAAACTGGAAACTGAATGGATGTCCATCAGTTGGAGAATGGCTGAATAAATTGTGGTATATGAAAATTATGGAATATTACTGTTCTGTAAGAAATGACCAACAGGATGATTTCAGAAAGGCCTGGAGAGACTTACACGAACTGATGCTGAGTGAAATGAGCAGGACCAGGAGATCATTATATACTTCAACAACAATACTAGATGATGACCAGTTCTGATGGATCAGGCCATCCTCAGCAACGAGATCAACCAAATCATTTCTAATGGAGCAGTAATGAACTGAACTAGCTATACCCAGAAAAAGAACTCTGGGAGATGACTAAAAACCATTACATTGAATTCCCAGTCCCTATATTTATGCACACCTGCATCTTTGATTTCCTTCACAAGCTAATTGTACAATAATTCAGAGTCTGATTCTTTTTGTACCAGCAAAATAATGTTTTGGTCATGTATACTTATTGTGTATCTAAGTTATATTTTAATATATTTAACATCTACTGGTCATCCTGCCATTTAGGGGAGGGGGTGGGGGGGGGGGTAAGAGGTGAAAAATTGGAACAAGAGGTTTGGCAATTGTTAATGCTGTAAAGTTACCCATGTATATATCCTGTAAATTAAAGGCTATTAAAAAAAAAAAAAAAAAAAAAAGAAACCCCCTTTCTTCCCTCTTCCCTTTTGGGTGAGATAAAATTTGAGCACAATTTGAAGCACGGAAAATAAAATTGAGGAAAATAAATGCTCACTCCACCCAGCCAGCAACATGCCCCCTAAGTGAGGCTGGGAGTCGTAAATGTGTCTGAGGGTTTCACACACCTGATGGCCTCTGGGAAGGAGAGCTATCATTACTGTAGCTGGTAGCCTGTCAGTCACAAATCCCCCTCTAAAATGATGGGCGCCTCCAAAATCTCCCGTCCTTCTATATCTCACAATCCTGGGAAACCAGGTCTACCTAAGAGCTATAATTCACTTAAAAGCCTCTCAAGACTTGGCCAGGGAATAATTTTCCTCATACCAAAGGCAGTGATTGAGACTGTTATTCAGGTGGCTTAAAGAAACCGCCACATTCTTTTGCCTGGCTTAAAAAAATACAAACAAAAAGCACCAGTTTTATATTTGAATAAGCCTTATTTAGGAGTGTGACTCTGGTCAAGGCACTTCATCTCTGTGGGCCTCGGTTTTCTCCTTTGTAAAATGGGGGGATTTATCTTGAGGACATCTGGGGTCTCTTCCAGCCCTATATCATCATCATAACTAGCATTTCTACATAGCTTTTGCAAAGCACTTTACAGATCTCATCTAATTTATCCTCACAATTCTGGAAGGCAGGTGCTAATATTATATCTATTTTTCTAGTAAGGAAAATGAGATTGGGAGAAGTTAGCCAGCCAGCTAGTAGTCATAATGATAATTGCTAACATTTATATTGGGCTTGTTATATGCTAAGCACTGAGCAAAACACTTGACAAACATCTCACTTGATTTTTGCAATAGTCCTGGGAGGGAGATGCTAGTATCATTCCCATTTTACAGATGAGGAAAACTGAAGGTTAGGTGACTTAACAGTAATAGCAAGGATTTCTATACTGTTCTAAAGTTTTCAAAGTGACTTACAAAGGTTATCCCATTTGATCCTTGGGATCAACCTTGGGAGGTAGATGCTATTATCATCCCCTTTTAGAGATGAACAAACTGAGGCAGAGAGAGGCAATCTGTCCCATCCAAAAACTGTCTTCCTGAGTTCCCAGCACTTCCAGGTCCAGAACCTGTACACTATGGCGTGCCAAAGATCCATCGAAAATCCATGCCATCTGAGCTCCATAATTCCTTTGGAACAGGTGAACTCCCCTCCCCTCTCTACCATATTCCCACACACACACCTGAAGCTAATAGAAGATCAGGATCTAGTACATGCATATCGTCTCCCCTAATTAGAAAGGAAATAATTATTATAAGCTAAGGTCACCCAGTCAGTGTGGGTCAGCCTCATGTCTGACTAAGCTCACAGCCGATCCAAGCTGTCTCAAGAGGTAAGTAGGAGGAGTAAATAATTAATATTCTCCCCACTATACAGCTAAGGAAATGGAATGGCTTGCCTGAGGTCACATAATGAGTGGAACAATTTAATGGTTAGATCTACAGATTTCTTATTCTATTTAGGAAGACACTTGCCAGAGAATGGGAATAATTTGTCAGAGACAGGAAGAAGTCAAGTTGATAGATGGAAGATGGGATGACGGGAAGACAGGCTCAGAGGCTCCTGTTTGTCACCCACTATTTTCCAAGAAGTCCAGAGCTGTCCTTACTCAGTACTCACTTATTCATTAGCCACCCTGGCCAGAGAGGCAAAGATCACAGAGAATCCCAGCCCTAGATTGGTAAAATTCTTAGAGATCAAGTTATCTGACCAACTCTACTTTCCAGGAAAAAAAAAAAAACTCAAAGAATTTATGTCATTTGCCTAATGTCACACAGCAAGACAGAGCCAGGGCCAAATCAAGCAGACATTTGTCAAGCACTTACTCTGGGCCAGGCCTTGTACTAAGCACTGGGGATGCAAAAAGAGGCAAAAAGTTCCTGCCCTCAAGGAGTTGACAATTTAATGCAATTTAATCTAACGCCAAATCTGCAACACTCACCTGAGATTATTATAGTTTCCTTTTGCTTGAAACACAGGAGCACCTTTTACCTAAGAATTCCCAAGTCCCTCCAATTCCAGGGTCAAAGATTCTCCACATAGATGGCACTTATTCTAGCCTTCAGTTTCCCCCTAAAACCCAGGGTCAAGGACTGAATTCCCACAAGGGGATGATCACATTGGATCACTTGGAACAAATAGAGGCCTAAAGACCCTTGGGTGGTAAGACAAGGGTGCTCTGACTCCAAATGCAGGGAATAGTCCACTGCAACTCAACAATTCTATCACCTGCATACAGTGGTTCTCAACACTTTTGGCCCCAAAGTGGTCTTTACACTCTTAAAATTGTACATATGTCCATACATAGACAACAGAGACCCCAGACCTTGAGAACAACTAATCTAATCCAAAGCTTCTTAACCTGGAGTGGGACTGCATAACTAAGCGTGGCAGTCACAAAATTATGATTTACTATCAGTAAATGTCTGATTTGTATACTTATTTTATATACCATACCCAGGGTTTGTAAAAATTTCTCAAGCTAAAAGGGATCACAAGAGAAAAAAGTTGAAGAAGCTGTGATCCATTCATTTGACAAATGAGGAAATTAAGGTTCCAAGAGTGACTTCTGACTTCTTGGGCAGAAATGACTGGACCAAGATCAAGAAGATGGTAAGTGGCAGTCAGACAGTCAGTCAATAAATGTATAAGTGCTTACTACATGGTCAGATACCCGGGAAGATCTGAGATCCAAAGAGAAGGAAAAGACATGCAAACATTGGAGAATATGTTTGAGAACATGCAAACAACTGGGGATGAAGTGAGGGGCCAGAGTGCTGATAATTCACAGAGAAAAGGCACTTTACCTCCAGATCCTCGGGCTCCAAATTCAGACAGACGGCTTTCCACTGCACCACCCCTGTGTAGGAAGTGGGACCACAGTCCCAGGGCATCCCTAGAACTTCACAGTGGCCAGGTAAGTACCTGTACCTTGCCCCATATCCTACTGGCCGATCACCAACAGCCCCCAGTTTCCAGGACAAGGAAGAGGAACCTGGCCTGGCACCACAGCCTAGAATCCTGGCAACCTTCGGAGCTGGAAGGAGTTTCGAAGCCGATCTCTTCCCACACACCAGCCCCGTAGACTTCATTTTTTCCCTTGTTCCTTGTCCCGCGTGAGAGTCGAGGGCAACAAAGTTGGAAGGCTCGAGCATCCAGTGCTCCCCAAACAAAAGAGGGGCGTTCGTGTTCCCGCCCGAACTCCGATGGACGCGAGGGATCTGCCCCCCAACACGGAGCTCGGAAAACTTTCTCGCTCCCTCTTAACATATGGATGGTTCCTGACCCGGCTCCTCCAGACTGCCAGGCCTGCAGGTGTCATCTCGGATAGAGAGCAGCCCGCGGAGCCCGGCGGGAGAGTCCCCCGGGTCCCCCGGTGGCCGGGAAGCCCACCCGAGCCGCCTAGGCCCGGGGACCCTCGGCACTGTTTACCTTCTCAACTTCCCCACGGGACTGGGAGGCCACGCTCCGGGCTCCGGGCTGGGGAATCTGTCCTGCTCACCTGGCCCGGGGCCCGGGGTGCCAGGAGCTGGGCTGGAAATGGCCGGCCCCGGGGAGCTGCCCTCGCCCAAGCTCTTACCTGGCAGGCGGCTCCGGCTAGAGCCGCCGAAGGGGAAGTCCCGATCGCGCAGGGGCCGCGGCCGGAGCTGGGATCCGGGCTGGGACTGGGGCTGGGACCCGGGCCACGACTGGGGCTGGGGCCGGCCGGAGGGGCGCGGCCATGCCCCGGCCGGAGCTCCAGAGCACGCCTCGCTTGGCCGCGGCTCCAGCCCCCGGGACGGACGCAAGGACGCACGGACTGACGGACGCTTTGTTCGCCCAGCTCGGCTCGGGTGGCAGCGGCGCGGCCCAGCCCCCTCCGCAACCGTGGCCGCTCCGCCCCGCGCCTTACCAGAGGGAGGGAGAGGGAGGCCGGACAGACCCGCGGGCGCGCCCCTTTAACTCTTACCTGCCCGGCCGGCCCTCCGCGCGCCCTGAAAGCCTCTCTGGGGACTCCGCCTCCTCTCCGCCCCTCCTCCGGGGAAATGGGGAGGGGGCTTTCCGCTCTTAAAGAGACCCCAGCCCCGGAGGCCCATTGGTACCGCGGAACTCTAAGTCCAGACTGAACTCAAGGGTCTGCGTGGACCCTAATGAACAGTACCTGGGTGCCGCCAGGGCACCGTCCCTGCGCGTCCGAGTCCTGCCCCTCCCGCGGCCGGGCGCTGGGGTCCAGTTCCACTACAACCTTTCTTAGCTAGACAAGCCATGTGACTACGGGACGGTCGCTCATTTCCGGCTTCAGTGAAAGGTAGCTTGAAGCTCCGGCTTGCAAAGCTCCCTTTGACCACCGGCGGGACCGTGGGCCCGGCCGCTCGGCTCTGCTCCGCGCGCAGAGGGTCGGGTCGGGTCGGAGAAAACTCGGCTTCTTTGGATCCAGAGATGGGAGGGACCTCAGAAGCCCTAGCTGGACTAAAAGGCCCTCCGCCTCATTTTACAGAAAACTGAGGAAAAATAACTTCCCCAAGCGGACATCAGACGTGAACTTGAACCCACTTGACTCCATTACTTATGTAACTATTGGGCAAGTCGTCACAGCTTTTTGCCTCAGTTTCTTCATCTGTAAAATTAGTGAGCTGGATGAGATGGCTTCCTGATCTGTTATATACGATTTCAAGAGGGCAGAAGCTAGTGACTGTAGCTTGGGGGGAGGGAGAGGGAAAGGAAGGAGAAGGAGAGGGAATGTTTGGGCTAAAAGTGCTTGGAAGTGAGAGGAGTGCATCCCATACATGGGGGAGTCCTGCGTGCCCAAAGAGACAGAGGCCCTCTCTGGATACTAGCCAGCAGGCCAGGATAATTGAAATGAAGAGTTTGTGGAAAGGAGTAATTAGACTGGAGGTGGGAACCTGATTGACTGAGAAGTTTGTATTTTATATTAACGTTTCATGATCAGATCAGTGTTTTAGGAATATCAGTTTAATATCTTAAATTTAACATATACTTTGACATGTATTGGATTGTTTGCCATCTGGGGGGAGAGGGGAAGGAGGGAAAAATTTAGAACACTAGGCTATGCAAGGGTCAATGTTGAAAAATTATCCATGCATATGTTTTGGAAACAAAAAGCTTTAATTTAAAAAAAAAAAAAAAAAAGGAAATATTAGTTTAGCAGATGAGTGAAAGATGGTGAAAAGAAGAAAACCTAAAAGTAGGGAAACCAATTAATAAGCATTTATAGAGTACTTTAAGATTTGCTAAGCACTTTACAAATATATCATTTGATCCTCAACAACTCTGGAAGGTGTGTGCTATTATTATCCTATTTTACAGATGAGGAAACAGAGGCAGGCAAAGGTTAAGTGACATGTCAGGGGCACATAGCTTGTAGATCTGAAGTGATATAAAGCAGGAATTTGTCCTAATTTGTCCTATCCTTCAGAAGTTCTATCAATATAGTTTTATCTTTGCCACTAGCATAGTATAATTGGGGGGGGGGGGTAGGTCACCTTAACCTCCCTGTGCCTCTATTTCCTCTTGTGCAAAATAGGGGTTCAGACATTACAGGTGAAAAGCTGGAAGAAATCTTAGAAGTCTCCTTGTTTAATCCCTGCATCTTACAGAATGGGAAATTGAGGCACATTGTGTATGGTGATCCTACCTCACCTAGCTAGCAGTGTTGGAAACAGCAGCTAATCACTGACTTAAACACAAGCCCACTGCAGGATCCTAAATTGGAAACCCAAAGGGACCCTCAGAAATCATCTGGACCAGCTCCTGAGGCACAGAGAGAAAGTAGTGTTTGGACAGACTTCAGAAGGCTTGGAGAGCATTAAGGGCCTTACAGAAGAAAGCATAGGAAAGGGTTTTGGGGAAGGGAAAAAAAGTCATCTGTCTCTGAGGCTTTCTCTTACCTGCCCTTCCTGCTCCCATGTCCTAAGCATTCATGTGGGTCACATGAGAGACAAGAGTTAACTGAGTCCCTGGGATCTCAAGCTCAGAACTCGGGCTCTAGTTGATTCCCACAGCCAGCCTCCTGCTGGTGGCAAATGTAGAACAGAAAGTTTCCAGCTCTCTTGCTTCCTTGAACTCTGAAAGAATTTTATTATTTGTTGTTGTTGTTTTTATGGGGATTTTTAGGCATGAACTTTTAAAATAACTTTGTAAAATGTTAATACACACAGGCACACCCCACTCAAGTCATGTATAAAACTGCCTTTGTAATAATAAAATCATGCTGTTCATTTTCCCCCTTCTGAACTTTTCTCCTGTGTATAATGAGACTTCATTGTTAACGTCTTCATGTACATAGTTATAGTCACTGTTTATAGAGTTTTTTTGGTCCTGATCTCTACTGATGGAGTTTGTTTGTCATTTCCTCTGTGAGACACATTCTCCGTCCAAGAGGCTCCTGAAGTTTCCACCAAAATCCTCATTTCCTGAATTTTCTCTTCTCCATTCCTCCTCATTCCCCCACCCCCTCCTTCCCTCAACTTCCGCCTGCCCCACTGAGGGAACATATGCTTGGGTCCTGGGCAGCAGGAAGGAAAAGGCGATAGGGAGTTTGAAGGGGAAATCACTGGAAAATAGTTAAGAAACTTGTCTTGGTGCTTGGTCATATAATGCCAAAGGTCACTTTTAATGGGGTGACCAGTTCCTCCATTTGTCCTATTTCGTATTCTGCCTTAAGGTTATGACCGTCCCCTCTTAAAGGTTGAGATAAAGGTGTTATAGACATTCCTTAATATCATTAGAATATCAGTAACCTCCATCTATGAGGCTATCCCCACCTAGGTCTCTGCATTATGTGATTGTAATGTTATTCCATAAAAGGCTTGCTGTCCCGATACTCGGGGCTAGACCCTTTGAGATGATAATCTCGTCTAGCCCTGGGATCCAGTGGTCCCAGTATTTCTCTCCATTTAATAAATTATTGAATTGGTCTCTAATCTCTGTCCTGCTCAGTTTCTTTTGACATTATAGTCATCCTTCAAAGATCATAGGATCAAAAGAATTCAAGGTGGAAGGGACCTCAGGGTTCATTCAGTTCATCTCCATTATTTGACAGATGAGAAAACAGGCCCATAAAAGTCACAGAATCCCAGATTTGAAGCTGACCCAGTCTACCTCCCCCCCAACACACACACACACACACACACACACACACACTCTCTCTCTCTCTCTCTCTCTCTCTCTCTCTCTCCCCTCATTTTGCAAAGAAACTAAGGCCCAGAAAGATAATTTTGTTTTTTTAATTGTGTCCCACACTCTGTGGGGGGGGTCTTCTGGCAGAGACACAGGAGTGGTCCGCCATATTCTTCTCGAGTGAATTAAGGCAAACTGGATTAAGTGACCTACCCAGGATCATACACCTAGTGTCTGAGACTGGATTTGAACTCAGATCTTCCAGACTCCAACTTAACACTCTAAGCATTCTGACGCTCCCTAACTGCCTCCTACGTGGGCAAATCACTTTACTTTCCTAGGTGTCAGGTTTTTTATCTGTAAAGTGAAGGAGTTGGGTTCAAGTCCCAACGTAGTGGTCCTATGTTCTTCAGTAGGGAATAATAATGACACAGGTCATGTTTCCAAAGCCCTTTCCTCAGTGACCCTGTGGAAGAAGCTGGGTGGTGCAACTTTAAAATTTGTCATTATTCCCATTTTGTAGATGAGGAAGCTGAGGCAAACAGGGTGGTCCCTTGTCAGGGTCATGCAGCTAGTGCTGGAGCCCAGATTTGAATTCAGGTTTTCCTGAGCATGTAATTAATTCTTAGTGACTCTCTTCAAACACAACTGATCCTATGACCAAGGGAAGACTCTCGTTCAGATCTGTGAATTTGTCACCTGAGCTTTTGTTCTCCTCTACCGGCTAAATCACCATTTCTTAGAACACTAAGAAATGTCTTATTGTCTTTTATATTTTCACCAGGTCAAAAGTCCAGTAAAAATAAGAAATCCCAGACAAATGAGTTTTATTACTCTCGAAAATGAGACTGAAATGGAAGTTTGCCCAGCAAAGTTGGCTGGACTCCCAATGTAGCCAGCTGGGGATATTGAAACTACATTCATTCAGTCAGTGAATCATTCATTCATTCAACAAACGTTTATTGACTGAAGCCCCTGCTCAGTCTCTGCAGTTACTAGAACTGGGACTGAGAGCGATGCTGGCTGAGAGGCTAGGCTCTGAGGTTGATTTCCTGATGTGATAAAGGGCAAAAATCCAAGCAGATGTCCTTGGGGGGAACAGGTGAGGTTGGGAGGAAGCCAAGATTGCTTTTATGGTTTATGGATAAAGGTCTGATTTCGAGCATCTGGGAAGGCTCTATTGGCCAGGTTGGCTCCCTGAGAATCTTCTGCACGTTAACGTCTAGCTCTCTCCTCTCCCTGTCTTCCCCTCCCCATCATCAAAGGTCTTTCCCCCTGTGTTCTTGAGCTCATTCTACCCTAACCACTTCCACTTTAGCTTCTCTCTAAAGCCCAGCCACAGCCAGTTACAGAATTACAGACTTAGATTGAGAAGGAAGGGGACAGTGGTGGGGGTGGTTGGCGTCTCAGGGAGAATTTCCATCCACAAAGACTGCTTTGGCTCAAACTCAGACCAGAGGTGAACACCAATAGAGGAACTGAGATATTCCTCTCTGCCGCTCCTTCTTCCTCCTTCTTCTACCCTCCCTACAAGCCGTACCACCCTCAAAGGAGAGAAGAGATCAGGAGACAAAATGGGAAGGGAGGAATGAAGTAGGAGGAATTGTTTAGGGTGAGTTTAAGAGAAAGGCTGTCAGCCTCCGTGATATCGTTCTGTACTGGATCAGAAGAGCAGAGTTAGGAAGACAAGAAAGGGAAGATGGAGGACCATAAAATATTATGTCTGGGACCGAGATCTTTTGACTTTATAACATGGAATATCATGTAGGGTTAGTCAGTAAGATAAGAAAGGGAAGATATAGGACCATAAAATGTTACTTCTGGATCAAGATCTTTTGACTTTATAGCATGGAATATCAGAGATGGGGGGGATTTCAGAAGATGGAATCAGCTAGGAAGGACTCAGAGCATAAAATGTTGGAGCTGGGAATGACCTTAGACATAATCCAGTCTAATTTTATCACTTACAAGACTAGAAAGAGAATTGCCTAAATTCCCATGCAAATGAGCTAGAACTAGAACTCAGATTCTATTGCTTATAATCCATAATTCAAAAGACTGATGTTGGTGTTTAACATATATTGGATTACTTGCTGTCTAAGGAAGGGGATAATGGGGAAGGGAGGTAGAAAAAAATTTGGAATACAAGGTTTTACAAGGGTGAATGTTGAAAACTATTTATGCATATGTTTTAAAAATAAAAAGTTTTGTATTTTTTAAAGATCGATTTGGGGCAGAAGAATTAGAGCTAGAAGAGACAGCAGTTACTTTCTAGTTGATTCCATGCTCCTCATTTACAGTAAAGGAAACTGAGATCTAAAAAAAAAAAAGGAAATTGACTTTCCTCAAGTCACTCATCTTGTAACAGGATAGATGCAAAAGGAGGATCCTCTTTCCTCCCATCATTGATATTACAGAACCAGGCTACACCTGATGAGGTTCTGATGTATAAATTAGAAAAGGAGTGAATTAAAAAGGGAGCTTTGCAGTAGGATGAAGAACGGTAGACCGGGCCTCAGGGTGACCTTTAAAAATCAGTTCACTGCACTTAAGTGACACTTAATGAGGAACTCTGCTCCTAAGGGAGGAGCTGTAAATGTAAGAACCCATGTGGAGCTGAGAGAATAAAAACATCAGCCAGAGACAAACTCAGCAAGGAAAAAGATCTGGATCAGTAGGAGAAAGTCTGCTTGGGCATGAGGTATGTTGAGATAAAGGCTTTGTTGCTTAAACACGTAGACTACAGATGTCCAGGTTAATTCTGTATCTCTTTTTTCTTTCTCAGTTCTATCATGGGAAAACCTGAGGTCTTCTGGACATTGGGGGATTTGTTTATCATTTCTTGTTTTAAATGTTTACTTTGTCTCTATAAAGAGTGGTAATGTCTTGTCATTAATTGCTAGACAGAGCTGTATTTATAGGAATACTATCCAGAAGAAGCAACTGAAAGTGGGATGGGGGAACATAATGAGAAAAGAGATGGAAAAAGATGGAGATCTAACACGAAGATGTTTTGCCAGAAGCACTGCCTCTCATCGGGGGCTCGGAGCTAATACAAAAATAAAGAGAATTTCATATCTTTTGATGGTTGTTGCTCGGTCGTGTTCGATTTTCGTGATCCCATTTCGGATTTTCTTAGCAAAGAGACTGAAAATTGTTCCTTCTCCAGTTCATTTGATAGATGAGGAAACAGAGCTAAACAGGGTTAAATGACCTGTCCAGGGTCAGCCAGGTAGTCAGTGTCTGAGGTCAAATTTGAACTCAGGAAGATGAATCTTCACTCTATCCCATATGCCATCAAGCTGCCCTTTGTAACACTGCTACACCAGGAGTAAAATCCAGATCTTTGGGGAACCACCAGTCCCGTAGTTACAGGACTGTGCTCTTGGGAATTCAGGGTCTGAGATACCAGGTAGGAAAAAAGTAGTCTTCTTCAAGTAGATTTACTAATATTCCTCCACAGACACACATACATCTAGTGAAATAAATAAAGATTCAAGGTCAGCAACTCTGGATTTCAATCGTGGCGGTTTTCCTTACTACCTGTAAGCCCAGGGACAAATCACTTCCTCAGTTTCCTTATCTGCTGGATGATGAAGATGGAAAGGATGACTTGTGGATCTCATCAACCTCTAAATCAATGATCCTAGGATCCATTTTAAAACAAGAAGTGTAAACCTGTCAGCTTTTTTCAGTTCAAATCTAACAAAATTAGCAAAGAAGACAAAAGATGAGAATAGCTAATGTTGGAGGGCTGTGGGGAGACAGGCACACTGATGTGCTATTGGTAGGTCTGGGAAATGGTTCCATTGTTCAGGAAAGCAACTTGAAAGGATGAGAAGAAAGTGACCAATATCCTTTATGATCCTAGACAGAGAAATTCTACTAGGTAGAGAAGGTGCTAAATTAATTAGTTAATAAAAAAAATCCTATACTAATTGGACCAAAGGTCCAATTTTTGACTCCCTGGAAGGATAGAGGAAGGAGAAGAGGATACATTGGGAAACTGAGCAAAGTAAAAATAAAAGATAGCAATACAAATAGCCTTAGGGGAAAGGGGGAGGAGGGACTAGCTTCTCCTAGTTTGAAGGCTTAGGCAAGAAGACTTAATCTTAATGTCTGTCACCTTGAGCTGATTTTAGCCACCTTCTGCTATCACCCACCATCCAGCTGTGGGCCCATTTCTGAAAAGCAGTCCCTTCCCCCCAACCTTTACTCAAGACAGGGCAAGATGTCCTCTTCAGAGAAGAATTGAAGATTCTTATTACCCAGAACACAATGTAGAGATGTGGTGGGTGTGTGAAGACCCTGACAAATAAAAAATAAGACAGTCTTAATCTATTTATCAGGGGTGGGGTGGAAAGACAAAACAAATAGAAAACTAAGTAGAAGGTCAGGGGAGGAATATGGACTAACAACTAGATGGCATCAGGGAAAGCTTTCTGAAGAAAGTAATACATTAAGTGAGGGGTCCTGGGGCAGAGAAAAAGAGGGAGAACATGAGGGATCTAGGGATGAGGGACTGGATTCCTTTTCTTTTTCTATATAGTATTTTATTCTTCCAAATACATGTTAAAATAGTTTTCAACATTAATTTTTGTAAGATTTTGAGTTCCAATTTTTTTCCTTCCTCTTTCACCTTTCCTCCTCCCCAAGACAGCAAGCAATCTGACATAGGTTATATATGTACAATCCTTTTAAACATCTTTCCATATTTGTCATGTCCTGTAAGAAAAATCAAACCCAAAGGGAAAAACTACAAGAAAGAAAAAGCAAACAGGCAAACAAACAAACAAAAAAAAAAAAGGCTGGGAATACTGTGCCATGCTTCAATCCACATTGAGGCTTTAGGTGCAGATGGCATTTTTCATCACAAGACGTCACAAGAATTGCCCTGGATCACCACATTGCTGAGAAGAGCCAAATCCATCATAGCTGATCATTACATAATCTTATTGCTACTGTGTTACTCCTGGTTCTGCTCACTTCACTCAGCATCAGTTCATATGAGTCTTTCCAGGTTTTTCTGAAATCAGCCTGCTCCTCATTTCTTATAGCACAATAGTATTCCATTACATTCATATACCACAGTTTGTTCAGCCATTCCCCAATTAATGGTCATCTCCTCAATTTCCAGTTCTTTACCACCACAAAAAGAACTGCTATTAAAAATTGTTGTACATGTAGATCCTTTTTTAACGATCTCTTTGGGAGATAGAGCTAGTCTGGATCAAAGTGCATACACAGTTTTGTAACCCTTGGGACATAGTCCCAAATTGCTCTTCAGAATGACTGGATCATTTCACAACTCCACCAACAATGCATTAGGATGAGGGACTAGATTTCTTTGGCAGTCTGATAAAATCTACATACCTCTTCTGAGACTTTTGTTTTTAAATGCATGAAATAAAATGACAAAAGGGAATCATTTATAGTGAAATAGAAAATGTCATTTTCCCATACTAATTCCCAGACCCCTTGAAATCAATCCATGGCAGGGACCACTAAGTGATATAGTGAATAGCATCAGAGGGATCTGAGTTCAAATCCAGCCTCAGATACTTGACACTTACTAGCGTATGATCCTGGGCAAGTCACATAATCCCAATTGTCTTGCCAAAAAAAAAAAAAAAAAAAGGAAAGAATTCAATCCATAGACCCCTTGAGGGTTGTGGGGCCCTGATTAGCAATCCCTGTTGAGAAACAGGGAAGCAGCAAAGTATCCTGAGGGAGAGGCACAAAGCAACATGTGTCAAGTGAGTTTAACCACTGCCACCCTTTCATCCACTAACTACCCTCAAACAGGACTCTAAGCCTAAGAACCCTGGGGACAGAAGTACTCCTAAGACTACCAGTCCCGCTATTAGCAATCATGAAGGGAAAAGATCCCTATGAAGGAGCCTGTCAACTCTGGGACCATCAGCATCAGCCACTGGCCAGCTGCCACCATCAGGTAGTTAGTCCTAAATAGAATCCATACCCCAAAACAGAGATCCTAGCCTCCAGAGTCATAATCCTGGGAGTCACTTTTGACTGACTCCTGACGCTGGCACCTACCCCTTCCCAGCCATCATCCAGGAATCATCCCTGGACCTGGTACCTGCTTCTGTGGGTGCTGCGGCCCCAGCCTCCTCAGCATCCACAGCTACTGAAGACCTGGAAACAATAAATTCTGCTCCCCCAAGTCCTTAGCCCTATAAAAATAATTCAACATTAGAAAATGATTTGCCAAGTCATTCAGCATTTTAAAAAATTCACTTTTATTTCTATTCTAAATGCTCTCCTTCCCCTTTCCCTTCCCCATCCATTGAGATGGCAAAAAATAAATTAAAATGGGGCAGCTAGGTTGTGCAGTGGATAGAGCACCAGCTTTGAAGTCAGGAGGACCTGAGTTCAAATCTGGCCTCAGACACTTAATACTTCCTGGCTGTGTGATCCTGGGCAAGTCACCTAACCCCAATTGACTCAGCCAAAAATCAATAAATAAATAAATAAATGAAATAAAATCTGAAGGTTGGTGTGGGATTGGGGCCAAATAAGTAGAACTGGCCACCATTAGCATAGAAATGATAATTAGATACCTGAAACCTGACAGAGCCTTGGAGAACACCAAGAGGTGTATGTGTGACCTTGATCAAGTGCCAATAAAAACTGAGAAGGATCAGACTAAGAGATAGGAGGAGGCTCTGGAGAAAGTGGGGGTGTCCCAAAAACTTAGAAGAGTTTATTCAGAAAAAAAGTGACCAACAATGACAAAGGCTATGGAGAAGTCAAGGAGAATGAGGACTGAGAAAAGGTTATTGGATTTGGCCACTGAAAGATCACTGGTAACTATGAAAAGAGTAGTTTTAACAGAACAATAAGGTGCAAAGTCAGATTGTAAGGGGTAAAAGAAGAAAGTGAGAGGAGAAAAAGTAGATGGCCTCCTCAGAGAGTTTACCTTCAAAGGGAAAAAGAGACTTGGAATGTTAGTGAGAGTGGAAAAGTAGAGTGAAGGTTTTTCAGTATAGGAAAGACAGGAGCTTGTTTGTAGGCACTAGGAAATGAGTCAATAGGGAGAGAGAGATTGAAAATAAATGAAAGAATGGGGGAAGACAAAGGAGACAATCTGGTGAAGGAGATGGGATGGAATAAGATCACTGGAGTAGACAGAGGAGTTAGCCTTGGTAAGAAATGTGAGGTTTTGTTTTATCTAGGGGAGTCATTCCTCAATTTCCTCCCAACATCCTGTGATTACTAGTAGAGAACTCTATCTAGCTTTCCCTTTCCCCCCTCAATATCTTGCTCTTACCCCAAGCATAATTAGTCCCTCTTCCCTTTGTTCTACTCACTTCCTTGATGATATCTTTTCTTCTTATCTTCAGAGTCCCTTGTTGGTTATAAGCTACAATTTACTTCTTCCCACCATGAATCTTTCCTGCCTTCTGAGTGATGCTCATGTTTGGTTCTCTGGAAGCAGCGGTGGTCCATGTCTCACCACCATATCAGCAAAATACTGATGTTGCAAAGATTAAATCCTAACTTTTTTTTTCCTTGCATTTTTTTTTATTTAAATAACTTTTTATTGACAGAACCTATGCCAGGGTAATTTTTTACAACATTTCCCTTGAACTCACTTCTGTAATGATTTTTCCCCTCCCTTCCCTCCACCCTTTCCCCCAGATGGCAAGCAGTCCTATACATGTTAAATAGGTTACGGTATATCCTAGATACAATATATGTGTGCAGAACCGAACAGTTCTCTTGTTGCACAGGAAGAATTGGATTCAGAAGGAAAAAATAACCTGGGAAGAAAAACCAAAATGCAAAATTACATTCATTTCCCAGTGTTCTTTCTTTGGGTGTAGCTGCTTCTGTCCATCCTTGATCAACTGAAACTGAGTTAGATCTTCTCTTTGTCGAAGAAATCCACTTCCATCAGAATACATCCTCATACAGTATCGTTGTTGAGGTATATAGTGATCTGGTTCTGCTCATTTCACTCAGCATCAGTTCATGCAAGTCTCTCCAGGCCTTTCTAAAATCCTCCTGCTGGTCGTTTCTTACAGAACAATAATATTCCAGAACATTCATATACCACAATTTACCCAACCATTCTCCAATTGATGGGCATCCACTCAGTTTCCAGCTTCTAGCCACTACAAACAGGGCTGCCACAAACATTTTGGCACATGTGGGTCCCTTTCCCTTCTTTAGTATCTCTTTGGGATATAAGCCCAGTAGTAACACTGCTGGATCAAAGGGTATGCACAGTTTGATAACTTTTTGAGCATAGTTCCAAATTGCTCTCCAGAATGGCTAGATGTATTCACAGCTCCACCAACAATGTATCAGTGTCCCTGTTTTCCCACATCCCCTCCAACATTCCACATTATCTTTCCCCTGTCATTTTAGCCAATCTGACAGGTGTGTAATGGTATCTCAGAGTTGTCTTAATTTGCATTTCTCTAATTAATAATGTAAATCCTAACTTTCATGGAAAGTTTGAGGCTTCCCAGAGTCCCAGGGGCTTAAGTTCAAGTTCCCAGTGCAGGAAGACAGAAAATAGGCAGAATGACTTAGAGCTGACTGAGGAATGAATTGATGGTTCCATAAAGGAAAAAGTAAGCAGAGAGGTAAGAGGAGAACCAGGAGAGAAGAACATCAGAAAAATCCAGAGAGGAGAGATTATACAAGAAGAAGAGGTATCCAACAGGGTCAAAGGCTGCAGAAAGATCAAGGATGAGAACCCATATAATCTAGAAAGTAAGAAATCATTGGTAACTTTGGAGAGAACAATTTCAGCAGCGTCCAGACTGCAAAGAATGCAGGATTGAAAAAACAAGACTAAACAACAGTTTCTAGATCTTTGGTTGTGAGAAAAAGGAGAGGTAGCTTGGAGGGATGGCAGAATTAAAGATGGTGGAGACTTTAGCAGGTTGGTAGATATGAAAGAAGAAGCCCATAAAGAGGAAAAGTGTAAAGATTATGGAAAAGGGATGGTTGTGGAGGCAATCTAGGATTGTGCTGAAACCAACTGTATAGGTTCATGAGAGCCCATTGTTAAATTTTTAGTGTGAGCATTTACACTGCTGAAATCAGAAAATACTGCCCATCATGGCTTGATTTCTTGTTTTCTCAGTTTTCTAGACTTAAGAAAGCAATAGAAAATGTTAATTATGCCAATTAAACTTAAAAGTGTGTCAGACATACATTCTTTTTTTTTTTTTTCATGGAAAGTCAGTTGTTAAATATTGGATGCCTTGGCACAATCTGACAGGATGAAATGGGAGTGGAAGTGCTCAGAGTCAGCCTTAATAAAATTTACCTCTTCTACAAAGATGGGGAGAAAGAAGAGAATGAAGGATAAGGTCAAGAGATTTTGAGCTTGAGGGAGGGAAAGAACAGGAATTAACAATATATGATCTCTACTTTCTTAGAACAGTAGAGCAATGGAACACCAAATAAACAGAATAACCTTGTATTTTGACAAGTGAAGACTTAAGATTTGGGGATGAGAATTCATTATTTGGGAAAATTAGAAAACAGTCTGGCAGAAATTAGGCATAGACCAATATCTTACACCATTCACCCAGATAAGGTCAAAATTGATAATATATTCAAAATAGATATGGGATGGAAATTGCCATCTGTATTCAGAAAAAGAAGTATGGAGACCAAATGTGATCGAAGCATATTATTTTTTTTGTTTGTTTGCTTGCTCTTTTTTTTCTTGTGTTTTTTACCCTTTTAGTCTGTTTTTTTCTTGCACAATCTGATAAGTATGAAAATATGTCTATAAAGATTGTACATGATTGATTTATATCAGATTGCTTGCTATTTTAGGGAGAGAGGAGGTAAGGAACAGAGGGAGAAAAATTTGGAACACAAACTCTTATAAAAATGAATGTTGAAAACTATCTTTACCTGTATTTGGAAAAATAAAATACTATTAAGAAGTAAAATGGATACATGACCTAGACATAAAGAGAAATATTATAAGAAAATTTGAGGAATGCAAAACATAATACCTATCAGACTTATGGATGGGTAAACAATTTATGAATAAACAAGAGAGAGAGCAAAATAAAACGGACAATTTCAAGTACATTAAATGAAAAAGATTTTGTACAAACAAAACAATATAGCCAAGATCAGAAGAAAAGCAGAAAACTGGGGGAGGAGGGGAGAGAAAGGGATGGGAAATTCTGTAGTTTCTTAGATAAAAATCTCCTAACAGGGGCAGCTAGATGCCACAGTGGAGAGAGTACCAACCCTGAATGAGTTCAAATTTGACTTCAGATACTTAACACTTCTTTTCTGTGTGACAGCGGGCAAGTCCCTTAACCTCAATTGCCTAAGGTTCTTTACATATTTTGGTTAGATTTTTTTTTCTCAAATCTATAAGAATATGTCATTCTCTAATTGATAAATGGTCAAAAGATAGGAACAGGTAATTTTCCTGTGAAGAAATTGAAACACTTCATAAAAATTTGAAAAAAATACTCTAAATCATTATTGATTAGAGAAATGCAAAATAAGGGAAAGGTGACAAATTTTAGAGAGAATGCTGAAAAATTGGGACATTAATTCATTGTTGGGGGAATTATGAACTGATCCAATCATTTTGGGGAGCAATGTGGAATTAAACCCAAAGAGTTATTAAACTGCATATACCCTTTGACCCAGTAATGCCAAATCATCCAAAGATGATTAGGAGGAAAAAGAAAAGAACCCATATGTTTTAAAATATTTATAGCAGCTCTCTTGGTGGTAGTAAAGAACTGGAAATTATAGAGATGCCCATCAATTGGAGAATGGCTGAACAAGTTGTGTATATAATTGTGATGGAATATTATTATGCTATAAGAAATGATGAGCATAATCTCAGCAGCACAATGATCCAAGACATGGGGCTTATGATGAAAGGTGCTGTCCATTTCCAGAGAGAGAATTAGTAGAGCCTCAGTGAAAATCAAAGATATTTTTTTAAATTTTTCTTGGATTTTCTTCTGCAATTTCTTTCACAGAATGACTTTCATAGAAATGTGTTTTGCATGACCACATATGTATAAGTTCTGTCAAATTGCTTGCCTTCTTAATGAAGAGGTGAAAGGAATGAGGGAAAGAAATTGGAACTCAAAATTTGGAAGGAAAAAAGAATGCTACAATTGTTTTTACATGTAAATGGAAGAAAAAGAAATGAGTAAAACATGGAAAAGACTTATATGAAATAATTTCCTCAATTAAAAAAAAAAGTGAGTCAAGATCCTCAGCTGTGAGGTATCAGGAAAAGGGAGGTGTGGAAGGCTAGAGGAAATAAAAGAAAGTCTGAACAGCACCATGAGAGTGGGAGAAAGGATCAATTACAAAGTAATAACAAGATTGCCTTAATGCAAAAAAAGGTAGGAAAGTACTAATTATGAAAGTTATTTTCTACGTAGTACTAGGCCCTGAAATCAGTTTGCCAATCCACACTTAGACTAGTAGGTAAGTTCCCCAAAAGTCCTCATGTGACCCCCTTGGCTCTAGGGACAACACTGAAAGGTTGAGGGGGTGTTTCTAGTGCACTCACTCTTGAATTCCCATCCTGTCCGTTTCTAATATCGATCAACTAATTATCATCTTCCCAATATGGGTTGACCAGAGGAACTGAACCCACAAAAATCTCCCAGACCACAAACACACTTTCCTCTACCATCTCAGTCCCTGTAGCTTCTCCACAGATTCCAATTTAATGTGATGGAAAGGCCTGGAGAGACTTACATGAACTGATACTAAGGGAAGTGAGTAGAAGCAAGAGAACATTGTACACAGTAATAGCAAGATTATGTGATGATCAATTGTGATGGACATGGCTCTTTCCAACAGCGAGGTGAGTCAGGTCAGTTCCAACGATCTTGTGATAGAGAAAGAGCCATCTACACCCAGAGAGAAACTGTGGGGACTGAGTGTGGATCACAACAGAGTATTTTCACTTTTCTGTTGTCATTTGCTTGCGTTTTGTTTTCTCATTTTTTCTTTTTTGATCTGATTTTTCTTGTGTAACTTGATAATGGTGGAAATATGTATAGAAGAATTGCCCATGTTTAACATATTTAACATGGTTAACATGGTTACCTGCTGTCTAGGGGAAGAGGAAGGGAGGGAGAAAAAAATTTGGAGCATAAGGTTTCGCAAGTTGAAAACTATCTGTGTATATGTATGGAAAATAAAAAGCTTATGCATATGGGTGGTGTGGGGGATCAAAAGGGGAAAAAAAGAATCAAGTAAATAAGATGTGCAACAGAGAATGAACCAAAGACCAATTTACAAGGAAGTAAAGAAAAAATGGACATTTATGAATATAATGTTTTCTACTATGTGTTTTTTTGATCAGATAGTTTGTTGTTATATATTTGTACTCTTCCCTTATATTCTGCTGGGCCCATGACAATGTTCTTTTTTTGTTTTGCTTTATTTTGTTTTGTATTCCTTTTCTATTTTTCTTTTTCTCTTACACTGTTTTTTTTAATGAGATAAAAAATAGAAATAAAAAGAAAATAAAAAGCTCTAAAAAATTATTGTGATCGGACCATTAAACATTCCCCCTTCTTCAGCCTTCTGAGTTTGGCATAGCCCATGAACAAGCCATTACTCTGCTTGCAGGACATGATTGATTGGCTGCCAGGTTGGCTGCAGCCGGTCACTCCTTAGTGCTAGCTTCTCATTGGATTTGGCTACAGTAGCTTGAGCTGCTGAATCTCTCATGGTTCTTCCAACTTTACAAATTCATTTACTCCATTCCATCTCTGATACGCATTCATCTAAAATCAGGTAACAATGAACCAAGAAAAGAGCGGAGAAAACAGGCAGCTCTAAGCATGACCATCTAAGAAGATAGCCAGTGACAGGTGGACTGGGGTCCACAGCATTTCTTCTCCTCACCCAAAAACCACTAGGAAAGAAAGAAAAGTTCCATTTGTTCCAACCTTTTGTAAACCCACTTCATTTCAGAACATCCCTCAATTAAAAGGCTTTTTGTCCCCTGAGATACCACTACACACATCTCAAATTGAGTAAGATGACAGGAAAAGATAATGATGAATATTTCTAGGGAATGTGGAAAAACTGGGACACTGATGCATTGTTGATGGAGTTGTGAAATGATCCATCCATTCTGGAGAGCAATTTGGAACTATGCTCAAATCACTGTGCATACACTTTGACCCAGCAATGTTTCTACTGGGCTTGCATCCCAAAGAGATCTTAAAGGAGGGAAAGGGACCTGTATGTGCACGAATGTTTGTGGCAGCCCTCTTGGTAGTGGCAAGGAACAGGAAACTGAGTGGATGCCCATCAGTTGGAGAATGGCTCAATAAATTATGGTATATGAGTGTTATGGAATATTATTATTCTATAAGAACCTATAAGAAACGAACAGCAGGAGGATTTCAGGGAGGCTTGGAGAGACTTACAGGAACTGACGCTGAGTGAAATGAGCAGAACTAGGAAGTGATTATACACAGCAACAGCACCATTATAAGATGATCAATTCTGATGGACGTAGCTCTCTTCAACAATGAGATGATTCAGGCCAGTTCTAATGGTCTTGTGATAAAGAAAGCCATTTGCACCCAGACAAAGAACTGTGAGAACTGAATGAATGTGGACCATAACATAGTATTTTTACTTTTTGTTGTTTTTTTGCATTTTGCTTTGCTTCTCTTTTTTTTTCCCTTTTTGATCTGATTTTACTTGTGTAGCATGATATTTATGGAAATATGTATAGAAAAATTGCACATGTTTAACATATATTGGATCACTTGCCAACTGGGGGAGGGGGTAGGGGAAAGGGAGGGAAAAAATTAAAACACAAGGTTTTGTAAGAGTGAATGTTGAAAATTGTCCATGAAAACATTTTGAAAATAAAAAGTTCTAAATAAAAAAAAATAAAAATAAAAAAAGGCTTTTTGTCACCACAAAGCTCACAGGAAATGGTCAGAGAATATTTGCTCATGCTCTGAAGTGAGGGGGTGGAGGGAGAAGGATCTTACAGAAACAGGCTCACTAAGCCTCCACACAGATTGACATCAGGCAGATAATATGCATATGCTCTGAGAAATGGGTTCTCATTGGATGGTCCTCCCCATAACATCTATTTTCATTATAGCAGAAAGTAGATCAGTGAAACTAATGAGAAATAGAAATATCAGAAATAATCTATAAACATAACCATACTTCTCCCCATCACCTACTTTGTAAGAAGCTTTTTAAGACTCATATGAGCTAAGCATGCAAAACTTAAGAGTTGTATGAAAATATCAGCCATTATTACAGAATCCCAGAATTTCAGGGGGCAGCCAGATGGCACAGAAGATAAAGTGGTGGGCCTAAAGTCCAGCCTGAATAAGTCACTTCACCCTGTTTTCCTCAGTTTCCTCATCTGTAAAATGAGCTGGAGAAGGAACTGGCAAACCATTTCAGCATCTTTGCCAAGAAAACCCCAAATGAGGTCATAAAGAGTCAGACTTGAATGAGCAATAATAACAAGACTTCAGACTATCTCATGCAACCCATACTTGCTATGGTTTGAAAACCATCTCTGAAGATCTCCACTGAAGGGAAGCACTAACTCCTAAGTCAATAACATTCATTTATTTAAGGGTCTACTATGTGCCTGGTACCGCAGGGAATAGAAGGACAAAAAAAAATTAGTTCCTGTCCTCAAGGATCTTACAATCTAATAGGGGAGAGGACTTACCAACAATAAGGTACATGCAAAATACATAGTGTGTCAATGGAAAGTACTCCCAGAAGGAGGGCTCTAGCAGTGGGGGAGACGACGGGGCAGGGACCTGCAGAAGGTAGGATTTTAGCTGAACCTTTAGCTGAATAAAATCAGTGAATTCTGGAGAAGAAAGATGAAGATGAAGGATGTTCCAAACATGAGAAATAAATAATAAAAAGCAACTGAACTGTGTACAGTAACAGCAATATTGTTCAAAGAATAACTCTGAATGACTGATTCGTACAAAAGAATCACATCCAAAGACCCTATGGAGGAAGATGTCACTCACCTCCAGAGAAAGAACTGATCCACAGAGATATATATGGTGGGCTTTACATATAAGATTTATAAATATATGCTTCATGTATACATATATTTTAAATATATTTTATTTAAATCTATCAATGTTATATATGTAAACAAATATATGTGTCTATGTATGTATGTATGTATGTCAAATGGTGGTCTTCTCTGATGTGAGGGAGGGAAGGAGGCAGTTTAAGAATTAAAATAACCCCCCCCCCAATAGTTTTTTTTTTTTTTTTAAGTAACTGAGTCAGGGATAAATTGTAAGAAATGATATTTTTTTTAAAAAAGTCAATTGGGTCAGGTCCTAGAATCTGTGGAGGGAGGTATCATGTAAGAAAATCTGGAAAAAGTAGGAAGAAGCAGGTTCTGAAGGGCTTTAAAAGGCATTTTTGAACCTGGAAGTAATAGGGAGGAAGCAAAATTTATTGAGTGTGTGTGTGGGAGGGGGAGGGAGGTGTGTTACGTGATCAGACCTGCACTTTTGGCAAATCTTTTTAACAGCTTAGGGACAGATAGACTTGTGTTGAGAAAGACTCGAGGCAGGGAGATCCACCAGCGATTAATGGAGTAATCCAGGGGTGAGATAATGAGTTTGAAACAGGGGAGGGGGAGGGGAGGAAGACTATAAAAGATTTAAAGGTAGAAATGACAAGACTTGGGAGTCGATTGCATATGAGGTTTGAATGCTTTCTCATTCAATTGAATTGAACTGAAAATGGAGTTTGGAGCCTGGGTGACAGGGAGGAATAGTGGTGCCCTGAGAGTAATAAAGAGGTTCAGAAGAGAAGGGTTTTTTAAGGAAAGATAATGAACTGGGGCAGCTAGCTGGTGAAGTGGATAGAGCAGCAGCCCTGAAGTCAGGAGGACCTGAGTTCAAATCTGACCTCAGACACTTGTGTGACCCTGGGCAAGTCACGTAACCCCAATTGCCTCAGGGGAAAAAAAAAGATAATGAATTAGGTCTTGGACCTGGTGAATCTGAGCTGTCCACAAGATGCAGTTGGAAATGTCCAAAAGGAGTTGTAGGCTGGTGTCCTTGAACCAGGGAGCCTATTCTCCTTTGAATTCACTTTGATTCTGAGGAGGGTTTTCCTGGTGGCAAGCCTAAATATGCTTCTTTTTTGTTATGATTACTATTATTCTCATCGACAGTAGTATATTATTTCAGGCATCAGTGGGGAAGGATAAGGGAACCATCGGAGATCTCCAAGGATTCCTCCTGTCATACCTCTTAGGAGGTCACAGAGGATTCTTTCCGGTGGCCTGAAATTCTGAGCATGTGCCCAGACCCGTCTGGTAAGGGCCTCCCATCTTGCCCAGGGCAAATACCAGGGACTCTTCAAGGAGGAGGAGGTGGGTGGGAGCTCTTTGTCATGAGACGGTATGAAGCTGAACCGGGTCTTGGATAGTGGGCATTTTCCATTTGAACCTGGGATGGGGAAACTTGAGAGGTAACAAGGGCTAATTGGATAAGTAGCTCTAGACTTCATCAGTAAGATCTGGCTTCAAGCACAGCTTTATTGGGTTTTGCTTTGTTTTTTCCTCAATAGTATTTTATTTTCCAATTTCATGCAAAGATAGTTTTCAACATTTATTTTTGCAAGATTCTGAGTTTCAAATTTGTTCTCCTTCCCTCCCCAAGACAGCAAGCGATCTGATATAGATTATAAATGGAGAATACTTTTTAAACATAATAATAGATTTTTAGCTTTCAAAAGTCATGCAAAAACAATAAGATTATGCGATGATCAATTCTGATGGACAGAGCTCTTTTCAACAATGAGATGATTGAGGCCAGTTCCAATGATCTTGGGATGGAGAGAGCCATCTGCACCCAGAGAGAGGATTGTGGGAACTGAGTGTGGAGCACAACATAGCATTATACAGGTATTAGATTTAACATATATTGGATTACTTGCCATCTAGGGGAGAGGGTGAGAGAAAAGGAGGGAAATTTGGGACACAAAGTTTTGCAAGGGTCAATGTTGAAAAATTATCCCTGCATATGTTTTGAAAAGAACTTTAATACAAAATACATGAAAAAATAGTTTTCAACAATTTTTCTGAATATATTTCCTCCTCTATCAGGCTGCACAAGAAAAATCAGATCAAGAGGGGGAAAATAAGAGAAATACAAGCAAACAAACAACAACAAAAAAGGTGAAAATACTAGGTTGGGATCCACATTCAGTCCCCAGTCCTCTCTCTGGGTGCAGATGGCTCTCTCCATCACAAGTCTATTGGAATTGCCCTAAACTGCAGTTGATCATCCGGGAATATCGTTGCTGCTGCGCATGAACCACACTTTTAAACATTTTAAATATAAAAATATTTGTCATATTAAAGAAAAATCAGACCAAAAGGGAAAAACCACAACAAAGAAAAAGCAAACAAACAAAAAAAGGTGAAAATAATATGTTTCGATCCACACTCAGTCTCCATACTTCTCTCTCTGGATCCCAGGGCATTTTCCATCCCCTAGAATATTAGAATTGTTCAAGTACAATTTAGGACATACATTGGCGAGATCACCTGTGTAAAGTGCTGTAGAAAGAAGGTGATTATTGTTGTTGTCGCCATCATCAGACTGACGTCAAAAACTGAAGTCCGGCTCCATTTCCCCGCAGATTTCAGTTTCTTTTCTGTCTCATTTCTTGCAAATCCAATTTCTGAGGTCTATTTCAGCCCTAAAGATCCACGTTCTCCAAAAGCAAGGGCTTTGCTCCCTACCGTCACCAGGGGGCGTCCGAGGCCTTTGTACAGGAGCCAGACCCGTTGCTCTCCCAGACTCCTCTCTAGGTCCTCCAGTCCATATCTGGGCTGCACAGCTGGACAGAGGATGTACCCCTGCTCCTACCCCGGGGGCCCCAGCTCTGCCGAAGGAAGAAGGAGGCAGGATTCTGACCTCTAGTCTTAATAACTCCCTGCTTCAAGGACGCTGAAACCGATCTACCAGCCGAAGACAAGAGGTGACCGTGAAAGCTGATCAATCGATAAATTATCATTTATAAAATGCCCTCTATCTTCCAGGACCTAGGCTGGATTTGGGGAGGGGAGGTACAAAAACAGAAACAAATAGTCCCCATCCCGCAGGAGCTTACATAGAAGAAATAACATATATACCAATCAGTAAATAAAAAGGATCTTTTTTACTTGGGTTTGGTTTTTGGAATATGAATATGATATATTCATAAACATAAGAAATTTTAAGTGAGGAAAAAAGTCACCAAAGCACTTTGACTGGGTCTCCTACAAATTTATGTTATATAATCTCAAGGGGACATTCCCTGAGGCAAGGCGATCCTTTTATACCTCCATGTTTAACTCATTTCATTCAAGATATTGGCCCCTTTTCATCTCTCCTCCAACCTCCCATAATTTTCCCTGGCCCTCCCCAAGCGACTGAGAATTTTGCTTCATCCTTTACTGAAAAATTAAGGCTATTCTCTAAGAGCTCCGACTTTTCCCCTCCTCGTTTTTAAATCATTTGGAAACAACAACAATAATAATAGCTAATGTTTATATAGCTCCTATTATGTTCCAGGTACACTGTTAAATGCTTTATAGTTATCATCTCATTCGATCCTGACAACAACCTTGGAAATAAGGTGCTATTATTATCATCCTTATTTTACAGCTGAGGAAACTGAGGCAGAGAGGTGAAATGCCTTGCCCAGGATCACATAGCTAGTAAATGTCTGAGGCTGGATTTGAATTTGGGTCTTGCCGATTTCAGACCCAGCATGCTATCCACTCTGACACTGTCTCCTCCACCCCTGTCTCACAAGCTCCTTGTCAAGGCAGACTCCTTTACCTGCAGAAGTGATCCCATTTATTCAATCAAAAGACTGTCCCTTCTATCATTCTTACTCTTTCATTTATCTTTATTCTCTTCCTGTCTCCTGGCTCCTTCCCTACCACCTACAACCATGTCCACGCCTCCCGCCTCCTCAAAAACCTCTCATTCCAACTATCCATCCCTGTTTACTACTCTTCTGTATTATCTCTCCCGCTCTTCCCTCTGGTGATTGCCCTTTTTTTATCCCGATTTCATCTTAGATGTACACAGCCATTTGCATGCTTTCTCTCCCATGGGAGGTCCTTGAGGACAGGGACTATTTTTTCTTTGTATCCACAGTGCCAGGCACACAAAAGATGCTTAATAAATGCTTCTTGACTGACTCTGCAACTTAAAGTCTGAGAAAAGTCTGAGAGAATTACCTGGAGTACTTGAGAAGTTAGTTAAGTGACTTTCCCAGAAGCTAAATGACTTATCTTATTCACAGTCAGAGACAAGATCTGAATCCACATCTTTGAGTCCAGCTCACTATCCACTACACTAACTCTTGTAAAATATATAAAAATAATATAAAGCATTAGCTACTATTTTAAATATTATATAAAAATACATATATACATATAAAATAGTATTATATAAATACCCATCTTTTTCTATTCATCTCTCTGCTCTCCCTTCTTTCCCTCTCTTCCTCTCTCACCTCTTCTCCCTTATTCTCTCTCCCTCTTTCTCTCTCTGTGTTTCTCTTCCTCTGTCTCTTTCTTGTGCTTCTCCTTCTGTCTCTCTTTCAATACAGATGTAGATAAGTGTGTATGTATGTGTTTTTACATTTGTATTCATGTCTTTATGGGATACAAAATAATAATATCATACAATTCTCTTGGAAAGGGGCCCTCTAATCCAAAACCTCAATTTATAGATGAGAACATGAGACCCAGGGAAGTAAATACTTGAGACCCAGTCAATAGCATCAGAGATGGAATTAGAATCCAGTTTCTCCCAACTACAAGTCCAATTCTCCATTCAAACCCCATGCCGCCATATTGGGCATCCATAACCATCAGATTCTTGATTCAATATCGGTTATTTGAATTTAATAGCTTTATTGTGTTGGTTTTGTTTACATCATTAGAGATGTTATACACTATTCTCTTCATTCATACTTGACTTTATTAATTCATAATCATGTTTCCAAGTTTCTCTAAATTCCTGGTATTTATCACTTCTCACTGAACTCCTTCTTATGAAATTTCTGAATATTACTGCATTTCTTAATAGCAGTAGTTGCCATTTCCATGGCAGTTTAAGGTTTGAAAAGCACTTTCCATGTAATTAGAGAAAAAATCTCATTCAAAAATTTTTAAAAAAGAAAAGCACTTTCCATATGTTACCTCAATTGATCCTCGACAAGACTGAGACATAGATGCTATTATTATCCCCATTTTACAGGTGAGGAACCTGAGGTTAAAAGAGGAAGTGATTTTCCATATTAATAAGTGTCTAAGGCAAAATTTCATCCATCTCAAATTTCCCTGACTCCAAGTTTCCACATTCTACCCACTGGGAACCCAAACTCTGCCATTCAAAAGTGTGTTCAGCCAGTCCAATCTAAGGAGACTTATTTTGTTTGCAGCTTTTTATTACCATATAAAGTGCTATATGACAGTGAAATGAATCTTTTAGTGCTTTAGGGACTTTTATTTTATTTTTTAACTTTCTTGGAACATGTGCCCAGTTCTAGGATTGCTGGATAAAGGTATAGAGGTTATATTTTTTAAAAGAACAAATTTTCCCTTTCAGCTCCAGTGAGAGATTGGTTTCTTATCCATAGACACTAAGTGTGACCTTTAATTAATTACTTCACCTCCTGTGCCTCAGTTTATAATGGCAAATGGAGCAAATAATACCTGCTTTGTTAAGAGGATCAAATTTGATAGAGAACATTTAAATACTACCCTATTAGAACTGCTGCTAGGCCCAGAGAGTAAAGGAACTCCACCTTCTCCCTCTCCTTAACTCTGGATCTGTGCACGTAGTTAGATAAATCTTGATCCAGTCTTCCCCTCTTGTCCTTGGTTTCCTCATCTGTATAACAAAGGGAGTGAGTATATATGGACCAAGATCCTTTGCAATCCTAAATCTAAGATCCTGCACGTCTGGGCTCGGCACATTCTTTGTCTATTTTCACTGGGCCAGCTTGGGATGGGGACACAGAAGGGAAATCGATTTCCCAGGTTCTCTGGCCTGTTTCTCCATTGCTGCTGCCTCCCCAGGAGAGCCCACTTAAGCTATTTAACAGCTCAGCTTCAGTAACCTACTTTCCTACCTGGCAGGAGCCCAAGTGGGAAAAAAAAATTGTTCCGGTTATCCTTAGCAAATACCACAGCAAGGTCATGTTCTTCCCTGGGAAGCCGGGGGCCCCATCAGCCAGATGTGTAAAAAAACACTGAGCTGCTTTCTCCCCTGCAATTCTGGCTGTTCTGGTTGTTGTTAATTACAGCCTATGTGATCTTAGGCAAGTCATTTCCCTTCCTCTGGGCCTTGGTTTCCCCATCTGTAAAAAGAGGGCTTTTTACTAAATTTACTAAATGATCTTTCAAATTCTGTCCAATTCTACACCTTATGAAGCTTTAGTTTCTATCTGTACCTCCCCCTTAACACATTCTCCCTTGTTATAGTTATTCCCACTTAAAGCCTGTCAGGTCACTGAAGGTAGTCATAAGCCAGCTTCTCTCTGCCCATAAGAAGGGTTCAATCAATAGTCCTTGATTCCAACCAGAAAATCCAGAGTAGGGAAGGATTTCAAAAATGGTCCAGGACAATGCTATAGGAGAAACCAAAACCATCAGCAAAAAAGACCTGAATCTGGGAGAGGCAAAGAAACTTGTAAAAGTTGCCACCAAAGATGGCATCCAATATACTAAACTCAGTCCCAGTATGCTAGAACCCAGTGGGTTATCTCGGGGAGCAATGTGTCCCTCCTCACTGGTGACCTTCAAGGAGAAGCTAGAAATATGGTCAAAGGGCAAACTTGGGACAGGTATATAAATGTCAGCTACTGCTGCCCTCATCTGTAAGAAGGACCCATTGTCCCAAAACACTATAGCATCCAAATACTAAACACAGACTGGAACAGCTTCTATTAGGTAGATTGGACACTTGAGAGACCATTAAGCAGCAGAGTAGGTTTTCTCTTCTATAAGAGGAAAGGCATCGTAGCACAGAGAATAAAAGACCGGCTTTGGCTTTCTTTGTAATTCTGTCTCTGACCCTCAATTAATTAATAAAGATTTATCAAATGCTTACTAAGGACCAAGTGCGATAGTAAATGCTAAACATATTTTTTTTAAAAAACCACAAGTGTCTGCCCTTACATTCTGAAAAAAAAAAAAACACACCTCAATTAATTACAAAAGCTTACATTCTTAAAAAAATTTAATTGAAAAAGCTTACATTCTATAATTTTAATTCATTAATAAAAGAGATGTTTACATTCTAGTAAGGGAGACAACATGTAAATGATTAGGTATATAAAAATAGATGGAAGATATCATGGTTGAAGATACTGAGAAGAAATGGTCCAAGAAGAATAAGGAGAAAATAAGGTGAAGATAACCGATATGGTCAAAAATCTACATCAATATCAGGAAGGATGCCATTTTATTTAGCAGTTAAGAAATCATTGGTGGGGCAGTTAGGTGGAGCTATAGTGGATAGACTACCAGCCGTGGAGTCAGGAGGACCCGAGTTCAAATGTGACCTTAGATATTTACCCTTTACTAGCTGTGTGACCCTGGGAAAGTCATAAAACCTTGCTGATTGGATCTGTACAAATATTTGTTGCATAATCTTTCTGGCCCTCATTGTAGAAAGGCAATCTTTCTACTCCTCCCTAATTGATTCTCTACCCTACTTACCACAGTAGTTGTTCCAAACTTTTCAGCTGATGACCTCAGCCCTATAAACTTCACTGAAAATATTGAAGCTATTCACTGAAAGCTTCTTCTTCTCACCTTCTCCTCCTCTCAAAATCCTCTGACATCATCTTTCATTATCTTTTCTTTCACCTTTGTCTCATAAGAAGAGATGGTCTTTCTCTATGCTAAGGAAAACTCCTTCCTTGCAAAAGTGCTCCCATTCCATCAAGTTTTTTATCTCCACTAGTTATTCTTCCTTTTCCCTTTTCTCCTTCTTGGCTAATCTCCTTGAGAAGGCCCTCTGAACCAGGTGCCTCTACATCCCCTTCTCTCATCTCTTCCAAAGTTTCTGCATTCTGGCTTGACAACTCATATTTCAATTAAAACTGCACTTTTCAAAGTTAAAATCTCCTAGCTTATATGCCCCACACTGAGTACACACCAATCATTATATCACTAGGAAACCATTATTTGTTGTAAGATTAAATCAATGCTAAACTAGATTTAACCACTGTCTCCTCAATTCCACTTAGTTTCAAGTTCTGGCCCATAGCATCTCCTTGTAAGATTAAGTCAATCATACTGAACCACGCTAAATTAGATAACCATTGTCTCTTATCAATTCCACTGACTTAGTATCTTGTAAGAATCCTTTGTTTCAAGTTCAGAGTTCTGGTCCATAACAAGAAGGTATTAATGGGCCAGGATCACACCCGGGACCATAGCAAAATCGTACAATTCTCATTCGTGAGGGTGCATTCTCCCAAGAATTCAACACTCATTTTTGCCTTTTCCCAATATGCTGGATGGCAAATTTATAGGGCCCTGGCATCTTAAATAGGGACCACAGCCTGGCTGGAGTGAGGATGGAATGCTGTGGGGATGGGAATTCCCATTTTCTTAGGCCCAGAATTCTAAGAGAGAGAGGGAAGGAAAAGGACAAGATTAAAAGAAATAAGGCTGTGGAAAGAGATGGGGGAAGGGGAGCACCGGGAGCATATGGAGAACTGGGGTTGGGACATGTTTCATTGTAAAACTCTTAGGGCAAGAGACTTTTATTGTTCTGGGGCCTCGGTGCCTTGCATGACAAATGTCACGTAGAAGGTCCTTAACTAAATACTTGTTGGTTACTTGACTGGTTGCCCCATGTCACACTATTCATTGGAAGCCCAAAGTGGATCCTATTATTCTATTGTCTGAGGTTCTTGGGGGAGGAGAAAAGTTGGAGATAGAGAGAAGCTGAAGATGATTGCTAGGTTTCCGGTCTGAGGGAGTGGGAGAATGAAAGATGGTACCTTCTATAGTAATGGCTGCAGTTTTGGACATGTTGAAATGACTACCAGGTTATCCAGGTTTCAAAGGTAGCTGGAGATCTGAGACTGGAGGTCAGCAGAGAGGTTAGGGCAGAATAAGTAGTTTTGAGAATCATTAAATAAGGAGTTTTAGATCAGCCAGCTTCTCATTCTTTTGTGTCGTGGTCCTCTCAGGCAGCCTCTGGATCCCTTCTCAAAATCACGTTTTTAAATGCACAAAATAAAATGCCCATACATGGAATAAATGCAAAGGGACCTCCTATGACTGGTTGATCCTGGAGGCAGGAGGAAAAGTACATCTCTGAGAGAAAGAAACACAAGGGAGAGAAAATTTAAACTGAAACTTTTCCCTAGGTGCTCTGAGGGAGGGAGAAACAGTGTTTCTATTCCAGATCCTCTCATGTTGTCACAATTTGTCACAATGTCTCCGAATTGTGTTCCTCAGCTTGGGGAATGGATCCGGTCTCAGATGCGGAGCTGAAAGGGTGTTTAGAGGCCATTTAGAACAACTCTGTGGTTTTGGAAAAGAAGAAAATGAGGATCTGAGAAATCAAGTGATTTAGCCAAAGTCACATGGACTGGACCATAAATGCTAAATAAATAAAATAAATAAATAATAAAATAGTTTCCCTTCTACCACACTTCTTGTATGGGACCGGCCAGTACAATGCTAGGCCACCACTTCTGTCATGGTACCCTCAGTGCCTGTCACTTAGGCCTACTAAGTACTACTAAGTAAATGCTTGTTGATAGGTTATGATCACAGGCTTACAGGATTTAGGTGGGAAGCCCCTATTTTACAGAGGTTGAAACTGACAGTTAAAACTAGAATTCGAATCCAGCTCCCAGAAACCCAAAGCTCTCTCTGCTGGTGACAGAAGCGCCTCCCACCCTTAGCAAGTCTCATTTCTCCTGCGCCTGAGGCCTGGGAAGGTGGGCCCGGGTAGTGCCGGCGGTGGGAAGGGCCTGGGGCCCTCAGGGGATTCCAGAGTCGGGCATCTAGAGAGGTACAAAGTAAGGTACAAAGTCAGTGTAGCGGGCAGCTCCTGAGTTGACCTCTGGGACAAAGCTGCAAAGGTAAAGGGTCTCGGAGCAGCCTCTCGGGAGAAGATGGGGGCGCGATGGGGGAGAGGGCTTAGGGACGGCGCCTTGGGTAGGTGGGAGAGGGCTCAGGGACGGCCCCTCGGGCAAGTCGAGAGGGCTCAGGGACGGCCCCTTGGGCAGGTGGTTTCTACATCTCACCAGAGCTCGGGTACCGGGTCCTGGGGGCAACCCGTGGAAGGTGGGGATCATTACGGGGGATGAGGGCGGCCCAGCCGCGTAGCCCGGCTCCTTGGACCCCCACGCGCATGCCGCTGGGAGGCTTTCCGGACCGGCCCAGAGACTTCGAGAGGCTCTAAAGCGAAAATGAAAGCTTCCGCGCATTGTGCGGGCTGTGCAGCAGGACTTTGGGACGTGCAGCGGGACTTTGGGACGTGCAGCGGGACTTTGGGACGTGCAGCGGGACTTTGGGACGTGCAGCGGGACTTCGCGTCCGATCCTTGCCGTAGCTCCCCACGGCCGCCCTCCGCATCTCCGGCCCCGCCTCCTGGCCGCTCGGGGACAGCTGAGCCCCAGACTCCGAGGCAGGGAGGCGGGCCCTGGGCGGGGGCAGGTGTGGAGCGCTCCCCCTAATCTGCGCCTTCCGAGCTCCAGCGCGGCTCAGATCCGTAGGTCGGGGCTCCGGCCCTTCCCTCGGGAGCTCCTTCTCTCCCTAACGCTCTGGAGCCAAGTTTCCTCCTCTTTGGAAAGTTTTTTCCATTTTTCTGCCGCCTGAGAAGTCTGGGAGAAATTATCCTGTTTTTCTTGTTTTGTTTTGTTTTAAATCTATTTACAAGTTGGACGACCCCAGGAGAACGTAAACTCATTGAAGATCGGGACTAGTTTTTCATTATTTCTGTATCCCCCTCTCCCCCCCCCCCCGGGCACAGAGTGGGCGCAAAATAAATGCTCGTGGACTCGCCGGAGCCTAGCCCTGCAGGGGGCGCTTGAAGGCAGTGGCGGCGTGGGGGCCGAGACAGCTGTGTGTGCCCAGGCTACACCGCCCCTCTCCAGTCCGCGCCTGTCACTACCCACCCCCACTCCACCCCGGGAGAAGAGCATCTCCACTCATCCCGGCGGTCTTCGTGCCTTCCTCCCAAGAGCGTCCATGGAGACCCAGCCATGTGCCCGACACTGGACTAGGCGCCCGGGGGGACGGCGCAAGGTAGAAGACCCCACCCCTGCTGGGGGAAATTTTCAAAACCTCCGGGGAAGTGAAGACGGGCTCCTCTGAGAAGATCTCGTCTGGAGCCCGACACCAAGAAGGGAGACTAAGTGACCTAGGAGACGAGAGAGTAAGTCAGCTGGGAGGGTGGCTGCAGGGAGAGGAAAACGCGGTCCCGAGAGCTGGGGAGGGCTGCCGCGGGGGCGGGGGGGGGGGGGGGGGGGGGCGGTGAGCATCCCGGCGGTCTGGCCGGAGCCAGGGTTGGAGGTTGGGAAGGAGAAGCCTACCGGGGGACTAGATTGTGCAAGGCTCTGGAGGCCGGCCCGAACAGCTTGGCCCAAGTTATTTCCTCTACACCTGGAATAACGAGTAGCGTGATGTGCCGACATTTATTATGCACTAACTGTGTGCGAGGTACTGGGAAAGGAGCAGGGATCGCGGAGTAGGAACAGCAGAGCTGGCATGATATCAGCTGTATGCAACTTGGGGGGGGGGAAACCCCGTCCTTTCCGGGACCTCAGTTTTCCTATCTGTGGAAATTGGGATCCCGGCGTTTCTTCCAGCGCGGCTTAGGTGAGACGGGTTAGGTTTGCTTGCCGAGGGGCAGGGGCGGCTCTCGCCGGGCGAGGGGCACGTGGAGTCAGGCCGCCGCGGGGGGTGGCAGGGAGGGGGCGGCGGCTCCGTGGCTTCTCCGGCCCAAGGGCTCTGGCACGTGCTCCTGGGTGGCCTGGGGGCAGCCCTCCTTGCGGGGAGCCGGGCGCTCTCGCCAGTCTCTCCCTAACCCCTCGGTGAGCGGGAAGCCGGGGAGATTGGCCCTGAGGGTCCTAACCCCCGGGGTGACCTAGTCCGGTGTAGGAGGTGTAGACGCGGCTTAGGAGGTGTAGACGCGGCTCCAAACTCCTCCCCTCCGGCCCAGAGCCCCGGGAGAACTGCTTCTGCCTCCCCCGTTAGCTTTGGCTTCCCGGTGTGGGGTACGAGCCCTGAGCCGCGTCCGCTCGAGCCCCGGCGCTCCCCAAATCCGAGCCGGGAGCCGCTGGCAGGGGAGGGGACGCGGCGCGCCTGGCACACACCCCCTGCCGTCCTCCTGGCCTCTAGTCCCTCGGAGTAATGATCCTTTTTACGTAACCGGCGGGAGGGAGAGAGGGAGGGCCGGAGGGAGGGCCGGCCGGAGGGAGGCATGGGCTCTGCAGCCCGAGCCGCCGCCACTGCTGCTTTCGGCTCCCCTCGCTCCCTCCGCCTTCCTCCGAGCTCCGGCCCCCGGCTCCCGGCCCAGGCCGCCCGGCGCGGCCTCCGCAGCCCGGAGCCCCGATCCCGCCTGGCCCCCGGCAAAGTTTGCTTGGCCCCGGGACTCATCTTCAACTGTCAAGCGCTGTCAGCGGAAATGATGAGACCTTGGCCATTTTCCGAGTCCGGGTTTCCTTCCTGAGCCCGGTGTGAGTGTGTGTGTGAGTGTGAGAGTGTGAGTGTGTGTGTGTGTGTGTGTGTGTGTGTGTGCGCGCGCGTGTGTTGTATGTTTGTGTGAGTGTGTGTCTGTTTGTGTGAGAGAGAAGAGCGCTCGAGAGAGCGTTTGGGGGCAGCTGGCTCAACGGATTTGGGGGCGAGTGGGGCCGGCTGCCGGTGACAAGTGAGACCATGGAGCGGCTACACCCCCACGGCTTCTCTCTCAGGTAAGCCTCCCCAGACCTAGTTTCGGGGGAGAGGCCCCCGCCTTGGGGGAGGGGGGACGGAGGACGTGGGGGTCACGGCAGTGATGCCCCAAAGGTGGTGGGCACTCCTCCATCCGCTCGTGCCCAGCCTCGGCTCTCCGAGGACTCCTTTTCCCGCTCCCCTCAGCTGGGGGAAAAGGGGAGCTGCGATTGAGGACCCGAGCGCTCCGACTTGCGAACGAACCCCATTTCTCTCTTTAGCCCACCCACCCACGTGTTACAGTCCCGAGGCAAGGGCGGAAGGCGTTTGCAAACTGGGGGGGGGGGGGCTGCTTTTTTAAAGCTCTGATGGTTTCTGGATTGGACTGGGGGCACTAACGCCCCCCCCAACCTGAGTCCCGGGGGCGAGGGAGGTAGGCTGGCCGAGTCTCGGCCAAAGGGTCAGACCCCCCCCACCCCCCCAGGACCTGAATGTGGCAGAAGGCTGAGTGTGGCTATGCAGTTGGGAGGAAGGAGTCTTCCCTTCTGAGTTTCTAGAAAGTGAAAGTATAGTCTGCCGGCCCCGGGGGACGCTCAGCCTAAGCTGGGAAGGCTGGGGGAGCTTCTCTTGCTTATCCTACGCCCCTTTTTCCCTTGTGACAAGAGATAAATCTGGGGTGGCCCCATAGAGTGGGGCCCTCCGCGGCGGGTCCTCCCCTCTTCCTCCTCCCAGCGCCCTTCCCCATTCTCGCTTCTGCATCCCGACAGCTTTGTGGCGGGCTGGAGGACACCCCAGAGGGAAAGTCCTTGGGACTAGAGCGCCCGGATTCTCTTCCCGAGAGCACTCGCTCTGCCCAAGCCCGCTTGACAGCCCCGGGGCTGTGTGTGTCGGGCAGCCGGGGCTGGCTGTGGCTTCGGGTATGTCAGCAGAGGTGTTTCCCCGGGAGAGAGTGTGGGGGAAGGTTGGCAGAGTTCTTGGCCCTCCGCCACCGAGTCGGGTATTTTAGGTGCTTCTCGGGTGCCTCTCAGAAATCCCCTCCCGCCTATCTTGGCGGATTGGGTCGGCTGGGGGGCCCTGGGAGACATTTGAGGATTTGAGGAACTTGGAGGGGGGCGCTCGGCGAAGTCCTGGCACATTTTCCTGATTACCATATTTCCTTGTTTCTCTTCCCCATCCTCTTTTGACATTCACCCACCCTCACCCTGCTATCCCCACCCCCACTCCGCCGCCCCTCCCCCCCACCCTCCAGCGCCGAGATAGTGGCGGAGGCAGGCCTGGGCCCCCAGGCACTCAATGCTTGCTGACCGACTGTCTGACTGCTGGGCCCCAAGAAGCTCCTCAGCTTGACCTCCCGGGAGGAAAGGGGAATCCCTAGGGTGGCTTGGATCGGGGCAGAGGAAAAACGGGGACTCTGCCGCTGCAGGATCTTATTTCTCTGTCTTTTGTAGTCCAGCCATAGACCTTGACTTGGGAGTCAAAGACCCAGCCCCGTCCCCTTTTTCAAAGCTGGACAACTTTGGGCAAGTCACTTCCCTAAGTCTGGGACTCAGTTTCCTGATTTCACAAAAGAGGAAGCTGAATTAGATGGCCCCCGAGGCCCCTCCCAGCCCGAAACCTCTGATCCTGTGGTCTTCCCTTCCAGCTTGCCCGATCCCAGGACTGGCCCCGCCACCCCTCCACAGCCACCGCTGCCCTCCTCCGCTGGCAGATGGGGAGCAGCCCGGGTGCTGCTGGCACAGGCTCATGTTTTCCCCTTTAAAACCCGGGCAACTCTTCTCGAGCCAGCCTGGGCCATCCCTCACTGGGTGCATTTAAGGAAACACAGATGGGGCTTTAAACATTTCAGTCCCAGAATGGGAAGGGAGATAGGTGTCCTATCCCTCATGTGTCTCAGAGGAACCCTGGGATATCTCCCAGAGCAGACAAATGTCTGGGCCCCTGAGAACCACTGCAGGGGATTCCCAGCTCTTTCTGGAGCACTCTCAGAGTCTTATGGAAGAGAGAGAAGGACAGTACCCTCCTTTCAGAGTCCTTCAGGGCTGCTTTGGAGGGAGCCTTGACTGTGGCTTCCAGGATCCCACAATTCCAAACTGGGATTCTAGGCAGAAGATGTGGAGGGTGACATCCCCCTTCTTAGTTAGAGTCATATGACTACATAAGGTTTAGAGCTGGAAGGAGCCTTGAGAGTTGACATGGTATAATAAATGGGGCTGGGCTTGAGTCGCCTCCAGCTCTGTATCTCTCTGGGTTTCTGTTTCTTTACCTCTAAAATGAGAGTTTTGACCTCACCGGCCATGGAAATTCCCAAGGATCCTGGCGAGATCCAGGGCTGGAAGGGACAGTAGGCACCCTCTAGTCCAAACCCCCCCATTTTACACAGAGGGGCCCAGAGACTTGCTGAGGATCTCGCAAGGTGTGGTGGTAACAGAGCTGGGGTTGGAATTCAGGTCCTGTAGATCTGTTCTGTGCATTAGGAGGGGAAGAGGGGAACGAGAGGAACGAGAGGAGGAGTTCTCGCTCATCCCTTTCAATCTGTGGAAGCCCCGGGTCCTAGTTCCCCCTTAACTAAGGGTTACTTTGAGGAACCCATTTCCTCCTCTGGCCCTCAGTTGTCTCATCTGTAAAAACAAAGAGGATGGCTAGATGGTACAGACCTGAGAATGATGGGGAGAAATGGCAAAGACACAGATTGAGACTCATTGTAAGCACGTTCCTCATTATTGAGGCTGCCCAAAGGGGAACTCTAGAAGTTCCCCATCACCAGGAATATTCAAGCAAGGGCTGGATTACCCTTGGAGTTGTAGACAGAATAGAGGGAAGTCTGTGGTGGTACACGTTAGCTTCGGTGGCACCTGGGATCCCTCTCAACTTCAAAGTTCCCCAGTGCTGTAACTAGGTGACCTCTAAGGTCAAATTCATACCTATTAGCAAGCAAGCAATAAACATTTATTAACCATTCACTGGGTGCCAGGCTCTGTGGTAGGTGCTGGTACTATGAAAGCAAACACAAATTCTATTGGGATCTAATATAATAAATTATAAATCCATGATCTTTCATGTGTCTTAGGTCCGTGGTCCCTTCAAAATCCAAATCCCAGTAAAGCAGGCTAGAATGGGATGGGGGGGGGGGGGTTGGGAGACCAGGCCAGTTTCTAGCTCTGGGACCAACCTTGAAGCTGGAAGGAATAGATGAGAGCTTTCTGATCTGAGAGCCAGTGTACTATAGGTTTGACTTGGAGATCTGGATCAATTCAGGTCTGAATTCTGCCTCTTGACTATCCCTCGTGGGCCTCAGAAGAACCCTGGGATATCTCCCAGAGCAGATATTTCCATTCTGGGCCTCTGAGAACAACTGCAGGGGATTCCCAGTTGATTGTGTGGCCCTGGGCCATACTTAACTTCTCTGTTTCTGGGCCTGGTGGTACCAACCTCTGGGGGGTGTTTGGAGAGCAAATGAAATAATGCCCATAAAGTACTTTGTGAACTTTTAAAGCACTATGTCGGCATCGACATATTATTATATTATATTATATATATTATATATATATTATTATATTATTATAGCTATATTAAAGAGGGAGTGGCAGAGGATGGTGGGGAGAAGACTCCTAAAATCTTTTTATTTTTTGGAGGGGGGAACAAGGCAGTTGGGGTCACACAGATAGTAAGTTTCAAGGCTGGATAGGTCTTCTGTTCTATCCACTGCACTATCCAGCTGTCCCAGGCACCTAAAATCTTAACAAGAAATGCTTTCAGCTTCCCGTCCGGTGTGCTGAATCAGGTTTATTTGCTTTCTCTCCTCTCACATCTCTTCTCCATTCTCCCCCAAAACATATTGTAGAGCATCCCTCCAGGGGCTTGGGTTCAGTGCTTTTTCCTATAAATACAAAATTCTTTAAAAAAAAAAAATGTAGCAGAGCTTGGCCAAATGCATTTGAGCTGGCTCTCTGAAGTTGACAGTTTCCAGATGGCATTGCAGCCAACTTGGACCTCCTACCCGACCTGACTCAATGCCAGGATATCCTGACGTTTGGATGAGCTGGGGCAGCTCTACCTCTCCTGGAAGGCTGACTGCTCTTGGAACTAGCATTCGGGGGCCATGGTTTCTGGGGACCCTTCAATTTATTTTTCAGCCTGACCTGGTGGCAGCAGGGGGGATGCTCTGTCTGATGACAGGCCCGGGAGAAGGGGATGCCCCAGAGGCCCAGCTGGGAGCTAGCCAGAGTAAGGCAGGCTGGGTTACTTGGTGCCAGCCATAATTGTCTTGCCACCAGCATTCTTTGAAAAGTGGCCAGGAATAGACACATCTCTGGGGAACGAAGGAGTCTCAGGTTGGCGTGAGACTGGGAAATGGGAGCACCCCTTGTGTCTTAATCTGGTCCAGGTCCTTCCGGACTTTATAGAGAACATTCAACCATTCAAAGGAGAGAGCCCAAAGTTGAGCTCGGGCCTGGATTCCCAGAACTGGAGGGAATAGCTCAGATTTTCTGGACAACTCCCATCTTGTTTGGTTGCTTGGTTCCTGAACATGTAAACTGTTACCAGGAGAGAGGGAGGGACAAGCAGTGTGTCACCACTGCTTTACATGGGGACGGAGGTGAGGAGGGTGTCATAGAAGCCTAGAGAGGACAGCCAGAGCTGGGAAGGGAAGGAAGGAAAAGGGAGGTGAACAGAGAAGTAAGAAAGAATAGAAACCATAGAAGAGGACTCGAGCAGGTGGACAAGTCACTACAAGGAGTGGCTTTTTCCCCCCCAGGAATGCTCTGATCTCTGCCAGATTCTCCTGCCAGAGGGGGCTCATCCTTCCCCAGAAGATTCTCATTTCCCTGAGAATCTGGGAAAGGAAGTGACTCTTTTTGGATCAAACAGTGAGTCAGGATCTAATTGAACCCAGGAGTTTGAGTTCCCAGACTCATGGGCCTTTTGGAAGCCCTGGTTCCTGGGACTGAGTCAATGCCCCCTGTGTCAGTGACCAGCCAGGCAGAAGGGACACCCAGATGAGACACGAGGGTGGAGTGATCGATGGCCAGCAAGGGCTCCTGGCCAGCCTAGGTCATGTGGCTGCCGTCCCGCATTCAGTCAGCCTCAGGCCGGTTCTGGAATGGAAACACTGGTGGATCTCCCTCTGCCGCCCCATCTGCCATGGCTTTTGAGGGGCCTGGGTGGGAAAGAGGAGGTTACCCAGGAAACCCCTTCCTGGACACACAGATTTCTCCCCACAGATGGTATGTGGATATTGGGGGTATCTGACTTTGGGCCAAGTCCTTTCACCTCCCTGGGCCTCAGTTTCCCCATCTTTAAAATCAAAGGGGTTACATTAGACGTTCTGATCTTTCTAGCTCTAGTTCCGGGGGGTATGAGAGGATGAAAGGAGATGGAAGCATGAGGAGATATTTTCTGGAGACACTGGACTAGACAGTGCATGTGGAGACCTAAGCTTTGAATCCGTTATCTCTCTGATGGCTTTGGGCAGAATTCGTGACCTCCCTGAATCTATTTTCTCTAAAAGTAGGCAATATGGTGTCCTGGATGGGGAGCTAGCCACCTGCCAGTAAGAGCGACCTGACTTCCGATCTCACCTCTGACCCCTGCTGGTTGTGTCACATTGGGCAAGTCCCTTACCTCTGTGCTCTAGGCCAGAGGTATGGGGGTACCTCATGAGCTTGATTCAAATGTAATTGGGAAATCTAACAAAATAAATAAAAATCCAATAAAGCATAAATAATGCTCATACGTGGTTTTCTACGTCAGTAGGTCGAGGACTCAGATGGCTCCTTTTTGATTTTAATTTGAGGCCATTATTCTAGACAGCTCTGTACCTTGAAGAGAAGGGGCTGACCCACTTTGGAACCCACCTTCCTCCATGGGGAAAGGGAGTTTTCTTACCTGGTCCTCCCCCAGCCCTAAAACAGGGTAATAACTACAAGTCACTGGATTGCTTTGAACCTATTTCCTTTTCTGTGAGATGGGGATGATAACATGATAACATTAACTCTTCTCCAGGGAGATTTAGACCTTGGATATTGCCAAGTCCCCAGAGAGGCCGACATTGCTTACGATACTTCTTGTCCCTTATAGTAAATGTCTGAAGTAGGATTTGAACTCCATTCCCCGCTTCCTACCCCCGGCACGTCTCAGATGCCCCTGTGGAAGGGCAGAGGTTAAGAGACAAGGTTGTTCAGGAAATCTGGAACAGCTTTGCTGAGATGGCAGGCTCCTGGAGAGGGGAGTGGATTGGGTGGAGAGGGTTGCAGGGAGCGGATAAGAGACACAATATGACAGAGAAGCAGGGGAGGGCTTATTTGGGGAGCTTATTTAGCCTGCAGCCGTCCCCTGGCTTCTGCTGCTTCTGGTGGGTATGTCCAGTGCCCCCCGCCAGTTCTCTAGGCCCGCCAGGACTGAACTTGGGCATGGTTCTAGTCTCCCAGCTGGGACTGTCTCTGGTCCATGGGTGTTTACAGCTCTTCAGAGGCTCCAGCCCTGGAGGTTGAAAGAGGGGGATCTCTGGCTGGCTGTAGTAGGAAGACAGAACTCATCTAGGCTGCTGACTCACAGACAGGCTGGCAGGCCTGATAGAAGTGGGGGAGGCTAAGGATTGGTGGATATGGGGAGGGGAGACAGAAATCTTTAGCCATACTGCTCTTCCAAGAGACTTATTTTTCCTCCCTTGTTCCAGCGGGAATAGTATGGCTAAAGTGCTGGGTTTGATATCATGAGGACCTGGATTCAAATCCTGCCTCAGAACCTCTCCCAGCCTCAGTTTCTTCATCTGTAAAAAGGAATTGGACTCAGTAGCCACTAGGGCTCCTTCTAGCTCTAAATCTCAGATGCTATGATTTGAATGGAGCTTTTAATTTTCCAGAATACTTCTGAGTGCGTTTTTTTATTTAACCTTCAAGAATGAGAAGGTATTTCTGTTACCGATGAGGAAGTAGAGGCTCAGAGTGACTAGGTAGCTTACCCGAAGTCACACAACTGGATAAATAGTAGGCAGACTGGAACTAAGATCAAGGTCTCCTGACTCCCACCCAGCCACCTGCTATCTCAGTGAAAAGAGCAGGCTGGGAAATGAGGGACTTCCCCCTCAAAAAAAATATTGCAAAACAGGCCTCCAGTGGCTGAAAGTCTATGTTATTCTCCCAGGGATGGGACATTAAGGGCTCAGCAGTCTCAACCCAGAAGTCCCTAATTTTAGAAGGACTTCAGTTCACCAAGTATTTTGTAATTATTAAGTGACTCTTATGGCCTGATATGGCCCTGGGGGGAAGAAGACAGAGTCCTCTCCCAAAGTCCTCTTCACCCAAGGGGAGTCCGACAGAACAAAGCTAAGCCTCTGCCCCTGCCCTCTAGCTGGCTGGGGGATGGCCGGGAAGCAGCAGAGCCAAGAGCTTTCCTGATCCTTGCATGCAGCGCTGGGGGAGAGGGGGGGAAAGGGCAGGGGTAGGGGGAGGATGCGGGAGGACATTTCCTGTTCTAGCAGCATGTACAAGCCCGATAAATGTTTTATATGAGTCCAAGGTAATGCAGGAAACCCCATTGCCAGGGATGGTGGATTTTAGCCCAAAGCAGGCCAAGGGGTGCGTGTCATAGTACCCAGCCTTGGACACCTCGGTGGTCCTTGCTGTGGCCCAACAAATCTAGGGTTTATGGGAAAGAATCTGGTCTGGGTTCAAATACAGGCAAGTCTCTTTAGTCTCTGGACCTGTACAATGAGGGGTTTGGACACAATGGGATCTGTGTTTCCTCCCAGCTCTGAGTTTCCATGTTCCAGCTTCCCTTCCTTCTTTGACATCCCACGCTCTAAAGTTATCCCACATTCTAAGGGGCTTTCCAGCTCTGACATTTCATATTCCGAAGATGCTTCCTTCCTTCTCTCTCCTCACAAACCAAGGCCCTTCCCAGCTCAGCTCTTTCTCGCTCTGACATTGCATGTTCTAAGTCCTTCTCCAGTATGTTCTCTCATATACCGTGTGCAATTTTAGACCCAGAGTTCTGAGGCGAGCCAGGAGCTCTGAAACCGGCTAGTCCGATTATTTTATTTACAGATGGGGAAACCGATCCTCGGAGATTTGCAGATGAGCACAGTATGACCAACCCAGTAGCAGAAGCAGAACTGTCAGCGAGCATTTATCAGATGCCTACTGTGTGCCAGGCTACAACAGAGGGCAAAAACAAGGTCCTTGACTTGAAGATAATTTGCATTGGGGGGGGGGGGGAAGGGGAGAAGGAGAAATGATTTCTAGCTGGTATACACAGTGGGTGCTTAATAAATGTTTCTCCAAGGAATGAGGCTTCATGGAAGAAGCATCTTTCTTGTAAAAACACTGAGCCTCCTCCTAAGTATCTCTGCGAGTTGTTTTTTAAACCATTCCCACCCCCACCCTTCAAAAGGAAAACAGGATTTTTCACCATGGGAAAACTTTTCCCCCTGGCCTCCCTCCCCTTCCATTCCCCCTTGAGCTCCCAACCTATAATTAACTGAGAAATGTTCACCTTTCCCTAATTTCTGACATCACCCAGGTGGGGGAAGCAGGGCAGGGCCCCGGGCAGGCCTGGAGAAGGAGCTCTGGGTTGGAAGGTGGGGAGCAACCTCTGCCCGCCCGTTGGGTTGGCATTTAGCCGGGCCCTCAGGCCTGGGGAGCCACGGCCCGGGTCGTCAGGTAAGGGAACATCAGCCTCGAGCTTTGCCCCAGATCCCTTGGAGAAGTGGGAGCGGTGGGGGGGGGGGAGGGGGGGGGGGGGCACGTCTGGGGAAGAGATCTAGTGGGCGCTGGAGCTGAGATGCCAACTCTGCAGAAGTGGCCGGAGGTAGCCACAGCACACAAGGCAGAAAAGCAGTAGTGAAAACCGAGGACAGGAAGGAGCGCGTTGTAGTGTCCTAGATGAGAGAGAACTTGGGGGAGTGGGAGGTGAGCTCAAGCCAACTTCCCCTTGTCCAGCAGGGACCACATGCCTACCCTTGGTGCCCCCATTGCCCCAAGAGAGGAAGTAGGAGGCACTCCTTCATAGATACTTGGGAATGAGTGTTTCTTGCACGAGTCCTGAACAGCTCAGCTACCATGACCACCCCCTGTTCTCTCCATCTCTTTTATTCTCTATCTCTCTTTGTCTCTCCCTCTCTATCTGCCTCTATCTTTGTCTCTGTCTGTCTTTCTCTTTCTTTTTGTCTGTCTCTCTATTTCTCCCTGCCTCTTTTTGTCTCTCTTTCCCTGTCTTTCTGTTTGTTTCTCTCTCTTTTTTCTCTCTCTTTTTTATTCTCTGTATCTCTCCCTCCTCTTCCTCTTTCTCCCTCTATCAATCTGTCTTTGTCTGTCTCTCTATTTTTCTCTTTCCCTGTCTGTCTCTTTATCTCTCCCTATCTCTGTCTCTATTTCTGTTTTTGTCTCATTCTCTTATCTCTCCCTATCTGCCTCTTTATTTTTGTCTGTCTGTCTATCTGTTTCTCTCTGTCTCTCTTTTTTATTTTCTATCTCTCTCTTCCTGTCTCATCTTTGTCTCTGTCTTTCTTTGTCTCTCTTTCCCTCTCTTTTTTTGTCTCTTTCTCTCCCTATCTCTTTTTGTCTCTCTGCCTTTCTCTCTGTGTCTACCTCTGTGTGTGTCTGTTTCTTTCTGTGTTTCTATCTCTGCCTCTGTCTGCTCTCTCTAAATCTTGTCTCCCTGCTTCCCTCTCTGTCCCTCTCTCTCTCTCTCAGCTGCCTTTTTTTTAAAGACTATTCTCTTCCTGGGCTGCCTGCCTCAGAGAGGAACTCGGGGTCTCTCCCGGCATAGGCCTGCCCCTGGCGAGAGCAGGGGGCTTTCATGAAGGCCGGGGCGGGTGGTACGGACAGAGTTTGCCCTTGAGCAGATGGGTCTGAATCAAAGGTTTCTTGGTGCATTCACAGTTTCTCTCTATTAATAGGGCCTCTGGTTTGAGGGGGGGGGTTGAGAGCCGTGTGATTCCATCCCGGGACTCCTCCTTGGGTGCTTTTAAATTGTTCGTTAGGGAGATAAGATCTCCCGGAACAACACAGTAATTGTCCCTCCTTGGGAGCCAAGTGTGTGGAGTTGGCTCTTGGTGGGACTATTAATTTCAACAGGATGGGGGCTGGCCTGGGAAATTCCTGCAGTGCTGCCCAGCTGGGGTCTGGGAAGGGAGTGGGGAGTGGATGAGCGAAGGGGGGAAGGGAGCACGCTCAGGCCAAGCCCCCGGTACCTGGCCCAGCCACACAGAAACAGCCCAGATTGAGAGCTGGAAGGGACCTTCCGAAAACTCTCTTCTGATTGCCTCCAGAAGCCGTCTGGTCATCTCCCCCACTCTTCCATTTCACAGATGAGGAAACAGAGGCCCCAGAAAGGTAAAAATGAAGGAGCCGGGTGGGATTGGAGAGGACAGAGAGAAGAGAGTTGGGAGTCGGGCAACGTGGGTTCTGTCCTTGTCGCCACTAACCTCTCAAAGGGAAGGTCCCTCTCCTCCTCTGGACCTCAGTTTCCTTTTCTGTTAGATTCAGGAATGGCTTCCCAGTTCCCTTCACCCAAGTTCTCTCCAGAGTGCGCTTTTCCCAGGTTTTTGTCCAGGAACAGCTCATTTCTGGCTGTTACTAATCGCCCTTAATCGCCAGGCTTAGGCCAGAACCTGCAGTGCGGGACCCAGGGGTTAAAAAATATGAGCAGCAGCTTCTGTTTGATTCTAACTAACCTGTCAGGTCAGTAAAGTCCCGCTCTCCTGATAACCTGGGGAGGAAAGTGTGCTGCAGGAAGAATCTGCCCATTTTACAGCTGAGGAAACCTTGGCTAAGAATAGGATCCGAGCTGGAAGGAGCTTTCTCCTTACAGATTCCCTCATTTTAAAAACAGGGAAACTGAGGCCCTGAAAAGGTCACACAATAAAGGGAAGTGCCCCAGGGAGGTTTCTGCTGCACTAGGCTCCATACCTAGGGCAAGAAAGAGGAAACCCAAACTGGCATCCGCAAACTGGGCATCCTTTCAGGTTGTGGAACCCTAGCTTCCTCATCTGCCTAGCAAGGCTCCTTCCAGATCTGTATCTGATAGCTCCATCAGTCGAGCTTCCTCCTGACTCAGTTTCCTCATCTGTAAAATGGCTTCAGAAGCCCTGTGAGCCAGACCCAAATTATTTTCTGGGGGACTAGATTCTTGGAGCATCTCTTTGGTGGGTAGAGGGAGAGAAGATCCCCACCCAAGGCCTGAGGGCCGAGACAGGACCCTCCCCTCGGCACTGAAGATGGCTTCCCAGGCAGCAGAGCCCACTGCTGGTGTTTGGCTGTGGGAGCCTTAGCGGGGTGATTGTTGCCTCTGGGGCGGTTTCCTAGGGCGCACCCCCCTCCTTCCCGCTCCACTGTGGGACCTCCTGAGCCTCCGGGCCATAGAAATGTTCCCACACTTTGCTGCACCGCGGGCTGACCCTGCAGATGCCACAGTTTGCTGCTTTGAACTGGGCTGAGCTGACAGCCCTGGGCTGCTGGGAGCATTAGGCAGCTGGAGGAAGCCCGGGCGGGCCGGGCCCTGGATTCGGCCCCATTGCTTTCCATTGACATCCTGAGCTTTCCCTGCTTATGCTTCTGGTTTTTTCAGACCAGGGGCCTTCTCAGCTTGGCCCGTGTCCAACATCCCCATTTACACAATGGGGAAACTGAGGCCAGAACGGGGTGGAGAGGGGAAGAGTCCTCCCCGGGACACTGAGACTGCCTGTTTCTTCTCAGGAAGCCCCCCCCCCCCCAGCTTGAGCTCTCCCCCTCCCAAACCGGGAGTACACTGTGAAATCTTGACCTTTTGGGATCTCTTTAGCCAGACTGCATTCAAGGGAACTGGCAGATTGTCCTGGCCCCTGCTCCCAGGCTGGGGGCCAGGCTCCCGGGGGAACTGCAGGAGGGGGAGGCGTCATTCTGATTTTTCTGCTCTGAGCAAAGTGACATCACAAGTGCCTGCCTGGTGTTCACTGTCCCCCTTCACTCCCCACCGAGTTCCTGGACTTGGCGTCTGGGGGAGCCAAATTCAAATCCCACCTGGGACCCAGACTGGTTTTGTGACCCCAAGCAAATCAAGGGACTCACCTCTCCCAGACTCCGTTTCCTTATCTGTTAAAAACTAGATTTTCAGCTGGAAAGGACTATTACTGTGTAGATAAGGAAACTGGTAATTTAGGGACCAAACCCAAACAATCCTTTTTCTCAGGATTACTTCCTATGGGAGGGTGGGGTAAAGGAAACAAGAATATGGACACAAAGTTAAATACAAAATTGAAACAGTTAATCAACAGTAGGTACTATGTAAACACAAAAAGAAAAACGGATAGTTTCCTGAGGGAGGGTACTAGCTCCTCTCACAAATCTTCCACCGGGTCCACCCAATAATCATAATAAATTTACATTTAGGGGGCAGCTAGATGGCACAGTGGATAGAGCAGCAGGCCTGAAGTCAGGAGGACTTGAGTTCACTTCCTGGCTGTGTGACCCTGGGCAAGTCACTTAACCCCAATTGCCTCAGCCAAAAAAAAAAAAATTACATTTATGGAGCAGAGGAAGAAACATGTATTAAGCATCTCTTATGTGTGAGACACTGTGCTAAGTGTCTTATAAAAATTCTCTCAATTGTTAATTTGCAAAGTACATCTTTTTTCCTCAATAATAATTTATTTTTCCAAATGTATGTTTTCAACATTCACATTTGTAAGATTTGAGTTCCAATTTTTTTCTCCTTTCCTCTCCTTTCCCAAGACAGCAATCTGACAGGTTATGCATGTACTATCATTTTAAGTATATTTCCATACTTGTCGTGCTGTGAAAGAAAAATCAGAACAAAAGGGAAAAATCATAAGAAAGAAAAAGCAAACACAGGAAGACAAAAATAGGCTGCTTCGGGCCACAGTTAATTCTCTCTCTGGATGTGGTGTGACAGTTTCCATCCCAAGTCTATTGGAGTTGTCTTGGATCACCCAAGGAGAGCCACGTCCATCACAGTTGATCGTCACATAATCTGTGTACAATGATGTCCTGGTTCTGCTCACTTCACTCAGCATCAGTTCATGTCGGTCTTCCCAGGCTTTTCGGAAATCAGCCTGCTCATCATTTCTCACAGAACAAAAATATTCCATTATATCATATATTATAAAAGTGCATTTTTAATTAACTAATCATTTGGGCCTAGGGTCTGGGGAGAGCGTGAAAAAGAGCTCTGGATCTGCAGTCAGAGGGCCTGAGTTCAGATCCTTCCTCAGACACTTAGAAGCTGTGGGTGCCTGAGTAAAGATCGTAACTTTGGGATCTCAGTTTCCACAGTTTTGTAGTTGATGAGAAGCTAAAACCGGATGACCCCTAAGACACTTCCTGCTATAATTCTATGCTCTATCTCCTTTATGTTATTTTAGGGGGATCATCTATAGAATGACAAGAGTTTGGTTCTGTTCTATTTTGTCCTAGGAGGAGGCAGTACCAGGGATAAAGGTTAGAAGTTGGAAAAAGGCAAATTAGGCTTGTTAAGAAGTTTAAAAGGGGAGTAACTAGGTGGCTCAGTGAATAGAGTACCAGCTCTGAAGTCAGGAGGGCATGAGTTCAAATCTGGTCTCAGATACTTAATGCTTCCTAGCTATGTGACCCTGAGCAAGTCACTTAACCCTAATCACCTCAGCAAAAAAAAAAAAAAAAAAAAGTAAAAAAATCTTAACCATTTAAAAGGTATCTCTGGTCAGGCACTTTCTCAGTCAATATGTATTTATTAAGTGCCTACTGTATGCACTGGAGATGCTGAGATAGATAAAAAATGAAACAGTACCTGACCTCAAGAAGCTTCTATAGAGGAGAAAGCACATAAATTGTGGCTTTTATTGTCTCTCTTTTTTGTGCCTATTTGTTTTATTGCCACAAAATTAATATGAGATAATTTGGGGGAGGTGGAAGGATAAAGTAGTTGGTTCTCCCTCATTGGAGGTACTTAAGCAGATGGGGAGATTATAGAGGGATTTCTTACAAGACTGGATATCACTCGGATAACCCCCTGGTTCTGAATCTGTGCTCCTAAGAGAAGGGATTTGTTTTTTTATTTTTTGTTTTTTTAATCTAGCTTAGATGTTAAAGGAGGCTGGGATATTTTGGAACAGTTTTGGTGTCCCAGGCTGCTTGGGCAGTCTCTGGACCCTTTCTCACAATCATGTTTTTCAGTGCGTAAAATAAAAGATATAGAATTACAAAGGAAGCCAATTCGATTAAAATAAAGATGTGATTTCCTCCCCCCTCCCAAATTCACAGGTATCCCCTGGGTACCCAGGCCAAGCGTCCTGGCGTGGAGTTACGGGCTCTGAGCTCTGCCAGAGGTGTCCTTTGGGAGGGGAGAGGAGGGAGCTGCTCTGGTTTCCTGACCCCCTGAATGCTGTCCTTGGGCTGACCTCATAGGAGGGGCCTACTTGCTTGTGGGATAGATGCCCGGCCTTAAATACAAGTTGGAGTTTTGAATCGGGTTCTGTGGCGACTTCTGCTTCTTGTGACTTCATTCCTCGAGCCTCGGGCCCGAAGCCCTCCTCGGGCTGACAGGATCCAAAGGGCAGAGAGGCATCCTAATGTGGAAGCGGGCCCAGCTGGGCCTTGGCGACACATGAAGGAGGCAATGGCAGCCATGAGCATCCCCAAGGGCCAGCCCTGGCCCGCTGCCCCATGCTCACCCTCGCTGACTGGGATCCAGCAGCCTCCGGAAGAAAGTCAGTAAATCTCCCTGTTCTCAGCCCTGCTCTGTGAGGAAGCCCGGCCAGCTCGGCTGCTGAGGCATTAGACATATCCGGTATAGGGCAGGGGGAGCCTGAGAAGGTTTGGCCGGTCCTTGGCGTGAGGCTCCTTCCCGCCTTCATTTTCCAAATGAAGCCAGACTTAGGGTTCCTCCTCCTGCGACAGAGCTGCCTGTGGGGGGGACCCCTCCATGGAACACCCCCAAATAGGGGTGAACAGCCCTTAAAATGATCCTGGAGCATGCTGATGCTTTAAGGCTGGATAGAAGGCAGGCAAATCAGAGGAAACGAGCATTTATTAGGCACCTACTGTGTGCCAAACGCTTTACCAATATTTTCTCACTTGATCTTCACAACCCAAGAAGGCAGGTCCTATTTTACAGTTTAAGGAAACTAAGGCAAAGAATAAATAAACTTGCTACCTAGCTACTAAGTATCTGAAGGTCTATTTGAACTCAGGTCTTCCATACTCTAGCTCCATCTGCACCAAACTCCTTGGATCCAGCGACCCGGTCTCCTGGCTGTTCCATGAGCAAGATTCTGCATCCCTCAGCTGTAGGCATTCTCTCTGGCAGTCTGCTAGGTCAGAAAAACTCTTTCTCCCCTTCTCTGCCTCCTGACCCCCTGTTCCTTTAAGTCCCAGCTGAAATCCTCCTTCCTTCTTTTAACCTCCTTCTTAATTCCAGTCCCTTCCCTTTGCGAATTATTTCCTATTCACCCTGTGTAGAGCTGGCTTTGTATATATTTGTTTGCCTGTGGTCTCCCCTTCTGGGGCAGCGAGGTGGAGCTTTGGCAGATACAGCAGGGACCCTAGAGTCAGGAGGATCGGAATTCAAATCCAGCTTCAGGCACTTAACCCTTCCCAGCTGTGTGACTCTGGACAAGTCACCCCCAATTTCCTGCAAAAAAGAAAACAGAAAAGAAAAAGATTGTAAACTCCTTGCCTGACACACAGTAGGTGCTTACTGTTTGATTGATCAGTCTTGTCCAAGGACTCACAGCTAGTAAAGAGTAGAAACAAGATTTCTGACCTAATTCCTATGATATGATAGAAAAAATAAACTATGATTTAGGACCCTTAGAATAGAAGTTGAGATCTTCCCTTTGTCACTCCTCTGCCTGTGTGACCCTCTCTGATCCTGTTTTCTTGTCTATCAGACTAGATGTTAAGGCAGCTAGGAGGTACAGTGGTTAGAGTACCAGGCTCTCATCAAGCTTCTTGTAGGACTTGGAGTCAGTAAGATTTGAATTCAAATGTAGCCTTTAACACTGACTAGGTGACTTTGGGCAAGGGACTTCACCACTGCCTACCTCAGTTTCCTCAGTTGTAAAATGGAGATAATAGCTCCTTCTTTGCAAGGTTATGAGGATCAAATGAGATAATGGGAAAAAGTGGTTAGCACATAGTAGGTGCTATTTAAATGCTTATCCCCCCTTCCTTCCTCTCTAAGATCCCTCCCAGCTCTAACCCACCTTCCCTGAATCCCCTCACTCCACATTCAATGTTGTCGTTTCACCGGGGAAATCCCCAGTGAAGGGACCCAAGAGATCTTCTATTCCATCTTCCCCTTTACAGATAAGGAAACTAAGGACCAAGGAGTATACGGACCTGGCATTATAGGATCATGGGTCTAGGTAAAACTGGAAAAAACCCCAGAGACCTTTTAATCCATATTCCTCTTAACAGATAGAGAAACTGAGGCCCAGAGAGGGAAAATGCTTTGTCCTGGATCACGCAGCCAGCAAATGTCCTGAGTCTGTTTTTCTTTCTATAAAATGGGGTTAATAGTATTAATACCTTCAGGGCACTGGGAAGCTTAAGTGGGACAGTTTATAAAAAGTATTTTACAAACTTTCAAGTGTTAGATAAATTTCACTTACTATACAAATTTTCCTAAGGCTTTTCTGGGTCAATGATAAGTGATTCTAAGCTAGTACTGAATTTACCCAAGAGACTCATTTTGGGTTGTTTTTTATTTCCCTACAGGCAGGAGGCTTCTCATTCACTCATTGTTTCATTCATTGTTTCATTCATTCTGTCAGTTGACAAGCATTTTATTAAGTGCTTATTACTTAAAGAGTAGGCCCTGTGGATACAAGGACAGAACTCTCTGCCTTTAAGGAACTTTCATATGGGCTGTGTGGGAAGATTACAATATGCTCAGAGAAAAGTAAATAGAGAATATAAACAAAATAAATGCCAAAAAAAAAGTGTCGGTAATAAACATATCTTCCAAATGAAAGCATTTACTCTAACAAGAGCAATCTGATAAAACCTGTAAACTTCCTTACAGAAGAATGTTTTATATGCATAAAATTAAAAAATGAATTACAAAGGAAGCCAGTGATAATTGAAATATGGTTTCAAAATATTAAAAGAAGTTTCATAGACTCTAGGTTAAGAATACCTGGTCTAAGGAATCCAAAAAAGCATAAAATAGATGATGGGTCTTGAGCTGAGCCTTTTTCTAAGAGGCAGAGGTAAGGAGAGTGCATGTCATCTGTACAAAGCCAAGGAGTATCGGGCATGAGGGGAACATGGAGTCGATGTGGGATATCGATATAGTCAGGCTGTGATATCAAACAGAGGAGAGTATATATGAGGGGGAGGTACTCAAAAGTCTTCATGTAGCAGTAAATTTTAATAGGATTGCTGTAAGATTTTAGGGTCAATGTATGTTTTTCCATTTCTATTCCTCTCCTGCTTTGGTCCTCTTTAAGGGAATAAGTCCCAGATTTATGTCTCATTGTGGGGCTTTAAGAAAAATACTGAATTGGGGTCCCAGAATCTAAATTCAGAGTCCTTCCTCTTTCCCTCAGTAGTAGTCTATGTGAATCATGGGATGGCCGCTTTGCCTCTGGAAAATAGGGGATTGGATGAGATGCCCACTAAGGTCTCTTCTAGCTTATGTTTTTGATGTTTTTACTGGAGTTCCCAGGGTTCCCTGGTGAGAGAGGTGGTGAGAAGGTGGGTATAGACATTTGGGTATAGACATTTAAGAGGATAGATGAATGCAGCTGTCTGACCCCAATACAGCATGGGAGAGCTTAGAAATCATATACCAAACTCTTCTTCCCAAATTCTCTCTTTGCATTAAGTTCTCTGGTGTCTTATCATTTGCCCCTCATTCATCTATGGATGAAGCGGGTGGGCTGTGTCTCCTGGTCAGTATCTATGTGTTTTCTATGGTTATTAGTAATAATAATAATGATGATGATAATGATAAATGTCTAGCATTTCTGTAGCCATTAAGGTTTGCTAGTATTTACATTCATCATTCCACTGGGGCCTTCTAAGAATCTGGTAGGGTAAATTCTGCAGGGATCATTCTCCCCCACGACTAACAAGGAGCAAGAGGCTCCAGTTAAACTTCCCAAATTTCTGGGAGAAATTCACTTCTGGGTCTCTGCACTCATTCTTTGACTCAGGGTGGTCATGGCCAATGTGGGTTTCATGAACTGAAATGAAAGATGCTGGAGACCGGGATGCTGGAGGCTGGCCCAGCCAGGAGGAGAGTGATTCACCTGGAGGAGGGCCAGGCCAGCATCTTTCAGAGTTTCTCACCCTTGTGAATTCATTGGCCCCAGTCCCCAGTCCTTGATTCCAGGAAAGAGGAAACTCGGGGGCCTCGAAGGGAGGGGCCAGAGCTCTAAGGCCCCTTCCAGTTTGGACAGTCTTTGTTCTAAGGCTCCTTCCAGTTCCGAGGCACTGTGTCCTAACCAAGGTCCTTCCTCCCTTTTCTGACATCCTATATGCGAAGGGCACTCCCAGCCCCGACATCCTTTGTTCTAGCTCTCTTCTAGCTCTGACTCCCAGATCTGATGGCCTATGTTTAAGGTCCCTTCTAGTTCTGACATTCTGTGTTCCAAGCCCTTTCCCAGTTCTGACATCCTATATGCTAAGCAGGCTCTTTCAGCTCTGATATCCTATTTCTCCTCCCATTTCTGACATCCTACACGCTCAGGGCACTCCCCTCCATAACATCCTTTGTTCTAGATTTCTTCTAGCTCTGATAACTCTATATTCCAAGTCCTTTCCCAGCTCCGACATCTTGTCTATGGTTCTAACATAAAGAGGGCCTTATGTAGGAGAGGGAGCTGTTGCCGGAGCCCAGATCTCCTGAACCTCTGACAGTTTTCTTTCGCTGGAGATTAAGAGGCAGTTTTCTCCTCAGAATTTGAACCCAGATCCCCCAACACCAGCCATGTGAGAGTTATGGGGAAAGAGAGGAAGATTATGGTGGGGAGGGGTGATCAGCAAAGGATTCTGGAGGATGAAGTGGGTAGAGAGCTGGAGGCGGTCTGGGAGGCTTTCTGCTTTAACTCTTTCATTTCAGGGCCCAGAGGGCCTTGCCCTGGGTCACGGAGTTTAATAAGTGTCAATGATGGGTTTTGAATCCAGACTCCTTTCCATGGAAGGGGAGGGTCTTCCTGGCGGAGAAGGCCCCGTGACCGGCCTCCGCCTCCTTCTCAGCCGCCCCCCTCCCTTTTTGTGTCTTACAGCTCAGTCCCCCCGCCTCGGCCCCGGCAATGAATGGGCCGGCCCTTCAGCCTTCACCCTCCTCGAACCCCCGGGGCTGGAGCGAATTCTGTGAGCTCCACGCCGTGGCCACCGCCAAGGAGCTGGCCAAGCAGTACTGGCTCTTCGCCAGCGAGCACCCCCACCATGACCTGCTGGGGGCTGACCACTTCTCGCTGCAGTTCACGGACCTCTTCCAGCAGTATTTCCGGCACGAGGTGAGAGAGGGCTGGGCGATGCACCAGCTCCGGCTGCGGCCCTTCACCTCCCGGGTCCGGGACTATCGAGAGACGGGCCGGAGGCACACGGACGGCTCGGCGGCGCCCCCCAAAGCGGAGGCGCCCGTGGACGCCGGCGAGCGGGCCTCCGAGGTCGCTGCCCAGCCCCTGCCCAAGGCCCGGAGCTCCGAGGAGCTCACAGGGGGCGCTTCGCCCCTGGCCTCTCCCCGCTCCATCGCCCATTACTCTTTTCACCACCTGCGAAGGAGCCTCCGCCATATCTTTCGACGCCGGCCTTCAGAAACGCTGACCCCCGGGGAAGGAACAGCCGAGGGCGAGCCGGGCGACCCTCCTTCGAAACAGGGCCTGGCCAAGAAAATCCTGCCTTGGAGCCTGTCCAGGGAGCCGGCTCCTGAGGCGCGAAAGGAGGGCGTCCTCAAGTACGGGCTGGTGGACGAGGCCACCATGGACAGCGGGGCCCTCCGCCAGCGCGGGCGGCTGGTGTTGAGGAAGGCGGCGAGCCCGGAAGGTGGCGAAGACTACGTCCTGGAGCTCTTCGATCCCCCCAAGGTAAGAGCTGCCCCCTTCTTCCCACCAGTCAGCCCTCGGGCTCTCTAGGAGAGCGGATTTTCTGCCCGGTGGGGCCCGTGGTCTGAGATCAGCACGAGCTAACCCTAATCGGTCTTCATGTTGGCGAGGTTTCAGATCTCCTGGATATTCTTCTCTGGTCAAGGAACTGACCGGGCGTACACGGGGGGCTCCGTAGTCGCCCAGGCGATGGTCTTGTTGGTCAAAGGCATGAGGATGATGTGAACTCCCAGGGAGATGCAGGGGTCCCCGAGGTACTTTAGGGTGAGGGGAAAAAAAGAGAGGAGGTCTTCGGTTGGCGCTCCGCAAGGGGGAAGTCCCCAGATCTGGTGCTGGGGGCTGGGGCAGTCTTTTGGGGGGTCTGTGTATTTCTGGAATTGCAGTGATGTGGTCTCAGTGAGGACCTGGGGATGGGAGCTTTAGACCAAGGACTTTGCTCTGGGAATTAATTGAGCAATTTCTCTCTCCTTTTTCTCTTCCTGTCTATTTTTTTTTTTTAATCTCTTCTTCCTCCTTTCTTTCTCTCTCCTCTCTCTCTCTGCTTTTCTTTCTCCCCTTTTTGTCTCCCTGCCTCTTCCTCTGCTCTCTCTGTCTGTCTCTCTTGTGTTCGGTCTCTCCCTCCCTTTTTTTGTCATCACCTCATTTATCTGCGTCCTTACCTGAGAAGTCAAGCTTCAGTCTGCCCTTGGACAGGGTCAAGAGGAATAGACAGTGGGAAAGGTGATTGAAGAATGGGTGTTGGTGATGTTCTTACAACTCTTTAAGTGTGACGTTTAAGGGAATGTGTTTTTATTAGAAGGGGCTGTCAGATGCAAAATTGTCATGAGGATCCAATGAGACGTGGACCCCATTCTAGCGTGGACCCCCATCACCTCACTCTTGGATACTGTAGTAGCCTGCAAGTGAGTCAAAGCCTAGAGTTTCTCCCATTCCAGACCGTCCTCCGCTTAGTCACTAAAGTGATTTTCTTAAAAATCAAGTCTGCCCATGTCACCCCACTACTCAATAAGCTCCTATCGCCTCCAGGAGTAAATAAATACAAAATGCCCTTCCTAACCCAGCTATTCCTATGTTTCTGCTCTTCTTACACCTTACTCCCGAACATGACACTGCTCCATGAACAAGACTGTCCATTCCTCAGCTCTGGGCATTCTCTCTAGCCATCCTCCTGGTCTGGAATGCTTCCCCTCCTCATCTTTGCCTACCTTCCTCCTCTTCCGTTAAGTCCCAATTGAAATGTCCCTTCCGTCTTCAAGTTTCTTCAACCACTCCATCTCAGTGCCTCTCTTTGCTAATTATTTCCTATTTATCCCGTATATAGCTTGCTTTGTATACATATGTTTTTATGGTGTCTCTTCCATTAGATTGTAAACTCCTTTGGGACAAGAACAGTTTTTGGCCAGTTTTTATATCCCCGACACTTAATGCCTGACACATACTAGTTCCTTAATATTGAATTGGGTCCACTGTGGGCTTTTCTCTTCTTTCCAGCACCTGGACAATCTTTCTTATGTCTGGTCTAGCTTTTGTGTTTCTTTGGGCTTGACCTTTTCTTGTCTCCCAGCTAGACCCCTGGGCAGGGGACCGAGGAGCAGGACATTCCTGAGGATGGGTTGGTGCCTGTTGAGTGACTTAGTCACAAAGAAAAATTCTTTGGTCCTCAGAAGTGGCGAATTTGCCAGGAAAGTGGGGCAAGGTTCCAGGATGCCTCTTGCCATTTTTCAGTCTTGCCATTAATCTGCTCACTAAAAATTTGTGCCCCAACAATCCCAAACCCCAGCTTGGTAACCACAGATATGAGTACAAATCAGCCATGAACAACCAGAGAGGAGAGAGAATGCAAGGGGAAAGGGTAGTCAGCAGTATCATAGGCTGAAGACAGGTTGAGAAGAAGAAAAGGCCATACTTACTAGCAGTGTGATTTTTAGCAAGTAGCTACACCTGTTTGCCTCAGTTTACTCATCTGTAAAACTGGGACCGATAATAATAGCACCTACTCTTCCATAGTTGTTGTGAGGAGATTTGTAGAGTTATTAGCAGAGAGCTTGCACATTGTAGCTACAATATAAATGCTAACTACTGCTATTTTTCCTTAGATTTGGCAACTTAAGAGATGATCAGTAATTTGTGGAGAGAGCCATTCTGTTGAAAGATAAGGTTGGCAGTCATAGTAATGACTGAAACATGAAAAGAGAGTGAGAAAAGCAGAAGTGGAAGGAACTGAGCAGAGACGACTTTTTCAAGGAATTTAGTTGAAAAGGAGAGGGGAATCCTGGGGCGATAGCTAATGGGGAAGGTGGGAACAAGCAATGATTTTGGAAAGATGGGAGAAATATGAGCGTGTTTGTCAACAGCAAGAGATAGGGAGAAATTTAATATTAGACACCAGGAGCAATTTGTAAGAAAATACAAGTTGGAATGGAGTCATATATGGTGAGGTTGGCTTTGGCAAGGAGACGGGCCACTTCCTCAGAGATTGGAGTGAAGGGGGACTTAGATGATAATGTCAGAAGGATGTGAGATAAGGAGAAGAGAGCACTCTCTTGGTCAATGCTCTCAGTGTTTTCAGTGCAGAAATAAGTCAAGATGCTTAGCTAAGAGAACAGAGACACAAGAAGACTTGGAGCTACTCCTGTGTGATGAATAAGGCAGAGAATGAATGAGGGAGAAATATGAGGATTGCCTTGCTGCAGTGAGAGCCCAGTACAGAGCAGAGGGCATTCATTTGTATGCAGTGGATTCAATTTCTGATAGTTCAGTTTAGCGGCATGAAAATCAGAGGCAGATGATGGGAGCAAACGGCGTTGGGGTTTGACAAAGTGTGATTGATGCTTTATAGGACAAGGAGTCAATATTATGGTTGACCAAGGGGGTTAAAGTTGGGAAGGAAGTGTGTAGTCAGTGCAAGGATGGTGGGCTGGGAAGAAAGGAAAGTGGAGGTAAGCGTTGTCACAGAAAGGACAAAGTTCAAAGTTACAAGGCAGCTGGGAAGAGAGGATGAGAAAAGATTATAATCAACTCAAGGAATTTCAGAGTTCATTATCTTGGAAGGGTAACTTTGTGGGTTATGAACAAAGGTCAAGAGTTCTTATTCCAGTGTGTAGCTGAAGTGGAGTGAAGGAACCAGTTGCAGGAATGAGTAGCCTGGGTAGCATTATGGGGGATTAGGAAAAGCTTCTGGGACAAGGTGGGATGTTAGAAGGAAGTCAGGGAAGCCAGGAGGTGGAGATGAGGAAGAAGGGTACTCCAGGGATGGCCAGAGAAAATTCCCAGAGCTGAGACATAGAGCATCTTGTTTGAGGAACAGCCAGGAAGTTGGAAGGGAAGCCTGGAAAAGTAGGAGAGGAACAGGTGGTAAAATGCCTTAAAAACCAAATCTGAGGATTTTCTGTTTGATCCTGAAGGTGATGGGGAGCCCCTTAAGTTTACTGAGAGAGGAAGAGAAGTGTTATATGGTCAGTCCTGTATTTTAGGAAGGTGAGTGGAGATAGACTGAGGCAGGCAGACCTACCATAGGGAGGAGGGAGGAGTGTTATATGGTCAATCCTGTATTTTAGGAGTGGAGGATGGACCGGACCGACCCTTGAAGCAGGCAGACCTACTAGGAGGCTCTTGTGTGGGATAGTCCAAGGAGAAATGGTGATGGACTGCACTAAGATGTCGGCAGTCGGGGGAGAGAAGGATGCACATTGGAGAGATGGCGTAAAGGTGTAATTAAAAGGGTTTAGTGACAGATTGTAGTGACAATGGGAATGGAGTCATATATGGAGGGGTTGGCTTTGGCAAGGAGACTGACCACTTCCTCAGAGATTGGAGTGAAGGAGGACCTAGATGATAATGTCAGAAGGATGTGAGATAAGGGGAAGAAAGCACTGGTGAATGCTCTCAATATTTTCAGTGCAGAAATAAGTCAAGATCCTTAGCTAAGAGAACAGAGACACAAGAAGGTAGGGGAGTGTGTATGTGTGTGTGTGTGTGTATGTGTGTGTGTGTGTGTGTATATGTGTGTGTGTGTGTGTGTGTGTGTGTGTGTGTGTGTGTTGGGAGGCAGGGAAGATGAAGTTATAGGAAAGAGAAGAGAGCAGGGTTTTGGAAGAAAGACAAGAGATGTTCAGTGAGTGTCTGAAAATGGACCCATTGAGAAAGGAAGTTTGTTAATTATAGAACAAGCATTCCAAAGAGCTTATGAACATGGGTGAGCAGCTATAGAAGGAAGTAGGGGAGATGTGGATGGAAATAAGGAAGTGGAAAGCAAGAGATGCAGAAGAGGATTTATTAATTAGTATCCAAGGCATCAGTAAACCTGGGATTAGGAAAATAAAGTCATAGAATGCTGACCACTGAGGAATGAGTCTAGGCAGAGAATCAGTGGGTGAGGGGAAGCCCATTGAAGGAAGCAAAGAAGTAGAATGTGCAGGGACTCCCTTGAGTTCAGACCTAGAAGCAGGAGATGAGGTTGTAGCCTTCCATGCCCTATACTATACTATGGTCAGGAGTTGGAGGAGGTGAAGTCTAAGGAGTTCAAAAGCCTGGGTTTGGGCAGGGGCTAGCTGTGGAAGAAGAGTTACCCTTGGCCACTGGTGTTAGGAGAGAGAATGAGAGATGGCTTGCTCTTCCCTCTTCCCCTTCCTCATATGGGTGTCCTGGTTTGCTGAAAACACAAAGAAAGATTGCTGTGTATGGAATACACAGTGCTCCAGAAATAGATCAGAGAAGAACAGAACTATTGGAGGTCATAAGTGGAAGATTATTAGAGATCTTAGTAATCTCATCTATGAAATGGGGGGTACTGACGGCATTTGTCTATAGGGTTAAGAGTGAGAATCACAGGAGATAATGTACAAAAAGTGCCTTGGGATCCTTAAAGTTGTATCTGTGTGTGGATACACACACACACACACACACACACACACACACGTCATCTCTTTAACCTTCTAGCTCCAAAATTCTTAACTTATTTTTGTCAACTTTCTTTTGTCCATTTTGTGAATCTTTCCAGAAAAAATGTTTTTTAAATGCATAAAATAAAATATGTAGGATTACAAAGGAAGCTAATTATGGAGTTATCAAAAAATTTTAAAATAGTTTACAGACCCATTTTAACAGGTAATGGGGGGACGGGGATAAAATGTGTGTGTTTGTAAATAAAGTCTGTAGACCCTAGCTTAATTAGAACCCTTTTTTAGGAGAATGTCTTCACCCTGAGGTCAGAAATGCTTTCATATCTGTCTTTATCTTCTCAGTGCCTGGAATACAGTAAGTGCTTAATAAATGGTAGTTACATAGCTAGAGGAAGGAAACTTCATTCATTTAAAATGTTTCTGTTTTTTTAATTTCTTGGATTCTTAGAATCTGAGTTAGAAAGAACCTCAGAGCAAGAGCCCACCCAGGATACCCCACCCAAGCAGAGAGAAGTGGGCACTGAGGGTAATGTGCTGGATTTGGAGGGGGGAAAGGATCTTGCTTCTCTTCCTGGGGCTGCGCTCAAAAGGACTGACGATTTTCAGGCTCAATTTTTTCCTGTAAACTGGAGATCTTGATAATAATTCCTGCGGGATTTCTTTCTTGGGATTGTTGTAAAACGGGTGAGAAAGGAAATGTATGTAAAGTGCTTTGCTTCTCTATTCATTTCTTATCGATCTGCAGCTTTAAAGTTAGTCAGTAAACATTTATTAAGTACCTACTAAGACTTGGGCTCAGAGTTCCTTATAAATGGCGATAGTTTTTTTTTTTTTTCATTTTTTTATTTTTATTTTTTTATTTTTGATTGTTCTTCTTAAGGAACTGTTCTGTGCAGTGTTTTGTGCTGGGAACTGAGATAAATGATCTTTTCTCAAATGAGCACATCACTAGTAGCCAGGGAACGGCTACTAGTATTGTTGGGCCGGTTCTGTTCAGGAAGATTTTTTTTCCCTTATCTTCAACCAAAATCTGCCTCCCTGAAACTTTGCCCTTTGGTACTAGTTCTGTTCCGTGGCTAATTCTCGGGACAGCCCTTCAGAGACATGTCATTTCAGGAACCTAGCTGTGCATAAATATGTGCACAATGCCTAGCATATAGTAGGCGTTTAATAAGTATTTATTGATTGATTGCTCGATTGAATGAACAACTGATTATTGCATAATAATAGTAAATAATAATTATAATATATAAATAAGCAACAATTATTCTAAATATATTAAAATAATAATAAAGCAATGCATTATTGGTAGGGATGGATATCATCCAGAGGAACAGACTGGATTAATGAGGGAGGTGTGTGAAAGAAAATAGTCACTTGTCCCATTGAGGCAGACTCCCTCTCAGCCCTTCTTGGACTTCAAGCCCTGGTCTGCATGGAGTCCTCCCAAGGGGGATTTCAGAACATAAAATCTCACAACTCGGGGAGGGAAAATCCTTAGAAGAACAAAGGTCAGATCTTGAAGGGCAGCTTTCCAAACCTAAAATATCAGAACTCGGAGGGATCTTAGGGAAACACCTGATCCGACCTTCTCGTTTTTCAGATGAGGAAACTGAGCCTTGGGAAGGGGGCTGGTTCTGGAACCCAGATCCCCTGGGCCAGTATCCGAGTCTGTCTCCAGAACTAGACTGCCTCTGTGTGGGTATGGGGAGGGGGGGGACATGGAGGAGCCCTCTCCCTCTCCCCTCCCCCTTCTCTCCTGGGCCCCAGTGAGAAAACTTGTATTTGTGGGAAAGCGGAAGCCACCCTTCAGCTCGGAATGAAAGGGACGTCCTGTGGAGGCCCCGCTCCGCTTCCTCTCCGAGCCAGAAGGCAGGCCGGGAGAGCAAGCAGGGAATGTGGGACGGAGGCCGCTGGCTCTGTGTCCAAGCCCCCCTCCCTTCTGGCTCAGGGATGCCCAGGGTGGGGGCGCAGGGAAGGGCACCTTAAAGCGGAAGTGAAAGTTCTCAGCTGGGCAGCTCCTCAGGGACATTCAGGAACAGGGAGGGGGCAGCGGAGGGGAAAGGAGGGGGCCGGACCCCATCCTATCGTCAGACCTCCCAGTCTGATTGGGGGGGGTCTTCACCAGTGACATGGATGAAGCTGCCCAAAGGCCGAATTTCAGTGGTACATTAGGACAGCCTCCTTCCAGTGAGAGCTGTCCAAGAGCATCGTGGGCCCCTCCCCAGGTGCTGAGGTCACTGCCACTGAAGAGTCTCATGGGATCCTCCCCAGGAATCCTGGGAGAATTCTCTCCTGACTGTCTCTCGAACATGAGAGCTCCTGTCCATATGGAGAGTGTCCCAGAGGAGAGGGGAACCCTGATGTCCACAATCTCCATGGATGGAGTGACTTGGAACCAGTATCCTTATTTCTTTGAGCCCTGTTTTTATTTTGTCTGTAACATGATTTGTAAAGGTCCCTCCCAGCTGTGACATCCCCTGTTCTAAGACTTTCCCAGCCCTGACATCCCCTGTTCTGAGACCCTCCCACTCTGACATTCCTTGTTCTAAGGCTTCTTTCAGCCCTGATATTCTAGACTAAATTTTGGACTAAATCTCCAGTCCAAGCTGGAATGAACCTAAAATAGAGCTGTGAGTCATCCCAAGTCTGAAATCTCTGACCTTCACAAGTGGGAGAAGGTGAAAGGCAGGATGGTAAAGCAGAGAAGATGACTGGACTCAGTCAAAAACAAACATGTTTTCAGTTCAATCAGAGAAGCATTTATTAAGCACTTGTTGTATATAAGCCACTGTGCTTGACAACTATGTGGAGAAAAAAGATCTCTTCTCCCCAGAAGCTTCCAGGCTGCTAGGAGAAAGGATGAGGGGAAGAAGTGAAGAGAAAAGTCTTTGAACAAAACCGTCCTGGAAACAACATAAAGACTCATCTTATTGTCTCAGAGGCTAGATGGGAGCGGGGTCACTGGACCTTCCAAAGGCTCTCCAAAGCTGAGTCTGGAGCAAGTGAGAAACAAAAGGAGCCCTTCTAGCCAGGTAACTCCCTAATCCGAGCCTCAGCTTCCCCTTCTGAGAAATGGGACACATTCTCCACTCATAGCATTGTGGGAAAGAATGTTTTGTTTAAATTAGTTCATCAGCAGACATTTTTTAAGCTCCTACTGTGTGCCAGACACTGCTTTGGATAAGCCTGAAAGTGCCCTAGAAATAAAATTATTATTATTTTAGAAGTTTAGGTGTTGGCTTTTTTTGAGGAGCCCCTCAGGGATCCTAGAGCTAGAGGATAGCTGAGAGGCCCCCAAGTCCATTTTACAAAGAAGGAAACTGAGGTTCACAGAGGCTTCCAAAAGGGACTACTTTGAATTATTCCCCATCCATTAAAGCCCAACTGGACAACCTGCTCTCCCTGGTGGATGACAGCCTTTCCCAGATGCTCAGAGACCTGGAACAACATTTTGTTCTGTGATTGGTTAATTAGGAGACCGTTGCTGTAATCTAGGTGAGAGCAGGTGAAGGGACCTGAATTAAGGAGGGGGCTGTTCAGACTGGGAGAGGTCATGGAGGTGAAATGCCTTATGGGAAAGGGGGCAGCCAGTCAGAGTGGAGGGAAGGGGCCCCTGGAAGGCAGAGAGAAATCCTGGGAGACTGAGCAGCTCTGCCTGAGGGTCCCGGGCTCCAGGAGCTTGTGACTGGGGCCAGTTGTGATCTGGGCCCAGAGCCTCCGCCAGCCGGCCTGGGGAGGACAAAGGCTGCCCCATTTCTCCTCCTTGCCGTGCTTTCCCTTCTGGCCTCCTGCTGCGGCCCCCCAGTGTCTGGCCTGTTTTTGCAGAGCTGTCTTAGAAAGCGGCCCCTTCCTGATTCCCCAGGGAGCCCTGGCCTGCGAGGGCCGGAGGGGGGGCTCCTCCACTTCCTCTGCACCAGCTTCCTAAATAGCTCTCTGTCGGAAGCGGGCGCGCATTCCTCCCCCGGCCCCAGGACACAGCTGGGGAGAGTCTGCTCCCTCCTGGGCCTGGGGGAAGGGCGGAGGCGGGACCCAGCAGAGGACGCTGGGGTGGTAGCTGAGCCCCCCCTGTGCTCACGGCAGGGGCCCCGGCTCTGGGCCCTGGGACTGAGGAGCTCGTGGGTGGGAGCGCCTGGTGGGGGAAGGGGGCCAGCAGAGCAGGTGGAGGCTGCCGGCCTTGTCCTCGCCTGCCCACCGGGAAGGTGGTCCCTCCCACTGGGGCCTTCCTGGAGCTCCAGGGATTTCTGGATGTGGCCTGTGGGCCTTGGAGAAGCACTCGGCCAGGAGGGATGAATTTATGCTGTCCCTCCTGTGTGTCAGTCCCTGATGTGTGTCCTACTGTGTGCCAATCCCTACTGCGTGCCCTACTGTGTGCCAGTCACTACTGTGTAAGTTAACACAGTACATGTTTAATAAATTCTCATTAAACTAAGCAAGGCATTAATATAATGGAGAGAGCAGAGTTCTTGGTGTTAGTAAGATCTGGGTTCAGATCCTGTCCCCCACACTAATCATGTGACCTCCATCAGGTTACTAAAACTTTCTCTTCCTTAGCCTCCCAGCTCTGACATCCCCTGTTCTAAGCCCCCTCCCAGCTCTGACATCCCGGTTCTTAGGCCCCTTTTAGTTCTAACATCCCCTGTTCTAAGCCTCCTCCCAGCTCTGACATCCCTGTTCTAAGGCCCTTCCCAGCTCTGACATCCCTTGTTCTTAGGCCCCTTTTAGCTCTGACATCCCCTGTTCTAAGCCCCCTTTTAGCTGACATCCCCTGTTCTAAGCCCCCTTTTAGCTGACATCCCCTGTTCTAAGCCCCCTTTTAGCTCTGACATCCCCTGTTCTAAGCCCCTTTTAGCTGACATCCCTGTTCTAAGCCATCCCTGTTCTAAGCCCCTTTAGCTGACATCCCTGTTCCTGACATCCCTTGTTCTTAGGCCCCTTTTAGCTCTGACATCCCCTGTTCTAAGCCCCCTTTTAGCTGACATCCCCTGTTCTAAGCCCCCTTTTAGCTGACATCCCCTGTTCTAAGCCCCCTTTTAGCTCTGACATCCCCTGTTCTAAGCCCCCTTTTAGCTCTGACATCCCCTGTTCTAAGCCTCCCAGCCCTGACTTCTTCTCCAACCTCTCCCAGGTCCTGCATCTTCTGTTCTGACTCTGTCCCCCTCTCAGGCACACCCCAGTTCCCAGGAACCCGACTCCAGGATGGTCTCTCTCAGCTTCCTGCTTGTATCCTTCCAGGGAAGTCTTGGGTCCATCCCTGAGCCGGTTCCGGGTCTCGAGCCGACGGGGGTTATATATAGCGGACAGGGACACATACCTAGAGGAAACATGAACACGCTCGCCGGGGCTGACCGGCGGCCAATTTTCAGCCGAGCGAATTCTTACAGCCAAGTTATAAACCCATGAAATTTGGGATTTGCAGCGGAAACCCAGGCAGACAGTTATTGAGTCCAGATGTCAGGGCAGGAAGAAGAAGGGATTTTCATTTTCCCCGCCTGGGCAGTGACGCACGGTGAGAGAAGCCATTTTGCCCCCCTCCCCACCCACTTCCTGGAACCTGGAGGCCAAAGCACTGACCACTTTCTTCCCATTGCTGGAACGGGGGTAGGCGTTGGTTGTGTGGGCTGAGGTTCTGGGAAGGGAAAGGCCGGGTAATATCTGGGAAAGAATGCTGGATTTGGAAGCAGAAGACCGAGGGAGTCCCTTCATCCCTCTAGCCCTATAAAATGAGCTCAAGAGGAAGGAAGGAAACAAGTATTTATTAAAGTACCTACTAACGGACAGACACTGATTTGCTAATATATATTATTTTGATCCTCAAAACTCTAGGAAGCAGGTGCTACTATGAATCCTAATTTTACAGATCAGGAAACTGAGGCAAACAGATTAAGTGACTTGTCCAGGGTCCCACAGCTAATAAGTATCTGAGGCTAGATTTTAACTCGGTTCTTCCTGACTTCAGGACCATTGCTGGTGTGCCTAGTGAGAATCCTAAGAAGTTTCCTGTCAGATATACATGTTTTAGACTTCCATTAGGTCCTTCAAGGGACCTGCCCTTCTGGCTTCCTGAGCAAGAGGGAGATCCTGAATTTTACTCTACATTTGTGTGTGTGTGTAACCACATTGGGCAAAACCATGGAAGAGGGACCTTGTAGAAAGTGACCTAGCTTAAATTCCCACTTCTGTCACTCCCTCTTGGTCCCCTTGGACCTCAGTTACCTCATCTGTAAATTGGGGATTATAATATCAAAATAATTTCTTAGTGAGAATTAAGTGGGTCAGATCAAGTCAACAAGCATTTATTAAGCACTGACTGTGTGCCAGGTTCTGGGCTAAACTAGGGGTACAAAAATAAGCCAAAAGTAGGCTCTAAGTCTCAAGGAGTTTTTAGTCATTCAGTTAATAAGCATTTATTAAACACCTACTATAGACCAAACACTGGGATCAGCGCTGGGGGATGCTTCTGTTGCTCAAGAAATTCTCAGCCTAATTGAGGGAACAACCTGCAAATAACTAAGAGCAAAGATAGATAGAGAATAATTTGGGGGTAACTAAGAGAGGAAAGTTTAGGATTAAGGGCTGGGGAAAGACTTCTTGTGGAAAGTGGATTTTAGTAAGGTCTGAGTCAGGGGGATAGAGATGAGGAAGGAGAGAATCTCAGCTTTTTCAATGGGATTTGGATCAAAAAGATGAGGGGAATGCAAATTAAGGCAACTTTGATGTACTGTCTCACACCTCTCAGATTGACTAAGATGACAGGAAAAAATAATGATAAATGTTGGAGGGGCTGAAGAAAAATTGGGACTCATACATTGTTGGTGGAGTTGTGAATGAATCCAACCATTCTGGAGAGCAATTTGAAACTATGCTCAAAGAGCACCAAATGGTGCAAGCCCTTTGATCCAACAGTGTTTCTACTGGGTCTGTACCCCCAAAGAGATCCTAAAGGAGAGAAAATGTGCAAAAATGTAGCAGCCCTTTTTGAAGAGGCAAAGAATTGGAAAATGGGTAGCTATCCATCAATTGAGGACTGGTTGAATATTTGATATACAAAGTAATGGAATATTACTGTTCTATAAAAAATGAAGAATAAGTTGATTTTAGAAAGGCCTGAAAAGATTTCTATGAACTGATGCTGAGTGAGAGAAGCAGAACCGGGAATACATTGTACACAGGAACAGCAAGATTGTGCCATGATTAACTATGAATGACTTGGTTCTTTTCAGTGATTCAGGGATCCAAGGCAATCGCCATCTGCATCCAGAAAAAGAACTATGGACACTGAATGTAAATCAACACATTCTATGTTCCTTTTTTTCCCTTTTTCTTCTTTTTTTTCTCTCATGGCTTTTCCTCTTTGTTCTGATTTTTCTCTCCCACATGATTCTTAAGGAAAATATGTTTTTTGTTTAATGAACATTCATGAATCACCAGGGAAAAAAAATTAATTTAACAAAAAAGATCCCGGGACAAGAGACTGTCCCACCGTTTCCTTTTTTATCTCTAGTGTTCCAAAGACTCTTCAATCCCTAATTAAAATGATGGCTTTTTTGTAATTGAATAAAAAGCATTGGGTTATTAGATCCCCTTCTGTATACTAATGGAAAGCATCCTTGGGAGGGGACGTGTACCGAGTCTCAATCTTCTGTGATTTTGCTCTCCTCTCTTAAATTGCTATACTTGAAAATCTTGTTTTTTTATTATTAATAGAATGGCAGAGCAAGTAGAGACCCCAGAGTTCTGGGTTCAAGTCTTGCACCTGACACATACTGGGATATTATTTTTGGAGGACCAGTTAGCTCCTGGGGGCCCCAGGCAACTTTCCTGCTTGGCTCCATTGGGAGGAGATTTCTTATTCTAGGGAAATGATCTCTCAAGTATCCCCTAGCCCCAATCCCCGTGAACCTGTGAACTTTTCTGGACCTCACCCAAGTGAAGGTGATAGGAGATAGAAATAATAGGCACTAGATCACTCGAGCTTACAGTCAGGAAGATTTGTGTTTAAATCCCTTCATTAGAGAACTTCCTAGCTGTTTAGTGTTTGGGCAAGTCACTGAATCTCTGCCTCAGTTTCTCTCTTTATAAAATGGGGTCAATAATATTTATCTCTGGGATAATACCTTCCCAGAATGTTGTGATGATCAAATGAAATCATATTTGGAAAGCACTTTGCAAACTTTAATGCAATATAAATGTGTTTATTATTATTATTATTATTAAATTGTTGTTATTTTTCTTTTTTTTTTTTTCTTTTTGGTTTGTGTTAGAGATCCTCTGGGAGGATGAAAGGGCTGTCGAAACTGTAAAACTTTTTTCTGGTGTAAGGGATTATGGGTATCTTTTTTGAGTCTCTCCCTGAGGGCTGGGGCCCGCCGCATCTTGTTTCAAATATTCCAGAGCCTCTCATATGGAGGAGGGATTGAATGCGTTCCATGTTGCTCTAGAGGGAGGGAAGGAGGAGTAGTGGGCGGAAGCTCAGATGGCCCAGGATTTTAGAGCTGAGAAGGGACCTCCAAGATCATTCCTGTCCACCTTCAGGGTGATTTCTGTAGACCGGAATCATTTTTATCCTTGCCATATTTGTATTCTTTCCATAAATCCTAGAATAAACAGCGCCGGAGCCAGGATGAGGTGTCTTTCATATGGTTGTATTTATTACGGATCCCCCAGGGAATGATTGTTTCAGTGCTCTAACCCCCTTTCTCTGGATTGGAGAGGAAACTGGAACCGGGGTGGGGGAGGCCCCCACTGAGGGTCACACAGTGAGTCGGAAGAGTCAAGGTCATTGGGAGGAGTTAGTGCTGAAGCCATCTTGGACCAGCTTGACCACTGGTAAATTTCCAGCATGAGCATTTATATCTTGGAAACAGACAAATGCTATCAAATAGTGCTTGGATTATTGTTTTCCTTAAGCAATGGAGAAAATAATTCAGGTTGAATATAAAAGTTTGTCTTTGGTACATCTCCTCCCATTCCCCCAATCCCAGGAGAGCTGGTTGTTAAATATTAACCAGCGCATCCTTAGGAGTGACCCAAGTCTGATTATGTTTCTGCGCAATCGACCAACAACTATTTAATAAGTGTGGGTAAGAATCGGCATTTATTAAGTTCCTATTGTGTACCAGACATTGAGCTAAGTACTTTAGAAATAGCTGTAGTCTTAGATGCTATGATTATCACCATTTTACAGTTGAGGAAACAGAGGCAGGTAAAGGTCTCACAACTAGCAAGTATAAGACTGAATTGGCACTCAGGTCTTCCTGACATCCTTCTGTTTGCCTCAAGTGCCTACTATGGGCTAAGCATTTGGGATACAAAGTCAGAATAATAATAAATAATAATAATTTTGCTAGCATTTCTATAGTGCATTAAGGTTTAGGAAGCACTCTATATGTATTTTTTCATTTGATCCTCTGGACTAGGTGCTCTTACTTTACCCATTTTGCAGATGTGGGAACTGAGGCTGAAAAGTTAGGCTGACTTGTCCAAGGTCCCAGAGGCTACAGGTAGCCAAGGAAAAGTCCTCATTCCATCTCTCCATCTCCTGAGTCACTAAACAGTCCTGGCTGGAAAAGAACTCACATTCAAAATTAAAGGGGAAAAAAGATGATCAGGGGTAGAGGGGGACCCAGATTCGAATGTGACCTCAGATAAAAAAGAAGAAAGTTTTCATTTTTATGAAGGGAGATGCCCTAAGACTTGTAGCCTCTGATTTTTCTAAATTGTGTGACTTTGTGTAAGTCAACTTTAAACCATCTCTTTCTTACACACATACACACACACACACACACACACACCCAGGGCCTCAGTTTCCTCATCTGTAGAAAGAGGAGACTGACCCGGATGATCTCCCAGAGTCCTTTCTACATCTTGGACCTATAGCCCTCTCTTTCTACTAGTGAGGAAATTGAGTCTTAAAGAGCTGAGGTGAATTCCCCAAGAGTCCGGGGGAGATAATGGCAGAGGTAAGATTCACCGCACAGGCCCCTGGGGCTGTTTCCACGTTACAGTCACAGCTCTGATGGTAACTTCCCCTAACCTTGAAAGATGGCTCAGCTTTAGAAAGCTCCGGGTCTGGGGGGCAGTCAGTGGATATTCCCTCCCAGACCCCCGCCCCGCCCCGGGTTCCTTCCTTTCTCCCACGACCTCCCCCTCCCTCCCAGGAAGAGGGCCCAATGCGTTTCCTGGAAGGCCCCACTCAGCCCCAATGACCCCCTACCCCTAATGGGGCTGCTCTGCGGCTGGCCCCTCCCCCAGGCAGCCGGCGGAGTGGAAATCCCCCACCCACGCCTCTATGTGAATGGAAAAAGGAAATTACCCCCCCCCCTCACCCGGCCACCAAATCTTGATGTTTTGTTGGTTCTCAATGGGCCGACCCGACCGGCCCCTTCCTCTTTTCTGTTCAGATGTGGGGCCTTAGGGCAGAGAGCTGTTCCTCTCTTGGCTGATGTGCTTTCTCTCCCTGTGACTCCTTTCCTTTCCCAGGGTTTCCCTTTATAGGATCATAAGATGCAAGGCTAGAAAGGGACCCTAGAGATAAGTAAGCCCCACCCCTTCACCTTTTTTTTTTTTTTTTTAAGAAAAACCCAAGCCCTTCCCCCCACACACCCAAAAAGGGGAAGTTTCTTGCCCAAAAGTTATATAAGTAGTAAATAGCAGAGTCGGGACTTTGGACTTCAAATCTGTGATCTAGCCAGAAAACCCGGATGGCCCGGCCCCTTGCCTCTGAGCCCAGAAGGACCCCAAGTTGTCACAAACATGGGAAGCCATGGATTTTAGTGGAGAGTGAACTGACTTTCGAGATCAAGAGCTTGTTGAGTCATTTGTCCCCTCCAAGTCTTTGTGGGGTTTTCTTGACAAAGCTACTGGAATGGTTTTCCATTTCCTTGTCCAGCTCATTTAACAGATGAGGAAACTGAGGCAGGTGGTTTAGTAGCTTGCCCAAGGTCACACAGCTTTCTTGGAAAGGATATTGGTATTCATATATAAATATATGCATGCATATATGTGTGTATGCATCATTTCTATGTGTGAGTAATTGTGTGTTCATGCCATAGTAGATAGAGAATGATACCTATGGTCAAGGGGGGAAAATGAGTTTAAGTCCCAACTTTGATGCACACTAGCTGTGTGAAATCTTATAGCTTCTGTGACATGCCCTCTAATAAACATAAAAGATATAAAGAAAAAAAAAAAAGGAAAGGATATTGGAGTGGTTTGCCATCTCTTTTTCCTGCCCCATGTTGCAGATGAAGAAACTGAGGCAAGAGTATCCAGAGGCACTTAAGCAGTAAGTGTCTGAGGCTGGATTTGAATTCAGGTTTTCCTGATTCTTAGGGTTAGTGAACTATCTATTGTGCTCCCCACAGAGAAACTGGGTTCAAATCTATCTCTCTTTTCCAATGCAGTTTTATTCCTTTTCAGGTCTTGACTCTCTCCCTACCTGCCCCACATATGAGAGAGCAAGAAAAACAAAATTCATTGCAAATATGTAAGGTCAGAATAATAAATCCCCAAATTAGCCATGACCCTCCTCCCTTAAATGCTTCAGTCCCTCGGAATCCATCCTAGCTCTCAAATCTCTATTTTTCAATTCAGTTTTATCTCTTTTCAGGTCCTTGTTCTCTTCCTCTCTGCCCCACATATGAGAAAGTAAAAAAAAAATTCATTATAAATGTGTGTAATCGAACAAAATAATAATAAACCCCCCAATTAGCCACGACCCTCCCCCTCTGGCTGCCTCAGTTTGCCCTCTGAATCCATCCTATCTCTATCTGGAGATAGGTGTTTGCAGATTTGTATTACTCATTCACTCAGAACAAGGAACTCTGCTTGGCCCTAGGGATAGATACAAGGATGAAAACAACCTGAATCTGGCCCTCAGGGAGCTTACAGTCCCACAGGGGACATTTGGCAGGTGGGTCAGGTGCAAGAGGAGCAAAGGAGACAGACAGGTGAGAAGTACTCCACAATTCATCACTTCCACTCAGGGTTCCAGGGGAAGGCTGCATGTGGGGATGATGGTGGAGCTGGATGTTGAGTGAGGGGAGGGCGCGGCTTAGGACACAGAGGGTGCGGGATGGTGGACATAACAGTGGATAGCATGGTCCGGCTTGCCCACAATATAGACCAGGAGGAGGGGATTAATGGCAACCGGGAGGGGCAGGTAGACTAGAGTCGGTCATTCCTTTACTGGAAACGCCTGTCTCTGGTGCAGAGCTTTGGTCCCTGTTACATGAGTTACCCTGAGACTGCTAAGCTCTTATCCATCATTTATTCCCCCCAGTGAGCGAGTTTGGGGAATCTCTATTTGTTAGCGGTTGGGATGAGAGTGAGTTCTAGTTACCGGGTCCAATGAACCACATCGGAGATGCTCTGGACTGTTGTGGGACAAGAGGTGACCCTGCCCTGGAGTGACAAATGTCCTGGTTTTTAGAAGATGGAAGAGGAGATAGGGCAGTGAGCTCAACGTCGATTCCTAGCAAAATTTTGGAATATGTCATGAAGGGGAGGATCAGAGAGTTGGGTAATTAGAGCTTTGGCCTTGGATTCAGGCTTTAGCCTCTTAATAGCTCTGTGATTTATATCATCAAGGGAATGGTCAGAGAGTTAGGTGGTTAGAGCTTTGGTCAATAGTAGCTATGTGATTTTTATTATTAAGAAGATGGTCAGAGTTAGGTGGTTAAAACTCTGGCCTTGGATTCAGGCTTTAGCCTCTTGCTAGTGATGTGATTTTGGGAATTGCTCAATCATATTTTTTTTGCCTTGATTTCTTTATTCATTAAATGGAGGTATTAACAAGTTTTAAGATTTGCAGAACCCTTTATAGATTGTTATCTCATTTAATCCTCACAGAAACCCTGGAAGGCAGCTTCCATAATTATCATCCTCTTTTTATAGTTGAGGAAACTGAGTCAGACTTGCAGGATCCCACAGTAAGCACATGTCTGAGGCTGCACCTGAATTCAGGTCTTCTTGATTCCGGCTCTGTACCTGTGTGTCCACTGTGGGAGGAGGGTGGGGTTTAAGAGGACCCTTTGTAGCCTTATTCAAGAATCTAAAGGAGCATCTGTAGGAGGAAGAGTCGGTCTCCTTCTGTTGACCTAGAGCGGGAAGCAGAAGAAATGCCCAGAAGTGGTAGAGGCTAATTTACCATTGGTACTCGGAAGGGTTTGATGGCCAACTGATTAGAACTGTCCCAGCATAGATTGAGTTGCCTTGGGAGGTATGGATGCCCCCTCCCTGGGCAGAAGCTGCTGGAAACGACATGGAGAGCACTCCTATTCAATCCCTTTCTAACTTAGCATTGCTGGTCTACCCTTTTTTAGCCTTAAGAGCAGGTCTGAGGACACTTCCACAGGTAGGTGGTGCAGGGCATAGAGGGCCAGGCCTGCAGAGAGGGACACCTGAGTTCAAATTCAGCCTCAGAAACCTTCTAGGTAAATCATTTGTCTGACTCAGTTTCCCTATCTGCAAAATGGGCCTCATAATAAATAGCACCTACCTCCCAGGGCTGTTGGAAAGATCAAGTGAGAAGATTTTTATAAAGTGCTTCTGTACCTGGCACATAGTAGGTGTCATATAAATACTATTATTGTTTTTATTCTACTTATAATTCCTTTTTTTTCCCCAACCCTTCAGATGTATTTGCACATCGTTGCATAAGGTCTTCCTGAGACCTGGTGGTCTTTTCTCTTGGCCTGTTTGCCCTTTCCTACCTGTTTTTCCTTTATCCCGTTCTACTCTTTTCAATGTCTAGTTCACCAAATCCATATCCCTGTCTCTGGAAAGACATATTTCTAAAATTTCTGGATTCTAATGTTTCCACAAGGTCGATTTTACAAACTGGGGCTCAAAGAAGATTCTTCCTTCTTCTGAGACTTCAGGGCCAAGGTCTCCTCGGGAAGTGATCCCTGGAGCCCCAAAGAGTGCATATGGTCCCCTTCTCTTTCAAGAGGGACGTATAGTCCAATCTCCATTATCTGTACTCCAGGATGTATGATCTCCAAGAGCAGTTGACCCAAAATACACATCACTTTCACTTTGGAAATTATCATTTTCTCTCCTGTTTATTAAGCACAGATAAGCTTGATTAGAACAAAGTCAAAAAGGAAAAAAAAAAAGGATTGTATGGTGGGTGAATGAGTAAGAAGAAATATATAGATATTGTCAAAAGGCAGACTTCTAAGGCTTATTGTCTTGGAAGAAACTTCCTTAGAATGGGAGCTGTCCCAGAATACACCTGGCTGCCTTTAGAGGTAGTGAGTTTCTGATCACTGGAAGTCTTCGAGCCCAGTCTAGATGGCCAATCATCTTTGGGCACGATGGGGAAGGGATCCTTCCTCAGGTACGGGATGGACTAGCTTTGTGGTCCATTAACAGGACTTGGTTTCCTCATTTGTAAAATTGGGGTGGGGGAAGGTATATTTAATTATAAGGCCTCTCCAGCTCTAACATTCTGCTGGCTGGTAGAATATAAGCTCCTTGAGGGCAGGGTCTGTTTCATCTCTTGGGTCCCTAGCACCTAACATAGTACCTCTGAGTTCTAGACTTGAACAAGCACTTATTGAACGAATGAAGCTTCTGAAAACAAGCCTGAGATACTCCTTTTAAGTGAGCTCCTTTAAGTGAGATCTGATCTATTTGCCCCCAGAGCACTGAAAAGTCTTGCAGAAAGATCAGAGCGATTCTCAGAATCCTTGAACAGTCAGTCATGGAGAAGAGAACAGGGACAGAGACTGGAGAACATTTTCAAGAACTAGGAAAAAGTTACAGCTTGGTAACTATAGCATCTGATCAGAGCAGCTTCCATTTGCCCTTTCTTCCTCCTTCCCTACTGTCTAGGCTAGCTTTATTTTGTCATCTCGATTTGGTTAAAAAGTTAATTTTGTACAATTGAAGTTTTTGTTCTTCCATCCTGCTGCATCCTTCTTCTTCCCTTCCTTCCAGAGAACATCCCTTATAACGGAAACCATGAGCCACATCTAATCATTTAGATGACCCATGTGGACATAACAAATAATTTTAAAAGAATAAGAAGAGTAAGAAAAGGAAAAAAAAATCAACAGAAACAATTAATACACTGAAAAAACCTGGTGTTTACATGTAATATTCCACATCCACAAACCTCTCCCTCTTTTTCCTTCCTTTTGCGAGAATATCATTTTAGGACTAATTTTGTTCTTTGCCATATCTCACTGTTCAATTTTTTCTTTTTCTTTTTTTATGAGAGTTCTTTCCATCTACATCGCGGTGGTCATTGGCTGTCCTGGTCTGCTTATTTCACTCTGTGTCAGTTCCCGGAAATCTCCCAGTACTTCTTTGTATTCATCACGTCTCTTACTTCTTATAGCATTGTAACATTTCATTCTGTTCTAGCTGTTTGGTCATTTCCCAATAATAATCAACGGCCTTGCTTAAAAATTTTTTGTTGTTGATATCTTCATCTTTATATCCCTCGATTTCCCCCGTCTCTTCCCCCATCCCAAAGAACCGTCCTTTACAACAAATTATTGAACAGAAAAAGAAACCTGGGAAGGAGAGGAAAAATATCCAGCCACACGAATTGAAAAAGAATCTGACCTATGGAGCATTCCACACGCGGGAGACCCTTTTTCCTTCCCTTCCACTCTAGAAGGGGAGGGAGTCCTCTCAAAGCTCTCTTCGGTGGTTCTGCTTTTAATTGGAGCCCTCTGAATTTAGAAGCAAAGCATCAGCCTCAGTTGGGCCCAGCCGCCCTTCTTTCTAGATTTGTGGTTCATACTTTAGGGCAGCACAGGAGATTTGGTTAAATATTCTGGTTTTCAGGCTTCTTGGAAAGAGTTAGAAGACTCAGAGTTGAAGGAATAAAAGCAAAGAAGATAAGAGAGTTGGGCCAACTGAAGGTTTGGTCAGCTTTAACACCTGTCCACCCAATTAGCCCCAAGAAATACTGACCCCCCCCTTAACCTCAGAAAAGTCCCAGAGACTGCTACTCCCTGATAACTGGGAGCCCCACCCCCAAGTTGTCCCTGATCTGATGCAGAATACAAGGTCAGGAGCTCCAGGACAGAGGAAAGGACCAAGTCACCACCAGGAGAGGAGCAGATTCACTTAAATTTTAATTTTTAAACAATTAAAAAACTTCCACTGCCTACTCTGCTCTTCTCTAATAAACTGGGTGATCATGCCCTAATTACTTTCCCTTTGAGGGTTCATCTAGAGGATGAAGGAGTTGGGACCCTCCAGCTTTAACATTCTATGTCTTTAGGTACAAATAGAATTTAAAGTTTTTTGAGGGAAGGCACTGTTTATAAATGCTTGTTAAACTGAAGGCCCTCCCAGCTCTGACATCCCCAGTTCTAAGGCCCCTCCAGCACTGACTTTCCCGTTCTAAAGCCCCTCCCCACTTTGACACTGTATGTCCAGAAGTTCCTCCTCGATCTGATATCTTATGTTTTAAGATCTCTTTGGAAATTTGATGATTCTGTGTACCTGAGCCTGTGCTGGATACTGGGAGATAACTGGGGAAGCATCTTAGTTGAAGATATTAATACACAATCATAAAATCATCAGAGAATAATTAACAAATAACAAACGAGTAGAATCCCACCTAATTAACGTATCATGCCGTTTCATACTAACTAAAAAGGGCTCACAGGAATTGAGGGAAGAAAGAAAGAAAGAAAGAAAGAAAATTCCATGGAGGGAGTGGGAAAGACTTTGTTTTTTTCCCCTGAGGCAATTGGGGTTAAGTGACTTGCCCCCGTCACACAGCTAGCAAATATTAAGTGTCTGAGGCCAGATTTGAACTCAGGTCCTCCTGACTTCAGGGCTGATGTTCCATCCACTATACCCCTCGCTGCCCCTTGGGAAAGGCTCTGTGCAAGATTTCTCCCCAGGAAACAGCCCTATTTAGGATGTTTTGGCTGGCCCTGCAGCCTGAGAGCAGGCCCTCTGGTTGCTCAAGTTCAATGTGAACAGCACACCTCCCAACCCCCATCCCTCCCCGAATAGCACTTTCAACTTTGTATTTGAATCATTGTTCTTCGAAGGCAATAAGCTATTTGGGGCTTTTTTTTTCTGAGATTTCAGTGGTAAAGGCTGTGCTGTCTCTCACAGAGAGAGTGTGAGCACCGAGGGCCCCAGCCTGAGAGAGAAAAGTGACAAAAAGTTATTTGTCACTTATTAACCACAATTCTTTCCATCTTTGGGCGTACGTGAAAAAAACCCAAACAACAGTCCCCCCTTCACCTTCCAGGCAGGGAGAGCTGACGTCTGCTTTTGGAGAGGGCAGCTGTGAGATGGAGCATGCTGGGATTGGTTTGTAAGGAGAGAGAGACAGATAGACAGACACACACACACACACACACACACACACACACTCAGCCTGGGGTGGGGGGGTGTCTCTCAGGCTGTTGCAGTGTCACAGATGTGTCCCTGCTCACACAGTACACACACAAACACTGATAATTGTGGGGTGGTATCTGTCTGTCTGTGTGTCATGTATGTGTCTATCTGTGTGTGTGAATGTATGAATGTGTCTGTGTGTGTGAGTGTGTGTATCTGAGTGTGTGTGTGTGTCTGTCTGTCTGTCAGGGGCCAGTGAGCCCTCTGTGGCTGTCTGGTAATACGAGGCAGGACCAGAGAGACGGAAAAGCACAGAACTTGAGTGATTGGGTCTAGAATTCTAAAACACCTGGACCTGAACCTGAATCCTGACTCTGCAGCTTATTCTCCAGGCCCTCTTGGGTCACTACAACGATCTAGGCCTCTGTTTTCCCCTCTGTAAAACGGAGGGATTGAAGTGGGCAGTCCCTGAAGTCCCTCCTAGCTCTAAGAGTGTGATGCTCTGAAACTCCTTCATCTCCCCGAGTCTCACTTTCTCCAGCTGGGAAATTAGAATTTGGGGCTAAATGATTTCCAAAGTCTTCATTCTAGCCTTAAATCCATATTCCTACAAGTTATTTTACTTTTCTGGAACTCAGTTTCCTTATTTGTTAAAATGAGAGGCTGGACCAAACGGCCTCTGTTGTCCTTTCCAGTTTCCTATGATGTCTAATAGATGTATATCTATAATAATGATGTATAATCATCTCATCCTGTATAATAGTTATTTTGAGTCTCTGGGTCTCAGTTTTCTCCTCTGTAAAATGGGGGTATTGGACTAAGTAGGCATCTTCTGGGATCCCTTCCTGCTTTGAACCTAGAAAAATGTCCCCTACGTCCTAATAACTTTTTAGTAGACTCTCTGGGGTTCTCTAAGTATACCATCATATCATCAAAGAGTGATATTTTGGTTTCCTCATTGCCTATTCTTATTCCTTTAATCTCTTTCTCAACTCTTATTGCCAAAGCTAGCATTTCTAATACAATATTAAATAATAACAGTGATAGTGGGCAACCTTGTTTCACTCCTGATCTTATTGGGAATGGTTGCAGTAATGTCCCCTACTTCTAAACACTTCTTTTTCTTTGGTTCTGGTCTCTTGTCTCCTCCCCTATTCCATTCTCCCCTCCTCCACACACACACATACATACACACACACACATGGAGCCAGTACCCGAAAGAGAAGACCTATTTCTTATCCTTCTTACTGAGAACAAAACCTGGGACATAATAAATGCTTAATAAACAGTATTTGAATTCATTCTATAAATATTCATTAGTGGGGGCAGCTAGGTAGGGCAGTGGATAGAGCACCAGCCCTGAAGTCAGGAGGACCCGAGTTCAAATCTGCCCTCAGACACTTAACACGGCTTAGCTGTGTGACCCTGGGCAAGTCACTTGATCCCAATTGCCTCAGGGGAAAAAAAAAGATCAATGGTGTCCTAAGCACTGTTATAAAAACATTTTTAGAAATTTTTTGAATAAAATGTTTATAAAATACAATTATTTTAATGATATGATCATTGACCCCAAGAACCTGGGGAAACTGGGAAAGAGAGCAGGTAACCTTGGAGATACAATAAAAACAACATTGATGATAACAATGACCTTTACACAGATACACATAAGAAGGGAGGAACAGAGGGCAAAGGGGAGATCCAGACTAAGTAGACAAATAAAACTGGAGGAGGGTAGGAATGGCCAGCTGGACTGGGCGCTCAGAGCAGGCTCCACTAGGGGTGGGCTCTGGAGCAGATCTTTGAAGGTCAGAAAGATTCTACAAGGTAGAGAGAGATGAGGAGAGAATCTGTGAATTCAAGGAGCCAGAGACGACATGTTGGCGGTTTGGGGAGCCGAGCCGGTCTATAGAGCGGGTGAAGAGAATCATGGGAAAGAAGGTTGGGAGGGCGAGCTGGATCGTGGGGGCCTTCTATGCCATGCAGAGGCTTCTCGGGTTCCATGACTTTGTATTTTGTGCTGGAGACAATGGGGAGGGAGACAGTGAAGGGCGTAAGTATTCATTTCCATGAATGGATGAATGAATAATGGACTGACCCAATCTGTTGGTACTCAAATGCTTGCTTTGTGCAATATAGACTGCTGACTCGTGTCTGGTTCCATGCTGGGGAGATACGGTCTTTACCCTTAGGGCTCCAAGGAGGTGGTGGCCAAGCAGGGAAGATGTGGATGCCCAGATTTGGCGAGGAGTTGGCCCGGAGGGTGAGGACGTGGGCAGAGCCGAGGATGCTGCCCAGAGGCTGGTGGTGCCCCGGCAGGAATAGAAGAACAGGACTTCACATTCGTCTCCAACTGGGAAAGAGGCTGGGTTTTGCGTCAGAGGATTTAGATCTGACCAAGATCTCAACCAGGATTTGATTTTGCTGTGATTTCTTTCAGAGATAGAGAGGGATCCCGCCCAAAGAAACTGACTCGGTTTCCTCTCTATGAAATAAGAAGGTCGCGCTTAGTGGGTTCTCTTTCTGTTCCAGATCCGTGACTAGGAGAATCCCTCCATCTTTGAGGAATTGTTGTCCAGGCCTGGAATGTTGAGTCTTTACAACAATCTTGGGGGATAGTGAAGTGCCCAGCACATAGTAGGAGCTTAATGATTATTGACTGGCACCGGCATCCAAAGCCAGCCCTCTAGCCACTGGACCATCTTTTGTGTTGATCATGAATTATCCAATTGAATTCAATTTATTGATTAAGCACATACCCTGAGTGCAATGATTATGGTATATATAATATATATTTACATATATGTGTGTATGTATATATTATAATATATACAAATATATATTATGTTATATATACAAATATATATGTATATAAGTCCCTGTGAGCTTAAGAAGTTCACATTTTATTGAACATGTACACAGATAAATTAACACAAGATAACATAAGGCAGAAAACTGGGAGAGTGATGAGGGCTGACATTGACCCCTTAGTTAGTCCTGGGTGTACACAGACAACCAATAAATCAAAGAGCATTTATTGAGCACCTTCTGCATACTTGACACTGTGCTAGGCACTGGAGATTCAAAGACAAAGAATAAAAGGTTTTATAAACCTGTAGGTGCTGTATAAATGCTAGTTATTATTATTTTTAAATAATCAGTTACTTCTGTGTTCTAGGATTTGGGTTATCGATATTCTAAGAGGCCAATAAGAGGTCAGAGATCAGTGTCTGTTCCTAGAAATCAGGGTCTGTTCCTAGAAACTTGAGTGCATGACCAGGGTGGGGTGGAAGGAAAAGGACAAAATGAGCGAGGTGGGCAGAGATGGGGATAAGCCAGGTGTCTAAGTGGAAGGATGGTGGAAGCTCTCTGAGTATCGGTTGTTTACCAAGTATTTACTAACCCTCTGCTGGGGCTGTGAACATGGAGAATGAAACATGCCCTCCCACAGGAAGCTTAGTTTTGAGGCTCCTGGGAGACTTCCTAGCCTCACTCTTGTGTGATTGATTAGGAGATTAGAGATGGAAGGATCTAGTCTAATCCACTTTATTTGACAGAAGCAAGAAAGAGAGGCGGGATTCGAATCTAGGTCCTCTGAGTCCAAATTGAATACTCTAATATAGAACTGAGAAGCCAGAAGGATGTAGAGGCCATCAGATTCAACTCCCTTATCTTACTGAGACCCAGAGGGCTAAAGGGACTTTTGCTCAAAGTCACCCAGCTGTCAGCTCTCTGAGGTGAGGTAAAGTCCCTTCCACTCAATCATTCTGGGATCCTGTTAACCAAGCCCAGCTCTAATTAGGTCACTCTAATGTTCAATAAGCTTCTGTGGCTCCCTGTTGCCTGGAGAATACCTGTTTTGACTCCTCTGTTTTGCCCTTTATCATCTGTTCTCTCCAGCCTATCTTCTCCCACTGATTTCCTCCTCTCACTATTCCATTGGGAATCTCGTATCCGTTCTAGTACATATCCCACCTCTGGGTATTTGCAAAAATCAGCCCCGATGCCCCTCTCACCAGTGCCTTTTAGAACTGGTTTCCTTCAAAATTGAGCTCATGTGTCCTCTCCTCCGCAAGCTTTTCCTGATTCCCTCGAGCCGTGAATGCCCTGCCCTCCCATTTGTTTTCTGTTTTATGAGAGACAACACGAATAGAGAGCTGGATGTAAAGATGGTCGGGCCTGGATTCAAGTTCTGCCAGTGACATAATACTGTGAACCAGGGCAATTTATAGAACCTCTCAGGATTCCTTCCAGGTGATTAAGACCATAAGAAGCTGCTGAGGAGAGGCTAACCTGAATCGGTGGAGGGAGTTTCCTTACCCGGGAATTCCCTTTGAATCACTTTCCCAGTGATTTGTAATTATGTGTAACTTGAGAGGAAGGAGTATTGTTTCGTCTTGTATCATTGATACTTGGTATTTTGTGAACATTGCTCCGGTACCCAGAGCCTTCTTGCTCACCCTTCCGTCAGGTCATTCTGGCGTCTCCATTTTGGGGGGAAACTGATGCTTCTAATGGACTCTCCAGACATTGACACCGTGACCCCACTTGGGCACCTTTCCATCCCCCCTTGCCCTTTAGCTCCCTTCTATGTATTGTCTTCCCCCTCCCCATCATTAAAATGTGAGTTCCTTTGAGCCATTGTATTTCTTTTTATTTGTATTTATACTCTTAATAATTAGCATAATGCCTGGTACACAGTAGGTGCTTAATAAATGCTTGCTCCTGGCCTGCCTAGTAATAATGATAGTAATAGCTGACATTTATGTGGGTGCTTACTATGTACTAGGCATTGTGCTAAGTGCTTCACAATTTTTTTTATGCTTCACAATTATTATCTCATTTGATGCTCACAAGAACCCTCAAAGGTAGGTGCTGTTATTATCTCACCGTACTTTGTACAGTATTTGGTACACAGTAGGTACTTAATAAATATTCCCTACCTGCCCAGTACTTAGCAAAATGCTTGGCACACAGTAGATGCTTAATAACTGCTTGTTCCCTACCTTTCCAGTTATTAACTGCATTTATATAGCACCTACTGTATACCAAGCACTGTACTAAGTGCTTCACAATTATTCTCTCATTTGATCCTCCAAGAATTCTCAGAGTTAGCTGTGATCCCATGGTACTTTGTACAGCGTTTGCTACACAGTAGGTGCTTAATAAATATTTCCTACCTGCTCAGTACTTACAAAATGCTTGGCACATAGTAGATGCTTAATAAATGCTTGTTCCCTACCTTTCCAGTTATTAACTATATTTACATAATACCTTCTATATGCCAGGTACTATGCTAAGTGCTTCACAATTATTATCTCATTTGATCCTCAAAGAATCCTCAGAGATAGTTATTATTTATCCCATAGTACTCTGTACAGTGCTCTTTCCGCTCTCCCCCGTGGCCGTGGGTCTCCTTGGGTGGACACTGCCTTGGGAGGAAAGGAGGTCCGTCCATCCAGATGGAAAGAGGAGTCCGCTCTTCCCCGGGTGACGAGCTTTTCTCCTGGTTATCTTGAAAACTGGGTCCTTGTTCCATCTTGCAGCTGCTTCCCCCTCCTGATCCTCCCCATTCCCCTCTGTCAAATCCCAGCTCATTGATCTAGGCCTTAGAAGCTGCTGAGTCCAGCCCCCTCGTTTTACAGATTTGGAAACCGAGGCTCAGAAAATTTCAATGATTTACCCAGGATCACATATGCTGTAGGGGTTGGAGCAGGATTTGAATCCAGATCTTCTGCCACCTCTTGTGGTCTTTGTTTACAAAAATAATCTTTCCTAGATGTCTTTTGTTATTTCCTCTGTAACTCTCCCAATTTTTTTTGTCATTCACGTTCAATGGAATTGCAAGTGAAGAAATGAATTAAAAGTGAGGAAAGAGGGGTCAGAAAGGCTGTTTCTGAGGTCCCAAGAACAGGCCAGGGAGCGAACTCCCAGAAGCCTCTGGCTCCCGGCCCCATCTTACCTCTCGGAATGGCTTGGGAGGAGGGGGCGGGAATGAGGTAGGAACCAGCTCTGCTGCTGCTGGAAGCTTGGGTGGGGGGAGAGGCTGGGGTGGGGGGGCCTCTAGGTGGAAATGAGCTAGGCGTGGGCCGCTGGGTTTATGTTAGGGATCAGGAAGTGGTTGTTGAAAGGCTGAGTATATATTTCAAAGAGAAATATTTATGAAAGGCACTAGGCGACGGTGGGAGACTTAGGGTCAGAAGCGATGTGGCTCGGGGAGCCCAGCTGTGCTAGCCGCCTCCCCCTCGTTCCCCACCCAGAGTCACTGGGCTCCGGAGCAGCGGGCAGGTTTGGCACTTGGCAGGAGAGGGTTCTGAGTTCCAGTCCCGTCTCTCACGCCCATTCTCTGCATGAGGGATACCTCGTCCCTAAACCTCAGTTTCCTAGTCTGTAAAATGAGTGGGTTGGGCCAGCCACCCCCTGAGGTCCTTTCCAGCCTGGATCTGTGACCTCTGTACCTCTAATTCTGAACTCCTGGGCCCGGGAGGCCTCCCCGTCCCTCTTCTGAATTTCCTTTTTGGGTCACTTACCAGTGTTTCAAACCCAAGACCATACTGTTAAAAGGAGGTTGGGAAGGAGTCAGGCTGCTGAAATGTCTTAACCTTTAAGTTAAAAAAAAAAATCAAGTTTAGAACTTTGCCAGGGTTTGACAGCAATCTGTCTTTAAAAAAAGAAAAAAAGATGCAAGGGTCTTTATGGCACACAAGCTTCAAAAGAGTCAGGAGTGTGAACCATAAAAATACTAATGCAGTCTAGTGACAAAGGGCTCCTAAGACCAGACAGGTCATATTTCCACGCCACTTCCTCTCCTGGGCAGGACATAATCAGTCAGTAAGCATGCTTACTATCTGCTAATTTACTATTTATTTACCATTAATTTTATTAATTAATTTATTTATTTTCTGTTAATTGCTATTTGCTAATTTACTATGTGTCCAGCACTGTGCTAAGTCCTAAGGGTACTAAGAAAGTCAAAAGACAGACTTTGTTCTCCCGGGAAAGAGGGACCCTACATGCATGACCCCGGGGGAAGAGAGCACAGGGTTTAGAAAGGGAAAACTCATCTTCCAGAGTTCAAATCCAGCCTCAGACACTTATTAGGGATGTGACCCTGAGCAAATCATGTCACTCTGTCTGCCTCAGTTTCCTCATCTGTAAAATGAGCAGAAGGAAAGGGCAAATCACTCTAATATCTTGCCCAAGAAAATCCCCAAACCTTACAGAGTCTGAGGCAACTGAACAATAGACAGATAAGCTCTCACCAGGCTAAGTTAGAGACGGTGAGCAGAGGGAAGGCCCTAGGGAGGTGTCCAAAGAAGGGCAGTCTGGAGGCCCAAGAGGCTGAGAAGCTGAGGAAGTTTCCCTTGGGGGAAAGGAGACTCAGGTAGGGTAATAGCACCTTCAGGTGTGTGTTCGAGGGGCTGTCCTAGCTCAGAGGGAGGAGGCTCGTTTGACGAGATCTAGAAGGAACCAGGAGCCGCTTTGGGGGGAGCAGCAGAGGATTCAGTGTGAGGCAGGTGTAAATGGGAGCATCCCCACAGTGACCGCGGCCCCCAAAGGCCATGGGCTGCCCGGGTGCCTCGGCAGAGGGCTCTGAGGAGAGGCTGGAGGCCCACTGATGGAGGAGGGCAGGTGACAGAGGGACCGGCCTGCACTTAGAAAGCCTCTGACTCTGGGGCAGAGCAGGGGGGGAGGCCTGCGGCTGGTGCCTCCTCTGCTCCCCAGCCAGGGTTCTCCTTCCTCCCCTGGAGCCTTTCATCAGAGCCGGGAGATAGTGACCTGGTCCAGATTGTTGTGGGAACGGGGAGGCGGATCCACTTCCCAGGGATGTGGGCAGAGCCCCGGAGTCCTGAGCGGCCTGTCCCAGGAGGGTTGAAGTATTGTAGCACTTGGGAGCAAGAAGGAAGCTTGGGATTGAGAAAGTCGGAGCTGAGGAGGCTTTGGAACAGGGAATGTCGGAGCTGGGAGAGAGCTCAGAACAGGGAATGTCAGAGCTGAAAGGGGGAGAACAGGGAATCTCAGGGAGCTGGGAGGGACCTTAGAACAGGGAATGTCAGAGCTAGGAGAGAGCTTAGAACAAAAAGTATCAGGACTCAGAAGAATTGAACCTTAGAGACCATCTAGTTTAATCTCTTATTTCATGGACAGGGAAATGGACCCAGACGGGGGTTTCTCCAAGGCTCCCGGGCCAGTTTGTGACAGCACCTGGAAAGACCCCAGGCCTCTCCCTCCCTTCTCCTTCCCACCCCCTCCCACCTCTCCCCAGACCAGAGTTCCTTCCATTAAATCATGGCAGGACTGACTTGGAAGGTTGGGGCTGGAGCTCTTTTGGGCGCCTCAGTCCGCTCCTTCTGGCCGGGGCCGGGGCACTTCGGAGCAACCAGCACCCTCCGCACAGCAGTTTCAGATCGGAAGCGCCCGCCCCCCCCTCCCAGGGAAGCAGCAGGCAGGGTGGGTTAAGAATTCCAGGCCCCAGCCCTGACATCTGGCCAGTGAGCCAGATGTGCACAAGCCAATCCCTCCCTCCCTGGCTCGGGGCCTCCCCAGAGCTTGCACTGAGTTCCTTTTTGGGTGGATGTTGGTGTAAGAGACAGGGGGGTGGCGGGGGTGGGGGGAGAAGGTAAGGGGGTTTCAAAGCACAGAGAAAAGTTCCCAGGTGTGGGAGCTAGGGACAACAGGGCCTCTTTCTCTCCTTCCTTCGTTCCCTCTCCCTCCCCTTTTTATTCTCTCTCTCCCTCCCCATCCTCTTCTTTCTTTCCCTCTTTCCCTCCCTCTCTCCTTCTTCCCTCTCTTCCCTCTTTCTCTTCCTTCCCCTTTTCTTTCTTTCCTTCCCTCTCTCTCTCTCCTTCCTCCCCTCCCTCTCTCCCTTCATTTCTTTTCCTCCTCCCTCCCTTTCTCATTCCTTCCCTTTTCTCTCCTTTCTTCCCTCTCTTTTTCCCTCTCTCCTTCTCCCTCCCTTCCCTGTCTCCCTTCATTTCTCCCCTTCCCTCTCTCCCTTCATTTCTCCTCCCCTTGCCTCCCTCTCTCATTCCTTTCCTTTTTCTCTCCTTCTGTCCTTTTCTCCCTCTCCTTCCTCCTTTTTTCACTCTCTCTCTCTATCTGCCTATCTTTCTGACTCTGTCTCCCTCTCTCTCTTTCTCTCTGTCTCTATCTCTGTCTCTGTCTCTCTTCCCCTTCTTCTCCCTTCCCTCTCTCCTTCGGACCAGGGCTCTTGGTGGGGATCCCTTTTCACCAGGATGGGCTTCTCGTAGAAAACCCCAGCCCTTGACTCTGGCCTCCCTCGCCATAAGTCCGGCAGGACCCAGGGCTCAGCAGAGGATTCCTTTTCCTGGTGGAAAAGTCATTAGGACTTGGTGAGCTGTGGCAGAGCTTTGGCAGCTGGTGTGCGGATCCTTCGGTGCTACCGACCATCAGCCCGTGGCCCAGAAAACGTGGCCGTGGAGGGAAGAGGTGACCGGTAGTTTTAAAAAACCCAAAAACCCATCAGCCTCTAATTCCCACCATCACCCAAACCCTACCACATAGTGAACCGAGAGAGGCGGCCGGCAAAGGGCACGGCCTGGAACCAGGGGACCTGAGTTCGAATTTCAGCTTCATCACTTAAAGTCTGCGTGACTTTGGGCAAATCTGAAGGGTTTGGCCACACTAGATGACCTTTAAGGTTCCTCTGAGCTCTAAATTATATCCTGGGTCACAGGTCACTAATGTGGTTATGGAATGATCTCAGAGGCTATTTTATTTTATTTTATTGAAGCTTTTTATTTTCAAAACATATGCAAGAATCATTTTCCCCACTGATCCTTGCAAAACCTTCTGTTCCAATTTCCCCCTCTTCCTCTCACCGCCTCTCCGAGATGACAAATAACTCAATATATATTAAACAGATCACTTTATTTTAAAGATGAGGAAACTGAGCCCCACAGAGGTGAAGCAATTTAAAGTGACAGAGGTGGGATTTTAAGATCCTCTTTCTCTAGAAGATGCTCCAGAGATGGCCCAGCTCCAGGTCAGTGATCTTAGGATCTCTCATCCAGCTTCTTGCAAGACCTGAAGTGACACTTATTAACTAAGTGACCCTGGGCAAGGTAACCTTTGTCTGCCTCAGTTTCCTCAACTGTAAAATGGGAATGATATAATACCACCTACCTCCCAGGGGTTTTGGACAGATCAAATGAGACGATATAAGCCAAGGGACTGAACTAGCAGGTCACAGATGTCCCTTTCGCCTCTGGGATTCTGTTATTTGTGATTTGGGGGTTCCGTTTCTTGATTTGGAAAATGGTGATACATAAAAAGTGTTCTCTAAATGTTAGCTATCATTCCCATTCCCGTATCTTTCCCATTTTTAAAGCCAAATTCCAATTTATCAACCTTAAATTGAGGGAAGAATATCCTTGACCTTTGGGAAAGATTCCTTCCAAGGAAGAATTCCCTAGTTGTTCATTAATCCCTCAGGCTTCATTAGGTCTTTACAACTTCACAGTAGATGTACACTCCTGCTTGGTTGTTTATCTACTCACTAGTAACCAAGGCTGAATTTGCTCTGACCACATGATTTCCTGTAGGGTCAGTGATGTTCCCTGAATTAATTTATCAAAAGGAAGAAAACCAAGATTATGGGCCCGCCCTGACAGGGATCTAGTCAAGGCTCTGTTCACAACTTCCCACTGAGCCTCGGTTTCCCTTTCTCTAATAATGAGAATAAGGGTTTCTGAGGTTTCTTCCCCAATAGGATGTTCCTGAGTAGGTCAATAAAAAGGGAGAAGTTCAGGGGCAGCTAGATGGAGCAGTGGATAAAACACCAGCTCTGACGGCAGAAGGCCCTGAATTCAAATCCAGCCTTTTAGAAGAGGCAGGGGCCAGTAGCTGAGATGATTTGATTTGGAGATCTTAGCTCTCGGAACCATAAAGTCCTACAAGAAGAGAGATCCTGGGTCAGTGCTCAGTGTAGGGAAGACCCAGATGGGTAGAAAGAACAGTTAATATGGCTGCTGGGTTTGGATAGAAGTGAGTGATGATGAATGGGGCCGGGTCTAGGAGAAGTTCACTTGAGGTGCCATTGCTGGTTATGGGGAGGAACTGGGCCATCTGGTGGTTTCCACTTTAAAAGAATTGTTCTTGGGGTAGTAGACAGAGAGGTAGCCTTGGAGAGTCAAATTCTGACACATGGCTAGTAAGTCACTTAACGTTACCTCTCTCTCAGACTATAAATCACAAATGCTAGTTGGCGTTGGTAGAGGGAATTCTGTCTCTGGGAGTAACTTCTAGAAATGAATCACAAGAAGAGTCCAAATAAATTGTTCTTCTTTCCCACACTCAGGTTTTTCTCCTTCAAGAAGGAGAAGTAGGAGCAGCTAGATGATATCATGGATAGAGTACTGGCCCTGAAATCAGGAGGACCTGAGTTCAAACTCAGCCTCAGACACTTACTAGCTGTATGACTCCAGCAAATCATTTAACTCCATCTGCCTGGAGGAGGGAGGAGAGAAAGAATGGATAATTTTTGTTTGTTTGTTTGAAGAGTAGTGTCCATGCCTGTTAAATTTTGGCACCCAGGGGCAGTGCTCTGATGGCCCTACCCTAGTTAACAGGTCTTCTCATGGCCTCTTTTGAAGTCAGCCTCTTCCCTAACCGTCTTCCTCAGCCTTGTGAGGTCCCCCCTCCCAAGAGTTTGCTGTGATGGATAATTCAATTCAGTTCAGTTCAAATCAACAGACATTTATGAAGCGTTTCCTTTGTGCAGGGCAGAGGTCATGGATAGTGACTGAGAATGAGGATGGGGAGTGTTTTGAGTTCAGATTTCTTCCATGTGGGCAGAATTCAGGAGTAAAAAAAGGAATAAGCAGTTCCTCTGCTCACAATGTTCATGGTTCCCTGGGCAAGATTGTTGAAGGGTGTTGCTGGGTGTTTCCTACCCAGCTGCAGCTGGCAGTGCCCCACCCCAGAAGTAGCAGCAGGGCAGTGGAGGAAGAAGGGGATTTAGGCCCCTGGGCAAGAGCAGGATCTGCTTTTCCTGGAGGGATCGTAGAATTCCAGGGTCTCTGACTAGGAATCATTTAGTCTAGGCCTTTTATTTGTACAGATTAGGAAACTGAGTCCTAGAAAAAAAAAAGGAAAGGACCGGCTTCAGGAAGAACAAATAAACAAGACTTGGGTTCCAATGATGGCTTTGCCATTTACTACCTAGGAAGTGCAAGCTTCCAGGGTGCTAAACATCTTGGGCTGTCAGTTTCTTCATCTGTAAAAGGTGGATAATAATAATAATGATGATGATAATTTAAACCACCTGCTTCCCAGGACTGCTGTGACCCATGAGCGTGGTAAACCTGAACTCACTAGAGAATTGGGAGTTACTATTAAGAGGGAGCAGATGCGCTGCCCTGTGGCCACAGAAGGGGTGGGGGAGGACTAGCGATGATGAGCGGAAGTTTCAGGGGGCAAATTTAGGCTTGATATAAGAGAAAACTTAGAACTACCTCAAAGGAAAGGGCTGCTCTAAGATGTTGGGGGCAGTTTTGCTCTTCCCTTAAGGACTATTTAATCTCTCAGGGGTCCTCAAACTTTTTAAATAGGGGGCCAGTTCACTGTCCCTCAGATTGTGCGAGGGTCGGACTATAGTAAAAACAAAAACTTTGTTTTTGGGCCTTTAAATAAAGAAACTTCGTAGCCCTGGGTGAGAGGGATAATCGTCCTCAGCTGCTGCATCCGGCCCATGGGCCATAGTTTGAGGACCCCTGTTAGTGGAGAAGAGGGTAATGTCTAATCAAATGGTTGCTGGTCCTGGATTCAAATCCCCACCATTCTTATATACTCTTCGGAGTAACTTTGGGGAAAACACTCATACTTGGTGGGCCTCCGTTTTTCTCATTTGTAAAAGTCTCACCTGGATGGTCTGTGAACATAAAATTTGTCAGGGATAGGAGAGAGGGGATTCTGGCAAAGGATGGACTGAGCAAAGATGGCAGTCACTTGGATCCCTTTCACCTCCTTGATACTGCAGTTGGTGACTGTGATCCCTGGACCTCGGTTTCCTCATCCGGGCAATGGGGATATTAATGGCAGCACAGCCCCCTGTACCCCGAAAGGTTGTTTTTGAAGAAAGCACGGTAGAAATGGGGTAAGAAATGGAGGTCAGACAGCTGGTTGGGGGTGCAGAATTGGAGCAGGCCTCATGTCTAAGATGGTATAAAGTTGTAGACATCAGACAGGGAAAGGGAGGGCAGGGGGAAGGATCCCCTCCCTCTTCCCCCTTCTTTCAAAGAAAATCAAACCAGCAGGCCATCTGATAAAGAACAGGAACTAACCAGACAGATGGCGGAGGGGGGACCCATGAGCCATTTGCCCTGGGCTGAGGCAGCTCCGAAGCTTGGCCCCCAGGAGACCAGGCAGGTTATTTTTTGTCTCCTGTTATCTCGCTTCAGATCAAGGCCCTGGTTTTCCTCTAGGCCTTTGTATCTGTGTCACCTTGGAAACAGCTCTGTCTCTGTGCTCAGTATGTTCAGAGCCTCAAGGTAGCCTGGGCTTTTCCCTTCCCCTGTTAGATGCCTTAGGAAGCAAACTCTCCAGTCCTCTCAACAGCATTTGAACCTGAAAACCCTGGATTCACCTGAAAACCTCAGGTGATCTGAGGTGAGTCACAGGAACTTTCTGATCCACCCCCTATTTTATGGCAGGGCCCCGTGATAATTAATAATATGGGGATAGTATGTGTAAATGTGTCCTAAAAAGGGGGGGCCATACTCGGAGATAGTGAACCATAATGAACAGTATGCTAGGGTTGGAGAGATGAGATTTGAATCTGCCCTCGATGACTCAATTTCCTCATCTGTAAAATGGGGGGAAATAATCTTTTGCACGAGGGAAAGCTCTTTGCAAACAACAAGAGAAATCAAAATATTATTTTTTTCTTATTTCTTTATCGCTAAAAGCCCCAGATAGGTAGGGAAACATGGCCAAAGTAAGTAAAATTCATTTCCCCCAACTCCTGTTTCTCTGCTAAAACCACTTTGAGATCTGAAGAGGGAGTCCAGATGGATGTGGGATTCGGGGAAGGGGCCCTAAAGCTTTGGCCAGTCACGCAATGAATTAAATCTGCACGTAATTCTCCATGAATCGGTAGTTGCTGTTGGTTTTTGTACTGAATTTGTTTCAGCAAATGTTTTATTTTGTTGTTCTTTTTCTTGGCAAAAGATATGATGAATATGAAACGCAGTAGGAGAGCATGTGAAAGACAAGTTTTCCTCAGAGGAACTGAGGATTACCCGGTAGAAAGGGAGCATCCCTTGAGATTGGAGCCTGTCCTTATCAGCACATGTTAGTGAAGATGCTGGGAGAGTAGGGGGAGCTGGAAAGATGTCCAGCTCTACCTTCTACTGAGTAGAAATCTGTTGCTTTCCACAAACAATCATTACATGGAAGTTTTCCAGTTCATTTTGTTTCACTTTAAGTTGTTTCTTGAGGACCTGTTAATTGTGAGATGCTGTGTGTGTCCTGAGGTGGGGTGATAACGAGACAGATGACGAACCTCAAGGAGATTACATGCTAATGAAGGTATGATTGTCTACACAGCTAAGTACAGTATTGAGAAGGGAGAAAGCACCGGAAGCTGGGGATCAGAGATCACCTGAGCTGAGTTAGGGAGGGAAGTGAGGATGTGGGAAGGCGGAATTGAGGTGGCCGTTTCCCAGTCAGGAAGGGTGCTGTATGGATACCGAGGGTTGTGCCTTCAAGCTCCTGTCTCTGCTGCTAACTGGGATAAGTGATCTGTAGCAGTCCGCATCTTCTTTCTGTACCTCAATGTCCCCTTCTGTAAAATTTAGGGGCTGGACCATTTGATCTCCACCACCCCCTTATGACTCTCAATTTCACTCATTTGGAGAACTTTAGACTTTGTGAAACATAACCCTTTCCTTCTCCAGCTCATTTTACAGAAAAGGAAACTGAGGTAAATAAGGTTAAGTGACTTTCCCAGGGCTACCCAACCAATAAGTGGTTCTTCCTGACTCCTCTTTGGTCACTCTATCCTCTGTACCACGTAGGTAAAAATGAAAAATACTTTGGACTTTGTTCCAAGGCTGGGTCCTTGGGACCCAGGGCTTTTTCTACCGGCTCATTGTCACAAGGGTAACCTCATCCAATAAAGAGACGGTATATACGGTACATGATGGGAAGAAGACATATTCTAGAGTAACAGAACCTGGGCTCAAATCCCTGCCCTTCCACTTACTATCTATGTGACCTCCATGTGTCTGCCTCAGTTTCCTCATCTATCCTGAATGACTTCGGGGACCCTTCCGCTCTGGACCGAGGCTCGTTCTTGGGTGTGCTTTGAGTGGTTGCTCCCCAGCAGCGCCTGACGGGTGCAGCTGGGGGTTGGGGGGGTCAGGTTATGTAACGGGGCGGGGGCTGGTGTCGTTCTGAACTTGTCTTAGAGAGAAGGGCTGAGAAGAATCGCAAACTCTGACTCCCATTCTGTGCTGAATAGATGACATTCAACCTTGCTCAAAGAGAAAGCAAGCGGGGGTTTAGAAGACTTTTGGCCCCATAGACTCAGGCCTTCCTACCCCGCAGCCATCCGAGCTGGGCAGTGGCCACTGACATTTTTATGAATGGACAAAAGGAGCCTGTCAGGAAGAGGCGCCTTCCAGTGTGTTCCAGGCACTGGACCAGAGGAGCTTGGAGCCAGACATGTTCCTTGCCCCCTTCCCCCTCTGCCCGGAGAGGGAGGTCCCTACCCCCTCCCACACCATTACACTGGGTGGGTCCCGCCCCTCCTCCCAGCTGTACCCTGTCTGCCTCTTGACCTTCTGGACACACCTTGAATGGACCATCCGGCCTGGCTCTGGCAGGTCCAGCTTTAATGGAGCCAGGAAGCTCCTGAATTCAATAAATCCTGCATCTTAAGTGCTTCCTGTGCCCAGATGGGTCCTTTGGGGCTGGAGGAAGGAAGTTAGAAAAGTGGGGACGGCTAGATTTTGCAGTGGATAGAGCCCCAACCCCGGAGTCAGGAGACTTGAGTTCAAATGTGGCTTCAGACATTTATTGGTCAAGTAAATTTTTTTTTTTTACCCTCAGTTTCTTCGTCTGTAAAATGAGCTGGAAAAAGAAATGTCAAAATACTTTGGTTTTTTTGCTAAGAAGCCTCCAAATGGGTTCACAAATGATAAATAATAATGTATATTAAGTAGCAACATTACTTTAAGTAGTAACATTAATACTAAGGCAGATTTGATATACCTTTACATTGTTTCTAGATAGCTAAGTGGCTCAATGGATAGAGCTATGGACTTGGAATCAGGAGGGCTCAGCTTCTTGAGTTCAAATATGACTATAGACACTTCTTAGCTAAATAACCCTAGGCAAGTCACAAGTACCTTAAAAAAAAAAAACAGAAAAGAAGGATCTGATTCAATATCTCTGGAGTCCTTAAAAACAAACAAACAAAAAAACAAAAAACCATGGGGCAGCTAGATGGTACAGTGGATAGAGCACTAGCGCTAAAGTCAGGAGGACCCAAGGTCAAATCTGATCTCAGACACTTAATACTTCTTAGCTCTGTGACCCTGGGCAAGTTACTTAACCCCAATTGCTTCAGCAAAAAGAAAGAAAGAGAGAAAGAAAGAAAGAACCCAAACATATTGGATTTAACATATATTTTAACATGTATAACATATATTGGATTGCTTGCCATCTAGGGGACGGGGTGGAGGAAAGGAGAAAATCTGAAACAGAAGGCTATGCAAGGGTCATTGTTGAAAAATTATCCATGCATATGTTTTGAAAATAAAAAGCTTTAAAAAGCAAACCCCAAAATAGAAAAAAGGAATCTGATTCAATACCTCTAGAGCCCTTAAAAACAATAACAACAACAAAAAAAGACAGAAAAGAGGGATCTGATGTAATACCTCTAGAGCTGATTTCAGAGGTCCCAATTTAACCTCCTCATTTTCAACATTCATTTTTTGTAAAACTTTGTGTTCCAATTTTTTTCTCCCTCCCAAACTTCCCCCCTCCTCAAGATAGCAAGCAGTCTTATATAGGTTGTACTTGTACAATACTTATAAAATATTTCCAGATCTGTCATGTTGTGGGAGAAAAATCAGATCAAAGGGAAAAACAATCCACAAGAAAAAAACAAACAAACGAGAAAGGTAACAGGCCTATGCTCCGACCCACATTCAAGTCCCCATAGTTTTCTCTCTGGATGCAGATGGTTCTTTCCAGCCCGAGTCTATTGGAATCACCTGAAATCACCAGGTGGTTGAGAAGAGCCACGTCCATCACAGGCGATCATCACAGAATCTTGTCAATTGGGTACAAGGTTCTCTTGGTTCTGCTCACTTCACTCTGCATCATTTCATATGAGTCCAGGCTTCTCGTTTTATAGATGAGAATACCAAGGCCCCTAGAGGGGTCTCTTAAGACCATGTCACGGGGTCACAGTCTCAGTCAGGGACAAGGCCCAGAGGCCACCTGGTCCAACCTCCTCAGTTTCAAAGATGAGGAAACTGACCCAGGCAAAGTCACCTGGCCAGAGTCATCAACAGGGAGGATTCGCACCCAGGAAAGCACAGAAGTGGCGCTTTCCATCCCACTCCACCTCCTGGTCCTCAGTGAACTTGGAGACTGTAGTATCCTGTAATATCTCCTTTTTATCCTTTAGGGCAGAGAATGGGGAATCTCTGAAGAGAAAATAAAGCCTCCTGTTCAACTAATGAGTTGAAAAGATGGAAAAGTCAGGTCTCAGGTCTGACCACATCGTGCCCCTGCTCAAGGGCATCAATGATGACTTCCTGTTTTCCCTCGTACAAAGTAACAGACACTTCAGTCTGGGCTTGAAGGCCCTCCTAGTCTGCCTCAACTGTCTGGTTCCCTACACTCTGTGTTCTGGCCAACTGGTCTTTCCCCATCCCTGGGTCCCCATGGACTGCAGTCAGAGGCCTGGAGTTTTTTCCTTCCTCATCTCTACTTCTTAGAAGGCTCAGCTTTTTTCAAGGTTGAAACTCATATATGTACTGGGCTGTCCCTTCCCAGCATCTTCCTTCCTTGTGAGCAGATTCTCTCTCCTCTTCCTCCTCCTTCTTCTTCTCCTCCTTCTCATCTCCCTTCTTCTCCTCTCCCTTCTTCTCTTCTTCCTTCTCCTTTTCTTTCTCCTCCTCACTTCCTTTTCCCTCTTTTCCTTTTCCCTTCCTTCTTCTCTTCCTCCTTCTCTTCCTCCCCCTTTTCTCTTCTTTCCCTCTCCTTTTCTCCTTCTCTTCTCCTTTTCTCTTTCCCCTTCTCCTTCCCTCTTTTTCTCTCCTCCTCCTCTCCCTTCTTCCCCCTTCTCCCTTTTCCTTTCTTTCTTCCTCTCCCCAGCACCTAGCATAGCATTTGGGACTTGGGTGTTTTGATTATAATAGCTAGTGCTTATATAATTTGTAAACATTACTACAATTTTATAGTAATTTGTAGACAAACTACAGAGTTTGTAGACATTATTTGATTATTTTTCAATTCAATAAACATTTATTCAGTGCCTACTATATGCCAGACTCTGTGCTAAATGATGAGGATACAAAAAGAGGCAAAAGACCCCTCCCCTTGTGGAGTTTACAATTTACATCTACATGTAGATTCACAAACATCCTGGGAGGTAGGTGTTATTATTATCGCCCTTTACAGAGGAAAAATGGAGAAAAACAGAGGTTGTATTTTCCCTAAGCTACTTAAATGTGTGATATTAGATTTGAACTCGGCTCCTCATGACTCCAAGTCTAACTCTCTCACTCTTCTAGGTCCCAGTTCTGTTTCCCTAGCAGGATGAACTTCCTTTTCGGTGGGCCTCAATTATCTCCATCCAGAAAATGGAGAGGTAGATAGCAACAAATGGTAATAGAAGGACAGGGAAGGGGAAAGGCAGTTTGGTTAATGGCAAATTTAATCTAAGGAATTTTAGGCTTAAAAACTATTTTCTTGGGACAGCTAGGTGGCGCAGTAGATAGGTCCGCCTGACTTCGGAGCTGGTACTCTGAGTTCAGATTTGATCTCAGACACTAAACACTTCCTGGCTGTGTGATGCTGGGCAAGTCACTTAACCCCAATTGCTTCAGAAAAAAAAAAAAAAAAAAAAATATATATATATATATATATATAAATAAAATTTGTTTTTCTTAAATTAATGGAATAAAGGGAGTTTGAGGACCAGGGTTCAAATCCTCACTCTACCACTCACTGGACCTCACCTCCCGTCTCTGGACATTGTACCAGGTGATTTCAAAAGCTACTTGCAGCTCTCCATCTGGGATCCTGCCTGTGTGAGCTTGAGGGGGTTCTGATCTGTGGGTCTCAGTTTCCATATTTGAAAAATGAAACTAGACAGTACCCTTAGCTCAGTGATCTTATGATCAATTAATCAGCAAGCTTTTTCAAAAATTATTATAGCTTTTTATTTACAAGATATATGCATGGGTAATTTTTCAGCATTGACAATTGCCAAACCTTCTGTTCCAACTTTTCCCCTCCTTTTTTCCCACTCCCTCCCCCAGATGGCAGGTAGTACGATACATGTTAAATATGTTAAAGTATATGTGAAATACTATAAATATGTATACATATTAATACAGTTATCTTGTTGCACAAGAAAAATCGCATCTAGAAAGAAAGAAAAAAAATCTGCAAAGGAAAACAAAAATTCAATCAAATGATAACAGAAAGAGTGAAATGCTGTTGTGGTCCACACTGTTCTCACCATTCTCTCTGGATGTACTGGTTCTCTTCATTACTGAACAATTGGACCTGGTTTGAACATCTCATTTTTGAAGAGAGCCACATCTGTCAGAATTGATCATCGTATAATCTTGTTGCCATGGACAACGTTCTCCTGGTTCTACTCACTTCACTCAGCATCAGTTCATGTCAGTCTCTCCAGGCCTTTCTGAAATCATCCTGCTGGATGTTTCTTACAGAACAATAATATTCCATAACATTCATAGACCACAACTTATCCAGCCATTCTCCAATTGATGGGCATCCACTCAGTTTCCAGTTTGTGGCCACTACAAAGAGGGCTGCCACAAAACATTCTTGCACATACGGGTCCCTTTCCCTCCTTTAGTATCTCTTTGAGATACAAGCCAGGTGGAAACACTGCTGGGTTAAAGGAGATGCACAGTTTGAGAACTTTTTGAGCACAGTTCCAAATTCAGGGTGCATTTTTAAAGCACTTAACTCCGAGTCAGATCCTGTGCTGGGATATAAATAATGAGTTGAAAGTGTCCCGCCCTCAGGTCCCTTCTGTTAGGGATGCAGCACAGTGCAGGGCTGGTAGGTGATGGCTAGGAGCTGCCTGGTGATGGGGATTGAAAGAAAAGAAAAAAATATAGTGCTGCCCTCGGGGCGCTTATACTCTTTCTGTAAAGTAAATACATCGGGTGGGAGTGGAAGGCAGAGGTACCAGCAGTGGGAGGAGTAGGAAAGCAATCTCCTTGAGGGGAAAGAGACTCTGTGTCCCCAATGCTTAGCCCACGTGAGAGTTTAATAAATACCTGGTGATGAATCAGGAAAGGTCTCCTCCAGAAGGTACCACTTGGAGTGGAGCTTTGAGGTGAACAAGGCATTCTGCAAGGAGGGAGGGAACACCAGGTGAGGGGACAGCCAAATGCAAAGGTGCGGAGGGGAGAGACGACAGGTTCCCCGGAAGAGCTGTAAACATGCCCTGGGCTAGACCCGAGCTAGCGCCAAAGGAATGATGTATAATAGGTCGGGTAGAGTCAGGGTTTTGAATAGCCATCACTCAGTGTGATGGGGAGGGAACTGTAGCTTCCTTCTCTTCTCCTTCCTCCCCCCTCCCTTGGCAGGTGGGTCAGAAGGTAGGTGGGTAGGCAGATAGATGAATAGGTGGACAGGACAGTAGATAGGTAGGTAGGTGAGTGGGTAGATAAGTGAGTATTTGGGTGAATAGGTAGGTAGGCAGGCAAATGGATTAGGTGTGTGAATAGGACGGTAGGTACATGGGTAAGCCGGTAGCTTGATAGTATGGGAAATAGGTAGGTGGGTGGGTAGGTAGGTAGGTCAAGTGGGTAAATCCATGAGTGAGCAGGTGGGTGAAAAGATGGGTAGGTGTTCTGTCCTGCTTTCTAGAGCCCCTAAGCTGGGGTGACAAAATATACCATTGCTTTCTAGAGCCCCTAAGCTGGGGTGATTAAAATATACCTTCCTAGTGGAGAAGTGATGAGGTGGGACCCATATATTCCAAATACATATATTATTATTACAGATGTGAAAACTGAGGCTAAATTACCCAGAGTCACAGAGCTAGTATCAGGTCTCCCTTACCCATGAATCCCCTGAGTTTCACTGCCTCAGTTTCCATCTCTGTCCACTCTAGAATGATTGATGGGGGAAGGGAGCGCTCTAGAAACGATCAGATGAGCCCACAGCCTTCAGACTGGTATGACCCAGGCTCAGGTCTCTAGGACGGTTCAGCCTTCATTCTCTTCCCCAAGAAATCAAAAACAGACTCAGCTTCTTGGCGGGCCACCTGCCTGCCTGTCTCTCCCTTGGAAGTCCTGGAGGCTGGGCAGGGCTGGGAGAGAGGGTTAGCTCTGAAGGCTCATCCCTCCTGCTTTCTCAGTAGAAGGGTCTTAACAGGATCACTGTCCTCTCGGAATCCAGCCTGTCCAGGGGGAGCTGGGGAGCAGTGGTAGAATCTGGAGGGGGATCACAGGGAAGCTAGAACCTGGAGCCTCTCTCCCTCCAGCCTTCCCACCTCCTCCAACCCTTCCTCCCGGGGCCATTTCCAAATCTCTTGGATGAAAGCTGGAGTTGTTTCCTCTGACTGAACTGTTTGTGGGGAACCGGGCCAGAGCCTACGACCTCTCTCCGGAAGGTGCAGGAAGACTGAAGGGGAGAACAAGAATGAGAGCAGGACTCTCCAATCAGCCCAGTTTGGGATGAGGCTGCTCTGGGCCCAGAGCCTTTCCTGTGGGGCCCCTGTGGCTTCTGGGATCTGTGAATGGAACCTGAGTTTGACCTAAATCATTTAGACTCCTCCTCTCAGAGGAAATTGTTTAAAAGGTGCCTTGGCAAATGCTGCTTCATGATTGAGGTTGGGATGGGGGAAAAGAGAGAGGAAAAAGAGAGATGGAGAGAGAGAGAGAAACAAAGAAATATGGATACAGAGAAAGAGAGATTTACAGAGAGAAGAGAGGGAGAGAGATGTGTGTGTGTGTGTGTGTGTGTACACACACATACATACATACATACACACAGAGGCACACCACAGAGAAGAGAGTTAGAGAGAGAGACAAAGAAATATGGATATACAGAGACAGAGAGAGAGATGGAGATATAGAGACAGAGACATAAACAGAGAGAAGAGAGATGGAGAAAGATGTGTGTGTGTGTATGTATATATATATATATATATATATATATATATATATATATATATAGAGAGAGAGAGAGAGAGAGAGAGAGAGAGAGACAGAGAGAAAAGAGAGAGAAAGAAATATATATATATATATATATATATATATATATATATATATATACCCACAGAAACACAAGCCACAGAGAAGAGATGGAGAGAGACACACACATATAGAGATAAACACAGAAAGAAGAGAAAGAGTTATATAGAGCTACACACACATAACATATATATATATATATATATGCAGAGAAATAGACACAGAGACACACAAGAGAAGAGAGAGACAGACTGAAAGAGACACACAGAAGACAGAGACACACACACATAGAGGGAGAGACAGAGAGATTGGGGGGAATGAGAATGACTTTCTGCTCCTCTCCCAAATCTGGCCTGCCACATAGAATAACAAGATATTAACACCTGGGAAAGGAGAAGATGCTGACTTGGCCTTCTCTAAGCATCCCCCACCCCTCTGGGGGCAGCTCTGCTGTTCCAGGGCCCCTCCCTTCTAAGCTCTGACTTTCTGTGATTTTTCCAATTTCATCTGAACCCTTGCCAAGAACACTTTTAATTGCCTATTTCCCTTTCCCCTTCCACTCCCCCCATCCATTTTCTGGGTTTCTCCACTATCAGTAAGTAAACAGGGCGCGTGATACAGGCAGGTGTGTAGGTGGGCAGACAGGCGGACCGATGGGTGGTAGACACCAGATTTTCTATGGTGAGCTGCACTGATCCTCTTTGTCATTCGACGTCTTTTATTCCCACTATTGTGAGAAGTGCTCTCTAGATCCCCCCGACTGCCAGAGGGATACAGAATTCGGACCCGGACCAAAAAGTCCTGGATTTTGTCCCTCCCCAAGGAGAATGTGTCAAGTAGGAAGTGGTTGCTTCCCTTTTCCTGGAGGACTTGTTGGGAATGTCTTGTTTGGGTTTGGACCCATTCAGCAAACATTTACTATTGCCGGATACTGCGCTCAGTTTTGGGCACTGGGACAGCGCGCAGGGTTCTGGGCGCTGGCAGGAAGATTTGGAACAGTCCCTGCCCCCAGGAGGCTACATTCTGCCAAGGGAGGCCGTGTGCCCCGTCTCAATTCTGACAGTTCTGGGATTTTCTGAGTAGTCAGGGGGAGTCTACTTGGAAGTGTTTGTTACTAAGGCACAAGGATACAGTTAAGAGCTTTTTGGGATAAGGAGGAGAAAGTGGAGTGTGACTGTGGGAAGGAAAATGCCTCCTCTTGTCCCCTCTCCAGCCTAAAGGGAGAGATGAGGCTTTGGGGTGTGTGGTGGACTTCTGTTACGGGGAAGAATGGAGGGAGGGAGGGAGAGAAAAATGGGAAAATGAAGGGAAAAGGGAGAAAGAAGAGGAGAGAGAAACAAAGAGGGAGGGGAAGAGAGAGGGAGGGAGGGAAGAAAGAGACAGCAAAGAGGAAGAGAGACAGAGAAGGAGGGAGAGAGAGGGGGGAGGCAACAGAGACAAGGGGAGAAAGGGAGGAATAGAGAGAGAGAAGGAGTGGAAGGCAGAGACATAGAGGGAAAGAGAGAAAGAGAGACAGAGAGAGAGACAGAGAGAGAGAGAGAAACAGAGACAGAGAGAATGTGAATAAGCCACTGTTTTCTGTTAATGTCCCTGGCCTCCAACTTGCCTCTAAAGCCAGTAGCCCACATCCTGAAATGAAGGCACTTTTTTTTTAGATTGCCTGATCATTGTGTCCTGGAGGTGTTTTTGTGCTGCTGCTGCTGTTATTCATTTTATCTGAGATGCTTTCTCTCCTTCCCCTTCCCATCCTTCCCACCTCCTCCTTCCCTCCTTCCCTCCCTCCCTCCCAGTCAGCCCCCTCCAGCAGAAACACAGCTCTTTCCCAGGCCCAGCCAAAAAGGAGGGGAAATGACTTCCCAGGCTCTTCTGCATATCAAAGGGGTTTTGTTTATCCTGTGGGGAAGCCCTCCGACTGGGAGCTGGGATCAGGGTCCCGGAAAGGAGAAGCTGGTGGAGTTTGGGTTCTGGGGCTGCTAAAGGCCTTTGTGCTTGTCGGGGATTAAGAAACGTGTATAATCCCAGATTTCTGCCTTGGCGCAGCAGATCCTGGGGTCAGTGATTTAGCTGAGGAAAAGCTAACGCTTTTATCTTACCCTTAAGAAAACAGGCCTTGTACAGAAAGTGATTGACTTGCCCTGAGTCACACAATTAAGTGTCTGAGAGAACTCGAACCCAGGCCTCCTAGACTATATATCCAGTGTTCCATTTACTAAACTCGGCTGCTCCCCAGTGAGTTGTCTGGTCTCTTCAGTCAGATAGTGCCTCTCTCAAGGCCCTAGATTTAGAAGCGTGAAGGACTTTAGTGGCCATCTCAGCCAATCCTCTGTTTTATCAATGAACAAGCCCAGAGAGAAATGATTTAGCTAAACTCTCCCAGGGAGTCAACAAAATATATTTCGATCCAACCAATTCAACAATTATTAATAACATTGATATTATACAAAAACATTATCTCAAGCTTCAAAGCTCTAGAAGTTGGGATAAAGGTTATCATTCCCATTTTAAAGTTGAGGAAACTGAGGGCTCATGTAGGTAAAACGAAAAGAGTGGCGATTTTCTGTTTCCTTAAAGTGCATTGCTGAGAAGGAAGTAGAAATCAGGGGAAAGAGCTCTAGGTCTGAAGTCAGCAGTCTTCCTGGTTTAAATTTTGGCTCTGAAGCTTATTAGCTATGTCACTTAATCAGCAAGCATTTATTAAGCATCTATTGTGTGCTGGACTCTGTGCTAGGGATACAAACTATGGTAAAAGACAGACTCTGCCCTTGTAAAGATTATATTTTAATGCTAGCAGCTTGTAGACTGGATAAATTGGATAGACAGACAAATGTAGATATTGGTAGGAGATGGTTCCCATTAAGAGGAGTTGGGAAGGCTTCCTGCAGAAGATGGGATTTAGTTGGGATTCAAAGGAAGCCTGAAAGGTCAGTAGTAAAGTTGGGGGAGAGAGAGAGCATTCCAGCCATGGAGGAGACAGCCATGAATGAGATTTGTTTGTGGAAAAATCAGGAGGCTGCTGTTCCCAAGAGTGCTTGGAGGGAGAAGGTATAAGAAGACTGGAAAGGTAGAAGGGGAGCTGTAGACTTTAGAATTTTATTCTGAAGGTGATAGGGAACAGCTAGTGGCACTGTGGATAGTGCTGATCTGGAATCGGGAAAACTTGAGATCAAATTGTGTGACCCTGCGTAAATCACTCTTTGCTTTGGCTTTCTCAACTGTAAAATGGGTGTGATAGCACCCAACTCTCAATGTTTTTGTAAGGATCAAATGGAATCATATTTATAAAAATCATTTAGTGCAGTATCCAGCACGTAGTAGGTGCTTATTCCTTTCCCCTCTCCCTACTGCAGCTTATTGAATTGGGGGGAGAAGGTGATGTGGTCAGACTTGCCTTTAGGAAAATTATATCAACTTATGACAAATGAGCAGAGGATGGATGGCAGTAGGCAGAGACCAGTGGCTGGAAGACCAACCAGCAGCCATTTCAGCAGTCCAGGTGAGAGCTGCTGAGGGTACCTGTGTCTGAGAAAACCATAAGCTATTTGTAAAAATAGTCCCTGCCCTCTAAGAGTTTATATTCTAATGAGGCAGACATAGGCATAGGTAATATAAGACAAGATATGTTCAGGGACTAGGGGAAATTGCTCAAGTGTTAAAAAAAAAGGGGGGGGGGAGATTGATGGAGGAGGGACCTCTGAGGGTCCTTCCAATTCTAAATTTGTGATTTATCTCTACTAGATCATGGCTAGGGCAAGATTTTAATGTGAGATCACAGATTCAGAATTCAAAGATATCATAAGGCCCTCATTAAGAAAGCACATATGAAGTTATGAAAAATCATTTGGAGCGGTTTGCCATTTCCTTCTCCAGCTCATTTTACAGATGAGGAAACTGAAGAAGACAGGGTGAAGTGTCTTGCACAGTGTCAACAGCTAGTAAATGTCTGAAACTGGATTTACATTCAGGAAGATAAGTCCTCTTGATTCCAAGTCCTTCTACTGTTTCCACTGTGCCAACGAGCTGCCAGAATAAAATAATATCTGTCCTATTTGAAACTTGGCAGTTGGGGACACAGCGATCAAAAGCTTATACCTTCTTAAAAGCATTCTGTTGTCTGTGTGATGTCTTATGGTGCTGTAAGCTCCATGAAGACAGGCCTTCTATCATATCCAAATCTTGAACCTCCATTCGATTCGTTCACCATATTATACTAAATGTGTAATAAGTACACCTAATGAGTGGGTAGGGTGAAGTCAGTCATTAAGTCAACAAGCAATTAATTAGCACAGTGTTAGACACTGTGGATACAAATACAGACCAAAAAATCCTAGACCATCTATACTTTCAAAAGCCTTTATTCTTTTAAAAATAATAATGATAACTTTTTATTTTTCAAAATACATGCAAAGATAGTTTTCAACATTCACAGTGTTCTCTTGAGTCTACTCACTTCACTTTATATCAGTTCATGCAAGTCTTTCCAGGCCTTTCTGAAATCATCCTCATTTCTTATAGAATAATAATATTCCATTAACTTCATATACCATAACTTATTCAGCCACTCTCCAACTGATGGGCATCTACTCAGTTTCCAGTCCCTGCTACAAACATTTTTGCACATGTGGGTCCCTTTCCCTTCTTTATGATCTCTTTAGGATATAAGCCCAGGAGAGACACTGCTGAATCAAAGGGCATGCAGTTTGATAGCCCTTTTAGCATAGTTGCAAACTGTTCTCCAAAATGGATCAGTTCACAACTCCACCACCAACCCAAAAAATGTCCCAGTTTTCCCACATCTGCTTCCAACCTTATCATTATCTTTTCCTGTCATCTTAACTAATCTGAGAGGTAGTAGTACCTCAAAGTTGTCTTAATTTGCATTTTTCTAATCAGTAGTTGATTTAGAGCATTTTTTTCTTATGATTAGAAATGGTTGAATGTCATCATCTGAAAATTGTCTGTTCACGTCCTTTGACCATTTATCAATTGGGGAATGACTTGTATTCTTATATATTTGAACTAAGTCTTTTTGTATTTTAGAAATGAGATCTTTATCAGAAACACTGGATGTAAAATTTTTCTCCAGTTTTCTGTTTCTCTTCTAATTTTGGCTGCATTGGTTTTGTTTGTACAAAATCTTTTTAATTTAATATAATCAAAATTATTCAATTTGCATTTTATATTTTCTAGTTTTTCTTTGACCATAAAAATCCTCCCTTTTCTAAAGATCTTGTTTGTGGAAAGATCAGGAGGCTGGTTTTACTGGATCCAAGAGTGCCTGGGGGGAGAAGGTATAAGAAGACTGGAAAAGTAGAAGGGGAGCTTTAGGCTTTTATATCTGGAAGTGATAGAGAACAACTAGTGGCGCTGAGGATAGAGTACTGGGTCTGGAATTAGAAAAACCTTGAGAACAAATACAGCCTCAGACATCTGTAAATCACTCTTTGCCTCAGCTTTTTCAACTGTAAAATGGGTGTAATAATAGCATCCATCTCCCAGTGTTATTGTGAGGATCAAATGGGATCATATTTGTAAAAATTATTTTCTAAATTTATTTAGAGTATCATCAAAAACCTTTATTCTTTTGGGAGGTTAAAACACTTAAAAGGAAAGAGGCAAGGTATAAGGTTGAGAAAGTGGGCAGTGAAGCCTGCTGAGGAAAGGAAGCTACGGTTAGCCTAGGGAGCCTTCTTAGATGAGGTTCTGTATTTTTATAGCTGCTCATTCTTCATAGCTTGATTATAATGTGTACTTGTTATGTTGATGTGTAATGATAATAAGAGTTAATAAAAGCTGCTATTTCTAGAGGCATTTTAAAATTTGGAAAGCACTTTATAGGTAATGTCTGGTTTTATCCCTGAGAAGTAGGTACTTTTTCCAGATCCCAATTTGTCTAGGATTACTGAACTTTTAAGTGTCTCTGACAGGATTCAAACTCAGTTATTCTTTATTCCACGTCTGGTATTTTATCTCTGGGGTTGTGCAGCTACCTCCAGACATGATTCTAGTCACCAGATTACACCCTGCGAAATCTTTTCAGCTTACAAGGATGTATTGCACTTTGTCCTGCTCCCTTGCATCATTGGAATTGGCTGATAATTCTGGGCCCCTTGGGGATAACCCTTTTGTAATATCTGGTGCTGGTAACCCATTCCTGTTACTGTTATTCTAGTCTACTCTTTTCTGATGGTTTAGAGAGAAACAATTCTGGGTGCCTTGGCAGCACCCCCTCCCTCTACTTATTCCTTTCAGATTCAAAGATTCAAGCCGATGGACAAAATCATTGCTTTTTTTTATACTTGAATAAAAGCTCACCTTCTCTAGGCTCATTGAAAGCATCCTTGGGACAACTCCAGCGGCAGACAGGATGATGGGGAGGATGTAAACTGCCTCCTCCTCCTCCCATGTGGTTTTCATTTCTTTGACTAAATCTCTCTATTTCAAAAGTTTTTTTGTTCCATGTTGGAAACTCTGAGTATGGTATAGTGGCTTCTATTATAAAAACTTTGAGTTTTCATGGATCGATATTTTGTTTCAGTAACTGGACAAGAGTTAGTCAGTGATCACGGTCCACTTCCAAAACAACTTCATCTGTCTGGGTCTCAGTTTCCTTATCTTGTAAACATGAGTTCATTGGGCTCTGAGGTGCCTTCTAGCTCTGACTTTATGATTCTATGATCCTGAGTCTTGGGGCAGAGTGGTTGTGATGGTTAAGGAAGGTCTCGGGCCAGAGAAGCTGGAAAGGAACATTGAATCAGGGAGACTCACTTGGGCGTGGGGTGAATCGGCCCTCCCACCTGCCCAAGGAGGAACAAGATGTATGGAATTTCTTCTGTCCAGTGGTTAGGTGGTTGGTCGGCTGTTGTTCTTCATTCTCAAAGAGCACCAAAATGGCATCACTATATTAGAGCTGAACTGCAGTGTGTCCGACGGTGGCTGATCAGAGCAACACAAACTCGGCATGCTTGGCCACAGGTCAGACACAAACAATCCATGTGAACATTTGGGTAGTTCCTCCGATTTTGCACATTTGACTTTTCTTTTGGATTAATTCAGTTCTGCTCTGCTCAGAGTCCCTTCTCTGATGAGGGTTCACCATGCTAGTGGTCCTGTGCCAGTGTCTCCCATGCCATGCAATTGATTCTAAGAGAGACCTTGAGTGTCCCTGGATCACTTTTTCTGACCATCTCGTGAGCGCTTGCCCTGTGTGACTTCTCCATAATATCACTTTTTTTGGCAAGCGTACATTCGGCATTTGAACAACGTGGTCAACCCATCTGAGTTGTGTTCTCAGCAGCGGAGGTGGAATCTTGGCTGTTTAGTTTGAGAAAAGACCTCAGGGTCTGGGATCTTTTCCTGCCAGGGATCTTCAGCATCCTCCTGAGATAATTCAAATGGAAGCGATTCAGTTTCCTGGCATGGCGTTGGTAGTCAATGAGGTCAGCACAACAGCTCTGTAGACCTTCAGTTGGGTAGTCAGTCTAATACTTCTATTCTACACTTTCCAGTCGCATTTACTAAAAAGCAACCTCTCCCTTCTTCTGGTTTATTTTATAAATAGAGATTCTAGTTGTTTCTTAAAAATAATAGAATGTTAGAACTATATATACATCCGTGTATATATGTGATCTTCCCCAGCAGAATATAAGTAACTTGAAAGAATTATTTTCTTTATAAGTCCCACATAACCTTTGCACAGGGCTTGTATACAGTCAGTGCTTAATAAATGCTTGTTGATTGTTTGATTCAGAGAGCCTGAATTAGAATAGTGTCAATATAAGGGGGCTAGTGATTGATATGTTATAAGATAGATGGTTTGGTGACACATTGGATTTAAAAGGTTAAAGAGATGAAAGAGAGTCAAGGAGTGTTAGTATAGCAAAGTATAGTGTTAGTATAGTAAAGTTTTAGTAGAGTAGAGTAGAATAGAGTGTTAGTATAGTACAGTATAGTATAGTGTTAGTGTGGTATAGTATGGTATTGGGTTAATATAGTATAGTATAGTGTTAGTATACTAACACTATACTATACTATATTAACACTATATTATTTTAGTATAGTGTTAGTATGGTATAGTATATAGTATGTATAATATATACGCGGAGTCCTCAAACTACGACCCACGGAACAGATGTGGCAGCTGAGGACGATTATTCCCCTCACCCAGGGCTAGGAAGTGTCTTTATTTAAAGGCCCACAAAACAAAGGTTTTGTTTTGACTATAGTTCGGCCCTCCAACAGTCTGAGGGACAGTGAACTGGTCCCCTATTTAAAAAGTCTGAGGACCCCTGGTATAGTATAGTGTTAATATAATATAATATAATATAGTATAGTATAGTGTTAATATAGCATAATGTAGTATAGTGTTTGTTAATATAGTATAGTATTAATACAGTATAGTATAGTGTTAGTAGAGTAGAATGTTAATACAATGTAGTAGCGTATTAGTAGTATATAGTGTAGTTTATTGTTAGAATAGTATAGTATACTATAATATAGTGTTAGTATGGTATACTATAATGTTAATATAATGTAGTAGAGTATTAGTAGAGTATATTGTTAGTATATTATTAATATAGTATACTATAATATAGTGTTAGTGTGGTATAGTGTAATACTATTAATCAAAAGGGAATTTTGGAAGATGGGCAGGTTTGGGGGGAAGGATGCTGAGTTTGGTCTGCGTAGGCTGAGTTTGAGGTCTTACTGAGAGTAATCTATGTATGTAGAAGGTGGAAGGTGGATAGAATGCTGGGTCTGGGGTTGGGAAGACCTTTTTCTTCTCTGTCTCTGCCTCTCTGTCTGTCTCTGTGTCTCTCCCTCTTTCTCTCTCTCTCTCTGTCTCTGTTTCTTTGTCTCTTCTCTCTCTCCTCTCTGTCTCCGTCTCTCTCTCTCTCTGTCTGTCTCTCTGTCTGTCTCTTCTCTCTCTCCTCTCTGTCTCTTCTCTCTCTCTCTCTCTCTCTCTCTCTCTCTCTCTCTCTCTCTCTCTCTCTTTCTCTCTCTTCCCCCCCTTTCCTTCTCTTTCCTCCTCCTCCTCCCCAGAGACTCCACGCAAACACAAATAGGGTGAACACTGACCCGTTCATTACCAGGCCCAGGGTACCAGGACAAGGACCCCCTTAAACTCCTTGTATAAGCCGGTGCTGGGCACCCAAGTTTGTGAAGGGCATTGATAAGCTGGGACATGTCCCAAGGGGAGCAACCAGCAAGGGGAGGGGGCCTGAGTCCGACCTATGAAGCTCAGTTTAAGGAACTGGGGCTCTTTAGTCCAGCGGACACAGAGCCGACTTTTAAATACCAGAAAGCCCGTCATGATGAGCAGTGACTCGCCCGACTCGTTTCTTTGTGTGGCACGTGGCACGGCGTTGGCTGCATGTGGGACCAGTATCTCGAGACACTCGCTCTGCTCCCGTCTTTCCTTTGGAGTCACATTTGCTCCTTACACTTAACAGAACATTACTGGGCTGTTCCCATTCCTCTTGTTGGAGTTTTTGTGCGTATTTTCTCCTGCTTCTATCTGATAACCAGCAGGTATTGGGAAAGGACTAAGATTCACCAAGACTTTACCAGCTAGTATCTCATTTGATTCTTTTTTTTATTTATTTTTTTATTTTATTATAACTTTTTATTTACAAGATACATGCATGGGTAATTTTTCAACACTGACCCTTGCAAAACCTTCTATTCCAAATTTTCCCCTCCTTCCTCCCACCCCCTCCCCTAGATGGCAGGTAGTCCCATACATGTTAAATATGTTAAAATATAATCTCATTTGATTCGTGCAACAACCTGGGGAGTTAGGGAATCATTAGTCCCATTTTACAGACAAGAAAACCGAGGCTGAGAGCTTGTGAGTGATTTGCCTAGAGTCCCACAGCTACAACAGACTTTGTGCTTGCCTTTTGGATGTCTTGCACGCACATACATATGTGTGTGTGTATATATGCGCTCACACATGTCCACATTTGCACATGTGTGTACACATGCATTGCACACACGTGCAAGCACCTCTGCAGTGCATTAAAATCCATGTGCACATATTTTTGTTTGTATTGTGCACGTATATGCACACAATTGCCTTTCAGTATGTAGGTAATTTGTGTGTATGCACATGTGTGTACACACATAAATACAAGTATCTACATGCCTTACAACATGGATGTACATGCGCCTTGTGCAGCTATACATGTATATAGTTTAATATATGGACTTTATGCCTGAGTATATCCCTGTCTCCTTCCCTGCAGTTTGTGTATACTGCAGGGGCTTTATCCCTGGCATACAGTAGGTGATTAATGTATGTCTGGCAACTGGACGAGCCATTCTTTTTGTTTGTTTGTTTGGTATCACTTTAATTTCTGAAAATATCCATCTCCCTCCTCCTCTCCAGAGATCATTCCCTGCCACAAGAATAATGTTTTTTTAAAAAATCGTTCAACGAAGGTTGCCGTCACATCGGCAGGGTCTGGTGTGTAAAGTTCTGCAGTCTCCCACAGACTCTGGAAGAGAGGGGCGGAGGACCCGCTGTCTCCAGAGCTGAGGAGCTTTGGTCCCTCGTGGAGCCGAGGGCCTCTGGGCCCGCGGGGTCCCCGTGGGAGGGTCCCTTCCACCCCCAGCCCCGGGGCCGCTCCTGCGCAGCGTCTCTGCTTCCTGAGAAGTCCCTTTCTGGGTATTGCCCTCCGCTATCAGAGCCTATCTGTGGGCTGGGGCCTGCCTCCCAAGCCTGACTTGACAAGGCTCCCGTATCAGAGAACCTCATCGTTTCCTCCTTGTTGTCTGTGTGGTGAGCAGGGGGAGGGGGAGATTTCTGATCTCAGATTTGGGGGAAGGAGGGGGCTCCTTTAACTTCAAAAAAAGTCACTCATTCAGATAAGAAGGGGCAGGGAGAAAGCCCCAAATTTGGCCCCGCAGCCGTTGTATCTGATGCTTATTACATATGTGAACTTGGGCGACTCACTCTCCTGGGTTTCCTCGTTTGTAAAAAACGATGACTTCTGTTTCAGCGGGATCAAGCGTCTACTAACAGCCGTGCCGTGTCCCGTGTGCTCTAGGCTTTTGTCAGACATTTAAGAAACAGCCTCTCTCTCCAAGGGGTTGGTCAGTTAATATGCATTTATTAGGCACCGTGGCTGAGTCACAGGGCAGTCAAAACTCATCGCAAACACTGATGCACCAGGAATGTTGTTATCCATTCATAGCCACCAGCTGGGCCTGGCACTTCATTATAAAATCAAAGATGGAGCACTCTGCTCTTCTGGGGAAAACCAGCGTGGACCCAACTGAACATACACAGTAATTGTGGGCCAAGGGGAAAGTGGAACGGCTGCTTTAGCTAGGCTCTGAGGGGAGTGAGTGAAGGAAGGAGGCGAGGGTCAAGAGGTCCAGCCTTCCTGGCCCTCATGTGCCAGCAACGGGGATGAGTTTTATTGTGGAATCATTTTTCAGTCGTGTCTGACTCTTTGTGATCCCCTTTGGGGTTTTCTCGGCAGAAATACTGGAGTATTTTGCCATCTCCAGATCATTTACAGATGGGGAAACTGAGGCAAACAGGGCCAGGGACTTCTTCATGACCCTGTTTGGGGTTTTCTTAGCAGAGATACTGGAGTGGCTGTCCACTTCCCCCATTCATTCTATAGATGAGAAAACTGAGGCAGACACAGTTAAGTGACGTGCCCAGGATCACACAACTAGTAAGTGTCTGAGGCTGGATTTGAACTCAGGAAGAGGAGTCTCCCTGATTATCCGGTATACCACCTTTACTAGGCTGGGGCATTAGTATTTAGAAGTGGGGAAGAGAGGGAGAGTCCTGTGGAACCAGTCTGGAAAGAAAGAGCAAACCCCGTCCCCAAATATACCAAAAATACAAGGAAGGGAAAGAGACTTATTCAGACATAAATTCTATATATTAAAATATATGCATGTGTAATTGCACACATATATACATATTGTACAGGTATATTATATAGATATTTATATCCATTATATGTATATATATATGTGTGTGTGTATACTACCCATAAATTATATAGATACTATATATAATTATATAACAATACAGATAATATATAGATAATTATAGATATATATATGTGCTACCTATAAATTAGATAGATACTATATATAATTATATGACAATATAGGTAATATATAGATAATTATAGATATATATATGTGCTACCCATAAATTATATAGATATTATAATTATATAACAATATAGATAATTATATAGATCTCTATATATGTGCTCCCATAAATTGTATAGCCACTATATATAGTTATATAATAATATAGATAATTATAGATCTATATATATATATATGTGTGCTACCCACAAATTATATAGATAATATAATTATGTAACAATATAGATAATGATATAGGTCTCTCTCTATGTGCTCCCCATAAATTACATAACTAAAGCCTCATTTACTGTACTGGAGACTGAGCACTGCAGACCCACAGTCCCTGCCTACAAGGGGCTTGTGTTCTGCTGCGAAGAGCCAAGCTAGGGCTGGTGGTAGGAGGTAACCCTCAAGAGCACTGGAAACTGAGGGGCTTGGAGGAAGTCACTGGCCCCCGGGAGAAGGTGGAGTTTGAGCGGAGTCTTCCAGGAAAAATTAAGGGACAGATGGGATGGTTTTCTCTCTTCTCCACTCATTAAAGGAGAAATCAAGGGGCAGCTCGGCGGCAGAGTGGACAGAACAGCAGCCAAGGTGTCAGGAGTCCAAAAATCGGCCTCAGGTATCTGTTTGATGTGACACTGAATCCTGATTGCCTCCAAAGAAGAAGAAAAAAGGAACCAAGATTACTGTGCTGCCGAGGATAGGATTTATCCGGCAAGGAGGCCTGATGTCAATAATTAGAAAGTTGGAGGAGAAATGGAAGGAGGGGGCAGTCATTCTAACCATGTGGGACAGTCGGTGCAAAGGTGTGGAGAGGAGAAATGGAATATAACAGGTCGGTGTAGCTGGATCTTCAAGTATATAAAGAGGAATAAACTCACTCTTCAGAAGATGGAAGAAAGACAAATTATAAAGGACTGAAACTCTTGAGTTGATGCATTGAGGTCCAACAGCCAAGCACTTGAGGCTAACTAGCAATTGGACAATATTAGCACATCCTTGGAAAATGGCCCTTCCCACTATCTGGTGCTGGTTCAATGATTGGTGTATACAGAGAATTGTAGGAGGGATTAGGGGGTGGAGTAAGACAAGCCAGAGTCACTTTGGCCATAGAGAGGAGAAGGAGATCCTGCATCCATCCAATTCATTTCTCTCTCTAAAGACCAAGGACTTTTGCTTATCCTGACTCCGGCTGATTCTAAGGCATCCAGGTTGCTAACTCAGTCTTTACATACAAATGGTGTCATGAAGGTGGAAATAATTGTATTTTATCCTAAAGGTAATAGGGAGCCTTGGAGATTCTTGAGCCAGGGAGTGACTTAGGAATGTGGATAATAGTTGTGCGGAAGATGGACTAGTAGCCACAGACTCGGGGATGTTGGATTGGAAGAAGCCCCGAAGCCTCCTAGTTCATCCCTTCGTTTTCTATGTGATAATAAGTGTCCAATCCTCTGCCTCCCAAACCAAGCAGCTTTTTCACCAGGCCATGTTATAACCTTTACATGTTAGTTTGTTTTTTTGCTTTTTCCTGAGGCAATTGGGGTTAAGTGATTAGCCCAGGGTCCCACAGCTAGTAAGTGTTCAAGTGTCTGAGGCTGGATTTGAACTCACGTCCTCTTGATTTCAGGGCTGGTGCTCCATCCACTGCACCATTGAGCTGCCCCAACCTATAAATGTTAAGCACAGTTTACAGAAGACTCCTTTTATTAAGTGCCAGGCCCAGGTGGTGGCTGTGTGAATGGATAACAACACTCCTGGGTGCTTCAGTGTTTGCACCGAGTTTTATTTCCACGACTACCTTGGGAATTAGGCGCTATTACTTTTTTATTTTATTTTTATTCTTTTTCCGTTTTTTACTAAAACTTTTTATTTTCAAAACATATGCATGGATAATTTTTCAACATATGGAGTATTACTGATGGAGACTAGGGCGTGGGGTGAGAGCTATGATGGAAGAAAAAGAAAGAGATGAGATTTTGTAACTGGCCAAAGTGGCAAGTCCTGGCTGGCTGAGGGAGGGCAGCGTCCTGGAGAGAAGAGGATGATTTCTAAGAACTCTAACCTCTCCTTGGCTTCCTTGAGGTCCCTGCTAAAATCCCACCTTCTGCAGGAAGCTCTTCCCAAGTCCTCTCACTCTCGGTGCTTTTGCTCCTGTGGCTCTCTCCCATTTGCCCTGATTATATCTTGTTTGTATGGAGATGTTGATATATATGCTCCCCCAGCAGGGACTGCCTTTTGCCATTCACAGTGCCTGGCACTGTGGAAGTAGGCACTTCCTAAATGCTTGTTGACTGACTAATTTTAACACCCAATCATTTGCTCCATGAAGAGGCTCCCTATTACCTTTAGGATAAAATACAATTATTATTCCTATCTTCATGACACTATTTGTCCCTCTCCCATCTTTTTAAGTTTATTCCTTTTTATATTATATATAATATTATATGGAATAATAGACGTGATAATGGACACCCTTGCTTCACCCCTGATCTTACTGAGAAGGCTTTAGTTTTTCCCCATTACAGATAATGCTTGTTCATGGTTTTAGATAGATCCTTATCGTTTTGGGGAGTAGTTACACAATAAAGTGTCACCTTGGAATCAGGAAAATCCTTTCAAATTCTTTTTCAGACACTTACGAACTGTATGACTCTGGACAAGTCATTTCACCCTGTTTGCCTCAGCTTGCTCATCTGAAAATAAACTGGAGAGGGAAATGGCAAATCACCATAGTGTCCTTCTCAAGAAAACCCTACATGGGGTTACAGAGAATTAGAAATAATGACTCAACAACATCTGATCATTTCATGCTTTCTAATATTTTTTAATAGGAATGGGTGTTGTCTTTTGTCAAAAGCTTTTTCTGCATCTATTGAGATATCCACAGATTTCTGCCGGTTTTGTTATCGATACGGTCCATTATCCCGATAGTTTTTCTAATATCGAACCAGCCTTGGTAGAAATCCCACCTGGTCGTGTATGATCTTGGCAATATATTGCTGCCATCTCTTTGCTAGTGTTTTACTTAAAATTTTAAATAAATTTATTCAAAATTAAATTTTAAATAAGCAAATTTTAAAACTCAGCATTCATTAGGGAAATTGGTTCGGGTATCAGCAGGACTACTCAGCGCTCTTAGATTTCCGTGTGTTTGCTCCTTCTAAAGTTCAGGAAAGGCAGAGGAGGGCCAGACTCCTTCCCCCGCTCCCGTCCCCCCTTCCCTGGCCAGACCTGAGGGCTTTGCGAAACTCTGTCCCACGTGACTTTGCTCAGAGCCTGGAAGACCTGTCTCCTAGGTCTGGAGACCCTGCGAGCCCTTGAATGGAAAGCATTTAAATTAACTGGGAGGGGGGAGGGCCGTCACCCTGGTGATCCCACTAGGAATGAAGGGATTTGGCGCCCGGTGCCAGGTAGCCCTCTGCCCTTCAGGCTGGGGAGCCCCCTGATAACCCCGTGGGAGCAGCAAACTCCATCCTTACCTTAGGTGGCTAAGGAAGGATGGGGAGGGAGGGCTGTGGGCGGGCGGGTAAACACAGCTGCTTTATCCCTGCACCTGAGCCTGCCTGCCCCCCTCCTCCCCCTCTGAACTCCGAGCTCCCTCAGCGGAGGAGGGAGCCGGGTCAGAGCCGCGATGGCCTGTTCTGAGAAAATCACAGGACCAAAAGATGTCAGGGCTGGGAGGGGCTTTAGAACAGGGGGTGTCAGGGCTGGGAGCTGCCTTAGAACAGGGGGTGTCAGGGGGAGGGGGCTTAGAACAGGGGGTGTCAGGGGGAGGGGGCTTAGAACAGGGGGTGTCAGGGGGAGGGGACTTAGAACAGGGGGTGTCAGGGGGGCCTTAGAACAGGGGATGTCAGGAGGGGGCTTAGAACAGGGGGTGTCAGGGGGAGGGGGCTTAGAACAGGGGGTGTCAAGGGGAAGGGGACTTAGAACAGGGAATAGTAAGAGTTAAGAGGGACCTCGTAGGTCAAGGGATTTGAACGTGGTGTCTATGATTTTTTAAACATTGCTAACCATTTCAATTTCGGTTCTGTTTCCTTGTTAATCCCATGGAGCTGATTTTACAGGGTGATTTCGAGGGGGCCCGGCACATTTGAAGGCCGGGAGTGCCCGGGTTACCCTGACTTGTGTCCCGTTACCTGTGGGGAAGCGGAGGCTGCAGCAGCCGGGGGCCCGGCCAGAGGGGAGCGCCCCTTCCCCGCCTGCGCCCCCTTCTCTGCCCGCCCCCAGCCTCCCGAGTCCTGCCGGCCAGCGGGCCCACCTGCCCCAGCGGCCCCATAATCTGCCTGGGCCCGCACGGGGCCGCCAGGCGGTTTCAACCTTGCTCCAGTTCTGATTCTGAGAAAGAGGAAGCGGGGCTTTGGCCGCCGGGGATTATCGGGAGGCTGCCGGGTCAGCGATTTTGTCTGGGGCCCGTTGGGAGGCGCTTGGAAAAGGGGGGAGGGCCGGAGGGAGTCAGTAGGAGCCCCTTGCGGCCCGCGGCTTTGCTGGTGAATCTCGGCCCCGGAGGGGAGAGGGGCTGTGTGGTGTTGGGGGGAGAAGGGCCGTGACTTCTAAGGGTTACTTAACCCCTGGAGGAAGTGAAAGTCAGGCAGGAGAGGGGAGGGCAAGGCTCCATACACCCCTCCCCAGGCCCCTCAAGCCCGGGGCTGGTTCCTTGGCAGGAACCCCCAGAGGTCACAGTTGATCCAGAGTTGAGACCAGGGGAAGGGACCTCGGAGGCCCTGAGAGATGCCGTGATTTAACTGTCCTGGAAGCCGGCCCAGGCCTTCTCGGCCTCCACGGACCTCCCTGCCTCCTTAAGGCTTCTCTGGGACGGCTTATGAGCACTCATCCGGGAGACCCTGAGACGCCTTCACACGTGACTTCCTTTTGGATCTTCCCCCCTCCGACTGACCCTTTAAGGATTTAAATAGCGCCTTCCAAGCATTTCCCCTTTAAACCACCCCCTTGATTTAGGGAATAGATGATTATGATCCCCACTCAAACTGTAACTCAAACTGGCCCTAGAGGAGCTACAAAACGTCAGAACTTTGAGATTCCAAGGTGGGGTCCCCTACCCCCCAGGCCCAAGGCTTTACTGCTGCCCAGCATGGTTCCTGCCCAACTACATAATCCCAGAAGTGGAAGAGATTTAAGAATACCCTACCAGGGACCCTCAGCCTCTAGGGATTCTTTCCGACACCTTTTGGGATTTTTTTGTTTTGTTTTTGAGGCAATTGGGGTTAAGTGACTTGCCCTGGGTCACACAGCTAGGAATCGTTAAGTGTCTGAGGCTGGATTTGAACTCAGTTCTATCCACCGAAGCATCTAGCTGCCCCCACCTTGGGATTTTCTTGAGGGTGATTTGCCATTTCTTTCTCTAGCCCGTTTTTACAGAGGAGGAAACTGAGGTAAATGAAACAAAGTGCCCTGCCTGGGGTCACCCAGCTGGTAAATGTCTGAGGCCAGATTTGGATTCAGAAGGCTGAGTCTTCCTGATTCCAAGCCCAGTGCTCTGCCCACTGCACCAGCTGGCTCCCTGCCTTGCCTTCTTCATAGCGCCTTCAATGAACAGAGCCGTGGTATTCTAGAGACCGAATCTCCGTTTCCCCCCCTTCCCATTTTAGAATGAGGAAGCTGAAACTCGGAGAACAAAATGAATTCCTTGAGATAGCAAAAATCTGACTCTTCATGACCCCAAACAGGCCATATAAGGTTAAGGGACCAACCCAGAGTCGCACCTTTTGCCAAGTGTCTGAGGCTGGACTTGAACTCAGGCCCTCCTGACCCATCCCAGTGCTCTGTGCAAAATGTCAAGCCCTGACCTGTCTGCGAGCAAAACCCACTGGATATCCCAGGACTGTGGCCTCGGGGGCTCATGGGATGACAGGTAGGGAAAGGTACATGAAGGGCGGAGCTTTCCATCCCTTTCTAAACCAACTCCCACAGCGTCAGGTCAGGCACAAGGCCTGTTGGAGTTTGAAAAATGGTCTTTTTCAAGGCATTTTCAACCTTCAGGTCAACTGAAGGGGTCAAGTTCAGCCCTCTCCATAAAACCCCAACTAAGAATGTACTTCATCAGAAGCACAGGATGCTGGGAAAGCCCTCTAGCTCTCTCCTCCTGGACCCGTCCAGCCTTCTACGACCCCTGCAGGCCATCGTGGGAGAGAAATTTTTTTAAGTAGCCTGAGGTGTCCCTTCCTATGGGGATTTGGGAGAGAAGGGCTGTGAACCTATAACTGGTTCTGTTTAAAAAAAAAAAAAAAAGACAACTTATTTTTCCCCCCAATTACATGGAGAAACCATTTTAATATTCATCTTTAAAAAATTTTAGTTCCAAATTCTCTTCCTCTCCTCTCTCACTGAGAAGACAAAGCAATTTGCTATCACTTCTACATGTGCCGTCTTGCAAAAGATTATTTCCATATTAGTCATGTCCACAACTTTTTTTCTATATCACAAAACCCTCAGTGAAGTGTAATGTTGCTGTGATTTGCAGCACACATTTACACTGCAAGGAAATGGTACATTTCAGTTAGACTTGAGTGAAAATAAAGATGGACCATACAGACTTTTCCCCCATCCAAGTATATGGGATCCCTGAAAGCTATTTATGGGCCCATTAAGGGTCTCTGAGCCTCAGGTTAGAAATACCCGACCCAGACGATCATAAAATCCTAGGATTTAAAGCTGGAAAGGACCTTCGTGGTCATCGTATGAAAGCTCCTTTTACAGAGAGGGAAATGGGGGGGTTCACAATTTGAAGTCATATAACCCAACCGGTCCGTTCTGTCCCCGCTCTATTTTGCAGAATGTAAAATTGAGACGCAGATTGGGGAAATTACTTTCTCAAGAGCGTATCATGGACATATAAAGTTTAGGGGCTTATTTTGGGGGAAAGGGGGAAAGATGAAACCCAGAAGGACCTCACCAATCAATCAACGCACATTTATTAAGTGCTAGGAAGTGTGTTAAGCTCTGGGCTACAGAGAAAGTCAGAAACGGTCAAACACAGCTCAGAAAGCCTTTTCCATGTTTTTTGTTTTTTTTTTTAAAGTCAGTTTCTCAGCTTTCCATTTCTTGCAGAGCTTGGAAAAAATAATTCAGAAATAAGGCTGGAAAGATCCCCCAGACTGGGGAAGGCCAGGTGCTTTCATTGGTAATGGGAGCTGCTAAGAATCTTGATCATCTGCCGGAAGGATTGAGTGTGACAAATAAGAAGCCTCGCTGTCCACAGACGCAGCTTTGGAAGCTGGAGGGCCTGCGGTCAAGCCTGGCCTGTGGAACGTTCTGATGTGTGGTCTTAGACAAGTCACTTACATTTTAAAAGATTAAGTTGGATGGACACCTGCCTTGGCGGAGGGAATTTCCTCCTCCTGGAGTTTTCCACATCAGTGAAATCAGACCTTACCTCTGAGGGCCAGGCTTTGGGTGCAAAGGCAACTCCCAGTCTGGAGGGGCCTCCAGGGTCTCCCATTTCTTATAGCTGAGGAAAAGATGAGGCGACTTGCTCAGGGTCGTGCAGGTAGTGCCAGAGGGGGATTTGCCTCCAAAGCCAGGCTTTTCCCAGGAGAGGGCCCAGGCGATGCCCTGGCGGGCCCACAGTCGGCTGGTGAATGGGCAGAGAAGAGGGTCGGGCCCTGCCGATGTTCCCAAGGTTCATTCACGGGCCGTCCCAGGCCGGGGGCTCTGCTCCCAGTTAGCAGCGGGAGGCCGGCCAAGTCCCTCCCCACTGGCATACGATGGGCCCGTCTGCCTCACTGGGCGCCCCTCGGTCCCCGACCCTGTCCGGGTGGGGAGGTGGTCCCGGCCCGGTGAGGGCCCCGGTCCCCACCCCCTCCTCACAGGACTCAGACTCTGTGTCACTGATTTTGGAGAAGAAGAAGGCTTGCAGGACGGTTACTTCCCTCCCAGGGACGGAGAAAACATTCAGCACTCAGATAACCATTGGGCTTCCCTGGAGCCCAGGGCCAAGGAGCTGGGAGCTTTGCCTCCTGTCCCCCTCCCCGACAAGGGCAGTGCTTTTTGTTCATAGGAAACAACCATTAGGCCCATTCAGTCAACAAGCTCTTAGTATATAATACCTCATATCAATTTTAATATATGGACACATTTATATATTAATATATTATGTAATAATTTTAATTATGTTGTGATTGCTAATAATAATAGCATATGGTTATTATATGCTATATGACATTATTATATTATACAGTACATTGTGCTAAGTGCTGGGCATCCGGGGGCAGGCAGAATCACCCAGGGGCAGGTCACCTTCTGGCAAGGAGCCCGAGTGGAAACAGGCAGGGGCAAAACGTACCTGGTGCCGGGCGGAGGCGGCTCCCCGGGAGCTGGGCTTTTGGAGTGCCGTCTGGGCCAGACCGCCAGGACAGGGCACAGTGTGGCCAGACCGTAAGGACAGGGCCCGGTGGTCCCAGTGCCCGGTGTGGCCAGACCACCAGGACAGGGCGCAGTGTGGCCAGACCTTAAGGACAGGGCCCAGTGGTCCCAGGGCCCACTGTGGCCAGACCGTAAGGACAGGGCCCGGTGTGGCCAGACCGCCAGGACAGGGCCCGGTGGTCCCAGGGCACGATGTGGCCAGATCACGAGGACAGAGCCCAGTGTGGAGGGTCCCCATGAAGAGTCCCCAGCAGCAGGCTGCAAGGGCAGCTCAGCTCTTGATTGGGAAGAGCGCAAGCAGCCAAACTCATGGAGGCAAGAGAAAGGCGACCTGGGGTTTACGGCCTGGCTTGGGCCTCCTCTGGACTTCAGGCCCAGGCTCCGGGACAGCCGTGAGGAGGGAGGCCCCCGGCCCAAACGGCTGCTGCAAGGAGCAGGTCCCCACTAGGTCGAGCCGGCCCTGCCGGTCCGTCTGCTTCTCAGGCAAACATTCTACGTGGGAGGAGCTGGGGGCTGAGGTCATCTTCATGTCTATGATTTTGTCTGATTCTGTGTGATCTTGGACAACAAAACGGACCTTTCTGGGCACCTCTAGAAAATCCTCCAAGGTCCCTTAAGTGGCCCTGATGGGGATCGGGCAGGAGGCGGTGAATGTGGCTCTTGCCGGCCTCCGTTAAGGCCCAATAAATCCCTCCTTCTGCAGGACACTCCCCCTGCCCCGTGAATCCTGGGGAACTCCTGTCCGTCCTGCCTGGATCAGTGGGCACGCCTCTGCCCAGTGTCTGCCCCTTAGACCGTAAGCTCCTGGGGGCACTTGGCTGGTGCTGGCACACAGTAGGACCTTAATGATGATGTCACTGTTTGTTGTGGATACTGACGAAGGGGAGCTGGAGCCATCAGTGGTCCCCAGGGCTGGTGGGTTTGTCACGGACATTAGTCTTTCACAGAAGACCAAGGGTCAGACATGGGAAGAAAGCAGCGGAGCCAGGAAACCAGGTCCTTTGTCCCACTCCAGCTTCCCCCCTGCCTCCGGGCAAGCGTGTATCAAGCACATCCGTGTCCTTGCACGCCCTGTGAGTGTTCAGGCCCTTTTCGGTCACGTCCCACTCTCCCTGTTTCGGGGTCTTCTTGGCAGAGACGGGGCCGGTTTGCCATTTCCTTCTCCAGCTCGTTGTACAAGAGGAATCCAAGGGCCCAGGGTCACACAGGCTGGATTCGAACTCAGGTCCTCTTGCCTTCAAGGCTGGTGCAATGTCGGATGGGGGGATTTGGAGACATCCTGGCTTTATTGGAGGCAAGGAGCGAGTCGCCCTTAGTGCCACTGAAACTGCCTGGAAGGAGCTCCCCTGCTCCCCATCCTAGGAGCCTTTCTTGCTAAAAGTCCTTGCCCAATCGCTGCCTTCTCCAGGCCTTTCCTGGACTCCCTGGCTGCTAGTTGTGGATGGACTTGTTGTAGTGATGGTTTTATGTACAGACTTGTGGGCAAGGTTTCTCTTTACCCTTTGTCCCGAGGCCCAGGGCCTGGGCATTCAGCAGACAGGTAATAGATGCCCGCTGGTTCTCCGGAGGAGCTGACTTAGTGCTTCCCTCCGCCCCGGCAGAGCTGGCCGGGCAGCTGGGGCACAGGGTGCCCAGGGGATGAGCAGTCACATCCGTCAGACTGCTTGCTTCAGGACCTGGTTGGCAAGCAGCGAGGGGCTTTGTGAGCCGGGCTCCGGGGGAGGCGGCCAGCCCAGAAGCCCAGAGGTAGGAAGAATGGGGCTGTTGTCCCAGGCTGCTTTGGCAGTTCCCCAGGTACTTAGAGGCTGAACAGGAAGGAGATGCAAAATCTCTGCTGCATCTGGAGTTTAGGCCCCGCACCCTGAGCTAGCCTTGGAGGCCAGAGGGGGGAGGCAGGGCAGCCATCCCTTCCTCCCTCAGAGCTGGCAGAGACGCGAGTCTGAGCTCAGAGGAAGCATCGGGTGCAGGAGATTACGTTCTCGAGCCTGCGGATTTAGGGGCAGAGTTCTTGGAATGTTTTCCCCTTCTTCTGTTTCTAATCCCCCCCAGTATTTAATACACGGCTCCGTCTGGCCGGGGAGGGTGCAGAGGGGCAGGGGAGGGAGCCAGCCTGGAGGCACCATGGAGTCCTTTCCACCCCTACTCGCGTGCGGGCCGGCCAAGGTGCTAAGAAATGACCCGCAGGACCAGTAGGACCCTCTCCCTTACGGAGAACCCCGGGGAGACCTGCTACGTGGAGTCGTCCCATACAGCAATCCTCAGGTTGTACAGCTTCTCAAGGGCACCGCCTGGCTTTGGACTCCCAACCCCTTCCCCCCAAGGGGGTTTAGTCCCAAGGCATGAGCAGGATTTAGCCGAGTTTCCTCGGTGTGAGCGCAGGGGTCTGGATCCCCAGCTCTGTCCTTGCACACTATCACAAAATTGCTTTTGAAACAATGGCCTTGGGTGAGCTTGAATGGACAGGACGGGGCCTTTCTTGGCTCCCCAGCCCCCAAGGGGTGGGCCATGCCAGGCAGAAGCCTCCCGTTCCAGGTTTGGGGCTCCAGAAAGGGGGGAGAGGGAAGGCAATCGGCAGTAAGTGAGACCGGGTCAGAAGTCCCAGACCCAGACCCAGCCCAGGTCGGCTCCGAAGCTGTGGCCCTGGACAGGTGGCTTCAGTTTGTGCCTTTGAGCTTCCTATGCTCATGTGCCCCGTCTGCTCCGCCAACCGAGGAAGTGCAGCTGACTTCTGGGGGGTCTCAGGAAGGGGCCAGTGACTTACTACAGGTGGGGAATGAGGCCAGCCCCATGCCAAAGCCATCTCTTGGATTGTGGGGCAGGGAGAAAGAAAAGAGGAAATTGGAAAGCCCCTGGAAAAGGCCCTTGGGAGGATAATCTGAGCAGAGCAAAATCCCTGGAGGTTCCCGAGGCCTGGCGGCCCCAACTTGGACCCCCTCCCCCCAGCCGGGCCTGGGAAATTGTCAGGCTTGGGATCAGCTGACTTCTCGGTTCTTATCGGGTCGCCCCCCTTCACCCCCATTCTTGTCTCCCTTCTCAGCAGATTTCACTCGTCTTATGACCCTGGAGAAATCTCATAATCAGAGAAGGAAATGTAGATGATAAAGAGAGGAAGGAGGGGGGAGCAGGGAGAGGAGACTGGGGGTGGAAGGGGAGGTTAAGCCGGGTTCTCATTCATGTTACCTTCTACTCCGGCCTGTCCACGGGGAACCTCCCCCAGCCAGTTTTGTGGGGCTTGGGTTAGGATTCCATCTTCCCTTTGCAGACATGGTCACTCGAGGTTCAGAGAAGTTGGCAGCAGAACCTGACCAGGTTCTCCAAGACTGGAAGCTCTGTCTGTGAAGGCCGGCCCACCCTTCCCAGGGCCTTCCAGCTTCTTCCTTCCTCCGAGGGCTGTCCATCTGTCCCCCTGGACTTCCTCTTTACCCCTTTAGAGTGCCTCCCATAAACCCTGGCCACACGGCGAATTGAGAGCTGGGGCCTGAAGTCACCAAGACCCAAGTTCAAATCCAGCCTCCACATTTAACTACGACCCTGGGGCAAGTGACTTGTCTGCCTCAGTTTCCTCATTTGTAAAAGTAGCAAACCACTCCAGTGTCTGCCAAGAAAACCCCAAATTGGCCACAAGCAATTATTTGTGACTCAATGACCCCCCCCACAAATAAAAAAATTCCTTCAAGACACAGTAAAGGGAGCATCTGCAGCAGGAGGTTCCTCCCATACTTCACTGCTTTCTGTCCGTTTCTGTTGGTGCCACCTTCTGGTCTCCCCTTTGAATGTCAGCCCTCTGCAGGCAGGTTTATCTTCTTCAGGGCTTACTGACGGGCACGCCCCCCCTGGGGGAGACCAGCCCAAGAAGCTGGAGCTGTGACCCTAGGTATGGGCGCAACCGCTCATCACTTGGGGGGCACAGAAAACAGGGCGGGACTGTTGGCTTTCTAGAAAGCCTCAATTGACTTCTGTCCGAGAAAGGACGCCCCTGAGGGGTTTGAGAATAAGATTCGGTTTGCCCCCTTTCCCAGGAAGACACCCATGGCATAACAGGGAACAAAGATACCTGTAGGTGGCAGAGGTAAATGGAGAACAAAGGCCATCAGGACAGGGCTACCCCGAAGTGGGGCCCTGGGCCAGGGGAGAAGAGCCTGAAGGCATCTGGGACTCTGCCCTGAGCACAGGCTCCCTGAACTTCCCTCCACCCATCAGGGTCGGGCCCTTGGGTCACCTCACTCCGCTGACTGGCCAAGAGAAGGCGGCTCTCCCTCGGGCTCACCGTCATGACCTCGGGGAAGTAACAGGTGAGGGTGGGAATGACAGGTTCTCTGGGTCCGAGGTTCTAGAATGGCGGAGCAGGCCCATCACCACTAGTCACTTCTCAGGAATAGGTTGGGCTGGCTGGGGGGGTGGGGGTGGGGAGTTCTGCAGCATCTTCTAGGTGGGTGCCCAGGGAGAACCATAGGGCCCAGGGCCGTTTTAGCTCAGGCAGGAACCCCCCCCCCCCCCCCCCCCCAGCCACAGGCCACATTTGGTACCCCCAAACACACCATGGCCCGATGCTCCCTCCCCAGCTTCCTGTCATTCCCTACTCCTTTCTTCCAGATCTGCTTATATGTCTCTGCAGGGGGGGTCAGCAACCACAATTCCAAGCCCCTTTGTCCCCCTCCCCCAACCTCCAGATTTTCATCTCTCTAATCCTTCCAAACTCTCAGCCGCTCTTTATCTGCCCCTTCACCCTTGGGGATGGGGAAGGAGGGGCAGTGGTGTTCTTTAGAATTTGGTTTAAAAGAGACAAAAGTCATCTCAGATACTTGCACAAGATTTATTGGATTGGTCAGCCCCACAAAATGCCAAATCCAAGTTGTGGCCCTTACTCGTGGGGCCCTGTGTCCTCTGCAATATGGAGGCAACTGGGCCGAAGGTGGCGTTGCAAAGGGCCTCGCTGCCCGTGCGTCCCACCCTCACTCCACAGGAAGCAGCGGAGTGGAGCTCCTCCACACCCCACCGTGCTCTGACTTAAGCCAGTGTTCTCTTGGGTAACCCAGAGCGTTGTGGGGGAGGCAGACGGGCAGGACAGCCATGGGGGCAGGAGAGAGACAAGGGGAGGACAGAGCTGCCCAGGGAGAGAGAGTGCCCTGGAGCCTGATGGGACCAGAAAAGCCTCACCCCTTTCCCTCAGCCCGGGCTCCCTTGAGGACCACGTAACCTCCACAGGAGGGAAATCTGGTTTCATTCTGACTGGCTCACATCCCCTTTTTTAGTTCAGGGATGAGTCACCAGCTTCAGCCCAGGAAGGAACTGCTCTATTCCGTGGGGACAAGGCTCGAGCTTCGGGTGGGAGCACAGGGCTGGGACGAGAAGAGGCCATGCTCTGAAAAGCACCTCAGTCACTCGGGGTCCCCTCAGGGAGAACCGCAGGGGTTGGGGGAGGCAGAGAGACCACCAGCGTCTCACGTGGGGACTCGGAATGATGGAAGCAGCCAAGACGACGTCCCTCCTTGCTACAAGACCTATTTGGCAGACGGAGCCCTAGACCAGGGGTGCTCCCCAAGCCCCATGGGTAGTGTAGGAAAACAGACGCCCCTCGGGCAGCGATGGAGGCAGTGCCCTGCCTGTCTGAGCACTCGCCAGACCTTTCAGATGGGCTCTGAACCCCCGGAGGGCAGCTTTGGCCAGGCCTCCAGAGGCGGCCCCAGCCAAGGCAAGCAGTAAGGGAAAGTCATCTGGACGGGCGCTTTGATGGCCGGCCTGGCCAGGCCTGGGCCCAGCACCTCAACAGCCCCCTTAGCTCCAGCTGAGATGGAGGTTAGCTAAGGAACTGCCCCGGGTGCAGGGGGATGGGCAACACAAGTGACTGGGCCGGTGCATCTGGCCAGCAGGCCCCATGCCCAACCCGTCTGCACCCCTCCTGCTGACTAAGAAGCAATTGCTTGCACATGTTGGGCCAGGGATGTCATTCCAGGACTGTCTAGAAAGAAACTGCAGGAGGGAGAGGGGTTGGCTGGCCGCTCCCTGGCAGAGCCCAGGAGCCGGCAGGAACGCCTCACTCGAAGTGCCTGGCGTCGAGGAAGCAGTTAGGTGCCCGGTAACTGGAGGACAACGTGTTTTTGTTCCACAGGGTTCAAAGCCCAAATTCCAGGCTGTTTGCTCTTCCATTCACGAGATCCGGAGATGCACCCGACTAGAAATGCCTGACAACCTCAACACCTTTGTCCTTAAGGTAAAGGCCTTCCCCAGCCTCCTCTCCCTCCCTTCCCTCTGGCTGTCCCAGCCTGCTCCTGGAGCCGGGCCCCAGAGGTGACAGTACTCTCGGTTCCTCTGCCTTCAGGTGAATAATTTAACCGACATCATCTTTGAGACAGGAGATGAGCAACAGCTGAATTCCTGGACCACTGAGATCAGAGAATGCATGAGTCGAGGGTAAGGCTTTGGGGGAGGGGTAAGAGCCTCCTTTCTTCCCCAGTCCAAAAGCAGTGACCCATGATGCCCTGCTCGTCTCGTGGACCTCAACCACGCCGTCCAACTCCATTCAGTTTTTTGGGGGTTGATGCAACCCCGATCTCTCCTTTCACCCAAGACAGCAACCCTCTCATCTTCATGGCTGCTTCCAAGAATATAAGGGGAGAAGGAAGCGGCCAATAACCCCAGTTGTTCCTGCTGGCAGCAGACTTCCAGGGACATCTGGGAGGAAAGAACAGTGTCAGAAGCGCACCCCCAGCCTCCAGGAAGGTCCTTCCAGGGAGAGGCAGGAGCTGGCAGGGGCACTAACCCTTCTCTCCTCTTTTCCAACAGGTTAGAAGGAGCTGACTCAGAGTCACATTTCCCCTCACTTCCAGACCCTGGAATTACATCCAACTCCCCCAGCGGGAGCACTGACTCCCTTACCCAAGGTAAAGGTCCCAGACAGACGGCCTGCCCTGAGAACACAGTGCAGGGTGAAGCCCTCTGGATCCCCCTCTCCTACACCCTGTCCTTACAGAAAAGTCTCCCTCCACGGTCTGTGCCCGGCCTGCGGGTCAGCCTGGGCCCGCCTCAGCCTTACCCTCTTGGCTCCACTAGGTGCCTCACCTGGTGGACTCCTTGACCAGGCCTGCCAGAAAACGGAGCACTTCCTGTCCTGCTACCCCTGGTTTCACGGCCCCATCTCCCGGGTGAAGGCAGCTCAGCTGGTGCAGCTACAGGGCCCCGCAGGGCACGGAGTGTTCCTGGTCCGGCAGAGCGAGACACGGCGGGGAGAGTACGTCCTCACGTTCAACTTCCAAGGCAGAGCCAAGGTAGGGGGCGAGACGGTCTCGGTCCAGGTGGGAGGAGGAGCGGGGGAACCCATCCCCCGGACGAGGGCCTTCCTGCGCTCAGCCCCTGTCCCCTCTGCCCTCGTGCTCCCCAACAGCATCTGCGCCTTTCGCTGACCGAACGAGGGCACTGCCGGGTGCAGCACCTGCACTTCCCCTCCATTGTCGACATGCTGCACCACTTCCAGCGCTCCCCCATCCCCCTCGAGTGCGGGGCCGCCTGTGATGTCAAGCTCTCCAGCTACGTGGTGGTCGTCTCCCAAGCGCCAGGTGAGGCTGCACAAGGCCGTTGCAGTGCCCCGCATGACTCCCAGGGATAACACTGGGTGAAACGAGGGGGTGGCTGCCTTCCATCAGGGCCACGGTTCCCACTCTCGTGTCTCTGTCTCCCAGGTTCAACCAGCACGGCTCTGTTCCCTTTCTCTGTCCACCGCTGGAGCTCCGACCTGGGCCTCCCTCACCTGACTGCCTCCAGCTGTCCCCACACGCTTCTCCCCGAGGACCTCCCGCCATCCAGGTCCTCTCCCTCCGAGCAGATCTTTCACCTGCTGCCTCCCCCTGAGGAACTAGCCAACAGCCTACGGCACATGGACCAGTCGGCAGACCCCGCTGGCCAAGCTCGGGACTCCGATTACGAAATCGATTCCCCCAGCAGGGGTCACCTGCGGGCTATAGACAATCAGTACACGCCTCTTTGAAGGGCGCAGGTGGCCCAACCTCACAGAAGCCACCGGCACTTTGACCTGTACAGTGGGGGCCTTCTGAATGTACCTCTTTATCTTTCTGTGGGTCCTCCCACAGTCTGTAGGCCGCCCTATTGTTCTTACTCCACGACTTTCTAATCTGTTTACACAAGTCATTGCTGTTGAGTTGCCCATACCCACAATGCTCTCAAGTGCTGAAGCCGGGGTCTGGGAGGGTCCGCCCCACATACTGTCCCCTCACCCATCATGGCTGCACCCAGGGATCCAGAGGCTGGGGCAGAAAATGTACTTTCTTTTTCAGGGACAAATTTCTAGTAAGTGGGTCAGGAAACCCTAAACACTAATGCCCCAAAATACAGATTGAGGACCCCCCCCCCCATTTCAATAGAAACTCATGTCACCAAGAGGAAAAGATGGGACAACTATGTCTCCTGCCACAACTTCTACCTGTGCTCCCCGAGTGAAGGGCAAGTTTTTGAGTTCAGTGGAAATGAAAACAAAAAACAAGTTTTGTAACCTCGGATTAATTCTTAAAGGAGGTTTTTAACCTAAACGGTTGCTTGCTTTTCATTGCACTGTTTAGACTAATAAAAAAATGCTATCATTGCAAAAGTTACTGTGGGTCCAGGCCCGAATGGGCGTGCTTTGGTCCCCTAATAATTCTCGAGAAAAACCACCATTCCAAAAATAACAATGGGGTGCCCTCAGAAACAAACTGCAGAAAGCGAAATGTGTCATGTCTTAAGGGAAACAAAACTTTTGACTGCCTTGGGAGGACAGTGATGAAGAATTCTATCCTGGTGCCTTATTTAAGAACTGGCTTCTGTTAACTTCTTCTTGCTGGGCATTAGTGGGGAAGAGGGGAATTGTGATTCCCAGACCCTTCTGAATGAAATTCTTCACCTTAAGGGTGCGAAGCGGTTATCCATAACACTCTTAGCTCTGGTAGTTTTTCCAATGATTCCATGAATGAGTTATTTTTATTATGGGACCTAAAGTGGAAGCTAGGATTTCAGGGCTATGGCCAGTAAGACTGTGTAGAGTATTCAGTGTTTAATAAACTTCCTGTTCTGTTTGCAAGCCAGGCAATCACTGCTTAAACTGGTGTGTTATGAGTGTGTGTTTGTGTGTGCGTGTGTGTGTGTGTAGAGAGACACATAGAACAGAAAGACACTCATACACCTCTCCACCTCAGTGAGATCTGAAACGTTCTAGCCTTCTCTTTGACCTCCTGGACAATTCTCAAGGGTAGGGCTCACAAAACCTTAGCATGGAAACACAGACACAAAGATGACAGTGACTCTCACGACCCAGCCTTCAGACAAGCGGGACACCTTCTGATGCTACTTTTCTTCTCAGAAGCTGAACTCAAACATGGCTACACATTCAACACATGCCATTTTGTACATCTACACATGCTGGAGCTGCTTTGAGAACAAATTCTGACTCTGATTTTATGGAATTCCTCATCATTACCACTTTCCTTTAACACCAAGGTTGTAGGAGAGCAATTTGGAGAATGACTTGATTAATATTGAGGGCCCATCCATTAGCCAGCCTGATTAATAATCCCAAGTTTAGCTCTAGAGCTGCTAGGAGCCAAGTGCTACAGAAATGCAACTCATCAGTATCACTTCCATTGCAGCAAGGATTAAAGTAGCACCTGGCTGCCCAACAGCAAGGGACCCCTCTGGTCCCACAACTGCCTGTCAATTCCTGATTATAAGAAAAGGAGATTTTGGCTTCCGTTTCCAACCTCTTCTTCCTATCGACAGCTCAGTACTACATATCAACATGATCAAAAGCTCTAGGCGGTGTTTCCAGTTTGGCAGGGTGAATAATGGGGCAGCTTGGAAGCCAGGAAGGCCCATGTTCATGTCCTGCCTCAGACACATACTGGCTGTGTAACCCGGGACAAGTCGCGTCCCTCCTCAGGGTTCAAGACAGAGAAGGTGCCGACCTCCCCTTGTAAAACATTAAAGGTAGAGAGTCAGGGATTGGGCAGCTGCCACTGAAGGCAGGCAACTTGCGCCAATCCCTTGTACTTCTCAGCACCTCCACCTTAGAGAATGCAAAGATGGAGATGGGCAGTTAGAGCATATTTTCCTTCCCAGAGGGTGGACCCTCTCGCCCAAACGTGCTCAATCCAAAGAATTCAAACTCTCCTTTGTCTGAAGGCTCCCTGATTAAATGACTCGAATGCATTATCACACAACCAGCGAGTTTTGGCGACACTAAATTGCTGCCTTCTCTCTTCTACAACACTCCCATGTGGAGGAGACGGAAGGAGGACTGGAAGACATGGTGGCTGCCTCGCCCCGATGGTTTGCACAGCATTCCCCTTCCCTGAAAGGAAGCCTTCTCTGTAGCTCCTGCCATCCATATTATCACCAAGTCTCCTTCCTCAAACCACCTTTATTCTGAGCAATGTAATTCTTGATGAACCACACAATCAAACCATCAACTTTCCACAAGATCCTGGCTCAAGATGAGTTTCACATTTCTGAGAAGTTTTCAGCACCTAAGTCACTGCTCTTTCCATTTTTCCTAACCACAGAGAAAAGAATCATTTCAGTACCAATTACCTTTTGTCTCCCAACACCATCATTCCCAAATCTAACCTGTATCTGGACTAAGACTGGACAGATAAATTCAAAAGAAAAAAAAAAAAAATCATCAGCACCAAAGTAATTAAGCCCACTAACCTGACTTGAATTCTAGACCAGCAAATACTTTTATCTGGTATAAATCCTCTGCCTCTGTTAATTTCTGGACCCCGTGGTAGAGAGGAATAACAACCATTTTTAATATTGTGGACCAGAGCACTGTTTTTTACATGCCAATTACTCTGCTTGCAAAATTGCCATGGATGGCTCCATCCTAAGCCACTGCCTCCATGCTGTCTACCCATGGCCCGTTATATTCTCTACAGATGTCAGTTGGTACCCCCTCTCACCACCCCTCACCCCAAGCAATGGGGTCTCAACAGTATCCTTAGTCATTCTCAACCAACATGCATTTTCAATCCAGCATTTGTTAGGCTAGAATGAGTAGTGCATTCTTTTAGGTATAAAAATGGACTTTACGAAGACACAGAAAGTAGATTCATCTTTTATCTTTAAAGCTTTTGGTCTATTGGCATGTACTTCATTACTCCTGTGGGAGAGGTTAGTCCACATGACATCTGCAATGACAGAACAGGCCCCGGGGGAAGCATGGATGAACTGTAATCAATTAAATAACTTATTCTGGAATGATGCAGATTCTGCTATAATAATGTACAAACTGCTAAGTGAGTTAAAAACCGTTTTCAGAAGCTCTCTCTCTCTCTTGTCTCTGAGTACCCTAAGTTCTTTCATTCTTGATCATGTGGTTTTCTGTATGAAATCCACACACAGACAACATACTTGCTTGCTTTCTTCAGCCTCCTGCCACGTGACCTGACAGAGTCAATATGAGCTCAATAGGCTCTATCAACAGGTCAGTGAAGGCTCGCGGGCAGCCTTGTGCCCCCCCTGCTGGCAGAGTAGCTCCAGACACCCAAGGCAGGAGCCCCGCTGCGGAGGGCGGCCAGCCTGGGCTCAGGAATCCCTTTGCTCCTGAGGGTACAGGCTGGGTTCCACCTGCTAGGGGACAGCCTTCTTCCTTGCAGCAGGCACACCACATTCCTCTAAGCCACCAGAAAAACCATCCTGCCTTTGCATTTCTCAAGCAATGCTATGTCCTAAGCTCAGAAAATGGCACAATCAATACTAAAAGGGAAGAAAACAGATTTAGCAACTTCTTTTTTAAATGGTAAATCAGATTAAAGATCGTCTACTAATCATCCGTCCTATATTAAGCTAAAATGATAATCAACTACAATAAAAGTAGCTTATACAAACACACATTAACTTGTATCAGTTTTTAAAACTTTTTTATTTTTAAATTTTTTTTTAGTTTTTATTTTATATTATCTACAAAGTAAAAGTGTTTTCCCTTAACTTAAAAGTAGCACCACTGCCTGTTGACAGTGATCACCTCATCAAACTTGATTTATAAATAATAATCCATCAGTTTGACGATAAGAATTTACTGAACCTTTTTCAAGTTTAGTAAAAGGGGCTTTCCAAGTCTTGATTTTTAGCGGTAATAGCAGCAAGAATCACTCGTTACTTCTTTTGCTAGCTGATGAGTTCATGACTTTGAAGGGTCATTAGAAAATAAATAACTTCCAGTTTTCAGCAAGCAGAGTTGGGGCACTTGCATGGAATTACGGGATACCCGCAAGGGCCTACATGCCTCTACTCAGTCCAAATGTCTTCCACTGCAAGGTGAACTGTTAGCATTCCTATTGGATGTTACGAGAAATCAATTTTTTTTTTAAAAAAAAAAATGAAATGAAATTCTAGTTTTCTGTGCTTCCAGTTGGTAGAAGCAGTAGAAGGGAGGAGGGAATTTGGCCTTTTGCTTCCTCCAGGGCAGCCTTACAACTGCTGTTGGTGGTGGGCTTGTACTGTAAAAAAGAAGAGTGAATATTTAAACAGAAAACTGGCAGGACCGCACAAATTTCTCTAATGTTTTGGCAACACATACAGCCTCATGCTATCCTTAGAATATCAGCTTAAACCAAAAAAAAAAGCAGGCTTTCTTTTTCCCTCCCACCTACACCAAGGGGTAAACTGGTCAAACTAGCAAATACACCTTTTCATATAATGCTCCAAGGACGATTTTCAAGTTGCTCATGGGAAAAGGAGGAAGGGGAAGCCACGTTCACCCCAAATTAGCCAAGCACTAGTATTTACTTTTGGATTAAAAAGGTTAGACTATGAAATATTGCCATAGCAGCCATCAAATAGTAGAGTCCACCCTTAGGGATAAGCTCCAGCCCCTGCGCTCAGAATCAAAGGACAACACACAGACCTCTCCAGCCGTGACTTTCCAGAGGTGGCCTACCTTCCAATTAGACTAGAGCAACCCCCCACCCCCACGCCACATTGTTGGAATTCAGGAAGAAACTACTGCTCTGCAGCTCACTGTCATAGCTAGGAAGGCCAACACAGTCCAGTACGCCAGCTACCCAGAATGCTGCTGCTACCAATCCAGACCCTGGCCGCCCTCCCTACAGAGAACACGCCTCCTCTTCTCCTTGACATCACAGCCACGAGAATCCAGGAGCTTCACACACTGACCGATCTGGCCTATTCTCAAACAAGATCTGAAGCGTTCACTGTCATTCAGCATTCGAGTCAACGGTTTGTGGTGTATCAGCCCCTACACACACACGCCTCACCTGAAGGGTGCGTCATATAAGGGAAATGCGCTGTTGTCGAGACTGGAATGGGCTGTAGTGCACTTTGAGCGATGGCGGCCTGGGGACCGCCAGGTGGCTGGGTCGTCATTAGCATCATTGGAGCATGAGCAGTTGGATGAGAAGGAACCATTCCTGACTGTACATGAGCCTGAAACAAAGAGCTCATTTACGCAAACAGGCAACATCTTTGGCTTAAACAACATGTCAACTGTGTTCTCATTTTGCGGAAGACTGAAGGACAACTGAGGGCTTACTTTCTCAAGGTGGGCTCCCTATTTGGTTACAGTTGACTGAGGAGCAAACATCCTCCAACCATGGATAGAATTCTACTGATACAGAAGAGCACGCACCAAAGAGATCTGGATGGAACCCGGGGCCGAGACATTCCGGGCCTCTCCTAGCCTGACTCTCCGCACAGATCTATGACCATCTGGATCCTAGGTTCACGATATTGTCAAGGAGGAAAGCCTTTCAAAAAGGCAGCATGTGAGGGGTGACTGGAGCTTTCAAAACTTACTACATGGCAAAGGCACAAATCAAATACTGACAGGTATGTGACATCTAAGTTAAAAGACAACATTTTGCTGAAGAAGAATATCTTACAGTAAACTTAACTAGTCAGAGATTTATCACTTAGGGTTCTTCAGTTCTCCAAATGCACATGTAGTTTCTTTCTCCTAATCTCTAACCACGGTACCTCTTTACTACTCACAAATGCCTCCATGAAGGGCAGGCAAGAGGAATTAAAGCACACTTCAACAAAGTCTGCTTTACTGCTGCTAGCAACTTTGCTAAGAGATTGAATGATGGGAAGTGGAAAAGATTCTTTGATCTTATGTGACTGGGGTAATTGAAAGATGTGTTCCCATTTTTAAGGTGGTGAAACGGTCAGCCCAAGTTGTGTCGTGAGTGAGTCAGTGGTGCCAGGAAGAGCACTCCCTTGTCCTGACCCCTACACCATGAACACTATTCTAGCCCATGCTAAGACTTGAATGAAAAACTCATACTCTTTCACGCTAGAATTTCAGAAAAGTCTATGTAGTACTTTTTGGGCCTCCCTTGTAGATCATGTGTTTTTTCTCTTCCTAGACAGTTCAGAAATCACCTCAAGGTGAGGCTTTCGGTTTACATTTCTATTCATCTACTAAACTAGCCAGAGCACATCAAATTGCCTTGAAATCTTAGTTGTCCAAGCATTTTACCCAACCCCATAAGATGCTAATGAGACTGCATACTAGGCTAAAAACTCTATTAGGTCATGAGGTCCAAACTTCCCAACACCCACTACGTTCCATTATAAGTCTTTAACCCCTAAGAATTCACTTGGTGACTAAATAAATCCATCCCTCGACTGGAAGGCCATTCTGAGACCTCCTCTCCCACCCAAGCCATCTCAATGACAAGATACTAGGCACTCAGACCTTTAAACACCATTTGACCGAAGCTGGCGCTGAATATCGAGGAGCTGGGACTTGAAGATTCTAAGATCCAGAGGGTTCAGTTAATAGAAAACCACGCAGACCAACCTCCTTCACCTTCAGCAGCAAACCACCTTGCACATCACCTCTCCCTTCAGCCTCTTCATGCAGATGACCGTCACAGAGACCTGGCCATCTCTTGGCAACCTGAGAAGCCTAAGGGAGCTGCTGAGCCCCACACACTCCCAGAACGGGGATCCCGCTCTCCTCCCCCAAGGCCCTGCTCTCCAACCCTAGCACGCTGTACCGACCCTTTTCATGAAGCATAAGAATGAGTCAGGAAGAAACTTGAACCAGACAGGGAGAGGCCTTTGGGAAAAACTCATCCTGAGGACATGCTCAAGTTTTCCAGCAGCCAGACCCAGGGTCAGTCACCTCCAGAGTGCAGGGGACGTATGAGGCCCCAGACCTTTCATACTCACAGCACAGAAGCCATATAAAACAAAGCAAAGCAGACACAGAGAGAAGGAAAAAACATGTTGCACTCCAAAGACAGTCTTCAAGTTTCAATTGTGGGACATGAGTGAACTTGCTACTAAACAACTTCTCCCATTATAAAACCACACAAACATTCATTGATGGCTAGATCACATGTATTTGAAGGATAAAGGGAGACAGGTAAAGAGCTTCACACATGGGCTTTTCTAGCTTGGAGAATGTCTGGTTGCTCGCTGAGAATCTGAGAATCTTGACATTCTACTTGGTCTTCAGAAAGTTGGTTAAAGTTGGTTTACCTGAGGTACGTGGGCCATGTGGGGTGGGTTGGTATATGCAGGCTGGACATGAGAGGGGTGAATCGTAAAGACTGTTTGTTGTGCTGCTGGGAAACTATTTTGTGGAGATTGTGTATTTGAGCCCGGTGTCATGGAAGGTGGGGTCGGTGCCAGACCGGCATGGTAAATGGCCGGCTGCTGCTGAGGGTTTGCCAGATGAAGGGCCTGCGCAGCTTGGTGCTGATGGTGCTACAAAACAAGAAGAAGGAAGAATTAGTGACGAGCACCCTTCCTCCATTCATGCAGAGACTGAGGTTAGTGAGGAAACCAGCAGAAAAGGAGGATGCCCACAGGAGGAAGAGAGCTGGGCCAGGAAAAGGGACCGACCCAGAACTGCTGCTGCCCCAGGCCAACACAACCCCCTTCTCTCTTCTGCACTGGTGGATGTCACAGTATGGACATACTCATAGGTGTGCAGAGAAACTGTCTCGGGTTGCAAAGAGAATTGATGACCCTAAGAAAAAGATCCAACTTCCTTAGACTTAAGGTTTTGAGATGGTATAGATTAAGCAGGAGCACCAGAACCATACAGCACAAAGGCCCTAACCGGCACAAAGCATGAGAAGACAAGAGACCTGTCTTCTTCCCTTCCTTCTGCAGGACTTTTCTGTGCATTTTCAACACTCAAAAATAAATGAAGCTCAGGTCTTATATATTTGGAGATCTTCAATAATGCTACTGAAATCCAATCCATGACAACCAACCCTGTGAAACTCTGGTCCATGAAGATTTTTTTTTTCCCTATGGATAATTTCATCTTTGCAGACTTAAAAACTTCATTTTAATCCTTAATAAGAAACTAGTCTTCAAAACTGAACCGCCCATAACTGAAGTTTTTGAGAATAAAGCAATGTCTAGTCAAAAACTACTGAAATACTTTGGAGAGTAAGAATGGAATAAACTTCTCTAAGGGAGAGAGCGCTTTTAAACATCATTAATAATGATTTTGAGAGATTATTCCCATTTGGAAAAAATTTCATTTTTCAGTCATTAATTTTAAAGACTAATTTCTGTTTTAGGGGAAATTGTTTAAATAGTCATAAAAATTAAACATTACATAAAGCAAACCATAAGGAAGTCATAAATCTTTACGAAGATGGTCCCCCAAAAAAGTGTTTGTTTTAAACAGTAACAATATCTTTTCCCACCATTTTCAATATTGGTTCAAATGACAAAGGCAGATAGTTCTCCTTTACCTGCACAGGGCTAGGTGCAGTGTGGCTTCCCGAATGTTGGTTCTGTTGTTGTCCAGTAGGGGTGGCAGAAGGCTGAGGATGTGGAGTATGTGGGTGCAGGGTAGCATTAGGATGAGCATACTGCTGAGCAAGGGAACCAGTAGAAACTAAGCAAAAGAAAAAAAAAGGAAGACTAAAGCCACTGCTTTATATGATAACATTAACTACTCCTCTATAACTCTCATTAACTATGTATATGTTGGTCAAAAACATCTAGCTTCTGTCATTACTAATTTCACTTCTCTCAAGAGGATCTCACACAACTGGCATCTATTAAATTATGAACCCTCTTAAGATATAAATTACTAAATAACCATTACTAACATATCTCACTAATATTGATTTTAATGATCAGTCTAAAACATTCTAAAATCTAATTCATTTGAATTTCACAAAAATAAATACTAGAAAAGAAAACTTAAAAGTGTAGGCAAACCCTACAGAGAATGTGCATGTTTATCTAATATAATACAATACATTTAGATTCAAATATAATGATAAAAACACTGCTAGGCCATCATTTGGCTAACCTCACCATGCTACTGTTCTGGAGTTGACATATTATAGTCCATATGCACACAGCCTCTCTCTAGACTGTATATACAAAATGCCCACATAGGTATACCCTGAACAATTGTGGCTCTAAAAAAGTCAAGCACAATACTCTAAATTAACAATGAGATCTATTTTTTTCTCCTGCAGTCAAATTCAGAAAATCTCCTTGTGTAAATAAAATAAATAAATAAGCAAAGCACATTTCTGCCATCCTGTAAAGCTTCGCAGAGACTGGCCCAGAAAGCCATGATCATTTTGTAATACGGAGTTAATAAAACTTTCTGAGCTGTAAAGAAAATTTAAATTCACCACTCAAAACTATCCATTCCTCAAGCTAAGTTAAGGAAATTAGAAGAACTAATTTAAATGTAGAACTTAGTTTGTTAAGAGACAGAAATAAAACCAAATATTGGTGAATGTCAGAGTATTTTGGTTACTATTTAAAAAAACAAAAACAGAAGTTGCTTCTATTTCGCAAGGTTTCCAAAGGCAGAATGTTTGAAAGTATTATAAATCTGAGATTATAAGAAGGACAGAGAATAAAAATGTTTACCTGTGAGATATATGTTAACCCACAAATCCACCCCAGAATTCCTCAATAGCTGAGCTTGTTTTTGCAATGACCCTTGAAGACACTCCTTCTGGTCTCTCAACACACAATACTATAAGTTACTATAATTATAGGGCCCACTGTAGGCAGAAAAGAAACTTTCCCTTTCGCTGTCAATCCCCTGCTCCAAAGTCTAACTTGATTAAGTGACTGGAGTTAACGATGAGCGTCATGCAGAGGGTTAGGTACGTGAAACAAGAGTTAAGCACTGTTAGGACACACCATTCAGGGCTTCGGGAAACCTAGGGCCAGGAAATTCAGTCCTGTTTTCCCTATGGCTTCGAAGACCCCAAAGAGCCTCTGCTCTGTTATGTTATGATCACCTGTGCATCCATCGCCAGAAACACAGTCTGCATTAGTGGACTTGAATTCATAAACAAAAGGAATGTGGTTTGTCCATTAGGAAAAGCTTTCTGATCATAAGACAAAAGACACTAGGAATGTGCTAAGGAGGATGACAGGACCAGAGCTAGAGCTGGAAGGGATCTCAGAGTTCATTTCATTTAACCCCCCTCATTTTACAGATGAGGGCACTAAGCTCCCCAAAGGCCCAGTGCCTGACTTTAAATTACAAAAGTTAAGACTACAGAAAGGACATGAACTCAGGTCTTCTGACTCCAATGCTCTTCCCATTGTACCCTTCTACATCCCAAGACATTTGTGCTCCCTCATTGTCTAGATTTTATGACATAGGAAAGAGATGTGATAGGACATTCCTAAAGTCAAAGGGTCAAAACAGAGAAATTCTCAAGTACCACAGTTCCATGAAATTATTCTCAGTCTGAACAAATTCAATGGCTTAACTAAAAACTACCAGCCAAACCCATCCAACAAGTTTACTTTCCTTTTCCCATAGCTGTCTAACTATGGTCTAAACAGAAATGTTTACGTTTATAATTCTCCATGGCTGTAAGAGGGAAAATACTTTGACACAAAAGGTCTTGATTTTTTAGTTTGACTTACCTGTCCTTACTAAAACTTTACACAAATAGTTAAATTAGAATAGCAGATTCTGTTTTGAAGTAAATAAATTTAACTTAAGGTCAATCTTTAGTCATTCATTCCAAATTTACATTCATTTCCAAACCAAAAAAACAATGGTGACTTTTCCTTGTCTCGCTAAAAGAAACTTAATTGCTTCATTTGTAGCAGAACCAAACTCCTCTCAGAACATGACTTTGTAGTAATATATATATACCAATTATATATCACAACTGACTCAAAACCCAATTTATGAGTTTTTGTGAGGGTCTTAGAAGCACAGACCTTCTAAAGTTTCCTAATTTATTTACTTTACCCTTGAACACTGATTTAAACAAAAAAGTGACAAATTTTTCTACTAACACCACACCCTCCATTAACGCAAATCCTGGCTTCTATACTAATCACTTGTGTAGAAAATGAAATTAGCAAGTTTAATGAATAACTTAAATTCATAAATGAAGGTTAAAAAATGTCTAAAATTATTACTCAAAGAATTCAGCTTAAAGATGTTTTATGATGGAGAGACTGTAGTCTTTGAAATACCACTACCTTTTACTCTTCTATGTCTAGATTCAAAACAGAACAATATTATGTTCTATACAAATACTTCTAGAAGGGCTAAATCCATATTCCAACTTTGAATATTTAATGGAACTATTTCAGGTTGACACAAGCATTTTCAAATACTCTTATATTCATCTCTGGACTTATTACTTTTATGTTGGTTAAAAAAATTCACTCAAAGACACAAACACACACACATCTTTTCCCTATCAAAACTAATAAAAGTTTAAAGGCAGAAGACATAGGGGAGCTTAAAAAAAAAAAAAGGTGGGGGACAGGGAGAAAGGTAGATACTTTAAAATTAATTGCATAGTATAAATTATACTTAAAAAAAAACACAAGTTACTTATAAGTCAAAAAGATGCCAGACACCAGGAAGGAGACTTTAAAGGTTTTAGAGAGAAATTCATATTGCATGAAAGAAGTCCTATTCTCTCTTGTTCTTTGGGGAATTTTCTTTGCTTTTTCTCTAGTTAACAGAAAAATAGATGTGTCAAGATCAAATAATAGCAAATTTAGACCACTTGTTCCCTATGAAGGTTTACGCCTTTGGGAAACCTATGATTCTACTATATATATATATATTGTGTGTGTGTGTGTGTATACATACATACATACATATACATACACACACACACACACACACACAGAGAAAGATTATTTCTCCTGACTAGGGAGTTGTTTTCTAGAATTTGACACTGAGTTTTTATAACATTCTAGAATTTATATGAGTTACTACCACTGAGGCTGAGGACTAGCAGAAGGGAAATTGGGAGGGAGGAGGCAAATTAAAAGCAATTTAAGAGAATTAGGAAGGGGAATTTTCCTTTTAAAAAGAGAAATAAAAACTTTAAATTCAGAAAATGGGCTATGAAGCTATATTTGACAAACATAATAAAAATATACTTCAGTTCTAAATTTCAACCAACTCATGAAGAGACAAGAAATAGGGGAAGGAATGGAAAGAAGAAAGGCTAGTAAATGATACTAGGAACAAACATGTGGAGACATACTAACGATAAAAAGAGGTGGAAGAGATTCTGAAGTAACTTAGTCAAATTTAAATCCTTTACCTTAGCTAGTCAATGAAAAATCATAAATGACTTGGTATTCTGATTAGTCCTTCAACAATTAAACATCATCCATAGTTCAAGTTTTAGCAAATATTCAGTTAGTTCTGAATGGAAATTCTACAGCAGTTTCCAGGGAGGACAGAGACTGAAGGTCCTTTCCAGCTCTAATGTTTTGTATCTATGGCCATGCAAAGCAGCACTATCTCATACAGTAGTTAGCTAAGAAAGAAAAAGTTCAGTGCTAACTCAGAGATCCACCAGCCAAGTTAAGGAGGGAATGGGCATTCTTAAATATAAATATCAAGAGGACAAGTAATAAAATATTACAAATAAGAAATAAGTCAACTTCATGATCTTATTCCATTAAATTTCATAATAAAAGACTGTGTTTTGTTTTAAAAGCAGTTTTACCATATTGACTTTGGATGCACAAGCTGGGAGAGTTCTCCCAATGTAGCACAGATTTGAAAACAAAACCCAAATGTTTCAAATTAATGGTGAAGAAAAAGGGGAAGAGAAAAGATGTTGGAAACTTTAGAAAGTAAACGAAAAAGTAACTAGAACAAATCAGAACAAACTGGCTTGACATGAAGGGAAAAAAAAAAAGAAGAAAAAAAAAACAAAATGAAGTCACAAAGAACATTAGCATTAGCAACTCAACTGTTAGTACCTAAGACTGTGTCTCCCTTTCTCAGAGAAGGGAAAGTTCTGCTGTATCAAACAATTATACTTTAAGTATTAATGATTAAAGACTGTGACCTTTCAGCTACTTACCAGGAAAACTTCTTTCAAGACTACTGCCAGAGACAGTAAGATGGTGAGGCTAACTACCACAGAGACCTCAATTTAAGTATTAAAGAACTGACAAAGCCTTTCACATACTGTAAACATATACATACAGTTTCCCTTTAAGAGTACATACATACAGCAAGACTCCATTTTAAAGAGTATCTATTAAAGGATTAAACTTGTTAAAATGTCCATATACCAAATCAAAATATATACTGAGTTCTATTTTAGCAACGTAATTTTTGGATACCAAGTCATAATATGCTAGGAAACTGTACACTCTTAAATGGAAAAAAAAAATCTGTTAAAAAAGACAAAGATATTTGATAGGTGTGTCATTTGAAAAAAATCCAACTACAAAGATTACTAGACATTTCACACGAAATTTAAAAATATTAATAAAATATATAAATATTGCTAAAAAAAATTCCTGTTTTGTTTCCTATCCAAGTATTACTCTAATGTGTATTTGAGGAGTTGCTCTACGGATGCAGATTAAGCATCACTACCAGGTCTTTGAAAGTCCAAATCCATCACTTTGTCAGATACAATATTTGGCTTTTCAAGGCTGTCTTTTTTATGACACAAAATAAGGTTCTAGGAGGAAATGTCTTCCCACTTCATTCCAAACTGGCTCATGATGTATTTGTTCTTCCCTTGACCTGTATATTTAAAATCATCAATTTGATACCATTCATTTATATAAATATAGCATATTCTAGTAAAAGATAAAAAAAGTTTTTCTATTTTGAGAGTTATTCACTTAAAAACTTCAAAAATTACATAATCTTTTCTAACCAGGAGACTTCAAAATAAAATTTTTAAAAATAGAAAAAACAAATTCTAGGTTGAATCCTAAGGTCCCCAAACAGTTCCTTTAAAGGATTCAATCACCTTACTCTGACACAAGATGAATGAACTGGTTTTATCTTTTTTCACTACAACCGAAATCATCTTACAAGAAACCTACTCAACATTTCCGATGATTGAGAATATCTTTGCTTGGTATACATAAATTAGTGTCTTAAAATAATTTTTCCAATTAACTCCAGCTTTTACAAACTGAGTATCATGATTTTTTTTTAAACCTTTGCTTTAAGAATGTTAATGAATGCCTTTGTCTGGTACAAGATTATTCAACAAGTCTACTCCTCTAACATATAATCTTTAAAATGTGTTTTCCTGTACAATCAAAATTAATATAAAAAACCCAACTCACTGGCAAAGTAGAAAGAAGGGCCTGTCTCCTTGTTGTATGGTAATTTGGGACATGCTGAATTTGGAAAATAGAAAGGTAAATTAGCCTTTTTAGGTGTGTACTTTCCTAATGTTCTGGAAAGGATGACATTCAATCACTTTCTTCAAGATTGCTTTCATGCAGAACTTATTTTATTGCTGACATTCAGTACTTTAAAACATTATCACTAAATTAACTGAAATTATATGGCACTGCCCCAACAGTCACTTTTCTTCTGTACTGGGGTGGTCCAGGTCCACATGTTGACTTGCTAATTGAAAGGAATAAAATTAATATATAACAAGAAACTCCTAAACAACTTTGAAGCAAATCTTGAACCCAAAATAAGATAATTTAGCTAAAAATTTACATAAGTTAACTCAAATGACATTTATAACAAACATTCAAATTTTACAGAACCTATTTTATGAAAGGAAGTTTCTAGGTTTCATTCAGTGGGCACTTAATAACTATTATTATCATCATCATCAATAATACAAAAAAGTACAAGAATTCAGACTTCCCAGTGGCTAAATATAAGAAACAAGCTGGCCCAGAAACCAGAAAATGGGAGAAAGATCACTCCTAAAAAGGGGGAAATTAGCTCTAGCCTTTACAATATTATCCCCAGCACCTAAGATAATACCTGGCCCATAAGAGACATTCAAAGATCAGCAATTGGATAGCCATTTACATACAAAGATCAGCAATTGTAGAGTTTATGGGTCCAACTAATCTGACAATATCTGTGCATCCACTGACAGCATTTTCAGCTTAACAGTATTACTATTAATGAACCACATAAGGTAAATGTGACAAAAAAATGGACAAAAAAGTGACATTAACTGTTCAGATGACATTCTATATACATTAGAAAGTTTAATTAAGTAACATTCAATAACATCTAAAATTCTTTTAAACCGATTTATTAAGATGTTACATCGTAAATATAATTATGTAAGGGAAAGATGAGTTATATATAATTATGCCTTGCTCTAAAGCAAGCCCTCTAAAGGGCTTTGTGTTAATTATAAATAACCAATGTGCAAACACATTTCTTTATACCTGGGCCTCCAAAAACTTATTATTTTAATAAATAGTAGACGACCCCATGAAAATAGCATATAACCAATGAAATGTGTCACATATGACTGTGAAGAACAATTGTTTTTCCTAGATTTCACTTTGGACTGTGGAGAATCCAAAGAAAAAGCCCAACAATAAGAAACAATAATATAAAATCTCCAAATCCTCTTGTCAAGTCTGAACTAAGCCCAACATGTTCAAATTATTAAAAAGTACTTAAAGACATAACTATGTCCTACCACTAAAGAGGGAAAAACATAATACCAAGTTTATTCCATCTCACAAGTCTTGTTTTTTATACTACCTCCTGCTATTTACCCAAATCTGAGGGGAATTTTCATGCTGCTCTCAAAAAGTACCATACTTATCCTAGTAACTAATTATACTACTGACAAAATCAAAAGTCAGTAATAAAAGAATACATTCAATTTTTTTTAAAGGCTACACTTAATACCATGCTACAGGAATATGGTTATCTTATGGAAGAAAAGGAGAAAGAAGTTGAAAGAAAAGTAGGAAACTCCACATCTTTGTAACATGCAAAAATACTACCAAAAATTTTAAGACACTGTCACTGAACATTTTAAGCAATTCATTTTAACCACCTGTAAGGCTAATGAAATGTGTTTAAGTTGCAACAAAATGATTTTGAAAAACCTTTGAAGAATTCCAGCTTTTATACACATGCACTTTATCTTCCGTTCACATTAGCACTAGATGAGTTACTTATTACTGGCTGGAGATAAATTGAGTAAGAATAACTACCTTGCACATTTTACTTTTCAAGATAACAACACTGAAGTTGTAAATTACAATTTGTCCTTCATAGCGCCACTGACAAAAATGGAGTAGTCTGATATTGCTGTTTAAAGAGAGGGATAGGTCAAGTCAGTCATGTCCCTGGTTATTACACTAATGATATTTTTAAAAGATATGGCAGAGAAAACTAATGTCAAAACTGGAAGTACTTCATGACTCTATCTCTCTATTTAAAATAATACAACACTTTCTAAGTGAGTTAACTGAAAGCTTGAGCTTATTTATCAATTAATATGACACTAAGAAAGTATGTGATTAAATAACTGGGCAACAGTGCCTATAATTTTTAACTACAAAATATTCAGTGTGACTGCAAATAAGTGGTAAACTTCAAAGGCAATGTTGATCTTTTAAAAACAAAGAGGGCTTAAAATTCTGGAAAAATTAAGCTCTCTAAAAATTGATAAACAGATCTCAACCAGGATTTCTTTATCACATGATACTCTCTTGGAATATATAAAAGCAATGAGAAAGCCAAAGTGTTAATATGAGAAACATGTGAAAAATGTCTAATAATCACTTATAATAGATACTGTCAAGAGCACAGCATCTGTAATACTATTCAATGATTATAAGTACAATCAAAATTGTCCCCAAAATGAAGGTGCCATCTACCAAAAGTATGGCAGTAAAAGACAGCTTATAAAATGACAAAAAGAAATCTTTAAAAGAAATCCTAAAGATTTTGATCGGGATTAGAATGGAAGCCAAAGGAAATGATACAGAAAACTTTCATTCCTCCTGCAATCCAAATTTCACTCAACCTCTAAGAAAACAATAGGGTATACACAAACTGCATCAGGAAGTACTGCTTTTAGAATAGAGTTTATATACTTTCATTTAAATCCCTTAGTACAATAGAGTTTATACACTTTCATTTAAATCCCTTAGTACTGAGAATAAGAACTAAAGAACTGAGTTATTTTCAGTTTCATGCCATGAGATCTTAAAAACATTTTCGTTTAGAAATGGTTTTGATTAAGAATTACAAGAGCCTATACCAAGTTTGGATTCAGAAGGACATGAGTTCAAATCAGACTAAGATTTTATAAGCTACGTGGCCCTTGGCAAGTCACTTAACCTCAAATGCCTTAAAAAAAAAAAAAAAAAAAATTATAGAGCCTGAGCAACATTCAGCTGCTTTGACTCTCATATGGATGAGAAATAGGATTTTTAATGGTTAAAATGGAAGATGTACTCTACTCAACTGTTTTTTAAATTCAGATCTTTTCACAAAAATCCTGTCAGAGAAGCCCTAGAAAGATGTCTATGCCTAAACTTCTTGTATTTTTCTATTAACATTGAAAAGGAAGCAAAGAGTCTTCATGTGCCACAAAAAATTGTAAGAGGTTACATAAACGTTATCGTTAAAACGACACTTGAACAGGGTATTCAGAAACTGAATCAATAACACTTTTCTACTATTAAGTTAAATTCAAACTAGTGCACGCTACCTCCTCTTCCCCCCAAAATTTATTTTTTCTAACAGCAAATTTCCTTTCCTAACGTTTTCCTCGCTTTGAACTAGGAATCAACCCAAAAGAGTTTTGTTAGTTTAAGTACCAGTAAAATCCTTTTCATGCTGATCCTGAGTTTCAAAGGCTGTGTTGGCAAAGTACAAACTCTTAAAAAGGTTTTACAATGGTCTGGGGTTCAAGGAGAGCCAGTTGAAAGCCAGCATCTGCCATCTAAGGACAAGCCCAACTACAGCAGGCTCATCACTAGAAGACTGACAAATAGATCATTATTTTCCCAGCCATGAAAATTCAAGAAGATAGATACTAAGCTGCTGAATGATTGAGATCTTAACTTGTATAAGGAAGAATACATGTAAGAAAAACCTATGAAGGACTGATTTTTTTAAAAAATCCGTAAGAGTATTATTTTTAAATAGAAATGATTATACTTCAATATAATGTGGCTGCTGCCAACTTTTGGGTAAGAGCTAATGTATTAATGAAAAATGTATCAATTATTTCTATAATCTGAAATTATCTCTGAAATTCTGGATATTTGGTAAATCCAAACATAATAGACAAAGTCACTTTATTTTAAATATTATTTGCAGTGTTTGCATTTCTATAGGAGAAAGCTGCTGGTTTGGCTTAAACAAAGGTCTATCAAAATAACAAATTAAGCTAAGATCATGGCTTTTAAAAACTATTAAGTACATGATAAGAAGATTAAACACTTTACATTTTGCAATAGTTTATTCTATGCCTACTCATAGCATTTATTTGTTTAGGTTTAGGTAATTAAGATTATGTTTCATTTCAAGATAATGCCTATCAAAATGACAGTTCTAAAACATACATAAACCCCAATCTTTTTAGGCTATTTACTTCAGAGGCAGCATATTGAAACTATGTTAATAATATCTAAAGCTACTATTGACATGTGTGATTTTCTCTAAAAATTAAATGATTTGTTGTGAAGATTCTATGGGAATATCAGTTTTAACTAAACTTCCTTAATCCCTGTGTGTTGACTACATTCAATGCACAGAATATCACCATGCCACCTGTCAGGATTTGTTCAGTTCATTCATTTTGGTTGTAGCTCTTTTTTTTTCTAGTTCTGATTCTCACTACATTATTTCACAGAAGTCTCTTTAGGATCTTGTATCTTTCAGCATTTTGCTTTCACTTGTCAATCTTATTTACATCTCAGAACCCAATTATATTTATGCACTGCATTTGCTTTAGTCTTTTACATACTGCTGAACATTTATGTCTTCTTTAATGACAAAAATGAATGTCATTTAAAGCTTTCTACAGGGAGCTTTTATCTTTTTTAGCTTTATAAATCCTTTTATTGTTGAATATCAAAAAGATTATTTACACTTTACAACAGAATACCACTATTCCATTTACTCCCATCTTTTCAACAGTTCTTAAAAATGTTTAAATTTTTTTGTTTGTTTTTAGAATTCAAAGAGATAACATAAAATGTGCATCTAAATTTGGGGACACATCATTTTATACTATCATTTTAAAGTATGGCTTAATTAGAAAACCAAAGGATGAAGATGGTGATAAATGATAACATTTTAGCTTATATATATATAGCATCTTTTAAAAAAAATTATTTATATATATATATATATATATATATATATATATATATATATATATATATACACACACACACACACACATAAAAAATACATTACATATGTTGCCATGTCTCTACTTAACATCCTAAAGAAAGGGAATGAAGTGCACCTTACAGATAAAATATAGAGAAAGGTGATTTGGCAGGTAAAATTATATTCATTTTCTACAGTTTACTGATCCTTAAAGTTCTAGTATTAGAACTATTAAAATTATCTAATTTTTTAAAAAGTCATTTTCAAAGTTTTAAAGAGATGAAAAATAATCTCACATGATTTACTACAACATGAACATGAAAACGTTTCCTACCATACATCGCATGTGTCTGCTCATGAGCACCATACTGAGCTGCTGTGGAGGATACTAAACCAGGCTGGGCATGGGTTGGCGGGGCCATCATTCTAGTATTACCCTGTATCACAGGACTATAGACATGAGGATGCTGTGTTCAAACAAAACAAAACAAAACAAAACAAAACAAAACAAAACAAAACAAAAAAAAAAGGATAAAAATGTCAAAATAGCATTTAGATGTCAAGAATCTTAACTCTGTAGATCATATCTCAAGTTTTCACAAGTAACTATCATTTCAGAAGACCTAAATTAACAGAGAAGGGAGAGCAAGAGAACATTCATATAGTGCTATAGCAAATGAAAAAATTATATTTCCTTAAGTCTTTTAAAGGGATTATTGCTATCTAATAAAGAATAAGAAAAAAATTTATCAACTTTTCACATGATAATGATGAGAATGTCTAGCAAACACTTCAGAAGCTATACTAAACAACAAATCAAGTACTTGCAGGTATCAAGCTTATCACTAAAATTACACTGGTTAGGGTAAAGAAAATTAGGATGCAGAAATATTTGCTATCAAATTGCAAAAAATAAAAGCAGTCACATGAGAAAGAAGAACTTGTCAAGTGATGCTTTACAATTCAAATACAAAGCAAAAGAAAATGAAAAGAGGTAAGGGGGAAGAGCCTCACCTGAGATTGATAATGTGGCACATGCTGAACAAGAGGCTGATTGGGAAATTGCTGAGGGCTGTAGGCCACATATTGTGCTGAGTAGGCTGGCGGCGTGGCCACGATCGGTGGGCCTGCAGCTGAGGCAGGGTGCATCAGGGTGTTCTGGGGGTGCTGATCTTGCCGCTGTTGGGGCATATTTGGTACTACAAAAGACAAATTTATATAAGGAAATAACTTTCTCTTATGTTCAAAGATGTAGCATTGTTGGGGACAGGATAAAGATGGTTTTGTCTTCTGTGGACTTTTTTTTTTTCTCACTTCCCTTTCCCCACCCTCCATTATTTTGTTAGTTGTTACATTTGGATTGGTTTTTTTTTCCCATTATGTAAAGAAAATGGAAAAAGAGTCAAGCAGTTATTTCCTTATTGTGTATTTGCCAACACACACAGATCCAAAAGTACACATATATTGACAAGTTTGCTCTTTAAAAGAGTAGGTGGTACATGGGTAGAACCTCGGACCTGGAATCAGAAATTAGTTCAAATACCACTTCAGACTCTTAATAGCTACAGGACCTTGTAATTGTGACTTAAATGTCAGCTTATCTCAATTTTCTCATCTTAAAAATAGGGATCACATTATTTAATAGAATGGTTATAAGGAACAAATGAGATACTTGTGAAGCACTTACCACATCTGCCTGGCATATAATCTACTTATTATATGTAATTAAGTTAGACATATTTAAAAATATGGTGTGCTAAGATGATGTTTGCAGTCTTATACCAATGCTTTGTCATGGCATGTAGGCAATTGTTGCATATCCAACAGACTGTTATATGAGGAACACCTTAGCTAATTAATCAGAAGTTTGGCCCTCTTGGTGACAAATCATTTGCCCACAATGATCCATAAATTAAAAATGTACTAACTGAATTTTAAATAACTTTATTACCAATGGAGATAGATGCTAAACTGTGAACCTTTATATTCATTTATATTATATTTATATAAACTGTGAAACAAGGAAAAGGAAAACTTACTACCAAAATTACCACCAAAGCAAAACAAGCTTATTATGACCTTTGGAGACAATACCCTGAAAGAGACATTTATTAACAAGAAAAGGATATAAGGCTGAGAAATCTAAGATTCAGTTAACAGGAAAAGAAATCACCAACACTCATAAGTTGCACCTCTACAACTTGATTAGACTAAGCTCTATGGTTCATTGAAGTATTTCTCCATTTCTCTGCCTCTGATGCTTGCATTCTTCAGAACCCAGAAAACCAAAGGCTTGCCCAGACTGAAATCTTCTCTACCTTTCTAATGTTCATTTCTGGACTCAGCATATTTACAAATGTAGACTGTCCCTCACTTCATTCATGTTACACAAGCTAGAACCGCCCACCCAGGGAGAAGGCAGAAGTAAGGTCCTACAAATCAGCACCAAGAGTCAAGAGGCAGAACACTGGGTAGGTCACTGTTTAGCTCTAAATTGTGGCGGGAGGGATTCCATCTTCTGCAATATCTGAAAGCACTTTTCCAACACTGGGCATCATGTTCTGTGATTATTTTTTTCCCCCTCAATCTATGCAAGTTTCATCCTCATATATCCAAGAAAGAATGTTTTTGTTTTTGTTTTTTTAATTTTAATAGTCTTTTATTTACAAGTTATATGTATGGGTAACTTTACAGCATTGACAATTGCCAAACCTCTTGTTCCAATTTTTCCCCTCCTTCTCCCCACCCCCTCCTTCAGATGGCAGGATGACCAGTAGAGGTTAAATGTATTAAAATATAAATTAGATAAACAATAAGTATACATGACCAAACCATTATTTTGCTATACAAAAGAATTGGACTCTGAAATAATGTACAATTAGCTTGTGAAGGAAATCAAAAATGCAGGTGGGCAAAAATAGAGGGATTGGGAATTCAATGTAATGGTTCTTAGTCATCTCCCAGAGTTCTTTCGCTGGGTGTAACTGGTTCAGTTCATTACTGCTCCATTGGAACTGATTTGGTTCATCTCATTGCTGAGGATGGCCTGGTCCACCAGAATTGGTCATCATATAGTATTGTTGTTGAAGTGTATAATGATCTCCTGGCCCTTACTTGTTTCACTCAGCATCAGTTCGTGCAAGTCTCTCCAACCCTCTCTGAAATCATCCTGTTTGTCATTTCTTACCAAACAATAATATTCCATAATATTCATATACCACAATTCCAAGAAAGAATTTGAAACGCAATGAATTAGCCAATGAAGACCTTGTGGTTTCTCTTTTATAATTGTAAGATGAAACTACTTATATCCAAGATATATTAAGAAATATTAGACAAAAACCATTCCATGACACAGGTGGAGTAGGTGAAGAGAAAAATGAATTTTTGAATTTTTAAAGAATTTAATATTCAGTTATGGAATATTGTTCTACACGAAATGATCAGCAGGATGATTTCAGAAGGCTTGGACTTATTTACAATACTAAGCGACTAGAACCATGAGAACACTATATTCTGATGGACGTGAAGAGATCATCAGTTCCCAATAGACTTGTGATGGAGAGAGCCATCTACATCCAGAGAATGGACAAAGAGGACTGAATGTGGATCACAACATAAAATTTTCACCTTTTTGTTGCTTCCCCCCCCCCCTTCATTATCTGAATTTTCTTGTGCATCATGAAATATACATATAGATATATAATGTATATGTGTGTGTGTGTGTGTGTGTGTGTGTGTGTATATATATATATATATATATATATATATATATGAGAGTTGCACATACTGAATTGTTTGCTGCCTAGAGGGATGGGGGAAGGGAAGGAGAAAAATTTGGAATGCCAGATTTTTTCAGGGGTAAATGTTGAAAAGGGCAACTTCCACTAATTTTATGTTCTTCACATTTCTGAATACTCAACTTCTGTGTAATTATTACTGGCTCTGAAGGTCTTTCTTTAATTTTTGCTAAGTTCTTCAATGGCTTGACCACTATGGCTTTTATCTCTTGTGAGCTCTTCTGTGCAATACGACCCGAGGCACTCATGATAATGAAAATGCTACCTACATCTGAAGAAAGAATTATGCAGATTGAACCTTATTCATTTTTGTTTTCCATTTTTTCTATCTTGCGATTTTTCCCTTTTGTTCTTATTCTTCTTTCACAACATGACTAATATAGAAAAATGTTTAACAAGACTGTAATGATTGTACATATATAACCAATATCAGATTGCTTGCTGTCCTGGGGATGGAGAAAAAATTGGAGGTCAAAATCCTTCCAACATAAATGTTGAAATCTATTTTTTATGCAATTGGGAAAAAATATTAGTTAGAAAAAAAAGATATATTGTATTGCTCTTCTTGAAACAGTTTTTCTATGGCCTCTGGAAAAGTGATTGATCTTTCAATAAAAAGCAAGTTTAAGTAGGAGATATACACCCAATTAAAGGAATGAATATCTGTCCATCAGATTTATTTGATGTCCTTTTTCTGTTGCTGTTATCCAGGAACACTATATGACTTCAATTATTTAGAACTATGTTCTGCATATACTAGAAAAACTAAGAGGAGGAAAGACACGTAATTCTGTATGAACATTTGATAAGTTGATTTACTTAAATCTTATTTAGACCAGCAATCTATAATTTTTTTGTCAAATACAATAGATGAATAATCTGGGCAGGCTTGAACTGGAAGAAGCCAATAGATAAAAAGGATTTCTTTTCTTTTTTCTTTTTTTTTTTTTTAAGAAAAAAGAAAAGACAATCAGGGTTAAGTTATTTGCTTAGGGAAACACATCTACTAAGTCCCTGAGTAGGCACTTGAACTCCAGTCCTCCTAACTCCATGCCTGGCACTCTACCTGCAGCACTACCTAGCCGCCCCCAAAACACAGCTGAGGAATCTTGAAGCAAAGTGTTTTTAACACCCCAAGCTGCTTGTGACCCCCAAGTCCGTCTTCTGATTCAGCTAAACTCCCCCTCAGTATGAGGTAGCTGATTCAGAGCAGAAGTTCAGCCTCAGGAAGACCTTGCTCTGATGTGGTTTGGCTGTGTGTGAGGGAGGACAAGTCTTAGTGACCACGGAAACACTAAAACTAAAAGAAGCTAAGGGAAAAGTCAGTCAGTTTCCTCCCTGGAAGGTTCCTACACCAAATGGAATAATAGAGGATCAGACTCCTTTTCCTCTTCCACTCTCAAAAAAACACCCTGATAATGCACAATGATCACCAAAAAATAAAAACAGGTGACTCAAATGCAATAGAAATACACAGAAGTCCTGACTGCAGAGCACCCTCCATCTCAGAGCCTCATCAGGGAAGCGGCCATGCAAGGTACTAGTGTTCCTGAGATGAGGGAACAGAGGGTGACTTTCTACTGTGGTTTTTCAAGGTCCATTCAACTGTGAGATCCTGGAAAGCAGGGACTCTTCTCTGGATCCCTAGATCTGATCAGGGCCTGGATATACAGTAGGTGTCTAATAAATGTCTGGAGAATAATTGCTCACAGACCTAGTAAGATGCCAAGCTGAAATTCAAAAAAGGTTTAGTGATTCTAAAGTCTGTGCTGAGTTCATACACATAAAAAAGTATGACCTAATCCCTCCCCAAAAACCAAAAAATAACTCATACAGAGAACATGAATAAGCCCAATGTTAACCCTGAAAAATTAAAATTTTTAAAAGGTGGAAACTCTTTTGTATGTGAATTAAAAGAAACAGTACAATGTCTTATTTGTCTCCAATTTCAGACTATAATTGGATGAGGTTTGCTTCTTCCTCTCAATACATTCATACTTTGTCACAAATGCCCTGCTCTCTGGCAGGACACTTCTTTTACTCACTGAATAGTAAAGAGACAATGGTCTGATAAAGTACAATTTTACATCACGTTTTCCTAAATGGCTTTTAGAAATTGATTTGGGAACCAAAAGTCTAAGCAACAAAAACATGAATCATTTCATTAAAGCATAAGCAGCAATGACTGATGTTATTTGGCAGTTTTCTATCTACAGCATCAAGCATTGTTATCTCAATTAATAATGAATCACCTAAAACTTTAAATGAATTATCAAATACTTTCTTTAGAGTCTTTTAAAAAATATTTTATAAGCTGAAGTTGAAATTTTTCAAGGTCTGGACAAAAGTCTTGGGAATATGAGACATTACTAAAAAGATTCTGCAAATATACTGAGAAATTTCAGGTACAATTGATAAACTTATTCTTAATTCAAAAGTTTAATATTCAAAAGCCAATATTTTTACTAGGAAAATGTAAGTAAAATTATAATAGTTGAATATCAGCATTGTCATCAAATATTCTGAAATAATTTTATTTTATTTCTACAAAGAACTATTAACTATTCCCTCCATTTCTCAAATAAGGGAGGAAAAAAAAAAAATCATGAACTCCCTATTGCCAAGATAGGTGAAAATAAGTTTTATAGAATTTTTCAGCAGCCTCCAAGTTTTGGTTTTGGGTTGTTTTTGGTTTTTTTTTAAGGTATATCTTTACAATCTTTCTAAGAACATCTTCGTTAATCAATTACAGAAGTTCTTAAACTGGGATCCATAGACCCCTTAATTCAGTGTGTCTATAAACCTGGAGGGGGGGGGAAGAAAATCTTTATTTTACTAACTCCTAACTTAAATTTATTATCTTTTAATTATGGATTTAATAAACATATTATTCTAAGAAGGAAGTCCACAGTATTATTACTACTGATATTAAAATTTATATAATGCCTGCTATGTGCTAGGAATTGTGGCAACAGACAAATGACAAAGCAGCAAATGCAGATACACTGGGAGCTACGGTCACAACCCTAGTACACAGATAGCCCAAGCCACAAAATCATCTCACTAGACTGAAGCACCTTTTTTTAAGGACTGCACCGCTTACCTCCTGGGCACAAGGACTAGAAAAGGTGTCCTAAAAACTGTCTGCTTCATTCAACCCTGGCCAGCTTACCATAGCAGGTAGGGAGCTTACCCTGTAGTCATAAGACAGAAAAAGGAAACTGGCCGTCTTGTGAAATCACGAGGGAAGCTTGTCTTTCTCTTACTCGTGGCTGAAAAGATTCTCGCCAGTCTTTTTTAATAGGCTCATCCTTTACCTAGCAGGTGGACATCTACCTCAGAGCCAGCGTAGCTTTCCAAAGCCTGATACGGTGTTTGCTGCTGAAAAACTCCAGAATCTGACCCCGGCCTTCGTCACTTGGGTCAGCCTGGGAGACCTTTTGCAAGGCTTGGTTGCCTAGAGAACGGCATCACCACTGTGGGTCTGTTTTGTGTCGGCATGCTCCTGCAGGTTTGGAGGATGGAGGATGCTCTCGTGCTTTCCCATTCACCAGTGGGAAAACAAGGCTGGGTGCCTGTTCCAAGCATGTTTTCAGTGATGCTGCCAGCTCCCACCGAGTAATTCTTCAATTTGAAAAGGTTACAAGTCAAGGCTAAAGTGGAGGAGAATTGATATGTGCCCTCAATGCAGCCTCTGAAGCTGAGATGCAATGAGGGAAGGGGGCGATTCTTTGCTTCTTGTGCTAATTTGAGCCTAACAATTCTCCCCAAGAAAACACAGGTTCTTCATCAGCCAGCACACCAGCCATACGCTGTAACCACTGGTTTCAGCAAACGGAGCCACTGTGAATGCTATGGATGAGTTCTCTTCCCCTGGCAGCATACTTTCCAGGGATGCACACACTGATAATGAGGTTGGCACGTGCACTGCCAGAACTAGCTCAGTGTTGGGAAGGACAGTGTGGAGAGGGGAGCTATGAGACTGACTACCAAACTGAAGGTCCCCACAGCTCTTGTGCTGACCTCATGGCTGTGTGCCTGACCTAGACAGTCTGCCAGAGCCATGCCAGAAAAGTAATCACTTTCATTTAAACTGCCCTAGGCAGACCCTGCAGATTATCTGCCAGGATTAGATATCAGACACTAAGGTCCTTTTTCAAGCTGGACTACTAAAGTATTCAAACTCCATTGTAGACAGTGCATTTCCAGTGGGCTGGCCAAAAATATTTTTGCCTAAAAGACTATTTTACAGAGAACTCACAAGTTAAGTGATCACATGGAAGTCAGACAAAGCAATGCAAGGACCCTCTCAAGGTCTCTGAAGAACTCTCGAAATGACTGCATGACATAGGAGACACTGGCACAGGACCACCCATCATGGGCACTGTGCTCAAGGACTGAAGCAGAACTGAGGTAGCTCCAAAGCTACATGAGATAAGCAAACTTAGAGATATCTCCACCCTGAAGGACAAACACATCAAAAACTGTGCTCATAATGGTAAGTGCATTACAAATACCTCATTGAATCCTCACAACCACCCTAGCCGATGTTATTTTCCTCATTTTACAGCTGAGGAAAGTGAGGCAGAAAGAGAGTAAGTAACCTGTCCAGGTTCACATAGCCAATAAGAGTCTGAAATAGGATTTGAACTCAGGTCTTCCTGTTCTCAGAACTAGCACTGCCCTCATTGTACACCAAAAGGATCCAGGATATACAAAAAGATTATTCCCCATCTTCTACAGTACTGTAGCTGATTTCAGGATACATTGCCCTTGTCCTCCCACTGCCAATATTCTGGCCCTCAGGGGAACAACAGGAGAATGACTTTAAAGCCAGAAAGCTTTGGGGAAGGTTAGCTAATGACCTGCCCAGGATCACCCAGGTGAGTGGTTAAACTGCAATTCAAATACTCCAATGCACCCCTTTGTCCCTTCTCAAAAAGCCAGACTACGATATGTTTACCAACTATTTCCAAATCCAGTTCTTCAGATCATGCAACATGCAGACTGAACCCAAACCCAGGTAATGTTCTTCTCACCTTTACCTGCTCTATATGTCTTGGCTTGGTTCACTGGCATAGGCGTCATAGGTATAGGATACAGAGGCTTGTGAGGAAAAAAAGAGAAAATTTTAGCTTAAGATTTTACTTGTTTAAAAAATATATTCACTAGACATTTTTTTTAAGTCAAAACATAAACTTTGTCAAATGTCATTTCTTTCAATCTCCTGAGAATTTCATCTTTCTTCAGTTAACAATGAAGTACTGGTAACACTTTTAAAAATATGGTACATTCTTTGTGATTCTTCACCACGAAGAAGTCACTTTTAAATAAAGGTCTGTGTGTATTTCTAACACATCACTCAGGACTCCCTTGTTCAATTCCTTTCACTCTATTTGGCTACTAAAAATAACACCCAGATTCACATATGAAAACTCAACATAAAGCATGAAGCTTTACCTGCACGCCTGGGCTCACTGGAACTGGGTACATCATATTTGGTGCAAAACAAACTGGCTGGGTATATACCGGAGTTGGCTGCTGATGACCCACCATAGAAGGGCTTGGCTGAGCTTGAGGACGAGGGGAAGTAGGAGTTGTTGAAGGCTTTGGCTATGAAAAAGAAAATGAGAGTTCAATGATACAAATGGGAAATGCTGGTTTTTTTTTTTTTTGTTTTTTTTTTAATATGCCATTCTCAAGGTTTACTTTTATGATTAAGAAATGACAAAAAGGAAAATGTTAGCATAAGCTTAAATCATCTTCATTGATAGAGATATGTCAACTTTTAAAGCTTGCCAAAATTCAGTTTTTTTAGTGTATCTTTATCTAGTTATATGACATGGACAGTTTCAAAGAAAACTGGGAACACCTCTATAAACTGATGCAGAGGAAGATCTCTATAAACTATGCACTGGAGTGCATAGAAGCAGGGGGAAAATTTAGACAATGATAAGTTATTTAAAAAAACAACTTTGAAAGATTTTAGAACTCTAATTGTTGTTGTTGTTTATCCTTTGTTCTCAAAGAGGATCAGGACAAGCAACAAAGTTGTATTTAAATGAGGAAGGGTTGTGCAAGGTCACCTGTTAAAGCCACAGAAAAGAAAGTGAAATAAATATGCTATCCACATTCTACCAGAGAGGTAATGAACTATAAGTGCAAAATATGATGCAATTCTAGACAGGGCCAATATATGAATTAATTATGCTGGGTTACATATCATTTGCTATCAATGTTTTGCTTTTATTGGTTGAAGGCTTGTAAAAAAAATTTTTTTTAAATAAAAGTTATATGACAAGTTCTAAGGCAAAATGTAACATTTCAAAAACATCAATGGGATACATTGCACTAAGTTGCAGCTATAGCTTCCATGCTTCTTAACATATTCTAATTAAGCTTAGAAGAGAAAAGGACTGAATACCAATTATATAAGATAACCAAATGAAACAACAAAAAAAAGTGATGCTTCATAACTTATGTTATTACCTGAGCAAAAGAACGTGGATTGAACTCCTTCGCATTGGGATTCAATGTAGATTTCCTAACTTGCCTAAACCAAAAGAAAAAAAAAAGTAAATGCCAGAGACTAACATTTTTGTTTGTACTATACAAGCTCTTTCACAGATGTCAAATTAAAATTGATTAATCACATACAATTTTTCTTAAGAGCATTAATCATCCTTGTAAAAGTAAACATTAATAACTACGATAGCATTTACACGATGCTTCAAGGTTTGCATGTTACCTCATTTGAACTATCTTAGGAAGTAGGTGCTATTATTATTTCCATTATACAGATGAAGAAACCAAGGCTCAGAGAAATTAGTGCCCGAGGCAAAATTTGAACCCAAGTCTTCCGGATTCCATTGAAACCATAGGACAACGATACATGACACGTAAACACAACCAAAAGAGAATACAGAAGGTACAGGATTTATTTGAAGTCAAAAGAGATTTTACAAACACTGAATCAAAAGTTGTTGAAATGAAAATGTCTTACGACATTTTTGAGAAACCTTCTTAATAGGACTCTTAGCAGCTGGATGACACAGCAGATAGGAGTTCAGGAACTGCAACCAGGGAGACCCAAATTTAAATCCAGCCTCAGACACATCCTACCTTTGTGACCCTGAATGAGTCACTTCACCTATTAGCTTCAAACTCCTTATTTTAAAATGGGAATAATAACAGCACCTGGGAGGGCCAATGAGATAATGGTAAAGCACTTAGCACAGTGTCTGGCACGCCAAAGAGGCACAGAATAAATTTTCTTTTCTTCCAAAAAAGTCTTCATTTTGAATTGAAGATAATTCTAGGTTCTCCAGGGCCCAAGCTTGGGCAGGTAATGTTTACTAAGCTGAAAAGAGAGTTCCAGTAATAGGGAACAATCAGTGACTGAGAACTGTCCTCAGTTCAGAGAGGCTTATCACCACCACTAAGTTGGCCATTCATTATGTGATGAGATAATGTAATTTTCTGATTACATAAATCATTAAAAATATTGCAAAGGTATCTCCTAAATGGAGAGGCTATGATTTTGAGGCATTAAAGATTTATGGTATCAAAGATATTCTTAAAAACAGTTCAGCATATATATTAGTTACATTAATTTGCTTAAAGATCAAGTTTTGCCTTGAATCAAGCAATGTGATTTCCAGTGCAAAGAAAATTGAAGGGGCTTGGAAGCTAGCTACAATGTAAGAACACATTAAGCCATCCAGGTATGAGGGTCGACTCACTCGGCTGCATCTTTTTTGTCTTCTTGATCCTCCTTGTCATGTTTACTCCCCGGGCTGGCGGTTTGCACACCTTGGGAAGTAACCTCTGGACCTCTCTTCTGATCAGAGCTCCCACTGGCTGATGGAGAAATGCAAGGGCTGCCTGGCTTGCTGCTGCTGCTTGGGCAGCCAGCACTGATATTCTCCAGGAGGATGTCCTTAGAGCTGGGTTCAGGCTGGTCTTTGATCATATCTCTAGGCTTTTCTCCTTCTCTGTTTTTGTTGAGCAGGTGATCCACACTGTCAGGGGTGGAACTCGGCTGTAACTAAAGAAAGGCAATTAATTATTCTCCTTTAATTTCTCCTAATGAGCTTCTGTTTAAACTAGTTGGAATGAGACTCATACTAAGGAAGTCAACCACAAGATGATCAATAGAAAGAGCATGACATCTCTCACACACACACACACACACAAAAAATGAAAGGGGAAAGAAAGAACAAAAACACTACAGTCCCCAGGCTTGTGTAGACCAGGAATGTTGGAAGACAGTAGGAAATGTGCTATCACAGTTCTTAGCCTATCTATAAATATTAATAGGACAGTAGGTTCTTTCTATATCAGCTTTTTGTCCACTGTCTAATGAATTAACATACTAATAGCAGAGCTGAGCTACATCAAGATCAATATTCTAAAGAATAAAATCAAAACACAAAAGGAGAGTCAGACTAAAAAGGAAGAATTGCTAAGTCTCTTTGGAGAGGCAAACAAAGGAGGTGGCTTAATTAAGTGTTCCAAGGTAATGAGAAAATATCATTAATGAGATACTTGGTCACTGTCTTACAAGGTTCATTGTGAGCACAAGTTTAAAAAAAACCACAAAACACTGAAAAGATCAATGAAGCTTATTGTGACATGCAATAAAAAGGAGGATAGAGATTCTTTAATACAGAACTTGGCAAGACCTTCTGAAGATCCCCTCTTTGAATTTCCCAAATTCTCTCTACAGAACCATCAGCCTTGTCTTCCAGCCACCAGCCTCAGCTCATCCTTTACTCTCGTTTTCAACCAAACTGTATCTATGCAATTGTCAAATACTGCATTTTTCTGTTCTTAGAACAGAAACCCCATCACCTTTCACTTATGAGGACTCTGATCTGTCCTCTGCACAGCTGCCAAAAGGATTTTCCTAAAACAGAGGAGGTCTTGCCACATCATCTACTTGCCCTCTCTATTGCCTTTAGGGCCAATTATCAATTCCTGCTTGTCATTTAAAGATCTTCACAAGATGGCCCTGTCTCAGCCCTCCCCTTCAGACACTCTTGATGTTGCTCCTGATTTTGTACTAACTGCCTCATGTTCCTGAAAACACTTCTTCCTCACTTTCTTCAACTGTCACCTTCTCAACAAAGCCCCTTCTGATTTCCCCACCTGCTGGTACTGTCCACCAAGATAATCTTATTATAACATGCACACAAGACTCCAAGATCCTTAGGGGTCAGAACAGTTATCACTTTTTCCTTTTGATCCCCAGGGCCTAGCACAATACCTGGCACATCACAGAGTCTTCATGCTTGTCGCCTGAAGAATCAGTCTCCAAAGGTAAATAACATAACTGTTAAGACAACATTTACAGAGCACCTACCATATACCAGGCCCTAGGCTAAGGGCTTTACAATTATGATCTAAGTTGACCCTCACAACAACTCCATGAGTAGATCCTGTAATTCCCATTTTACAGTTGAGGTAATTAGGGCAATCAGAGCTTAAATCTCTTGTCCAATAAAGTATCTGAAGTAGGTTTCCTCCCTCCAGGCCCAAGATTCTCTATTTTGCCTCTGGGCTTCTCCACCACAAGGCCTTTAACACGAAGGTGGCTATGACTTGCTTCAAAGTTGAGCAACAAAAAGCTCAACAAAAGGCCCAAGGCTCATATGGTGAGAACTGAGAAGTGACAGAGAAGACAAAACCATCCCCTTTGACAAGAAATGACTGGGCTCTGTTGAGGATTCTATCAGAATCACCTGACTGTACAATTAGACCATCAATACTTAGAACCAAGATCAAAATCACTACCAAGTCAGAGAGACTCAAGATTACAAGAGCCACAGTCTCAAACCTGACACCATGAAACGAAACCTGAAAAAGGCCAAGGACCACAAAAGGGAGACGGGCACTTGGTCATGGAGGAGAGGATCCAGGGGAGGATATCTTCTCCTGACATCCAAGCCCTCCAAAGGCTTGTATGGCTTCCACACAATACTGTGCCGAGCATATCACATTGGCAACCCCACCCCACCCCACTGCCAAACTGAAGTCAATGGTCACCAAGAAAGATGCTAACAATCTCTCCAAAAAGGAAATGAAATGGAGAGAAGATTCAGACTCTCCCTGAGGTTGCACATCTAAAACACTGAATGATAAATCAATTGTACAGATATGCATCGGCCCATTTATAAGAGATTTGTAGACAGAACTGGAGAAAAGAAAAAGAGCAGGAGGGGTAGTACGTGGGAAATCATCCCTTACTGCTGTGACGGTTAGCTCAAGCACATGCACCTTGCTAGGAATGTGGGCGAAGCAAGTGTATCTAAGAACCTGAGTGCTCCCCAGGCAGCTACCAAATGCAAGGAGAACAAGAGGAAAGTCTCCAGCATGCCGGGAGACCAGAAATGAGCAGGATGAGAAAGCAGGGACTGGCTGTGGTGCATACTTGTTGGAATCTTTACAAAGTGTTAAGCCATTAGAGTTGATAGAGACAATAATTATCTAATTTAGCATGGTTCAATATGATTGATTTGATCTTAGGAGATATTTTGGGCCAGAACTTGAAACAAGATACTAATAAGTACAACTGTTAGAAACGATGCTTGTGTTCACACCTTTAGAGAGCTCATAGAAGCAAGAAATATTTACTCATTGGAGTTCACATGTTTGGGAGATTTCAGGGTTTAGAAAGAGATATCGGAATTCACACCTCGCTTGAAGTCCTTAGGGCCAGAGAGCACTCTGGGAGATAACCCATAATCCCTCTCTCTCAGAGGAGGAGTTAACCTTTGGGAGATCATATATATAGAGGAAGCTCTTAGAGCTTGGAAGGTCTTACTTCAGAACATTGACTGAGGTCAGAGAGGAGCACTCTGGGAGGAAGCCCACAGGCCTCTCTCCGAGGCAAGAGAGATTCGTTGCATCTTCCACCTTGGTGCTGGCTGGAGGCTGAAGAAAACAGAGGCAGGAGCAAAGGATATGCAAGAGCTCTTAGAACCAAGCAGAGAGATAGGCTATATTGAAGGACACAATAAAAGATCTGAACTTTTATCAGTTGGCTGCGATTTTGGGTGATTATTTACTTTCAACTGAAACCAAGACTGCCTCCAGAAAACCTCCCCAAGAAACCCCCTCTCCCAGAGAGAACTCTGCATTAAAAAAAACAAAACAAAACAAAAAAAAAAAACCACAACATTTTGGCACCCTGAACGTGGGACTGACAGGCCCCTCAGTGGATTTCAGTGGAAAAGCTCCTATCCTGATTTCAGTAGAGAAGCTAAGGACAAAGCTGCAAGAGCTCTTGGAACCAAGCAGAGAGATTGGCCTCTGAGCTAACCAGGCTATATTGAAGGACACAATAAAAGATCTGAACTTTTATCAGCTGGCTGCGATTTTGGGTGATTATTTACCTTTCAACTGAAACCAAGACTGCCTCCAGAAAACCTCCCCAAGAAACCCTCTCCCCCAGAGAGAACAATTATATTTTAAAGAAGAAAAACACCAACACATACTGATGGGGGAACCCACCCTAAAGAAGTGGCCCCAAGACCAGGAAGCCCGTGGAGAGTTGAAAAAAAAGGGTTTTCTGAGGCTCATTTGACAAATATAGTGATCCAGGAGCTGAGAAGAGCCCAGGGTAGCAGACTAGAAGAGGGAAGAAAGGGCAAAGAAAAGTGTGCTGGGAAGGCTACATTAAAGTGATATGCAAAGAGAAATTTAAAAACTAGGAGCAAAATAAAAGATCAGGCACATCTTTTTTGAAGAAAACAATTTCAACCTACTGCCAAGAGGGCAGACTTTGAACCCAGAGAAGCAGGAAAAAAGGAGAGCAAACGAGCAACCAAGGATGCTGTCTCCCATCTGGCACTTTATCAGGGATGACACATCAAAAGGACAGAACAAGGAGAATTTGTGATTCAATTGAGAATCCAAGGATCGCAGTCACAGAGCTGGAAGGGAGGGGCCTCTGAAATCTTGCCCTGAGCTCCCCCGGAGCAGCCGGGCAAGCACGCAGGTCCATGATCCTCAGGGCCACAAGAGGCCTGGGTCTTTACGGGAGCATCTGCACCCCTGGGCCATCCCACTGAAGCTGAGGGCAGGTGTGGCAAGAGAGGAGGAACCCAGAAACCTAGGGTTGTGTTCCTCCCGAGATGGGAGAGAAAGGACCAGGGTCCCAGAGATAAGTCATCATGATTTGTATTGGGGGAAAACAGTTCCTAGAGGAAATAGAAGGAGTGATAGCAGCAGCACTGGCAAATTAAGCTTGTTAGGGAGGCAACATGATCTTGGGGAAATCAGCAAATGAGAGGATAAGGAATGAGCAGCTGTAGTTGGGACCAGATATTTATGACTGGAGAATTAGGTTGTTTCCCTCTGGAGGCTATTATAGCCTATCTTAAATTTTCAATAACTAATCTTTAGCCTTTGGTAAATAAATCAATGAATGAATTAATAAAGTGATTAACAGTTCAAATCTTTGGTAAATTCTAACTTCAAATATATCATACTGAACAAGCTAAAATGTGGCAACAAAGATGCACATTTGGAAAAATTAGTGAGAGCACTGTTAACATAAGCTATTCAACCACCTTTGAGCCTGGAAACAATTTCACTTTTGCAAGAAGATAGAAAAACACTGGTAGGCATGTGCCGAATGAATCAAAGAATCAACCTTCTTACCGTGTAAAACAAGAGGTAGCAGACTTATTCTAAAATCAGATCAAAGTGTAATTGTTTAATAAATAAAAATAAATGTAATATGTAATATAGATAACATTAATTTATGTCAATTAATAAGTCTATATGCAAGCCAAAGGGATGATTTCTATATCAGTCTGACACCACTAACATTTAATACATGTGAAAAAAAAACTTACCCTAAAATCATTCTTAAATTTCTTTAAATCGTCGATTTGTTTTCTATGTTCTGAAACAATGGGTGATATACCTGCAAAATTAGAAGATATAAGACACTCAAAACTCTTCCCTCCAAGTGAAACTGTTCAGATCAATACTGCATTTTTACTTATTTAAAATTTTGTTTTTAAAAGACTCCTGAAGACATATGGGACTGGGAGGAAAAAAAAAAAAAGAAGTCCAACATTAATAAAATAGGAAGATTCAAAATCCACTTGTTAGCATATACACATATTTAGGTGTGTAAGAAAAATATACCAACACCTGGGTGATCAAAAAGCCATGTAACTAAGATAATCCATCTTTATCCTTCACATATATAACCTTCTTATCCAATGTTTATGTTAACTACGCTCCTGTAGCTCACAAGGAGACATGAGAACATGAATACTGGAACATTGTAAAATGCCAAAAGTATGAGGCAGCATAGTGTCAATAAGAACTCTGGGACTGGAGTCAGGAAGGTAAGAGTTCAAGTTCAACATCACACTATTCAAGCAATCCTGGGCAAGTCACTTGACATTATGTGCCTCAGTTCCCACCCACCCCCCCAATCTGCAAAATGAGAATAATAGCACCTATCTTCCCAATATTGTTATTTGGATCAAGTAAGATATCTGCTAGGTACTTTTAAAAAAAAATCCTAATTTCTTCTCTTCCTTTTATAATATGAGTCTACAGCTATATCTAAGCTGGTTTTATTTTTAAGGGGAATCTAGGTGGGATGAATAAGCATATACAAAGCGCCTACTCTCTGCCTGGCATACCAAGTTCTTTTTTTTTTTTTTTAATTTTTATTTAATAGCCTTTTATTTACAGGATATATACATGGATAACTTTACAGCATTAACAATTGCCAAACCTCTTGTTCCAATTTTTCACCTCTTACCCCCCCCCACCCCCTCCCCTAGATGGCAGGATGACCAGTAGATGTTAAATATATTAAAATATAACTTAGATACACAATAAGTATACATGACCAGAACATTATTTTGCTGTACAAAAAGAATCAAACTCTGAATTATTGTACAATTAGCTTGTGAAGGAAATCAAAAATGCATGGCATACCAAGTTCTTTACCAATATTACTTTATTTGATCCTCAAAATTTCCTTTTTCCCTACTTTATAGTCACTGGTTTTCCTATCTTCATTCTATTTGTTCCAAAGTTTTGCCTGTTGTTTTTTATGTTCTTACCTATTGTTTGTTTAGATAAGAATTCTCCCCAACTGAAGCTGCCAGGGAGGGAGGGAGGGAGGGAGGGAAGAAGGGAGGGAAGGAGAGGAGAAGGAAAGGAGGGAAGAAAAAAAATAAAATGCTATACTCCATGGGCAGTATGACTTAATTTACCAGGAAGGGACAAGCACAGACAGTATTTCTCCAATTATTTCAATTGTGCTTTTTCACTATTCAGACTGACACAAACTACACAAATATTTTGTCAGATTAGCTCTCAATGATTTTGTGCAATTTATGATTATTCTGAATGAATTTTATTCTTCCACCCTACAGTTGTACATCTAAACTATTTTTACACACTAACCTTTATTTTCTGCTTTAACAAAGCTTGGCGAGGTCTCACTCGGCTTAATATTTTCTTTGTTTCCAGCTGGTGAATTTTGCCTCTGATCTTGAAGCCTAGAATCTTTAGCTGGAAAGATAGTTTTAGAAATCAAAGTTAGCTCAACACATGCTGGAAACACAAAGAAAGAAAAAAACGAACAAACACTGAGCTACAATATTGTAAATTTTGGTTTAGAACAAGGGACCCTAAACAGAGCCTTTAAGTTTCAAAAAAAATAAAAAATAATAAAAAATTTAAAAAATTAAAAAAACAAAAATGTCCTAAGTATATTCTCTGTAATAAGGTTAACTAACGACAACATATAAGCTGGTCTCAGAGGCACTAATTTGAATTATCATATCCATGACAATTAAGTATACCACACAGACACAGACAAATGACAGGTGCCCAAAAAATCCCTCACATACCGTCACTAGATGGGGTAACTGCTCGGTTGGAAGCAAGATTGGCAGGTGTAGGAGATGCAGCTGGCACAGGCACAGCAACAGATTCTGTGGGCACAGTCCCAGCTTGGGGAGAAGAGAGAATTGGACCAGGAGGAGTATTTGCAATATTGTTTTGCCTTGGAGACCTCGGTCTGTGTGTTTTCGGAGATAATCTTGGAACTACAAAAAATGGAAAAGGGACAATACAAACCTCCTAGGCACCTCTAAGAACTATGATGGCTGGAGACATGATCCCGCCAATAAAGTGCTCGCCCCTGGACATCACGCCTTTGGCCCTCAGGGGTGTACACACGAGTGACAGGCGGCCCAGTTTGGGGAGGAGGAAATCCATGTTCTTCCATGTAAACTGACAATATGTGTTCTAAGACCTTGAAGTGTTCTTGGTAATAAAGCACCAAAAGGGGAGTTAGGACCACTATGTTGTGCCTTGTTTTTGATAGAGATCAGAAATTTAATTAGCATGGGAATCACTCGACTTAATGTATTTCCCTTGCCACTGGCATGAAGAGGGTACATGGCTTGGCCCCAAGCAGAAGGCAAGTCAGCTGGGAGGCAGAGTGGATAGAAGGCCAAGGTTAAAGTCAGAAGACTCCTCTTTCTTTCTGAGTTTAAATCTGGTCACAGACACTTTCTAGCTGGATGACCCTGGGTAAGTCACTTCATCCCAATCCCTTAGTTTCCTCATCTGTAAAATGCTACAGCAAGAAATGGCAAACTACGCCAATATCTGCAAAGACAGTCCCAGATGGAGTCCTGAAGAGTCACCATGAGTGAGACAACCCAACAACAATCTTGAGCCACAAGGTGGTGCAACCATGCAGAGAGAGCCATATTCAGAAAGGCTCCTATTCTTCCTAAATGCAAATTTAGCCCCAGACACTTCCTAGCTATGTGACCCTGGCCAAGTCACTTCCTGTCTGCCTCAGTTTCCTCATCTGTAAAATGAACTGGAGAAGGAGATGGTCAATCACTTTAGTGTCTGCCAAGAAACCCCCAAATAGTGAGTGTCATGAGTAGCTGGGCATTACTGAACAGCCCCACAATGGGGGATGGGAGAAGCGGGTCTCAGACTCCAGTCTGACAGTTCTGGGGATTCTATGTACTCTCTACCTCAATGCCCCTTGCCACAAGTACTGACAGGAAGCACACAAGCTAAGGTGAGGAAAACATGACGGTCCCTTGTCTGGTCACCTGAAACCCAGTCAGCTGGGGAGAGGGCTGCAGCAGCCTGGGCTTCCCAATCATTGACAGGGCACCTCCAAGGAGCACAGTGGGATCAGAGAAATGGGAAAGGCTGACATTTCTTTGTTCCACTTAGATGTAGCCAATACATTTTTAGAAAGATAAAAAGATAAAGACCAGGAGGGTAGGACTGTTCTTAGCAGCTATAAGAAAAGAGGAAAAATAAAAAACCAACAACTGAGAGGGCCTACAGATTTCTCTGCCTTGTTCTTGTCCTAAATCCCAGCCATGCTGTCATGGTTGTCAAGACATTCTTACAGGCTCCTTTTCTCCTTCAGGACTCACTCTAAACATACAAGTGATTAGGAAAGTGGATTAACCTCCACCAAGGACATAACACCCCATTTCTACAAAGGGCAACTTGTCTGTATCTATCTACAGCTAAGTGCCAAGCACTCGACAGCTATCATCCCGTTGGCTCCTCACAACTGCCCTGGAAAGTAGGCGCCATAAAACTGAAGCAGCGAGGAAGTGATGGCTCAGGGTCCCACAGCTGGTCCGTTTCTGGGGACAAATTTGGACCACAATGAGGTTTTCAGCTTGCAGTCAGACCTCCCTCCCCTGGCTCCAAGCCACTTCCCTAAGCAACAGGCTCCCTCTGCGCCCTTCTCTGACCACCTCACATGAGTCTAACACTCAGCTGAAGTCCAGCTCTCAGGGCAAAGCTCTTCCTGTTTCACGTATCAGATCTCCCACAACACGCTTTTGTTACAAAACACTATGCATTAGGTTAACTCAGACCCACAGAAAAAGTTTTACTCCACATCCAACACTGCAGGCATTTCATGTTTGCTATACTACAAGAAAGTGAGACTAAAAGTTAACATACCTTGATCCTCTTCCTAGTGAACTTTTTTAAAATAAGGAAAGGAGGGGCAGCTAGGTGGCAAAATAGATAGAGCACCAGTCCTGAAGTCAGGAGGACCTGAGTTCAAATCTGGCCTCAGCTACTTAACACTCCGTACTTCCTGGATGTGTGACCCTGGGCAAGTCACTTAGCTCCAACTGCCTCAGAAAAATAAATAAATGAAATAAGGGAAGGCACTATAAAATAAGGAGCTTATAATCTCTTATATTCCTCAAAACTATAATAGCCTTCAACAAACATCTATCCTAACTCTCACTACTTTCCTCATCTAAAAAATTGACTATACATAAAGTAGAGAAACCAGATGCCTCACACAGCCAAAAAGGATAGACAGCTGTCCAGAGTCTCTGGAACCAGAAACCTGTAAGTATTTAACACTGATGTACTTCAGTATCAACTCAAATTCAATGGTTAGGAGAGGGGGGAAAAACAGCCCAAACCTAATTTACTTTAATGTTCCTCTTTAAAGAACTCCAAGAGTCTTAAATTAAATCAAATTATTTTGATTAAATCAAAATCTGTTTAAATCTTATAAAATCTTAAATTTTGGAACAAAAAAAAATGTCAGTGGACATTTATAATTTTTCAATTGAGTCTTACTACTCCACCACTGAGGAGGCAGTATGATAAACATTAAATTAGGAAAAACCTGATTTTAACTCCCTGCTCTGACACTGACCACTCTGGGTCAGCTGCCTCATACCTGCAATGTTCCTTAAGAACTTGCTCTTGGCTTACAGGACAATCCTAAATTTAAAGATTAAGTCTACTGTCATGAACATTTTAGTTTTAATTTTAATCTGATGAAAACTGACAACCGCAAGAGATAATAAAAAGGAGAAAGGGAATCAGGTTTTGCCCCTAAAGTCATTTTCCTCAATAAGGGAAATAGATGAACATCAAATAAAGGCAAAAAAAAAAAAAAAAAAAAGAGAGAGAGAGAGAAATATAGGGCTCTTTTGTTGTTGTTGCCATTTTAAAAACTATTGGCCATGATTTCAGGCATTACATTTTTAGAAAGAAAAATGGGGTAAAACAAAATATCTAGCACTTATCCTGTGTACTTTCAAGTAGCAACAGAAGAATATTTAAGAAGAGTCAAGAAGTAGCAGTCCTATTATATTGTGTGGTTGCTTAAAGGTCATTTTCTCTAAACTAAATAACCATTCAAAAATCTTTTGGTTCTAATTTTTAATATGAAATTCCTGGCATGTGGAAAGACAATCCAAGAATTTGCCAACAGAAAAGAGTTAATTGTGTCTCTCCATTGTATGTATGTATGTATGTATGTATGTATGTGTGTGTGTGTGTGTGTATATATATATATATATATATAAAACATAGGAATGGGGGGAGGAGGGGAGAAGAGGAGAGAAACAGGTTTAAGAGATTATATTCTTAAATTTAAATGTAGACTCCCTAAATGGGCAAAATTAATAGAGCATTAAATAGTAGCTAGACTATCTCAACTCTCCAGTGAAATGGTAATATAACCAAGCCCCAAGCCCACAAAAGACTTATTTAACTTAATACCAATAATTCCAAACAGATTATAATAACTATTGCCCCCAGCAAACCTTTACATACCCCCACTGACCACTGATGACCATGTTCCTCCTGAGGGGCTACTGCGTGCTACAGGAGGAGCAGATACTTCGCCTGGTGCATTATGGGAAACAAATTCTAAACCACTGGAGATTGAGCCCCTCCCAGTAGAAACTCGGTGACCACGAGGGTGTCTTTGGGCCTTTGGCGACATCCTTGGCGGTCCTAAAAAAAAAATAAAAATAAAAATAAAAAGAACAACAAATACCATGTGAATGCTACAGCATCTATTTTTGTTTTTTAAATGGATACACACACAGAAATGGAAGTATACCTACAAGAATGCTCTTTGTAAAAATTACAAAATTTGCTACTGATCACACTTAAAGCAGTAAAGGGGAATACTCATTTTTTTTTTTAAAAGAAGATTGCTTACTTTAGTTTTATAACAAAATAGGGTTATCAATGCTCTCAAAAATTGATTGTCATGAAATTTGCCCGACAAAACATTTTATTTTATTTAAAGTCACACCATATGGGCATTTTTTAAAGATCTTAGAGCCTAAACTAATAGGATATATAAGTCCAGGAAAGCTCCTGAAACACATACTGATAAATATAAAGTTTTTCCACAATCTCCCTATCAAGTGCTAATTTATAATTAAAATCTAAGCATTATAACATAGCTTACTATAAGAGATCAAATGTTTTTGGTGGTGGTTGTTATTGTTTTATTGATGCTGAAAATTCTATTGAATGTGCTAAAATTCTGAATGATTTACGAGAATAGGACAATCACTGCTTTGTAGTCTTAGCTGACTGAACACCAAAAGGCTGAAGGCGCTACCTACCGGCTTAAGGTTCCACAGCCTTATGTCAGAGGTAAGGTGTGAACCTTTAGCTTGATGACCGTAAGGTAAGGCTGGTTCTCTGTAAACTGCCCCACATTCACCTTTTCTTAGCAATAAAATTACATTAATTGGGTCAGAAAGAGGTTGACTGCTATTTCTGAATAATTCTTACACAAGAACAAGATTGAAAAGTAAAATAATTAAGCAGGAATTGAAATAAAGGTTGTCATTGCTGATTTTCCTTACACATGTACCACAAAGTACAGCCTTTTTAAGATTTGTGACATGAATAGATAAGTATCACTCATTAACGGGTAATAGCATGGTTTTCAAATAAGTATCTCTTTAAGAACAATGTATAAATTTAATTATGTTTACATATCTTATTATACATTGTATAACTAACACACACACACACACACACACCACCCAAGCAATAAAAATACTAACTATGTCTGGAACAATTGTGGAATTAAATGAAAATTAAAAAGTTGTTTTTTCTATCATAATATTTACTAGAATACAAGTTGGTTTAAACAAAATTATGATGATGATGATGACGACGACGACGACAACAACGACGACGACGACGATGATGATGATGATGATGACAGCAGCAAAAACATTCTTATAGGACTCTTAAGTTTTGCAAGGCATTTTATAAATCCTATTTGTGATCCAAACATTAACCCTGGGAGTAGGGCCCATTATTATCCCCATTTTACAGATGAGGCAGAGACAAGTGAAGTGACATGCCCAAGGTCACACATTTTGTACGTGTCTGAAGCTGAAAGTCAGGTCTTCCTGAACTTCAGGTGTAGTGTTCTATCCACTGTTATATTTATATATTTATATAAAGCTGTGTTATATTTATAACACATATTTATATATAAGCTATATTTATATAGCTGTGTTATTTATATAAGCTGTGTTATATTTAATTTAACAATGATAATTCTGAAATTCAAACTATTTTAGTATGCAACCACATGAATAAAGGATCTTTTAATTCAAGTTAAAAGAAAAATAAAAATGTCATGCAAAATAACAAAGTATACAATCATTTGTTGTCTAAACAGTATGATTTTAAAATCAATTATTGATAACATATAACATGCTAAAATCATTAATATGAAGGATGCTTTATCTACTGCATTAAGATCACATTCATTTGAGAAACAATGTTCAATATTTCATCAGAATTTCTCTTTTCATCAAATGACCTTGGAAAACAAGCACTACTTGCTGGTCTAGGTATTGGTAGCTCCAATTAAGAGCACATAATACCTATGTGACCAAGACACAAAATTTATTTTAAATATAGCCATCATCCTCTTCCTTGCCTCCCTCCTACATTTTACAATAACTGAAAATGAAATTTTATAAAAGTAGCTTAGATTACACTTAAACACAAAATAGCTTGAGCTGGTATCTAGAATTACAAAACTTAAAAAAAAAAGTTTATTTCTTGCATCTGAACCAAGAAGCATTCTTCCTGCACTGCACACTTAAATGTGTAAACAAGAATTTAGTATCAAGTACAGAATCAGGCCAAAGAATAAGAAATCCCAAGTTTCAACAAGTGCAAAAAAATAGTCAAAGTTCTCTATGTCAGTTTAAGCAATATCTTAATCTACGATTCATCTCCCACCTTAAAATACCCTTCCACAATACAGTATTCTAAATAGATAAATAAAAACTCAAATGTATAGTTACATAATTCACTGTCTAAAAAAATAAAGCTATGTTTAGCAATAGTGTGTAGTACCCTTTGCTCTTTGCATACAACTTCTTCAGGGAATAAGCTAGCCCAATTATTTGATGGCCTTTTCAATCACAATAGAACAAACCAAATGTACATTTAGTTAATGGTAAATCTAAAAGCAACCATTGTTCAGTAAGGAAATAAGAGATCAGACACATACACTGGCAACAACAAGATAGGCCTCTCAAAAATGATCCCGAATCTAATACTATCGTCTGCCTTGCCAAAGGATATAAATACAGATAGATTTATGATCAGAATAAAGAACAGGTGATATCAGTTTGTTCATTCATACTCAATCATGAGCTGAGGGCAAAATAATTCATTTAGTACTGAAACTGACTTCCTGGTGTACAAAATAAGCATTATTATACTGCCCTAAGTTTGCTTCTATCGACTGGGGTTATTTTCTAGTTTCAGACTGTTTAAAAATAAAATTTCTTTGTGAAAAACAAAAAGTTAATAGAAATAGTTTTGATTGAACTAAAGTTAAAACGAGAAAATTATAGGTTACTAAAATAATGAAGAGGAAACAATTTTGTAATTATAAACTCACACAGGAGTTAAACAAAGACAAACAAAAATATGAACAAATTGTGGTATTGTACCTTCTGAAGACATGCGTTTAGGCATAGTAGAGACAGGAGCTGGAGAACCATGAGCAGAGGGGTGAGACGGGGGTCTGGATGGCCTCGAGGGGGGCCTGGAGGGCGGCCTTGTAGGGGTGGCTGCCCGAGGTGGAAGAGAGTTGGGACCTGACTGGTAGCGAGAAGGTGGGCGAGAGGAAGGAGATGGGCAAGGCGATGGCCAGGGAACACCTGACAGAACAAATGATATGAAGGAAAGTATAAAAACTAAAGAAAAAATTATGGGGGAAAAAAAGCAAACAGAAGAAAAAAAAAGGAAAATGACAAAAATGATTTGTTTGTACGTTGAACCCTTTGAGGACAGTTATGAGGTTTTTGGCATAATTAAACAACTAATAAAAGTTCACAAGTTCCTTTAAATGAGTCTGTTGAAACAAATCCACATTCCCAGTTAATTCAGATCTACTCATCCAACGTGAGGAAGAAAGCCTAGTTCCTAGCAAGGTTTCTCAGTACCGCCTTGTCAAGACAAGTACAGAACATACCAGAGGACTTCACACAATAAAAACAACACAAAACTCAGGGGGAAAAGGAATGGACTATAATCAGCTCTTACTTTTCCAATGGATCATAATGAAGGCAAGGGGCATCTGCTCCCCCTTAAAACACAGTTAAACAATCCAGCTCCTCGCCATCTCAAATTCTACTATCCCCTGCTAATGCTGAATCAACCTCTACAATGCCAAAGGCCGGGGAGCAGACCAAATCCTCAACTTTTGCGGTATTCCACACTGGTAACAATGGCAACTAGTTTAACATTCATTAGCTTTTAAAAAAAGAGGAAAGACCAAAACGAGCTGCCCTCTCAATGTGAAAGGGAAAGAGATGTTACCTAAATAAGTTAAGCAAACACAGGGCAGACACCACAAGAAAATTTATCTGAAATAAAATGTAGCTACAAAATATTCAATAACCAAACACAGATGTGCTGGTGTTGATGGATTATGTGTAACAACAGGTCAGTGCAGTTTCTAATTTTAAATGACACCAGACTTACCTTGACTCCTCCCCAGACAATTTCCCCACACTTGAGTATCCTGAAGTTCAGGGTACTTTTTAACTTTTTATTTGGAAAATTTTGAACATGATGCTACTTCACCACTAATTCTCTACTCAACGAGTAAAGAAATTTGACCAAAAATGTCAACATTCTGCTTGAAGCAAAAGCAGTTCCTGAGGTAGTTAAAAGCAAACTGCAGAGATTTATCTTACCCTTTAAAAAATACTCAAGAGTGTTTAGCTGGAAAGGAATTCTGGAGAAACTTAATGGCAAATATGGATGCCAAAAATCCAATATCACTTGTGTTTTTTCTCTTTACTCTGTGCCTTTTCTCCTTGCATTTCTATTCCTTAAACTGAAGCCAATTTTTTTCCAGTGGTGCTATTAATCTAACAGCTCATTCATTATTTATTAAGACCCAATATACAATCCATTTACAACAAATATTTGTATCACTTTGAAAATGTTTCCATGACACATTATACTGAAATATTATACATTCATTTTTAAAATTAAAAGATTATTTTTATTTATGACTATTAAGTCATAAATTACATATCAATAAAATATCTTACAGATAATACTCTTGCAAATAGCTCACAAATGCACTTGCAAATGGGTTCTACAGTGACTTTTTATCAATTCAAGATTCATAAAGTTAAAAAAAAAATCTCAAATTGTATAAACTACACTGTTAAAACCAATGAATTTTATACAAGCCCATATAAAATTTTTTTAAGATTTGAATTTTAAAAGAATTTAAAGCAAACTGCTTCAAATAAAAAAAAAAAAAATTAACTTCATAGACTGAGCCAAAACACTTGCCTCCATTAACGACTCTTTGGTCTGCTGCAGAATTCAGGTTAAACTCTGAAGTATGAGATCCAGATCTGGACGGGGTGGGACCGGATGCAGGCTGGCCCATCCTTGGTGAATTTTGTCTACCACTTCCCCAAGTCATGACATCTCGGGTTCTTTGTCCAGGTGGAATGTACTTGCTTTCTCTGAAAGGGAAGAGTGATTCACTGACTATCAACATAAAATCTAGGAAAGGTGAAAGTTGCCTGGCTCTAGTATATGAAACACAATTTGTATGAAAGGTGATATTCTGAAAGCATAAATAACAAAACAGAACAAGAATTCTTATGTAAAAGTAGTTTCAAATGCTTTCAAAGCAGCATTAACATTTCCCAAACTTCATTTATTTATAAGAATCACCAGGGGAAAATAAAGATGACATTACTCTATTATGTGCAGTATGGAATAAGATCACTTTTTTAGTTCCTCTTTAGAATCACAAAATTAAAAACTGGAAGAGATCTTAGTAATATCATCTTTATGAATTTAAAAAATGCTTAGTACAAGTCATATAAATGTTCACAAGCAGTTAACTTTGGATAAGTCACATTAAAGATATATGCTCTTTCCCACAGACCTTGCAGAAGATATTCAAACTACAGGGCCATGTTTTCCATTAAATACCTAGTGTTGAGGCTGTGCCCCTCACGTTCACTGGCATTTCTCTGAACAGCAGTATATTTTTCTTCTTCGCTTCTATCATCATTTTCAAGGGCTACCCGAGCTTTGTATTGAGCACTTGATTCAATTTCTTCAGCTAACTGGTTTGCTCGTGCTTCCCGTTTTAAAAATTCTTCTGAGTTATCTCTTTCTAATGGTACCCTAAACATGAAAGAAAAAAAAAAAAAAAAAAGCAAATACTTCAAGTCACAGTTCAAAATGTTAAGAAGCATTTTTTTTTTTAAATAAGTAGGAAATGTGAAGGTGCTTTTCCCCCCCCTTAACTTATTCAAAGATTTTAATTCCTTGGAGTAGTTTAACATCTAAAAGTATTGCTTGAATTGAGCAATCTCCCATTCAAATCTCTAGCCTTAAAACAGTCAATTAGGTTTTGGCAAATCAACATAAATTTCAATTTTGCCTTCCAAGAGGGACAGAAAATTGTCTACAACACAGGCAATATACATTTCCCTCTCTGATCACAGAAATCTGCATTTAGGCTAGAATAAAATTATTTAAACTTTGAAAAGCTTGTGGGATAATCCCTCAGCCCCACCCCCACCCTCACTTTTCTAAACTTGAAGTGGGGGAAAAAGTCTCAAGTAATTAAATAAATGGAAGGAAAACTTTTGAAACTCACGTATATGATGACAAACTGCTATCATAGGTGGAAACTACACCGTAATTTTCTTCATTGTATCGAAACATATCATTCGGATCCCATCCATTAGACTAGAAGAAAATAAAGCTTGGTTTGGTTTTTTTATAATAGTTTTTTGCTCTTCAGAATTTCCTACTGTGTTCTCAATCTTTAATCAATATTAAAAATACAGAGACTATACAAAAGTAACTTTCAAATAGTTAGATGGAACAAAAATGGACAATAACTATGAAAAATCATTTTACATTCTAATGAATGTTGGAATGTGGGTTAGTTTTGCCCATATTTTTCTTCTTTTTCTGATTTAATACAAAGGATGTTCTTAGAAAAATGTGATATAAATTTTTTTAAAGACAGAAAGATGGGCTAAAATGCTTTTAAGTGATGAAATAAGAATTGAGACTGGAACACAAAATCTTTACTTAGTAATCTGAGGTACTTCTTTAAACCTCGGTAGTCTGGTCCATGCACACTGACGCGATGTTCAAGTACCAAAGTCATTAATATTCCCAAGAGTTAAGGTGTAGAATAAGGACAGAAAGGTCTATCAAAGCTATCTTTCATCAGTTGAGGGGGAAAATGGTGACAATATTTTCCAATCTCACCAGAATTACTTGAAAACACTTTCAAACCTAGTTTTGCTAATTCACCAAGAATGTGTGATTTTGGTTCTTTAGGTTGAAATTTCCACATTAGTAAAATGAAGTGTTTTGATGACATTATCTGTAAAGTTTTTTTTTCTTTTTCCAATCCCAAAATATTAAATTGCTTAACTGAGTTCTATTAGGGTCATCCTTAATAATCCTGTTGGACTCCACAAAATAATTTTCAGTAACCACAATACTTAAAGCATTCTGAAGGCAGCAGGTTCTAATGGAAATCTGCTGGATTTTAAGGGAAACAGTGGTTTCAAAATTTGTCTCTATTACTTGAAAAAGTCACTAGAATTCTCTAGGCCCAAGTTTTCCTCAACTGTAAAATGAGGAGACTACATAACTCTCCTTATATTGATTCTCTCTTCTCTCATTCTTTTAATGCCCTGTAATCTGGCTTCCACTCCACCATTCCATCTATGAGGTCAGAAATGGCTCTCTACTGTTCCCAATCATCTTGTAGTGGCCAAATCCACAGGCTTTTCCTCAATGCTCATTCTCTGTTCTGCTTTGTCAATGTGGATCACCCTCTTCTCTTGGATCCTCTCTCCTCTCTAGGTTTTCAGTACATCTCTCTTTCCTGTCCCTTCCTCTAAACCACTCCTTAGTCTCTCTCCTTTGCTCACTCTTCCCTGTACATCACCTCCTCTGATGGGAGCCCTCTTCTCTAGCCCCATCTATCTTCCTCTTCCGCCTCCTGGATTTCAGGACTATCTCTATGCTGATGACTTTCAAGTCTATCTAAGCTATCCTTCCCTCCTGCTGATCACCAACTTCATGTCTCCAAGTTCCTTGCAGACACCTCAAACTAGGTGCCCAAGATATTTGTTTTTTATAATAACTTTTTATTTTCAACATTCATGCTTGCAAAACTCTTTCAAATTTAACTACCTTCCTCCCCACCACATGCCTCCCTAAACAGCAAGTAATCCAATATAGGTTACACATCTGCAATTATTCTAAAGTTATTTCCACATTTATCATGCTGCACAAAAATCAGATCAAAAAAGGAAAAAAATAAGAAAGAAAAAAGCACATTCAGTTCCCATAGTCCTCCTTGTAAGGACTCTCTCTGTAATCTTTCTCCTTAAATTCCATTAGCCTCCTATCACCTTCAAGATCAAATATAAAATCTTGCTTTGATTCCAAGTCATTCATAAGCCAACCCCTCCTAGCCCTCCAATCTTCTCACACCTTACTTCCAACATACTAGCCTTCTGGCTGCTCCACAAACAAGAAACTCCATCTCTTGGCTCCAGGTATTTTTTCCGGCTCTTGCTCATATCCGGCTCAAGGAGAATGCTCTCCTTGCTCATCTGTCTCCTGGTGTCCCTGCCTTCCTTCAAGTCTCAGCTAAAATCTTATCTTCTCTAAAAAGCCTACCCCAATACCTCTTAATTGTAGTGCCTTTTCTCCTATCAATTGTTTCCTAATTATCCTGCAGCTAGCTTGCTGGTAACATACTTGTTTCTTGTTGCATACACCATTAGATTATGTACACTTTAAAGACAGAACTGTATTGTATCCCCAAAACTTAGCTGCTAGTAAGCAAGCAAGCGAGGACCCATTTCAGAAATATTCAATAAATTTAATAAGATGATCATCATAATGCTTCTAAGTATCCTCAAAGACATAATTTCCTTAATAATTCAGCTAGCAAAAGAGATAATTAGTTGTTGATCCGTGGAAAGATCAGGACATGCAATTTCTTACAGTGTTACCCTCACCAGAGGAAGACAATCAATCAATGGTTGCTGAGAAAAACCTTCTCAAGGTGAAAATACATGCCACAGCTTGTGCAATATGAAGTTTGCTTTTGCCTCCAGTAATCTGTCGAATCTTACCCTCGGGGTCTTAATATCTTGTCATTTCTATAATATAGCTTTACACAGTGGCATATATGTACCATTCAACAAACTGAGCTGTTACTTAGAACTAAGGACTTTAAACAACTCAGAAAAGGCAACAGAATTCCAAATCCCTATCTGTAAAGCACCATATCACACAAATCTTCTTATTTCATGTAATCCCACTAGCCCCCTGGGCGCTGTATCACCAAGCCCTTCCTTCCAGAACCTCCAACCTGTAATTCCTCCCCAAGTCAGCTCCTCCTGCACTAGCTGCCTTCTGCTTCTTTCTTCCCACCTCTTGGTTTCCCTCCTAACTCTCTGATCACTACTTCTCCGTTTCTTTTGTTGCACCTTCTTCTAGCTTGCACCCACCAACAGTGATTTTTCTCTAAGGATTGAACCCTCTTTTCCCTATGCCATTTCACTCAATCTCATCAGCTGACAAATTCAATTATCACCCCTATGCAGACAATTCTCAGTCCTATTTGTTCAGTCCTAAACTTTCTCCTGACCACAATTGTGTCTCACATCTTCAAATACTTATTGGGCATCTTAAATTAGATTTTTCAGACATAAACAAACAAATAAATAAATAAATAAGAAGAGCGCCGGCCCTTAAGTCAGGAGGACCTGAGTTCAAATCCAGCCTCAGCCACTTATACTTTCTAGCTGTGTGACCCTGGGTAAGTCACTTAACTCCAACTGCCTCAGGAGGGGGGAAAAAAAAAACAGCCAAGTAACTGCCTCAGACACTTAACTGCCCTAAAATGAACTTATTACCCCCCAAAACCCTTCTCTCTTCCTAACTTCCAAACTATTGTGGAAGGACCCACCACCATCTCCCAGTCATCCAGGTATTTATGATTCAGGCGTCATCTTCAACTTCTCAGTCTATGTCTCCCACATGAATCCGTTTCTAAGGCCTATCAATTTTTATGTTCATGACAACCCGTACCAATACTCTTTTCTCTGCTCCAACACTGCCAATGTTATGGTACAGGCCCCAGTCACAGCTATTATTATTATTATTGCAATAGCCCACTGATGGATCTCCCTTCTTTAGTCTTGCTCCACTCTGGTCTACCTGCCACCTAAACTGTCAAACAAATCTTCCTAAAGTGCAGATCTAACTGTGACACCTTCCTAATCAATGAACTCAGATACAACTTAAACTGCCTCAAGGCAGGGACTATTTCTTACTGCCAGATCTTTTTATCAACAGGACCTAACCAGGTCATTTGTATTTTATATACATTAATAAATGTCTTTAATTGAATCACTTAAATGAGCTTGATATTGGCAATACATTTCTAGATTAGTCTTTTGAATACTAGCAGCAATGCACAAGGTCCTCCTCTTTGTGTTCAACATTGACATTTGCACTGATAGCTGAGAAACCATAACTTGTCCCTTACCCCAAAGTATCACTTCAAAATAATTTAGGATGCTTTCCTTCTTATTGGCTAGGTGTTTTAGTAAGACTACCAATTCTCTAATGTTTTGGTCATGTATACTTATTGTGTATCTAATTTATATTTTAATGTATTTAACATCTACTGGTCATCCTGCCATCTAGGGGAGGGGGTGGGGGGTAAGAGGTGAAAAATTGGAACAAGAGGTTTGGCAATTGTTAATGCTGTAAAGTTATCCATGCATATAACCTGTAAATAAAATTAAATAAATTAAAATTAAAAATTAAATAAAAAAAGAAAAATAAATAAATTAAAAAAAAAAAAAAAAAAGACTACCAATTCTTATTAAGACAATAATTTCTGACACTTTGGTATTCGCTATACTCCAAAAATCTGACATATAAGACGATAACAAATGATTCTAAATTTAGTAAGCACATGGTGCTGACAGACTAAGGTCACATAAAAGATAAAAAACAGAAGGTCAAAAGCTGAACTCCAAGTCCAATAAGTGTTACACAGAGGTGACTATGGTTGGTTCTTCCAGAGTCTTTGAAGTCGAACAAGATTAGAACACTAGTGTAAATGTCTATCATCCAAACACTGAACCAACTAGAAAGAGACTAGCTACTACAGATGGAATATTTTTAGTTGTAGCAACTCTGAAAAACCATGTCCTCAAAGATGTAGTGATCAGACCCTTCTCTTCCAGCATACTCCTCCTATAGCTCTGATATTGCATGAAGATGACCCGGTAAAAGATATGGCAGGTCTCTCTAACACCTGAATATGCTACAAAACCAAGCTGGCAAAAGTATCAATTGACAATCAGTCTAACTAAGAATATGGTATCTTCCAGCACCCACAAAAAAGGGATGACCATTATGTGATCAATGTTTTAACCACAGCATTAACAAAGATCACACACAGAAGATATGTAAAATTGTTAGACCAAGAGTAATGTGCTCATTTCCCCTCATCAGAAATATTTAGCTTTTGAAATGCAAACTATTATTGTCATAAATGAAACAGACATTCATAGGAAAGTTCATATACTCTACCTAAACCTCCTTTATTTCCTTCAGATAGCGAAACCAGATATAACCCAGGCTAAGCATACTATATTTATCAACTAATCTGAATTAAAAAACAATTTGTAATTTTGAATCACAAACATAATTTACTAGGAATTACTCCTGAGATCACAATTTTTTAAATTGAGCAGAATGTTTGTATTAGCAATTTTTTCCATCAAGAAATGTAACTACCCAAATTTAAAGAAATTAATTCTTCATATTAGAAATACATAGGATTATCACATGTACAATGACCCAATTTCCTTTTTTCTTTGCTTTCGACTTTTAAGATAGCTTTCTATTTTCAAAATAAAAACAGCGAAAGTTTTTAACATTCACCCTTGCAAAACCTTGAGTTCCAAATTTTTTCTCTCTCCTTTCCTCCCAATTCCCTCCTCTAGACAGCAAGTAATCCAACGTGTTAAAACATGTGCAATTCTTCTACACATATTTCGACATTTATCATGCTGCACAAGAATAAGTTCAAAAAGGAAAAAAATGAGAAAAAATTTTTAAAAGCAGCAAACAACAAAAAAGATGAAAATACTATGTTGTGATTCACATTCAGTCCCCATAGTCCCCTCCCTGGTTGCAGATGACTGTCTATTAAAATTGTCCTGAATCATCTCATTGTTGAAAAGAGCCACAAATGATCTTATTTCTTAAATAATCTTAAATTAGTATTGTATAACTACCTAAACAACATTCAATGAACTGAAGAGCAAATATTACTTACAACATCAGTCTCTAAAGCCTCAAACTCTTCAGTGGTAGCAGTTTCACCTCCATCCCATGGTTCAAGGTCCTTCTCTTTGTGTTCGCCATTTACTTTAGCACTGATAGCTGAATCAGTAAAAGCATCTGCAAAAGATTTTAGTGGAAAACTTACTAAATCAGACAATTAAGAATATACAAGACAACTGAACAAGTACAAAGTCAACTTTATATTCAATGAAAATGTTTTAATATTCATTCACTTCTAATAGGTACAATGAAAATTGTACATCACTGTGGATGGCTTTTAAAGATAATTTCAAATTAATACAATTTGAGCATAATTTTTTTTTTTTGCTGCTACAGTTAATATTAAAATGAATGTTTTTTTTTATTTTTTGAAGTGACAAAAAGATACCATCTACTACAAAGGAATCTTTTGCTTCACAAACCCATTAGGTATACATTGGTATTATCTATAGCCAAAAATACGTTATTCTCCAATTCCAAAAGCTCTCTATATCCTAGGAACAGCTATGGTCAGTGGGTCAAATAAAATATTTTAAAAACAGAACAGAACAAAATTCAGGTGCTCACAAAACTACTCTGTGTGAGAAATGCCACTGCAACAATCAAATTCCAATAAGAAAAAAGAACTACTCTCTCACCCCTGGGGAGTAAATAAAGGCTGAATAACATGTTGGCTATATTATAATGGAGACTCTTGTACATGTTGGACTAGCTAGTCTCTGTTAGTTATTATGTAACTACAAAATTAGTAATAAGTCTGGAGTCACTTTATTGAGAACATGAGAGTCAATTGTTCTCAATCGACTAGGTATCTTTCCTCAGCGAACACTGGAAGTCTGTCAATACCTTGTTCTCCTGTTACCCAGCAACAACAGCTATAGGAACTAGTGGACAGTGAAGTCTGAGTGATTAGTTCCTTAAAGAAACCTTTTCCTAGCTAGAAAGCAGAAACTAAGCAAGCATTAAGCATGCAGGAATTAGACTAAGGAGTTCAAATCTACCATTTTTGTTTCCTTAGGCAAATCCTTTTTGCATGTATCATCTATAAATGAAGGAATGATCTAGATAACTATTTCTACCCCTAACTATTAGGGATCCTACAATTTGTAATTCAATCACGATATGACCCTCTATTGGAGAACGTCAACTCCCATCTCCAGCACACATCATAGAAGGATCTTATAATCAAATCTAAACACCCCTTCTTGCAGGGACCTCCTAGGAATAAATCATTCATTCCATAGCAGCTGTACCTAGACAGGCCTGGCCAAAAAACATAGAAATGATAAAGCACAACATCTACAGCCACTCTCACTCTAACTCTACTCAGAATAAAAAAAAGTTGCATGGAAGTGAAGAAGTGAAGATGATAATCCCCTACAATGCTAATAGCTTTTCTCTCTCAATCCCTCTCTAAAGTTCAAACCCTAGCACCTCAAAGAATTCAAGGGGCAGTTTCTAATAAAGAAGGAATCTGGATCAGTAAAAACCTGTAGTTTAGTCAATCAAGACTGCCACCTTATAACTACTATTAGTTGTCTATCTGCTTTTGAGAACTGGGTCCATAAAATCAACAAGCACTGCAGTATAGGGAGTTACCTAGTCCCAAGGAATAACAGGTTGAAGCTGGAGACAAAGAGCTCTGGGCCCAGATCAGGCCTAAAACAAGCTATATGATTCCAACTAAGTCTTTGTGACCTTATGTTTCTGGTTGCTTGTGTGTAAGGAGGAGATTGGACTCTATGGTTTCTACTGTGCTTTTCAGCCACAAATCAAGAAGACCTCACACAAAATATGCAGATTCAAAATTTCTAGTATCTAACATAGTAGTATATTTCACATAGTAAGTATTTACTGAAAGCTGCTAGTTTTTGTTAAATTGACCATTAATACTTCTTTTCAACTAAACTTTAAATAATGGAATTCATCTTGTGTGCTTTTAGAATGTGAATTGTACAATCTTCTCAAAAGGAATTTAAATTTCTGAAAAGTAAAACAAAAAAAATTCTCTAACCAAACTAAAAGATTTAGTTCTTTTAATTAATTAGAATTAACAATTCTAAAATAATTAATAGTAATAAAAATAAAATTAACTAGATTTGGTAATTAGATCAATTTGTATCTTCAAATTCACATTAATTTGCTACTTATACCAGTTTTTTTTTTATTTACAAATGATAGAAAATTAAGGTATTATAGATTAAATATAAAAAAACAATGTCATGGGAAGAGTTGCAAGTAGCAACTGAAAAAAAATAAATTTCAAGTATTCCCTTATGCACAAATAAGTGTATCCTGAATTCTATAAAATAATTCCAATGTGTTTCAGAAAGGGTTAAGAACACGTCCTCAAATCCCATGTTTGATGTGTAAAAGAAAATTAGTTTTAAATTAATTCTAATTGGAAAAAAAATTAAAAATATCTAAATATCTAATGTCCACTTAGCAACAATTTTTCACCCCTATGGCGATTTGGCAGACCATTACTGATTTCTAATAAGGGACATATGCTACCAACTTATTTTATTTAGCTTTATCTTTCCTTTTTGTCATTAATTTGGGGACTTATGATATTATTTTAATTATTCAAGTGTCAAGAGTTATATACTACTTATTGTGTATCTAATTTATATGTTAATGCATTTAACATCTACTGGTCATCCTACCATCTAGGGGAGGGGGTGGGGGGGTAAGAGGTGAAAAATTGGAACAAGAGGTTTGGCAATTGTTAACGCTGTAAAATTATCCATGCATATAACCTGTAAATAAAAGGCTATTAAATAAAAAAAAAAAAGTTATATACTAAATTCATTTGTGTATTCAAGAAACAGACAATAATACAAGGAAAAAGTTCAATAAATACACACATGTACAAGGTAAAATAATTAGTTTTCCTATCATTAAGTATTTGGATTAAAATTCCAGTTTAAAGATGAGCTTTTAGAAACATGAGCTTTAAGAAAAAACGATACATAAAGGAATAAAACTTAAGCAAATGAAACTATTTGTTGGACTTTGGAAAAAAACCTTTATTTGTAGATCTATTGAGCAACCTGGCAATAAATACCCAGGTCAAGATCCTAGTATTTCAACCATAGAATGTTAACATTAAACATATTGCCTCATCCTATTTGGGGAGTGGGAGGGGAGGGTGGGTAGTAAGTAGAAACTAATCAAGTCTTATACAGATAACTCATTCAGTACTGTCATCCAGACAATTTGTAAATACAAGAGTACTTGTGCGGTGTGGCACTATGTATTATTTTGTTATATAACTGAATAAGCAAGGAAATCAGTCAGCATAAAATATTCTTAACAGGACAGTGGAAATTTGCATGCAGATTTTTATAGTGCCATAATACACAAGCCAAATATATTAATTTCCATTACACAGTAGAGTGAGACACAAGCATTATGAGAGCAAAATGCAGTAACAAAACAGGACTGCTAAAAGAAATGTTACCTGTTTCTGAAGGAACTACAAATACAGAAAGAGAAAAAAAATTAAAATAATCAGATAAAGTCAAGAAAAGATTTGATTCTTTAGTCCTCAGTAAGCCTGTCTTGATACATTCATATTTTCATATTTAAGAATCCATATTAAACTCCGGAAAGCTTTTGAAATCAAACATACAAATCACAAATATCCACTAGACATAAGGCTTGACAGGGACTCTCTCTCACCTTCCTTCCCTTTCCCTCCTCACATTTTAGACCCCAGAAACTGGTTTCATGTTCCACTTGGCTGGGAGGGGAAAATTAATCTTCATCTCTTTGTCTTCTGAAAACGACATTTATGCATCACTACCCCCCCCTTTATATTTTACAAATTTCAGCCTAATAAATTTGATTTCAGAAAATCTCTCTCTTCCTAAGATATCTTTTAAATACATTCCCACCATTTCTTCAACCTTTGCCCTGTGATTTCAAGTTAATTTCCTCCTCTCCCTTTTGTGCTCTATATCTTTACCCCTGCTGCATTTTAAGTCACAGATGACTTCTGTCAAGCAACAGCATTAAAGAGGATAGATCTAAAATTAACTTCATTTCATTTGTTTTGTTTAATCACTAGTGATGTGGCTGATGTAGACCAATGATGCTGGTAGGCACCAAAAGTTGGGGTTCAGTCATGTAAAAAATTCACAATGGACATTTTCTTTGGCAAAAGGCAGATTTGTTTAGGGAAAAGGTCACCGACAGAATGAAGAGATACAATAAACACAGGATGGCAAATATGAAAGAGCTTGGGAGAGCATATGAAACACAAGTTCCTCTGTGGAACTCACAATTACCTAGGAGAAAGGGAGTACCCCTATAAGGTTAGGGGCATGTCCTTAGCTGGCAGGTTAAATCCCGACTTAGCAGTAAGAAGTGGGGTTGGGAAGCCTAGTGGAGTTGAGAGAGAGAACCCATGGCATGGAGGGAGAGAGGTAAGGAGACAGATACCACAAGACAGAGCGCCATGGAGGACTGACCCAAAGAAGGACAGCAGCCATGGGATGAGCCATAAGTAGATTGTATAGGGAAAATTTAGCCTCAGGGACATGACTGGGATTTCCAACAGGATATGGCAAGGGGAGACTGCTCTAGATCCCTACAGAGGGAGGGTCTCCGGGGTTTGCCTTAACTTCTGACTGGAGGGCCTCCTCAGGGGGTTTAGCTTAGAGAAATCTCTAAGCTAAACTGCTCTCTATAAGAACCTTCTCCCAGCTTGCCTCATATCAATTCTTTGATTTTGAAAATCAAAGTTTTTCTGTCCAACATACCACTCAGAATCTGATCAAGTAGGACTATAAAGAAAAATTGTTTTGTACACCTTTTCCCTGTAAATATATAGTATTTCAACTGATTACATCTTCAACAAGATGTGGGTTAGCCTACATAGCTAATTGTCATTCATAGTGTATTTCATTAGGAAAACAGAACTTACATATGAACTTTTAGAACTTTTGGACATTATACAAAGTAGATTGTAACTGCTTGTTAAACAACAAAGACCTACTGCGACATATTTAACATATATAGGACTGCTTGCCATCTAGGGGAGGGGGTGGAGGGAGAGAGGGAAAAATTGGAACAATATTGAGTGCAAGGGATAATGTTGTAAAAAATTACCCTGGTATGGGTTCTGTCAATAAAAAGTTATTATTTAAAAAAAAAAAAAAAAAGACCAAGTTTTGGACTACACTTACAATGTAAGTTGTGACTTAGGTTACATAATCTTTCTTTAAAAATATTATCATTCATTCTTTAGTTTTGAGTGAGTCACCACAGACAATGCAAACATTAAGAACGACCTTTTTGGAAAAACCTAAATGGATTGGTACCTTCTACTTTTAGGATAGAGTTCATTCAACCAAAGGCAAAGAAAAGGAATTAAATTAAATTAGAGAAAAGGAATAAAACATTAAATTCAGTCTTTTGTCAAAGGTATCTAAGAGGAAATCTTAAAATTTTTAACCAAAAAAAAAAAAAAAAATGAAAATAGATAAAATAACTCTAATACAAAGTTCTCTTCCAACACCTGATGATGACATGAAATTGAGAAGGGAAGAGAAGAAAGTTTGAGGTAACACACAAAAATTCAGTTGAAAATGTTCTGACTTTTTAACGGACTATAAAAACTCAGCGAGTCAAATAAGATATAGCAATGACTTTCATTTAGTGCTTGACAAGCCTTCAGGGGTTTCCTTCAGGGTTGAAACAGTCAATATATTCTTTTGTAATAACAAGCACGTTTGAATCTTTCTAACTTTGTGAAACAATATGAAACTATCATCAGACACAAGAATTTTCATGTTCATGCAGTCACTGTGCGTCCAATTCTGACCCATTCTAAGCACAATCTGTTCTTGCAGTTGTAAAATTTTTTCCAAATCACTAATCCCCATTCAACATCCCTACACAAATGACTCCCAATGCTAAGAGGCATGTGCCCACTCTCATTTGCATACTCCATCAGATACTCTGTAATCTTAAGTCATCAGATATGTTCAAGACACACGCTCCAGATATAATCACAGGTAGGTGGTACAGTAGACAGATACACTGTGCGCAGCCTCAGTGTGGTCCTAAGCAAGTCACTTAACATGTGTTTACTGGTTGGCGGATGGTTGTCCTTCCTCCTCAAAGAGGACCAATAGCATCACAGTGTTAAGAGAGTCGAGGCACATTGTTTCCAACTGTAGCTGATCAGACCAATTTGAGTGCTCTGCCACAGCCTGGACACAAGTGATTCTCCTTTCTGTAGTGCACAGCCCCCTCCCCTTCTCTGATAAGGTCTTATGCCAGTGTCTCCCGGGTCATACAATTGATTCTAAAGTTCTTCAGAGACCTTGAGGATGTCCTTGTATCGCTTTCTGACTACCTTGTGAGCACTTGCCCTGTGTGAGTTCCCCATAAAAGAGTATTTTTGGCAAACATATATTTGGCATTCAAACAACATGGCCAGCCCCATGGAGCTATGCTCTCTTCAGAAGAGTTGAATGCCTGGCAGTTTAGTTCAGAAAAGGACCTCGGTGTCTAATATCTTATATGGCCAGGTGATCTTCAGACTCTTCCTAAGACAATTCAAAGGAAACCATTGTTTCCTGGCCTGGTGCTGGTGTATTGTCCAGGTTCCAGAGACACACAACAATGAGGCTATGCAGGTAGATCTTCGTTTTGGCTTCAGTCCAATCCCTTCCCTCTCCCACACTTTCCTTCTGAGCCTCCCAAATCCTGAGCTAGCTCTGGCAAAGCGTGTGTCAATCTCATTACCAATAGGGACATTCCTGGAAAGCCAACTTCTGCACAGCATCCACAATTTTACCATTTGCTGTAGCTGATGGTTCCACATATGGATGGTGTGGTGCTGGCGAGTGGAGAACTTGTATGTTTGCTACAATTCCCTCAAATGGAAAATTGAGATAGGGGGAAAAATGACCAAAGTAAAAACAGTACCTACTTTTCAGGGTTGTTGAGAAGATCAAAAGAGAAAATACTAGAGTAAAGCATTTCACAGTAGTTGGCTTAATAGTAGGTGCTTACTAAATGTTTATTCCCTCCTTCCATTACAAATGTCAAGTTTCTGAAGAAACAAACCTTATACTGCCTCTCCCTGAAGTAACAGCTATTTTCTGATTTAAACTCATCTTTCACTTAAGTTACTACTCTTTTATCTGGCATGTTTTTAATGAACTGATTGTCAACACCAATCGGTTGTTCTGGTATATTTTTTGGGATATCGAGGCATATGCTAGTGGCAGAAAAGTATAGAGAGCATGTCCCAAAAGTACCAGTGCAGATTTTAGCTTTAATTTAGAAGAATTCTGTGAAACTTTTTTTTTAAAGTAATATATGCAACTATTAAGTATATTTATAGCCAGTAACAAAACACTTTACAACCTTAATTGTGTTTTCACAAAAAAAGTATGACAAAGACATATATACAATAAGTAAAAAATAATTGATAGAAGGATGGCACTATACTTAAAAGACCTGCAGGGATTAGGAAAGCATTTCTATAAATATGGGATTTTAATTGGGACTTAAAGGAAGCCAGGCTGGTCAATGGTCAGGGCAGAGAAGTGTTCCCAGAATAAGGAAAAAAGGCCCAAAATGGAGAAATGAGTGTTTTTGTATATGGAACAGGCAAGAAGCTAGTGTTACTGAACCTACAAATGTCTTGAGGAATAAGGTGTGAGAAAACTGAAGAAACAGTGGAAGTTAAATTACAATGTGGTTTAGAATGGCAAACAGAATTTTACATAGGTTTGTAGGAAGTTTTGTTTTTCTCAGAGGAGAAGACTACCACACTACACAGATATCAGCTAATTAAAATAAAATAGAGAAAGAGAAAAGAAGCAGTGTCTTATGCTTTTCTTCTAATACATAAATCAAAACCAGGACAAATTTTATTGACTTATACCTTAAGTTAATTTCATACTTCTAATTCATGAAGTAGAATAAGTGAGTATTCCAACATACTATCAGCCACAGATTTCATTAGCATCTGAAAACCTATCAAATCACTCTACTTTCACCCATATTTACCTCGGACTTTTATCAAATAGATAAGGAATGGAATATCTCAAAATTACAAAACAATCAAGAATGATTTAACAGGATTATATATATTTAACAATTTTTCCCAATGTACCTACCAAAAATATTTTGTGAAGATGCTGTTGATGTTTTAATGAAACAGGTTTGTAATTCTGCCTAGAAACTGTTTACTAAAGTTCCCGAAGTCAAGAGGAGCAATAACAAAACATTGTCTTAGGCTCCCAAAGTTACATGAAGACATAAATTTTCAGACATGAGCAACGTTTGAGTTACTTTTTTCCTTACCTATATAGGTGTGAAAGCTTAATTTTAGAGAGAAGAGATCAAATGGAAGTCAGGAGAAAAAAATATAACTATACCTTAAAGTGACAACACCACTAACAAAGGAGAAGGGATGACTAAAGGAAAAGTAAAGGAAGAAAAGAGAATCGACGAAACATTAAAAAATAATCAAAAGAAAGCAAGTTCAAAAGGAGATACAGACAAAATAGGTCAATTTTGGAACAAATACACTCACTAAATTTAACATTCTTATTTAAAAAAAAAAAATCACTAACCTATACGTATATAGATTCATATGTATACTGTATGTATACATACACACAACTCTTTGTATAAAGAAATGTTTATGATTTTTGATGTTTATCAAATTTATAAAAGAAAATTTTTAAAAAGAACTTACCAGTAAGGGCTAAATCCCAGAATGAATTGAGGCTTTTGAAAAAATTTAGCTTTACCAAAGTAGGAATGTTTTGTCTGACTCTGTATGTGTAATGGCTAGTGTTTGCTTTGCAGGGTGGATTTTAGAACTGAAAATAAAATTGAATAAGAAAAAAATATTGAACACAATTTTAAACCTGAAAAATTCTAATAGATGACAACCATTTTATAATCCAAAAAGTACATATATTATATGTCTGGGATTACTGATTATTTTAAGAGATTGGTTATTTGGAAACTTTACTGAAAACAGCTACAAAATGAACTGAATAATCTTGTTTACTCCTAATTTCCCATCACAGATGTTCTGTACCTGAAGATTAGCTTCTGCTAGTAAGATCCAAGACTCAAACCCTACTTGCAAATCCAGAACTTTTTATAGTGCAGCCTGCTCCCTCTTCTGTAAAATGAAAATAATAAGAGCATTTTTTTAGCCATGCTCAGATCTGGGTCACAGGCCTAGAGCAAAAGAGCATTAGCACATCAGAGCTTCAGGCTGCAGTGGAGTGGGGACCTTCCTCACAGTTCCACAACAGAAAGAGAGCTTGTGGTCACTCACATACCAAAGCACAGAATAGTAAACATATTTTTTCTTAGATTACACCACTTTGGAAGAACTCAACATTTACAGATTACTACAAGTATTTCTGAAAACTGCTGCACCAAACCCCTGAAGCTTGGGACAATGCCACCTCCACTCTGTAAATAGAGCCCAACCGAGTTACAAGTCAAGAGATAAGCTAAGAAAATGAGCAAACAGAAAAAGATTTCTGACCATAGAAAGTTACAAGGGTGACAAAATTCAAAACACACACTCAAAAGAAGTTAACAAAGTCCAAAGTCTGAAAAAAAATAAGAATTGTTCTAAGGCTGTGGAAGAAGTCAAAAGGGATTTTGAAAATCAAGTAGAGGAAAATTTGATAAGACAAATGAGTGATGCAAAAGGAAATACAAAAAGCCAATGAGAATTGGCAATGAGAAAGAAATTATCAAAGAAAACTGCCCTGATATTCTAGAACCAGAGTGTAAAATAGAAAATCAAAGAATTCACTAATCATCTCCTGAAAGAGATCCCAAAATAAAAACTCTCAGAAATATTGTAGCCAAATAACAGAATTCCCAGTTCAAGGAGAAAATATTGCAAGCATCTAGAATGAAACAATTCAAATATTATGACTTCACAATCAGGATAACACAAGATTTAGCACTTTCAGAGGGCCTGGCATATGAGATTCCAGAGAGCAAAGGAACATTAGGATTACAACCAAGAAATCACCTACAAAGCAATACTGAGTATAATGCTTCACAGGGGGAAAAAATGATCCATTCTAGACAGGACTTGCAAGCATTTGATGAAAAGACAAGAGCTGAATAGAAAATATTACTTTCACATATAAGTCTCAAGAGAACCATGAAACGGTAATCAGGAAAGGGAAATCATAAGCAACTCAATAAGGTTAATCTGTTTATATTCCTACATGTGAAGATAACTTGCAACTCATAAGAACTTTCTCATTATTACAGTAGTTAGGAGTATATATAGGCAGAAAGCACAATTGTGAGTTGAATATAAAAATATCTAAAACAAAATTCCAACTTTCACATAAATTAAAGCCATTTTTAGTCATATGAAAAAATATTCCAAATCACTATTGAGTAGAGAAATGCAAATTAAGACAACTCTGAGGTACCACTTCACAGCTCTCAGATTGGCCAAGATGACAGGAAAAGATAATGGTATATGTAAGAGAGGATGTCTGGAACACTAATACATTGGTTGGTGGTGGTGTTATAAACTGATCCAACCATTATGGAGCAATTTGGAACTATGCCCAAAATCAAACTGTGCATATCCTTTGACCCAGCAATGTCTCTAGTATCCCAAAGAAAAAAAGAGGAAAAAGGACCTACATGTACAAAAATGTTTGTACCAGCCTTTTTTGTAGTGGCAAGGAACTGGAAATTGAATGGTTGCTCAAGAGTTGAGGAATGGTTGAATAACTATTAACTTGGAATACTAAGGTATGGTATAGGAATGTTATGGAATATTATTTTCTACTAGAAATGATGGGCAGACCGATTTCAGAAAAGCTTGGACTTACATATGAACTGATATTGAGGTGAAGTGAGCAGAACCAGGAGAATATAATACACAGTAACAAGATTATGTAATGATCAATTGTGATGGGACTCTTTTCAAAAATGAGGTGATTCAAGGCAATTACAAGAGACTTGGGATGGAAAGTGCCATATGCATGCAGACAGAACTATGGAGATCTAATATGTATCAAAGCATAATATTTTCACCTTTTTGCTATAATTTGTTACTTTGCAGAAACTACTCCATTTAGGCTGGTATTCATTAGGTTTTAACTGAATGGAACAGTTCCTTGTAATAACATTTGTATAGTACAGAAATTAAACACTAACTTAATATGTATTCATTTTAAATGGTTATGTATTTTTAAACTTGAGAAAATCAACTTTATACATTAAAGATTTTTTTTTCCAACAACTTTTCATCTTGAAAATCTTAATGTGGAATTTACCCTAACCAAAAATGAAAGTTGACAGAAAAAAAAAAAGCTTCTAGCACAAACACTTTTTAAAACTGAATAATGGTAGCCTGAAACTTAATATTTTTATAAAATATTGTAATATTGACTTGTTTTTGTGGATACACTTGAAAATAAAAGTTCTCCTTGAATGCAAAAAAAAAAAAAAAAAAAAAAAAGAAACTACTCCATTTGACTCTCCAAATAATCATATAAGATAGGAAAATAAGTATGCTATCAGTACCCATTTTTCAGATGCAAAAACTGAGACTGAGACTCATATAGCCAGAAATACTCAGAGCTTGCCCCGAATGTAGGTCTTCCTGACTACAGATCCAGCAGTAAGCTGTCCAATGAAGTAAAGAAAATAAAGTGTCCTTAAACAAAGAGAATTTTTAAAAAGAATTTAAAATCACCTTATTTTTTTGGTCCATGACATTTTCCATTTCATCAGTATTTTCTCTTTGAAATAACCAGAAAAAGGGGCAGCTAGGTGGCACAGTGGATAAAGCACCAGGCTTTAAAAAACCAGAGTTCAAATCTGATCTCACAGACACATTTCCTGGCTATATGACCCTGGGAAAGTCACTTAACACCAATTGCCCAGCCAAAAAAAAGAAAAGAAAAGAAAGAACCAGAAAACATAACTCTCTGAACACTTTGAAAACTGTACATGGCATTCAGCCCAGTTTTCTTCCCACCCAATTTCATCTCTGAAAGTTACTTGCTACATCTTCACCTGATAATGCCTTAGGTGGTAACCAAATAAAGTCATTCCATTCAATCTATAAGAAATCAATTATTAAAATGCTAGCTTGGTACCATTTTGTTTCAACATATTATTCTCTTTCCAGCTTCAACTACAAAGACTAAAAAGATCTGCTCCAGTTAAGTCACACCATATTCTCTTATAAGGTAATTTTCCTAACAAAGATTCATCCCCCTCATTTCATAAAATCTTGAGGAAAAACACATACACACAACCTTATATTCTCAAATGATTACTGTCTTTTAGTATGGTACCTCTGCTGTTTGTCATTATTTGATGGGCACAACAGTTCTGAGGGTTCCTTCTCTCAGTTATAAAGATTATAAACTGTCTATAAAGCAGCATTTGATCAAGATATAGTAAATTTCACTTTTTAAATAGTTTGATGCTTGTATGTGTGTTAACACAACACTTTGCATTATGTATACCTGTCATTTCCCATGCCATTATCCCTTTACCACCAGTCGTCACTGGATACCACAAAATCCAACTGAATGAGCCAAGAGATCGTCATACACAGTAATAATAATACTATAACAATGACAATGAACAAATGTGAAGACTTAGCTATTCTGATCAATACAATAATTCACAACAATTCTGACTCATGGCAAAAAAATGCTACCCAGAATTCATTAATTCTTGAATGCAAATCGAAGGACATTTTTTCCAATTATTTCTCTTGCTTTTTGGGAGGAAGGGGGAGGGCATACGCAACATAGCTAATATGTAAATGTTCTGCATAATTTTATACATATAATAGATATAATTTAGAAAAAATAAAGAATATTTCTGCTAAAAGAAAATTCAAAGATTTCGAAAGGTATGATGTCATCTTTGTCTTTCTAATTTTGGCTAACTTGAAAATGCAAAAATAAGGACAGGTTAAGAGGGAAGAAAATTTTTTTCCTGATTTTTTTGGGCAAAAAAGGATGGCACCATAAACAAACCTATTTGTTACTATAGATATATTTGTGTAAATTTGTGACCAGTACATTTCTTCACTATTAATTTCCAATTTTTGTTTCAATAATTCTCTAAGTGCTTAAATATTCTGAGTTGTTGGGGCAACATTCTGTAGAGTTTTTAAAGAAAAAAAATTAAAATTAAATTTTTATGAAAGTTTAAAAAAAAAAAAAAGAAATCCATAGAGGAAAAGTAAAGACACATGTAAATAATCCCATATTAGTTTTAGTAATAATTTAGTTTATTTATATTTAAAGAACCAAAAAGAAAAAAAGAAAAAAAAAGAACCCATACTTGACAACTACCCTTGAAATCTTTTCTTTGCATTACTAAGGCTAATAAACCTGACAGAATATATTCTCTAATTACTAAAAGAAACCACAAATTCCCACAGGCAATGGTGTTGGACTCAATTTCCATAAATCTATATACCCTTTCTTATTCATAGTATGTTTCCTCCTGACTACTTGGTGCCTGATTATCTGCTTACCCAACCTGCTTATCTTCTACTAAGATTAGGACACCAGGTGCCTTTCCCTTTCTACATCAATTGATTTCTCTAAACCTTGTATATTTTTAAATTAAATGACCCATGGGGTAAACTCTAAACCATGAAGAGAAGAAAAGAATATCACATCTTAAGAAACTTTCAAAAGTAGAATTAAAAACACCAAGAAAAAAAAAGTACTATTTAATTGAAATCAGTAACGATATGTGTCCTAATTAATGTATTTCAAGATTGATTAAAATTCACACTTTGTTTCCATAATATTTTATAAAAGCCATTTTTCTAAACCAAATTGGTGAAAAACAAATTAGTGACAATACTTCATAAATAACAATGCAATTAACAAACCTTCTCAGTAATGTGCTATTTTCATCAACTTAAAAACCTACCTCTTCTGGCATAATTGGAATCCATGTCTTTGAACTGTACTACTACAAAGTCTGAACACTTGAACAAAATCCTCTCCACGATATCTTCACGCTTTGGCCCAGGGCTGGAATCTGTGGTTTTCTTATGAGCAGCATCGAGCACTAAATCACACTAAAATTTCAAGAGGGAAGTATTAAAAATGTCTATTAAAAATCAAATCACAGATAAAATCATAATAGTAAGTATTTTACAACACAAAGCCCTTTGTGATTAGGATAAGGGTCAGGAAGGGAGAAAAGACTGGTCAATTTCACAATTAAAAAAAAAATCATATGCTCCCCAGGAAAGTACTCTGATCTACTGGTTCAATAACTAAAGTGTGGCCCATGCTACTACCATTTAAAAGAAAAAAGTCTCCTCCAAAAAGAAATATCCATCAAATAGTCTTAAACATTTAAAAGAGGTTTCCTGTTACCAGCTCAATAAGACTAGAAGAAAATCATACAGCAAATGAAAAGCTTATCTCACATCTATAGCAATTCATGGTTTTCAAAACACTTGCACAAAATCTCATGTTGGTTCCTCAACAACCTAGAGCATGGAACTCTTTTCTCTGTTTTGCAATGGAAGAAACTGAAGCCCTGGTTAGACTTGCCTCAAATTCCAAAGTTACATTAAAAGTCAATAAATACTTGAATTTAGATCTATTGGCAACAATTTCCAACATGCTAACTCTCTGGGGTCTCCCCAGAAAGGTCATCAAGAGAGATATTTACACTTTTATTAGAAAAGTGCCAAAACTATGGATGAAGAATCAAACTAATGAGCATGTTAAGTATCTACCAGGTACTAAACTGCTCTAGGTCTTAGAGATCATATATATACAAAAAATTAAAATAATCCCTATTGTTTACATTCTAATGTAGAGAAATACACATAAAATTATAAAAATTAAGTAAATAAATATTAATTAATGTATACAGACTAAGTAAACAATATTCAGTTTGGGAGGGAAAACATTAGAAGAGGAGGAGCAGGGAAGAAAGGCTTCATAAAGGAGCAGATGTCTTGATTGCATCTTAAAGCAAGATGCAAGGATAATTTACAGAATTCCAGACACTGAAGTGGCTAGTGAACAATACATACATACTCAGTCAACATCTGACATTGTATTATACATTCTAATTAAAGGCTATTCTTGTTTTTAAATTGTAAATTTCCAGTTCCCAACCTTTATAAGTACTTCAAAACACAAAAGACTAGGACAGAGTACAGTACCAAAAATGGTGAAATCCTACCATGTATAGAATTTGAGTTTTAAATACATATATAAGAAACTATCTTAACCAGGTGGTTACATACTGCTTTATTTTTCATACCTAACTTGAAAATTTTATTAAGATTTTATTCATTTAGGAGGAGTGAGGGAAAGGGAGGAAAAAAAATTTAAAACATAAGGTTTTGCAAGGTGAATGTTGAAAATTATCTATGCATATGTTTTTAAAAATAAAAAGCTAAAAAAAAGATTTTATTGATGTTATTTTTTTTGGCATATAACACTCCTAACTCGCATCAAGATACTGGCTATATATGAGCAAGAATGATGGCCTATACTATACCTTTAGTTCAGATTTGTGCTAAAGGTATATCTTCACATTTTTTGCAAATTTAAAATCAAATATGCTTATAGCAAATTCTGAGGCACAATTTAGCTTAAATTAAATATTTAACAACACAATAGAAAATCATCTAAACTGAAACAGTGTGTGTTCCTTAACCACTCAGAATTCTTGAGTATTTAACATTCAAAGATTACTCACAATATATAATGTGATCCTATGCTTTACTCAAAATTACTACACTAAACCAAAGCGAAATACAATATTTTAATCAAAGAATTGTAGACCATTCAACATGCATAAAATCAGGGAACTTAAACTGAAAACACCTACTTTTGTTTGATTTCATTGGGCCTGCTTCAGTTTTTGTCTTTGGGAAAACCTATCAGCAGCAATTTTTCTTCACATGGGGCAATTTTTTTTTTTCAAAACACTACAGACATACAAAACTATCAAATAGGTTTTCCCATTATTTAATAAATAATGTGATAAAATATCTCAAAAAAATCTCGGGTTATTGAGGTAGAGAACAGTACAATAGCTAATAAAGATTAGAATCGACCAACTAAATTGAATGACAAGCCTAACTTAATCTTTTAAAATAAAAATGTGTAATAACTTGTGGCTACACTTGGCACCAAAATGCAGTAAGTGTAATTAAGTTCATTTAAGCATAACTAAGCTATATAAAATCATTTATTAATATTACTTATATATACATATATATAGGAAACTATTCATGACCAAAATTTTCCAGTTGTCAAAACCAATTTAAACAGGATAGTTAATGGTACATGTTTTAAAAAAAAAAAATTAAAGAAAAAAAGATGACAGGAAAATCTATGACTGAGCACACAACTGCAGGTGATTCTTTTCCACATCTCAGGGTCGTTAGAGACTCAATGTCCCTATGATCTGGTAAATCTGGACAAAAGTTTTTGGCCTTCTCTTTGTACCAGAGAAGAAGTTCACTGCAAAATCTGGTTTGATATTATATAATATTATACTTTTTTTTCTAAATTTTTTCTGTGTCATTGGCTAACTTTTTGAGTGTTGTCTGTGGCTTTCACAAAACTCACAAACAATTCCCATTTAAATTTCTTATGCAGACCTGCAATATATTGCAATCTTGATAGGGAAAGTGAATCTAGAAGGGATTGCTTATTGGTACCTTTTTAAGAGATGCAATCAAGTCTGTTCTCTCTCTCTTCCTCTAAAAAAAAGACTTTACTTACAAGTTTCTTGATTTTCCTAAGTGTCCCAATCTTAAGTTGTGAATTCCACAAGGGCACAGACTCATTTTACCTTTTTTTATATCCCCTGCACTCAGCATAATACCTATCACATAGTAGCTTATCATATTGACAAACTGATTTTGACTTTGCTGATATCTGTGTAAGAGAACCCTAGATTAGACTCAGTCTTGGGTTTGCTTCCCTTTTTCAACTGTGTGGTAAAGTGCGCTTATGAACAAAAACTTCTTGCCTATTTCAACATTAAGCATCATTTCACCAAATGAATGTCCAGTCATTTTCAGTAATGCCCAACTCTTCATGATCCAATTTAGGTTTTCTTAGTAGTGATCCTGGAGTAGTCTGCCATCTCCTTCTCCAGTTCATTTGACAGATAAGGAAACTGAGGCAAATAAGGTTGAATGAGTTGCCTATGGTCACATAGGTAGGGAGTATTTGAGGCCAGATCCAAACTCAAAAAGAGGAATCTTCCCAACTTCAAGTCCAGTACTCTATCTACTGCACCACCTAGTTGACCACTGAAGCTTGCATTTATTTGAGAATGAGTTGTTCATGACCATTAATCTAGTGGAAATAATTCTTAATGTACTTCTATTAATTTTTTAAATAACTTAATTTTCTCTAAGTTGTTACCTTCCTTGATCTAATTATTTAAATTTTGCTGTGTAAGTGCTTTTCAAATTAATGGAATCAAAATTGTACATTTTATATGTGATGAATATATAATATCTTTATTCTTGTTTAGGAGAATAAATGTGAAAAATCTGTCTCTTCCTTTTTTGTACAATTTTCAAATGATAGGATCTTCTATATTAAGGACATGAATATACTTGGGAGTTTATTGTGTATTCACAGTAAATGATGATTTAAACCTAGTTTCTACTGGATGACTTTTGCGTTTTCTCAGCAATCTTCATCAAATAGTTTTTTTACCCTTCAACACATCACTACTGATCTGGATTGCTTCTAAGTCCTATTTACTTCATTTGACCAACTTTACCACCACCAAACTTTTATTACTTTATCATTCAATTTCAGATCCAGAACTATTGGGACCCTTTCATTTCTTAAAAACAAAATCTAACAAACAAACAAAAAAAAAAAAAAAAAAAAACATTTCTTTTAAAAGTCTTGATTCTCAAATGTTGTTATTTTGTGTAGATTTATAACTTAACTCCAAGGTAGTCTGGCACCAAATCTGTAAGTGGATTTGAGTGTTTATCACCATTTTTATGTTAATGACATAGCTCAATCATGATCAGTTGACACCATTCTAGTTGTTTAAGCCTTACTTTACTTCTGTAATTGTCCCCATTTAAGCACTGGGGGTTTCTTGGTAAACAGATTTCCGAGAGCTCTACTATACATTCTTGAAGTACACTGATTGACTTGCCTTTTTAATCTCTCTTCACTGTGTGAGAATTTATACCAACTATTATTGTTTCCATTAAACTTTTAGTTTGACCTTTAATTAACTATTGTTAAACCATTATATATCTGCAAACAGCAATAACTTAGTTTTCTCTTTGCCTATGCAAAGATCCTCAATTTCGTTTCCTTGCTTATTGCTTATTGGCTATGGCAACTGTTATAACGGACAAAGTTCTGGGCTCAGAGACACTTCCTAGCTCCGTGATTCTGAGCAAATCATTTCATCTGTTTGTTTCAGTTTCCTCGTCAATAAAATGGGGATACTAACAGCGGCTATTGCCCAGGATTGTTGTGAAGATAAAATGAAAAATTTGTAAAGCACTTACTATGCCTGGTAAAAACTAAGTACTATGCAAATATATATTATTATCATTAATGTTATTGTTATTATTATTATACCTAGCATTTTCTAGAATGATATTAAAAAACAACAGTAATGACAAGGGATACCCATTCATGTATTGCCTCTGATCTTATTGGAATATTCTAATGTTTCTTCAGGGAAAATAATGCTAGCTCTCAGTCTCAGAAAGATACTATTTATTATTTTAAGGAAAGACTTATTTATTCAGATAATGACCAAGTTTGGTTAAAAAAAAAATACATCTAATGATATACTATTGATGTGATGACTTTTTGAGGGGTGAGAGGTGGAGAGGAGGGAGTGATTAGAGTCAATTATATTTATACTTTTCCAAATGCTGAACAATGCCCATATTCCTGGTACAAATCCAACCTGATCACACAGGTAATAGTCAAAGAATTGTTTAGACTCTGCTAATATTTTATTGTTTTCCCAGGCTGTTCTAGCCTTAGGTATCCACTAGGTTTTGTAGAACACTTTAAGTTTCACAAAGCACTTTATATATATTACCTCATTTGATTTTCAAGACAACACTGTAAGACAGACCTATTACTTATTAGCTCTTCTTTACAAATAAAAATCTGAGGCAAAGAGATCAAAAGTGCCATGCCCAGGGTCACACAGCTATTAAGTCTGCGATAGGAACTCTTTTGACTTGCAAGTACACAATTCTATCTACAATGCCACCCAGCTGCTCCAGAAAGATGAAAAGTCAAAAATATAAAACACTAAATTCAGAAATCTTTAACTATATTTCAATTAAGCAGCAATACCATGAATGCACAGTAAGAAATTACAATGCCTGCAAAAGAAAAAAAAAAAAAAAAAGCTAACAAAATAGAAACTTTTTTTCATTACCTTAGGACTATATGTTTTAAAAACTCCTTCATATACACCTCCATTTTTCACTTGAACTTCACATTTGGATCCCTAAAAACATTAAAGAAGAATCAAATTAAGCATCTCCATAATTATGAATTGTGATTTTATCCAGTTTGTATGTTTCAAAAGAAATAACTAAAATCTAGACTGATGAAACATGGAGAGAAGAGCATCTGTAGATCTTATTTGAATGATTCAGACAGAATATATTTCTCTCAAATATAAGTTGGCAGCATGATTCTCAACTTAAGTTTGTACAAATACTTCCAATTTAAATTTACTTTAATCTGGCAATAACGAGGATAGGAGAGTGTGAACCACTGTGAAGAATACCAAATGCCAGCCTTAGTAAAAGAAGACATCAGGAACAGAATACATTATCTATTGTGTGCTATACATAGAAATTCTAATCCAATTTGCTTTCATTTCAAATTGCCTTGTAAAACATCACCATTACTTTCCCTTAAAGTAGACCCATGGTTTCAAGTATCTTTTCACACACTCTATTTTCAAAATTCATTGTATTTTAATTATACCACCAAAAACAATTTTTAAAAATATTGTGAAAACTTACAACAACTGATGTAAGTATATGAACCATCCTCATATTCGCATAGATGCCATCAAAAGAAATCTGGAAATGTTAAAATAATGATCAGAAAGATGTATTTGTTTACTTTTATTGACTGTAATACAGGTCAGAAAATTTTACTTAATTAATTAATTAAATTTAATTAAAAATTAAAATCAAGATTCTTGCTTTATAAAAGAATTACAGCTCATATATTCACAATTTGTACAAATGAATTTTAGTGCTAGATATAAATTACGTGAAAAATGCACAGGATTAATTGTTTTATTAATTATTTTTAATATTAATTTTATTAATTATTTGAACTTTGACTTTACCCTCTTTACCTTTACTTCTCTCAAAGCATCCAAAAAGAACCAAAAAGAAATCTAAGTCTCCATCAATTCCTACCCAAGTCAATCATGTTACTATTTCTCAGTCACAAACTCTACCCTAAAGTTGACAAAATCTATGACCAGAAAGCAATTTTCCATGAAGATAAACAGGTGAGAGATGAGTTGACTGAAGAAAAAAGATACCTTGGCATTTATAAGTCAGAATGAGTTCAAAACAGCACATTTTCAGTTGACAAAAGTTTTTTCCCCCATTTCTATTAATTTTCCTTTCTATTTGGATTATTAATCTAAATTTGTCTAGTTTGATCAAAGGATTTTAAAGTTGCTCTCTATTTTATGGATCTAAATACTGTCTTTTTAGACTATGTTTGAGAAATGACATCCTAAATAAAAAAATATGATCACTTGATCTACTATCAAAATTACAAAATATGATTAGTATGACTGATTATTTTTCTTTTAGCTAACAGTTTATAAATTAAAAGCCAATTTAAATTTTAATTTCTCAAAAACAAATTAAAATATTCATATTTACTTACTGTAGACTGAGGAAGTCCTTTGCCACTGCTTCGGCCCCTGAAAAGATTTAATATGTGTTAAAAATGCAACAGGCTAACAAAGAATTTAGAAGTTAAAAATACTTAATAATCCAGTTTCCTTAAGCACAAACACACATACAAATTCAAAAAACTCGTACCTCCCCCTGGCTTTTTTGAAGTCTTCCCCTTTTCTTTCAATAAAAAATTCAAACTTTACCTTCTACAGGGAACCTAGTAAGCACCCTTTTTCCTCACACAGCTGGTAAATTCTGAGAAAGGATCTGAACTCAGGTCTTCCTAACTTTAGGACAGTCACTCTATCCATTTCATATAGATTTATATATACTATCTCCCTCCTTAGAAAGTAATAAGCTTCTTCAGAACAGGGGATGTTTTCATTCAGGATACTGTAACCTCACTACTAGTGTAAGTAGCTGACTGATAATTATTTTGAAAATAATTGACCTTTGATTTGCTAATGCCAGGTAACAATAAATTTCTTAAATCTGTTTCCCAACCTCCAAAATGGGGATAGGTTTATTCCTTCATAAAGACTTTAAGGCAAAGGTGTTTTTAAAAATTGAAGACTTTCTTCTTAAAATATTTGCATTATTTTTGTCTACATAAAAATTTTTCAGCTTCACAGATCTAAATTATCTATTTTATCTTTTTGAGTCTATTTACTCTAATTCTTTCATCATTTTTAAAGATAGTATTACCTTTAATATTAAGGTTCAGTATCCATCTTTAGCTTATTGTGGCATGTGATGTGTTAATTTCTGCCAAGTTTTCCAAGAAATTCTTGTCAATAATTCATTCAGATTTATGAATTAGTTATATTCAGGTCAATTTTTTCTAATTCTTTCTTATCTAGTTTGTTCCACTTTTTTCCTTTTTAAACTAGTAACAATTTTGATCATTGCTGTGATGTCTAAAAGTGCTACTGCCCCTTCATTCCAACTTTTTAAAAATCACTTGAGATGAGATTTTTTTTCCAAATAATTTTAATATTTCATCTAGCTTTACAAAGTTTATCTCAAGAAGTTTAGTCAGAAATAGAAGTATATGGGACCATAGCTAACAAAGGTCAAGTGAGGCATTTTTTGAATATGGTGAGATTCTACATGTTAAGAAGCAGCAAGGAACCAGCCAGAAAAGCAGACAAGAGGGATGGTAAGTTAGGAATGATGAAAAAGGCAAAGTGCTGGAGAAGCTGGCAATGGATAGAATCACTTAAGAAATTTAACTATTAAGCTAATATTCCAAGAGGATCATCTTATTTATAAAATTCTACTTGTAGGATTTTATGTTCTATGACTTAAAAAAAAAAAAAAAAAAAGCAAAATATGAATAAACCTGCTCAAATATTAAGGAATGACAAAATAAAACTATGTAACATAAATGTAATGCAAAATAAGTATGCTTTATAGTTTAAATTAAAGCATGGAAAAGTTACACGAATTAATGCATAATGAACAGAAATAACATATTTCTGTGTCTCTGTCTCTATCACACACACACACACACACACACACACACACACACACACACACACACGTCAACATTACAACCAAGCAAGGCTCTGAAGAAGAGATCTAAGAAGCTACCCTCAACCCTTAGGATAAAAGGGAAGGGAATGAACATTTATAAGGCAAATATATGCTGCATAGCAAGTATGGGAAGGAGGTCACAAGTGTGGTGCACTGCACTGACTTTTATGAAGTACTGATCAGTTTTGCCGATTTAAAAAAAAAAAAAAATCCTCTTGTTATCTGGGAAGAGAAAAGATAGTAAGAAAAAATATTGAGAGATTTCAGCAATTTTTTAAAATGTTTCTATTAATGCTCTGAATCATCATTGAATACAAAAAAGCAAATTAAAAGAATTCTGAGATACCACCTCACACTTTTCAGATTGGCTAAAATGACAAGAAAAGATAATGATAAATGATGGAGGGGATGTGGGAAAACTGGGACACTAATGCATTATTGGTGGAGTTGTGGTGTGGAAGTGTGGAACCAACCATTCTGGAGAGCAATTTGGAACTACATCCAAAGGACTATCAAACTGTGCATACTCTCTGATCCAGCAGTATCATCACTGAGTCTGAATCCCACAGAGATTACAAAGGAGGGGAAAGGATCCATCGTACAAAAATGTTTGTAGTATCTTTTTGTGGTAATAGAGACTTGGAAAATGAGTAGATGCCCATCCATTGGGTAATAAATGAATAAGTTGTGGCACATGAAGATAATGTCCCTCTTTTATGACAAATAATTTATATCATTCTACTTCTTTTCCCTTTCAGTACATTCTTCTCATCCCTTGATTTTTTTCTTAGATAATATCTCTTTCAAATTCAATTCACATCTGTGCCATCTATATTATACATTCCTTTTGTCATAAGAATGAAAAATTTCTAAGTTACAAGTATCATCCTCTCATATAGAGAAAGTACACAGATAAACCTTAAGTCCCTTATGATGTCACTTTACTGATTACCTTCTTATACTTCTTTTGAGTCCTGTATTTGAAAATCAATTTTTTTTATTCAGCTGTGGTCTCCCATCAATGAATGCTTGGAAAACCTTCCATTTCATTAAATTTCCACCTTTTCCCCTAAAACTTTATACTCAGTTTTGCTGGATAGGTTGTAATCCTAGCCCCAACTGTTTTCCAGACTATCAAATTCCAAACCCTCCAATTCTTTAATGTAGACGCTGCTAAAACCTAACTATGGGCAGACGCTTGCAATATTTTCTCATCCTGGGAGATCTGGAATTTGTCAGCAATATTTTTTTTTAAAAAAACATCAATGAAAATGTGTTTTCGAAAACTATGCTAAAAAATGCTCCAAATCACTATTTAGAGAAATGTAACAATCATCAGATTAACAAGAAAAGGGATAATGACAACTCTCCTGGAGAGACAAGACAAATATAAACTAATATACAAAAAATCCACACATCAAAGAGATCAAGGAAGAATAAAACCCATGTACAAAAAGCAGAGTAATTCTTTCTCTGGTGGCAAAGTACTAGGAATAAAGGAATGCCCCTCAAGTGGGGATTGACTAAACAAATTACTGGATATGCATGAATATTATTATTGTGCTATATAATAATTATAAATATACAATTGTGATGTAACTGTCTCACCTATCAAATAAGATTATATTAGTAAAGTACTTAGCATTGTGCTAGTCTCTACAATGATTAGCTGTTATCATCACTATCATTATCAAATGAAGGGATTGTTTCAGAGAACACTGGGAAGACAAGTACTAATGCAAACTGAAACGAATATAATCAGAAAAAAATTATACAACAATAATACCATAAAGACAAATAATTTTTAAAGACTTCAGAACTGATGGTAACTCGATCGAAAAGTATGAAGGATGAAAATTATTGAAATGTGCATTTTTTGGCAATAGCTAGTGCAGGAATTTGTCTTGCTTCCAATATTTGTATTTGTTACAAGAGTTTTCTTTTTCCTTTTTTCCCCCAATGAGTTGAGGAAAGGGAGATGGGGAAGAAAAAATATTTTTATTCATTGAAAAAATAAATTAAATCTAGACAAAAGCAAATTAAAAAATAAAATAAAATTGATGAAGATGAGTTCCTAATAAAAGAGATGAGAAGAAACCTCCCTTATCCTCCAACCTGCCATTTCATTTTTGTAGAAGTAGGAGACTAGATGTAGCCAATGTTGTCAAGCTTTCTCCTTATATTGGTTAATTTAATAATAATAATTAAATAATTTCTCCATGTTTCCCTGCTTTCACCCTCTCATTTCTACTTCTGTTTAATTCTTTGTTATAGGAAAAGGATCTCTGGCAAAAGGAAAAAGCATGGAAACACTGAGAAAGGTAAGTGATGTAAAAACAAAACATTTTTAAAAAATGTTTTTAATTGAGATTATCATCAAGCTTGCTCCCCAAAAAAGAAATATATTCTTCTTTTCAGTATTTAGAGAGGCAGATAGAGCAATTGCACTGGATACTGAACTGGATTGGAATCAAGGAAGACCCAAGTTCAAATCCAGGCTCAGACACTAAGTAAGTTGATTTGTTTCCCCAATTATAAAAGAGTTTTGGGGGGATCAAACTGCAAAATGGTTATAGGTTATTGTAAAATTGTTGTATAGGTTATACAAAAATTTATATATTTTACAACTATACCATTTGTAAAATGGTAATAGGAATTTAGTAAATGTGTGTTCCTTTGTTACAAGTATGGAATATTGCATATAACTTCAGATTTTCTTAACATGTTGGTTTAACTTTCCAGTTTTCCTCTACTTTTAAAATTTCTTTATTAAAAGGGATGGCTATATGTGAGGGGAGGAGGAAAAAAATACATTAGAAAATGTGCTTATCAAAACAAAACACCAATAAACAGGAAAAATACATGAAAAAAGTTTTAAATTTGAATTTTTTAAATTAAACATAGGTAATATGAAAAATGCTTTCACTGCCATAGAAGGAAAATGCATTCCTCTCCCTATATCCCTTAATCTAATATTATCTCCAATGTATCCTAACTATATCTTGTTTGTACACGGTTATTTTACATGTTCTCTCTCCTGGCTGTTGGTATGGTTTAGTTGTGTAAGGCAAACAGGTTCATTAAGCAAGTTGCCCAGTAATGAATATCTAAGGCTGAATTTGAACTTATGACCTCCTCTTTTCCATGTTTTCTCCCCTATTAAGTAAGACTGTCTTTTACTTTTCTTTAAATCCTCAGAATTTATCACAGTGCCTGGTACATAATAAGCCCTATCATTTCTTTCAAACCAAAATCTATAATCCTTTGTTCTGTTTTTCAAATTAGAGAGGCTAAAAATTCAACTAAGTTTGTCATTAATAAATGAAGTTATGAAGTACCATTTTCAGCTATTTTCAGAGAAACACTTATTCAGAAATGCATAGTATATGAAAAAATATACTTTTTCTCAATGAGCTAGCCAAGTGCAAAAAATATTACTATTACAAGATTCTACTTTGGGCACAAATGCAAATTCAATGGAAAAGTCTTTTAAAGAAAGCTTATTATTTTTTAAAAAATTATCTTTGAATAAATTTTTAAAGGTCTTTAAAAGTTCTATGAAGAATCAAATTTTATGGGAGCAAAGAATTGGAATCGAAGCAGATAATTCCTCAATTGAGAAAAAGCTTTAAAAAAAATGGTATATGTATAAATGCATTGGATTGCTAATATGCCACGAGAAAGAGAGAATATTAAGAATTCAAAAGAATGGAAAGATTTCTATGAACTGATAACAGCAGAACATACCCAAAGACTACCAAAAATAAAATTGAACTTTAAAAAAAAGAAACTTTAAAAAACCACTACACAGTCTAATGGGGAAAGACAACACTTGACAAGTTGAAATAAGGAAGAATGGGGACGCATAGGGAGCAAAATGAAGTCTAGAGGAAAGCAGTTAGGGTGGAAAATGATGAAGAGCAGTGGGTGAAAAATTGTGAGTTGATTGTCCAAGGCATACACACCCTTTTATCCTGAAGATTTAGAAGCCCCTCTCCATTCTGTCCAAACAAAGGGGAAAAGGGGGAAGGAAGGACCTTAGGGGTAAGGCATAACTAGGAGGTATGAATTTCAGGACTGACAGGATCTTGAAGGATGGTAAAATTCAGATGAATTTCCAAGTAAGTCTAATTTGAAAGCATCTGGCAAAGTTTTCTATTATCATTTAAGAACTACAGAGGGGGCAACTAGACCGTGTGGTAGATAGGTCAGGAGGAGCCAAGTTCCAAATTCAGTGTCAGACACTTAGTAGTTGTATGGAGTCACATAACTCCAACTTGAAAAAAAAAAAAAAAAAAAGATGGAGCATTGAAAACAGCTGAGCTATTTTATATATAATATATACATTTAATATAAATTTTTCTGCTCAGGTCAAACTAACATCTAAATAAGGATACTTAATACAGCATTTCAGAGAGGATTTAGAAACAGAAGGTACCTTAAATATCATCTAAACCAACACTCGTTTCCTTGTTGAGGACAGTGAAGCCCAAAAAGAAACAAGAACTTGACCAATGCAGCACAGGTAGTATGTGTGTTAGAATCAGATGCAGGGCTCTTTCCACTACATCATGATGCTTACTTTACGTGCTTACTATCCTACTTTGAAATTTATTCAAGGTTAAGAGATTGCTCTAGGCATCTAAAAAAATTTTTCTGCTCTATCATTAATAGCACAGGAAAGCTAATAACTAGAAAATAATAATTTCTATGTACTCATTCAATGAATCCATAAAGCGAACCTAAAGTGTTTATATCTTCTGTATTATAAACACATCTTCCCAGCTTTCTGTGGTACTTTGATTCATAAATAGAAGAAGCTTTTAATAAATGCTTGTGGACTAACTAGCATCTTTATCCCTCCATAACACTGCTACTGAAATTTTCTTCCTTTATCAACCACTACTTTACAGAGCTCTATATTATGAAATCACTTTTACTGATTAGTTGTTTGTTGTAGTTAATATAGGAGGTCAGCGGATTAATTTTGCCAAGTTTTAGGATCTTAACTATTATTGATACAAAAGTGAAAACATATATAATATTTTTCCAGTCTTAAAAGTACTACATACCAATCTACTATGCTTATTGTATTAATGTTTTTTATCCCACAAATTTATGTGGAACAATATGATATGGAAATGTTTCAAAGGATTATACATGTATAACCTATATCAGATTGCTTGCTAGGCTGAGGAGGGAAGGTAAAGGAGAGGAAGAAAAAATTCAGAACTCAAAGATAAATGCTGATAACTATATCTTTACATATATTTGTATTACCAAGTATATAGTATTACTATACTATAAAATATTAAAAAAAAAAAAAACTAAAATACTATAGTATATGTAATTCCCAGGAATTTTGTATTGCATCAATATAACAAGTGCCTTTAACTAAAAGGACAAAGCTGCCAAAAATAATTTCAATCAATTATCAATAAAGTCTTTACTGTATAGCTATGTGCTAGTTACTGTGGGAATACAGAAGAAAAACTTTTTGAGGGTAGAATTCCGAATTTGGTTTTCTTCTTAAAGGCATCCAACACACTTGGGATGGAAAATGCCATTTGTATCCAAAGAAAAAACTATGGAGACTTAATATGGATCAAAGTACACTATTTTCACTTTTTTTTTTTTTTTTGGCTTTTTCTTTCTTGGAGTTTTTCCCTCTTGTTCTGATTTTTCTTTCATAACATGAAAGTACTATGTTTAAAATACTGTATATGTATAACCTATATCATCAGATTGCTTGCTGTCTTGGGAAAAGGGGAGATAAGGGAGGAAGGGAGAAAAATCAATCAAAATTTTTTAATACCTTTATATTTTTAAAATACATGCAAAGATAGTTTTCAATTGGAACTCAAAATCTTACAAAGGTCAATACTGATCACCTTTACATGTAACTGAAAAAATAAAATACTAGCAAGTTAAAAAAAAAAGAAAGAAAAACAAAGGTAAGTTAATTAGTATAAGACATAATAGGATAATGGCTTAATTGGGAGAAACCTTAAAGATGACCTATTCCTTGAGGAGGAGAAACAGAGAAGCCTTGCCTTTTTATCCAATCAACCCTGGTCACACAATTCCAACCAAGGTCTTCTGTTATCTAAACCTAGCATTCTTTTCACTCTATGCCATGCTGCTTCATCTCTTTTCAATCCCTATTCCTGATGTTTTCCCCAGTTAAAGATTTTCTCTCTCTTTAGTTCACTGAAGTGGTGAATGAGGATGCTGCCCCTGAAAATATCTTTCCCTCCCAATACCTTACAGAATTAAAAAGGAATGTCAGAGCTGGAACAATCCTCACATCATTCTTTGTTTTCCATCAGTCATTGAACATGCCAATAAATAGCCATGCAATTTTGAATAAGGTCACTTAAACACTTCTGGACTTAGTTTTCCTAGTCTGTAAAATGAGAGGGCTAGACTGGAGAACAATCTCTCACTTGAAAAGTATTTTTAAGATTTACAAAATTCTTTCCCCAGAGCACCGTAATAGGTAATAATGTAAGTACCACTACATCTCCTTACAAATGAAGAAACAGGTTCATAAAGGTTGAGTGATTTGCCTAAGCTCACACTCACTAAGTGATGGGGACAGAGAAACGAACATATGTCTCTTCACTACTTTCTCCCCTGAATAATCTCAGGCTCCTTCCAGCTCTAAAAATAACCACAGCAGATTCCCCACCTGTCATTTCTCCCATCCCAAAACAACGGCGCCATCTAGTGATGACGAGGCTAACTGCGGGCTTTGCCGTCCCCACTCTGCTCTGAGAGTCACTCCAGAGTTTCCTCAAGAGCCGGCTGGCCGCCAGGGTCTTTGTTGTGTGACAGGGCCTCCAGACGTGGCAGTTTACATAAAAGGAGGTGACTGAAAGGAAGAGGAGGTGAGGAAGGTTTCAGGAAGACATGTGCTAGGTTTTAGCTGATTTGGATAATCTAGGGAAAAGGAACAAACACCACAAGGAAAGCCACCAGAGAGAAAATGAGCAGGACAATGGTAAGGAGTAAGAGACCAGATTATGAAAGGCCTTCCAAGTAAAACTGGCTGTCAACAAACATGAAAACAATACTTCAAATAACCAATAAAAGAAAGGTAAGTTAAAATAAAAGTTTTCACTTCACCCCCATCCAAATATTGCAGAACTGTAAATTGGTACAACTACTCTGAAAAATAATTTTAAATTATACTTAAAAAATAAAATAAAATCACTAAATAGCATATTACATAACCTCTGACCCACTGACATTACTACCCCTTATATATCCCCACTAGGTAGACTTATCCCAGAATGGGCCTATCATATTAAAAAAGTAACATCATCTCTTTTTAGTGGAATTAATGAAGGGGGAAAAATGGTATGTAAATGCAACAAATTATTGCCTTACAATAATCTTGCCCAAAATAGGTTCAGGAACCTCTCTCCTAACTCCCACTTCCTCTAGCACCCAAAGTACTTTGCACACAGTAGGAGGCTCAATTAATCATTAAGGTCCCCTTATCTCCAGATGCTCAGGGGGTTGAAGGGAGTAAAAAGGAGCCCTAAACATTACCCTTAGTTCTCAACAGTGAGCACTTTGAAAAGGAGAGGTGTATTCCTGTCCGTGCCATCCTCAGTGCCCTTGCATTACACACAGAAGGGGCTGGGCTGGACAGGACAGCTGCAGAAACCCTTTCCAATGTGAACTGCTGTGTGTGTTAGAAGTGTGAATGCATGCCAGCCCGGTGACAAGGAGGAAGGGAGGACGAATAAAGCAGATAGAATGAAAAGTCCTAGTTCCTGATTTTAACTTGCACCTTTTTCCTATAACATTTCCAGAATGAATATAGCTTAGCTTTAAATTCCAAATTGGTCATAATATTTCAACCAATGAAGCAGCCATTGTTTCTTATTAAATATCTTCCACTGTCTCATAGTTTCCCACTTTTATACCACTAAGTCTGAATGCACACTTTTCTCCCCCTGATAAAGTTCAATGACTCACTAGTACCATTTAGACCTATTTCAATCACTGAAAAATTGAAAGAAGATCCGTTTATTTACTCTCTGACAGGTGCCTACTGCATGCCAAACCCTATACTGAGCCCTAGGAAAGTAAAGCTCAGGTAGACCTTGCCTTCATCCTTAATAAGAGCTGATGGTCAAACAAAAGAATGAGGAGCATTGTACAACATAAGAGGTACCAGACTAGTACAAGAGGTATCAAAACAGAACCCCCCAAGAGCACTTAAGGGAAAGATAATGGGAAGGTCAAAGTGTGATTCAATCAGAGGCAATTCCCAACAAGAGAAAGAGACAGCATTTGAGTTAATTCCAAGAATGGATAAAAATTCACTGACAATGGGGAAAGTGCTCCAGACCTAAGCACTCAAGAAAAGGAGATGAAGGAGCTCAGAATACAGAGCAGACGGGAAGAAAAGGATAGGAGGCTGCCACAAGAATCCAGAAAAGTAATGATGATCCGTGATAAGAGTGGAAATCAAAGCAAAAAATACTATATAACTGACTGAATATAAAAAGTGAGGGAAGAGAAAGATTTCAAGTTCCTGAAATGGAGACAGGATGAACTACAGGACTGAAGCCAACAATAAAGAGGAAGGACTAATTTGGGGGAAGATAGACTCAGCTTTAGATGTACTGAGTCTTGAGATTGATCCCACAGAGGTCATTGGAGATCCAAGTCTGGAATCACAAAAGTCAAGACTAGATAGACAGACAGTAGGAGAGCACACAGGGACAAGAGCAACATTAAAGCCCTCGTCTGATACTCACAAAGCACAGCGAATGCAGCCATGAAGGGGCCCAATCAGCCCTTGCCTACTCCCCACCTGCGTCTTCCTGAAGAACCCCTCACAGTAGTAGAGTTGAAACAAGGATTCAGCCAGTGGCTATGCCCATGGTCTTCAAACACTAGTGTGCTCTGCCCACCAAAGTCTGGCCATCAATGGACAAACAGCATTGGTTGGCTCTAAAAGAGGCTGAGTTTTTGTACTCCTATGAGCATGAGGCTTAATACCAAACCTCCATTTCAAGTCCTCTGCTGTGAATCCCAATTGGTTTTTCTTCAAGAAACCATTTCCCTACTCAGAGGAGCTCAAGAAGAGAATAAAGCCTGGACCAGGATTCATAGACTTAGAATTGGAAGGCATGTTACATGTCACACAGCTCTCCCATAATGAAGAGCTTACAAGGCGGTCTATTTTACTGAGAAAAAGTTCAAGAAAAAACTGGCTTTCTTGTGACACCCATTTGTTATTTCTAGCCTCAGCAACACAAGTCACAGAAGAGGACTTTTGCTATTACCTGTCCATAAAAATTCAGCTCCCTTTTGTCCATAGTCCAATTGGGGCAGGAAATGAACTTCCATTAATAGAGTGAATTCTTGATTAAGGAAACTCCCTCTACCAATGCAAGTCGAGGTTTTCTCTTCGACTTTAAGAGAACTATCCAGAGCACTGAAAGCTTAAATGAGGTGTCTAGGACCACACAGTGAGAATGTCAGGGGCAAGACACAAATCCACATCTTTGCAGCTGGGAATCTGGAGTTATGAAGACCCGAGTTCAAATTTGACCTCAGACACTTCCTAGCTAAGTGCCCCTGGCCAGGGCAATCCATCTTTGCCTCAGTTTGCTTAAAATGGGGACCATACATCCTGCCATCTAGGGGAGGGGGTGGGGGGGTAAGAGGTGAAAAATTGGAACAAGAGGTTTGGCAATTGTTAATGCTGTAAAGTTACCCATGTGTATATCCTGTAAATAAAAGGCTATTAAATAAAAAAAAAAAAATTTAAAAAAAAAATAAAATAAAATGGGGACCATAAAAGCACAACCTCCCAGAGTTGTTGTGAGGATCAAATAAGGTCACATCTGTAAAGCACTCAGCACATGCCAACACCTCTCTGCTCTTCTACACTGCCTCTTGTGATAGTCTTTCAAATAACTGAAAACAACTATGAACTATTCCAAAGTTCTCTTAGCCAGAGGCCAAGATTTCCTGTTCACATCCTAACTGTCTCACTTGTGGTGCTTTTTTAGTTGAATAATGTTCTTCAAGAATAAGGAGGAACAACATGGCCAGCCCAACCAAATGTGTGCTTGCCAAAAAAGATTATTTTGAGAATTCACACAGGGCAAAAGCTCACAAGGTGGTCAGAAAAAGTACTACAAGAACACTCTGAAGAACTCTAGAATTCATTGTAGACCTGGGAGATACTGGCACAGGACCACCCACCATAGCGTGCCTTTCTCAGAGAAGGTGTTGTGCTCTGAGCAAAGCTGAATTAAATTAACCCAAAGGAAAGGCAAAATGTGCAAAATTAGAGAAGCCATATTCATCAGAGGGTCTATTGCATTTTGAACTGGTACTGGCCTGACCATCCAGTTGGATACACTGTGACTCAACTGTATCATAGTGAGGTCATTTTGGTCCTCTCTGAGAACAAAGGACAACTGCCAAAGATAAAAGCTGGAAGAACCTTAGGGGTCACATAGTCTCATCCACTCCCTCATCTGGATAAGAGGTCAGTCACAGTTCTCTTTCCAGTACAACGATGTAATAACTAGCACAGGGAGCGGAAGGTGTTGTGTCAAGATGGAAAGACATGAAAGGGCCGGATGACCATGCTCCTGAAGTAGCCCATGAGGTCCCTTTGGGAATCTAGGCAGTGAGCTGGCTGCCAAGAAGAAAGGTCTCTCCACTTCCCCCATGGTGCTAGCTCCCTGAGACGTTCACAACTCTTGGCTCAGTCATCACTTCATGTCATACAGAAATCTGATAAGCTTATCTTCCAAGTGTCCATTCAAGTCAATTAAAAAAAATTGAGCAGGACAAGGTCAAGGACAGAGCATTCAGCCATTTTCCCCCAGTATCAATATGTACATACAGACCAAGTTTTCTACAGCCACTGAGTATTGGGAAGCTTAACAACACAATCAACTGCAACATGGAACAAAAACACGCATAATCAAACTGGCTAATGAGAAATCACAAGACAGTAGTTCCAGAATGTACTAGACCATCCAAGTAGAATCAAAAATTAGGTCTCATGTTCCTGATGCAAACAATTCTTACCAATATTTAAAACTTCAAGGTCACTAAGTTGCCAAGAATAGGAAAAAATCAAGATGATTTTCTTCCACTTTCAATAAGCTGAACTGTTTCTAGTTCATTTATTTTTTCCCAAATTGTTTTTATTGTTTTAATATTGTTAATATTGTTAATATTGTTTTTCCAAATACATGTAAAACTAATTTAACATTCATTTTGTAAAACTTGTGTTCCTAAATTTTTCTCTCTCCCCAAGAAAGCAATACAGGTTAAATATATGCTACAATGATCTAAATTGTAAACAATTTTAATGCTTAAATGCAAAGGAGAGATGACAATTTATAAATCTGCATTTAATGCTACAAAAGTTCATATTTATGTAGACACAACATAACTTCACAACAGGCTTAATAAATGCAAGCGCAATGCTCTTTTCCTACTTTTATGTAAGAATACATATTCCATAAGCAAAAAAATTCAAGTTTAAGTTAGTTCCGTAACACAAAAAATAAATGAAATAAAAAATATAAATATGCAAAAATGAACTTATTCAGATATAAAAACTACAATTTTATAAGTCCAAACATCTCTTTGCTGAGCCAGGCAGAATAGGTCCTAGACAAGAGTCGAAACACTAGAACCTGACTTCCTGAAGCAGCTCTGCCATTAATTAGGTTGGTATCCAGGTTTGTGTGTCTGTAAAATGAGAAAACTAAATGATTTCTATGATCTCATCTAGGTCTAGTTCAAATCTTACAATAAAATTTATATTCAACAATTTGGTAGACTTTCCCTGGAGAAGTAGTATGGTTCATCTAGTAGCAGGCTTGACTTGGAAATGCAGATACCTACATGGCTGGGTGAAATAATGATTGTAGAAGTAAATTTCCTTATGAGGCCGCTGAGAGGAAGGACCAAATGAATTTTAAGTGTAAAAAGCCATGAAAAAATGTCATATAAAGGTCAATTGTTGCATCATATGGATTCAGGGTCACCTTTTCAAGATCTATTTACTAATTTTTTTTTCAGTAAACATAATTCTGTCTGGAATTATCCAAGACGCGCCAAAACAGCAAAGGACGATGATAGTGTGAATGGCATAAGCCTCACACAGATGTGCTAGTTCAGGAATGTTTCTTAAATTTTTTTTAATCCTTCAGTGCCAGGCCACCCTGGCACAGAATTGGCAGTGAGTTCTCCAAGGCTTGGTGAGTGGAGCCCTAATTCTAGAAGTTTCCACTAAGCAAAGGGGCTTTGAAACAAAACCTGCCTATGAATTGTACATCACATTTTAAGAGCAGTTTTAAGTTTCAAGAGCTTCCCCCACAGATGAAAACCCATACATAATAATACATCCTTCAAATTTCTGAAGGCTATCTTCTTAGAGAAATACCTATACAAAGAAATCTGATTTCCTAAAGAACTAGAATTATGGGCTCCTAATTTTTTTTTTTAAAAAAAAGTTATACCTAGCAGGAAAGAGTGCTAGATTAGGAACCTGAGAAATTGGTTTTAAATCCTAATTGCCACAAGTTACCTGTGTCCCTCCTGGGCCTCAGGATTTTATGAGTTTAGCATAGGGGTGACCTCTAAGATTCCCTTTTATTTCAGACCACAGCCTCAGAAGGCTAGCTTAACTCCCTCCCTGTACAGCTAAGAAAACTCTATCTGTGCCTACTAGACAAAGGCAGCAGACACCAATAACAAGCTTTGAATCCTTCTACTCTAAATCAATCTAGGAGCCTATGATGTTGCGTAGGATGCCTCAATCACAGCATGAAAATTTAAATCTCTCAAGTACTTTCAAATAACTTATGACTATCACTTGCTGTGATTATGGCTTTCTGTTAATATAAAATTACTCTACAAGGTCCATATGGTCTATTTATTTCAAATATTTAAAGTGAATTATATTCTAATTCCATCAAAATACCATAGGATTCCCTGCTATTCCTATTTTCTGGAAATCTGAATAAATAATCTAGATGTACTATAGTACATTTATAGTAATTCATTTTTTACATTGTGCTAGAATATTCTCCAAACAGTTGCTACAATCCAGGACTCCTTTTTTTCCTCAGATAAATGTTTGGGTGTTATATATATATATATATATATATATATATATATATACACACAATACGTGATACTCGGTCAATTTCTACCACAGGTGCTCTTATTATGTTGGTTCATGTTTATGCAAATACTCTATATTGAACTAGAGATTGAAGAGTTTCAGAAGACTGATAGCCAAAGTTATTTAAATGTTGGTAAAAACCAAGCTACTTTTAAAATTATCAAAGACTATGCAGTCATAAGTACAAGTCTATCAGGAACCATTTTTATAAATTTATCATTATTCTAATCCAAGCATTGCTCTACTTAGAGAAAGAATTGTTCCAAATGACGGAATCCTCTTCACATACAATTTTATAGAATAATCAAATGAAGAACACTTTCACAATTAAGATTGATCTAGTTTAGATAACAGTTCAGTTATGAGTTGCTTCATCAAAGAGAACAGTCATTTAATTTTTGGTACAGTCAGAGAATCATTTTCTGAAAACCACTCAATCTCTCTATGACCACTTCCTTCAAGAGTTCTTTCCAGTTGGTCAAAGGTGAACCTAAGTACATCAGAAATTACTTCCTTCTTCATTCAGATCAATATCCTAATCCCTTCAGGGCACATAGAACAACAAAGATCTTAACTAGATTGATTCCAATTTTAAGCTAGTTACTCCCTTAATTCATTTGGGAGTTTAGCTTTCTTTCTCAACCTCTTATATACTTTCCTAAAAGAAAGTTTAACATTTCTAAAAGGAAGAGGATTTTGGTTAGCATCCACAAAATTAATTTATAATAATCTAATATTCAAATGAGAATTGGTCAAAAAAGAATTAGAGCCAGATGCAAATTAGAACCCTGTTACTTCCTTAATTGTGTGACCTTAAGGCAAGGCATTTAATTTCAAAAGTTTTAACTCTTAAATTTATTGTTGCTAATAATACACAGAATCAATCATACACATACATACATACATACATTCTCTGTATCATCCACATATTATGCTTTTGCCCATATAATAATGAGAACTGTAAGGAAATATCACCCAGAAATAATTTAGCACAGACTTGCTGTGTTCAGAAATATGGTATATCTAGGAAAAATATATCTAAGAAGGAAAAACAATCAGACAAGTTGTATAAATTTGGACAAGTCAATTAGTTTCTCCAGTCTTTTATCTTCTTCACCTAAAAAATGAAAGGTTGGATTAGCTTATTTCTGGGAATACCATTCTACAAAATGGATATTTTTTAGGAATACTCAAGTTTAGTACTTTAAAAATAAGACTAACAAAAAAATACTCCTTAAAGACCTACTATGTATATCTCCTCTAGCACAATGTATACTGCTCTCAGAGTATAGAAGAGCACATAGCTACATCTAATCAAAGGCCCATGTAACTCAATAAACATCTTAAGTAAGTGCATAGATTCAAAGACATACAAAAATTATTTATGGGAGAAAACTGCTCACAAAATTATTAATCTACTTCTCTTAAAGCAAATCTCCCACACTTCCCACTCACTGAAAAAAAAAAAAAAAATTGAGAGACCATTTGTCCAAAGCTTTCAGGATATCACTGCCCATTCTTTCCTCTAGAGGACCAGTACAGGCATTTGTTTGTACTTTACCAATCACTTGCTCCTCAACATAGCTCAAGGAGACAGGGAGGTGTTATTAGTCAGTTCTGCTATGAAAAAAGGGAAGAGGGGAAGACATCAGTTAAGCTAAAACTTGAGATATGTGCTCTAAAAGTCACCACACTATGCAAAATTTGAGCAATAAAAACCATAGGACTTAAGGAAAAAAGAGGCACAAAATTCAAAAACTTCATCAGTGAAACATTTTTAAGAGATGAATCTTAAAAGTGGTATATTTTTGTACATGTTAAATGGTTAAGAAATACATGAATACTACAATAAAAAGTGGCAATGCCCATGGCCTGGGACTGCTAATCCCAAAGCTCTAGGGATGAAACCTGGGCTGGTGCTGGCAAAGTCCCCAGTTGTAAGAATGAGTTTGGGGTCCAGCCATGGTGGAAGTTAGAGAGGAGGAGGAAGCCCACAGCTCCTACTGCACTAGAAGCTGTACAATATGGATGGCCACCTCGAAAAAGACCTTGCTTATGGGAGTGGGTGTTAAGACTGTAAGCTTGTGAGTTACTGTGAAGTTTGCAATTAAATGTGCTTTGGCTATTTTTTGTGCACAAAATCTCAATTAAGCAAATTCAAATCATGCTCAAATTATTCCATAAGATATCAATAAATTGGAACAAATTTGCATTTTCAAAACAAGCATTATAGCAGAATTATTAACTCTATCTTACAGATGAGAAAAGAAGCTGAGAAAGTTACTCCTTGCCCAGGTCCCTCACCTAGCTAGGCTTTGAACTCAAGATCTTGCATACTCCCAAGTTTGGTTCTCTACCCATTGTACCATTTAAATAAATTTACTTCCCCTTAGAGAGGACAACCATCCATTCTATTTATCCCATCCCTTCTCATCTCCTTAAGATATATGGTTCCCACTATCATCCCCTTCCTTTATTAATCTTTGATCTCTCCTTCTGTACAGATTCTCCCCCCCCCCATTCATTAAAATCAAAAAACAAACAAATAAAAAAACCTTCATTGAAACCCTATTGAAACTATAACCAAGTTTGACTCTATGATGAGGAAATGTACCTCATCTTTCCTTGCACAAGGGGAGGAGGAGTAGGTACATATATGGAACAATATATTTAGTCAGTTTGGGTTTTCAACTGCTTCTGCTTCTCCCCCACCAAGGAATGGCTCACTATTCTCCAAAAAGGGAAGTATAAGTTCAGAAATAAAGCCAATATATTAACAAAAGATATCAATAAAAATATTTTTAACCTTCACTTGACCCTCACCCCCTTTTGAGCTTTTTCCCTCTTCCTCTTCCTTTACAAAGCCAAGTTCCTAGAAAAAGCTCTCTCTACTGCTTGGCTCTACTCCTCTTTTCTCCCTTCTTTCTTCGATTTGACTTTGGACCAGAACTCTTCAGTTAACTGAAATGATTCTCTCCACAGTTACCAATAACTTTTTAACTGTCCTCTTTTGTTTTTCTTTTCACAAAAGGATTTATCACTGGATAGGATCCTGGTTTAGGGAAGGAAATATTCAGAAATGTGATCTAATAAATGGCATGTAAAATTGAAACATCAATTAAAAAAAGATAATTTTAAAATAAAATTAAACTGGTAAACTGGCAGTAACAATAAATTTAAATGGTCACAAAAAACAAAACAATTTTACTATGTGGCCCAAATTTAGCAGATTCCTTTCTCAGAGGCTATTGAAAAAATATCTGCCTTATTAGACAAAATGAAAAATAACAATTCTAGAAACTTCATTTAAGGTATTAAAAAACCCATTACCACACTAAGAAAATAATTCTTTCACAATTGTAGCTCAGCCTATCATCTCTTGATAAGGAAGGGAAGGGAACAAACAAGTGCCTACCATGTTCCAAACATTGCGCTAAAGCTTTACGCATATTGTCAATTAAACTTCCTATTTTTACAGAGGAGGAAACTGAGGCAGACTTGCCCAGTGTTAAATGGCAACTAGCTGTCTGAGGCAGGTTTAGAACTCAAGTCTTCCACACTTGTAGTCCCAGAGTTCTATCCACTGTATAACCTGATTTATCAAAATGGCTAATTTCCTAAGGATTATAATCTATGATTTCACGGATGTACTAGTGAACTCCAATAAGCAAACTCCCTCCACCAATGAAGTCTGGCTGGTAACAAGGAAGCAATTTATTAGCTTGGAGAACACTAAGGTGTTGTTCAGGCATGCCAGTAATGTTCAATTCTTCATGATTCCATTGGGGTTTTCTTGGCAAAGATTCTGGAGTGGTTGGCCATTTCTTTCTCCAGCTCATTTTTACAGATAAGGAAGGGAGACAAACAAAATGCTTAAGTGACTTGCATAGGGTCACACAGTTAATGTATGAGGCCAGATTTGACTTCAGGCCTTCCTGACTCAGGCCTGGAGCTCTATTCACCAAGCTGACCTAAGACTTGGTATTTAGTATGTTGGTATTAAAAAGCTGGGACTTTGTTTCAGAGATGATTTAATGGGTTTTAAAAGAATTTTGCAATTTTCTCAAGGTAACACAATCTGCTTGTATAGAGGCCCTAAATACAAACTAACCAGACTTCCTTCTCCAGATGCAGAGTTCCAAGCTTTTTTTCCCCAAGTATTTTTAAAAAATACATAGCTAACTAACCCAAAAGTGCATTTTCGTAGATGACCATTTCTATTGGATGGATCAAGAATCCTCTATTCAAAGCTCTGTAATTTGTAGGACTCTGGCACTCCCTCCAATAAAAAAGACTGGATCCTACTCATGCTTGCCCATCCCATTCCATTTCATTTCTTGTCCATATTCAGTCCACACTGGGCCACAATCTTTCTACAATTTGTCCACCCAATGTGCCAATGGCTGTCCTCACTTTCTCTAGACAAGTCAAGTAAATAACCAGTAGGCCATGTGGAGTATCTCTTTTTATCTTATCACCTTATGATCAGCCATGCCCTGGATCAAACTTTTTTTTTTGAAAGCATCCTTTTATCAGCTCTGGTTCTTCTGGGGAATTCCTTATTTGTTCTGCATTGCAGCCTGCTTACACCCACCAAGCTTCTTTCCTACTCATTTTTAATTCCATAACTTACAGCTAAATATCACAACTAGCAGAATGTTGCTATCAGAGACGTGGCTTTGTTTCGGGGAAGCTGTCATGGTCATTGAAAGAACTTTGCAGTTTTCCAAAAGGAACCCAGTCTGCTCTCCTCCTGTTTAATTCTGGGACCGACTGTCTTAACCTGTCTGTCCCACAGATAATGATGGCTGTTGATCTCAGTGCTGGGTCCCTCTTCTCTAATCTCTATTATCTCACCTGGTAATCTCATCACTGTTATCTCTAGAGCCAATTATCATCTCTTTGTAGATGATTCCTAGTTTATAGACCCAGGCTAGTCTCTAGCTTCAATTCCATAGCTACAACTCAACAAGTCTAAGACATTTAAACTTTCCAAAATCCAGAGACCCATCATTCTGCCCTGTCATTCCCTAAGGTTTCTCCTTCTTCTCTCCTTTTCTTTCTCTGTCTCTGTCTGTGTTCGTGTCTCTCTCTCACAACCTCCACACAGGTAATGCTGCCACCAAACTTTATCCTCTCACAGAATAGGTGCCTAATAAATGATTATTCTTTCCATCCAGCTAAAGCTCCTGACTGCCCTCTAAGAATCCTATACCAACCTACAGTGCTGTTCCTCCCACACATCACACACTCTCATTTCTGTGCTTTTTTACTGGCTATCTCCCTTGCCTGGAATATTCTTTCTCCTCACCTCTGATCTCTCTGGTTTCCTTCGGTTCAAAGGCACCTTCTGTATGGAGCTTTATCTAAGATTCCTCTCATAAGAGCTACTTGAGCTTTCCCCTTTAAGATATGTTTTTACCTACTTATTTATTTACATGTTTCCTCTCCTATTAATAGTAACAGTTAACATTCACAAAGCATCTACTAAGTGCCTTGAATTTAGTGCTAAGCACCTTAAAATTCTCATTTTTTCCTTACCATAACTCTGGGAGGCAGGTACCATTATGACCCCCTCCCCTTTACAGATGAGGAAACTGAGGCAAACCAAGGTAAAGTGACTTGCCTAGGAACACACAGAGTAAACAAGTCAAGATTTGAATTCAGATTTCCCTGCCTCCAGGCCTGGTGTTCCCTTCCCTGTGCTCCCTTAGCAGCTATTAGTAGGGAACTTCCCTAAAGGCAGGAACTGTTTTGGGGTTTGTGATGTTCTTTGTATCTCTATTACTTAGCACAGCCTGTCACACAGTAAGAGCAAATGCTTGTGGATTAAGTACAGTGTCCATAATATGGACAAAATAAGGACGGCCTAATTTCTATTTTGGTGAAAGTCTTTTTCTACTTGGTGAAATTGTTAAGAAACTTGTTCCGTCAATGCTTTAGTTCTTTTCCCAATTGTTCATAATAAAGATTCTGTTTGCATAAATTCACTCCAATGTTACAGCAGAAATTATAGCTGTAATATATTATTGTTTTAAGAGAAACAGCAACTTTTCCTTTGCTAACAAGTGGTTCCATTCTACCCTTCATTATACAAGTGCCAGTTAATTTTTGATTAATCTTTACATCTGAAATACTATGAAAGGACATAAACCACAACTAAGGATATGGCACCCCACAATTATCCATGGCAAGTAAGGCAACATGCTTTAACAATATGGAGTAAAAGATATTAATAACTTTGGCAACTTTCAGCCATTTTTAAAGTTGTGTACTTTAAATGTACAAACTTCGCTAAGTTTTAAAAAGGAAAATAAGAACCAATCTTCTAACATGCTGAGACATGTCTTATTTTATTTTCTAAGTTGCAAGTTTCTAGGAAAATAAAGTTTTAAAAAGTACCAAAGTTACAAAAATCCACTCAAAGAAAAGGTGTCATGGAAAGGGATACTGAGCCAAACTACTTGGTATACAGAAGATTACTGTCCCCCTCATGAAAAATCCATCAATCCCAGGGGTGAGCATTCTAACCACTTAGCTGTCTCAAGCATGCCAAGAATTACAAAAAGACTCTTCCCCCAAAAAAGCTTCAAATGAAGTCCAAAATAAAGCAAAACAAAAAAGCTACTTGCTAGTAGATTATAGCTCCTAAAAATATACCTTGAAATGGGAGATCATTAGTAAAAACCTTTAAAAGGACCTTAAAACTTCAGTGTTCCCAGAGACTTACATGGCACACTGGACGTCCTCAAACCTGCTCTGCCAACTTGAAGAATAAAGCCTATGCCCTTTGACACACAGAGCCCACAGCCAAACATATACCAAAGAGGTCAAGCAAAGAAAAGTTCCTATAGCCACCCATACATTCACAGCAGTACTTAATCATAGTGGCAAAAAGCTGCAGAATGTACATGATGATTTAGAGTTTTGCCAATTGGAATATATCAATGCAGTACAATATTAATGTGCCACAAGATGTACCATATATCACAAACTAAAAGAAATATGGGGAAATATCTAAAAATAAGCCTTTATTAAGAGTCTCTACTATGTACCAGGCCCTATGCTAAATGCTTTACAATTATCTTATCAAATCCTCACAATAACTCTGGGAAATGGGTACTATTCTATACCCATTTTACAGATAAAAGTGAGGCAAACAGAAGTTAAATGGCTTAACAGGGTCACACTAATGACCTGGGAGGCTAAATTTGGACTCATATCTTGCCTGACTCCAAACACTGCAGGTACTAAGTCACCTGGCAGGGCGGGGAGGGAGAAGAAGGCACGGAGAGTCTTAGTGAATGCCTCCAGGATCAAATACAAACTTTTAAAGCCCTCTCCAAAGTCATCTCCTCCTTTTCCCTTATGTTGATTCTGCTCTTTGTACCCTGAGATCCAAAGGCATGGGCCTTCTAGCTGTCCCTGTCCCCATCCCCGTAACCCTCCTCCAAACTGTCCCCTATGCTCTTTCTCAGATCCAGCAGCTGGCTGAAGTATACACTTCTGCAAGAAGCCTTTCCCAGACCTCCTTAATTACCATGTCTTCCCTCCAAAACTATCTCCAATCCATCCCGTATTTCTCGTTTGTGTGGAGGTATTGCCATATAGTCTCTCCATTTGCCCGAACGCCTTAAGAGCAGGAACTGCCTTTTGCCTTCTTTATATCCCCAGTGCCTGGTGTCTAATAGATGCTTAGCAACTTCTAATTGATTGATTGGTAAGGTGGGAGACTAAGGGTGTGGAATGTTGAGTGTCCTCAACTTCACTTCGACTTTAGTATCTTGGAAATGGAAGCAGCAAAGATTGAATACAGGAAATTACTCATGTAAATACAAAACGCATGATGTTTCTAATTGGAAAAAAAAGTCTGTGGAACCAGGTAAAAAACAAAAGCACTTAATTCTGAGCACTTCACTAAGTATTCGAATAACCATTTTGATTGTACTTTCCCGTTTTGAAATTACCCTCTAAAGGATTCTGCAAACTACTCAAAATCCACAGTAAAGAGAGGCCACCCTTTCTGTGCACAACTGGAGTCAGCAGAATAGGGGTCTCGGACAACAAATAAAAGCGCCGTATAAGAGTCCACTGTGTGCAGAGAATAGTGCGCTGTGAAGGAATTAAAGAGTACAGTTGAAATTAAAGCCATTGCAATTAAAAAACCGTTTTTTCCCCAAAAACGAGTTCTCATTTTCATAGAAAATGAGCTACAAGGTACTAACCGTCCTACTTTGCCTTCTTACTTACTATGCATAAAGGTCAAACTCAGGCGATCTTTTCAACTCTAGGGTTGTCTTCACCACTTTTGTCTCCAACTTAGTTTAAGGAAGCAGGAACAGCAAAGCGAGTCTAGGAAATTGCATCTGATTTCTAGCTCTATCGAAGGCTCGGACAATATCGGAGGGGAGCCTACAAGTATTCAGCAGAGGCCGGCAGCAAGGACAGAAATCCACATGACACAACCCTAGGACGGCACGTTCCACAAGAAGCCTACATTTCCTCTGTGGCCCCTGCAAGGGCTCTCAAGTCCGGGGAACCAGAAAGGAGCTTTCCCCGCGCTGGCCATTTTAAGGCTCACAAGCTAAGGCCACGGAGCGGGGCTGCGGTCCCCGGGCTTTTCTACCTTCCTGGAGGAGGGGGTAGGGGAATCCGGCCCCCAGCAGCCGGACTGAGAATCCGCTCCAGGGAGGGTCACGTAAGACGCGTCAGCTCTTGGGGGAATTTTGGGAAACTTTTCACCGGCTGAACCCTACTTCTCTCTAGTTGGGCAAGGCTCGGGGTCGCCCTCGGAACTCTGCGGACCCATTCATCCGAAGGACTTTGTTAAAAAAAAATCGGGGCCAAGCCCTCGCCCAGCAGCCTGGGGCTTCGCTTCCTTCCAGCCTGGGCCGGCCGAGAATCCGTCCGGATTTCCGACTCCGGAGGGTGGCCGCCGCTCCCGGGCGCCGGCTCCGCTCTTCGCCGAGCCACGCTGTCTCCAGGGCCAGCCCAGGCCGGGGATGACCGGGCGCCACCAAGGCCTCGGTGCCCTTGGGAGGCTCGGGCCGCGAGGTCCCAGCGGGGAGCGGCCGCGGTCATGAGCCTATCATTCGGGCCCGGGCCGGGCTCGAGGTGACCGGTGCCCCCTCCCCCACCCCGAGGCAGGTCGGCCGGGTCGCGGCAGCACCCGCCCCCCCCCCGCCCGCCCGCCCGCCCCGCCGGGGGTCTCCCGCACCCACCTGCCCAGGTTCTGTCGTCCTCCGCCGGCGCCGCCGCCGGCGGCCGAGGGGGAGGAGGCCGAGGACGAGAGGCCGCCGGGCTTGCGGGCGCCCCCGGCCGCTGCCGCCGCCGTCAGGGCCCCGGGCGCGGGGGGCTGGGCCTGAGCCGGGGGCTGGGCCTGGGCCTGGGCCGGGGGCAGCGCCGGGGCTGGCGGCGGCGGCGGCTGCGGCTGCTGCGGAGGCTGCGGCTGCGGAGGCTGCGGCGGCTGCTGGGGGGGCTGCGGCTTCAGGGACATGCTGCTGACCAGCCCATACACCGGGGGCCGAGCCGGGCCCGGGCGCCTGACGAGAAGCGAGGCCGGGGCCGCGGAGCGGGAGGAGGCCGAGGCCGAGGCCGAGGTCGAGACCGAGGAGGAGGAGGAGCCGGCGGCCGCGAGCCCGAACCCCCTGAGGGAAGGGAAGGGGCGGGGTGGGGAGGGTCGGGGGCGGGGAAGGCCGCCCGACCGACCGACGACACCGAGTTGCCGGGAGCCGCCGCCGCCGTTGCTACCAAAACAGTCTGAGGCGGGCGGAGGGAGGAGGGAGGAGGGAAGGACCGGCAGGGAGGGGGGGGGGACGGGGGCCCGGAGGGGACCTGCCGCGAACGGAACGCGGGGGGCGCCAGGGAACGAGCGGCGGCGGAAGGATACCTCCTCGGTCCGCTCGCGCTCGTGCGCTCCCCTCGTCCGCCGACCCTCGAAAGGAGACACCCCTCTCCACAGCCCACGGATCGGCCTCCCTAGAGGAGGAGAGAACGGGGTGGGGGCCTAGGGGGCCGGGGTGTAGCTTCAGGAATGCCGAAGCGGGATGGGATTCTTTTCCGGAAGTCGGAGGGGCCGGACAGGAAGCAGAGAGTGAGGCGGCGGCTGCCGCCGGAGCCGGAGTCGGAGCCGGAGCCGGAGCCGGAGGGGCGCACGTGGGGCTCCCGCGGACCCGGCCGGCAGCTTCGGAGGGGGCGGGGCCGGAGGGGCGGGGCCGGGCGAGGCCCCGCCCCTCGGGCACGAGCCGAGCGCTGCCCGGGGGCCGGGCCCTAGCCGCCTGACCCCGAGCTTGGGCTAGGGTTAGAGGACACGCAGTCGAGGAGGGAGGGCCCTGGGTCCGGGGGCTGCAGGGACGCCCGCGGAGGAGCCCGTCCCCTTCGGGTTAGAGTTAAGGAAAGGGAGGCTTTCGCAGAAGGGCGGTCGGTTGGCCAAGGTCACCCGCAGGGAGAGCGAGTCCTTGAGGCCGCCCCCAGCCGTAATGCCCGGGAGCGTCTGGGTGGTGGTGATGGATGGTCCCTGCAGGAGGCCGCCGGCCCGGCATTAAGTGCCTACTGGATGCAAGCCGCGAGGCTCCAAAGAGCCATCAAGTTCAATAAGGGCCTACTACGTGCCTGTGGACTGAGGGCCCAAAACAGCTTGGGAGTATGCACTAAGCGCCTACTAGATGCAGACAGGTGGCGCTCAGGCGCCTGGCACAGTGTGCCAGTGCGGCCTCCTGTGGCTGCTCGGAGAGCAGAGCCCCGCCGCTGGGAACACTCCAGGCGGACTGCCGCCGGTTTCACGGACCGTGGGCCAGACCCCCTCCGGCAGCTCTCCGCCTCTGCGATAACACGGGAACTAGCCCGGCAGGGGAAGGCCCATTGACGTAGAGAATCAGTTAGGACCCAGATGTGGCAGGACTGGCTGGGACCTGCGGCTGGCCACTTAATGCCAGGACTAGTGGTGTGGGTTTGCCGCCTGACCTTTAAGCAAGAAGTCCAGCCGGTAAACTGCTCCCCAAGATTTGGGGGGGGGTGCGAAGGTTTTTTTTTAAAAAGGGGGTTTGGTCTACTGGTCATCCTGCCATTTAGGGGAGGGGGTGGGGGTAAGAGGTGAAAAACTGGAACAAGAGGTTTGGCAATTGTTAATGCTGTAAAGTTACCCATGTATATATCCTGTAAATAAAAGGCTATTAAATAAAAAAAAAAAAGGGGGGTTGGGGTTTGCTTTTTTAATAGCATTGGTAATTAAGAGTATTAAGAGTAAATAAGATTATATAAGACAAACGCCTTAGTCCTGCGCAAATCTTTGCCATCCCATTTGGAGTTTTCTTGGCAAAGATCCTGGAGTGATTTATTATTTCCTTTTCCACCTCATTTTACAGATGAGAAAACTGAGGCAAACAGAGTAAAGGGACCTCCTCAGGGTCACACTGTGTCTTGGGCCAGATTTGAAGTCGGGAAAATGAGTCATCTTCCTGACTCCAGGTCCAGCACTTTATCCACTTGGCCAGCTAGCTGCCCCCAATAACTTGGTACATACAGGATACATACAGGGGAAGCAAGCTAGAAGGAAAGTTGCTAGTGCAACTGGTGGGGATCAAAGAAAGGTCTCTTTTAAAAAGCTAAGATTTGAGCTCAATCTTGAAGAAAGCTAGGAGGGAAATCAAAAGCTACTGTAAAGGTTTGGAGGATAGTTAATGGGGAATGGATTGTTCTCTAGTGAAACCTCTAAACCAGTATGGAGGCCGCAAAGCGGAAGATTTCTCTCCCACTAATGCATTGTTGATGGAGTTGTGAACTGGTCCAACCATTTGGGAGAGCATCTTGGAGTTATGCCCAAAGCGCTGTAAAATTGTGCATACCCTTTAACCAGCAATACCAATACTAGGTCTGTACTTTTTTTTTTTTTTTTTTTAATAGCCTTTTATTTACAGGATATATACATGGGTAACTTTACAGCATTAACAATTGCCAAACCTCTTGTTCCAGTTTTTCACCTCTTACCCCCCACCCCCTCCCCCAGAAGGCAGGATGACCAGTAGATGTTAAATATATTAAAATATAAATTAGATGCACAATAAGTATATATGTAGGTCTGTACTCTAAAAGAGATTTTTTAAAAAAGAAAAAAAGGAAAGGACCTATATATACAATAATATGTATAACAGCCCTTTTGGTGATGGCAAGGAATTGAAAATTGAGGGGATATCTGTCAATTGAACAAACTATTGCATATGATTGTGATGGAATACTATTGTGTTATAAGAAATGATGAGCAGGATGCTCGCAGGAAAACCTAGAAAGATTTACATGAGCTGATGCAAAGTGAAATGAGCAGATTAGGAAAACATTGCATACAGTAGCAGCAACATTATATGGCGATTAACTGTGAATGATTTAGCTGTTCTCAGCAACACAGTGATCGGAAACATTTCTTAAAAATTTAGGATGAAAAATGCTCTCCACCTCGCCAGAGAAAAAGCTGATATCTGGGTGCAGATGGAAGCATACTTTTTCTTATCAGGGTGATTATGTATGTATATATTTTCTTATGACTGAATGACTGAACCTGTATTAACCTATATCAAATTGTTTGGCTTCTCAATTGAGGGGGGAGGGAAGGAGGGAGGGAATTTGGAATGCAAAAAAAAGTTTAAATGAATGTTAAAATTTGTTTTTCCACATAATTAAAGAAAAAATAAAAGTTTAAATTTAAAAAGATGATGTGTGTCCCCATAGAATGTAATTTTCTGAATGTTTAATGTTTATATCTACAAAGCCTAGAATACTCTCTATCATAGTAGGTACTCAATAAATATTGCTTGATTCAGAAGAGTGAACAAGAACTAAGTCTGCTCCTAAGTTTAAGTCTAAGCCCTATTCCTGACTCATTGCAGCAGACCATAAGTCAGTTTCTCAGTGTCTAAGCAACTCTTCCTGAAATTACCATTTAGGAATTTACTACTTCTTACTCAGTTATATATGCATTATAATCTGCATGCAGTCTGCCCCATTATAATGTGAGTTCCCACCAAGTTTTTGTCTTTTTTTATATCCCCAAGGCTTAACCAACATCTGCAAAGTTAACCAGAACTAGTAAATGTTTATTGGCTAGTCTGAACTGGTGAATAATCAATTCCACACGGGTGCAATCAACCAATGAGCATTTATTAAGCACCTACTATGTGACAAGCACTGTACCAAGCACTGGAATCATTCTGCAAAATGAAAAATTAATAGTCTGTCTCAAGCAAGTCTTAAATCATTAAATGTTAAGTTTGAATTTGTCATATTGTTTTACCCTTTACATAAGCCCCCTGTAGAGTGCCTTATCATTGATCCCCCTGAGTCTTCTGACCAGATGCTCACATGTCTCTCCTCAATGTTAAGGGAGAGAATGACTTTCCTGCCAGTCAAAGGAAACAGAATTTATCCAAAAAGGGAAATGTGAGGGGCAAGAATGTCAAGGTTTCCCATGGCATTGGAATCACATGCTTTAAAATCATATAATTCTATGTTTGCACATATTGCATTTAGCATATATTTTAACATGTATAACATATATTGGATTGCAAATCTGAAACACAAGTCTATGCAAGGGTCAATGTTGAAAAATTATCCATGCAATAAGTTTTGAAAATAAAAAGCTTTAAAAAAAAAAAAAAAAGGAAAAAAAAAAGAAAAAAATTATATAATTCTAACACCCTCATTTCACAGGTTTGGGGATCTTGCCCATTTAGCTAATATTAATAATAATGACTCATATCTATATAGCACCTTACTTCTTACAAATCAGTTTTAAAGAGATAATTTTACCATCAAAAACTGGAATATTTCAACCCATGGAGGCCCACTATGCTTGATTAGTTAGCCTCATAGGTTTTAGCGTTATAAAGAATCACAGAGATTTCAGGCAAACTTCAGAGGTATTTCAGCTTCCAGTTTCAGATCATTAAAATAAAATGAATATCACAATAAAGCGTCACCCCAATTTTGTTTTCCCAGTGTATTTAAAAGTTAAGTTTATATCATACTAAAGTCCATTAACTGTGTGATGGTATTGTCTTAAAAAATGTAAACGCCTTAACTAAAAAATACTTTCTTGTTTAAAAAAAAACAAAAACAAAAAAACACGCTAATCATCATCTAAGACTTCATCCAGTCATAATTTTCTTGTTTGTGAAGGTCTTGACTCTATGTTGATAGCTGCAGATTGAGGCTGGTGATTGCTGAATGTTGGGGTGGCTGTTCCCTCTAGAACACTCAGAGGCCATTGTAAGGACAAAAATTGACCTAATTTCAATTTTGTCTCAAGGAATAGTGAGAGAGGGAGAGACAGAACAGCCAGTCAGTGGAACAGTCTGTTGTGTCGCCCCAAGACAATTGCAATAGCAACATCAAAGATCACTATAACAAATAGAGTAAAAATGGAAAGGGTTGAAATACTGTGAGAATTACCAAAATATGACACAGAGACAAGATGTGAACACAAGCCGTTAGAAAAATGGTGCCAATAGAACACAGGGTTGCTACAAATCTTCAATTTGTTATATTAAAAAAAAAGCCTACAAATAAAGCAAAGCACAATAAAATGAGGTAGAAAGTCAGCAGAGCTCTGGGTTTATATCCTAGGTCTGACACTATATCCTCAAAAATAAATGATTAAATTTTAGCCTCAGTTTCCTCCTTTCTAAATTGGGAAGAGTAACATTTGCAAAATGATTTTAAGGCCACCATACTGCCTTGTTGCGCCCTCCAAAAACTTATGTTTTGACATTTCACCATTTTCACTTAGTTCATCATGAGAGGCAGGCCCAAGCAAGGGGAAGCAAGTAGGATTTGGAAATGAGAGATAAAAATAGCAGGATCTCCTTCAGTGGAAACAGAACAAACCTGACTTAACAAATAAATAAATAAATAAAAAGAACTTTAGACCTTGGCCCCTTTTGAGTTTTACTTTAACTTAGGTGGCTGACCAGCTCTCACAGTAGTCAATCAATGGTTTAGTTGAATTTTAAACTGACAATATTTCATCTGTTTTATGTAGCTGTGTCTTCAGGTTCCAATGAAGGTTATCATTTTTAATCAGTAGGGGTTCCTCCGTAGCAAAAGGAGAAAATGTCCAAATTCCCCACCTTTGCTCCCTTTTAATTTTCTGTCTTTCAAAATCAAAACAAATCTGGAGCATATTAGGCGAGGTCCTTGCATTCATGAAATTTAGAATAAAGGGCACCAAAAAGATAATCAAGGGGAAAATGGTATTTGACCGAATGGAGGTCATCAAAATTTTATGCTTTAAATGTAGAGAAGAGACATCCTTTGATTTCAGAAATCCATCTTATTTCCCATTGATTGGGAAAAGGGAAATTCCAATGGGGAATGAATGGATGCTATATAATTAACTATAGAAATGAATGTTAAGAGATCTGAGACATTATTAGTCCAAGGCCCTCACTTTCCCTATGTGAAACTTGAGCAGAGGGAGGACAAGGGAGAGTAAGTGAGAGTTGCCCATTTATGTTACATTTATTTATCTGGGGAAAGCAGTAACATTACTTGGTGGGGAGAGCTCTGGAAGTTGAATCAGAAGAGACTCTGATTGGAATTCTGCCCTAGCACTCTGTAACAATCTAGGTCACTGCCTACAAGTCCATTCAATTCAACCTGCATTAAGCACCTACTATGTGCTTGATGGTGGGGAGACTGACAAAAATAAAACTGTCCTCGGCTTCAAGAGGCCCACGTGTCACTTGGAGGGGGAAAAGCAGAAACAACACAAACACAGTAATTTTGGGGGGTTATCACCAAGTAGGGTATGAGGGAGTCAAAAATAGTCTCTCCTGTAAAGCCGAACTCCCCAATGCAGCTGAGAGATCCAAGAAGATAAAGCAGCAATTTAACAATAAACTGATAAAATACCAATTTATCAATTGGTAGATAAATGCCAGCTGGGTCACAGTGAGTGTGGAAGGCTTAGGAGAGAGAAATATTTGGTTTGAATCCTGCACAGGGAAGACACTGAGTCTCCTCAGCTGTGAAATAAAAATAATAATAGCACCCACCTCCCTGGTTGGGGGAATCTAATGAGATAATTGATGGCAAGTATTTTGCAGACTTTAAGGCATATATAAAAGTTAGTCCTTTTTAGCAGCAGCATCATTATTATTATTTATAGGGTTAATCCTCACCCCCACCCTAAGTATAAGTTCCCAGAGGGAAGGTACAATAGGGGAAAGTTGTCTTTCTCTCCCCAGTGCCTAGCACTTGAAATTATAGGAATTAATAATATTTGTTGAATTGAATAAATTGTAAAATTTAATATGTTTTTTGAATTGAATCGCCCAAGGTCACACCTCGTAAATGGCAGAAACAGGATTCAAAGCCAGGCCTTCTGTCTCCCATCAAATGTCCATTACATCAGACTAATTAATAATTCAATCTAATACCAGGAATATTTATTAAGTATTTATTACATCTCAAGGACTATGTTACATAATATGAAAAAGCCCCTTCCCACAAGACGGTTATATTCTTAGCCATGGAATTTCTTTAGATCTTTGGTTCAAAGACTATATTAAAAATACAGTAAAATATAGTTAATCTCTTGAGATTTAATTTGTTTGATTATTCAATACTGTTGGGGTCAGAATCCCGGGAGCAAGACTCAGAACCAAATTTGAGCTAAATGGAGTATGGAGAAAATAAAGGGAGAGCTGAGGAGAATAGATGCTGCGTCCTCCACATTTCTTCAGCACCGAAGCTGGCTCATTTCTATGTGAGACTGGAGTGTGTTTTTATACACACACACACACACAAATTACACACATATATATCCCCACACATATATAAACTATATATAGTATATATACACATATATATGCATATATGTGGCCCAACATATATAAACTACACAAAAATCACACACATATATGCATATATACCCACACATACATATAAACTATATATAGTATATATGCCCTATATACACACACATATAGACTATATGTACACATAAATCACATATATATATATATATGCACATGTATATATCACATGTACATACATGTATATGTATATATCCCCATATATATAAACTATATATAGTATATATACCCTATATACACATACATAAACTATATATACACATATATACACATAAATAACACACATATACATATATACCCACACACATATATAAACTATGTATACACATAAATCACACATATATACATATATGCACATGTATAAATCATATAGACATACATGTATATGTATATATCCCCATATATATAAACTATATATAGTATATATACCCTGTATACACACATATATAAACTATATATACACATAAATAACACACATATACATATATATGCATATATACCCACACACACATATAAACTATATATAGTATAGTATATGCACATATATACACATAAATCACACATATATACACATGTATAAATCATATGTATATATATATATATACACATATACATGTATATGCATATATCCCCACACATATATAAACTATATATAGTATATCTACCCTATATACACATATATAAACTATATGTAGTATATCTACCCTATATACACATATATAGACCATATATATACACACATAAATTGCACAACATACACATATACATGTTTTGGGCCAGAACTTGAAACAAGGTGTTGACTCACTGGAATTGATGGAAGCAATGCTTGTGTGCTCGGGTTCGCACCTTTGAGAGTTCACACATTAGCTCACACTCACATTAGTTCACAAGTTTGGGAGATTCACAAGTCAGAATTCAGTAGGAGATTCACAAGAATGAGATTCACACCTTCCATCATCCCACTCTCAGAGGAGGAGTCAACCTTTGAGTTTACACCTCTAAAAGAGCATAAAAAGGAGCTGAGTCAGTGGAGTCAGTTCAGTTCAGAAGATTAACAGAGTCAGGCAGTCAGAAGGAGACTGAGAAGCTAATCTGCAGTCGGGCAGAACCAGGATTCAGAGAGAGCTGGAGGCTGAAGCTAGCAACAAGACCTCTCGGAACCAAAGAAAGCTAACTGGGCGATTTTGGATGAGACAATAAAAGATTTGAACTTTTATCAGCTGGCTGCGTTTGAGGTGATTATTACTTTGAACCGAAACTAAGGCTGCCTCCAGAAACCTCCCCAAGAAACCTGTATCCAGAGAACCATCATATATTTGAGAAAAAGAACATTACACATACACATGTATAAATCATATATACACACATATGCATATATATGCTTATATATCCCCACATATATACTATATACACATACATATATAAACTATATATATATACATATACACATATATACATAAATCATACACATATCTATATTCATGCAAACGTATAAATCATGTACATATATGTATAGCCATTTATACATATATACACACATATATATATTCCCCATATATATATATATATAAGCTACATATATAGTATATATGCATATATATACCCCCACATAGAAATAAACTATATATATATATATATATATATATATATACACACATACACACATAAATTACATATACATTTATGTTCATTTACATGTATAAATCATATGTATACATGTATACACACATATACATCTATATATCCCCACATATAAAAATTATATATAGTATATATCCACCACATACACACATATACATATATACACACATGGTGCACATATATACACATATATACATATATATGTATATGTATATATCACATATATCCCCGCATATATATAATACACATAAATCACACATACATATATATATCCACACACATATAAATCATATATATACGTATTCACACACATATATATACATATATATGCATATTTATCCCCACATATATATAAACTATATATAATATATATACACACATATACACATAGATCACACACATACATATATACTGACACACATATAAATCATATATATACATATACATAAATACACAATATGCATATATATCCCCCACATACACACATATAAATTATATATAGTATGTATATATACCATACATACACACATGTATGCAGAGATCACGCATATGTACATATATAAATCATGTATACACACATATACATACATATGCATATATATCCCCACATATATAAATTATATATACACATAGATCACACATATACATATATACACATATATAAATCGTATATACACATCATATATATCATTCATATTATATGTGTATATATGTATATGTCTTACATATGCATGCATTTGCATGTATATTGCATTGTACATATATAGATATCACCTACTTAATGAGATTCATTATCAATGAAAATGTATTTCCATACATTAGACCAAAGTGGGGAGAAAGAAAACTCTCCTTGAAGTAAGAAAAACCATTTTTGAGTTTCCCCTTCACTTTTTAGGATTAGAAGGAGCCCTTTTTTATCTACTCCAAGACCCCCTTCATTTTCTATACAGGGAAGTTGAAGTTAAACTGAAGATATGAATAGTTACAGAGCTGGAAAGTGTGGACAAAGCAGAGTGAAGGGTCTTCGCTCCCCAACGCGGCACTCTGGCCACTCACCCCATCGTGCTTCCCTAGCTGGGCAGCCTCTGTTTCTTGCTGTGGGTTCACCTAGCTCTTCAGCCCTGAGAGGTTATAGGTAGAATGTTCACTATCTTCACTTTACTGAGACTCAGAAGATTAAGTATTGGAGGAGCTAGTGTGCGCTGGACCCCACATTTGAACCCAAGGCTCTTGATGGCCATTAAATCCGACCTGTCCCCTGCTCGTAGCCATCCATCCTCAGCTGGAAGACCTCCAGAGAGGGGGAACCCCACCACCACCTCCGGGGCAGCCCATAGCAACGTGGGAGACCTGCACTTCATAGGAAATCTCCCTTATCAATTCAAAAATCCTCCTCTGCAAGAACTTTCCCCTCAGGGCTCCTACCTAATTCAACCCTTGGAAACAGAAAGGAATAAAGTCATTAAGAGTTTCTCTGGTCTTTGAACTCTAAGGAGAACCACACCCCAAAAAGTCTGGGGATCAACCTCCACCAATGCAATTACAATGCAAAGGACAAAAGCTAGCAGGTAAACCAGGGAAAGTGTTCCATTATCTCAGTCTTATCTCCATTTTATTGATAGATTTATATAGAAAACTGAGGTGGCTTTTCTTATCCTAAAAAACCCTTTGTTCCAAGCTAGGAAGTAAAAGTAGGCTCTCACAAGGCATTTAGCAAAGTGTAGTCACAGAATATGCATTTAAAAAAAATACTTATTGCATTGAATTCATAGCCGTTAATTAGCAAAGGTAAGGTTCAAAGAGTTTAACATCAAAAGCAAGTTTCAGAGGGAAACTTTTCTAAAGTTGCCATGACTTAGAAATTCTTTAAAGGCAAATATTGAAATCAATAATCGATATTAACTGCTGCAGTCCAAAGTTTACAGTGTCTCCCTGGCCATTTCTAAATATTAATTTAAACAAAAGCAGTTTAACTTTGAAGGAATTAAAATTTCATGGGGATTCAAAGAGCCTTGGAGAGACATGGAGTGCTCAGTCGCATTTAATGAATTCCCTCTGACAGCCTATGAACAAGAAATGGGGTGAAACTGTATCATTGAGAGAGCAAATGGCAGAAAAGTGAGCTGAGCTCTCCCTATGGGGAAATATCCAGCACTTCCCACTCTTACAGGGGAAACATGCATCTACCCACCAAATAGTAAGTGAGGGGGGCCTTTTGCTAAAGATCTCTGGAAGAATGTGGACCAGAACATGGCCCTGATGGAGCCATGAGCTCACGGATGGATGGTTTTTGTTTTAATTTCCAAAGTGATTTCAATTCACTAATAAACACTCATGTTTGTTATCAGTGAGGTGCTGTGTTGGGAAGTAAGAACTAGAAACAATCTATAAGGATACACTTGACAGAAGTCCCACCATCAAGGACTTGATATTCTTGGATGACCAGCATAAACTTTTCTGTTTAGCTTTGCAAGTCCTTAAAACCTGTCCCCCCAATCTATCGTTATACATGATATATATATATGTATCATTTTACATTATTGTTGTATATTAATACAATATTATACACATAATAAAATTATACATAAACTCCTGACTTACTCCATGACCCTCACAAACTGGTTTTCTCTCTTTTCTTCACAAACTAAACTCCATCTCCCATACCCTAGAATTTAGAGATGAAAAGGACCTCACAGATCATCAGACCAGAACTTCTGAACCTTTTCTTTTGTGCTGGAAACTTTTAGCAGTTTGATGAAACTTACTGACCCTTTCTTAGAATCAGGTTTTTAAAAGCCTAAAATACATAGCATTACTAAGGTACCAAAATATTTTTTAAAAGAAGATCAAAACCCTTTTCTTAGATCAATTTACACTTAGGCCAACTGTCTTCACTTTACAAATGAAAAAAACAGAACCAGAAAAATTCAACGATTTTTTTCAAAGTCATCAAAGTAAGGAGCGCAGAGATTTGCACCCCAGTTCTCTGATTCAAAATACATTTTAAAATAATATATTATTTTAAAAAATAAGTCAAGTTACCAGCTTGGGGGGAAAAATGCAGTGAATACATGCAAATTCTGAAAAACAATCCTGAATGGATTGTGAAGTCCTGTTTTGTTTCCACTTTCACATGTCTGAGAATCAATGCTTAGAGCTAACTTTCAGTTTCTATGAAATAAAATCATTTTAGAAGTCTTATACTAAGTATGTCCTTTAAGGACCGCTTTATGAAGAGGAATTTTCAGTTTTAAAATTATCACACGCTCAAGACATCAAGAAAGGCAATCACATGTATATGAATAGCTAAATTAACTGGTCTGAGTTGTGCATTGTAGTGATTAATCAGCCATGACTTTGGTCTGCATGCCAGTTTATTGCTTCACTTTGTTCCATGAGAAGTGAAGATCCCCTTAACCTCTGGCTCGCCCTTTTAAAAATGCAAGTTCCCAGTCACAAGGGAAGGTGAGAGTGCAAATCCATCACCAGCAGAACATAAAAACAACTCAAAATTCATGTTCTTTTGTCAATAGGCTGGTAATGAAATATCTGCATAAAAAGACGTATTAATTAAAACACGATCCTTGGGGTTTTTGGTTATTATTGTTTTGTTTCCTTTTTTTGTTTGTTTTGTCAGATTTAAGAATCCCCAAGCAAATCTGCAAAAATCCTAAATGCTAATGATTTTAGCTGTCACCAGTCCTACACAAACAGGACCCAAAACTGTGACTATGTTCTCCAAATGGTACATATTTATGGGTTTCCATAATTCTCTGGCCATGAAATCACCAGCTGCTTGCGAAATTCACAAAAGAAGGAAGAGGGAGAAAAAGTCGAAAAACAAAAGCTGAGTTTTTTTAAATTTCTGGCTCTGCACAGCACGAACATTTCCAGTACAAGATAAAGAATTCTTTCTTCTGTGTCTTTCAGCTGGCATCTGTGAATAATGTCACCACATCGTTATTCAGTCCCACAAGGTATAACAAGTAAGCAAACAATCAGATGAGCCCCAGCCTAGAGGGAGGGAAGCAGGGGAGAGGGAAGGTTAATTTAAAAGTTTTTTCAAAAAATGTAGCCAGGCTCCCTCCCATTGTAGCACCCCGCCCTCACCCTTATGGAAAAACCCTCCACTTTATAAGTAAGGTGTATAAGTAAATCAGCCCTGGCCACGGCCTTCCCATCCCACTCCACTTCTTTTTTTCATTTCTTTCAGTCCTTTGAGATTTCTAGAGTGTCTACAAATAGATTAGGCTCTAAGAATTCTGAGTAACCATGGTTAAAAACCACCAATTTAATTAGCTGCTCTCCTTTTTTTTTTTTGAGATTACAGCTGCTCTTCCTTAATGAAGATTTGGTACATGAAATAATTTGGAAAGGACAGTTTCCAGTATGTGTGTGTGTGTAAAATGTTTTAATTTTATTTGGATTAATTTCTGTGATTTTTAAACTGAACTCATAGTAATCAATATGCATATTGTACACATCTATGGATGTTTGTATATATGTTATCTATACCTATATGTAAAATATATTTATATATTTTGTAATTAATGTATGTAATTATATTATAAACTATATTACATGTATGTGTTGTGCAATTAATGTATGTAATTAATATATGTAATATATATTACATATATTAATTATATATATAATATATATAATTATATATATAATTAATATATGTAATATATTATAAAATATATTATATTTATAATATAAAATATATTATAAATATATTACATGTATATATTGTGTAATTAATATATGTGATTAACATGTAATATATTATAAAATGTATTATATTATGTATTGTGTGTACACATAAGTCATACATATGTATATATATACATAAGTGCAGATACATACTTATTGTGTAGGTGCACACATGTATCTATCCACATACACATATAATAAATCCACACACACAAATAATAAATATATTAAAAATAAAATATAAAAATATAAATAAATATATTTATTGTTAATATTTTATATGTTAAATATATATATAGCTGGTAAGTGCCAGGTTTAAAATCAGGAAGATGAGCTCTAATGTTTACTGAATCTGATTCAAGAATAATGGAAGTCCTAGCCTTTATACTGATTAGCCTACATCAGCTTGCTGTAGAAGCTGAGATTTTAGTTGGGACTTAAAGGAACCCAGGCCCAATCAAGAGACAAATGTACTGAGCTAGAGAAAATATTATTCCTGTTTTGCGAATGAGAAAACTGAGCCTTTGAGAAATTAATCAAGAACAGAGTTGAAGCTAAGAAAGATCAGGGTTCAAATCCTGCAGCTAGAGGAAAAAATGGTATTTTAGTATCAGTCAACTAGTATTTATTTATTAAGACCTATTTTGTGCCAGTCACTGCACTAAATGCTAGGGAGCAAAAGAGAAAGAAAGAAAAAACAAAAACTAGTCCCTGCTTTTAAGGAGCTCAGTCTAATGAGAGGTAACATGTGTACAAATTATATTTATGAAAAATACATAATACATAGGATAAATTGGGAGAAGTTAAAGGTCAGGTTTTATCTAACGCTGGGGTTCTGTGTATCATTTGTGTGTTGCCCAAATTGACAGGCTGGGGAAGCTGAAAGTCCCCTGCTCAGAATCATTTTGTTTTGTTTTGTTTTTCTCAATAGAATTTTATTTTTCCAATTACATGTAAAGATAGTTTTCAACATTCATCCCTGCAAAATTTGCAAATTTTTTCTCCTTCCCTTCTCTTCTCCCCTCTCCAAGATGAAGATATAGGTTATATATAGATATATAAACATATACAATCATTCAAAACACATTTCCATGTAAGTCACATTGTGAAAGAAAAATCAGAACAAAAGGAGAAAACCACAAGAAAGAAAAAAAAGACTCCCCCGCAAGAAGGTGAAATTAGAATTCTTTGGTCTGCAGTCTCCATAGTTTTCTCTCTCTCTGGATGCTTGATGGCATTTTCCATCCCAAATCTATGGGAATTGTCTTGGATCAATGTATTGCTGAGAAGAGCTCAGCCTATCACAGCTGATCATAGTACAATTTTGCTGTTGCTGTGTCCAGTGTTCTCCGGCTCACTTCATTCACCATCAGTTCATATAAATCTTCCCAGGCTTTTCTGAAACCAATCTGCTCATCATTTCTTATAGAACAATAATGGAATCACGTTTTTGTTTTTTTTTCAAATGCACAGGATTGCCAAGGGGGAAAATGACTACAAAAATATTTTCACTCAGACTTGTCACTATGGGAAAGTGATTTAACCTCTCAGGACCTCAAGCAAGTTTCTAAGACTTTAAGTGGCAGACAAACTGCAATTATTTTTCTGCACTGATGGAAGGAATTTATATAGTAGGAGAGTTGCACATTGGTGAAGTTTGAGAGAAATTAATATTAAATAACCAACTGTTGGAAAAAATCAAGGATTCTCCACTCCATCCAGTTTTCCTATTTCCTCCCTCAAAATCAGCCTTTCAAGATCTCTGATCTTGCCCAACCTTTTATTCCACCTAATTTGCTCCACCCAATTAGAAAAACTTTACAAACAATTTAATTTGGGTAAATTCCAGCCGTTTATATTCTACTCAGATTTGGGTGGGTGTGGGTGGGTAGATCCTTTGTCTAGATTGCCCAAGGCTGGGAGGTTATCTGGGAGTAAGTGACAAAATCAATCACATCCCAGCTCCTCATTAGCCCCTCTTCTCAGGATAATATCCATTTTTCTTATTGTTCTAATTTACCCTTTGTTGATTCATCTTTGGCATTCAGAATACTATTGACCCTTTTTATTAACTATCTGCTAGCAATAATTAATAAAATGATTAAATATCCAGAAACTATGTCTCTTAAGCTTTTTATATAAATTCAAAAACATACATACATATATGTATCTATATACACACATATACTCTATATATATACAAAATTATATACATAACAAAAACCCCTCTATTTTCCCACTGTTGGTCTAAGACTCAAGTGAAGAATCTATTAAACACTTTGATCTGAAAATATCAGGAAACTGAACAAATGCAGCATTTTCTAAACTGGCCTTAATAGTTTTTCCTGTCCCCAAACTGCCTGAAATGCCTGAAAGGCATTCATTGTTAGCTCCCTATTTAATAGTACTGTGTAAATGATCAACTGGGACCAAAACTGATCTTATCCTCTGGGTTTAATAATATCGCCTCACCACATCAAAGCTGGATCCGTTTATTCTTTGCCTTGTTGTAGGACTAAGTTTGGAGCCCCTTTAATCTATATGAAAAATCAACCTAACATCCCCTAGACCTTCCAACATCCCTGTGCCCCCTCATTCTAGGATATAATTTTGTTAACATGGTCTATCCTATTTCTTTGCCCGGCCCTTGGAGAGTTTATCCAGGAGAAGTCTTTGCCAGGATGCTAACCACTGGATCAGCCTGAGGAAAGGGAATCCAGCTTCCCAAACACGACCCGGTCCAGATCCATACGATCCCACATTGCTAACTTCTCTAAGGGGAGACCTGACGTTCTTGATATACCATCATGTGGGGAACAACCCCTTTTTGTTGTTGACTTGAGGATTATGTAACTTCCCATACTGTGTTCTTTCAATGAATTGCTCTTTGTGTTACAGAACTCTGTGCTTGGTATCCATTGTATATTTTGCTCCCTGCTTTATATATCTTTGTACTTGTATTCAAGTAGATAGTTAGAAATGATCACCAACGTCCTTTTTCCTGCAGATTCTTTAATAAAGAACAGCAAAGTGGGTTGAGATAATAGCTGAACATCTCCAAATTTAAAGGAAAATTACTAATCTTTAAAAGTCTAAATTCACCTTGGATCATTATCCAAATGCTACTTAGTCCAGTTCTATAACTCTTCATCCACCCAACTAGACTTTTGCCCAGAGCAAAAGATCATAATTAATATGTGATAATTCGGGACTCCAATCAGGCAATATCTGCATCTTTTAAATGGATAATATTGTTAGTGGGCACAAGGAGGAGAAAGTGAAATAATAACATTCAAGGAATCTTTTTTTTGGTTCATTTTCATCAAAGGTCTATTTCTTCTGTGCTTCAAGTTAAGTAAATATATTTTATTTATTTATTTATTTATAGTTTTTAATTTGCAAGTTATATGCATGGGTAATTTTACAGCATTGACAATTGCCAAACCTTTTGTTGCAATTTTTCCTCTCCTTCCCCCTACCCCCTCCAGTAAATATAGTTTTAAATGAATGCATTGAGCAGTTAGATGCTATTATGGATGGGCAGACCCATAGACATAGAGTCAGAAAGACCTGAATTCAAATTTGGCATCAGATCTTCCTAGCTGTGGGACCCTAAAAAAGTAACTTAACCTCAGTTTATCTGTAAAATGGAAATAATGATGGATGACTATATTCCATGGTTGTTACAAGATATTTCTAAGGTTCTTTGCAAACTGTCTTTCTTCAGTCACTTCAGATGTAACCTGCTCTTTGCCACCCCTTTTAGGGTTTTCTTGGCAAAGATACTGGCCTGGCTGGCCATTTCTTCTGCAGCTCATTTTACAGATGGGGAAACTGAGGCAAACAGGATGACGTGACTTCCCACAGTTACACACATAGCCTGGTATGATTTGAACTCAGATTCTCCTGAGTGCTCTATCCATTGTGCTGTCTTGTATAAATAAAGCTATTTTATTAACATTTAACATTTCCATGCTAGACCTTATTTTTAAACCTCCATTCAACTGAGTCAGGAAGGATATTCTATTTAATTTCCTTCCAATTAACTTTGTATAGCACCTTTGAATGCAATTAAACATCTGAGAACATTTTTGACCTGAGCAAGTTAATCATTCCAAGTCTCCTTAGAATGATTGGTTGGAAAGAGGAAGCATCAATTTTTAAATCATTGGGCCATTTAGAATTAATCCTGAAACTTTGGTCCTATTGGTTCATCCTATTTAATTTGCTTTGGACACTTTTCAGAACTACCCGCTTTATCTTAAAAGAACCGCTCTTTAAGTTATCAAAACACACTGAATTGTATTATGAAATATTATCAAAGGCCTCAGAAAAGGTTCAGAGGTTTAAAAAAAAAGGATATTCATCTTCTCTAAACCACAAGGCACTTAAGTTTTGAGGATAGAGATAACAACATCCACCCTGATAATATGAAGGGAACTCCATTCACCTACTCTTTCCCTCATTTGGACCCATGACCTTAGAGAAGGTTAATAAGTATGTATCAATGAAATCTGCTTCTTGTGTAAAAATTCCATTGTAGTTAAGAGTTTCAGCCTACTAGTGTTTTACTTACAATAGAAGCCCTATGATATCGATCTCCTCATTGATTAGAGTCCCAGATTGCTCACCCACAAATCAGCTGATGGGATTGTCCCCTTGTCCCTTTCCTTTATCTGTCCCTGGAGGAGCTAAGAAGCAGTGGAGCATCCAGAAGTCTGGAGAGCAGAAGAGAGGAGCATAAATGGGATGGTCTAGGGAGATACTATAATGGCCTTCAGGAACACTGAGCTGGCCATGAAGACAAAGGGAAAAAACACTGGCTGTCATTTTGTCATTCAAAACGTTTTCTCCGTGATCTGAGTGACCCCCTTATCTATCATAATGATTTGACCTACAGAAAGTAAACAAATTCTGACCACATCAGGTCACTCAGTGGGCTGAATTTCTAGGGAGATGGTCCACTCTTCTGTCCTCTCTGAACTACCCGAAAAATCCATGTAAACATTGGGTTAGCCAAAATGCAACTGGACTTACAGATACTCAGGGGTTCCAGTTCTGAGACAGCTCGCCTTGCTGTAATTTAGAACTATCTTTCCTGAGTACCTGGTAGCTTGTGGAGTAGGATTTTTATGGGGCCAAAAGGAAGTTCCTTCCAATGTGGAAAATGAAGTTTTCTCACACACTTTCAGGAAGCCAAAGAGCTAAACCAAGGAACAGGGGAGAAGACAATATGTTATCTAATATTCCTGGGAAGTATTTTGGAGCCATAAAAGCTGGGTTTCCCTTTTTTAATTTTATTTTTTTTATTGGGAAATAGGAGCATTTAGTGGCTAGCCAGGGTTTGCTTTGGGTTCTGGGTAATTGAGCGGTAGTGTTTTGCTTCTTCAATTACTATTTATTGGACTTGAAATACAAACCCCTCTGACAGTGGAAAGAAGGGCTTCAAAATCTCCTCCTGCTGCTTAATAGCACTGAGCCTCCATGAGGTTCATTGTCCTCATCTGCAAAATGGGGGAAACAGACAGATGACTCCTTTGGGCCTTTCTAGCTAGAAATTTGTGATTCCTTGATTCCTTTAGACCACATTTTAACCAGATGAGATTCATTGTTTGTTGTTGTGGTTGCATTTGGGTTTTTTTTATTCCATCATAATCCTGTGCACTTTTAAAATGCACTTAAAAACATTTCAAGAAGGGGTTCATAGATTTCTCCAGACTGCCAAAGGGGTTAAAAAGAAAATTGTATAAATATGTATACATATATTGGTTAAACATGTTTAACATATATTAAGGGGAAAGAGGGGGAAATTTTGGAACACAAGGTTTTGCAAGGGTCAATGTTGAAAAATTATCCATGCTTTAACATGTATTTCAACATATTTAGCATGTATTAGACTATGCTGTCTGGGGGAAGGAGTAGAGGGAAGGAGGGGAAAATTTGGAACAAAAGGTTTTGCAAGGGTCAGTGTTGGAAAAATTACCCATGCATATGCTTTGTAAATAAAAAGCTTTTAAAAAATTAAAAATTAATAAATACCAGCAAAAGCAAAAAAATAAGAAAATTATCCATGCATATCTTTTGAAAATAAAAAGCTTTAATTAGAGAAAAAAAAAATGAAAGACAAACAAACAAAAAATCCTTGCTTTGGATTACACATTTTAAGAATATTTCTACTTTCATCACTTGCTTCTTTCTAAAGTGGAATGCCCCCATCATGGGGGCAGGTGGGTCTGGAGTCAGGAAAAGCTAAGGGGATTGTGGAGACTCAGACAGGACTGAAAAATGACTTCACAAAAACCAGAAAGTATTCCTCCCTCCTTGTAGATAACTAGGGAAATGTAAGTTAAAGATAGTATCAAACCAACCTCAAGTTCTTCCTTTGTTCACTTTCCTTCTCTTTCCTACTTGGGCCCATCTTGGCCCTTCCAACACCCAGTTTACCAGAAGGGAAAAAACTGCAGCAGAAAAAGGACAGAGAGCCAAATACAAAAATAACCCATTTGAATCTCTGAAAGAGGAAAAAAGACATTCTGGCAGGAGGTCAGTTGCTAATGTATCATTATTAGGGCAATAGTCTCATTGCCAACTGTAGCAGGAGGTCCACATTTTTAGGGCAGAAAATAGTCTTTGACTCCCTCATCGTGGGAGCTCTTGGTTGTAGGAGCAAGAAAAGGCCTTGTAAATTCCAGCAGAATCACAGGGAAAGTGTCCAATAAAAATACAATGTTGGTTTTGATAGCTAGTTCCAGGTTTTTCAGGGATGAAACTTTGCTTTAATAGGTCTTGGAGAGAGACCAAACTACAATAAGAGAAGGACAAACGTAGATGAACAGTTTCCAAAGTGAAGGGGCGCTGATAAATTTAGCCTTGATTTTCAACAAGAATGATACACAAAGAAATTCCTTTTTACATGGGATGGCTCTCTAAGAGAGGGAAAGGAGAAAGGGAGAGGGAGAAACAAGATGTTGAGATTTCTGAATGAAACAAAAAAAGAATAACACAAGATTTCCTGGAATCTGGTGTTTTATTTATATATCTTTTTCTTTTTCCCCCCCTTTTCTCTTTTGAATCTGGTATTTTATAAGGCAAACGGATTACTTTTTTTTTCTCTAGCTAAGCTATTTAAGTTATGTTACCTTAGAAACATTTAGTAAGAACACAAAAAGTCTTGAACCAACTCGGTTGGCAAGAATTTTCTGAGTCTTTGCTAGCCACCCACAAATAAGCCAGCCCCAATTATAGATATGCACATTGCAGTTCATTTATCCATTCAAGAGTGGATACATCACCTTGTCTTTTTTTTTTTTTTTTTTTAGGTGATAATTGGTGATATTTTATTTTATTTTTTCCCACTTCATAATATATTTCTCCCTCCTTCCCCACTGATAACATATAAAGATAGTTTTCAACTCTCATTTTTGTAAGATTTTATGTTCCAAATTTTTCTCCCTATCCCTTCTCTCCTTTCTTCCCCAGACAGCAAGCAATCACCTTGCTCTTTAATAAAGTGATAGACATGAGTGTCTCTTAATGGTACAGATGACTATATGGTCTCTCCTTCTAAGCTATATGACCCAGAGTTTGGGTAATATCAGCTAGTTCGTGTAGGCAGGCTTACAAACAAAGCCTTTGAGTAAGAGCAGGTATGGCCCATAGACATGAAGAGGTACATTTTTAGTCAAAAAAGATGCTGTAGGTGTAACAAATGATTTTAGCATAACCATTTGCACCGGACCAAAGGAAATAGTATTTTCTTTATCACTCAGCATTTGTGATGCTCCTTTTATGTAGCTTATAAGATATATATGTATCTTATAAGAAAAATGAGTAAGTTTCCCTTACTCATTACAAAAAAATTTACCCTTACAAAAAAGAGTAATAATTCTTTATGTTAATATTGTGTTTATAATTCTTTAGATTGCAAATCATGATTTAAAAGATCAAATTGTTGGATTGAGGCTCTCCTATGCAGAATTTCTTTAATTAATTAATTATAAAAAATCCTTTAAATCGTGATTTTTTTCCTCTGAGCTTTCTCTCATAATTGCTTTAATTAATTAAAAGAATCCTTTAAATCATATATATATATTTTTTTCTATTTGGGATTTCTCTGATAATATCTAGAGAGAGATAAGTGCTAATTTACAAAGCCATATCCTCAAAGACATTTTTTTCCTAAGATGCTTCCTCTAAATAAGCATTATACTTGCAATTACAGGGGTCAGTTTTGGATTAAAAATTATGTGCATTTTTCAAATCACTGGGCCACTGGAAGATTCATAGAACTAGAAGAGAGTGATTTATACAGATCACAGTAAATTTGATAAAGAATTTTTAAAAAAATTAAAAGTAGTCTAAATAAAACATCTTAACAAATTTGGAGGTTCATAATTAACTCCAAAACTCAATCATATTCTGCACCAATTATAGGGCTACTGATTTACACAATTGGCAAAATTATCCACACTGAAAGGTAGGGAATCTCAGATTTCAAGAGTAGTAGCCTATGGAAATCTAAGGTGTTCCCCTGTTACAGATTGAGCTATATTAACAATTTTATAAGGAACTAACATAGAAGACCTGAATTTAAACTTCCAATTGTGTTTTAAATCTGACTTTTAGGTGCTTTTCGATAAAACTCAGGGTATTGTAACAAAGGACAATAAACATAATTATAATCAGGAAGAAAAAAAGAACAGGGAATAGGAATACCACTTGATGTCCATTTTTAACAATAGGCTTCTTGATCTACTCTCTTAGGCTTTGTTGTTTATCTGTTGCTAAGAGACATTTTCCCTTGAAAATTCTGCGTCAAAGGGGTCTGTCCTGGACCAAAATTGGCAAATTGTCTAACTTGGACCGCCCGGACTCAGAGGCAAGCATCCCTGAATCAGCATCTTGGGGCTCTAACAGGCTGCCGGTCACTAACAGCACCTGGAATTGGGCCTTCCATATTTAAAAGACTTAATATAATTTAGGGGAGTCTCATAAGGCCTAATGACTTTGGCCTGCTAGTAAATAGCTTGGTGAAAGCCAGTAGAAACTTTATGGAATTAGTTAACCTTATGAACGGGGGGCTCTGGGGCTCACAGGGCTGGTCCTTGACTTAGAAAGAGTCATTTTCTTGAGTTCAAATCTGTCCTGAGCAGCCCCTTTGTGTAGTGGAAAGGAACTGGAGACCGAGTGGCTGCCCCTCAGCTGGGGAATGGCTGAATGAGTGGTGGAGTATTATTGTTCTGTAAGAAACAACCAGCAGGAAGATTTCAGAGATGCCTGGAGAGATTTACATGGACTGATGCTGAGTGAAATGAGCAGGACCGGGAGATCATTGTACACGGCAACATCAATTCTGGCTTTTCAACAATGACATGAGTCAAACCAGTTCCAATTGTTCAGTAATGAAAGGAATCAGCTACACCCAGAGAGAGACCGTGAGAATTGAGTATGGATCACAACATGGAATTTTTCTTGTTGTGGTTTGTTTGAATTTTATTTTTTTTTCTCATTTTTTCCTTTTTGATTTGATTTTTCTTGTGCAGTGAGATAATTGTGGAAATATTTATAGAAGAATTGCACAAGTTTAACATATATTGGATTATTTACTGTCTAAGGGAGGGGATGAGAGGAAGGGAGGGGAAAAAATTTGAAACACAAGGTTTTGCAAAGGTGAATGTTAAAAATTATGTATATGTTTTGAAATAAAAAGCTTAATAAAAAATTTTAAATTAAATAAAACATTTGAAAAAAATAAAAGAAATCTGGCCTCAGACACTTTCTAGATGTGGTCTTAAGCAAATGACTTTACCCTGTTTGCCTCAGTTTCCTCATCTGTCAATGAGCTGGAGAAGGAAATGGCAAACCTCTCCAGTATCTCTGCGAAGAATGGGATCATAAAGAGTCAGATATGATGGAAAAATGACTGAATAACAAGAAACTTTATGAACATCAGGGCAACAGAAGAAGATCAAATTAAGTCACTTATATATGTCTGGAAATTTGAAGAATTTTACTTTTCAAATACTATTTGTTCATTCCATATTTGTATGATCCCTATAACTGCATATATAATGCTTATTTAGAGCAAGCATCTTAGGAAAAAAAATGTCTTTGAGGATCTGGCTTTGTAAATTAGTCCTTATCTCTCTCTTGATATAATCAGAGAAATCCCAAATAGAAAAAAATATATATGATTTAAAGTATTCTTTTAATTAATTAAAGCAATTATGAGAGAAAGCTCAGAGAAAAAAATCATGATTTAAAGGATTTTTTATAATTAATTAATTAAAGCAATTCTGCATAAGAGAGCCTCAATCCAACAATTTAATCTTTTAAATCATGATTTGCAATCTAAAGAATTATAAACACAATATTAACATAAAACAATATCATACAGTGAATAGAATAGATACACAAGATTCAGTACCAAATGACTATAGTAGTCTAGTGTTTGATAAACCTAAACACCCTTTCAAAATGGGTACGAGATTTTTAAACATAAAGGGTGATACCATACAGAAATTAGGAGAGCAAGGAATAGTTTACCTGTCAGATCTATGGAGAAGGGAAGATTTTATGACCAAAAAAAGAGATGGCATTCTAGATGTGAAACGAACAACTTTAATTATAGTAAATTAAAAAGGTTTTGGACAAACAAAACCAATCCAACCAAGATTAGAAGGAAAGCAGAAAGACAAGAAATAATTCTTACAGTAAATAAATATGTAGAGAACTGAGTTAAACTGATTAGAATATAAAAGTCATTCCCCAATTGATAAATGATCAAAGGATATGAACTGGCAATTTTCAGATGAAGAAATCAAAGCAATCTAAAATCCTAGGAAAAAACGCTGTAAATCATTACTGATAATAGAGAAGTACAAATGAAAACAACTCTGAGGTACCATCTCACACTTATCAGATTTACTAATATGACAGAAAAGGATAATAATAAATGTTGGAGGGGATGTGGGAAAACTGAGACAATAATGTACTGTTGATGGAGTTGTGAACTGAACTAACCATTCTGGAGAGTAATCTGGAATTATGCCCAAAGGGCTATAAAAAACTGTAGTTACCCTTTGATCCAGCAATACCAGAGACTTTTTAAAAAAAGGGATGGAGAAAAGATCCTATTTGTACAAAAATAGTTACAGCAGTTCTTTCTGTAGTAACAAAGAATTGGAAAATGAAGGGAATGCTCATCAATTGAGGAATAGATGTCTGAGATGTGGTATAAAATCGTAATAAAATATTACTGTTATAAGAAAAGATTTCAGAAAATCAGAAAAGACCCACACGAAGTGATGCAAAGTGAATTGAGAAGAATCAGGAGAACATTGTTCACAGAAGCAGTAATACAATACAATGATCTATTAGCTGAATGAATGACTTTCATTCATTAATGGGCTATTCTCAGCAATACAATGACATAAGGCAATTCCAAGGGACTCATGATGAAAAATGCTATCCACCTCAAGAGAAAGAACTAATGGATTCTGAGCATGGATTGCAGCATGTGTAGTTTTTTTTCCCCTTTTATTCCCTTTGGGTCTGTGTCTTCTTTTACAACATGACCAATATGGCAATATGTTCTGCGTGGTTGAACATGTAGAATCTATATCAAAATGGAAAATTTGGAAATTAAAATAAAAAATAAAAAAATTTTAAAAAAGACTTAAAATTGTCTGCAGGTAATTGGGGAAAAATAAAATATTAAAGAGACAAAATGAACCCCCCTCCATATCACAGATTTAAAACATAGATCCAAAACAAAACTCAATGTCTGTCAAATGACATCAATTCAATTGAATACATTTATATGGAAAAATCATTTCAGCTATCCATTTTGCCATTTACCTATTCTATCCCAGTTGCATTCCGAGATTTGTATAGATTAATTAAATAACTATTTTTATTTTAAAAAGCTTTTTATTTTCAAAACATATGCACAGATAATTTTTCAACATTGACTCTTGCATAGCCTTGTGTTTCAGATTTTCCCCTCCTTCCTCCCACCCCTCTCCTGGATGGCAAACAATCCAATATATGTAATGCATGTTAAAATATATGTTAAATCCAATATGTGTAAACATTTATTCTCTTGTTGCACAAGAAAAATCAGATCAAAAAGGAAAGAAATGAATAAGAAAACAAAATGCAAGCGAACAACAATAGGAGTGAGAATGTTATGTTGTAATACACCTTCACTTCCCACAGTCCTCTCTGGGTTTTAGATGGCTCTCTTCATCACAAGATCATTGGAAATGGCCTCAATCATTTCATTGTTGGAAAGAGCCACGTCCATCAGAATTGATTGTTCTATAATATTGTTGTTGCCATGTACAATGATCTCCTGGTTCTGCTCATTTCCCTCAGCATCAGTTCATGTGAGTCTCTCCAGGCCTTTCTGAAAGCATCCTGCTGGTCATTTCTTACAGAACAATAATATTCCATAACATTCATATACCATAACTCATTCAGCCATTCTCCAACTGTTGGGCATCCACTCAGTCTCCAGTTTCTTGCCACTACAAGAAGGGCTGCCACAAACATTTTTGCACTGTGGGTCCTTTTCCCTCCTTTAAGATCTCTTTGGGATATAAGCCCAGTAGAAACACTGTTGGGTCAAATGGTATGCAGTTTATAGCCTTTTGGGCATAATTCCATATTGCTCTCCAGAATGGTTGAATCAGTTAGCAATTCCACTAACAATGTTTTAGTGTTCCAGTGTTCCCACATGCCCTCCAATATTTATTATTGTCTTTTTCTGTCATGTTAGTCAATTTGTGGTACCTCAGAGGAAACAATCATTTCTCTAAGTTTAAAATTTTAAGACATGGAAATCTTGCTCTTTTTTATATAAATGAGATCTAAAATTCCCCTGAATTTAATACTTTACTAAATCTCAGGCTTTTCTTTTAGCTTATGTAGGGCTATATTTAGAGAGTTGACAAAAGTGAGGACTTTTTATTGTCTCAACTTGGGTGAAAATCACTAGTTCTATATTCTTTCCTTGTCAAAATTGAAACTTTCAAGGTGTATAGGAATTTTCTCAACTTACCAGACAAAACTTTGTCAACTTGATTTCTTAAGAGTTTGCAAATTTAGTCTATTCCAATTCTTTTAAGTGACAGCTTCTAATTGATCTAATTACATTTTAAATCATTCATTGCAGACTCATGAAGATAAGGGAAAACATTCTCTTTCTGATTCAAACAAATCTTTTTCTTTTCCAAGCTGGAGAGAAATTGGGCAAGGTGGCTAATAGTTTGCAAACTGTCAAACTGAAAAACTGCATGCTCTGTTTGGAAGATAAAACTTTTATACTTGTTTCAATTTTATTTATAAACTGAATGTTTGCTTTCTCCAGATAAGAGTATTAAATGCTTTTGTTCAGTCATTTTTAAGTTGTGTTTGACTCGTTATGACTCCATTTGGGGTTTTCTTAGTCAGATACTTAAGTGATTTGCCACTTTTCTCCAGCTTATTTTGCAGATGAGAAAACTGAGGCAAATAGGTAAAGTGACTTGCTCAGGGTATCACAGCCATCAAGTGTCTGGGACCAGATTTGAACTCAGGAAGATGAGTCTTCCTGACTCCAAGCCCAACATTCTATTTGTGGAATTACAGAACACACGTCCATCACCTACTGAAGAGCTGTGTCACACTCTTGAGTGCTGGTATACTTGGGCAGTGGCTAGCAAGGATCCTAAAAATTCTTTGATACCCTGTGAATAATGTGAAATTTTGCTGTATGAATGGCTGTTAACTACTAGTCACTTGGAATCAAACAGAACTAAGAAAGATTTTTCCCTATTGTGCTTATGTTATCCTTGAAAGGACGGTATTAATATTGACCATATCCCTTCTTTTTCTTTCATAGAAAATTTCTATAATCAGGGACAGTTGAATTATAGATTTGTGATTGCAACCCTAAATTAATTTTAAATTTTAATTTAAGGCAAATGAGTTGTATAAATTTTGTGGTTACAAACCTAAATTAATTTAAATTTAATTTTTAAAATTTTCATTTTAATCCTAAATTAAATTAATAGATGAGTATATGAGTATACTATAATGGGATGCAAATATGAAAAGCTTTACTTTTTAAATATTAATTTATGGCCAACTCCAGATCCTAAAAACTTAGGTAAAATGAGTTCTTAAGACTTGCCATCCCCTTATTAATAGTTATGTATTCATGTATAAGATTAGTTCCTTAAGGTATCTCATTTTTTTAAGGACAATATGAGGATAATATATATTCTCAAAAGAGGGGAACAGACTAAATATGCAAAAGTTTTTAAATTTTAGTGAAGTAAACTTTGATAAAGTAACAATAACATATTGTTTACCCCCAAGAACTATATACATATATATATATATGTATATATATATGTATATGTGTGTGTGTGTCCATAAATTGGCTTCCAAATGTTTTTAATAGGATATACAGGCTTTTAGTATATTTTAGTAATAATTGGATTAAGGGGTTTTACATGTAAAATTACATGAATAATTAAAGAAATCTTAAAATTATGCTTTTTTTTTTTTCCTGTTTTGAAATCTTTCTCTGATAATATTAAGAGACTGAAGGGCTCATTTTACAAGTCAGTCTCTCAAGGATCCTTAAACTCCTTCAGTCAATTGATGGAAGTCTATAAAAGGGATAAGGTTCAAAGAGCAAGTGATATATATAAACAGAAATTCTCTAAACTTTCATGTGTATTGTGAGTTCCTAATTTGATATTCTTAAACTAGGATTAGTTTGATAAAATTTGAGGTGATTTTTCTAACTAAACTACCAAATTTAAGAGATAATACTGAATTGTGTTGAATCTTACTACTCAGTTTTAGCACCATTAAATAGGGAATCTCTGTAAATGATTTGGAGCCAGCGCAGTGGATTTCCTGGGATGAAACTTGAAAACTGTGCTGATAATGAGATCTATTTCCTAATTTCCAAGGGAAGACAGTTCCAGGGATGCGACATGTGGCAGGTGGGACTCAAATGTAATTTCTGATTCAGTGGACATTGGGGGTGGGTCACTAGATGCTGTTTAAGGAGACTTAAAATTGTTGATTATCATTGTAATATTTTGGGTTTTTTATTTCATGTTTATGTTTATCTTCAGGAGGGATATGCTCAAATTCTATTTATTTATTATTTGAACCACAGGGACAGTCTTCCTTCAACTTTTAATTACCTGAAAACTTCCAAAACTTGCTTTATGGAGTAATGATCCTAACCTGTTTGATAAAGGGAATTTTGGCCTTCCTGAAATGATTTCATTATTTGTCAGCTTCCCCAACTAAATGTAAATCTCCCATTGTGAACCCTCTAAATGTAGTTTTTTCTGTAACCTATAGACCTTAACAAAGTTTGTCTTCTTAAGAGATTATGACTTTGCTTAACAAAATTTGTTAAATTTTTATGACACTGAAGGAAACAGGGGATTATAATTTTTTTTTTTTTTTGTGATACACACATTAGTTGAGTAAATTACTTTTCTAATTACCCAATCAAGCCTGCTGGTTAGTTGTAAAAGGGGAAAGCATACTCCCTGGGGGCTCATGAGCTACAGGTAGATAGCCACAGGGCACTTGTTTCCTAGTGTAAACTTAATCCCTTTGATTTAAAGCCCCCAAGATTTACTCAAATCAATCCCTTTGACCATGAGACATTGGGAAAAGTTTGTCCCATAGCCCTCTGTAAAGGAATTCTCTCAAGCTCTACATGAGATAGGTAGGGAAGCAAACAATATTGAGTTGAGTGATTTTAATGAAATCCCTTTGAAATCATAACCCAAATTTCTGCTTCAGTAATTGTGCTTCTGGTGGTAGGAGAATGGCTTTTAAGCCTAAAGCTAAAGCCTAAGAAAGGGAAATCAATGATTATTACTTATCATTTCTTATATTGTTTAGAACATTTATTATTATACTGTTTACATCCAACTAGAGATTGTCCTGACATCAGTAACACTGCAAGAATGCCAGAGATGGTTACAAGGGTTCCCCCAAGCCCTGGACCTACCCAACACAATTCCACCCAAGCTTGCATTTTGGATGTCCCTTGTGTTTTGATTTCTCTCCAGTTTTATTGAGTGTTTACATTTACACATATCCATCTCAAGCCCCATTGCTTTCAAGTTGTCCTCTTGTCAAAATTGGGCTTCATATGCTGATTTTCTTTTTTTTTTTTTTTTTTTTAAATTTTTGAAATCATTATTGATTAGAGAAATGCAAATTATTTTTTTTTTTAATTTAATAGTCTTTAATTTACAGGATATATACATGGGTAACTTTACAGCATTAACAATTGCCAAACCTCTTGTTCCAATTTTTCACCTCTTACCCCCCCCACCCCCTCCCCTAAATGGCAGGATGACCAGTAGATGTTAAATATATTAAAATATAACTTAGATACACAATAAGTATACATGACCAAAACATTATTTTGCTGTACAAAAAGAATCAGACTCTGAATTATTGTACAATTAGCTTGTGAAGGAAATCAAAATGCAGGTGTGCATAAATATAGGGACTGGGAATTCAATGTAATGGTTTTTAGTCATCTCCCAGAGTTCTTTTTCTGGGTATAGCTAGTTCAGTTCATTACTGCTCCATTAGAAATGATTTGGTTGATCTCGTTGCTGAGGATGGCCTGATCCATCAGGACTGGTCATCATCTAGTATTGTTGTTGAAGTATATAATGATCTCCTGGTCCTGCTCATTTCACTTAGCATCAGTTCGTGTAAGTCTCTCCAGGCCTTTCTGAAATCATCCTGTTGGTCATTTCTTACAGAACAGTAATATTCCATAATTTTCATATACCACAATTTATTCAGCCATTCTCCAACTGATGGACATCCATTCAGTTTCCAGTTTCTAGCCACTACAAAAAGGGCTGCCACAAACATTCGTGCACATACAGGTCTCTTTCCCTTCTTTATAATCTCTTTGGGATATAATCCCAGTAGTAACACTGCTAGATCAAAGGGTATGCACAGTTTGATAACTTTTTGAGCATAGTTCCAAACTACTCTCCAAAATGGTTGGATTCGTTCACAACTCCACCAACAATGAATCAATGTCCCAGTTTTCCCACATCCCCTCCAACAATCATCATTATTTTTTCCTGTCATCTTAGCCAATCTGACAGGTGTGTAGTGGTATCTTAGAGTTGTCTTAATTTGCATTTCTCTGATTAATAGTGACTTGGAGCATCTTTTCATATGACTAGAAATAGTTTCAATTTCTTCATCTGAGAATTGTCTGTTCATATCCTTTGACCATTTTTCAATTGGAGAATGGCTTGATTTTTTATAAATTTGAGTTAATTCTCTATATATTTTGGAAATGAGGCCTTTATCAGAGCCTTTGACTGTAAAAATATTTTCCCAGTTTATTGCTTCCCTTCTCATATGCTGATTTTCTTCTCTAAATCCTATATATGATGCAAAAGTTTTGGAGCTTGGATGAGGGAGTAACCCATCTCTTCCATCTTGCTGTCCCCTATCAAATGAACATTTCTTGCTAAAATTATTTCTGATTTTGGGATTTGGTCTCATGAACAACACGCTGAAATCTTATGAGCATAATGACCAACCAAAATTCCAGAGGACTAATAAGAAAATATGTTTCCCAATGGAGAGGTGCAAGTCCCAGAATGCAGAATGAGAAAAATATTTTTAGGACGTGGCCATTGTGACCATTTGTTTTAAGTAACCGTGTATAATGGATTTTGTTTTTCTTAATTTCTCAGTGAAGGATTGAGAATGTTGATGTTGGGAAGATGAGGTGGCTCTTAGTTGATTAAGATATTTTTAAAAAAAGAAAATCAGCCCAAAAGGAATTGAAAATTGAATGAATGTCTATCAATTGGGGAATGGCTGAATAAGTTATGGTATATGAATGTGATGGAATATTATTGTTCCATAAGAAATGATGAGCAGGCTGATTCCAGAAAATCCTGGAAAGACTTATATGATGAGTAAAGCAAACAGAATCAAGAGAACACAGTAACAAGAAGATTATGTGATGATCAACTGTGATGGACTCGGCTCTTTTCAATAATGAAGTGATTCAAGGCAATTCCAATAGACTTGTGATGGAAAATGCCATTTGCATCCATGGAGAGATGGAGACTGAATGTGGATCAATATTATGGTATTTTCATCTTTGTTTTTGTTGTTTGCTTTTTTTTTCTTGTGTTTTTTATAATCTGATTTTCCTTATGTAGCATGACAAATATGGAAATAAATTTAGAGGATTCACACATGTTTAATCTATATCAGACTGCTTGCTGTCTTGGGGAGGGAGGGAAGGAGAAAAATTTGAACCTCAAAATCTTACAAAAACAAATGTTGAAAATTATCTTTTACCTGTATTAGAAAATAAAATATTATTGAAATTTAAAAAAAAAAGAAAGAAAGAAAATGAACCTAGACTGAGCTTCTTAACTTGAGTTTCATATATTCCTGGAATTTTACCTTAGTTATAAAGACTGGTCAGGTGCTATGTTTATATGTATTCTCTCATTTGATCTTCACAAGAACCCCGTTGCTGTTATTATTCCCATTTTATAGATGAGAAAATTGAGTCAGATATAGGTTAAGTAACTTGCCTAGGATCACACAACTAGCTTGAAGCAGAACGTCCAATTTGGAGTCTGGAAAACTTGAGTGCAAATCTTTACTTAGCTGTTAGAATGGTCAAATCAAGACATTTAACCCAATCTGCTTCAGTTGCTTCATCTGTGAAATAGTAAAAATAATAGTACTTCCCTTCCAAGGTTATTGTGAAGACAAAATTAAAATATTTGTAAAGTACTTTGCAAAAGTGTAAGTATCTTACACCTCATTAGGTATTGGACAGAGTCTAGTAGAATTTCCTACTGCTAAATCTTCAGTTAGAAAGCTATTGTCGCAACGACTTCCAATTCCTCGAAGGCTGTGGATGCTCTTAGGACTCTAGACTCATGAGTCCCCTTCCCCTTTACCACTAACCAGCAGGCTCAATTAGATAACTAGAAAAGTAATTTATTCAACTAGGAGAAGAGTAGCTAACAAAATACGTCCAACCAAACTCTAGAGAAAACTCTCCCCTTTGACATACCTGGTCTCCGAAGGAAAAAATGGGCATGAATTTAAGTGTTTATTTAAATATACACAGACAAAGAAACTCCTAACTCCGGAGCAAAAGGGCCCTTGGAAAAGCTTTTCAGTCCTCAAGAGGTTCACCGTGGGGTGGGGGGCATCCATGAGTACTTCCCCCTTTGCCAATGGGCCTGGTCAGGTGCTCAGTGGCTGGGCCCTTCCTAAAGTGGGTTTCTTGGTGCAACCCACCGGGTTCCCTTGGCTCAGCCCTCATTAGCCAGTTCAATTCTTCACCCTCCCTCCAGCCCATTACTCAGTTGGGCATCAGCCAAACATGACAGAATTCTTAAAGTATTAGCTGCCGCAAGGGTACGTCCCCTTCGCCTTCCAGTTGGCAGTAATCTTTTTTTCTCTCCGACTCCGGAAGCCGGAGAGCTGGTCTCTCAGGTTCAACAATTCTTCCTGGTTCTGAACAAATTTCTTCTTTTACTTATGGTGATCAGACCCTCTTGAGGGTCTCTGGCAGACTTGTAGCTGGGGACAAAAAAGCAAAGAATCTGCTGGCTTATTTGTATGCAGCTGAGCTGGTCAAGGCCCAGATCCTTTCCAAGGTTGGGATGCTTCCTTTCAGTCTGGAGCTGCTTCATTTTTACATTGTAATATCTTTATTTTTCTCCTTCCGACCTTCAATATTGCTACATGTGAATGGACACATTAGATGCTTAAAAAGTGGCAAACTTTCAAACACGACATGACGTCAGTTTATTAGGATTGCCATCAATTCCTCAGCTTTCCTTGCACACAAGAGGCCTAAAGACATCATTTTTACCCCATTGCTTCATTAAGATTAAACAGTTGGGACTTGGGATCTCCTAATTCGCTAGTGTTCCAATAACTGATCAATAATTATAGGGCTCTGAAGAATCAATATCCTCTCTTCCCACAGGGGAGAAAAAATCCTTGAGGATGTCATGTTAGAAGGTGAAAAGAAAATGAGTTTTTAAGAGTTCACCCAAAAGGCAACTTTCTCCAGAGAGCCATAAAAGGAAGATGCTGGGGAAAGAGCAGATAAAGGGGGGGTGGGGGGCATGTTATCAATTTTTGGGGTTGGTTTATTACCATAAGGCAGTGATTCACTCTTGTTTACAATTATTACAGGACCACAGCGGCCGTTGGGAAGAGGAACACTGAGAAAAGAGAGAAAAGCCAAAGCCCTTTTTTTTTTTTGCAGTTACTATTGCTGACTGATTGCCTGAAAATCCAGGAGCCCAGCCAAGGAGAAAAGTGCAGGGTTGGCAGGAGCTCTGTGGTACACTGTGTCTGTCTTTGTAAGGGTCCAGCCTACGGCACAGTGCCCTCCGCAGTCCGGTTGGAGAGACGGCTGGCAGCGGCCCCAAGCCGCAGCATGTTCCCACATAATTAAAGGTGAATGTCCTGGGCTGAAGCAGGGGGTGGCAGGACATGGGAATTAGGGGAAGGGGAAGGAGGGAAGGAAGATTATCTGGCTGCAGTCATGTGCGGCCTTCAGATGGCCCCCCCTGGTTAGGATTAAAGCAAGTGCTGACTTTCTGCAGGATGAAAATAAATGCCTTTTTTTTTTTTTTAATCTGAAAGATTATTTTTCTTGTTTTAGGGGCAAATGAGGTGTCTTGGGAGGTTCTCGCATGGTTATTATAAGACGAAGAGTTTTTAAAGCCTCTGTAGTTCCAAGCTCCTGTGGTTAGCCTATTAGAATGGCTGGGAACACCGTTCGGATTCTCCGGCAAAGGAATATTCATGGAAAATGCTTTCCAAGACTCTGCTGCACCAAGTCACAATATGAAATACCTAAAACTTAACTATTTCCCCCCAGGATCATGACTGTGTGGGGATAGCTTCGTTTCTTTCTTAGAAGCGCCAATTATTAGCATTACTAATTTTTAAAAAATTGGCCCAGAAACGAGCTGTTCATTCCTTAATTTAGGGAGGACCCAAGTCTCTTAATGATAGGTGGTATGGAAATGGTGCAAAATGATGTGCACGGGAGGTTTCTCCAAGTTGTCCCACGGGGACACCCTGGTGGGCCTGGAGTCAGGAAGGGCCTTAAGACACTAGCTGTGTGATCTTAGGCAAGTCATTTTATCCTCTGCCTCGGTTTCCACATTTGTAAAATGAACTAGAAAAGGGAATAGCAAACCATTCCAGTATCTTTGCCAAGAAAAGCCCAACTGGGGTCAGTTAGAGCTGGACTGAAATGAAGAACTGCAGAGGCCCCCTGAAGGAAGCTTGTCCCTTTAGGTGGCAGGGAGACAGGGCAATCCAAAGGTGAAAAGCTCACTGGAGGTGGAGCTTCGTCCTGGCTCAGAGCAGAGCCTCCTTCCTCCTCATCCAATCAATCAGTGAACGCTGGTGAGGTGCTGTCAGGGACTGTTCCCAACCCAGAATGCTCTTCCTCCTCCACTCTACTGACCTCCCCTGGCTTCTGTTAAGTCTTAACTTAAATCCCACCTCCCCCAGGAAGCTTTTTCCAGTCCCTCGATTCTAGTCCTTTCTCTCTGCTAATTATTTCCTATTTATCCTAGTTATAGCTTGTTTTTATATATGTTAGCATGTCATCTTCCCCCTTAGAATATGAGCTCCATAAGGTCAGGGGCATTTGCCTCTCTCTTTTTTGGGGGGTATCCCCAGAGCTTAGTACAGTGCCTGGTACTGTAGATGGTATTTATTTTTATTTAAGTTTTTATTTAAAAAATATGCATGGATAGTTTTTCAACATTTCCTTGTATTCCAAATTTTTCCCTCTTTCCTCCACCCCCTCCCCTAGATGGCAAGTGATCCAATAGATGTTAAATATGTGCAATTCTTCTAGACATATATCCACATTTATCTTGCTGCAGAAGTAAAATCAGATGAAAAAGAAAAAAAAAGATGAGGAAGAAAACAAAATGCAGGCAAATGACAAGAGTGAGAATGTTATGTTGTGATCCACATTCACTTCCCACAGTCCTCTCTCTGGGTACAGATGGCTCTCTCCAACACAAGATCATTGGAACTGATTTGGTCCATCTCATTGTTGAAGAGGGCGCCGTCCATCAGAATTGATCATTGTATAATCTTGTTGTTGCCGTGTATAATGCTCTCCTGGTTCTGCTCATTTCACTCAGCATCAGTTCATGTAAGTCTCTCCAGGCCTCTCTGAAGTCCCCGATGATCACTTCTTACATAACAATATTCCATAATATTCATATACCACAATTTATTCAGCCATTCTCCCATTGATGGGCATCTACTCAGTTTCCAGTTTCTGGCCACTACAAAGAGAGCTGCCACAAACATTCTTGTACATGTGGGTCCTTTTCCCTTTTTTAAGAACTCTTTAGGATACAAGCCCAGTAGAAACAGTGCTGGGTCAAAGGGTCTGCACAGTGTGATAGCCCTTTGGACATTGTTCCAAATGATTTCCAGAATGGCTGGATCAGTTCCCAACTCCACCAACAATGTACCAGTGTCCGTTTTCCCATATTCCCTCCAATATTTGTCATCTTTTCCTGTAATCTTTAGTCAATCTGAGAAGTGTGTAGTGATATCTCAGAGTTGTCTTAATTTGCATTTCTCTGATCAAGTGATTTGGAGCACCTTTTCATGATTAGAAATGGTTTTGATTTCTTCATCTGAAAATTGTTAATATCCTTTGACCTTTATCAATTGGAGAATGGTTTGAAAGTAGATAGTATTTATTGATTGATTAGGGATATAAATGTTTATTGACTGGGGAAATAAAAAGAGGCAGAGTCTTCAAGGAACTTCCAATGGAAGATCACATGCAAATAAATAATATGCAAAGCAAATACAGATGGGGCCAAGAGAAAATAATTGAGAGGAAAAGCAGAGGAGTTGGGGAAGGCTTCCTAAGAGATGGGATTTTAGATCCTTTGTTCCACTCACTGCCTGCATATCCAGCTCCTACTACAAATATTTCAGTTCTAGATTCGGCACCCATTCTACTTTGTGTATCTTCCCCGCCATGCTTGAGGATCAGACCTCCTTCCCCCAGAACTCTGGCTCTGTTAGGAATTATCCAATGAGAGGAAGAGGGCACTTCCACTATGTGAATTTCAAGCAAAGTTTCAGGATGAGCCGGTTCAAATCCTGCCTCTGACATTTCCTAGTTATGAGATCATGTGCAAGTGATTTAGCCCTCTTTCAGCCTCAGTTTGCTTAGAGCTGTATAGTGGAAAATCTGGGGAAGGAAATGGTAAATCACTCTATTATCTTTGCCAAGAAAAACCTCAAATGGGGTCACAAAGAGTTGGACATGGCAGAAAACACTGAGCAACAACCAAACAGGTCAAGGAGGGCTGGCCTTAGGCTCAAGAAGACCTTGCCTTTGACCCATTTTGGTTTTCTGACCCTGGGTTTCATGCAACTCTCTAAGATGGAGTTACAGATTGGTTGCCAACTAGTTTCCACAATAAAAAAAATCAAAAGCTGATCAAAAAAAGAAAAAGTGGGGATAACAATGCCTGGAGTATTTATTTCAAAAAGTTGTGAACATCAGATGAGAATATATATAAAGCACTTTTTAAATTTGGCTTTTTTCCTCAATAAATAAGCAAAGATCCCCCCTCCCCCACCATTAAAAACAAACCTCTAACAAATATGTGGTCAAGCCCAGTCAAGATCCATGTTGCCCAACACCCCCCATTCTTCCTATTTTGTCTATCACTACTTAGAAGTTTCAGCACGTTTCAGCACGGGACCTCTGGAATCACTGAGTTCATCCAGAGTTCTTCAATGCTTCAAAGCTGATTGTTTTACAACTCTCAGAAGATAGGACCCCTTTTTCCAGTTCTTGGCTATTTTTTGTACCTAAGGGTCCGTTGCCTTCCTTTGAGGGGCAGCCTGAGGCAATTGGCTAGCTCTCTGCCTCTGGGCAAGTCACCAACTGTTCTCAGTCTGTTTCTTCATCTGTAAAATGGGAAAGTAAGGTGTATGGGGTGTTCAGTGGCCACACTCCAGTAACACCAGCCCTTAACACTTAGCAGATGGCTACAGGGCCCCCGACTCATTAGTGGGTTGGAGGAACCCAAGCGTGTGGGTGACTGGGCACAAAGGCTGCAGAGGAAGGTGCTGGGGGGAGCTCAGAGCCTGGCTAGACACGAGACCCCACGCTCATCCACTGCTTTCTGGGCCATCACCAGCAGTCCTGGCCTTTGGACTTCAATGAGGGCCAGGGTGAAGACTTTGGGCAGCTCTGCCTCAGTTAAATCCAATTCACAGCCTGAGTCCAGCCATCAGCCAGTAATATCACTGATAGTCTTGAAAACAACTTCCCAGAGTTGTCCTGAAGGCAAGAAGGTGCTTTGCAAACCTCGGAAATGCTACAAAAATACTATTATTATGTCTAGGTTAGGTCAAAGGTTATGCAGTCTAGTAATTTGGGGCATGGAAGAAGTAGAGCAATAAATATTAAGTGCTTGCTATATATTCTCAGGCACCAGCAAAGCACTTGGCAAACTTTAAAGCATTCTATAAACATCAGCCATCTTTATTACTATTCTGCCTTTTGTAATTAAAGCGGGTACAGAAGTCTTGCTCCTAATTCTGCCCAGCACTGATTTATAACTGATATTAGCAAATGACACATTTTACTTTCACAGAGTATAAAAACTCTTGGAGGGAAGCCCTGGGAAGTTTCTTACAGTAACCATTTTAACATTTAGGCTTGACAGGAGACTGCTCGGACTAACACGTCTCACATCCATTTTCCTCCTCCTATTCTCAGGGACTCTTGGTAGGACCCTTGTTATCACTATTATAATAGCCTCTTAAGCCATCTTCCCAACCAAGTTATTTGGAAAATGCCTGACACTTTGTGGGTGCTTAAAAATGCTTTGGGCAGCTAAGACGGCTCAGGGGATAGAGTGGCGAGGCTAGAGGCATAAAATCTCTTCTTCCTAAATTCAAATCTGGCCAGAAACATTAGTTGAACCCTGTTTGCCTCAGTTTCCTCCTCTGCAAAAATGAGTTGGAGAAGGAAATGGCAAACCATTTCAGTATCTGTACTATGTGGGGCCAAGAAAAGTCAGACATGACAAACTCAACAACTGGCATATAAGCAGCATCAGTTTGCCAAGTACTTTCTAGGTCACGTCCCTTGGTCCTCACCATCCATGTTGAGGTAAGTTCTCTTTTTATCTCATTTTGCAAGTGAGGCATCAGGCTGGAAGGGCTTAAGTGACTTGGTCATAGAGCTCAGTGTCGGAGGCAGAACTCATCAGGGTTTTCTGTGTCAAGTCCTCTTCACCTCCATTCTCCAAATCAACCTTCATCCAGTTGCCATCTTTGTATTTTTTATCTGCCCAGGACAGGATGTCAGAGAATTGGCCTCCATATTAGGTAAGATGTGGGGCTTAGCCTCCAGACTTCCTGATATTAATGAAATCATGGGCGTGGTCCCCATCCCTGTCTGGTTGTGTCACTGGGGTCTGAGGAGTCTGGTCATCAGAAGTACATTCTTTCTCCACAGATGAGCCAGTGAGCCTCCTACCCTGCCAGGCTACCTGGCTCTGGTGCTGCAGACCCATGATTCTTTCCGGTCTTGGTCCAAATTGTCCTCTCCCCAAAGATCAAAGACTGTCAACTTAAAGATGGGGAAAGAGAAGCTAGAATCCTTCCCTACTACCTCTTTCCACCCTCTAAATTAAAGTTCCAACAGGTGTATCTTTGGGGGAGAAGGGATGCTGGTTCCAGTTCCATTCTCAAATAGTCTTATTGTATCTAAGTTTTTCAGCAAACCAACACTAAAATGAAGCAGGCAATACCTTTCTCCCATTTCATTTTGACTTTGCACTTCTAATGCTCATCCCAGTAGCCCAATTTCTGAAGCCTGAAGGACCCTTAATCACTCCTTGTTTGTTATCTATCTAGACCTGGGCCAATCACTTCAGTTTTCTAAATGTTTCTTCGTCTATAAAATAAGATTATAGCAGATCTTTCCAATCTGCCATAGGGTCTAAATCCACAGTGGCCACCTGGGCATAAGAGTGGGGAACTAGCAAACATAAGATAAGATCTCTATACAAATACTATTTATAGAAGTACTTCTTTCAAAATTGATAGGGTTAGAGGCTACTCTAGAACCAAAAAAACCTAGATGATAATGACTGCCATTTAGGATACATTCTAAAGTTTTCACTGCACCTTTTATACATACTCTTATTTGAACCTCTCAACTCTAGGGTAGAGTACCATTCATGCTATTAGCCCCAGAACTGAACTGCTGTACACCAGGACACCAGTGCCTGCCATTAGAAATAAACTGGCAATTTCCTTGCTCTCGATTCAGAGCCTCCTTATTCATGACAGATTATCTCACCTTCAGATTACTGTGACCTTTTCTTGCCTGGGTCCATTCCAGACGCTTTGTGTATCTCAGGTGGCAGTGACGGTGAAGACTGAGAAAGCCCCATTGTGCTAAGCCGTGAGTGAATGCTCTCTAAAGGGTCTGTTCCAGCCACCTAATGAGGGATGCTTGCAACACATCCTTCTGTAGCCTATGCAGACAGAACTCCGGGGACTGCCTGAGGGCTGCCCCCCCTTAGAACTGTTCTCCCAGTGTGTCTGAAGCCCCTGGTGATAAGTGTAGATTCCAAAGAGGTGACCACTGTGGTGATGGTAAGGGTCACCTGCTCTGGGAAGCCTGTTCTAATGTGCATGATTCTTCTCTTCAAATTATTTTTATTAAGCTGCTTATAGGATATACTCTCCCACTAGAATGCACGCTCCTTGAGGACAAGAATTGTTTTATGGTTCTTGTGACCTTAGCTCCTGGAATAGCAGGTACTTAATAAAATGCTTACTTGACTGGATGTACTATGTGTCTTGAAGATGACCCAGGGTACCCTGTAAGGGAAAGGCTCTTCAAAGGGCCCAGCACACTGTATGTGTCAGCAAATGAGCTCTTTCACATGAAGAGAGGAAGGTCCTGTTGTCTCAAGACAAAATTGTCTTTTGGCCAGCATCTCTGTTGTGTCAATGACAGACTGGAAACCACCTCCTTTGCTTTTCTATACAAAGTCCAGGAATTGGGGGCTGATGGTAGCTCCCAAATCCAGGTCCCCGATACTTTCCCAGGATATTAACCAATGGCATGTCCCTAAACAGTTTGCAATTCAAGACAATAAATCACACCCAGACAAGAGTCATTCCAAAGCTGAGCAATTTTAATGCAATTTCCCCGTCCAGGGTAGTGTGGGGATGATAAGTGGCCCATTTTCAACTCGGAAAATGCAGTAGCAGCTTCCCTTCTTACAAATGCTCCCCCTCCCTCCATCTCCCCCTTGTGAAACTCAGTTAAATTCAAAATACATGAATTTCAAAACAAACAATTTTTAAAAATATACTTTGTCTAGTTAAGACTTTATGATAGCTACCTTGATATAACATCTTTCCCTCCAATCATTACCTTTCTTTTTTGTTTATTTCCCTGTTATAGCCTCATATTACTTAGTTCCACCCCTTCTGGGAAAAAAAAAAAGAATCACTGCTTTCCCACCTGTTATTTTCTTATTTTATGGTGTAGTGAGCTTGTAGAAAGGATACTGCACACTCCTAAACTAATTCTAATTCTCTTACTTAGATCACTATCCCAGCTCCTGAAAGGTCAAACATGCAACACAAGCTCTTGGCCAAAAAGCAGGATTCTAGCTATGTAAAAATATATTTTAAATAAAATAGAATTTCTATAGGAGAGAGAATTTGACTCTGTTTTATACGCCAACTAAGGTTTTAAGATAGATCTGTACCTAAGGCCAAATCAACCTGTCTAGTAGGTCTATAGTAGCAAAGGACTGAGAATGTGTAAGAACATTTATGTGAGAAAGTTCTTCAGAGATGCTACAGCAGCAAGTCAGAAGAACAAAGAGGAAAGTTGCAACTGGTGAAAAAGTGATGATGTAGACCAATCATCATCAAAAAATAATTTTGAAATGTGAGAATTTAGAGATAAACTGATTAACTGTTGCATTAAAAAAAAATCCAGGACCTAACAGTATTTGCTGTGTAATTTACTCTGCTAACTTTACTCAAAACCACTGGCCAACAGCCAATACTGTTCTCAATTAAATTTTGCTCTGCATATCCAAATACAAGTCACACTATAGCTTGAGGTTCTGATCCATCACTGGAGGTCAAAAAAAAAAAAAAAAAAAAAAAAAAAAAAAAAAAAAGATTACTTATAAAGGGGCTATGTCAAATTCATTCTATTCCAATTCAGGGCAATTTAGTCTTTGGAGATTTTTTTCTTTCTGAAGTTTATTTTAGCCTCTAGCTCAACAAAGAATGTAACCTATATGAATATTTAATCAGCATTGATCTCAGCAGAAAGTATAGCTGGCAGAACAGGTATCCCATATACCCCCACTTAATTTACATATCCAACTAGGCTGAATTACTTGGTCAGTTTATGTGGCTCAATGTCCATCTGCTGGAGCAAGAGCACTTATAAGGGAGGGAGCTGCCAGTAAGACTCTGGGCAACAATCACTAAACCTTCAGACTTCAGAGTCATAATAAAATTAGGTGAACCCAAAACAAAGTGGAAATGCAGTTGTCATGTCCATAGTGAGTGTGTTCTGTTCAATTTTGTTCGTTTGTTTTCCCCCCTGGCCACTCCTAAAACTGGACTGGAGTAGATGCTACAGTAACATGCATCTAGGACTGGTTCTCAAACTTCCTTAAAGAGGACAGCCTTTCCATTCCCCTTTAGCAGGGCACACATATCAATGATATCTGATAGAAAGGAGTTTTGCTCATCAGTATCCAACAGGACCAACTTCTGACAAATGTTTCTGGAACGACCGAATGGCTCGTAGAGCCTCAAATGCGCCTGTTTTCTTGACCTTTGCAGCTGCTACTGCTCCAAGGGTCCTTTGGTGCTCCAGTGCCTAGGAAATCTTCACTGAGGTTTCAAATTTTTTCTTAATATCAAAAACTGACCCCAGGACTTAAGTGTGAAATATACCAACTCAATAAATAAAGCTGAAAAATGTAGAGTTAGTTTTGGGTAAATTTGGAAGGCAAAATGGTAATTAAAACATGTCAGAGATTAGCTAAATAGAACAGTTTAAAGAAAAACCCTTTAAATTCCCATTAGCCATCCTGGTCATAAACCCCTATAACTCATTAAACAACACACTAGGAAAAAAACGATCCAAACAATTTCATGTTGATCCTCACTTGGTGTACTTACTTATTCAGTAACCAACCTCACATTGAGCTGGCAGCCCCTGACCACCTTCTGGTGCCAGGGGCCACTGTCTTAGCCACAAGTGCTTGCTTACAAGAGGCTCACTTGCCCCTCTTGCCCCGGCCCTTTCTGGAGGGCAGCTTCCCTGTACCTCCGCTGGAAGGGGAGCTTGCAGCGGAGGCCATGGCAATGTTGATCTGTCCTTCCTGGATTTCCTGCCGGGTCTCGGCTGGCAGGTGATTAATTTTCTGCTGGGCTTCTAGGTAGAACATGACATCCCGCAGCTGCTCCTGGATCTCTGTGATCTGCATGTCCTTCTGATCACAAGTCTCCTTCAGAACTTTCTCCTCCTCCTTAAGCTTGTTTTGCAGGAGGACTTGATTGGCTCGCAAACACTTGTTCATTTCTTGCTCTTCTTTGAGCTCGGTGGACAGTTTGGCTAGTTTTACGTTCAGCTGTGTGCACCTTTCAAAAAACAAAAGCAACACAATGCATTTTCCACTAGCTCTCTCCTCTGTAAACCAATGAGGGAGCCAACGCTCCAGGGTCTCTCCCTTACCCAAACACTTCACTATCATCAGGTTCAGGCATCTCAGCAGTATTATCTCTGGCTAACACATTTAAAGTACACAGGAACAGACTCACAGATGATTTCGATTATTTTTTTTTAAAAATTATCTGGATTTGAAAATTCAAGAGCACATTAAAGCCCAGCCACAACCTACCCAGGAATAATTAATTATCCTTTCCAGTAGTTCTGTCTGTGTGTGTGCTTGGGAGATGGGCAGTGTTGATGGAAAGAAGTTATGAGGAAAAATAGCACTTCTGCAAAGTTAAGTGCTCTGACCTCAATGATATACTGTATAGAGAGGGGGAATGTGCTTTTAAAATTAATTTCAAGACTAAGCGACCTATGGAACTACCTCTTATTCGCTCAGGGAACAAAAGAAATAGACAGGAAGTCACCCAGAAAACCCAGGAAAATTACTTAAATTTAGTAACATTTGCCTTTCTTCTCAAAATACCTACAGCTGTTTCTGTTCTGACCTACAACTTGTTAATCTTTTGCTCAACATTCATCAACTTTCCCCTTCACAACTCTCCCGGCCTCCCTTTAAAGTACACTATTTCTGGCCCAGCTGGACGAGCCCTCTTTACTCTATATACCAGGACGACTCCATTCAGTTATCCATTATCTTCCTAAGAACAGCTAACTATGGAAACAGAAAAATCTCTCCTGGAGACAAAGAAGGAAGATGTGTTAACATATAGTAATCTTACCAATACCACGAGAAGAGGGAACTATATTTTACAATATCCTTTAAAATTACTTTGACCTTTAAAGATAAATACCCCATTTTCTACTCATTAGGTGGTCCAAAAGCAGGCAAGTGCTATATAAAGAGGAAAGAATATGCTGGGCCATGAAAGACTGATAATGAAAACAGTTTTTCTAAGCTTGAACACCATTTCATAATATTTCCATAACTATTAGGGAAATTATTCCATTATTTGAGGGATTTATTTAAAAAATCCTTTAAAGAATATAGAACCAAATACATACTTTCTTTCCACAGATTGCTTTTCTTTTTGGAGATCATTGAGTCTATGCTCCAGAGTATCACATTTCTCAATTGTTTCTTTAAATTTAGTCTTCATGTTGTTAATCTGAAAGTGCAAACAGATATCATGTCTATACTTTAGGCAGAGCAAAGTCCTGTAAACTTCTCATTAATATTACTATTTTAGTGGCAGGTTCTAGAACATTAACTTAATGGCCTTCCCTTACCTACTAACTTTTTACTAGAAATCAACAAAAACCAATTAAATGATCTAACTGAACAATAAGTCTACTTATTTCATTTTACCTCTTCTTGTAGCAGATTCCCAACTTGAATTTCTAAAGGCTAATAAAAATGTCAAAAAATAAACAGGAGGAAGGAAAAACAAAAGGGCCAGAATAATTTGCCACCTAAACAACTAACATCTGCTTAATCAAGAACTGTACACAGGAAGAAAACTCATACTGAAAGCCACAGTTTGCTAGTAGGGTTCTAGGGCTTAATTTCAAAATTGGCTCCTTTTTGTGGCATCATTGTTATGTAGCAATTAATACAAAAGTATCCTAAAGGGCACACAATACCGTAGGATGACCTTTACAAGTTACTTGCATAAAGCATTCTAGATTGCAAAGCCAGTGTTTGTTTCCACAAAACCTATAAACAAGATTACAGAGTAGTTTCCATCATCCATCTTTCTCTAGTCACTGATAAAAGGTCAGTCAGTTGACCTGTGGCTCTGTCAAGGTCATTTTTCCATGAGTATGAATAAAATCAATTCATTTTTAGGGATTATTTAAAGGGTAAAAATATGCTTTACTTAATGGAGAGAATTTCTTCTGGGCCCTTCCCAGGCTATTTCAGATGCTAGCTAGTTTTACAAGCTGGAGAGGCTTCCAGTATGGGATCGATGATGAATTAAAGTGAAAATAGAAAAATGTGAGGACACCTGAAGTAAAAGAAAGCACTAGCAAGCTAGTAGAGGGAATGGCAACCACCAAAGACCTTTGAAGAGTATACCATTTTTCACTTACTACAATCTATATATCTCCAAAGAATATGAAATTTAAGTCTTAAATCCTTTGCACTAAGCATTTATCTTGCTAGGAAAATTAATATCTTAGTGCCCTCCCCCCCCCCCCCCCCCCCCCCTATTAAAGATGTGGCTGTGACAGTGTAATTTGAGCTTGAGTTTATCAGGAGTTCAACAGATCTGGTTCCTCCTCTTTCACAGGTTAAGTGGCAGGTAATCCAAAGGTCATATGACAACTGGGCATTAGCCCAAGCAGAAATTGACTGTGCCTTGGATCCCGAGTTCTGAGAAAGGCCTAATCCAACTGCAAAGTAGTTCCCGGTTCCAGTTTTGCAATAGCCAGAGTGACTCCACTTATAACAAGGAAAGTCACAAAATTCTTCAATTGAAATTATCTTAATTCACTTTAAAAGAATATATTATATTATATATATATTTTAACATGTATTGGAATACCTGCCATCTAGGAGTTGGGGGAAGGAGGGGAAAATTTGGAACAGAAGGTTTTGCAAGGGTAGTATTGAAAAATTACCCATGCATGTTTTTGTAAATAAAAAGCTATAATAATAATGGGAAAAAAAAAAAAAGAATATGTTATCCAGTCCATTTTATGAGGAAAAAGGTTAAATGATACCATTTTAATGAATATACTTCTGGAACCTGACTACCTCCTTTTACCCTCTCTTTCCAAAGAATGCTTCACACCCATAAATGCTTATTGAATTGAATTCCCCAGGGAAATAGTGTTTCCAGCAGGAAGGCACATTGTAAAAAAAAAAAAAATTTTTTTTGAATTTGGATCATTGTATTGTTGACAATATAAACAGGCATTTACAACTGTTCACCATACAACATTGTTGTTACTATGTACAGTGTTCTCCTGGTTCTGCTCACTTCACTCTTCATCAATTCATGTAAGCCTTTACAGGTTTTTCTGAAACCATGCCGATTGCCATTTTTCATAGCACAATAGCAGTCCACCACAATCTTATACCACAACTTGTTCAGCCGCTCACCAATCAAAGGGTACACATTTTTTACAGCTCTTTGCAAATATTGCTCTCTAGAATAGTTATAACAGTTCACAAACATACCAACAATACATTACTATTCCAGTTTTCCCCACTTCCCTTCCAACATTTATCACTTTCTTTTTCTGTTATATTAATCAATCAAAAATGATTTTTATTTGCCTTTTTCTAGTTATTATTATTCTAGTCAATAAATCATTATTAATTTAGAGCATTTTTTCATAAGATTTCAGATAGTTTTGATTTCTTCATCTGAAAAGTACCCATTCATATCCTTTGACCATTTATGAATTGGGGAATGACTTGTGTTCTTATGAATTTAATTCAGTTCTCTATATATCTGAGAAATGAAGCCTTTAGATATTTGCTAGAAACTCCTCTCAGTTTCATTTTCCTTCTGCTTTCTGCTAAAACTATTTAACTGTATATAATCAAAATATCCATTTCATATTTCATAATCCTATCTCATTTGGTTGTAAATTTTTTCCTCATCCATAAGGTCTGATAGGTAAACTATTCCCTTTAACCCCCAAACATGCCTATACATAGCATTAGATAAATTAAGATTAAGAAGACTCACTTCCTCAGCAGTATCTTTTTCTATCCGGACTATCTTGTTTTCCCAGTAGATTCGCTGAGATTCTAGCTGGCTCGTTAGTAAATAAGAATACTAGAACCAGAAAGAATAATATAGATAAGAATACATATGAAACAATTGTTGACAACTTGATAAAATTTGTTTAGAAAGCTGAACCAAAAGTAATTATACAGAAACCTAAGAATAAAAATTACAATATGACATTTTATCTAAGTTGAGTCTGCTACTCTAAATAAGCTGGACTTGACTCCATATTTTTCTTAATGATGTGTGTATGTATTATAGGAAAAGTTTTATATAGACTAGGATGCTTAAATTGAGATTTTAAGGAAAGTAGGTATTTTAGAGGGTTAAGATAAGGAGGGAGTGAGTTTTAGGAAGAAGATACAACTAGTACAAAGATACAGAAACAAGACACAGTTAGACAAAGGTGATGAATAGTGAGAAGTCCAGTTTAGTATGATCATAAAGTCTATGCAATAAATCTAGAAAGCTAGGGTGCATGCCAATTGTGAAGTTTTTTTAAAAATAATTTTATCCATACATTTTTGTTTTTACATTGCCTAGATTCCCTTTCTCATTTCTTATCCCTGATTAAAAAAAAAAAAAAAGAGGAAAAATAATTTAGTAAAACTGATCAACAAATTGAAAAGATGTCTCTCTCTCTCTCTCTTTATATATAGACACACATATATAAATAAAAAATATGTGCTGTGGCCAGCACAACACAAATGGCCTAGTGGCAGTCGAAAATAAGGAGACAGGGTTGCTGATAATTCAACAGAGCCATTTATTGAGAGAAATGTTACTTTCTTAAAACCATGTTACTATGAAAAACATTGCACCTTTGATTAATCTTAGGAGGAGGGGAACATCTCATTTACTGAAGTTTCTAGCTTCCTGGGAGTTCTCTACAATAATGAGCCACACCTGTGGATTACTGCCTGTTTGAAGAAAAGAAAAATTGTCTTCTCTCATCTTTTCTTTGGGCCAAGCTTGGTTTTTATAATTTCTAAAGATTCTTTGTAGCTGTTCTTTTGAATTACTCTGTTTAGCTTAGGGTCTCCAGGTCTCCATGGCCACTATGCCCAGCTATAATAACTTCCTGATTGGCCTGCCTGCTTAAGTCTCTCCCCTTCCAATCTACCCTCCACGTAACAGATGCAGGTGATGTTCCTAGGCTGATCATGTCACTCCCCTTCCACTTCCCCCAATAAATCCCACATCTTATCACTTCAAATATTAATCAAATTATTCAAATCAAATATTAATTTTTGTCAGGGCAGGTAAAGCTCTTCACAACTGAGCCTCTTGTTATATTTCCAGTCTTCTTCCACCTACTCCGTGAAGCATGCTCCTGGAACATGCCGTTCCATCTCCCACCCTGGCAGCTCATGCCTGGGATGCTCTGGCCCTTCACTTTTGCCTTTCAGTTTCTAAAGCTTAAATCCCATGTTCTGCAAGAGGCCTTTCCTCTTTTAGATTCTCTCCATAGATACTATTTGCATAGTGTTACAACAGGCTGTCTCTTCCAACAGACTATGAAGCTCCTTGAGGGCAGGGCCCATTTTTTTTATCTTTTTTTGTTTCCCCAGGGCTTAGAACAGCATCTGGCACACAGAATATGCTTAAGAAATGCCTGCTGATTTGCTGACAGACACTACTCTACTGCAGACCATCATCTCTTGTCCCCTACACCACAATCACCTCTCAATTTAGTCTCCCTGTCTCTAGCTCTCCCTTCTCCAGACTAGTCTTACACAGCTATCCCACTGACATTCCTAAAGCCCAAGTCTGACAATGTTCCTCCACTGGTTAGGAAACTTTCATGGCCTCTTATTGCCTCTAGGACAACATGCAACACCTCTTTGGCCTTTAAAGCTATTTACAATGTTGCTCAAACCTATCTTCGAAGGCTGGTTACACAACATGCTCTCCCCCATGCTGGGTTCCAGCCAAACTGGCCTATTTGCCATTCTCCACACCTTTGCACAATTTGTCCCCATGTCTGGAATGCGTGCCCTCCTCTGGGAATCTCTAGCTCCCTTCAAGGACCAAAACAAGCAACACTGCTCACACACCGACTTTCCTGAGTTTTCCCAATTGTTAGTGGCATCCTCTACTTATTTTGCAGTAACTTCTCTGTGGATAAATGGTGCCTCCAACAGTCTTTGGAGGCAGGGATGTAGCACTGTTACTACTGTGTTCAACTCCTAGCACATAGTAGGTTTTAATAAATAATAAAATTAAAGTAGGCAAGAGCATGAAATCAAGTGATTTTCATATGAGAAGTAGTGTAAAGTAGATCACTGATCTATAACAATGTAGAGGTGGAGGGATAACAAACATGAGGGACACGGTTAATTTCATGACTTATCATTTGATATGGAAAGCTATTCTCTCCTATGACGGAGATAGCAACCTATATAACATATGGTTTCCCTCTAAGTGTTATAGCAAAAAAAACCAACTAAACAAAACATTTCCCTATAACTAAACTAATGGTGAGTCTCAAATACTGACATAAACAGTACATCAACGGAGCCATATGTGGAGCTCTTACAGCCTGAGCTGCCACCAGGCTAGTCTAGACTATGGGAAATCAATATTATTTCCATACCCTGATGAGGCACCAGAGCAGGCTCGAGTTAAAAACTGCACTGCTCCCTATAATCTATTACAATATCTTAGTGACTAGCTTCTTAAACTGTGATTTGTGATCCCAAATGGGGTCTTGTAACTGATCATGGGGATTGTCAAATTATGATTATCAGTAAATGTTTGATTTGTATACCTATTTTATATACCTATATACTCAAGAGTTGCATAAAAATCTCAAGTGAAAAGGAGTCACAAATGGAAAAAGTTTAAAGCCTGATTTAAAGAACTAGAAGCAGGAAGGGCTAGAGAATAGTACAAAGAAGAATTATACAGGATGAAAGGATGTGAAGGATTGCAATGGGTATCAAGTGGGCATATATATACTGATGAAATAACTGATCCACTGAAGTAATTTTTCTATAACATGGATAATATTTCTTCAACAGTTTTTGCATGAAGAAAACACTATTATCAGCTTTTGACAGACATTAAAAAAAAAAAAAGAAAAGCAATTCCTTAAATCATTTGGTTCAGGTAGAGAAATCTGTAAGGTCAAAGGCTGATAAAATTCTAGGTAAAATAGCTAAATTCTAAACTTAAACAGTGTTTAAAAGACTAACCAACAAAATGAATACCAATTCAAGAAGTAAAATACTTTACCTCTAACTGTAAGGCATCTATTTTCTCTTCCTGACAAGTATCACCCTCACATTCATACTGTACTATCTTTCCATCAGTTTTACTTGCAACCAATCGATGAACATAATTATCTAGAAGGAAAAAAAAAAAAATCAAAAGTTTTCTTAGAAATGGGTCTCTATAAGCTTTTAAATCACACACACACACACACACACACACACACACACACACACACACACAAGACTTTTTAAAAAAAGTTATCTAAAGGACTGGACTGGTAATAAAGAAAAGATTAGTTTAGACTTGGTAGTTTCATCAGTGAAAGGTTTGGTAGTTTGTGGAGTGTAATTACCATGCTGTTCAAGTTCAAGTTATTCATTGGGACCCTGAACATGTTGTGCTGCTATGCCAAGGGAGATCAATGTTTGCAGCAATTAGTGGGAAATGACAGCTATTTATTGTTAGCAATAAAGGGAAACTGCAGAGTTGAGAAGATGTCTGCTCCTAATAAAATGTATGGGCAGACTGATAATAAAAGTGACAGCAGCGTGCTCATACCTCCAGCATAATCCCAGACTCGGTGATTAGTTAGCTGCATTGCATAAGTGTGCTGGGTTTCTTCAAAGTGCTTGTAAGCATGCCGACTTACATATCGTCCACATCCTATATGGCCACAGATCAAACAAATCCACAGGTTCTGTCAACAAACCAGAAAGGCAACCATTAGGCAATGTAACTGATAAATCTGCTATACCGCAGCAGATAGGGTCTGAGATACAGAGGAATACTTTGGTTTGTACCTTCAAGAGTTCTGAACATATGCATTTTGAGACCCACGAACCAATGAACAGTTTTAATGATAAATCATTTTCCATCTTGTTTTTTTGAGTACACTAAGAAAATAGCAAGAGTGAAGTTTCAGAATTGTATTAAGTACATACTGATTAAAAACAGAATAGATAAAAGTGTCAAGTCACAGTAGATTAGAGGCATATTAGAAATGAGAGATGCAGTTATACTTCCTGTCTGATCCCTAAAAAAAGACTTTAATGTAGATCCCCAGAGAAACAAGTTGGCTCAACAGGACCTAAAAGGAATTTAATTGCACCCAGCAGAGAATACTCCCAGTTAAGTCAAGATGAGTTCATCACTTTTTAAAAACCCATTACTTACTTCCTGAACTCCACATTCAAAACATTTATTTTCTTCTACAGGTTCTGGTGTTTGACAGTATCTGCAAACAGGACACCTATCAAGGCAATCACCAGAAGACAGAGGAAGATAAAAAAACATATTTCAGATTAGATAAGACTTGTAAAAGATACCTTTTTGTATTATTAAAAAATGTGAATATGCCCGGAGAGAGAACATTGCTGCTAATCTCTCTACCTTTAAAAAAAAAAATTTATTTATTTAGCATTTTACTTTCCCCCAATTACATGTAAAAATATTTTTTTTGACATTTTCAAAACTTTTGAGTTCTAAATTCTCTTCCTCCTTTCCCAACCCACTCCCTCTCCTTCATTGGGAAGGCAAGAAACTCAATATAGGTTATATATGTATAGTCATGTGAAACCTATTTCCATATTAATCATATAATAAAAGAAAATTGATCCAAAAAAACCTTATCTAAGAAAAATAAAGTTAACATAAGCCCTTCAGAGCTGTCTTGGATCATTGTACTGCTGAAAATAACTAAGTCATTCATGTCTGATCATATTTTAATATCGTTGTTATTGTATACAATGTTCTCTTGGTTCTATTCATTTTTGTTTTGCATCAGTTAATGTATGTCTTTACAGGGCATCTGGACATTCTGCTCACCATTTCTTATAACACAACATTCCATCACAATCATATACCACAACTTGTACAGCTATTCCTTCCTTAATTGATGGCATCCCCTCAATGTCCAATTCTTTGCTATCAGAAAAGAACTGCTGTAAAAATTGTTGTACATATACATCTCCCCCCGCCCTCCCCCCTGTTTAAAATCTCCTTTGGGATACAAATCTAGCAGGAATACAGATCTCCAAAATGGCTGGACCACAGTTCCACCAACAGTGCATTAGGATCTCAATTTTTCCACATCCCTTTAATTTATTTTCCCCTATTAGCTAATGTAATAGAATTGGATAACTTCTCTTTCCCCAAATAAATTTTCAAATATAAATTAAAGGGTAACATTCAATTTACAAATTTACAAGAAAGGACATTACTTTATCTTAAGGATATGTCATGAAAAACATAACCTCTTGATATGATAACTTCACAAATAAAAAGATAAAGGACAATGGGAAGAGAAATGAGGGAGAAGCCTGGATCATACTATATACTCCTTTCTATCTTTCTGCCTAGAGTTCAAGACTAATAGAAGTCTACAAATCAGAATTAGGAACTTAAGATAATTTATCAAGTTTGTTTAATATGTGAGGTTACTGATTTTGGGGTGTCATTACTAACCATCTCCTTCCTAAAGGCTTTACTTCAAGACTTTAAAAAGATCTCAGATTTTATCCAGGTGGGAATCCCCTCTCACTGACAGAATGCCACCTTCTAGTGATTTAGGAGATTGGGGTAAAAAAAAAAAAGGCTCATCTGGCACAGCCAACTTAAAAAACTTCTCTAAACATATCTAGGCTAGTCTTTATAATACATGAATGCATATCATTATAGTGCCTATATTTTAAAGCTTTTTCAAGGGTTATACTTTTTTCTCTTCTTAGAAGAGGTAAGAGATTATATGTTTAATTCTGCAAAACTTTTTAAAAAATTTTATATTACAAGGGATGGCTCTATGCAAAGGGAAGGGAAAATACCTATTTGGAAATAAAGATGATGTAAAAGCCAAAGATATCAATAAAAAGTAAAAACAAAAAAGCAGCTTCAATCTTACTTTCAATATTACCCTTAGTTGGTTGAAATATAGCTTTTACTAAATGACAAAACCCATTATAAGTGCACTTTCTGGTATTTATAAGGCAGCATGCTATAATCTGAGGCAAGCCAAGTAGAGCAGTAGATGGAACTCTACTAGCCTCAGACACTTAGCAGCTGGGTGACCCTAGGCAAGTGAGTTAACATATATTTCTCTCAATTTCTTAAACTGCAAAATGGAGATAATAAGGCCTATCTCAAAGGGTTGTTGTAAGGAACAAATGAGATTAACTATAAAGAGGTTAACAAAGTAAGGTGCTTAATTAGTATCTCTCCCTCTCTTCTCTATCTAGGTGAAAATTATTAGGTAGATTATATTGGTCCTATTATAAATATTTGGCAAATGGTGTTCAAAGATAAAAGATGGATTTGATGCCTTTATTTACAGTTTACTATCATATGTAGTATGTAAAAAAATACAAAATCTGCTTCCAATGCAGTTTTTAATCACTACTGTTTGTGAATCATAACTTTTTTTTTTGATCATCCAAAAACTTCAATATTAAAAAAAAAAATTTTCAGGCCAACTTTTGGCTATAAACACTTTGTTATTTAAGCTAAACAACAACGCAAAGTGAATTTTATAGTTAACTGTCCAAATTATCTGATCATAAGTCTATGAATATGATAATTAATTTAAAAAGAAGAAAAAAAACTGTGACATATTTAACTTGTATAGTACTGCTTGCCATCTGGGGGAGAGGGTGAAGGGAGGGAGGGGAAAAGTCGGAACAGAAGTGAATACAAGGGATAATGCTGTAAAAAAATTACCCAGGCATGGGCTCTGTCAATATTAATAAAAAGGAAGTCTCAACTCTCTATGAACCTCTCCTTTTTCTCATCTTCTTCACCCTCCCTTTGTGTTGTTCTCCCTAACTGGAATGTAAACTCTTTGAGGGAAGGCTTCCTTCTATTTGTGTCCCCATTGCACAGCAGACTGCATTAAAAATATTCTCATTTTTTCCCCCTTGGATGCAAAGTACGTGTTCTTAATATCTCTATTTTACAGATTAATGATAGGCACAGGTTAGTTGACTTTTATAGGACCACACACAGCCAGTAAACATCTGAGGCCAGATTTGGACTATAAATTTTCCTGACTCTGTGCCTGGTGCGCTGTGCACTGTGCCACCCCCTAGCGGCCTCAAAATTACTTCACCTCTTGAATATCTATTTCTGTCTCTGTAAAAGGAGGAGGTTAAGACCAGATTAATCCCTTCGAGCTCTAAATTCTCAGGGACACTTGACAACTGATATCACCAGAGTTGACACAGAACTCTCTGCCAGGTACGTGACCACGCTACCGAAGGCCCAGGGGCAACAGTCAGGTTACTAGATAGAGAGCTAACCATCAGGGACCTTGGTAGTTTGCAGAGGAAACTGGTAAGTCACTGGCGTGTCCTGCCAAGGTAATCTCACCTGCTAAAGTCATCTGAAGCATTATAAGTAAGAAATCTTAAAACATTTTTTGCTTGGTAATAACCATGACCTTTGGCCAGTGACTCCCAACATTCACAACAAACTAAAATGCCACTTAGGCAGCTGCTGCTTCATTGATGAAAAATTTGGAACAAACAGCCTACAGTATTGGATGGGAAGCATGATTCTGGAACAAGACTTGGCCACAGCATAGATAACATAAATGAGAGCTTCAAATTTTGTCATTTAGTTTCTGTAGAATGGAAGGAAAGAATAACTCATGATTTACTGGACAAATTCCACCTGGAAGCTCAGAACTCAAACTCAATGTTATTAAAGAGAGTTTGGTCCAAGAATGCTGATTATTCTCAGGAATGATGGAATAAGAAAAGAAAATGGAAAAGGACAATGAAATCTGCTTAGTACCACCCACAATCTGAGAAACTGAAAAGAAGAGCAAGACTTTTTTTTTTTTTTAAATTCCAAATAGGCTTATCATATTTATAGAGCTTAAGGGGGAAAAAAGCCATCATACTTACGTAGTATCATCCCAGCGTTGCAGACACTGGCTATGAAAACTATGATTGCACAACGTGGTAAGTATCCCATTCACAGACTCATCCATCCTCTCTAAGCATACTGTGCACTTGGGGAGTTCTGTCAGGTCCATCACTGGGAGACTGGCACCCTAGATATAAATGTAACCACCATCTTTCATTTCAACAAGTTAGGAGTTGATAAACTGTCAAAGTAGAATGAGCAAACTGCTAATTAGGAAATTTAAATTTTTTAAGTTTCTAGCCAAAAGTACACTGACCTTCATGAAGACATGAGTCTGGGAATAACAACAAAATATTCAACACCTTGATTTATTTGGAAAAAGCACCTATCAAAAATAGCTTTATTAGATATAAATTCGCTGACAAACTGACTTTTTAAACTCAGTATTCCTCATTTTATCAACATTTTCTATGTTACGGTAATAGTCACACCAAGCTTGATTAGCCCTAGGAATAAATACTAATATATTATTTAATTGATAAGAATTCAATAAAATAACCAATTACATATATTTTAAAAACATAAATATAGTATATTATGAAAATCACTTTACATTCTCAGAAGAATTTTGCAAAGTTCCTCAAATTTTAATATTCAATTTTTCAAGCTAGCTAGTAAATCTATTTTGCTTGGAGGAAAAGTTTTCTAGTGTGAGGCCCAGAATTTATTCTCAACCTAACAATATAATAATCTAAAAGGTTTTACTTCAATCAAGTCTAATGCAAAGTAGAGAATATCAACTACTACACTTTGGAACAATAAGCCTAGAATATAATGTAATTAAATTGATGAATCCTTAAAATGATAATCAACTGAGGCAAAAAACTTTGCCAGATGACAAGCAGCTCAGGGAGATATCAAGAAGTTTTCAAAACCAAAAATAACTAGGTATGTAGATATGGGAATATATAGATTTATAAAACTACTTCCAAATTCAACTATCAGAGTTTCACTTGATCAATACTGATAGTGACTTAATATAATTCTGTTATGGTTACTTTATTTTTTATAAACTATTATACTAATATATATAGTTATATATTACATATATAGTTTGCTATATAAACTATTATATATTACATATGAATTTATAACAATATTTAATTTATAGTGTTTCTCCTTATAACACCCCTATTAATGGATCATTCACATTTTATATATGATGACCATAAGAGTTCAAAAAAGACAAAGACTTTGGACTCAAATGACATGAATGCTCTTTTCATCACATTCCGTTGCTTCTCATGAGCATTTCTAGAAATCTTAAAACAGGAAAAGCCTTCAAACTTACATCTTCCGATTTCACCACTTCAGCTCTCTCTACATACACCAACTGGCAAACATCTTCTTCTATTGAATTAAATTGTCGACCATTGCATGCCATATAAAAACTATCTGCATCAGCCTATGAATATAAAGGGAGGGGGGAAGTTAATTACTCAGAGGAAGTGACATTTTCTCTAGTCATCTGAATGTGTACCTACAAGGAAACATTTTTAATATTTTTATTTAGAAAAATCACACAATTAAGAGTCACATCCTAAGGCTATCTGAACCTTTCCAGGTCAATATTCTACTTGTCTACTTTTGTCCTACTTTTTTACTTACATTTACGTCAGAAAGATGACAACTATTCAGATTTAAATATTCAACTGGCAATAGCCAATTTCCTCCCATCCCTAGTAAGCACTTTCATAGAAGCTGAAAAGTAAATTTCCTTTTGCAAAGCCTTGGAACCAAATCAGAATTAATGGATGCTTCAGACGAGTTCCATTAAAAAAGTCAACAGTCACGCCAGAGGAAAAAGGCATTAGTGCAAGTTGAATAAAGAAAAAAAATTCACCTTCTCGAGTAAGCAAAATATAAATCTCATCATGAGGGTTTAAAGGAACTGAGCTCCCAATATCAAATATGATGGCTAAAGGGCTCCAAGTTTGGAATGCCTACAAATTAAGCCATTCTCTAAGGTTCCTAGGGAATAATGTTTAGTGGGAAGAGAACTCCCCAAAACTTTTGGCTCCTATAAAGCTGCTACAAGGATTAACAATCTGTCTTCTTTCCTAAATACATACTCCTTTAAAAATGGCAAGATGAAATATGTTTGTGTAGATAAGACATTGCCTTTTGGTCTGGTTTTAGGAGACAGAAAATAGGCGACTCCGCTTAAAAAATTAGCCTTTTAGAGAGCACTGAACTTATCTTTCATTATCTTTCATATAGTAGGGCCAGCAAAATTTGGAAAAAGGTACCAACCTAAACACAGGAAGTAAATCTGCCATCAGCTCTATCAACTTATGTAGTATTTTATTATAGCACTTAGTTTGCAAAAGGAAATATCATGCAAATTTTATCACCACAGAGAACCTACACAGATTCAGAAAAAGATTCTCAAGATCTTTGGGAAATAAAGAAATGTTCTTTATCCCAAAGCTCTCAGTACTCCTTTAGAGCTTATAGCACCAGAATTTTTAAAATGCTTTTAATGCCCTTTGATGGATGGAAATTCAATCTTATTTATCTTGCTTAATGTTTATTAAATGTAATCAAGTGAGCCAAATATTTGATGAGGAACTGTCAGCTATTAGCTTCACATTTTTAAGGTGTTCCTCCTCCCCAGAAAAAAATGGCTTTTTTAATGTTCAACTCTGCAAGATGTTAATAGCAGAATTCTCTATCACACTGATATTACAAAGGAGAAAATACTTAAAAGGGCCCTCTTCATTCCTTAACAGTCACAGCTTTTTTCTTGGAATATGAAATTATAAAGAGGCACCTAAGACAGCTAATGCTTGTTTGAAGAAACTAGGAGTAGAAAGCTAGGTACCCAGACAAATATGCCAGTTTCTCTGAACCACTACCCTTGGTCAAAGAGGCAAAGATTGCTGCTGGGACAAGGCACAAATGCCCCTCATCATTCTTTCTCATGTCTTTTTAATACTATTCAGATTTAGAATTCTTCATCCAAGGAAAAGAAGGGTAAAAGATACCGATTCCTCTGCTTTATTCAACAATCAGAAACATTATCCTTTTAAAAAAACAACAAAAAAAGACCTTTCAATCATAAAAGACATTGTTCAAAAATAGATATCCAAATAAAGAGTCCTCTCCAATGGTTCTCTTACTATTAAAAATACAGTTTATCACTTCAGTGTTAGAAGCTTTGGGTTCTTTGTTGTTTTTTGCAAGGTGATTCTCTAGCTGACCCAATAATGATAAGCTTTTTGTAACATGACCCTTTCCCAAGGATATAGGATGGGGTTTATGTTGGGGAACAATAAAAAGAATCCCTTTTTGGTCCGGAGCCTAGCAGGTCCAGATAGAAAGGCCCTCTTAGAGAGCACTAAGCATGCTGAAGCCAAAAAAGGCTGCCAAAACCCTGCCCTACTGTGCTTTTTTTTGGTGAATAAATTTAGGGTTACCTTCACAGGCCCAGATGAATTATAAGTTCTTCACTTATGAATTTAATCCCTGAAAGGTCACAGTAAATATCAGTAAATATGCCTTACAGAATAAAGTTAAGGAAAACAACCTCACATGATGTTGGAAAAGATACAGAGACACTTTAATAGCTCTAAAAGATTGAAATTTTTTTTAAGAATTGAAAAGATGACCATGGAAGAAAATCAAAGTCCATCTATACCACTTTTTAAAGAATGATATAAATGAAACAGTTTGAAGATTGGATTGTAAGTGGTACTCAAGTATTCAAAGGAGGATTGCTAACACTTCTAAGGAAAGCCAATTACACAGTGGGGTTTAGAGCAATGTCAAATAATATTGGTGAGAATGCAGACCTAATGATACTAATGTCATGGAATAATCCCCCAAAGACCAATAAGCTTCAAACCTTTTCCTGACTTTGGACTTAATCCCTAAATTTAGCCAACAAATGTCAGCACTCTGTCACAAAAGGTTTTAGATGGATGGTCTGCTACACAATAGTAAATCCACCATCTCTATTAATAAAACAATTCAAAGCACAATCATGGTAGGTCAATAGCCATCTTCATGTACAAAGAATGGTACTTAATTACTCAGAAAAGTTGGCGAAAATGATCGCAAAATGACTAGATTGAATTAACAAGAGGATAAGCTTGGTGAATTTAGTGATTTTTGAAGACAAGACATTCCTTTTAATTGTGCTTTTTTTTTTTATTTTAATTCCCATTTACAAACTTGAGAATAACTTGATGATTAAGAGGCCACTTTGTTTTTTGTTTGTTTGTTTTTTTATTTAATAGCCTTTTATTTACAGGTTATATGTATGGGTAACTTGACAGCATTGACAATTGCCAAACCTAAGAGGACATTTTGATTGTTGAAGGAAAAGTCATTAAGATAAAGAGCTTGAGCTAAAACTTGTATAAATAGTGGCTTCCCCACATCTTCAGCCCACTTCTTCCAGTAAGTGTAGGACATCAGTTAAAAAGAGTTTTAGAAAACCATTTACTGAATTTACAAAGTTCCCTAATGATTTTTTAAAAATTTATTTCCCTAATGAATTCTAACGGGCTTTGCACATTTAGTGAAAATTTAAGAGCTCTTAGACTCTTAGCTTTGCAAGCCTTGATAGTTGAAACCCCTATTTCTTTTTTTACTTGTTTAGTCGAATATGGACACATTGCTGGGTATGCATACACTTGGCATCATTTGCAAATGAACCTCATAGTGATATTTTCTCTTTCTGGTGTTATAAGAGTAGAAAAGTCAGACTCAAATTTCAGCCTAAAATGTCTAAAATTTAACTGGGAAATGTGTAAACAAAATGAATAAAAATCCAACATAAGAGTCAATTCATGGCTGGCAAGGATTTGATTCTGTTTGAATTTGACGCCATTGTTGCAGAGCATGTACAAAGTACCATCCTTTCCTCTCCAAGTCTGCTCCCTTATAGAGCCACTGTGTGGCTGTTGTTGCTATTAACAATCTTGCATTTCTTTAAAGAGGGGGTGGCAAGCCTATATACCTGTGATGGCATTTATGCCCTTCCACCCACAAATTCTTGTGATCTGTCAGAGACCAAGGCTAACAGCACTGAAGACACACCTATTGCCATCCAGCTAGTCTGGACTCCATTTAATTAGGGCAAATTGTGGGAGGAATTTTACTAGCAAGGTGAAGGAGTCATTATGACAAAACTGTGCTTTAAATTCCTTGTCCTAATTTAAACAAAATATGATAGGCAAAAGAAAAACATCAATGAAAAAATTAAGGGTATTATAATTTTTAAATTATCTGGAGTTTTAAATCTATTATAAGTTTTTCCTTCAAACTAAGAATATGATACATATCTACCAAAGAACCGAATTTTTGGAGCTTCTTCTTTCACTTAAAACTATCATCCTTTTAAGAAGTGGAGGGAAGAAATGGATCATCATTTTATCAATCTTCTCAGTATTTACCTATAGGAATGATGCCTAACCTCAATTCTGCAACAGTTTAGTAAACTCAAGAGGGATTATAACACTTGGATCTTTCACATTTAAAACTAATTTTAAAATTATGTACTTAAAGCACTTTTTCAGAGGAGACAAAGAAGTGGGGAGGGGGGGGAAGAAAAACTGAGTATTGCAACTCTAACAGGTTACTGAAATTAGTATTAAATGAAAACTGCCAGACTATAAGTAACCACATGTCAAGGAAAAGAAGGCAGGAATTCTAATAGCATTCACATTGGCTATGTAAACCATTTACATCAGTTTACAACAACACCCTAGGTTATATTCAGAGAAATATATATTTTAAATAGTTTACATGAAAAGTTTCTGATCCCATACCACTAGAATCAAGAGACACACAGTTCCAAATACAGTTTGTGCAACAAAGAAATCTTATCTTAACTCATACCTGTGCACTGAACTTTATCAGCACCATATACTGGTTTGGAGTAGAGTCTCTGATTATTTTCATGTGCTCAATGACTTCATTAAAAGGAGCCACAAACTTCATGAGGTCATGACTGGTCATTGTCGCCGGGACTGTGAGGACACACAGCATAGCGCTGCGACGGACGTCTTCTTTTAAAGAGGTCATCTTACTAAAGAGACAACAATGAAACTGTCTTGAATAGAGGAGCCAGGGCGATTCTGTGTTATGCCACAGTCTCCCTTAAGGTTGTCCTACCTCAGTTAATCTGCCCCCAAAGCCCAGAATATAATCCTTCCCTCTTAATGTTTGATGAGATAAAGGTCTTTAGGCTATAATCATTCCTTCTTAAATGTTTGACAGGAAAAAAGGTCTATCCATTTTAGGCATCATTGGGATATCAATAACTTCTCCAGTACCTCCCTCCATTATGTCATTCTAGGTGCCTCACCCCATTAGGTTATCCCCATCCAGGTACCTCCTCCATTATGTCATTGTTCTTGTTATGCTATAAAAAAGTCTTGCCGTCTGATATTCAGGGCTGGATACTTTGAGACTACAATCCTATCCAGTTGATTGATTTGAAGGTCCAGATAACAGATGGGAAAAACCGGATGTCTCACTAATTGACTACTTACTTGAGCGCCCCCCCCCCAAAGGATAATGAAGTGATCACTTCAAATTATTTGCACACAAAAAAAGTAAAGTTAAGGCTTCTGTAACATTTGTCTCCTAGAAAATTTTAACCTCTTTAGTTAAAAGATAAGTTATACATTGTACCGGACAAAAATTCATCATTAAAAAAAAAAAAAATTCTGCCACTGATTCAGCCAGAAGCCAAACTATGAGGTGAGAAGAGAAGGAAAGCAGAACTTTAAAAACGAGAACAGAGTTCAAAACCATGCAATACACACAGAATACCTTTGCAGTTTTGAAGATCATAGAAATGATTACTCCAGTTACAACAAATGGAATAGAGAATAAACTATCCTACATTTTAGCTAACCTTTGAAATTCACTTTAACTGCCATGAATCAATTTCAAAAATCTATTTGCCAAAACGGTTGTCACTGAAAAGTTCCATGAGCTCTCAGTGGGGTCCTGATAGACATCAGGAACATCAAGATGTCATGCAAAAGGCTACGAAGCCAGGAGGTTTTGAGCCAATTATCAATTATTCAGAACTGATGAGCCACTTTGTGGATGCTTTAAATAACTTTTAGCTATCTCATCTCCCTCCTCCTGCAAGTAGCCTGCCTCTGGAGCACTTTACTGCACTGCTTGTGAGTTACTATTTCACCAGAGGAGGGGGTTGGAAAAGTAGATGAAATGTTTATCAGTTAATTAACTCCTTGTAGCAGCTTTGGCAAAAAGTCTGCAGAGGGAAGAAGCTAAAACTCCTAAAATGATATACAGGACTCTCCATAGGATTCCATTATCGATGTTAATATTCCTCTCAAACATCTCCCTTCAAAACATCCACCTCCACTATTACTTTATGGGCAGATCAATACCAATACTGAAAACTATTCAGAAAGAAAAACATCTGGTCTATCCATCAAACCAAACTTTGTGTCATAAAACAAAGAATCATCAGAGAGATAACATTAAGGAAATATCATCACCCTGAAGGGCATTTCTGGTCACTGGGGTCACCCACATCCAAACCAGGCCCCTACACTATCCAAGCCCGCCTCAGAGGGAAAAAAGACTCCCCAGCACATGCTCACACTTGTCCAATTCAGAAGGAAGAACACTTTTCTTACTTTGTTTTGTATAGGTGCATTATGCCATGAACTATTTCCACTGATGGGTTTCCACTGAAGAATGAAATCTGGTCCGGAAGTTGCTTAGAGGGAGAATCTGGAGCAACTTCTTTACTGTGATCTCCATTTCTATTTTTCTCAGGAGAGGATGATGCCTCTGAAGACTTTCTTTCTTCCATTGTAGCTTTCATCTCATCTTTCACAAATCAAAAAGTTTTGATAAATTTACAAGGTTATAAATTACATTAGGAGGCTAATTATGGTCAAGGATTCCTATTTCACATAAGATCAATCAGACATTAATCTCATTACATATATCTTCCTAAAATTTTTTTCAACCTTTCAGTGATTGTACTTAGTAAAGAAAATTTAATGAACTACAATTTGAACAAATTCTCCAAATAATCAAATATGTGTATTGCAAAAAAAAAAAAAAAAAAAAAAAAAAAAAAAAAAAAAAAAAAAAAATCCCTAAACTTCAAATTGTCTTTTCTATTGGCTCCTTAAAAATAAAACTAACACTTTTGATAACTTCTAAAGACATTACACTTTTCAGAGTATGCTTGTTTGCAGATATTTTATACATATGGTCAAGGCTAATATGTTTAAAAAGTAGAACTACCAGTTTTGTTCATTTAAGTTTCAGTATTGATCTAACCCCTCTTAATGGAGCAGGTCAGCAAAACAATGAAAACAGACAACAGATTTATTTGGATTTTGTCATTCTGCTATGAGATACTCTACTACTTTCAATAAAGCCAAGTCTATGATAATAGGATTAATTTAAAAAGTACTTGGATGAAATTAATTAAAACCCACCTACCTATGTCATATTAAAGCAAAAGAAACTATGGTAAAGCTTTATAAGATATTAAAATAATAGGTTTATTGAAATATGAATATGAAAAACCAACCAGATGCATAAAACAATCTAATAAGAGATTCAAGACATTTGAAAAACTTACCTGGGTTAGATTTTATGGTTTCAATGATCATATCTGTCATTTCTCGCCGGCCAAGATGTTGGTGAATAATTGCTGCCTTCTCCACTGGTGCCTTTCCTTCTAAATGGACCTTAGCTGAAGCTAGTGTCTTTTCTTTGATTTCTTCATCAGACATTTCCCTAACTAAGTAAAACATAACTAATTAACATCTCATAGTGGCTGTCCAGATGGTAAAACAAACTCCTCCTCACACCAATAAAAAACCCAAGCAGATCTGTGGAATAGCACAGTCACTGTGTAGCTTCTCTATTATTACAGATGTCAGAAAATCATCTTATCATTTTCTTTACCAGTCTGGGACAAAGAGAAAGGGATGAGAATTTAATCACTTACAAATATATGAAGATCTGTTTTAATGATATGAACTTCTAGAGAAATTAGCCACAAAAAGAGTCATGAAGGTGATTATGCTGAGCCCCAAGTTAACATTCATCTATTAATAGTTTTTTTAAATTACCAAAATCAAGGTTTGAATTTGTGATATAAAGCACCATATAAAACACTGTCATAAAATAATGTGGTTACAAACTTCAAAGCACTTTCATGCACACACATATACAACACACATATACAAATAAATAAAAGCTCATTTGATCCTTAAAATAATCTTGTAAAATGTGTTTTACCATTCTCATTTACAGGCTCCAAGAGTTGCAAGAGACCTTAGATATCATGGAACACAATCTTATTTTACATGAAGGAATTGAGGCTCAGAGACATTCAACTTCTTATTAACATGCCATTCAGCCGGGAAATGAAAGAACTTTGAATCAAAACCCAAGACTCCTGACTGTTAGCCCCATAAGTCCCTTCTACTACCTACACTGCCTTGTTACAGAAGTGAAGACCCTGAACGTCTACTACTAGACGTGACTGATGATCTCCCCGACAGCAATCACAACCTGCCCCAGTCTAGAAGCAGTGTCACTCCTAGTCACAGCCTTCCCTCCCCAAGTATGAGAGTTCTCCATTTCTTCTGACATCTGGAATATACCAACGGAGCATGCACTATCCATTTCATAACCTTTTTAAAAAACTACTCCAGTTCTTTCTGATTCCTTCTTGGTCAAGCGCTGCGACCTGCTCACACACACCATGTGCTCGCTTCCCTTCCCTTTTAGTAATATTCATTTTAATCCTTTAGAGACTGCATCATTCACAATTCTTAATCACCAGACTAGCACAATACTGTATTAAAAAATAAAAATATGGGCCTTTGTTTCAGAGAAAGATCTGGAATCATTGGAAGAATTTGAAGAAATGAGCATCTCTCAAACGTATTCCAACTTGCTCTTTTCCTGCTCAACTCAATACACACTCGCAAACCAGGTCCAAGGGAAGCTAGCCATTTAGGGGTGCGTCAGCCCCTCAGTTCTTCTACATCAAACTATCACCCGGGTCGCTTTACCCTTCCCTAGGGACCCCAAAGGAACACCAACCTCTGGCACCCGAAGCCTCCCCCGCTTATTATTTCCAGTCCACCAGGCGTCTCTCCCTTGAGATTGAGAGGACAGAGGCTGCCTCCTGTGTCCCCAGCGCCCGGCACACAGTAGGTGCTTAAGGCTGGCGCATCTCTCGGGCTGCGGATCATTCGGTTCTCCGAGGGAGACCGCTGGAAAGCCCTGGAGTCCGAAGCTGGGACCATAATCCCATCTTGGAGAAGAGTGGAGATGCCCGAAGGAGCGCGGAGCCTCAAGGCGGGGAGGCCTCGGTGGGGGAGGGGGAGGGGAAAGGTAGGAAGAAAAAAGATCCTTCGCCGTTTGCCGGAGGAGTCGGCAGAGGACGCGAAGATGTGGGACCCAGGGGAGGGGGCAGGGAGACTAGCCTGAGAATTTTGGAGGGCGCGGGGGAGGGTCTCTCTGTCGGCGCCCGCCCCACCCCCACCTCCCGCCCCCATTTCTCCGTCAGGAGTCCCCTCCGACCTGCAAACCGCCCCGCCCCCCCGGCCGGGGTCCCACCGTCCCCCGCCCGCGGGGCCGCTCCGCTCCGGGTCACGGCCGGGGGTACTCACCGGCGGCCGCGCTGAAGCCGAAGCCGGCAGGCAGGGGCGAGTGGTCCGCGAGCTCCAGTCGGATCACAACCAGTGACACACTCATAGGGCGGGCAGGCGCAGCCCGGCGCGGGCCCCGACGGGCCCAGGCGGGGACGGGACGGGCCGGGCCGAGGGCGACGGGACGGGCCCCTTCCCGGACAGTTGGGGAAGGGCAGAGACGCGCGCCGCCGGACTGGCCCAGGGAGGCCGCCGCCACCGCCGCAGGGCGGGCGGGCTGGCTGGCGGGTTGCCGGGGCCCCCGCTGCCGCTGCTGCCACCGCCGGCCCCGCGCTCCCTCGGGCGCTCGCCTCACCTCCGAAGCCCGACGGGAAGCGAGCGACCCAGAGCGCCCGCCACTTCCGCCTCCCGGCCGCCGTCCGCTTGTCACTGGCGTGACGAGGGGCACGTGACGCGAGGGGGCGGGGCCTGAGCGACGGGAAGGGGAGGAGACGGGAGGGGCGGGGCGGTCACGTGAGCAGAACGCTCGGAGAAGGTGAGCGCGTTCTGCACTATCCTCCACTCCTTCTCCTCTGCCTACCCCAGATCCTGGAAGTTTCCCTCCTCCCCGCGCCCTCTCCCTCTCTCGCGAGCTTGGGGGTGGGAGGGATCGTGCGGCGCGCGCCTGGGGGCAGCTGTTAGAGGCGTTGGGGGGGGGGGGAACTCGACTCGCGGGGGGCGGGGGCGGGGGCGGGGCTGGAGCACGAGAAAGGCGTGGCCAGAGTAGAACGGGGGCGGGGGCAGAGCCGATTCGGGGCGGGGCCTCGCGGGGGCGGGGAGCTCTGAGCTCGGGATTCTCAGCATCCCTCGGTCTGGAAGCCTTTGGACCACTTTATTCTGCCCCGGGTGCCTGGAGCCGGGAGGCGCCTTAGTCAAAGCAGCGGACACTTATTTAAGTGCCAGGGCACTGGCACGTGCAAAGAACGGCATGAAAACGGCTCACGTGAGCTAAGTCCGCCAAGTGCTTGGACTCCTTGTAATCAATCTCCTCATCTTCCAGGGGTTCCCGGAAGTGGTTGCGTGATGCCCTTGTGCCCATTTCCCTGCTGAGAAAACTGAGGCCCAGCAAGGGCCAGTCACTGGCCTCGGAGCCAAACAGGAAGTGCCCCGGGCCCACAAAGGGCCCGCAGGAAGCTCTGCAGTGGGGGGCGCTTGCCGGGGAGGAGGGTTAGGCCCCTGGAGCCGACATTCGGGGGGGGGGGCAGCTAAGCCCCGGCCCGTGGGCCCAGGGTGGAGGGGGACCTTAGCTCCGGGCTCCGGGAACAGGCCGGGGAGGGCAGACAGGCTGACGAAGGCGTCAGGGAGGTGGGGGGGGGGGCATTGGGAGGGAAGCTGGGAAACGTCTTCATCCGGCCTCCCGTGGGACTCGGCACTCAGTCCTGCGGCGCGGCTGTAGACCCATTTCGCTGCTGTGAAGACTGAGGCCGGAGCCCGGGAGTCACCAGTCTGCAGCTGCAGAGCCGGCAGTGGCCGCCTCCTGGCCGCGCACCCAGCTTTCCTGGCTTGGAATCAGTGCTCGGGGCCGGGAGACTGCGCGAATGCAGACGTCTGGAGAGGGGGCCTGGGACCGGAGTGGCCCCGGAAGGGCTGGAGAGGAAGGGGCGGGGAGGGGAGCCCCGCGCTGCGCATCGCAGGGAAGGGGCCTCGGAGCTGGGGGAGGCCCCGAAAGCCAGCTCCGCAGGCGAGGCCCAGAGCGCTCCCGGCTGGGCGCCGGGTTGGAAGCCTGTGGCGGGGTTGCAAGAGGAGAGGGCGGCCGCGCACAGAAGCGGGGCAGACCAGCCAAGCGGCCCGGGCCGGGAGGGCGGGAATGGCGGGGGGCCGGCGCCTGGCCAGGGCGCACCCCTTCCTTCTGCAGGGACTCCCCTGCGCCCCCTTCTGGAGGGGAGGGTGCCGGGGGCAGGGCCGGCGGAGGGGGGGGGTGTTCTGCGCGTGCTCAGGCCGTTGTGTCACCCTGATGTTGTCGCCTGGGACGGGCACAACTCCTTGAGGGCAGAGACTCCCTGGGCCCCTAGTCCGGTCCCTGGCGCGCGGGTGGCGCCCTGGGGGGTCAGCTGTTACACATCATGCAACAATACACATTATTGTCTGTTACATGTAGCTATATATTAAAGTCTATTTGAAATGTTTTAAATACATTTTTAAATGTAAATAAAATATGATGCCCAGTGAATTATTCATAGTGCATGATAATTATTATTGCATCTAATCACATTGTATCTAGTAAATCTAGTGCAATAATAATTACACTGACAATGATGCGTATGACACATAAATGTACATAATAACACGTGGAACCTTAGTATCAGTATTATTGATGGTGATTAGCAGCGTTTTCATGGAGCAGAGAATGCACTCCTTCCTTTTCATTCGACTTTCCCTTTCTGCCTCCTCATTATTTCAGGACAAAAATGAGGCGGCCCCTGCCTTCCCGGAGGTTCTGTTCTGCTGAGAGAGTATAGATGAGTAAATAGGAAGCAAAGTAAATAGGTAAGAGTTGGTTCTGTCACCCCGTTTTACTAGAAGTAAGCTGGAGCAGAGCGATTCCCCATAGCACGGTGGGTAGTAAATCAGCAAAATCAGCCCACAAGCAGTAAGGAAGCCCTTGTGAGGCCCTGTTAAGGCTGGGGATATAAAGAAAGGCAAAAACGGCCTCTGTTCTCCAGGGTTTCTGCGCTGAGGGGGTTCGGCCCGTGGGGACTGGGAGAGTTTCTTGCATAAGATGAGATCCGGGTGGAATCTTGCAGGAAGCTGGGGGTGGAGGCCAGGAGGCAGGGCGCCGTTAGCGCCAGGTGGGCGATCCTCTGCCCGTTGGCCCTTGGGAGGAGACCCCAAGGAACTGCTGGGAGAAGACCCTGGTCTGGCCTGCTAACCAGCACAGACAAGCTCTTTTTCCCTTCTCCCCTAGTCCGTCCTCATGGGCCTCCTCAGGCTTTTGCGACGCCCTCCGGCCCTGTGGGCCCGGAGCCCCACCCGAGGGTTGCCGTCCCCGATCTGGGCCCAGCACCCGCCTCCATGCAGACCCTCTGGAGGGCGCCCCTACAAGGCTGTGATATTCGACATGGGCGGGGTCCTCATCCCCTCTCCTTCCTCGGTGGCCACAGGTGAGCTCTGGGGGCTGCGTCTCTTTCTGGGACCCGGGGACTCAGGAAAGCCGCGCCTGTGATAGAGGCAGCAGGGACAGCAGAAGAGAGCAGGGTCTGCGCCCGGGGCTCTTCTCCTCTGCGGCCTTCTCCTTCCTCTGGGGGGGGGGCAGCTAGATGGCACAGTGGGCAGAGCAGCGGGCAAAGCCGGCCTCAGACACTTAACACGTCCTGGCTGCGTGACCTGGGCAAGTCACTTAACCCTCCCTGCCTCACCCAAAAAAACCAAAAACTCGTGTCCTCTAGGACCGGAATCCTAGGAGCACATGCTTGGTTTTATGTAATTGATTCCTAAGCCCCAAGGACCTGCTTCAACATAGTAATAACAACAATCATAATAGTAGTAGCTAACACTTCTATAGCACCGACTGAGAAGCCAGACTCTGGTAAGTGTCTTATCGCAGACGACCCTCACAACTGCTCCAGGAGGGAGGCGCGCTGATTCCCGTTTCACAGATGAGGAAACTGAGGCAGACAGCCTCTTGCCCAGCGTCATATGACTAGTAAATATCTAAAATTGGATTTGAGCTCAGCTCTTCCTTACCACATACTCAGCATTCTACATCCCCAGCTGCCTTGGAGCACTACTTAATGCAGAGTTTGCTGTGAAAAAGCTGCCCTCAAGGACTATTTTTGAAACCCTTCCTTCGCCCCCCTCCCTTTTTTTTTCTTTTTAAAGTCTAAGCCAGTGCTATAACATTGAACACACACACACACACACACACTCTCTCTGTCTCTTTATCTCTGTTTCTTTGATCTCTCTCTGTCTCCTCTTTCTGTCTCCCCCTCTCTCTCTTTTCTCTTTCTCTGTCTCTCTCCTTCTCTCCTGGCCTCGGCTCCTCTGGAGAATGGGGCATCTCTGGGAGCAGCTCAGGGCAGACACTGCATTTTTATTAATTTAGCATTTTTTCCCTGTTATCTGTAAATACAGTATTTAATATACATTTTTAAAGCTAAATTCCAGTTTCTTTCCCTTCTTCCCTCCCTCCCCCATTGGGAATGCAGGCACATCGACACAGGTCATACATGTGTGGTCATGCAAAACATTTCCATGATAGTCATGTTGTGAAAGAAAACAGGCCAGAAAACCCCCAATAAAGTTTAAAAAGTCTGCTTCCCTCGGCAGTCAGAGGCCCCCGGCTCTCTCTCTGGGGAGGGAGGGCGGGCGCTTTTCACCATCCCTTCCTCAGAGTTGTCTTGGATCCTGGGCCCACTTAAGGCCGCGCATTCTCTGGGGGGCCGAGGGTCCTGCTTTTGCCAAGGGGGCACCCCACTCTTGGGGCTGGGGCCATCATCTCCTGTGTTCCCCCTGAAAGGCGGCGGGGTGTTAGTGCTTGTGGGCATTTACCGGAGAGGCCGGCTCCTTCACTTTGGAAGTTGGAGATCCCAGAGCCTTCCTGCAGCTCGTGGGCCAATTCTGGGGTCAAACCTGCTGCCCTTGGCTGCTCCCCAGGGCTCCTGGAGTGGAGAGAACCATAACAAACGGCAAAGAGAGCCAGAGGGCAGAGAGGGAGCCGCCTGTTTCCTGGGGGCTCAGAAGGAGTACCTGACTTGCCTCTAGTATGTGTCTGAGACAGGCTTCACACTCGGGTCTCGCCTGCCTCCCGAAGTCACACTCTGCACTCCCCTCACTGCCTCGGAGCCCTCCCCCCCAGACTCCAGAGCCTGCCCAGGATGCACCTTTCAGCACAGATGTATTCCTGGAGGCTCCTGGGGACAAGGCCAAAGGGTGTGTTTGAGGGCCCAGGGGTGTCCTCAGGGCCGTCCCAGAGGAGGGGCCTCCAGCCCTGCCCCAGATGCAGTCCCTCGGTGGGAGGCGTCCCAGTGTTTCCCGCACTGAGCAGCCTTGTCTCTGATGGTCTCTGTGGGGGTCCGCTGCCAGCCCCTCCAGGCCCAAGGGAAGCAGGGCCTGGCAGAAGCGGGAGGGCCGGGGGCCTTGGGTGGGGCCTGGGCCCTGGCATTCTCACTGGGACCCCCTGCTGCCCCACATTGCGCAAAACTGGGGATCCCCGGCCCTCACCTTGGGGCTTTTTGCTTTCTCCAGAGTGGGAGGCCAGCAACCACATCCCTTCTGGGACAATCATCAAGGCCCTGGTCGCTGGCGGGGAGAAGGGGCCCTGGATGCGGTTCATGAGAGGAGAAATGACGGTGGAGGGGTTTCTGCAGGCCTTTGGGACGCAGTGCTCTGAGATGGTGAGTGAATGCCGGATCTGGCCCCGGCGCCCGTCTGCACCGGTGGCTGCTCGGCTCGCTTCCCGCACTGTGCTAAGTGCAGCTTGCAGACGGCCACCTTCGGTAGAGGCCGGACTTGGACTTGAGGGCCGGAGTTCCAGGACCGCTGACTCCCAGCAGGACTGCCTCCCCTCTTCCGGGCCCTGTCCTTGCCTCCAACAGGACACTGGATCACGTCAGTGATTCTCAAAGTTTTTGGTCTAAGGACCTCTTTATCCTCTTAAAAATGATGGAAGATTCCCCTCTGAGGGGGGCATCTTCCCACCTCAAGAGCCAAGTCGTGAATTGTCCTGTCAGCATTTGCTTATTTTAGTGTTGCTGGGAAAGTAGTTTCGCCTTCAGGGGCTTCCTGAAATGGTCTCACACACCTTAGCAGTCTGTGGGTGTGAAAAGCACCTGTGGCGTCTCCCCTGGTCAGGCCCTGTCACGGTGTCGTCCCACCTGATCCGCAGGTGAGCAGGGAGCAGCCTGGGAGCCCGGAGGCCGACCGAGCAGAAGTGTCCCGGCCAGGCTTACGGAGGGCCGCGGGGCTCGCGCTCACCCCAGGTCTGGCGCTCTCACCCCTGCGCCTCCACCTGCCTCCAACTCTGGGCCAGCGGCCTAGGGCCCCTCCGGCTCTGAAGCCTGCCCAAACCCGCAGCCCCAGGCCTAGGCTCAGGTTCTGGCTCTGCCCTTTGCTGCTTGTGTGACCTGAGACCCTGTCTGGCTCTCACCAGTAAGTGAAGGACGGTGCTCAGCACCTTCAGAGGGGAACCCGTCACCTTCCGGGGAGGAGAGGGTCAGAGGCAGCCTTCTTAACTAGGCCCCCACCTGCCCCAGGCCCTGGGCCCACAGCCTGGCTGCACGGCCGGCTTAAGCCACAAGCGTTCAGTCAGCATGCAGCCAGGCACCAGGATCCCGGGTACAAGGGCAGAGTGGTCTGTCCTCCGAGAGCTGGCGGTCAGATGGGGCAGGGGACAGGCGGGCCTGACGGGCCCCTGTCTCTCTGTCTCTGTGTCTGTGTCTATTCTCTCTGTCTCTCTCTGTCTCTTTCTCTCTGTCTGTCTGTCTCTGTCTCTGTCTCTCTCTGTGTCTCTGTCTCTGACTCTGTCTCTGTGTTTCTGTCTCTGTCTCTCTCTGTCTCACTGTGTCTCTGTCTCTGTGTCTCTTTCATCACAAGAACCTTGTGAGGTAGCTTTTTTTTAATTCCCATTTTCTCGATGAAGAAACTTGAACTCAGAAGGGGTGCCTGACTTGCCCCTCTAGTATGTGTCTGAGACAGGATTCACATTTGGGTCTCGCCTGCCTCCCACAGTCACACCCTGTCCACTCCTCTCACTGCCTCGGAGCCCTCCCCTCCGGACTCCAGAGCCTCCCCAGGGTGCTCCTTTCAGCACAGATGTAAATTCCCATCTATCCAGAATCAAAAAAATGGAAGCTCTCCAAGAGCTGATTCTTCCTTTCGGCTTTCCGTGCACAGTTGTTACAGAGACCTGTGCAGAAAAGCAGCTGACGGCAGAGATTTTAAAAATAAAGCTCCTTCAGATGCCCGCCACGGGCTCAGCGCAGCTCCGGAGGCACAGCTGGGCCAGGAGCATCATCATGACCAAGGCCCTGCGGCTCCCAGACAGCCCGATGGGTTTTCTGAGCAGCAGAGACACGATGCTGCAGGTCTCAGCTCCCCGGTTTTTGAGTTGGAGCACTTGGGGGGAGACCCCCCCCCCTTGCTCAATGAATACCTTCTCTACCTGAGCGTCTTAAAGAGCTCCCCCCTTCCCCAAGAGGTTGGGTGACTGGCCCAGAATCACAGCAGAGGGGAAATCTGAGCGTGAGTGTTTTCCTCGACTTCTGAATTTTGAAAATTGGCCGTACACAAATGGGAAAGATCGCAGCTGACTGTTTGGTGCCCCTGAGTGCCTCCTTCCCCCGGTGCTCAGAATCAAGGGGCGTTTACAGTGGCTGGGTTGGAAGGCTCCGGAGTCCCAAGCAGGACGGTCCCTGTGGCAGGCTGTAAGTGGCCCGGGCCGTGGCCGCGGGGGATGGTGGCCAGGGGAGATTTTTGCCGCAGCTGCTCATGGCTGATTTTCTCCCCTCGTTATTTTGTAGATAAAGTTGCCGGTGCCGGTTGGCTCGTTTTTCTCCCTGCTGACCAGTGGACAAGTCGCGAAGCAGTTTTCGGTGATGACAGAAGCGATAAATCGAATCCGGGCAGAAGGCCTGAAGACTGCAGTTCTTAGTAATAACTTTTATCTCCCCAGTGGGGAGAGCTTTTTGCCTCTGGACCGGAAACAGTTTGATGTGGTAAGGCTGCAGGGATTAAAAATAGCTTAGAAAGTGCTCCCCGCTCCCCCCCTTGGAGCCATGGCTGAGAGGTGGTACTCTGGCAGGCCTCAGGCGGAGGCCATGGCTCCCAATGGAGGAGCACGGCCAAAGTGAAACCTTGAGGTCACTGTCCTCTGCCCAAGGTCAAACTCAGAACATGGGCCTCAGGAAGGGGCTAGAGAAGCCTCAGCTCTGGAAACCCCCTGCAATGGAGGCTCCACCATGGCCTTCAGATCCCCAGCCACCAACCCTCTGGGAGACCCGGTCCCATCAGCCCCCCACCCCCAGGAGCTGTGGTCTTGCTCTCTCAAGGCCAGTCCTGTCCCCCTACCTTTCTGTTGACATCCCTTTCTTGAATGCTCAGGCTGCCACAGCTTTTCCCACTTGAGTGTCCATCTCCTCACCAAAAGATTATTCTCGCAATACACACACACACACACACACACTCTCCCACTCCCCAAGAGGCCAGAAGAAGCCCCGGTTCTGGAGCTGCAGTAATGGAGGAACATTTCCTGGAGCCTTCCCAGGGTCTCCGTACTTGCATGCTTGGGTCAGTCTCAGGACCGGACCAGGCTGGAAGGGCCGGTGGGAGGAGGGATGTGGTGAATCTTGGGGCAAAGAGCCTCTTACCACATACTCTTCGCTCTCATAATTCCCATCCAAGAGTTCGTCTTCTAGCTTACAGATGAACTAAAGTCTGTCTTCCTGGAGGCAGTGTGCTTGGCCAGAGAGCCACCTCCGTCGGGGGGACGTGGGCCCAGGGCCCCCCTGTGTGACCCTGGGCAGTCCCCATTCTCAGGTCACACCATGAGGTGCAGAGTGGGGGCCAAGCTGCTCGGCAAGGAGCGCTTCCTTACCTAGAGTCCCCCCCTCCCCCGGAGATTGCAGCCCTGGTTCCTGGGGGGTGCTGGGAACCCTTTTCCCCCTCGGTATCGAGGGTTCAAGGTTTCAGCCTCATTGGGTAAACACGAGGCATCTGTTAAGTGCTGATGATGCGCCGGCTGTTGTGCTGGCTGACGAGTCACAAAAGCGAGACAGGCCCCGTCCTCAGAGACCCGGTCACGGCGCCTCCATCACATCTGCTCGGTATCTATGGCTTAGAGCATAAAGGGCTGGTGGCTGCGGGTAGCGGAGAGTTTTGTGAGTGAAGGCCCTTGGCGGAGGCGTCAGGGCTCCCAAGGTGGAAGTGAAGAGTGAGGGGCCGAGGCACAGCCTGGGCAAAGGCATGGAGATGGGAACGGAGGAACCACATGGAGCTGACCCGAAGGTTATGCGCATGGAGGAAGGTGATGGGGGACACGGCTGGAAAGGGAAAGAGGGGCTCGGGCAGGACTTAGAGGTCAAACAAAGGTGTTTGTGTTTTATTTTGGAGAGATTGGGAAGATGCCGCAGTTTGTCACCACCGTTCCATTAAAAAAAGCCAAACCAAAAAATACCAAACTATCGTACAACAAACTCAAAACATCACATGGGATAAGGCTTTTTTTAAACCTCATGCCAATAATTTGATTGTGAATTCACTCATATGTATATATATACACACACACACACACATTTCTATATTTCTATTATGTATTTATAGATCTACAATCTCTACGTGTGTTCATATCTATATACCTATATCTATGTATTTATATCTATCTATAGACATAGATATGTATTTATAACTATCTGCATCATAAAACATAGACACAACTTTATTGGAGCGTTTGTGGCTTAAGGGATGGATTTCATTCTGTCATGTTTCAGCAGGCCCTGTGGATGGCCGGGTGCCCAACAGGTATTTCGGGGGGAAGCATAGGAGGAGAGGGACAGTTATGGGGTCCCCAGCCCCCCGGCTTGTGTGCCCTGCTGGATATTCCCTCCCCATCATTTCTCTGGGACTCTCAATGAGGTTCACACCAAGAGCTCGGGACTGTGTGGGAGAGAGCCTAATTATGGCATCTAATCCTGTCGCCGTACTCTGGCCCATACCCCGGGCCCCAGCGGTAATTACCTAGTGGTCCCCAGTGGTCGTTCATGTGGGGCCTTCTGAAACAAAAGTGGGCCTGGGGACAGCCCACTCCTGTGCCTTCTCTGTGCAAGCTGCCAGCTAGGAAGGAACCCACTCGGCTCGGGTGCCTTTGCAGGACTTCAGCCCACACTGGCCTGGTCGTGTTGGCAGCCGTGCCAGCTGTACCTTTACTGTCTCTGCTTCAGCACGGTGCATCCCAAGACTTTTATCTCTGGCTCTCTTTCCCCCTTTAGGTGGTTGAATCCTGCTTGGAGGGGATCTGTAAGCCGGACCCTCGCATTTATAAGATATGCTTGCAGCGGCTGCAGGTGGAGCCCACAGAATCCATCTTTCTTGATGACCTCGCACACAATTTAAAAGCAGCTGCCCAGCTTGGCATTCACACCATAAAGGTATAGAACCAGTCTGCCTCTGAGCATTTATTAAACACCTTCTGGGTGCCACGGACTGTTACAGGTGCTGGGGAGACCTGTGCATTAAATAACCCAAGTAATAGTAGGAGCTGCCCCTTGTAGAGCACTTTAAGGTTCACAAAGCACTTTATATGTATCATTTAATCCTCACAACCCTGTGAATTAAGTGCTGACATCATACCTGTTTTACAGCTGAGGAAACTGAGTCTGAAAGGCTAGGAGAAATTGTTCAGAGGCAGCTAGGGAAAAGGAAACCAGCAAGTGTTAAGTGCCTACTGTCTTCTGGGCACTAGGTGCTTTAGGAGTATCTCATTTGAGCCTTACAACAGCCCTGTAAAGTGATTAGCATTAACCCCATTTTACAACCTGAGGCAGACAGGCTTTCAGGATTGCCCAGAGTTACAACAGCAAATAAATGTCTGAGGTAGGACTTGAACCCTTGTTTGGCTGGCTCCAAATTCCATTCCCACTTTGACAGTGAATAAGAGAATAATGTTCTCAAAGAGGAACAAAATGACGCCACGATGCCAGATCGAATGCAGTGAGTCCGACTGACGTGAGCTTGGCAGGCCCTGCCTGGAGCCTGGAGGCTCTGAACAGAAAGCAGACGCAGCCTCCGTGGTGGGCAGAAGCACGGTCAGAATGGCTTCAGTGACTAGAGGCTTCATGGGAATGGAAAGCCCCTTTGGCCTTGACCTCACTTTTGTGCCTTTGAAAAATCTGTGATCTAGAACTTAGAGAATGGGCAGCTAGGAACACAGTGAGAGCTAATGGTTGGGAAATGCTAAAAAAAAAATTTTTTTTTTTAAACTAGGTTAATGATGCAGAAAGTGCCTTAAAAGAACTAGAAACTCTTCTGGGTTTCTCTTTACGGAAGATTATTCCAAACACCTGTTCTGTGAGAAAGACAATGGAAATTCCAAGAGATTCCCTGGAGAAATACCTCAAAAACTTTCTAGGAAGTCAAGCAGCAGGTATCCTGCAGTCTGGTCTTATGTCTGAAGACTTGTGTTCTTATTGGGTCTTCTCTCACCTTGTTTCTAGCCTTGGGCTGGGGGCTTAAACCACAATGGGTCCTTCTCTCACCTTGTGTCCAGCATTGGGCTGGGGGCTTAAAGGCTAAATGAACTATAAAGATACAGAAAGAGGCAGTTCTGGGACTAGGTGCTGAGAGCGGAGTGAGTTCCCAGTTCTGTCAGGGTAAAATTATCAAACTCCTTTGTGTTCCTGTGTCTCTAGAGTTGGACTTGCCATATCTCTTTGACTCTGAGAGGTAAGCATTGGTGTACATCTTTAAGTGTTGTTGAGTTGAATAAATGATGAGGGCCCCCACTAGGATAGTTTTACTATTTCCTTCAGTAACTCATTTACATTTTCCTTAAAAAAAATTTGATTCTATATAATTTGGTGCATTTGTGTTTAATATTAATATTTCATTGGCTATGGTACCTTTTCGCTAGATATAGTTTCTTTACTTATCTCTTTTCATCAGGTCTATTTTTGTTTTTGCTTTGTCTGATATCATAATTGCTATCTTGTTCTCTGTGTGTTTCTCTGTTTCAAATGTATTCCAGGTAAAGAACATGTTATCAGATTATGTCTTTTAATCCATTCTATGGCTGCTTCCATTTTATGGGTCAATTCATTCCGTTCACATTCATAGTTATGATTACCAACTATGTATTTCTCTCCATCTTATTTTTCTCCTGTTGATCCTTCTCTCTTTCTCTGTCTCTCTTTTCTGTCTCTCTCTCCCTGTGTTTTTTGTTCTCTCTCTCTCTCTCTCTCTCTCTCTCTCTCTCTCTCTCTTCCCTTTTATCCTGTCCCTCCTCAAAAGTGTTTTGCTTTTGACTATTACCTCCATCAAATGGCCTTCCCTTTCTTTCTATAATTCTTCCCTCCTAGTCCCATGTAGGGTAAGCAAGATTTCTATACCCAACTGAGTGTATGTTATTTCCTCTTTCAGTCAGTTCCAATGAGGTTCAAGTATTGTCAACCAAGCCCAACCCCAACTTCGTCTGCACTGAAAGCTCCTTTGTGCCCCTTTTCTGTGAGATCCCAATTTCTTATCCCTTAATTTTGATTTTTTTTTGATATTATCCCGTTATAGTCAACTCACACCTGTGCCCTCTGTCTATTTTTACTCCTTATAACTGTCTTAATAAGAAGGATAAAGTCTTTTTTTTTAAATTTTAATTAAATAACTTTTTATTGACAGAACCTATGCCAGAGTAATTTTTTATAACATTATCCCTTGCACTCACTTCTGTTCTGGTTTTTCCCCTCCCTCCCTCTACCCCCTCCCCCAGATGGCAAGCAGTCCTATACATGTTAAATAGATTACAGTAGATCTTGGATATAATATATGTGTGCAGAACCGAACAGTTTTCTTGTTGCTCAGGGAGAATTGGATTTAGAAGGTATAAATAACCTGGGAAGAAGAACAAAAATGCAAGCAGTTTACATTCATTTCCTAGTGTTCTTTCTTTGGGTGTAGCTGCTTCTGTCCATCCTTGATCAACTGAAACTAAGTTAGATCTTGTCTTTGTTGAAGAAATCCACTTCCATCAGAATACATCCTCATACAGTATCGCTGTTGAGGTATATAATGATTTCCTGGTTCTGCTCATTTCGCTCAGCATCAATTCATGTAAGTCTCGCCAATCCTCTCTGTATTCGTCCTGCTGGTCATTTCTTACAGAACAATAATATAAGAAGGATAAAGTCTTCATGAGTTACAAGTATCATCTTCCCAGGTAGGAAGGTAAACAGTTTAATCTTATGGAATCCCTCTTCCTGCTTTTTTTTTTGTGTGTGTTTTTTTTTTAAATGCTTCTCTTGAATATTGTATTTGAAAATCAGATTTTCTTTTCAACTCTGATATTTTCATTAGGAATACTTGAAAGTCTTCTCTTTGATTAAATATCTTTTTTTTCCCCCTGAAGAAGTTGAGTAGGTGTTTCTTGGTTGCAATCTTATTTCCACTGCCCTCTGGAATATCATGTTCCAAGACCTTTGATCCTTTAATGTCGAAGCTGCCAAGTCCTGTATTATTCTGACTATGGTTTTATGACATTTGAATTTTTTTTTCTGACTACTTGCAGTTGCCAGACTTCTTTCCCTGGAAACTGAAATTTGGCTATAATACTCCTGGGAATTTTCATTTTGGAAGATGATTGATAGATTCTTTCAATTTCTATTTTATCCTCTGATTTTAAGATGTCAGGGCAGTTTTCCTGAATACATTTTTTTTTTTTTTGCAATATGATATCTAGGCTTCTTTCCCTCCCCCTTTTTTATAATAGCTTTTTGTTTTTCAAAATACATGCAAAGCTAGTTTTCAATATTCACCCTTGCAAAACCTTGTGTTCCAAATTTTTCTCCCTCTGTCTCCTTCCCCCTCCTCTCTAGATAACCATTATAGGTTAAACATGCACAATTCTTGTATATATATTTCCACATTTATCATGCTGCACAAGAAAAATCAGATCAAAAAGAAAAAATAAGAAAGAAAAAAACAAGCAAGCGCAAACAACAATGATAAAAAAAAAAAGGTGAAAATACTATGTTGTGATCCACATTCAATCTCTTCTTTGGATGCAGATGGCTCTCTCCATCCCATCTATTGGAACTGGTTTGAATCACCTCATTGGTGAAAAGAGCCACGCCCATCAGAATTAATTATCATATAATCTTGTTATTACCATGTACAATGATCTCCTGGCTCTGCTCACTTCACTCAGCATCAGTTCCTGTAAGTTTCTCCAGACCTCTCTGAAATCCTTCTGCTGATCGTTTCTTATAGAATAATAATATTCTATACCATTTATATGCCATAACTTATTCACCCATTGTCCAACTGATGGACATCCACTCAGTTTCCAGTTCCTTGTCTAGGCTCTTTTTTTTTGACCATAGTTTTCAGGTTGTCCAATAATTCTTAAATTATCTCCCCTTGATGTATTTCCAGGTTAGTTGATTTTCTAAAGAGAAATTTCATATTTTCTTTTTTTTCAATCTTTTGATTTTGTTTGATTGTTCCTTGATATTCTATGAAATGATTAGCTTCCACTTGCCCAATTCTGATCTTTAAGGAATTATTTTCTTCAGTGAGCTTCTGTAAATCTTTTTCCTTTTTTTGTGCTTCCTTTACTGACTGTTGACTCTTTTTTCCTCATTCTCTTACATCACTCTCATTTCTTTTCCCAATTTTTCCTCTACCTCTCTCATTTTTTAGAAAATCTTTTTTTTTGAATGCTTTCAGAAATTTTTTTTTTTTTTTTTATGGCTTGACTCCAATTCACAATTTTCTCTGAAACTTTGCTTGTAGACGTTTTAATATAATTGTCCTCTTTTGAGTTTGTGTTTTGATCTTCCTAGTAACCATAGTCACTTTCTATGATCAAGTTCTTTGTTGTTGTTATTTGTGCATTTGATTTTTTACTTTATGTTAATGCTGACTTCTCCTCCAACGGTGCAAGGGGCAGTATCTCAAGCTTTAGACTTTTTGTCTAAAAAAGTTCTGCTGGTTTTTTTTTTTTTTTAATTATTTATTTATCTATTATATCTCTCTGTTTATTTCTTTGTTCAGTGATTTATTTTTGTTCTGCTGTTTTCAGAGCTAATTCTGTAATTTTTCATCTCTTCCAAGGTGGTATGATCAAAAGAGGGGTGTGGTCAGTGTTTTCCTGGCCTGTATTCTGTTCTGTGAGCAACCACAAGTGCTTTTTTCCACTCTGGGACGGTGACCAGGGTCCCTGCTGCTCTGTGGCTACAAGCTCTGATGTACTAGCAAGCTCCTTCTTGCCCTGGGACTGTGACCCACATACACGTGTGGGCCACACCGCAGGGCCCTGCACTCGGTGCCAGTGAAGGGATCCCTGTGAGCTGACTTCGTTCACCTGGGGCCCGAGAGCTCCAGAAGCCCCTGCTGCCAGTGCACTTGTCTCCAAGGCTGGCTGCTGGCTGAAGGGGTCTGCACTGGACTGCGTTCCACTCTTACTCAGGGTGACAGCCTTGTTCTGTTGACCTTCTTAGTTGTCTTAGGCTGGAAAATTCTTTCATACTGTGCTTTTTGCTGCTCCAGCATTAATTTTTAGGCATTTTTCAAAGTAATTTGGAGGTGAATTTGGGAGAGCTCAGGGAGTCTTGCCTTTTCTCTGCCATCTGGACTCCAGCTGGTCATCTTTACAACGCTGCTATTACTGTGTATGAAGTTTTCCTGATTCTACTCACTTTACTTTATATTAAAGTCTTCCCAGATGGTTTTTGTTTATTTATTTCTTTGTTTTTTAGGTTAGAAAGATTTGCTGTTTTATTTTATGAGCAAATAACAAGGGGAAAGACAAGTTCCCTAGTGGGACTCATAATTAAGCAGGAAGAGGAAGCCATTAAAGGGAAGACTCCATGAGGTGGGAGAGAATACCCTATGATGGCTTGTCCTGAAAAAGAGTTAGCAAAGATCCCCATCATGAGCAGATCTTTTATAGGGAAAATATTACTTCAGGGGTTTGACACCATGACTTAGACTTTCAGGGAAGGAGGGGAAATAAAGGCAGGAAGAAGGATGTGTATTAAAATGTTGGAACTGTCTTTGTAGAAGAGTTTACTATCTGCTAGACTGCTTTCCTTCACCTTTTTTTCAGTAATTCTCTTGATATTCTTGGCCTTTTGTTCCTCCAGTTTTGTTGTTAATTTTTCTAGCCCAAAAGAATTATTTGGTTTGATTGGTTTGGCAATGAATTCATAAATTAATTTAATGAGTGTTCTCTTAATTGCAATAGGCTCAGCCTACTCATGAACAATTAACATTTCTCCAATTGTTTAGATGTGTCTTTATTCTTGTGAAGTGTTTTATGATCATCTTCATATAGTTTGTGGGTGTGTCTTAGCAGGCAGATATCCGTATTTTATACTTTCTGCAGTTATTTTAAATGGAAATTGTTTGTTTTGCTGAGGCAATTGGGGTTAAGTGACTTGCCCAGGGTCACACAGCCAGGAAGTGTTGAATGTCTGAGAACAGATTTGAACTCAGGTCCTCCTGACTTTAGGGCTGGTGCTCTATCCACTGCACCACCTAGCTGCCCTGTTTCTATTGATTCTGGCCAGTGTTCAGATTTCAGCCTGCAAAGACCAGATCTGGGTTCTAGATGCCAGTTAGAGCCAAGATTTCTACAAGGGAATGTCACTGGGATAACACACTGACAGAAGAAATGACATTTTCTGTATTAGCAAAACTAGTAGGTTGCCCCTCTCAGTACCCACTTATTAAAAAGAGCTTGGAAGGACATGTGGTAAAAAAACAACCCTTTCATCTGCAGAGCAAGAAGGTCCTATTTTTAGCAATATGTGAAACCATTTTTTCAGATGAATACAACTATGAGCTTGCCTTCTTTGGAAAAGGGCTTTAAAGACTGAGATAATGCAACACCACTCAAAGAAATTATAGAAGTGCCAGTCTAGTGCCCTTAACCATAACTAGAGCAGGGAAGCCATAACTAGAACAGTTTTTCAGCAAGAAAAAACAACTGATTTTCCCCCTGTCTTTGACTAACTCATTTTTTTTTCTTTTTTAAAATATATTTTAATTTTTTCCCAATTACATGTTAAAATAATTTAAGCATTTTTTTTTCTTTTGCTGAGGCAATTGGGGTTAAGTGACTTGCCCAGAGTCACACAGCCAGTAAGTGTTAAGTGTCTGAGACCAGATTTGAACTCGGGTCCTCCTGACTTCAGGGCTGGTGCTCTACCCGCTGCGCTACCTAGCTGTCCCCAATTTCCAGTTCTTAACCACCACAAAAAAAAGCTGCTATTTTTTTTTTTTAATGCAAATTGGTCCATTTATTTTTCTAAAAATGTCTTTGGGACACAGACTAGCAGTGGTATTGCTAGATCAGAGACCATGCAGTTATGTAGCTCTTTGGCCATAGTTCCAAATTACTCTCCAGAATGGTCGGAGCAGTTCACAACTGGTAAACTGTACATTAATATCCCAGTTTTCCACATTTCCTGCAACATTTATCATTATCTTTTCCTGTCATCTTAACCAATCTGATGAGTGTGAGATGGTAACTCAGAGTTGTTTAAATTTGCATTTCATTATTAGTGATTAGTGATTAGCATTTTTTCACATAACTAGAGATAGCTTTGATTTCTTCTTCTGAAATCTGACTTTAGCATGTAGTCAGTTAGCAAGAATAATAAGTGACAATCAGATGGTATCCTTCCCCATCCTAGCACCAGCAGAGCAACAGCTTCTCCACTAGGCCCTGGATTGCTCCCTCCCAGCCTCAGTGTCCAGGAGTCTTATCCTAGATCTCTGTCCCCTTCCCCCGGGTCATCGTGTAATGATTGCCATGTTTTTCTCACTCAGCTTCCCTTAAAAGTTTCCTGCCGCTGCCCCAGACTCTGATTTTCTAGCTATGGCTCTGACCCCTAATCCATGCTGACTCTGACCCTGCTCTCTCAGGACCAGTCCTGTTACACTTGATTGCCCACAAATACTATGGAGAGGCTGGGGGGAATGGGGTCTCTTCTCTGCCTTCAGCTCAAGTCCCCGCTGGGTTTGTTCCTTCCATTATAGGGGCCCAGGGACTAGCACCCCAATTCCATTCAACCACCTATCATCATAATTGCTTTTTTTTACAAGGGGATTTTTACTTTGGAGATGCAGCATTTGCCCCATCACTGCTGGAGCACCATCCTCCCCCCTACCTCGGTGTCTGGAGGGGAGCAAAGGGAGGGAAAGTTAGGCTCACTATTTAGTTCAGTTCTTCCATATCATTAATTCCGCCCCATTGTGGCCAAAGGCCCAATTTTCTGTCAGCTTCTGCTGCACTGGCTGCAACACCTAGTCTCGCTCCAGCACTGGACCAGGTCAGAGATCCCTGCACCTGCAATGGAAAAGAATGAAGGAAAAACCAAGATTTGGGGGACCTTGTGGGCTGAGAGGGGAGCTTAAAGCCCTTCCCCTTTATACCATAAGGGAATATTTATACCACAATTATACCATAGTGTGACTGAAGGGGTCACCTCTTTCCTTTGCTGTGAATATAGCAAAAGCTGGAATCAGGTGGTTTTTCAGCCACGGACAGTTCTGGCTGTTTCCAGCCTTGTGGTTGGCCAACACAGAATGCCCACGTCCGCCACTTTCCCAGAAACAGCTTCCAGCCCCTACACATGGAAAGGGACCATCTCACGGGGGATATTACCTGCCCAAGGTACTGCAGGGATTTCATCGTTCCAGCGTGTGACTTAGAAATGCCTTTTTTCTCAGTGGGAAATAGTCTCTTCTGGGTAAAATCGGAAAGAAAGGACATTTTGTCTTTTTCTCAACCACCTTTTTGAATTTTGTGTTTGTCTTTTATAGTTTCGGGTCCCATGGAAGTCCTACAGTTCAGCCACGGGCAGTCCAATCCAACTTACTCCATCAGGTTGGCCAATCACCACTTGGTCCTGAGGAAGAAGCCACCAGGAAAACTCCTTCCCTCTGCCCATGCTGTGGAGAGGGAATTCAGGTACTTCTGCAGGGGAGCACGTTTGGGAAGGGGCTGTACCGCTGACAGCGGCCCCGGCTGACAGTCACAATTAGAGAAATGCCTTGGAAACTGAACAAAATATGAGGGTAAATTTGAGCTATTTCCAGTCACTTGGGGCTTTATTCTGCATCTCATTTCTTCTGTTTAATCTGTTAGCATTACTGTGAAGGAACAGAAGGCTGGAGCAGCTGGACTTCGCCAGCAGAGCTGGGGGAGGAGAGCGTCCCATTATTCATATACAAATTATGATCATCTGTTTCTCTCTTTAATTCCTGCCGTGCTTCTCTCTTAAGCCATCTTGGACTGTTTGATTTACAGTTTACCCTGTGTAGGATAGTGTCTATCCACTTCAAAACAATGTTTTGTCAGTAGTCAATAAACATTTATCTGGCAGATCCCATATACCAAGCATCCAGTCAGTTAGCAAGAAGAAAGTCAATTCCTGCCCTCAAGGAGCTTCCAGTCTGTTTGGGGAGAAAAATGAAAAGGAAGGGACGAGCTGAAAGGGGGTGGGATGGAAACATTAGTGAAGACCACCAGGAGTGCAGCCAGTGAGAAACGAGGAGCTGCAAGTGTTTAGGAAAAGAGAGAGGAAGGAGCCTTCTCGCCCTGGACATTCTGTGAGGCAGAAAGGCTGTCCACAGCAAGAAGTACAGGGATGGCAGCCCTCATTATTTGCTCACCTTCTTTCTCAACTTTTTGTTTATATATTGCATCATAAAATGGATTCAAATCCATGCCCCATTGCATAGAGAAAGCCCTTACCTGCAAAAGTGAGCTGAAGATAAATATATTTTGAAATTTAAAAGTTGGAAGGCAAAAAGGATTATTGTTTGTCTCAACTACAGAAGGAGGAATATTTCTCCCCTGTCCCATTATTCACAATTTTCCCTTAAGAAACATGGTTTTTCTTGATGCTTTTTGCCTTTATGTAAAATCCCTCCTCCTTCCTCCAAATTGTTCCACAGAAGACAATTAAGCAAAAACATATCCTGAGTGCCTCTGGTGATAGAAGACGTTCTGATTGCCAGGAAGCAGTCACAACGCACCCTCCTCTGGGGCCTTCCTGGGTTTTTTAGTTACTTAGATTTCCTTGAGCCAAGTTTTTATAATAGTCACTGTGACTGTGTTTATTGGGTCCTCTTGGTTCTGATTATTTTAATCACTTTCGTAAAAAATCTCCCCCAGATTCTCTGAATTGCTCATATTTGTTATTTCTTACTGTCCATTAATATCACATTACATTCAAGTCACAGTATTTTCCATTGTTCCCTAATTACTGGACACTCACTTTGTTTCCAGCTCTTTATTTCTACAAATGATGCTCTTATGAACATAGAACTACTTATTGGACCTTTCTCTTCCCTGACTTCCTTGGGGATTTTCTTTATCTCCCTCAGGCTGCTCTCCAGTCATTCTCTCCAGGTCTCTCCCCAGTTACTAGGGCCTTCCCTTTGAGATTTCCTTTCATTTTCATTCTGTAGATCTTACAGGAATCTAGCCTTCCCCATTAGAAAGAGAGCTCTCTTTGTCCAGGGACTAGGTTTTTACCTTTCTTTCTCTAACTAGACCTTTGCACAGCTCCTGGATGATGGTGTTTAATGGAAGCTGTTAACTGACAATTCCCCTTCTTTCTTACTTTAAAAAAAAATTATTTCTCTTGAGATTTTAGATATTTTTGTTCCTTCAAATAAACATTTTTTCCAATGAGGTATTTTATATTTTCTTACATTTTTTCATCCTTTTAAGTTTGTTTGACTGATTCTTTTTGACGGGTTAGCTTTTCATTTACTCATTTCTAGTTTTTAATGTTGGTGATTTTCTTCAGTTAAGTTTTTGCATCTTTTTCCATTTGATTAATTCTATTTTCAAGGCATTGTTTTCTTCAGTGGATTTTTATTTTTTATTTGGCTGCTTGTGTTTTTTAAGGAATTGATTTCTTTGTGGATTTTTATTTTTATTCTTTGCATTTGGCCAATTGCATTTTTTACGGAATCGTTTTCTTCAGTCAATTTTTGTCCTTGCTTTTCCAAGCTGGTGACTCATATACTTCTCGTTTCTTTTCCCAATTTTTCTTCTACCTCTCTTATTTACCTTTTAGAATCCTTTATAAACATTTCTAAGGAGGCTCTTTGGGCTTGAGACAAATTCATGTCACCCTTTCGGATTTCCCATGTGGGTATTTTGTCCTCATCTGAGTTGGTGTTTTGTTCTTCCCTGTCACCACAGTAGATTTCTTTAATTCTTTTTTGTTTCTTGCTCATTTTCTGTCTGTCTTTCTTTTTTCCTACTTTTGTGCCTTTAAGGGCAAGCTCTGGGGTGCATGGGATGCTGTCCCAAGCTGCTTGTGCAGCTTTAAGCCTTGGCTTTGAGGATAGGGAGCCCTTTGTGTTTGGGCTGTGTTCCCAGGAATGGGTAGCCCTAACTGCTCTCTGCAGAAAACAACCTGATTTCCCTGGATTGGCAATTTGCCGTCTGAGCTAGGGCTGGAGGCTGCCCTGCTGGTCTGCTCTGCTACTGAGCTAGGACCGAGGATCTCAAATAAATATTAAATAAGAATATTATTCTTGTATTAACAATATTAATAAGCAACAATAATATCATTGTGTTGATAATATTATTAATAGCAATAATATTAAATGATAATGAAATAATAAAATATAAATTAAAAAAATAAATTTAATAATAAAATAAAAAATAATTAAAAATAAGCAATAAATAATAAATATTAAAAATCACAAGTGTTTAGTTGAGTGTGTGCATATGTGCATGTATGAGAGAATTTTTTAGGGAGGAGAGAAGGAGAAAAAAAGGGTGAATGAGACAAAGAAAGAGAAAAGGGAGGGAGAAAAAGGAGCCAGAGAGGGGGATCAGAATAGGGGAAGGAAGGATAGAGGAAGAGACAGAGATGAACAGCCCTCAAGGTCCTGATATTAGAGCTGCCAGTGTATTCAGACCATTGGGGGTTGGTTGTGCCTTGGATTCTTCCGCATTAAGATAAAAGGCCTGTGTTAAAGGATCTGTAGCTGACCTTACTCTTCCTTTGCCTGTTGATGCGTTTGCCTTTTGGGGGACGTGTATCCTCAGCTCAGCGGGGGACCCCCTCGGTCTGGCCAGCCCGACATCTTGCCCTTTTTGTGCCTCCAGGATAATAAAGGCCCTTCATGACGCTGGACTTCCTGTCCCCAAAGTTCTTGATCTCTGTGAGGATTCCAGGTAATTTGGGGATTTCCCCCCAGGGCCACACTCCCAGGATGGTGCAGGACCACATGTTTTGCTGAGTAAAGCTAAGGAAAATGGAAGCGAGAAGGAGGAAGGCCGACCAGGAGCCCCCTCCCAATACCTTTCATTCTCCCATGAGCAGGAAACAGCTGCATGTACAATTTAGATGCTCTTGATTATCCATCCTGGCTGATTTTCTGCATGGCTCGCTCATTAACTGGAAGGGGCTCCTTGTGGCCCCACTTGGGGCTGAGTGACCCACTGCTGGCGGGGGCTTGTCCCAGGGCATGCGAGAAGCGCAGGGTAGTCCGTTTACAAAGCCCTCCTTGAAGTCTGTTGGCCGGTTCCTGCACGGGCCAGAGGGGGGTCCCATGGTCCCAGGTCTGGGCCTTCCGGTGCCCTTTGTGGGCCCTGCTGAGCATGGCATCTGTGCCCCCGCAGCATCATCGGCACGCCGTTCTACCTGATGGAGTACTGCCCCGGGCAGATCTACAAGGAGGCCTCACTCCCGGGCCTGGATCCCAGCCAGAGGAAGGCCATCTACACTGCCATGAACCAGGTGCTGTGTCAGCTTCACCGTGTGGATGTCAAAGCGGCGGGTCTGGAAGATTACGGGAAGCATGGTAAGGGGCGCGCCAAGCCGCTGCTAGGGACGCTGCTCCACCCTGCTGTAAAGTCCTGCTTTTGGGGACTGGGAAGCTAACGGGCTTGTCACTCACCCTAAGTGTAACCTATTAGGGAAGCCTTGCCTGGCTGTCTGTCTTCTGCCGTGATCAGCCACAGAGCCTCTGGGATAGGGGTCCAGTTCTGGGGGCACCCCGAGGGCCGTGGTGACAGGGGCTGGGTTGGGGAAGGGCTACAAGAGAGCCACGAGGATCTGCTGAAGACACAGGGGTCTTAGGTTAAAGATCCAGGAAAGAAAATGTGGCCATCTTCACAGGTGTAAAGGGCCCTCGTCCCAAAGTGGCGTGGGCCCGCTCTTAGCTCCAGAAACAAGAACTGGAAGCCCCGGACATGGGTATCAGAGGCAGCTTTGAGTCTTAGGAAAGGCTTGGACCCTGAGCGGGCCTGAAGTGGGCAAGGCGGCCTCCGGAGGTGCCGAGTCTCCCTCCCACTGAATGTCCTGAAGTCATTGATCATTTGGGAAGCCCTAGCATCCAACAAGCCCCAGAAAGGAGTGCAGAGAAATGATTCCTGCTGGCTCAGTTAGTCCTAGAGGCACATTTTTTTTTTTTAATTATAGCTTCTTATTTACAAGATGTATGCATGGGTAATTTTTCAGCATTGATGATTGTAAAACCTTTTGTTGCAATTTTTCCCTTCCTTCTAGAGGCGCATTTTTAAAAATCATTGATGAGCACCAAAAAGCTGACTGATATTTCATTTGTAACAAAAAGTTGAATTGGGAATCCTCAGTTCTTTCTGAGAAAATGTCTGTTGGTGTCCAGGCTCCATGGTTGAGGCAGGTGGCAGCCAGAGCCAGGAGTCACTCAGGGTCATCATGGATCTGGGAAAAGGGCTGGGTTTGGTGTTAATTATGGTTTGGGCTGAGTCAGGATGGGGTTGGATGGCTGGCCCCAAGTATTGGCACAGTTAGGAGGGCAGCATCTGTGGAGGGCAGAGGCCAGTCTGCTCCACCAGGGAAGGGAGAGCTCCCAACAGAGGTTGACTGGGACACTGGAGAGCCCCAGAGACCACAATTATTCTTGAAGCTTTTGAGAGCCAACCAGGGCCAGTACTCAGCTCAGCAAACATTTCTTTTTATTTCTTTTTTTTAAATTTAAAGCTTATAATTTTCAAAACATAGATGCATAGATAATTTTTCAACATTGATCCTTCCATAGCCTTTTGTTCCAAATTTTCTCCTCCTCCCCACCCCCTCCCCTAGATGGCAGGTAATCCAATATATGTTATACATGTTAAAATAGATGTTAAATACAATATATGTGAACATATTTGTACCATCATCTTGCTGCACAAGAAAGATCAGATCAAAAAGGAAAGAAAATGAATAAGAAAACAAAATGCAAACAAACAATAACAAAAAGAGTGAGAATGCTATGTTGTGGTCCACACTCAGTTCCCATAGTCCTCTCCCTGGGTGTAGATGGCTCTCTTCATCACTGAACAATTGGAACTGGTTTGAATCATCTCAGTGTTGAAGGGAGCCATGTCCATCAGAATTGAGCATCATATAATCTTGTTGTTGCTGTGAATAATGATCTTCTGGTCCTGCTCATTTCACTCAGCAGCAGTTCATGTCAGTCTCTCCAGGTTTTTCTGAAATCATTCTTCAGCAAACATTTTTTCCTTTTTCAGTTCATGATGAAGCTCATGCAATCAGAGAATATCAGAGGTGGAATCTCAGTAGCTCTAGAGCTCAATTTGTCCCTGACCAAGAATCCCCTCCATAGTATCCGAAACCTGATCATCCCCATTGCTTGAAGACCTCACTCCTTTGATTTTGAAGAGTTGAAGGGGGAGCAAAATGTAGTCAAGGCATTATCCTGCTCCTTAACCCGTATGAATTGGATTTCTCCACCAGAACCAAGTAACTCAGGTTTTCTGGCCTGATTGGGAATGCCCAAAGGGCATTCCCATCCTAGAAAGCCTCCTAGCTGCTTTCCTCGTCAATAAGGCAAACTTAATTAAGGGAACAGGAGTAGTTGACCTCCTAGACCTAGAATTTTATTTTTCTATCATTCCAGGAATAGCACGAGAATCAAATGAGTTAATATGTAAGAATGTTTTGAAAAGACACAAACAAGTGTGGAAATGGAAGATACTGGTATTAATTATGTCTTTGTTTTCTTTATAGATAATCAGTCTAACCTCTGGGGGCCTTTTCCTCCTAGCATCAGAACTGACCTTTACAGCTTCATTAAACAACTTTATTGATATCTATTGATTATTCTCAAATAAGATGACAAGGTCTTTCATGGATTAATTTTCTTTCTTTTCTTTTCTTTTCTTTTTTTTTCCTGAGGCAATTTGGGGTTAAGTGACTTGCCCAGGGTCACACAGCTAGGAAGTGTTAAGTGTCTGAGACCAGATTTGAACTCAGGCCCTCCTGACTTCAGGGCTGGTGCTCTATCCACTGCACCACCTAGCTGTCCTTATGGATTAATTTTCAAGACTTTGGAAGTCTTTGGTGTAGCCCCCCTGTGTTTTAAACATCTCTGTTTTAGGGGACTATGTTCAACGCCAGGTTCAAACCTGGACCAAGCAATACCGAGCCACAGAAACCAGCACAGTCCCAGCCATGGAGAGGCTCATCGAATGGCTTCCACAGCACCTACCCAAGGCTCAGAAGGCGACAGTGGTGCATGGAGATTTCAGGTAGAAAGTGATAACATAACAGCAAGAGATTTTTTTTTAAAATTAAAGCTTTTTATTTTCAAAACATAAGCATATATGTATAAAAGAATCACACATGTTTAACATATATTGGATCACTTGCCATCTAGGGGAGGAGTGGGTGGAAGGGAAGGGAAAAAATTAGAACATAAGATTTTGTTGAAAATTATCCACGTATATATTTTGAAAATAAAAAGCTTTAGTTAAAAAAAACATGCATGTATAATTTTTTTATTATAGCTTTTTATTTACAAGACATACACATGGGTAATTTTTCAGCATTGACAATTGCAAAACCTTTTGTTCCAATTTTTCCCCTCCTTCCCCCCATCCCCTCCCCCAGATGGCAAGTTGACCAATACATGTTAATATGTTAAAGTATAAGTTAAATACAGTATATGTATATAGCATGTATAATTTTTCAACATTGACCCTTGCAAACCTTGTGTCCCAAAATTTCCCTCCCTTCCCCTTCTCCCCTCCCCTAGATGGCAAGTGATCCAATATATGTTAAACAGGCGTGATTCTTCTATACATATTTCTATAATTATCATGAGCAGCAAGAAATTTTCAAGTGAGAAAGCTTCTTGATTAGCTGAAGGCCCTTTGTGTGGCCATGGGCAGTCTTCACTGGTGGCTTAGATTCAGGTTATAGTTAGAAAGTGCTCATGTTCACATGATCAGTCACAGCCCCCCCAGCCCATTTGTCCAAGCAGGAAGGGGAAGAAGTGGACCTCCAAACTCTTTGACCTAAAAATCAGTTAGTGACCGACCAGGTTCTCATCGTGCATTATGGAAACCAGCAAAATAGAGCCAGAACAACTTGCTTAGGCCTTTAATGTGTGGTCAGTCTGTAGCGGAGCCAGGATGGCCTGGCATCTAGCCTGTGCTTCTGGCTTGATCCTGTCTTGCTCTGGAACCAGCTAATTGCACCTTTGATTGGTTGTAATGTTTTTCCACTTCACATAAGCACTTAGGAAGCCTCTCAGACACTAAGTGATCTGTACCTTGGCCAAACTATAATCTCTCTAATTATTTTAACCCTTCTCTACCCTAGAGAACTGAGAAAAAGTGCTTTGTTGAGCAAGTTTTATTTCTAGTGTTTTGAAGCTAGAATTTGCATGCATTTGAAACCAGTCTTTTCTTCCCTACTTTAACAAGTGAAATTCCTTCCCCCCATCCTTTCTGTGAGGGCATTGGCCCATGGCCTCCCAGAATGATTTGTTCCGAGTGTCCTCTGAGCTGCCAAGGCTTTGGGCTTGTCTGGCTGGCTCAGTGGGCACGTGATGCCGCTGTCCTTTGGTGGAGGTCTGGGGCCTCCACGGCTCTGGGTCTGACAATCCTTTCTTAGCTCTAGCTGGAAAGACAAAGATTGTTTTTTGGGCTTGGTGTGTCTGGTCTTTAGGTGGGTATCTGAGGTTGGACGCCTTCCTCCTAACCCTTTCACTATTTATCCCAAGGCCTCTGGAATAGGAGATTATAAGAGTACATTTGAAACCCACTTCACCAGGCCATTGAACAGGAAACCTATGGTTCTGTGGCCTTCATTTCCCCATAATTGCTGGGCTGGACAAGGCTCACCTTCCCATCATTCAAGAACACAGAGGACCAGTACATGTCAAAGCTTCTATGGAGACCACTGGCCTTGCCCACTCATTCCATTTCCTGGAGTGATGTAGCCATTGCATAGGCCATGAGATCATGATCTAAGATAGACATAGATATGATAGACCATGTCGTAGACAAGGCAAAAAACTTTTTTCCTTTCAGTTTTGTCTTTTTTTTTTGCTGAGGCAATTGGGGTTAAGTGACTTGCCCAAGGTTACACAGCAGGAAGTGTTAAGTGTTTGAGGCCAGATTTGAACTCGGGTCCTCCTGACTTTAGGGCTGGTGCTCTACCCACTGCACCAACTAACTGTCCCCAATCCAATATATGTTAAACATGTTCAGTTCCTCTCTATATATTTACACATTTATCTTACTGAACAAAAAAATCAGATCAAAAAGGGGAAAAAGTGAGAAAGAAAGCAAAAAGCAAGCAAACAGCAAGCAAACAGCAACAAAAAAGGTAAAAATATTCTATTGTGGCCCCCATTCAGGCCCCTCGGTGCTCTTTCTGGGGATCATAATCCTGAAGTCATCAGTCCAGCCCTCTCCTCTTATAAATGAGGAAACCAGCCTAGGGGGATTCAGTGGCTTGCCCAGGCCTCTCAGCAGGAGAAAGGCAGGATGCTGGTACTTTTCTTACAGTTCTGTGCTGCCTTCTAGTAGTATTCCTAAACATAATTTAGTGGGGAAATCACCAGACTTGGTCACCAGCACTAAAGAAAGGCGTGGGATTCGTGACGACAATGACATCCACAATCCCTCGCTCTCACCATTCACGAGGGAGGTCCGGGATGGCTGTCTCCTCTCTTGAGTCTGACCTTCCCCATCTGCAAAATGAAGTAGCTGAATTTAACAGTTTGTAGATAATTTAAATAATGAAAATCATTTAGAGCTGGTCCTTCTGGCTCTCAAATTCTGGGGCTCCAGAGCACCTTAAAGTTTATCAGAAATAGCGGAGACAGGGTAGCCCTTTGAATATTAGTTTGGCACTTGTCTAGCAGTTTACACACTTCTGTTGTATTTGTGCTGTGTTTGCACGAGGCTGTTTCTTCAATCTTTCTGTAGATTAGACAACCTGATATTCCATCCAGAAAAGGCCGAGGTGCTCGCCATCCTGGACTGGGAGCTGTCCACCTTGGGAGATCCTCTCTCCGATGTGGCCTATAACTGCATGGCTCACTATTTGCCATCTGATTTTCCTCTCATAAAAGGTAGGAGCTGCCATGAAAGAGGATCAGAAAGCTTCCACTCCCCTTGGAGGTGGGGAATGGCCTCCACTTTGGCAGGAAGGGCTGTGGGAAGGCAGCTTAAGCCATCCGGGAGGGAAGAGTGGGATATTGGTGCGCAAACGTAGACTGCAGAATAGTATTAAAATATCCAGATCTGTTTTCAGTCATTGATTGTCCTGGGGGAAGATAGTGAAAAAGTTCAACTGTGTCTCCAGTAGATTGACTGTAAGCTCTTGGTGGTGCTTCACTTTTGTAGCCCTAACACTTAGAGCACTTAATAAATGCTGATCAATTGACTAATTGATTGATTTGTAACAAATTTCCCTCTTATTTTGTGAAATCTCCATTTTAAGATTTCTAACAAATAGACAAGGCAAAAAACTGTGAAGTCACATGTGCCAGTCTCTCGAATACTGATCACAAGGTAGAGGAACTCAGAATTTGGGCCTTTCCAGCCAGCTTCAGTTTAGGTGAACCTTTAGGAGCCAATTTGGGAATAATACTGAAATAATGTGTGAATTCCTCAAGGGAACTTCAAAACGGGTTTCCAGTGAACAAACCAATTGTGGGGCCATGGGATGCTAGATTTAGGATTGGAAAAGACCTTGGAGTCCAACCCTCTCCTTTTACAGCTGAGGAAACCGAGGCAGAAGAAGGCTCAGAAAATTCTCTCTGCTGTTTCATGGTGCTTCAGGACAGTCTCGGGGTCAGTGATGGCCCTGGCTGTTGATTAACAAACTGCACTTTTTCTTCTTTCAGGCTTGAGTGATTTGGATGTTACTCAGCTAGGAATCCCTACTGCCGAGGAATATTTCAAAATGTATTGCCGTCAAATGGAGATCCCAGCAGCTGAAAACTGGAACTTCTACATGGCCTTCTCCTTCTTCCGAGTGGCTGCCATCCTGCAGGGGGTCTACAAACGCTCTCTCAAAGGTACCCAGACCACATTGCTGGGTGGGAAGCAGGAAAATGGGCAGGGATCTCCGGGAGTCTGTCAGCGCTGGGGGTCGGCAGGACCATGGGGCCAGGCCCTGGGACCCCAGGGGAGCCCCCAGAGGTCTGGGGGAGAGCATGAATGCACTGCCCACTCTTGGCTCTAAAAACAAGCTTTATCCTCCTAAGGAGCCATAGAGGGGAGGAAAGAACGACTGCTGAGCATTCACTGCCTCGGCTTTAGCCTAATGGAAAAGTTCTTTTGCTGGGAGTGTGTCCCTGAGTCACTTCCTCTAAGTGTTAGTATTGTTGCCCACGTTGGCAGGCACTGTCTCTGGGTTCACATTCATCCCTCTGGCGTGCTCATGTGCACCTATGGATTTTTGTGCAGGGTCAGTGGATAAAATCCGAGCCCAGTCACTTAACCCTAGTCTCAGTTCCCTCATCTGTAAACTGGGGACTGTATTAGCACCTGGCTGACAGGGTGTGGTGTTTGCAGAGTGCTCTCTGGTCCTCACAATTAGCCTGATGGAGCAGAGGGGAGCATTTTCATGTCCTTAGAGGAAAAGAAAATCAGGTTTGGAAGAGGTCTGAGGACCCTCTAGGTATTTTTAAAGTATTCTCTCTTGGACTCTGTGGTCTGTCCCAGGGTCCCTTGTAACCCGGGAAAACTTCATCTTCCCCTGTGGGCTCAGGGGATGGAGCAACCCCTTGGGCTCCCTTTCCAGCTGTAGCACTGAACCATGATTGGTCATCTAGCCTCCCTAAGCCCTCATCTGTAAAATGGGATGATTGGACTAGTTAGATCTCTGGTTAGCCATATTCTTTCATCATCATTGATATTACAGTTATCATCAGAGCCTCCTTGAACCTCCATTTCCCAGCAAAGGGCTTGGACTAGATGAGCTCTGAAGGCCCTTCCTGCTCCAGACTCTCATCCCAGCTTTCCCCATTACAAAGGTCTTTGATCTTGCAGACAGTGACCCAGTGAAGGAGCCCGGCTGAGTAGCCACTGTCCCTTCTGGACAGCATGGCTGCAGATAAATGAGAGAGAGAGAGAGAGACAGAGAGTGAGAGTGTGTCTGTGTGTGTGCACATCTGATCTCCAAGACCGCAGATTCAGCTCCTCCATCAGCCTTTGCTGAGGGATTCTGGGACACATCAGGCCCTCCAGCTTTGCAGGGTGGGGAGATTTAGCACATGTGCTCCCCGCTCCCCCTCAAAGACCACTTTGGGGAAAAGCCCTCCAACAGTAGGGGACAGTAGCCATCCATCGGTGCCTTCTGAAGCCCCAGCTTCGCCGGGCAGGGATTAGAATTGATTGGAGTAGGAACAATGGGCTAGAGAGAGTGACTTATTAAGATGGGAGTCTGGGAGGTCTGAAAAAGGGAGGGATCTAATTACAGAGCAACTTTAAGAGGCTCCTTCTTGCCCTCTACTTGGATAAGACTGGATTTGAGAATTAGATTTTTTCCTTAGCTGGATCAAGGGTGTCCTGATATTGATCTAGAAAGGAAGTGACTCCTCCAAGTGCAGGAAGATTTAAGTGATTTTTGGAGAATGAGGCTTCCTGCTGAGGGACTGTAGCATCAACTCCTAATCCAGAGCTGCAGAAACAATGTTAGTGCAGCCAAGAACTCTAGAAGAGCTAGCCATGGGAGGAGATCAATGAACTTAGGAAGGAAGACACAGTCTCTTTAGGATGGGTGGCCCTGGCCAGACACAGGGGAGTGGGGGCATCCAAGAGGAAGGGGGGCGGGCCGTTCTGGGGGTGTCCCAGAGCACCTGGCCTGAACTACCTTCGTGGGTTCAAATCCAGCCTCAGTCACTCAGCAGTTCTGGAACCCTGGGCAAGTCACCTTAACCTGTTTTGCCTCAGTTTCCTCATCTGTAAAATGAGCTGGAGAAGGGAAATGTTTCTGTCCAGAGCACCCAAAATGGGATCCTGGAGTCAGACACGACTGGAAGGACTCAACACCCCCCACAGTAATGGCTAGCTGAAGCAGAGAGTGGCAGGGGGGATGGAGGGGGTGCAGTTGAGCCCCTTCCTGACCCTGCTGGGGTCAATGGAGGAGGAGGAGTGGTTTGGGATCTCTAACCCTTTTTGTCTTGATTTTGGTCAGGTCAGTCGAGTTCAGCAGCTGCAGAGCAAAGTGGGAAACTGGTTGAGTTCATGTCTAACCTGGCGTGGGACTTTGCCGTCAAGGAAGGGTTTCGGATTTTCAAAGGGCTGCCAACCCCGAAGCTGTCGACAAGAGCCTATGGTGTGTGGGCCTCCCGGAGGCCGCCGCTCCTCCCTGGTGGAACGAGATCTCTGGCCACAGCTTCCAAGGCGCCTCAGGCCGCTGCCCCCAAAGGGGTCCTGATTATCTCCCCAGAGGCCCTCCCAGAACCGGTCCGGGAGCTCCATGGCAGGCTGGAAAAATTCATAGAAACCCATGTGTATCCTATTGAACAAGACCTGAGAAATCACCAGATGTCCGAGGCCAGGTGGACGCCGGCTCCACAAATCGAAAAGCTCAAGGTAAATAGGCCTCATTAAGACAATGCCACAATGGTGGCACAATGGTGCCACCTCCTGCCACAATGGTGTGGAATAGTAAAGCATCATTTCTGTGTTCAAGTTGTGTTTGCTGCTCCCTTATTTTCATTTGCAAATATAATCTTCTCCCATCCCTATCCAGAGAGCCCTTCCTTCAGAAGATAAAGAAAAAAGAAGAAAAGGAGTTAAAACTAACTTTTCTCCCGGGGCCACTCTTATTACCCAGGGTTCACTCTTGCGATTTTGCTCTTAACTTCGTTCTGCTTCGTGTTGCCCTGGTCCTGTTCACTTGGCTCTGTGTCAGTTCTTGTACTCCTCAGAATTCTTGGGGCATCTTTCCTTGTGGAGTGGTGCTGCTTCATGTGCCCCCGCCGGCCTGGCCACCCCCAGCCCTGGCGCCTGCGTGGGCCCCGCAGAATGCCCCACAAATATTTTAGTGCATATGGGAGTTTTCATTCGGCTTGCATTTCCACAGTGGGCACATGCCTGGCAGCTGAATCGTGGTGTCTTGTTAGTCAGGTTTTTTAAAAAGCATAATTCCAAATTGTTTTCCAGCATGAAAAGTCTGAGCTTCCACTGAATCCAGATGTTCAGCATCTCCGGCACTTCTGCTCTTTTGGCCGTGCCTGATCTTGAACACCAACAGAATGGTTTCCAGTGATATCAGAGACATTAAATTAATTTGAATCTTTTTCTCTGTGTTTCTGCCTCTCCCTTCTTTCCCTCCTTCTCTCTTTCTCTGCCTCTTTCACATCTTCCCTTTCTTTTTTCTCTCCCTGTCTCTCTCCCTCCCTCTTTTTTCTGTTTTTCTCTTTTCTTCTTGCTCCTCCTCTTCCCCTTCTCTGTTCTTTCCTTTTTGTTTTCCTTCTCTCCTCTGTCTTCCTGTCCTCCCTTTTTTCTTTCTTCTATCAGTCTTTTTTCTTCTTGCTCTTCCTCCTCCCCTTCTCTGTTCTTTCCTCCCTCTTGTTCTCCCTCTCTTCTGTCTCTCTCTCCCTTCCTCTTTTTCTCTCTTCTATCTGTTTTTCTTTCTTCTTGCTCTCCTTCCTCCCCTACTCTGTTCTTTCCTCCCTCTGGTTCTCCCTCTCTCCTGTCTCTTTCTCCCTCCCTCCCCTTTTCTCTCCTCCTCCATCTCTGTTTCTGTCTCTCTTTCCCTCTTGTTCTCCCTGTCTGTCTCTCTCATCCTCCCTCTGTATTTCTCTATCTCTCTATCTCATCTGACAGTTGAGAACCAAGGCCCAGGGCCTCAGCTTCTTGCCTTGTCCATCCTTTTGCAATAGCTTGGATTGCAGGTGGCAATATCAGCTGCTCGAACCTCCTTCCATCAGTGCTGGAGAAGCCATCAGCCCACACACGAAGTCCACACAGCCAGGGACCCTAACAGCGATACTTGGTGCTCTGGGGCTTGGGGACATTCCCCCTCTGAGACCTCCAGGACCAGGGGAGAAGGAGGCACCTCCTGCCTGGACTGAGACCCCGAAGAGGCTTGGGAGTGGGGGGGGTCATCATCCTGACCGCTGGGGGTGCCACGGCGCACAGAGCCCTCCGCCAGCCTTGGCTCTACTGAATGGGATCTTTAGGAGCTGCTGTAGCTGGGGGGGGACAGGGGACCTCAGTTGGCCCCCTCCCCAGCCCCAGCCCCACCCCCATGCACACTCACGTCTCTCCCCTCCCCCCACCCACTGGCCCATCCCCAAAGGCTTGGCGACCTGGGTGGAGATGGATCTTCAGGCCACATTAAGATATCAGGAGGATTTGGGTGTATTAAATGAGGAGCATTTGTGAGGTGCTCACTAGAGGCAGGGAACGGAAGCAGGGCTTACCTTGGTTTATACAGGGCTTTGGAGTCTTCCAAGTTGACAGAAGTCAAGCCTTCTATTTGCTAGTCCCGCAAAGGGGCCGGGCGGGCTCTGTGGAAGGTCCCGGGGGGGCACCAAGTGAGAAAGATCCTGGGGGGCACTATAGAATATCCTGGGGAGATGCCATGGAAGGTCCTGGGGAGGCACTGAGTGTGGAAGGTCCCCAGGGGGACACCAAGTGAGAAAGATCCTGGGGGGTGCTATAGAATATCCTGGGGGGGTGCCATGGATGGTCCCCGGGGGGGGGGTGTCAAGGAAGGTCCTGGAGGGGTACCGAGTGTGGAAGGTCCTGGGGGGGGTGCTATGGAATATCCTGGGGAGATGCAATGGAAGGTCCCCCGGGGGGGTGTCAAGGAAGATCCTGGGGGGGGCACCAAGTGTGGAAGGTCCTGGGGGGGCACTATGGAAGATCCTGAGGGGGATGCCATGGGAGGTCCCAAAGGGATGCTGAGGAAGGTCCTGGGCAGACTTAAAATGGGCACTTGGTACCTCACTCCTCCAAACAGGCGCCCTCTGCCCATTTCTCCATAACCTTTCTTGGCTGCCCGCCCACTTTGCCTGGCAGTGTTGGCTCAGGCCCCCAGGGCTAATTGGCCCACTCTACCAGGGCCAGCCTGGGGAAGTCCAAACCCCCAGCTTTTGGCAAGCTGTGCAGCAAAGGGAAGGTCTCACCAGGAAGGGGCACCTGGGCAAGCACTGGGTAAAGGCTGCCCTCTCCTTCTCGAGGTCCAGGCCATCCTCCGGTTCTGCTGCTAGTTATTACTTAGAGCCTCCTTTTGCTTCCTGGGGACACGGAGTTGAGGTTTAGCGTTTAGCTCAAGCAGGATTTGTCGTCGCCCTCTGCCCTCTGTCCCCCCGTTTCCTTGGGTGGGGGGTCTCTCCTGGGTCTGGGCTGTCAGTCCCTGATGTTCTCTCGTGCCCCTTCTGGATAGGAAAAAGCCAAGTCTGAGGGGCTCTGGAACCTCTTCCTGCCGGTCGAGACTGACCCTGAGCGGAAGTACGGAGCGGGCTTGACCAACCTGGAGTACGCCCACCTGTGTGAGCTCATGGGCAAGTCCCTGTACGCCCCAGAGGTACCTGCTTTTGGTCTGCCTTCAGCCAGCCAGTCAGCAACCATTAAGCTCCCACTCTGTGCCTGGCACTCTCAGACCCTGGGGATGCAGAAGGGGCAGAAGGCAATCCCTGCCCTCAGTGAGCTTGCGGTTCCATGTGAGATGTGACAAAGCAAGTCAGTGAGAGGGGCTGGGGAAGGCTTCCCGTCGGGGCAGAGATGTCAGCTGGGATGGAAGGAAGTCAGGGAAGCTGGGGGTGAGGAGGGAGAGCGCTCCAGACACGGGACAGTCAGAGGCTGCCTGGAGCCGGGGGAGGGAGAGCCGTGTGGGGAGCAAACAGAAGGCCGGTCTCAGGGCCAAAGTACCGGGGAGTGGGGTAGAGAGGGGGGAGAGACCCCCAGCAGCTGTTGCGTGGGTCCAGGTGTGAGGGGCTGTGCCAGGATGCTGGAAGGCTCACTTTAAAGTGGTCCAGCCGGGCGGTTTCGCTGGTTTGTGACTCATTGTCTCGGACACCCCTGAGAGGCCGAGGGCCGGACCCCTGGTTCCAGCTGGCAGAGCCCCAGAGCTCCCCTCCTCCCTTTGGGCCTCTTCCAGCTGGCCAGGGCCGCCTTTTTCTCCTGTGCCCCACGGAGTGCTGAGAGGCAGCTTTTAGAATGTAAACTCCGAGGCAGGGACTGCGCCCTTTTGTCTTATAGTCCCGGTGCCTCATTTCTAGTGGCAGAGCATGGGGCCTGGGAGGGAGGAGGGGGAGGTGGTGGGGCGAGGGAGAGAGAAGGGAGAAGCAGAGCCGGCCCGGGAGCCACGGTCTGCTTGATGCCCGCTGGTCCCGGCCCCATTTTCTGGCCCAGACGGGCAGAAAACCGGCCGCCTCTGACTGAGCGAGCCGTGGGAGTGACCGGGCACGGGCTTTCCTGCCTGCAGATCTTTAACTGCTCTGCTCCAGACACGGGAAACATGGAGCTGCTGGTGAGGTATGGGACCGAGCTGCAGAAGACCCGGTGGCTGCTTCCTTTGCTGGATGGGAAAATCCGCTCGTGCTTTGCGATGACCGAGCCCCAGGTGCGAAGTGGGCGCCTCCCCCCCTTCCCCGAGCCAGGGTCCCCCGTCCGGCCCTGGGCAGGGCGAACTCGAGTCTGCTCCTGTTTAGGTCGCTTCATCGGACGCCACCAATATTGAATCTTCCATCAGAGAGGAGCGCGGGGGCTACGTCGTAAACGGCCACAAGTGGTGGATATCAGGTACCTTTCTGAAAGCTCCTGTCATAGAAGGGCTCAGTCGGCCCTCGCCCAAGCCCTAGTCAGGAGAAATGCAGGGGCTTCAGACCCTCTGTGGGGAGCCCTGGGGCTCCGTCTGCCCCCCACAGGGATGCTCGCTCGCGGGCCCAGAGCCAGCGCCCTTTCCCTAGCATGGGCACCGAGGCCCTGCCACCTTCAGCTGATCTTCTCACTCCCGCAGACCAGGAAGCCCGGGCCCGGCCCCATCTGCCCCCCAAGCCTGGGCACCACTGCTGGCTCTGCCCCTTGGGGGTCTCGGCCACAGGCTCAGCCTCCCCAGGGCCCTCTGGGGAAAACCCCTGGGGTCCGTCCCTCATGGGGACAGAGGGGCCTCCCTGGGGACATGCGGTCTGGCTGGGCTGTTCGCGCCTTTGCTTGTGGCACAGAGCCGGGATGGACTCGGGCGTCTGCCCCCTCTCCCGGCAGGAATCCTGGATCCCCGGTGCCAGCTCTGTGTGTTTATGGGAAAAACAGACCCGCACGCCCCGCGCCACCAGCAGCAGTCTGTCCTGCTGGTTCCCATGGAGACCCCGGGGATCAAGGTCATCAGGCCGCTGAGCGTCTATGGGCTGGAGGACCCTCCAGGTAGGGGCAGGCGCCGGCAGGGATCCGGCCGCAGAGACGGCTTCGGGGCTTCCCAGGCTGCTTGGTGCCCCATGGCTGGTGGGGGGGACACAGCCAGGGACCCTGACAGCGATGCTTGGAGCTCTGGGGCTTGGGGACGTTCCCGCTCTGAGACCTCCAGGACCAGGGGAGAAGGAGGCACCTCCTGCCTGGGCTGAGACCCCGAAGAGGCTTGGGAGTGGGGGGGGGTCATCATCCTGACCACTGGGGGTGCCACGGCGCACAGAGCCCTCCGCCAGCCTTGGCTCTACTGAGTGGGAATCCAGCCTCAGAGCTTCCCAGCTGGTGATGTCAGTGAGCCCCTCCCCCCTATTTGCCTCAGTTTCCTTCACTGTAAAATGGAGAAGGGAATGGCAACTGCTGCAGAATCCCTGGCCAAGGGACAACCCCAAGGGGATCCTGGGTCACAAGGGCATGCACCGGAGTTCTAGATGATCATCATTCATGCCGGTGTTCTTGTCACCATCATGCTTGTGTCACCATCGCTGTGGTTGTCATGAGTAGTGACTGTTTGGGCCCCATCACGACCATCCCCACTGACATCCCCACCGGCGTCCCCGCTGACATCCCCACTGACATCCCCGCTGACATCATCGCCGACATCCCCGCTGACATCCCGATCGCTGATATCATCGCTGACATCCCTGCTGACATCATCACCGACATCCCCACTGACATCCCCGCTGACATCCCCGCTGACATCATCACCGACATCCCTGCTGGCGTCCCTGCTGACATCATCACCGACATCCCCGCTGACATCCCTGCTGACATCCCTGCCGACATCTCCACTGACGTCCCCACTGTTGCGGTTGCTTTTCCCATCACCACTAGCAACTTCACCATCCTGGTTGTCATGAGTAGTGACCATTTCTCTCCTTTACCATCACCACCCTCCTCCTTTTGCCTAGGGGCTTCTCTATGGAATTCACATGCACAGCCCTCCCATTCAGTCCGATCTCAGGTGGGTTTTCACTCATGGCCCCCCTCCTCCATGAGAGAAGGATCTGGCATCGAGGGGACCCCCCAGGAAGGCCCCAGGGCACTACTCATGGCTTCCAAACCTCTGTGTGGGCCTCAGTGTCTTGGATGGTGCAGCTGAGCTGGCCATGGGATGGTGTTCTTGGGTAAAAATGTGCCGCTTTTCCCACCTTCCTGGGCTGGCCGCATGGGGTCTCCCGCTTTCCTGGGCTGTCTCTCCTCTCCGAGGCTCTCCCTGCAGGAGACAGGCCCCTCTCTCCAGGTGCCTCAACAACGGCCGCTTGGTGCCTGGGCAGCTACGGACAGGGCAGTTCTCCCTGCAGCCTCAGTTTCCTCATTTTTTTTATTATAGTAACTTTTTATTGACAGAATCCATGCCAGGGTAATTTTTTTACAACATTATCCCTTGCACTCACTTCTGTTCCGATTTTTCCCTCCCACCCTCCACCTCCTCCCCTAGATGGCAAGCAGTCCTATATATGTTGAATATGTTGTAGTATATCCTAGATACAATGTATGTGTGCAGATCCAAACAGTTTTCTTGTTACACAGGGAGAATTGGATTCAGAAGGTAAAAATAACCCGGGAAGAAAAACAAAAATGCAAACAGTTTACATTCATTTCCCAGTGTTTTTTCTTTGGGTGTAGCTACTTCTGTCCATCATTGATCAATTGAAACTGAATTAGGTCTCTTTGTCAAAGAAATCCACTTCCATCAGATTACATCTTCATACAGTATCGTTGTTCATACAGTATCTTGGTTCTGCTCATTTCACTTAGCATCAGTTCATGTAATTCTCTCCAAGCTTCTCTGTATTCATCTTGCTGGTCATTTCTTACAGAACAATAATACTCCATAACATTCATATACCACAATTTACACAACACATTCTCCAATTGATGGGCATCCACTCAGTTTCCAGCTTCTAGCCACTACAAACAGGGCTGCCACAAACATTTTGTTACATACAGGTCCCTTTCCCTTCTTTAGTATCTCCTTGGGGTATAAGCCCAGTAGAAACACTGCTGGATCAAAGGGTATGCACAGTTTGATAACTTTTTGGGCATAATTCCAGATTGCTCTCCAGAATGGTTGGATCTGTTCACAGCTCCACCAACAATGTATCAGTGTCCCAGTTTTCCCACATCCCCTCCAACACGCATCATTATTTTTTCCTGTCATCTTAGATAATCTGACAGGTGTGTAGTGGTATCTCAGAGTTGTCTTAATTTGCATTTCTCTGATTAATAATGATTTGGAACACTCTTTCATATGAGTGGTAATAATTTCAATTTCATCATCTGAAAATTGTTCATATCCTTTGACCGTTTATCAATTGGAGAATGGCTTGGTTTCTTATAAATTAGAGTCAGCTCTCTATATATTTTGGAAATGAGGCCTTTATCAGAACCTTTAACTGTGAAAATGTTTTCCCAGTTTGTTGCTTCCCTTCTAATCTTGTTTACATTAGTTTTGTTTGTACAGAAGCTTTTTAATTTGATGTAATCAAAATTTTCTATTTTGTGATCAATAATGGTCTCTAGTTCATCTTTAGTCACAAATTTCTTCCTCTTCCACAAGTCTGAGAGAGAAACTATCCTATGTTCCTCCAATTTGTTTATAATCTCGTTCTTTATGTCTAAATCATGGACCCATTTTGATCTTATCTTGGTATACGATGTTAAGTGTGGATCCATGCCTAATTTCTGCCATACTAATTTCCAGTTATCCCAGCAGTTTTTGTCAAATAATGAATTCTTATCCCAAAAGTGAGGATCTTTGGGTTTGTCAAACACTAAATTGCTATAGTTGACTATTCTGTCTTGTGAACCCTAACCTATTCCATGATCAACTAATCTATTTCTTAGCCAATACCAAATGGTTTTGGTGACTGCTGCTTTATAATATAGTTTTAGATCCAGGTACAGCTAGAGCCACCCTTCATTTGATTTTTTTTCATTAATTCTTTTGAGATTCTTGAACTTTTATTATTCCATATGAATTTTGTTGTTATTTTTCTAGATCATTAAAATATTTTTCTTGGAAGTCTGATTGGTATAGCACTAAATAAATAGATTAGTTTAGGGAGTATTGTCATCTTTATTATATTAAACGATAACCTATCCAGGAGCACTTGATATTTTTCAATTGTTTAAGTCTGACTTTATTTGTGTGGAAAGTTTTTTGTAATTTAGCTCATATAATTCCTGACTTTCCTTTGGTAGATAGATTCCCAAATATTTTATGCTGTCGACAGTTATTCTGAATGGAATTTCTCTTTGTATCTCTTGCTGTTGGATTTTGTTGGTGATGTATAAAAATGCTGAGGATTTATGGGGATTTATTTTATAACCTGCAACTTTGCTAAAGTTATGGATTATTTCTAATAGCTTTTTTGTAGAATCTCCAGGGTTCTCTAAGTATACCATCTGCAAAGAGTGATAGTTTGGTTTCCTCACTGCCTATTCTGATTCCTTTAATCTCTTTCTCGACTCTTATTGCTGAGGCTAGTGTTTCTAATACAATATTGAATAATAATGGTGACAGTGGGCAACCTTGCTTCACTCCAGATCTTACTGGGAAAGATTCCAGTTTTTCCCCATTGCATATGATGCTTACTGATGGTTTTAAATATATGCTCCTGACTATTTTAAGAAAAAGTCCATTTATTCCTGTACTCTCAAGTGTTTTTATTAGGAATGGATGTTGGATTTTATCAAATGCTTTTTCTGCATCTATTGAGATGATCATATGGTTTTTGTTAGTTTGCTTATTGATATAGTCAATTATGCTAATAGTTTTCCTAATATTGAACCAGCCCTGCATTCCTGGTATAAATCCTACTTGATCATAGTGTATTATCCTGTGAATGATTTTCTGGAATCTTTTTGCTAATATTTTATTTAAGATTTTAGCATCGATATTCATTAGAGAGATTGGTCTATAATTTTCTTTCTCTGTTTTCAGCCTACCTGGTTTAGGTATCAGTACCATGTCTGCGTCGTAAAAGGAGTTTGGTAGGACTCCTTCAGTCCCTATTTTTTCAAATAGTTTATATAGCATTGGGGTTAATTGTTCTTTAAATGTTTGGTAGAATTCACATGTAAATCCATCTGGTCCTGAGGATTTTTTCTTAGGGAGTTGGTTAATAGCTTGTTCTATTTCTTTTTCTAAGATGGGATTGTTTAGGATATTTACTTCTTCCTCTGTTAATCTGGGCAAGCTATATTTTTGAAGGTATTCTTCCATTTCATTTAAGTTGTCGAATTTATTGCCATAAAGTTGGGCAAAGTATTCCTAATTATTGCTCTAATTTCCTTTTCATTAGTGGCGAGTTCTCCCTTTTCATTTTTAAGACTAACAATTTGATTTTCCTCTTTCCTTTTTTTAATCAGATTTACTAAGGGTTTGTCTATTTTGTTGGTTTTTTCATAGAACCAACTCTTAGTTTTATTAATTAGTTCAATAGTTTTTTTACTTTCAATTTTATTGATCTCTCCTTTTATTTTTAGAATTTCAAGTTTAGTGTTTGACTGGGGGTTTTTAATTTGTTCCTTTTCTAGCATTTTTAGTTGTAAGTCAGTTTCCTCATTTGAAAGACAAAGGGGTTAGATCGGGGCTCTGGTCCCTTGTATCCCAAGTCTGCTTGCGGGACCCTCTGATCCTAACCAGACTCACTTGGGGACATTGGCCGCCTGGTTCAGTTTGGGACTTGAGCTAGAAGCAGGATTGACCCTCCCTGAGGCAGGCAAAGCCAGGAGAGAAAGCTGGGGGGGGGGGGGAACGTAGCAGCAGCTGTGGGGAATTGCGTCCCACTGCGGGCTCTGCCTGGGGCCTGATGGGGTTCGCTCGCCCTCCGCAGGCGGCCACGGGGAGGTCCTGTTCGAGAACGTGTGGGTGCCTAAGGACCACCTGGTGCTGGGCCCCGGCCGCGGCTTTGAGATCGCCCAGGGCAGGCTCGGCCCGGGCAGGATCCACCACTGCATGCGCCTGATCGGGTACTCGGAGAGAACACTGGCCCTCATGAAGGAGCGGGTGAGTGGGTGCCTCCGTCTGCGGCGGGTCCCGGGTTAAGAGCGAGAGTCTCCTGGCCGGTTCCCCGAGAATTAGTGGGGGAAGTGGGGGACCCTCACCAGGAAAAGCAGGGAGGTTTCCGAGGCCCAGCTTCCCCCTGGATGCCGGGCTGATGGTGGATGCTGAAGGCAGAGGGACATGCCCCATTCCCCTCCCTTTCTGCCCCATTGGATTGGAGCCCCCAGGAAGGCCGTGCAGCCCTTGTCCCAGCACCCAGGGCATGTGGCCCTCTCCCAGATCCCCCCACACACCATTGGGCCCAGAGCCAGGGACCACAAATTCCTCCTTCACTGCCCGTTGGGAGCCTGAAGCCAAAGGGTGAGCTCTTGGCCAAGCCCGGAGCTCTTTAGCTGGACAGCCTGGGTCTCAGGGTGGCGACCAGGGAGCCTTTCTGAGGGTTTGTGCAAAGTGGATGTCCAATGCCTGGTTTCCCCCCCGCCCCGGCTGCCGCCCAGCCACCCCCACCCCCCAGCTGCTGCCAGGCTCCCCCCGCAGCCACCCCCCCCCCCTGCAGCCTCTCCCCGCAGCCTCCTCGCCCTCTGCCCCTCCGAGCCTCCCTTCAGGCCTCCACTCTGGGGTCGCAGGTGAAGTCCCGAGTGGCCTTTGGGAAGCCGCTGGTGGAGCAGGGGACGATCCTGGCCGACATCGCCAAGTCACGGGCCGACATCGACCAGGCCCGGCTGCTGGTGCTGAAAGCAGCGCACCTCATGGACGTGGCGGGGAACAAGGTGCGCGCTCCCGGCGGGGCCTCTCAGGGGGCTGGGACGTGGGGGCCGGGGACAGGGATCCACCTCTGGAAGCCGAGAGCCCTCTGACCTTAGAGCTTTGGGGTGAATCTTGGCGTTTGTGGGACACTTGGCACAGAAAGGCCCCGTTCACCCATAGAAGAAGGGAGGGGTGGTTAGTCAGCAGTGGTCCTCCAAAAGCTCTGGGGGTCTCAGTGAACCCCAAGCTCCACATGAGTCAGTGTGGTGATGGGTGGCTAAGAAGGAGGGGGTGCATTGCCAGGGGCCCGGCAGGGGGAGCAGAGCCCACCATCCCCCACCTTTCTCAGACCGCCCTTGTGGCTGTAGGGAGCCCCAGAAAGGCCCGTCCTGCCCCTCCCTGCCCGGGCCTGGCGCTTCTAGCTGCGCCTCTCCGCTTTCCAAGGCTCTGCTCCCTGGCGCTCATGCTCCATCCTCCGCTTCCTTTGGCTTCCCCAGGCAGCCGCTTTAGACATCGCCATGATCAAGATGGTGGCTCCCACCATGGCCCTGCGAGTGATTGACCGCGCCATTCAGGCGAGTGTGGTGTGTGGGGATGGGTGTGGGGCTTTCAAAGGAAAAGGAAGGAAGGTCTGGTTTTTCCCCCTTAGTCACCCTCCCCCAAACCATAAGGACGGAGCCCTAACTCAGGGACTTGGAGGCTCCCCTCCCGAGAGGAGTGTCCCCTTCTAGGATGTGGGGCCTTCCAGGCCCCAGGCTCCCCCAGAGTCCCCGGCGCCCCTCAGCCTGAGCAGGGGCTCAGTGACCCCTCACTGTGGGGCTGCTTAGTGCCTGCCACGCTGGGGCCCCTCCACGGCCCGCCCTGCCCGGCCTCAGTCCCAGAACTTATCCCTGTGGGATTCCCCGGCGCTGAATCCGGCCTCTCGGGGCTGGGCCCGGGGTGGTTCTGCTTGGCGCTGCCCCCTGTGTGACCTGGGAAGGCCATTGGCCACTAGCCCTCAGCTTGCTCCTCTGTCCGAAGCCTGACCCCAAGCGGCCCCCAGGCCCCTCTCACCTCCCGCTCTGGGCGTTTCAGGCCTTCGGAGCTGCAGGACTGAACAGCGACTCCCCCCTGGCCCAGTTCTTCTCCTGGGCCAGGGCGCTCCGGCTTGCAGACGGCCCCGACGAGGTCCACCGGGCCACGGTGGCGAGGATGGAGCTGAAGCGCTAGGCTCTGTCGCCCTCATGGCCCCCGCAGCGGCCGCACCACGGTGGGAGGAACCGGGGAGCTTGGGGGGGGAACTCAGAATCCGGGACTCAGGGGGCACCACTTTCATTGTAGTAGATGCTGGCAACGATCTCTGGGTCTTTTACCCAGGAAGCCCGGGGTCTGATGATGGGGGAGAGCCTGGCCCTCCCTGGCCCCCTGCAGAGGCCTTAAAGCCTGCCTTGGGCCTCTGAGGGCCGGTCAGTGGGCGTGGTGGGCACAGACCCCAGGACTGGCCGGGAAGGCAGAGGGGGCTGGCAGAGGGAGCCAGCTTTGCTCAGCAGTGCCCTCCTCTGCCCCCAAGGAATGCCCCATGCTTGGGAGAGCATGGGCAGAGTGTCCAGGGGGCCGGAGGGGCCGTTCCTGCCAGCCCCCGCTTAGCTGCCACAGCTCCCTAGGGGAGGCCAAATCGTGTGCTCCCAGACAAAATGGAAAGTGGATCTAAAAAATTAGGGAAAAATCACACGGTTTTGGGGTGCATTTGGGAACATGAAAGATGTTCAGAATAAAGCATTTTAATTTGGTCTGGCCTCTGCATCCGTGCCTCAATTATGGCCACTCACGCCTCCGGGGCCCTGGCCCTTTTCCATCGCTCCAGCCTCCACCCATCCCTTCAGAGAGCCTGCCCGAGGAGCTAAGCCCCGAACCCCAAAATCAAAAAATCAAAAATTTCTTTTTCCATCTTATTTTACAGATGAGGAAACCGAGGCACACCAGGTGAAGTGACCAGTCCAGGGCTAGTCAGTGTCTGAGGGCAGATTTTAACTCAGGCCTCCAGCCTCAGGCTCTGTCCCCTGCGCCACCCAACTTCCCCAGTGTTCACAATAAGTGCCCTCCGAGAAGCGATTGTTTTTTGGCACATGAGGGATTATATATTTATAGACAAGAACCTTCCAGCAGCCCCGGGTTCTTAGGAGCTAGGATGAATATCTTAGGAGCTAGGCCCACTCTCTGGGCCTCCGTTTCCTCATTTGTAAAACTGGGCTAACAATGCTTGTGCCGCTGCTCCTGAACCTCAGTGCTTTTGCTTGCTTTAAACTCAACACTTGACCACGGAAGGAATCGAGTGGAGAACTTCCCATCTGGCAAGTCGCTTCCCCCACAGAGATCTCATCCCATTGAGAATTCAGAGCTCGTGTTGGAGGTTGTAGAAGCTCCCAATCTCATTTTACAGATTAGGAAGCAAACATTTAGGGATTAGCTGCATAAACTAGCATTTGCAAAGTCTTTACATAATTTGTAAAGCTTTTGCAAAGTGCCAGGTGCGGTTATCTCCATTTTATAGATAAGAAAACTGAAGTAAAAGAAAGCAAGTTGTTGGCCTGCAACTAATAGCTAATAAGCTTGAGAGGCAGAGTTCAAATCTAAGTTTTCCAGACACCAAGTCCAGCCCTCTATCTCCCTGACCCACTGTTTTTAGAGGGAAAAACAAAACAAAAGAGTATTCGGTTGAAATGATGAGATTATTCACCTCTGGGCAGAAAATGAAAATGTTTTCCTTAGTCCACTTTTTGGAAGCCATGAATCTCTCCCAGAGTTATATGATAAACTAGGCCCTTTGAGGTGAGGTGGAGCCTTGGGGACCCTAGGACGCAAATGGGGAGCAGCTCCCCCTTTGTGGAAGCAGGAAGGGGGAGACTTTGGTCCCTTATTCACAAAGCCTGACTGAGAGACCCTGTAAAACTGTCAAATGGGAACCGCCGTGGCACTTACCCACGCAGGGGATGATAACAGGATGATAGTTTTTGTAAACACAAAACTTTGGCACACAGTAGGCACTCAATAAATGTTCATTCCCTTCCCTTCCTTCTCATGAGCCGAGTCCAGCTTGAAGAAGTCTTAAGGAGATTTGATAGTTGCCTTTATATATCTGAAGTCTATGCTATGGAAAAAGAGTTGTTTGAACATGGAATCAGTCATTTAGCTAGTAAACATTTATTAAGCACCTATCATGAGCCTTATGGGCTGTAAAACTCCAATTTGTGACAAAAGTCACCAAGAACTCCACGCATGATTGATCAATTTATTATGGTGTCGGGGGAGTCCCTAATTCATTGGATCCAAGACTGCCCATCCACCTTGGATGCTGGCTATTTTTATTTTACTTATTTTTGCTGAGGCCATTGGGGTTAAGTGACTTGCCCAGGATCACACAGCTAGGAAGTGTTAAGTGTCTGAGACCAGATTTGAACTTGGGTCCTCCTGACTTTAGGGCTGGTGCTCTATCCATTGAGCCACTTAGCTGCCCCAGTGCTGGCTATTTTTATACATACAAAAGCACTAAAAAGTGGAAGGAGAAATTATAATTCACTGATAGTCAATTCCCAAAGTGGAAATCAGTTAAAGAAAATGTCCATCAGTCATAGCGACCTTCAGCTCCCCTTCCTCTCAGCTGGTGCTTTCTAACACTCCTAAGACTCAATAATACGGAAACCTTCAACAAAGCCTTGAAGCCTTCTCCAAGTCATGAGATCCTATGGTTTAACCCCCAGGATCGAGTTCTAGAAAGTTGTGGATTTAAAGCCAAGGTCACTAGGGAATGGATAGTCGGGATTCTCAGGAGGTTTTGTACCAACAAGTGAACCTTATTGTAGAACACAGCAGAGGCAGTGAAAGGCGGCAATTACAGGCTCATGACATTTCTAATTAATGTGAAGTTACTGATAAATACAACTAACCAATGCATAGCGGATTAATCATAACTCCTGTTATTAGGTAACTATTCTGCATAATTCATAAAAACAATCCCCGTAGCCTTCCAATCCCAATAAACCGAGTAAATGCTAATTAATTTCAGTAGAAGCATCATGGGAACGGCCAGAGTCAGGCATGATGCTAAGCTCTGAGGATACAAAGCAAAGGACTGTTTCTGGGACCTGAGCGCGGAAGGAGGGAGGCAGGATGGGAACAGCTACAGAGAACCTAGCTCCAGACAGAATCAATAGGAACTAATTAGCGGAGAAGGCACTTGGGTTAGGAGGGACTGGAACAGGGTACTTGGAAAAAGTGGGACTTAAAGGAAGGCAAGAGGCAGAGATGAGGAGGGAGCCAATGAGAGAGTCTCTGAGGTAGGATTAAAATCCAGCAAGGGAGACGGAGATAGAGAAGCAGAAGAGGGGGTCATGAAAACTTAGAAAGAAGAGAACACCAAAGGAAAGAGTGGTTGACCAGTAAAAGGCTGCAGAGAGCACGAAAAATGAGACTTGAGAAAAGGCCATTGGATTTGGCTATTAAGGGATTATTGGCTTGGAGAGAGCAAGTTTTGGTTGACTGATGAGATATAATAATGATAATGAGAGGAAATGGAGGGGCAGCCAGTTGGCCCAGTGGATAGAGCACCAGCCCTGAAGTCGGGAGGACCTGACTTCAAATCTGACCTCAGATACTTAACACTTCCTGGCTGTGTGACCTTGGACAAGTTACTTAACCCCAATTGCCTCAGAAAAACAACAACGAAAAAACAAAAAATGTAATTAAAATAATGAGACAGATTTGATGGGGCTTATTCTTGGGAGGAGCAGCTAGGTGGCAGTACATTAGAATGTGGTGTCAGTCCTATCCCAGCTACTTTTTAGCTACTCAGGTCATTTAGTCTCAGTTTCCTCATCTATTAAATGGGGGTAAATAGTAGCACCTACCTCCCAGGGTGGTTATGAACATCCAGTGAAATCACATTTGTAAATAACACATTTAGAGTGATTTTCTAACATGGAGTGCTAGGAAAATATTGATTATTATAATTTTCAGCCTACATCATTAGGGATCAATGAAGGAATTTACCTAGTCATGGTTAATTCAGTTTCTTTTTTATTTATTTATTTATTTTTTTATTTTATTTTATTTTTATATTTGGAGGATTGATTGAAGAGAAAATGAGCAGATTGTCTTTCTTGCTAATAAAGCCATGACATAACTCAAATAACCTGGAAGGAACACGGTACTAAGTAAATATTTGCAAGAATACCAAGGCAGTTTGAGAAAAAGGAAAACAAAGCCAATCCATATATATTTCCTTGGGGCTTAGAAAGTTTCCATACTTAACCTCTGCAAAATTGTCAGTGTTTTACATTGCTCTCTGACTTTTACTTCTCCCTAAGAGAAGGTTGAGTGAGACTTATACTTCTCCCTGTTCATTAGGAATGCATGAATCTTAATGAAGATTGAGAGTGAGGCTCAGTCTGGTCATAAATGGGCTCAACTAGCTTGATTCCAAAATTTAGAACATTTCACTTCCAATCTTTTTTTTTTTTTAATTATTAAAGCTTTTTATTTTTCAAAACATATGTGTGGACAATCGTTCAACGTTAACAAGACCTTGTGTTCCAATTCCCCTGCCCCCCTATCCCCACTTCCTCCCTGAGATGGCAAGTAGTCCAATATATGTTAAGCATGGTAAGAATATATGTTAAATCCACTATATGCATATATATTTATACAATCATCTTGCTGCACAAGAAAAGCCAAATCAAACGAGAAAAAAAATGAGACACAAAATAAAATGCAAGCAAACAACAACAAAAATGAATCTGTTTTCACTTCCAATCTTACTTGCCTGGGCCTGTCCCTACCTATATTGGGCAAAAGAACAGAATGTGATCCCGGAGTACCATGAAACTTTTGTCCTTATTGTTATTTTACATCCCATCCAGAGACAACTGGAGGATAAAGGGATGAGAGGGCTGAATTTAAGGTCAGGAAGACCAGGATTCAAAACCTGCTTTTGACATTGACTTACCTGTGTGAACTTGAGTAATTCCCAAAGACCTCTCTGAACCTCAGACAGGCTTCCATCTGCCTTGGTCATGAGAATTTTCCCACCGGAAATTCCCACACTGATCTGATCTCAGATTCTTGCCTAATGGTTGCCTTGTCCAACATCTCTAAGATTCCATTGAAGAATCCCTCCTGTCCATACCCCATTTCCCGACTTTCAGCTCTAGAAGGCTCCAACAGCAGCTCCTGAGGTGTGGCTTGAATGGCCCTACTTAAGCATGTCAATTCTTGCTTCCCAAGAGCCACCTCCCGATGACAAATGTGTCTTCTGCTCCTGAAGCGCCAGCTAGTGTAGTGGATAAAACAAAAAGACCTGGATTCCATGGCCTCAGACACGTATCAGTTATATAAACTTGGGCAAGTCATTTAACTTCTGTTTGCCTCAGTTTTTTCATCTGTAAAATGAGGATTGTAATAGCATAGATCTCCTAGGATTGTTCTGAGGGTCATATTTGTCACTTAATAGTATTTTATTTTTTCCAATTACATGTAAAGATAGTTTTCAACACTCATCTTTTTAAGATGTTGAGTCCCAAATCTTCCCCCCCTCTTTCCCTCCCCAGAAAATAGGCAATCTGATATAGGCTATACATGTATCATAACGTTAAATATATTTCCACATTAATCGTGTTATGAAAGAAGAACCAGAACAAAAGGGAAAAACGAGGAGAAAAATTTAAAAAAACATAGGATGCTTCAATCTGCTTTCAGATTCCACACTTGGTTCTCTGGACGTGGCCTGAATTTTCCATCACTTTGTCTTTGGGAATGGTCTTGGATCACTGCATTGCTAAGTCTATCATAGCTGATCATCACACAAGGTCATTGTTACTGTGAAATATTTGTAAAGTGCTTATAGCACAGTGCAGCAAATGGGGCCTCTAGATGGCACCATAGTGCCCAGAGCTCCACACCTGGATTCAGGTAGGCTCGTCTACCTGAGCTCAAATCCCACCTCAGACACTCCCTAGGTAAACCTGGGTAAATCATTTAGCCTTATTTGCCTCAGTTTTCTCACCTGTAAAATAAACCGGTCAGGGAAATGGCAAACCACTCCAGTTTCTTTGCCAAGAAAATCTTAAAAGGGGTCAAAGAGAGTGGGATAACATCATTCTTATTTACCTGTAGGACGTTGGGTAAGTTATTGTAGCACAAGGCAGCTAGATGCCAGGGAAAATAATGTTAGATTTGGAGTCAAGAAGACCAGAGTTCAGATTCTGCTGGAGACACTGGAGACCCTGATCAGGTCATTTGACTTATTATATAAATATGTATACATATATTGGATTTAACATGTATTTTAACATATTTAACATATTTTAGACTACCTGCCATCTGGGGGAAGGGGTGGGGGGAAGGAGCAGAAAAGTTGGAACAAAAGGATTTGTAATTGTCAATGCTGAAAAATTATGTCTTGTAAATAAAACGCTATAATAATAAAAATCTTCTCTCTGAGTTGTCTGAGAGATTTGGGGTAGATTTGCAGCTTAGGCTTGCTCCAAGTTTTACCTAGAAGTTTTGTTTCATGTAATGCCTTAGCCAGCTGCTTTATTTCTTATTTACAAAATAGGAATAATAATGGCACCTCCCTCACAGGATTATTGGAAGGACCACAGGAGATAACATATAAAAAGAGCTTTGCAAATATTAACATGCTATCTGAGGCTAATCAAATTTAGTCTCATTTTCCTTATCTATAAAATGTTGAAAATGACTTCTCCTGGCCCAGAGCCTGGCATACAGAGGGCACTTGATAAATGTGATTGATTTACTGACTCTGATCTGCTATTTCCTTTTCCAGTCTGTTTTATCAGAGAGAAAATTGAAATAAATAGACTTAAGTGACTTGCCCAGGGTCACCCAGCTAGTAAATATCTGGGGTGGGATTTGCAGTCATGAAGATGAGCCTTTCTGATTCCAGGTCTGGCTCTTTATGCACTATGAAGCTACCCAGCTGCCCCACTTGCGGCATAATAGGCATTTAATAAATCCTATTGGCTTGATTTTCAGCTCCAAGCCTGTGGGGCATCAGCTGGAAGCGAAAGCCATCAGCCATTTGGTTCCATACAGTTCTGAAAGATAGAATTGGATTTGCTGAGTTCCAGGCATCTTGCTAGGCTGGGTTCCCAAAAATAACATCTGGGTGTGAGTCCGAGAAACCGACTCTAATGCGGTCTCACAAAGACTGCCTTGTGCCCATAATCACTGGTCGACTTCTTCCTCTTCAGAGTGCAAATAACCGTGGCAGCTGGGCAAGGCATTTCATGAATCAGAACATCTAGGTAAAGCTTGGAGCCAGCCTAAGCTGCAAAGCCTACCCCAAATATCTCAGACAACTCAGAGAGAAGATTTTTATTATTATAGCTTTTTATTTACAAACATATGCATGGGGTAATTTTTCAGCATTGACAATTGGAAAAGATTTTGTTCCAACTTTTCCTCTCCTTCCCCCTCCCCTAGATAGCAGGTAGTCCAATACATGTTAAATATGTTAAAGTATATGTTAAATCCAATATATGTATACATATTTATTCAGTTATCTTGGTGCACTAGAAAAATTGGATCTAGAAAGGAAAAAAAAAGCTGAGAAGGAAAACAAAATGCAAACAAACAATAACAGAAAGAGTGAAAATGGTCTGTTGTGATCCACACTCATTTCCCACAGTCCTCTCTCACTCTCTCAGAGAGATTAATAAATCAGCTCTTCAGAATCCTCCTCTATGCTTCCAAAATGTAAAAAAAATTCTGAACAAAAAGAATAGAGAGAGAATCATGATTCAAATCATGGAACTTTAGGGTTGAAAGTGTTCTGGATGAAATGTGAAGAAGACCTAGATTCAAGTAGCTGTGTGGTCTGACCTCAATTTCTTCATCTGTAAATGGGAATAACATACCCCTCAAGGAGATTATGAATATCAGATACTATCATGCTTCAAAATGTTTTATAGAAATATAAGTTATTATACAAACATAAAATAAAAATATCAGTTTGTATTACTATTCTCTTCTCCCTGTTTTAAACTCATTAGGAACTCCCCAGAGACCTTGGGGAAGACTTTTGTTATTTCCTTTTTCTGATGAGATAAATTTGAGCAACAAAGAGAAACAAAAAGGTGCCAAACCAGATTAAAATGGCAAGTATCCCCAAGCCAAAGACTGGAGATAACATAATAGAATAAATAAACTGTTAAGGATTCAAGGCTCTATCCCATAATACTCCTTCTATCCAACTTATGAAAATCAGCTGCTTGACAGAGGAGGAGGAGAAGCTGGCAGGAAGCTGATTGTAAGTAGCATTTTTGTTCTGTGCCAGCCTGGAGATAAAATTTGGGTGGAGTATTTGGACTAATAATAGCAGCTGTATTTTCACAATATTTTAAAAGCTTATCCAGAGATTCCCTCAACCAACAACCCAGCTTTGTTGCATTCGATTTATGAAGTCTTGTTATTACTTAATAATTTTCTTAATTAAATTTAATTAATTTCTTAATAAAATTCTTAATAATTTTCAGTTGTATTAATTCTTTGTGACTCCATGTGGAGTTTTCTGAGCAAATTCACTTGCCTTTTTCTTCTCCAGTTCATTTTATAGATGAGGAAACTGAGGCAAAGAGTGATGTGACTTGCCCAGGAGCACACAGCTAGTGAGTATCTGAAGACAAATTTGAATTTAAGTCTTTCTGCTTCCACATCCCAGCATTCTCTCCACTTAGGCATGTCAATTTCCTTAGGGATGTCCATTTTATTAGGTAAGTCAGTTTCCTTAGGGATGTCCCTTTTATTAGGTAAGTCAGTTTCTTTAGGGATGTCCCTTTTATTAGGCAAGTCAGTTTCCTTAGGGATGTCAGTTTTATTAGGTAAGTCAGTTTCCTTAGGATATTAGTTTCCTTAGACAAGTGAGTGAGTGTTCTTCCATGGGCTTCACCTCTCTTAGACAAAAATGAAAAGTTTGGACTATATCCGAGGTGTCAAACATACCTCTGTGTGGTGGGTGGGGGCATGGGGCCACAACACTCCAGAGTGCTCCCAAACCAGATTAAAATGTAACTGGAAGATATTTAATAAAATAAATAAATGTAATGTCCAGACTTGCTTTCTGGAGGATCTCTCTTGAGTCTGCTTATTTCAAATTCTCTTAGCCCTTATATACCTTAGTTAACAGTGATTCTCAAAGTCTGGTCCTGGGAATCTCTGAAATCCTTTCAGAGAGTCTACAAATTCATAATTAGTTTTTATTTTTAATGTGATCAATATAACTATAAACCACATAAAAACTCTTTGGACAGGTCCTCAATCATTTTTAATAGGATAAAGATATTGAGAACAAAAGTTTGAGGTCCACTGCCTTAGTACAATTACATCATTACAGTCTACTGAGCATATGTCAATTGTAGAACCCTTACATCACCATGGTAAGTACTAAGTATCTGTGAACTAGAGAACCATCCTCTCATCAGTTCCACTGAGTTAACACCTTGTTGTAAGTATCCTTATTTCAAGTATACTTCTCCAGAGTTCACGCCCTTTACAAATAAAAATATAATAAAGATTAGATATTAGATTTTAAAACTGAGTTAATATGTGCCTCACAGGAATTTATGGTTTATATGAGTTTGACACCACTTGACAACACGTCTATACTCAACATATACTCTAGTTGGCTGAACTCCCTCCTAACAATAAATCTGGAATTCTATAAAGCAGGCAGCACAAGAAATAATTTCATCTATTATTATTGGTTAGGTCCCCAGAGAAAGATTGAAGGTCTCTCTCATTCATGGTTCTAAAGGTAACCCTGTGGAAGTATACATTTTCAATATTGTTGCTCCTGAGCCCCCACTGGTATGTTCCCTATTAGTAAAGAGCCAGCCAGCTAATTAGCTTTTACAAAATGTATTTACCAAGAACACATATCTGGTACAAGCATTGCACCCAAACTTGGTGTGCACTTCCCCCTTTACACACACAAGATTCATGAGATGAGTGGGCTCAGTACAAAGTTAAGTGTGGCAAACATGTAAGGAGCACTTGTGATAAAAGGGTCCTTCTTAATTCCTAATCCAGGGAGCGATGATCTGGAATAAGCCAAGGCATATCTATGTATGTTTCAAGGACTAGCCCTCATAGATCAAGATACCTCAATCTTTTTAACTCACCAAGTTGCCCTTAAGGGTAGCTCCTCACAGACTGGGCAGCCTAGCTGGGCTCTGTTCCTTTGCTGAGTCCAAACCCAGCATTTATAAGGGGTCCCTTTCCCTGAACCCATCTTTCCTCAATTTACAATCATTCCACTTCCACTGTACTTAGTTCAACCATTGTCAGTTCCTGCTACCAAGGCCATTCACTTCTGATGTCCCAAATCACAGGATCACCTATACATTTACATCTTTAAATACCCATTTGCTTAAGAGCAGAAAAATAAACCCAAGATTCAGAGGCAGTTTTATATTCACAGCTAGGTGAAAGATAAGGCTGCTGTTCCTCTCTTACAGCTGCAAAACCATGAGATCAATAAAGGAGTCCCTTTTATATTCTCATTCAGTTCCAGCTCAGCAACTTCTGAGTCACCAGTTCTTCTGGTTCTATTAGAAAACTTTTCAGCATCATACAACATCGGCCCCTTAGTCATAAATGGCCCAAAACAGACTGACTGCAAGTTTCTACAAAGTCACTTAGATATGAACCAAACAAAGAATACTTTTGTGTGCTTCAAGGACTCACTCTCAAGGCCCCGATAACTTAAGAATTATTAGCATCATTTTACAGAGAAAGAAATTTAGTTGAATAAGTAGCAGTCTTATCTAAACCACCTGAAAAGTACAGGGGGAAAATGAGTGATATTGGAGTCAGTGGATCTATGTCTAAATATTGTCTCTAACCGTAGACCTTGAACAACCTTGCTGGGTCTCAGTTTCCTCAATAGGAAGAAAAAGAAGTTGTTGATTGATTTAGGAAGTGCTGCTGCCATAGTAAAGTAGGAAAGCTATAAAAAAACAAACAAAAAACCAAAAAACCTCTCCTATCTGTAGGAAACTGGAACTGTTACTTGTTCCTCTTAATGCCTTTCCTCTGTTGATTATCTCCAGATTTATCCTGTAGATTTATATAGATGGTGAGTCCCTGGAGGAGCAGAAACTGTATTTGCCTTTTTTTTTGTATCCCCATCATCTAGATCAATGGCTGGCAGTGCTTAATAAATGTGCGCCCACCTATTTACTTGACTTAGGTATATCTATATCTGTATATATAGTTGCTGTTGTTGTGCCCTTTAGGGGCAGCCATCCGTGCTGCTGGGTGGGACTAGGGGCGGCAGGGAATGGAAAAGGATTTTTCCCCACTTTTGCTGGAAATTCGTGGGAGAGGCTGCCTGAGGCACAAGGAACCCCTCAAATGAGGAGATTAGTCTTTTCTATGGCTCCAACTCACTTGCCAGTCATAACCCCTTCTCCCCCCAGGCACAGGGAGAACAACCAAAAGATGCTGGTCATGAATGATCTTTAGCAAGGGCCCAGCTCACATATCTTACCAGAAGGGTTCAAAGTCCTCTCCTGGCTGGGAATTACTCTACTCCAAGATCACTCCTCTAATTAACTCAACGGCCTTGGGGGAGCACACCTGTCTGGGCGCGTTTTCTGTAAGATGAGGAGTTTGGACTCCCTTCTCTTCCTGATGTTTTGCCTGCTAAGGCCCAACCCAGTCCTGTCAATTTACATTTTGAGGTCTCATCAGCTCTGATGTTCTGAGGCGCCTCAGAGAGCCGACAATCTATTCTCAGAAGTCCCTGCAACACAGACATTCTGTGGCTCCTGCGTCCTCTGTCCCAGTGTTAACATTCCAAAATGCACACGGCAAAAGTCAGGCCCAAGAATGAAATTCTGGATGCCCATCAATTGTGGAAGGATTGACCAAGTCGTGAGATGTGATTACTAGAATATCATTATGCTGAAAGAAATGAGCAGGATCCTTTCAGAAAAATCTGGACTTAGATGAACTGATCAGAGTGAAGTGAGCAGAACCAGAATGTTGTACACAGTAACAGCAGTATTGTACGATGAACAACTGTGATTGATTTAACTATTCTCAGTAAAATAATCCAAGATGATCCCAAAGGACTAATAATGAAGCATGCTGTCCTCCTCCAGGAAATGGCATCTGAATACAGCCTGAAGAGTCAGTCTTTCTTTCTTTCTTTCTTTCTTTCTTTCTTTCTTTCTTTCTTTCTTTCTTTCTTTCTTTCTCTTTCTCTCTTTCTTTCTTTCTTTCTTTCTTTCTCTTTCTCTCTTTCTTTCTTTCTTTCTTTCCTTCCTTCCTTCCTTCCTTCCTTCCTTCCTTCCTTCCTTCCTTCCTTCCTTCTTTCCTTCTTTCCTTCCCTTCTTTCCTTCTTCCTTCCTTCCTTCCTTCCTTCCTTCCTTCCTTCCTTCCTTCCTTCCTTCCTTCCTTCCTTCCTTCCTTCCTTTCTCTCCCTCTCTCTTCTTTCCTTCCTTCCTTCCATGACTTTCCTTCTACAAAATGACTAATAAAGAATTTTTTAAAAATAAGATTACATACATATAACCCATATTGGATTATTTACTGTCTCAGGGAGAGGGAAGGTGAGAGAGGAAAGTATAGAATTTGGAACTCAAAACGTAAAGAAAATTTAAATTGTTTTTATATGTAATTTGAGTAAAAATAAATATTATTTTAAAAAATGAATGAAGTAAAAAACTTTCAAAAATTAAAAAAAGAATGAAATTCTGAAGACACAAACAGAAAAAAAATTCCTAGAAAGGGAAAAAAAGGAATTATCTATTATCCAATAGAATTTAAACTCTTTGAGGAATGAACTTATTCATTTCAGAATTTGTATCCAAGTGACTAGCTCAATGCCTTGCACATAGTAGGCACTTAATGCTTCTTGAAAGTTTTGTTGTTGAATACAACTTATATTTCATTATTTTTCCATTGGAAGCAAATTATTTAAAAATAATTTGTCTTATTTCAATTTTATTTTTATATCACATTTGTATCTGAATGTATCCCAGTAAATCATTCTTTGTAACAAAAATTTTAAAGGGAAAACAATTGAGCAAAACTAATCAATATGTTGATTGTATCTAGCAATATGTGGAATCTTCTATACCCAAAATCCCCCAGTTCTGCAATAAAAGGAAGGAGCTTTATTATCTTCGCTCTTTTCTGAGGCCAAGCTTAGTTATTCCTATGACCCAGCATTCAGTTTCTTTTTTCTTTTTCTTTTTTTTTTTTAACTCTGCACTGTCATAACCATTGTGTATATGATTTTCTAGTTCTATTTACTTCAATTCATAAAAGTCTTAGTGTCTGAATTCTTTTATCACGTTCATGTAGCCCAATTTGTTTATTCCCTCAATTGATGGAGATCTGTTATACTTTCAGTTTTTGCTATTACAAAAAAGGGTTGCTATGAATGTTTTAGCATTTTTGAAACTTTTTAATTTTATGGCCTTTGACATTTTGGGGGCATATGCTTAGCTGTGAGATGTCTAGGTCAAGGGCATGAATGTTTTAGACTCTTTTTCACCATATTATAAAACTGCTTTTCAGAATAGTTGGGTCAATTCACAGCTTCATCAACAGTTTATCAGTGTATCCATGTCCTTTGATGTCTCTAACACTGAGCATTTCCATCTTTTTTTTAATCTTTGCCAATTCATTGAGTTAGATGTCTCAGATTTGTCCTGATGTGCATTTCTCTTATCATTAATGATATTATGTTAACTATTTGAAAAAAAAAAAAGAAAAAAAGAGGTCCTACCAAGTTTCTTCTATGATGTAAATTTGGTCTTTATACCCAGACAAGAGAATCAAAACAGAGAAAGGAAATTATAGAATTTCTCTAATGAATACTAATGAAAGAATTTTAAGCAAAAATATAAAATATGTGGCATGATATCACAAAGTTATATACTATGACCAGAACAGATTTAAACTAAGAATGCAGAGCTGGTTCAATATTGGAAAGACTACAAATATTATTGACCATATTAATAAGAAAACCAACAAAAATCATCTGATTATGTCAATTGATGCGGAAAAAGTTTTTGACAAGATATAACACTCATTTCTGTTATGAACACTAGAAAACATAGGAATAAATGGAGCTTTCCTTGATATGGAAGGTAGAATCCACCTAAAACTAAGAACTACCATTATCTGTAATGGGAATAAACTAGAAAACTTTTCTGTAAGATCAGGGGTAAAGCAAGGATATCTATTATCACCATTACTATTTAATACAGTACTAGAAATATTAGTTATCACAATAAGGCGAAAAAAATTGAAGGAGTAAGCATATGCAAAGAGGAAACAAAACTGTCACTTTTGTAGATAATATGACAATTTATTTAGAGAACAAAAGGGAGTCGACTAAAAATTTAACTGAAACAACAAACAATGGGCAAAATTGTAGGATGTAAGCAGACTTATACAAATCTGTGCAGGTTTTCCTGGAGGCAGCCTTATTGAAATAAATAATTACTCCATTATCGCAGCCAGCTGGTGAAAATGCAAACGTTTATTTCTCCTTCCAAATTAGCCCAGTTAATTGAGGACTATCTCACTCACTGCCTGGCTCCAAGAGATCTTGCAGCTTTGTCCTTAGATTCTTCTGCCTCCGCTTTCTTCAGCCTCCAGCCAGCACCAAGTTGGAATATGCAATGAATCTCTCTGTACCTCCAGTCAGTTCCACCACAAGAAGTAAGTTCAAGCTTCAATCATTGTTGGAATCTTTACAAAGTGTTAAGCCATTGGAGTTGATTTGATCTTAGAAGAAGATATTTTGATATATTGAAAAGGAGCATGCCTTTGAATTTTTTCCATAGCGATATGAAGTTTGTAGTTTCTTAGCGTTTCCATGGTCTTTTGTAGACATGCTTTTAACATTTGTTCTTCAGGTGCACACCTCAAAATATCATCCATATAATGCAACAATATTACCTTTGGAAATGTTTTTCCACTGGAGTAAGAGCAGCAGCAACATACATTTGGCACAAAGTAGGGTTGTTTTTCATTCCCTGTGGCAAAACTGTCCATTCATATCTTTTATAAGACTCAGCTAAATTAACACTGGGCACTGAAAAGTGATTATATCATTGCTACTTTGAGATATTATCACCAAAATCCAGCAGGAAGAGCTAGAAAATTCCATTCAAAATAATTGCAGATGGAAGTTTGCCTATTCAGATACACACACAGGAACTATATTAATATGATTACAAAACACTGCTGACACAAATAAAGATATATTTAAATAAGCAGAGAAAGACAAACCAAAATACAGAGGACTAATGATGAAACATGCTATTCATCTCTAGATAGAGGGATGATAAAATCAGAGGGCAGATTGAAGCATTTTTTTTGGAAATAGCCAATGTTAGATTTTTTTTGGCTTAATTATGCATTTTTGTAATGGGTTTATTTTGTTTTTCTTGCTTTGTCAATGAGAAAGAAGAATGAAGGAGAGGAGGAAAACATGTTGATCTGAAAATAAATTTAATTTTAAAAATCCTTGACATTTGAGCATGCCTTTCATTGGTGTGAGAGACATGAGACATAATGACAACAATAACAAACATTCCAAAATTTTGGGGATGCAGCCAAATAAGTCCTTATGGGAAAAATTAAAGACTTATTCAAATGGATAAACAGTGAAGTAAACTGTGTTACTATTTTACTTAACTGTTTTATTTAGTTACGAGAGATCTCTCAAAAGTGAGACTAAGCTTTAAATATTGGTGATGTAAAAACAAAGCACATCAATAAAAGTTTTTTAAAACGTAGAGAGCTTTTTCCTTCTTTCCTTCTTTCTTTCCCTTCTTTCCTTGAATGATAAGATCAAATACCAGTTTGTAGAAAGTTTAAAAAAAGAGAGAGAGAGAGAGAATATCAGAGGAAAGGCGGGAGAAGCAACAATTGTAAGTGATCTTCTTGAGGAGTTTAGCTTCAAAAGGAAAGAGAGGTATGGTTTGATCACCAGCGGGGATGGACATATAAAATAAGGTTTTTTTGAGGATTGGGGAAACCTGAATATGTTTGTAGGCAGAAGGGAAATGGTCAGTAAACAAGGAGATATTGAAAATAAATGAGTGCATATACATATTGTATTTAACATATACTTTAACATAGTTAACATGTATTGGTCTTTTGAGGAAACAATAGATTTTGACTTTGTCTTTATCCTTGTTTTCGGGGCAATTTAGACAGTGCTATGGATAGAGTGCTGGAGTCAGGAAGACCTAAGTTCAAATATGGCCTCAGATATTTATTATCTGTATAATCCTGGGCAATCTCTGTTGGCCTCTGTTTTCTCATCTGTTAAATGTGGATAATTTGGATCAAATGAGATAATAATTGTAAAATACTTAGCATAGTGTCTGGCACATAAGAGGCATTATATAAATACTTATTTCTTTCCTGCTTCCCTTTATTGTTTAGTAATCCTTTCTCTTCTATTTGATCAAGTTAGCTAAATTTTTGTTGTTGTTTTTTTAATCTCAAAAGAATTAGACTTTAGTTTTGTCTTTTATTTCTATTATTCTATTAATTTTATTTATTCTCTGATTTTAAGATGCTTTCTATTTTGCTTATTTTAGTTTTTTTTATTTTCTAGCTTTAAAAATTATATCTTAGTCCTATTATTTCCTTCTTTCATATTTTGTTAATATATGTCTTCAAATATATACTGTTTTTATACTTTGGTTTCTCTTCAGATTGTATAAATCTTTCGCCTTTTACAAATATATACTGTTTTTTCTCTGAATATATTTTCTCATCTAAAGTTATTTTAGCTACTTCCCAGAGTTTGGGGTACCTTATTTCATTTTATGCTCTGTCATAATTTTAAATTGTTTTTGTTATTTGTTAACTGAGAAATTTTTTAAGAATGTCATTAAGTTTCCATTTAGATTTATATATCTTACTAATGTTTTCCATATTAAATATTATTTAGTCACATTATGATCTACAAAGGATTCTTTAAATTTTGCTCTTAAATTTTTTTTTCATAATTTCTTTGTACACCCTATTACATTGTCCATTTTTGGAAAACTAACATATGATGCTTCAGTGTTCTATTTGGAAAAATGACATGTCTCTCATCTCTAGATTCTCCAATAGTTTGCTGAGTTTACTTTTTTCCATTTTGTTTATCTTTTTTTAGATTTGTCCTGCTCTGAGAGAGGAACATGAAAATCTCTTAAGATTTTCAATGCTTTCTTCTTCTTTTCATTTACTTAATTTTGCAAAATCAGTGTTTGTCCTCTTTTGTGGAGTAGGGGTAGTGGCGTGCTGAAGCCAGTTCAAATTGCCTTTCAAGAGCCAATTGGTAAATTTTCAGAGTGATCACCTTAAAAATTAGCAAAATTATAAAATAAATGATCAAAAATGGTTAGTGAAATACAGAATTTTTCTATGTTTCCTTAGAAATATATAAAAATAAACAGTTGTCATAATTTCATTATGATTCATCAAAAATAGGTCATGATGCTTTTGGTTAAAATAGCAGTGTTTAAATATATAATAAATTTGATTGATGTGTTGTTGGTAGAGTTGTAAATTGTTTTAACCATTCTGCAAATCTTTTGGAAATCTGCCCTCAAAGTTAATAAACTACCAGGCCTATAACCAAAGACATCAAAGGAAAAGGTAAAGGACCAACACATACAAAATATTTATCTCAGAAATATTTATGACAGCTCTTTTATAGCAAAGATTAATAACAAAGAGAACAGTCACTGATTTTGCAAACTTAAGTAAATGAAAAAAAGAAGGAAGCATAGAAAGCCTTAAGAGATTTTTTCTATCAGACAATCAACAAGAATTCATAAAGTACATATTGTGTACCAAACACTATGTTAAGTACAAAGGATATAAATACAAATAAAAGATAAATCTTTCTCTTAAGGAACTTACATTCTAATGAAGAAAGATGATGCATGAAAGAGAGAGAAGAGAATGTTCCTTCTGAGAGAAGACTGTATCAGTCAGAAGATGGGCAAGGAATGAAGAAGGAAGCCTGGGCTGGACACAGAATGGAAGTCTGAGGAGATCATTGGTGGGAGATAGGGGAAGAAAAGATGGAGGAATGTTTCAGATTGAAAAGACCACAGACAATGAAGGAAGTTTCAGGGTGAGAAGGTGGGTGAGACATGGTAGTAAAGTCCCAAAAGTCAGTATGAAAAAGCTCTGGAACAGAGTTCCAAAATTTCCATATATGTAGATTGACAGAGGAAGAATATATGAATATAATAGAATAAGATTGAGCCATAAAAAATTACATAAAGGACAATTTCAGAGAAATCAGAGAAAACTTGAGTGAACTGTTGTAAGCAGAATCAGGAGAACAATTTTTACAGTAACAACATTGTAAAGAAAAACAACCTTGAAGGAATTAAGAACTCTGATCACAGCAGTGATTAATCATAACTCCATTTAATCAATTAATATTTCTTAAGTGTCTACTATGTGCCAGGCCCTGTGATAGATTCTGGAGATATAACTATAAAGAATGAAATAATCCTATTTGCAAAAAGTTTGCATTCTAAAGGAGAGAGAATAACAAATATACATATACATTTATTCAGGTTAAAGATAAAGTGAAAACAAATATATACATTGCTAAACTATGGGTAATTTAGGAGGGAGCAGTTGGGGGGGTTAAGAAAGAACTTCCTGCAGAAAATGGTGCCTGAGTTTTGTTTTTGTTTTTTTGCTTATTTGGTTTTTTTTAAGGCAATAGGGTTAAATGACTTGCCTCCTATCAGTGTCATTTGAACTAGAGTCCTCCTGACTCTGGGACTGGTGTCTATCCACTGCGCCACCTGACTGCCCCCTAGGTTTTTAAAAATACATTTTTATTGAATTTTTAAAAAATATCACCATAGTTTCCCCCAGTATCCTCCCTGTGTCCTTTCCAGAGAATCATTCCAGATAGCAAAGAGTATTAAGACAAGAAAAAAAATCATCAAGTATCAATACATCAAAAATGCATGACATGTATACTTATTTTGTATTTAATTTATACTTTAATATATTTAATGTGTATTGGTCATCCTGCCATCTAGGGGAGGGGGGAGGGGAAAGGAGGGAAAAAATTGGAACAAAAGGCTGGCAATTGTCAATGCTGAAAAATTACCCATGCATATAACTTGTAAATAAAAAGCTATTAAAAATTTAAAAACATATATAGATGATTTAATAGATGACAAAAATGCATTATAATATATACAAGTGCAACAGCTGTGGACCTCTGCCTTTGCAAAGGAATAGAATTGGGAGTATCCTCCCATTTTTATTCTTTCAAGTCAATCTTGTTTATAATTTTGCAGCACTAACTTTTCATGCAAATGTGGTTGTTCTTTTTATTTACATTTTTTAAATAATTATAGCGTGTTGTTTTTTTGACTGCTTATTTCACTCTGTGTTTGTTCATGTAGATCTTCTCGTACCTCTCTGGATCCATCACATTCATAATTTCTCATAGCATAGTAACATTTCTTTACATTCATGTATACAATTTGGTTAGCCATTCCCCAATCAATGGGTGTCTACTTTGTTTCCAATTCATTGCTCTCCCAAAGATTGTTGTAATAAATATTTTGGTTTATTTGGAGACTTTTTTTTTCTAATCAATTGCCTCCTTGTAGTAAAAGCCCAATAATGGAATCTCTGGGTCAAGAAGAATGGATAATTTATTCCAGATTTCTTTCCCAAATGGTTGTACTGATTTACAACAATACACTGGCATGATTACCTTCTCACAACCCCTTCAACATGACCATTCCCATCTTTTGCCAACTTTGCCAATCTGTACATTTTGAAGTAAAACCTCAAGATTGTTTTTATTTGTAATACTCTTACTTTTAGTGAATTGGAACATTCTTCCATGTATTCTAAATAGTTTACAATTCTTTTGAGAACTGTTGGTGCATTTTTTTTGACCATTTATCAAAAGAAATGGCTTTTAGTCTTTCTGTTAATTATTTGTATATTTTAGATATTAAATTTTTTAAAGAGAAATTTAATATAAAGATTTTTTTCTTATTAGACAACTTACCTTCTTATCCAGGGTACATTAGTGTGCTTGTGCAAAAGCTTTCAGTTTCATGTAAAGTTATCTAATTTATCTTTTGTAATTGCTTCTATTCCTTGTCTGGTTAAAAATATATCTCCTAGGGGTAACTGGATGGCACACTACATAGATATGTCCTAGCTGTGTGACCCTGGGCAAGTCACTTAATCCCAACGACTTAAGGAAAAAAAAAAAGATATATCTCCTATCTATAACTTTGAATGGTGACTGATCTTTTTCTCCCCTAATTTTTTTTAACAGCATGATTTTTTTTATTTTAATGTAATATGTCTGTTTATAATATTTTATGGAATATAGCATAAAGTGATGAGTCTCAACCTAATTTCTGTTAGATTGCTTTTCAATTTCCCCAATCCTTTTTTTTTTTTTTAATGTGAAAGGAAGCTGGGAATCATATTTATTTTTCTTTTGTACAATGCAACTCTTATATTTTACAATGATGGATATAATGCCCATAAAATTGTAATCCATGGCATCTGAAAGCAAACCCTCTTTGTAATTATTTAAAAGAAGGACTTTTTAAAAAAAATTATAATACAAAGGTCGGTGCTATAGAAGCAGTCTTCCACTGTGAATTATAACAATAAGGCTTACTCTGAATACAAAGACTAATCACACATTTGGAGTTATGAACTATTGGATTTACCAGACATCATTTTGTAATTGCCTAGATTTTTTTTTTAATGAAATAGGGAATTTTTAAAAAGTGATTTATGTTTTCCAGTTTATTAAACATTGTTATTAAAATTTATTATTTCTGATTCTGTTTTGTCTAGTCTGTTCCATTGATCTTAATCTATTTTTTAACCAACATCAGATCATTTTAAAATTAAATTTGTTTTATTCTCAAACTAAAATCAGCCTTCTCTCTTCACTTACCTTTGCCCTCCTCCTTGAAAAAAAAAAAACAACCCAAAATCCCTATAACAAGCATGTACAATCAAATAAAACAAAATTTTTCCTTGTCCAACTCTTTTAAAAAAAAAGTCTCAGTCTGCATTTAGAAACTTCTGTTTGGAAGTGGGTAACATGTTTCATTAGTAGTTTTCTGGAATCCTGGTTGGTCATTACACTAATAAAGTTCAACACAATAATTTTCTATTACATTTATATGCCATAACTTGTTCAATCATTCCCCAATTAATGGGTACCTCTCTTGGATTCTCATTCTTTGACACCTTTGGAAGAGCTATAAATATTTTTGTACAACCTCAAAATTGATTTTGCTTAGAACTTATCCTTCTTTTAACTTATTTTCCATTTAATTCCCTCTCCCCTCTTCTTTCCTTTCCTCTCTATTTCACAGTTGAATGTAATAGATTTCTGTATTCAGCTATATGTGTGTTTGTATTCTTCCTTCTTTCAATTTACTGTCAGTGACTCCTTCCATGCTTTCCACCTTGTTTATGTAAAACGTCTACTTGTTCACCCTCATTTGTTGTTATTTTTCACTCATTTTCAGTATGTCTGACTCTTTGTGACTCTACTTGGGGTTTTCTTGGCAGAGATATTGGAGAGATTTGCCATTTCCTTCTCAAACTCATTTACAAGACAGTGTTAAATGACTTGCCCAGGATCACACATATAGTAAGTATCAGAGCCCAGATTTAAACTCAGGAATCTTCCTAATTTCCACCCAGTTGCTCTATCTACTGTAGTACCTAGATGTCCCCATTCCCTTATTATGGGAGGTAATTTTCTCTAACCTTTCTGCCCACATATCCTCCAGCCCCAGGTTATTCTTCTTTCTTCTTTTTTCTATTCTTAAGATCATTAAGATATAGCAGAACCACCACTAGACCTTGTCTATGAACTCTGATGATAGGTATCGGAGGAAACCCATGTATTATCTCCTTTTATTTGAATGTAAAGAGTTTATCCTTGTTTAAATCTTCTATAGTTATTTGTTCACATTTTTCTTCTTATGTTACTCTTCATTTCTATATTTGAACTTTAAAGTTTTTTTGGTAGCTCTGATCTTTTCATCAGGCATAAGTGGAAATCCTTTATAACACTAAGGGTTAATTTTTCCCCTCCTATGTGCCATTATGTTCTGTTTTGCTGGGTAAATTATTTTTGCCTATGAGACCATAACTTTTACCTTTTGGAATATGGTATTCCAAGTTCTCCACTTCTTTATGGCAATAGCTACTAAATCTTGTATGATCCTTAATGTGATGCCTTGATATTTGAATTCTTTCTTTCTGGCTGCTCTTGGGATATTTTCTTTGATCTGGAAGTTCTGGATTTTGTCTATGATGTTCCTGGGAGTTTATGGGGACTTATCCCAAAAAGTAGACAATGGATTTGTCCTATTTTCACTTTGCCCTCTAGTTCTAAGAGATTTGACAGATTTTTTTTTTTTGAAGATTTTTGGAGATAGGATGTCTAGGCTCTTTTATTTTTCATGATATTCAAAGAGTACAATGACTCTTTTAAAATTTTTTTGCTTTATTCTTTTTTTAGGTACTTTTTTTTTGCTTCGAGATATCTTATATTTTTAATTAAATATTTAAAATTATTTTTGAGATTCATTTAAAAACATTTTTTGTTCCAAATTCTCTCTTTTTCTCTCCCCTGCCCATTGAAAAGGCAAACAATATGACATCAATTATATATATATATATATATATATATGAAGTCATATAAAACATATGCTCATATTAGTCATGTTTTAAAAAAGCTCCCAAATCAAGAAACATAAAGTGGAAAAAAATGTATGACATCAATTATATATATATATATGAAGTCATATATAACATATGTTCATATTAGTCATGTTTTTAAAAAGCCCCCAAATCAAGAAACATAAAGTGGAAAAAAAATGTATGCTTCAATTTGCTCTCAGAGTTCATCAGTTCTCTGGAGGTGGATAACATTTTTCACCAAGGGGTCTTTGGATCTAATTCTTCCTCAATTCTCATTTTTTTCCCCATTTTTTCCCCTTTGAGCACTCATTCAATTTATAAAAAAATTTAAGACTCCTTTTAAAAACTCTTGCTTCATTGTTTCCAGGAATTCCAGTTGAGTTTGTGCCCAAGTTATGGTTTTTTTTTTTTTCCCACCAATGTTTTAGAGTCTCCATGTCCTAAGCTGGGCTGGACAAAGGACTCACTATTGCTTTTTCTGGATTTCCCCATCAGGATTTGGTTTGGTGGATTTTCTAGCTCTGTCAGGAGGAGTTTGTGAAGAACTCATGGTTTCTTATCACTATTTCATTTTATCTTTACCCTCTTTTCCCCTGGATGGTTTTGATGACTGCTACTTTATGATGTAGTTTGAGATCTAGAAGTACTTGTTTCCTTTTATTCCCTATGTCTCTTCATAATTTCTCTTAATATCCTAGATCTTTTATTTTCCCAAATGAGTTTTATTATTATTTAAGCAAATTCTTTGAAATATCCATTTGATAATTTGATTGGTATAACATTAAAATGCCAATTAACTTTAGCAATTTTGTCATTTTTTATTGACATGGCCCAGTCAAGAGCACAAATATTCCTCCAACTATTTGTGGTTTTTATTTCTATAGGGAACACTTTGTAATTGTGTACTTTAAAGTATTTTGATTCCCAAATACTTTATAAATTTTGAAGTTATTTGGAATTATTTCCTTTTGTGTTATTATCACATAATATCATATTTTATATTATACTACATTATCATATATATTAATATTATATTATATTATTTATTACTATTGCTCAATGAGTATCTTTGCTGATTCCTAGGATTTTTTAAAGTAAAGGAACATGTGATCAACAAATAAGGATGGTCTTATCTTTTTTTTTTTTCCTTTTTCTCAACCTTTGTTTTCTTTCTTATCACTATTAATGCTAGCATTTTAAGAACTATGCCAAATAATAGTTGGGAGAGTGAGTACTTCGCTTCATACCTATATTTACTGGGAAAGATTCTAATGTATCTTCATTGAATATGATGCTTGCTTTGGGGCAACTAGGTGGAGCAGTGGATAGAGTCAGGAATTCCTGAATTTAAATACAGCTTCAGACATTTGCTAGCTGTATGACTAAACTCTGTTTACCTTAGTTTACTCATCTGTATCTTTGCCAAGAAAATCCTAAAAGGGATCACGGTTAGTCAGACATAACTGAAAAGTGACCAAACTTTGAAAAACATTTGAATTTTAGATACATATTTTTTTAAGTATGAAAAAATTTCCTTAGTTGTATCTGAAAGGAAGAGAGGGAGTCAAAGAAACAGAAATGAAGAGAATGCATTCTAAACAAGGTATATAATCAGTGAAAACCTATGGAATTAGGGAGTAGAGTCTGCACAACAATGAGAAGGTAATTTTGTCCAGATTGCAAAAAGCAGACAGGAAAATAATGCCCAGTAAGTCTGGAATGACAGGTAGGAGTCAGTTGTTTAGAGTGACATTGGATTGAGAATGATAGAAATAAAAGAATTGGAGAGGGGAGTGGTGAGTAGTTTTTTGTTTGTTTGTTTGTTTGTTTTTTTGTTTTATTTTTACTTATTTATTTTTTTTGGTGAGTAGTTTTTGATCACTGAATAATTATTAAAGGGATTTGGAGAGAAATTTTTAAAGGGATAGCAGAGTGGCTAAAGTGGGGTGCAGTTGGTGGGGTACACTCAGACAAAACTACATCTGATTTCATTTGAGCCCCAAAGGGTACAGATAGCTCTTTATATCAGTGATTGATAAAACATATTACCCACTCCCTAACAGAGAAATGATGGACTCAAGGTACAGAAAGAGACATATTTTCAGGCATGGCCAAGGTGGAGATTTGTCTTGTTTGACCATAGTGGAAGTATAATTTTTTAAAAAACTTCATTTTAAGTTGAAATAAATACATTAAGTAATAAATATTTCTCTAAAGCCCTTTCTATATTTTTCTTCTTTCTCTTAGATCCAGCCTCTTTCTTTTAATAAAACTATATCAGTTGTTTTCCTTTATTCTTGAAGAGGACCAAAATGACATTACATTCGAGTGGAGTTACTGTGTCCAATTATGGCTGATCAGACCAACATGAGCTCAGAATGCTTTGCCACAGATGGTGCACAAATAGTCCCTATGAACATGTGGGGTGGATTCTCTCTCCAGTTTCTTCTGAGTTAATTCAATTCTGCTTTGCTCATAGAGCACAGCGTGTTCTTTGATGAGGGCACAGCATGCTGGGTAGTCCTGTGCCAGGGTCTCCCAAGTAAAGGACAAGAATGAATGTTAATAGACTTCAGAAAATGGATTAGAAGTGGTGGACAGACCTAGAAATAGACCTATCTCACTTCTAGTTAAGATTATTATCTTCTTTCAAGCTTTTTAGACAATCAGAGTAATTAGGGATTACCTAAAGGCCATTCCCTATTTCTCCATTTATTAAAGGGAGTAGGGTATTGAACAGGGCATTAAGTCCCTTTTGATGATTTCAGATCAGCTGCTACCAGTTGTGCAGAAAACTTTTGAGGAGAAGGCCAATTAATTCTCCAAGTACTTCTCAGAAAGATTAAGGGACTATTTTTCTGCTGGAAAGAACAGTCTGTTAATTGCTTATCTGTATTTTATCATATTGCAAGATTTGCCTTGTTCAGTATTCCTACACATATTACTTCCAAATGTCTCATGTTAGAGAGATGCTTTGGGGAGAATGGTAGGCTCTTGTCAGTTGAGCCAACCTCTTTTCTCCTGAGATAGTTAACACCAAGAAAACACAGGTTCTCCATCAGCCAGTGGCACATGGTCCATGTGTGGAACCACTGGTTGCAGCCAATGGAGAAGTTTTGAATGTTGTGAATAAGTTCTCTTACCTTGGCAGTATACTTTCCAGGGACGTCACATTGATAATGAGACTGGCACATGTGTTGCTAAAGCCAACTCAGTGTTTGGAGGCTCCAAAGAAAAGTATAGGAGAGATATTAGACTGACTACCAGACTGAAGATCTACAGAGCTGTTGAGCTGAACTCAGTGTTGTATACCTGTGAAACCTAGATAGTATACCAGAAAAAAAAATACTGAATCACTTCCAGGATAATGATAAATTAATTAAAATAATTTCTGGCAGATTTTTTTTAATGAGCTATACATACTATCATTTTACACATAATTTGCTTTATCTGCTTTACTTTGAGAATTTTTTTTTAGTGTTTGTCACATTTATAATAAAAATTTAAGAATACAGGAACAAAAATAGGAAATTTGGGCAAAAGCTTAAAAAAGAATTACATCAGCTCTCCTTATCTTCTTTTAGAAAACAGAAGGAGGCAGTGGGTAGAAATTGAAGGGAGGCCAAATTCAGCTCAATGTCAGAGTGGGGAGAGATTGATCTTTGGTTTCTATTCCTTTCTTCTCTCTCCCCCAACTATTTGATGTAGCCAAAGTAAAGAACAAATAACAAAATGTGAAAACATTTCTCTCCACTGGAAGGAGAGTTTAGGACTAACTGACTAAAAATTAGCCAATCTTCAGAGGCCTTTAAAATAGCTCAAAAGTCCAACCCGAAGTCATTTTGAGAAGTTGGGGGAGAAAGATCTACCATTTATATGGCATTTTAAGGTTTGCAAAATACTATACAAATAATATCGTGCTTATTTTCTTTGCAAACATTTTTAGTCTTATTTTGTTTTTCCAAATACACGCAAAAATAGTTTTCACCATTTACCTTTGCAAAATCTTGTGTTACAATTTTTTTCTCCCTCTTCTTCCCTTTCCCACCCCCCCAAGACAGCAAGCAATCTGATATAGGTTAAACCTATACAATTCTTCTAAATTTCTATATTTGTCATGCTGCAGACAGACACACACAAACAGATCAAAAGGGGAAAAAAACACGAGAAAGGAAAAACAACAACAGTAACAAAAATGATGAATATACTATGCTTTGATACACATTCAGTCTCCATAGTTCTCTCTCTGGATGTGGATGATACTTTCTATCCCAAGTCTATTGGAATTGTCTTGAATCATCTCATTATTAAAAAGAGTCAAGTCCATCACAGTTGTTCAACATATAATTTTGTTGTTGCTGTGTACAATGTTCTCCTGGTTCTGCTCATTTCACTTAGCATCAATTCATGTAAGTCTTTCCAGGCTTTTCTGAAATCAGCCTACTCACCATTTTTTTAATAGAACAATAATATCCCAATTGTGTTTGATTCTCATAACAATCCCAACATGTAGGGACAAATATTATCACCATTTTACAGATGAGGAAACAGGCTAAAGTTAAATAACTTATATCAGGATCCAAAGGCTGAATTTGAAATCTGGCCTTCCATTCTTTTGGTTCAGGAATCTATCCACTGAACCACTTACCTGTCGCTAGAAAACATTTGAGAATTCTTTAGGTGTCCAGACAGTTGAACAACTTGTTAATAAATGAATAATTCTTTCCTTCTGCTATTTATTTTTTGATCTCTACGGTTACATCTGAGGGTTGAGGTGAAAACCAATTATTCAAAGCTAACTACCATCACCTCCCAATAGGTGGCTTTGGAAGTGCGGTAGAGTGCTGTGTGTAAGGTCAGGAAGATCCGAATTCCAATCCAGCCTCAGAAACTAACTGGCTGTGTGACTCCAACCAAGTTACTAACTCCTCTATGCCTGTTTCTTCATCTGGAAAAAGGGGGTTGTATTTGATGTCTTCTAAATTCTCTTTTAATAATTCTACAGAAGTTGTTTTGTTTCTAACAATAACCAGAGCATTTCACTTCTCAATGGATAAATGGTAAAATGTGAACAATTGTCCAAAAAAGTATCTTATTCTATGATAGCCATATTCATCAATATTGTTTTAGACTATTTAAAATAACAAGATAGTATAAGGTTGGAATATTGCTGTAGTGTAGGAAATGATGAGATGGTGGATTTAGAAAAATATGGAAAGACTTGGATTTATGCAGAATGATTTTATCCACTTTCAGAGAAACAAAGGACAAATAAACATAGTATGGTTTTACATAGATGCTTATGAATGTGTATATATATATATATATATAAAATTATAGATTTCTATCTATAAAACTATATCCCTACTTAATTGTAGCCTTCTTGGGAGAAGGGAAGGTTGAAGAGGAAAGAGAGGGGGGGAAAAATAAAGTAAAAATTGCGTAGTAGAAAGCAAAAGAAAACCTACAAAGAAGCAAAGAAAAGGTTTAGTCTTTATTTTTAGACATATATAGATATAGATATAGATAAATGGAAATTCATTGTCTCATATTTTGAATCCTCTCTCATGTTCTGCTGTGCACATAGCACTGTTTTTTTCTTTCTATTTTGTATTTTATTTTTAAATAAACAAATATTTAAAAATAAAAAAAAGAAATCCCAAACTCTAAAGAATTATGAAAAAAATGTAACAAGCCACCAATAATAGAATGAGGTATATGATATCCATAAAATTGTCAAAAATGATTAAAGACAAAAATAGTGCATTTTTCAGGGACCATGAGAAGCCTGGCTTACTAGTGTACCTTGGTGACAAATGGTTCAGTCATTCTGGAAAACAATTAGTAATTATGGGGGAAATGTCTGTTCCTGCCTATTGACTCAATGATTATACTTGTCTCCAGTGAAATTTGACAAAAAGATAAACTGAGGCAAATTTGAATTCAAGAGAGTATTTATTAACTTATTAATTATTATTTAACTATTAATTAAGTCATACTGCCTGCCAGTAAATGGCTTAGTGGATAAATGACTCTGATTGTGCCAAAGACCCCTGAGCACAAGAACAATTCCCCTTTTATAGGTTTTGGGGAGTACAAAACAAAGAACAGGGTGAATGACACCACAGGATTGAGATCAGCATAATTAGTTATTTTTGGTTTTTTGTTGAGGCAATTGGGCTTAAGTGACTTGCCCAAGTCACACAGCTAGGAAGTGTTAAGTGGATGAGGTCACATTTGAACTCAGGTCCTCCTGACTTCAGGGCTGGTGCTCTATCTACAATGCTATCTAGTTGCCCAGGCTAACTACTTATAAAGCTGAGACACAGAGAACAACATGAAAGTTTGGATGGATAGAGGAATGAGAGCTAGCAATAATATCCTCCCCACCTTCTCTTATGAAATTTAGAAGTGCTCCTAGTTTGAGTCCACATGCAAGATAGCAACTGACACTTTTGGACAAGCCAGACTTCCTTGAAGAATAGCTTGGTTGTAAAAAGTTATCCTGTCCAATTCGTTTGCTTTCACCAGTATTTTCCAAGATTAGTTAAATTCCTTAAGGCAAGAAGAGCTGGATTTTAAAATATAACCCATTCCATGACAGATGTTTAATTCAAAGACAAAGTACCATGACTTATGATTATTTATAAACAGGATCAATAAAGAAAGGACAGGATGAATTTTAATCTTCTCATATGTTGTGGTTACTTAATCATTTTTCAGATGTGTTTGTCTCTTCATGATCCTATTTGGGATTTATTTTGGCAAAGATACTGGAGTGTTTTGCCATTTCTTCAGCTCATTTTACAGGTAAGGAAACTGAGGTAATCAGAATTAAGTGAGGTGCCTAGGGTCATACAGATAATAAGTACCTAAGGCTAAGGGTTTAAGCATCTTTTCTTCTCTATTTTCTAGCACACAGTGACTGCCCACTAATTCAAGTAATAATCTCTCTAGTGCAAATGAGTTAACTGCCAGAGATTTGGTTTTCCCAAAAAACAAAATATAAAACAAAAAACCCCCAAACAGGTCTGACCAAATCACACCCCACTCAATAAACTCCAATGACTCCCTAATATTTCTAAGATCAAATAGTAAGCACCTTGTAATTTAAAGGCCCTCAAAGTCCTGCTCTAGTCTAGCTTTCCAAGTTGATTTACATCATTCTCCTTCACATAATCCTCTTCCTCACACACAACATTCTCTCCCTCTAAATTACTTTCCATTTCTTTACTTTATATTTTTAAATTGTGTGTATATTTATATATAATAATTACAGATATAATATACACATAATATATCTTTAGAATTATATGTAACACATACATGATATAAACAAATACAGAAAATAAAAATGTTTGTATATAATACGCAATTATGTCATATATTCTATTTTTGTATATATGTATATAATAATTATATATTATGCATATAATCTGTTGCATGTATAATTATATATGCATATATATGCATATACAATAATTATATATCATACATGTTATCTGTTATGTATATAATTCTTTATAATATATTATCATAATCATATATATTACACAAATTATGAAAATATGACATTTATGTAATATATCTATATATAATTATGATTAATGTGTGATATCATATAATCATAGTTTCATATATCTCACATAGATGTGATAATATAATTATATCATATAAAATATAAATACATATATTACAGCTAGATCTCTATCTATATACATCTATATATGTATATATTATAAGTGTGTATGTATGTGTACGTATACACAGATCTATATGCAAGAATATACTAGATGTATAACTGGCTGGCTCTAATACATCCTTGCATATAGGTATGTATATGTATATATATAATATACTGTCTAAATATGTATTTATGCAGTACACATAAGTGTGTGTGCACATACTTTTTTGCAAGGATATACTGGAGACAGTTTGTGAAGCACTTTAGAGGCCACTGTGAAAAATTTTTGTGTGAACATTTATATCTCAGAAATAACTGGCAAATCAGTGCTCGCTTTATAGTTTTATTGGTCTGAGCTTAAAGAGATGAAGAAAATGTCAGTTGTGCAGATTAAACTTAAAAATGCATTTATTCTACACTTTCCCCAGAAAACCGGTTTCTTTCTAGCCTACGTGCACTCATATCTTCTCCTTGAAAGGCAGGACCTGTTCCACCTGTGCCTTTGGATCCTCATTTCTTATTTCATAGTGTCTGACTGACTCATGGGAGGGGCTTAGTAAGTACCTGCACATTGAATAATTGATGGCTGAATAAATGGTGATTATACAAATAACAGCACCTTAAGAAATTATGAATATATGAGACATTCAGAGAAACTTGGGAGATCATGTACAAACTGATGCAGAGATATAGGAACAGAACCAGGAGAATAAAATGCCCAAAGAGAACACAGTAATATAAATGAAAATGACAGTAAAAGTATTTGTAAGAACTTGCTTTGCTTTCCTGGAACAAATGATAAAATGTATTTCTCTAATTTAGGTATAGAGGAGGGGGATTGTAAGAATTGATATATTATCAAATAAGGTTTTAGGTCTAATTGATTTTGAGATTGGTTAAAAAAATTTTTTTTTGTTTAATTTTTTTTTCTTTTTGGTTTGATTAAAAGGAAAATTTTTGATGTTGGGGAGGAAGTGTAGATTGGGGAAAATGGTGCCGAAAAAACTCCAATCAATAAAACTTCAGAAAAAAAAATAACCCAATGAGAGCATTTCTAAATGGAACAGAGAGCCTGGGGAGATAGTTTACCTTCCCTCCCTGGATTTCTTCAAAGGCTGGACAATCACCATCTGGCTCTGATGGAGGCTTTCTCCAGGTATGCTTAGATGAGAGAGCCTTGGAGGTCTCTTTCCATTCTGACACTCAATAATATAATAATAATTATCATAATAATACATAGATAATACAAATGATAATAACTGACATTTATATGGTGCTTCGTGTTTTTAAGGTGCCTTGTACATTGCTCTGAGTCTCACAACAAATCTGTTGGGGGCGGTATTAAAGAGATTATTTCCATGGTAAACATGAGAATACTCAGGCTCTGTAAGCATCCGTAAAATATTTGCGTTTGCCAAGCCCAATGCACTTTCTATTTTGCCTTATAGTCTCCTTCTCAGTTCTGACATTCCCTAATCTAAGGCCCTCCCAGCCCTGACATTCTGTGTTCTAAGGTGCGGCCCACCCTCCGCTCTGACATCCCCTGATCTAAGGCTCTCCCAGCCCTGATATTCCCTTTTCTAAGGCTGCTTCAGCTCTGACATCCCTGTTCTAAGAGATCCCTCAGTTCTGATAGTCTACATTCTATGACTCCTCCCAGCTTTGCCTTTTTTCTTTATTTTATTTTTTAAATTTATTGATGTCTTCTGTTTTTTATATCACATTCCTGGTATCCTTCCCCTGTCTCCTCCTAGAGATCCATTTCATATAACAAATAATATTTTTTAAAAGAGAGGGAAAAATCAGTACGATTGATGGATAAATTGAAAAAATCTGAAAACATGTGCAGTGTGTAACACCTATGGACCTCCCACCTTCCTGAACAGGTGGGTTGGGGAATGTCTTCCCCTATCTCTTCCTTTGACTCCTGATTGTTCTTTATAATATTGTCAGTTTTACACCAAACATCGACTTGGGGTTTTTGTTGTTCTTTCTACTTGCATTGTTGCAGTTACTGTTAATATTGTTTTCTTGGCTGTGCTGACTTCACTCTGCATTAGGTTATATAGATCTCTTCATGCTTCTTTGTATTCATCATATACATTGTGTCTCATAGCAGAGTAAATTATAGTGGGGAGAGTGGGCAACCTTGTTGCACTCGAATTTATTGGAAAATAATTTTCACGTAATATCTGCTTTTGGTTTTAGGTAGATGCTTTTTATAATAGTTTAAAAAGTTCCCTCTAAGCCTATATCTTGTAAGCTTTGTTTGTTTTAGTTGCTTTTTCTCCATCTATTGAGATGATCGTACGTATTGTTTGGGATCCTTTGGTTTTCATATGATTAATCATGTTAATTGTTTTCCTAATATTGAACCATTCTTGCATCCTTGGCATATATTCCACTCGATCATGATTGATTTCTTGGATAAATTGCTATAGGATTTTGTTTAAATTTGTTGTGTTGATATTGGCTTATAATTTTCTTGTGTTTGATCTTTTCCTAGTTTCTGTATTAGGGCTACCTTTATCTCAGGAGAATTTTCATAAAGTTCTTTCTCAACTTTTGAGAATAACTCATAAAAAATGCAAAGTTTGATAGAATTTCTCCTATGAATCCAGTCTGGACTGGTATTTTTTTCCTTCACATCTAGATCTATTTCCCTTTATGGAACTGGGTTATTACCTAGTCTTCTGATAATTTGGGATAGTCTAGATTTTTGAAGCTATTCCCGTTTCTTTTGTGTTCTCGATTTTGTTAGCTGTAAGGAACACGATAAAAATCTGATTGTTCTTTTCTTTTCTCCTGGTTTTGCTGCGATTCCACATTGCTCATTTGGTTTTTTATTGATTAGGTTTTCTGCTCTCTTTTCATTTTAATTAACTGTTTATCAATTTTATTTTTTTTTTTAAAGAACCAGCTCTCAGTTTTCACTCTCATATCTGTTTCTTTTCCTAGTTTCCCCCGATTTTTACTAGCTCCTCTTGTTATTTTAGGTTTATTTATTAATTAGTTTTCTAATCTTTTAAACTGCCCATTCAGTCCCTTCCTCTTCTCCCCATTTTGTTAATGTAGTGTGTGAGGATAGGCTTTCCTCCCGGAGGACTACTTTATCTCAGGAATCCGATATCTTGCTTCATCTTTACCTCTTTCTTTTCCACAGTTATTAGTTGTTTCTGGGATTGTTCTCTGACCCGCTCATTATTAAGGATTCCATTGTTAAGACTCCATTGGGGACTAAGCTCTGACATTTGAGGCTTCCAGGGCCCTCCCAGTTCTGACACTCCCCCATCCTCTCCCACGTGGGCGTCCGGAGGTCGGTGATTGACGTCCGGGTCTCGACACCAGCGGCCCGGAGCGCTCTCCTCAGCCCCGCCCCAGATGTCGCTCCCTCCTCCTATTGGCCACGAGTGCAGATGGGCGTTGCGGGCTCCGCCTCTTTCTGTGCCCGGAGGCTGAGTGACGGCCCTCGAGAGTCAGTTGCGCGTCTCTCGCCTTTTAGGGACGGACGTGGGACCTTGATCTGCCTCCGCTCCGACCTCCGGCCTCCAGCCTCCAACTCAGCATGCTCCGGGCCGCTGCTCTGCTCGGGCCCCGTCTGGGCCGCCGCTTTCTGTCCTCGACCGCTGCGGCCGCCGTGCCCATCCCCAACGAGCACCCCGAAATCTTCTACAACAAGGTGGGATGCCCCGCGCCCCCGCTGGCCTGGGCGCCGGCCCCTCCCGAATGCAAGCCTGCACCCCATGCCCCCCTCCCCAGCACCCCTTCCCTCTTGTGTGTACGGCTGGTTCTGCACCCCTCGTCTGTGCCCCCTCCCTCTTCCCCTGGTGCACCCCCGAGCCTTCCTTTTAACCCGCTCTCTTCTCTAATCCCTCCTTTCCACCTTTTTCCGTGTGCTCTGCACCCCACACCTCCCTTTTCTGTCTTCTGTACCCTATGTCTGCCTTTCCCCTCTCTCTACACCCGACGCTTCTTTTTTTTTGTCCCCCTTTATACCTCATGTCTCCCTTCCCCTCCACCGTTTCTGCAACCCTCACTGATTCTTTCCCCTCTCCTTCCTCTTCTGTGCCCTTTCTTCTTCCTTGTGCACTTTTTTGAACCCCACCCCCCATTTTCCCCATTCTTCCCTAGCCTTTCTTTTCCCCTCCCTCCTTTCTCAATTCTCCCTTCCGTTTTGCACCTATAGTTTCCCCTTCTCCCTGCACCAACACTTTTCTCCCTTGCACCCCATAGCTCCCCTTTCTCCCCCTGCATCCCATGAGACCCTTTTCCTCCTGCACCTCCTCCTTCATTCTCTTCCTACCTTCCTTGCCTCCCTGCTCTCTTCATGCTCCCTTGTGTCTGTTCTCTTACCCCCTTCCTTCCCGTCTAGTCTGCTCCTTTGTAACTGACCCCTCTTTTCCATCCTGTGCTTCCCTTTTCTTACCTATTTTCTTTCCCATTGTTTAGTTCAGTGTCTGGCACACAGTAGGAGCTTAATCAGTGCTTAGTGACCGACTTCTCTTCCTCTGTCTTCTCATACACTCTCTTCTCCCTGTTCTTTCCTCCACCCCCATTCCGTTCCCCCAATTTTTTCACCTCATTGCTAATTTTCTACTTTCTTGGAGTTGTTGTCTATTGCTTCTCACCTTCTCTCCTTCCAATCAGAACTTTTTTTCCTTTCTCTAACCTCCACCTTCCCTCCTTCCTCTTTGGGAGGCTTTTCCCCTCCTTTTCCTCCTTTCCCTTTGCCCTCTCTTACCTTCTTCACCTTTCCTGCCAACATCTTCCCTGAACTGCTCCTTCTGGGTTATGGGAGAGGGGGAGTACCTGTTGTCTTCTTCAGTTTCCTCATCAGTCAAATGAGAGGGGGATGGGAATTGGGCTCATTCAGGTGAGACAGGTTTATAATTCAGAGCTCCCTCCCCCCATCCAACGCTCCAGCTGTGAGCATCTGTTGAACTCCTCATTAGGCAAATGTCTTTCATCTACTTCTCCAGAACTAGAGTCTCTTTGGACCAGAGCCTTGGGTACAGACCAGAGGCCACCATCATTAGATAATGTCCACCAGACCACTCCTCAGCAGTTGCTGCCTCCAGCAGATTACAAACTATATCAGAAAGGGAAAAGTATCAGGAAGTAACTACTCTCCCAATAAGTCAATGTTGACTTGGTTTGCTGTGGGAAGTTTATATTCTCTGCTCTGCCTATTGAAAGTTCATACAATCCAAGGCAATCCCAATAAACTTTGGATAGAGAAAATGCCATCTGCATCCAGAAAAAAAACTTTGGAGATTGACTAGAAATCAACACATGCTATGTTCATTTCTTTTTCCTGTTTTTTCCCCCTCCTCCAATGGTATTTCCTTTTTGTTCTGATTTTTCTCTCCCAAGATGATTCATCAAGAAATGTGTATTTAAAAAATTGATTAAAAAATACATCAGAAAAAAAAAAGTTAATAAGATCATAGGTCCAGAGATGGGAGGGACTTCAGAGACCATCTGGTCCAACCCCCTTCATTTCACCAATGCAGAAATTAAGTCCCAGGAAGTGATGTGACTTGTCCCAGTCTGCACAGCCAATAATGTCCCGTGGGGTTTGAACTCGGTCCCTCAGGCTCCAGCAGTAGCCTCCTTTCCACTATATCATTCCGCTCAGAATATCCTAGATTTAGACCCTCTAGTATCCTTAGAGTTTAATTCCCTTATTTTACAGATGGGTAAATTGAATCTGGGAGGGTTTCTGTGATTTGCTTAGGGTTACAGTTAGGAAGTTATCTGAATCAGGATTTGAATTCAGCTCATCCTGACTTCAGGCCCACTGCTCTATCCACCTCACATTTGAAATTTTGGGTGGATTTTCCCCCCACATTATTTCTTGCTAAGGTAAGTGGGGTTAAGAAGTGTTAAGTGGCTGAAGCCAAATTTGAACTCAGGTCCTGACTTTGGGGCTGATGTTCTATCCACTGCATCACCCAGCTGCCCCAGTGTTTTTTTTTTTTTTTTTTTTAACATTCATTCTTAAATATTTTGAACTCCAAATCCTCTCTCTTCCGCCCCTCCTCCACCCACTGAAAAAGCTAGCAACTTGATTCTTTTCTTAAAAACAACAACCCTTCCTTCTCCCCCCCCCCCCCCCCTCCAGATTAGCTCAAGGACCTTAAATAACCAGAATCTTGTGTTTTCAAAGAGGGAACATTATTGGGTTAGCTGAGTTCTGTTATGAAACACTAGGCTTCTCTGACCTTTTGTCTTAAAAAAAAATTGGACTAGTTTCAACTTTCTTTGGTTAGGATTGATAGCTGTACTCGAGTTCCCCCTCCTCCAGTCTTTCCCCCCCGCCCCCACCCCCCTTTCCCTGCTGTCTCCTTTTAATCTGGGCAACAGTTAGTGAGGAGGAGAGGGACATGTAGAAGCCATAGTTGGCATCTGTTGCAGCAACCTTACAAAATAGATGAAGGCCAGGAACTAAATAGGGGAAATTGTCAGGGAGTAACTCCTGGTTTCCCCCCTCCCCCCACTGTACCCAGTTGCCTTTATCTTTCTAGTTCTACTGTCTTCTGGGGTGGGATAGCCTCAGTCCTGCTTCTGACACACCCTGGCTGTGTGGACATGGCGAAGTCACCTCTCCAATTAAGATGATAGATTTCAAAGACAACACCAATTTTCATTGGAGAACTTGTTTCATTTGGGAGTTCTTTGTTATATAGGAGTAACCTCCAGTCAGGAGCACCTACTGTGTGCTAGTCAGTCAATAGACTAGTACTTCTGAATCCCCTGCTATGTCCTGGGTCCTGTGGTAGTTTCTGGAGAATGCAAAGACAACAGTCTAAAGGGTTCTGATCTGCCAGGAAATGATCTTCTGGAAGAAGCCTAAATTTTAGGGTCTTTCCTAAATTCCCCCTGCTTGCAGCCACATGGTAGGATTGCAGACTAACAGTGGAATAGGAGCTCAGAGGTCAGCGTTCCACCTCCCTCTTTTTCACAGCTAAAGAAATGCAGACTCAGAGAGTTTCCTCCAATTGCCAAGGGTCACAGAGGGACTGGAATTGGAGCCTGCTTTCTCTGACTCCAAATCCAGCCCCTTTCTCTGAACTCCACAAATTAGAAGGGCAATAAATCTATGGCAAGCCCCAACTCCTTTGTCTGCACTTTTTTCCTTCCCACATTTTATTGGAAATGAAGGATAAGAGTAGAGGTAGAGCCCAGTTTTTTTTTAGCTTTAACAAACTGTTGAGTGGGTTGCTTTCACTGTAATTATGGTTTAGCCATTAAGTTATTAGCCAACTAGGGCCTGGACCTTTTGATACTTGAAGGATCCTGTGATTTCTAGACTCCCCCTCCCTCCGTTTTGCAGATTCCCAGCCTTTCTAGATGATTTTATGAGCTACCCAGGCCCAAATCATCCTTCACCTGATGACCAGCTTTTTTTTAGAAAGTCTTTGGTCTTCAGCTCATTTCAGAATCACAGCAGTTTCTAGTTATGGGAAAGAATTCTCTTTATAACTATTGAGTCAAACTCAGGGGATACGTGGGAAGTTAACTAGTCACAAAAGATCTCATATTTACATAGTTTTAGAATGTATTATTATCTATGTTTTGTATTTTTATTTATTTTGTTAAATGTTTCTCAGCTATTGCTTATACTCAGGAGTGTTGTAACTATGTGTGGGGTCTGTAGCATAACTGATAAGTGGATGCACAGGCTTTAAAGGCTTGGGGCACCATGGATTTGGAGTCAGAAGACCTGGATTCGAATTTCCCCTGTGCTACTCAGTACTTTTATAACAGTAGACAAGTCACTTTACTTTTCAAGGTTCATCTGTAAAATTGCTTATAAAGCCTCTTCCCACTAACTCAATGATCCTTTGCTTAACCTCCTTAAACCTCTCCTAAAGCAGGTTTTTTCTTGTATCAATTAAATTTGACAGAAATGCCTCACCATTGTTGCTTTGTTCTTCCTTTTTGGGGCAAACAAAAATGACTTTTAAAAAATGCCTGCTGAATGCCAGCTTGGGGATTAAGAGACAAAAACAACAGTTTCTGCCTTCACAGAGTTGGATTTGAATTCTACACTTATTTACATGTAATTGTGTAAATATAAGGAGGTAATTTAAGGAAAACTTTAATGATAGGTGAGTGTCCTTTCTCCGTCCTTTGCAGGGGTGGAGAAGTTGGGGATGAGGTAGGTGTAACATAGCATATAATGCCAGTTTTTTAAATCCATGGATCAGTTTTGTTGATTTTTTTTTTCCTCTCTTTTAAAAAAAAATTCTTTGTTATAAGAGATGACTCCCTAGCACTGGGAAATATATAAATGAAAGATTTCCTTACAGATCTCCCAAAAATAGTAGGGGACAGATTAGTCAGGACTTCTTGTAGGAGGTGGTTCTGAAGCTTTGAAAGATGGTAAAAATAATTCTAAGAGATGGAGGTGAAGAGGGAATACATTCTAAAGAGATATGGCTTGTTCAGAGATTAGGAACATAAAATGAGGGAAGTCATGGGAAATGAGACTGGAATAGTCTTTATCTGAGATTAATCCCTGAATTAAAAGGTTGAAGAAATATTCTTTTTTTTTCCTTAATAATTTTTAAAAACAAATCCCAGAGAACTGAAGACTTTATTCAGATCTTTGTTTAAGTCAGTATTAGAGAAAAAAAATTCTGTAATCTAAATAGAAAAATTTAAAATTTGTGTCATCACAGTAAGCTCTGGCTCATCTTATGAGGTCCTGGGTCATTAGATGGGATTGGTAGAGAAAGCCTGAAATACTCATAAGATTACTCCCTGAGACTAGCAGGGAAAGGCACTGACAGGGAGCCCCTCCGCTTTACAGTTCTGCCCTTGGGGAGGTAACCCCACCTTACTGTATCCAATTAGAAAGCCAAATTATGTCAGATACCTGAGATTATATGTTCCCTATAATCTGTCGCTGGCCCAAAACCTTGTAGGTAATTGACACCAAATGTTGAGATTTGGTCATGTGAAGAATTCACAATAGTCTTTGGCTTTGGCAAAAAGTAGGTTTATTTATGAGAAGAGGTTATAGATGTAAGAAACATAATGTCTTAGCAAGAACCCACAGACTCATTGATGAATGCAGGAAAGATTTATTTTACGTTCTTGCAAGCTGAGGAGACACACTTTTGAAACTCCAAAGGTAGCATCTCATTTCCTATCCTGAAGCACAAGGGCCTCTCCTGCTTCCCCATTAATTAGATGTTTCAGAAGTTACAGGATATGAATCTCTACCCTTCATTACATAGCCAGTCCCTGCCCCAAAGGAGCTTACTTTTCATTAGGGAGAAGGTAACAGAGAAGGGCTAAGGGTAAAAAAACTAAAGATTAATATATTATTAATACAATATATAATATACAATACACATAATATAGTAATGTAAAATATGTAATAAACTATAATTAATATATATTTATATTTTAAAATATTTACTTATTAAGCACCTACTGTATGTCAGGCCTCTATACTAAGACTTTCCAAAAATTATCTCCTTAGAACCTCACAACAATCCTGCGAAGTAGAGGCTATTTAAATCCTTATTTTAAAAATAAAGAAAAGAGGCAGGCAGAGGTGAAATGACTTGCCCAAGCATCTTGTGAGTGTCTTCTGGCCAGATTTTTTATTTTATTTATGGAGGGTAGACAATTGGGGTGAAGTAACTGGCCCAGGGTCACACAGCTAGTGTCTGAGACAGGATTTGAATTCAGTTCTTCTCTGCTCCAGGCCCAGCATTCTGTTTGTTGAGTCCCCAGCCTTTTTGTTTTTTTCATTACTGCAAGGGCTTAGGAGTCACCCAGAGCACTAATTGGATGCAGAACTTACCACAGATGTTTCTGACTGAGGCTGGCTGTGTTGTTCTTCCTCCCTTCCCTTCCATTCCATTCCCAAGACCACAATTGGTATCTGTTTCCCTGCCTCTTAGTCTAACCTTTTGTAAAAGTGTGAAGGAGATGGCTTCCCTCATTCCCAGCTCAAACCCCATCTTCTGCAAGAAGTCTTTCTCAGGCTCCCTTGGAGATTATCTCCAATTTATTTCATCTGTAGCTTGTTATACAGAATTATTTTATTATCCTCCTCCCCTTTCTCTCCCCAGCAGGGGTTTTTGCCTTTCTTTTCTTCGCCCATACCTGGCACGGGGCAGGTGCATTTATAAATGTTTGCTGACTTGGGGAACAATTCCCCTTTCCAGACCGAGCTGGATTCTGACCACATTAGTCAAGGAATTATGGGATGATTTTGAAGGTATTCTGCTGTTTTGTTTTGAAGCTCACAGATGGGATTGTTGGCAACCCCCTGGAGACAGCAGCGGGGACCACTAAGTCTCCTGTGGGTGAGCTCTTGGAATATGTGCTTGACCCACGTATTGGGTCCCAAGGCTTTAGCTCCCGCCTCTATTTGGAGGGCACCCTTTCTTCAGGTCAGACCTGAATTTCTGGACAGTTGAATCGTTATTGCCCCTTTTGAAATAATCTTATCGCCACAAGTTTAGAGGAGCCCCCTGGGCTGGTTGGGAATGGGGAAGGCTGCTGACTTTATCTCAGACCTTTCTATCTGGCTTGTTTTAGTCTTCTGTTTGGAAGGCAAATCTCAGAACAATGGATTTTGGGGGAAACTCCCCAGCCTTGGAGCTGTCCCCTGGTGGTTTATGTAAAGCAGAATGCTAGGAAACCTGGTGGTCACCTGGAATTGAGTAGTGAAGGACTTTGAAAGCCAAATGAGATGTTTCTCTTTGATCTTTGAGGGAGCAAAGCCCTGGGGACATCTGGGGCTTTGGGCTTGCTGTTGGCTGCCAGCCTGTGCTTTAGGGACATCATTTTGCAGGTTGGGGAGGACTGAGGGGAGGTAGACCTGGGACCAGTCTGGGGGTTCTTAACCCTCCCCATGGACCCCTTGGGCTGCTGCTAGTGAAACCTATGGCTGGACCCCTTCTTAAAATCATATTTTAAAATTCACTAAACCAAATGAACAGCATGAAAAAGGAAACCAATGATATTAAAAGTTATCAGAAAGAATATATATATAAACCTACACACCACATTAAGAACTCCTTGAACTAGATGATTTCTCTATGATTCTGTTTCCTAGAACCACATTTTAATGTTGGGAATCTCTTCCAGCCCTTCTCTTGAATGCTATCCCTAAGATTCCATTCTTTGGTTTCCAAGCTCTTAAGTTTTACATTAGGTCTGGTCAGTGTCTTCCCATCCTCATATTTACTTAAGAAGAGAAGATTTCTGGTCTGGAGAACTTTGTCTGAATTACTTGTCAGCCAGCAAAATAAAGCTCTTTTAACAGGATCTATTTACTTTTGAATTCTAAGCTTTGATCTGCTCTGTCCTGGTATGAGGGGTGGAGATCACAAGCTAGGGAGGGTAGAACATCCAGGAGAGAATCTGCCTTGGCTCAAAGCCTGAGGACAGAGGAATCTAGGAACATTTTGATCCTATTGTCTGTATGGTTCAAGTGCTTCCTGTTTAAAAAGACTAAAAGTTAAAAAAACCCAAAACCTTAGGGTTGGCCCTGCACGTTGCAAGCTCAGGTCTGCAAATGGCTATCATGTGGGGAATCTCTTTCTAGTTCTTTGCAGCAAATTCCACCCTTGGTGGGAACCAAAGATCTGGGGTTTTTTTTGGTGTAGATGGCTTCCCCACAGAGATCCAGGCCATCCTCTCTCCACAACTAAGCATCTTCATGGCTCTGTGCTGACCAAGGGTCTCCCTGGACTAGGCTAAGCTGGCTCTCAACATGAATCCTCCAGGGAGGGGGTAGGGAAACCTCATGGGATCCTAGTTTATTATGAGAAGCAGAACTTCTGGGAGAGCTAGGAGATAGATTCAGAATTAGGATGGTTTCAAAGGCCCAAGAGCAGAGGGATGGAGTCTGAATCAGGATGACTTCGAAGGCTGAAGAACAGAGGGGCAGAGGGATTCAGAATCAGGATGGCTTCAAACACTCAAGAAGAGAGGAATGGAGTCTGAATCAGGATGGCTCCAGAGGCTCAAAAGCAGAGGGATGGACTCGGAATCAGGAGGGCTCCAGAGGCTGAAGATCAGAGGGATGGATTCTCAATCAGGATGACTTCAATGGCTCAAGAGCAGAGGGATTCAGAATCAGGATGGCTTCAAAGACTCAAGAACAGAGGGATGGAGTCTGCATCAGGATGGCTTCAAATCCCTGCCCTGCTACTTGTGACTTCCCTTGGGGGCAAGACTCTAAAGTTCAGGTTCCCCCTGGACTAGACTGTCCTGAGCCTGGGAGGGAGGAGGTCACTGCCAGTCGTTTCCTCTGCCATTGTGAGGGCCAGGCTTTGCTTGGACAGTGGATACTGCCCTGCACTGGGTCCATCCATACTCAAAGGCTTTCCAGGTGAGGGAGCCCCACTGTCGGACCTTGTGCGCTGCTGGCATTGCTCTCTTGCATCCAGATTCACCAGAAGTAGAAATGAGCACCTTGCAGTGTTTGCTCTGGGGTGAGGCTGCTGCATCTTACAAGCGCAAAGCTCCCTGTCCCCAGGGGGCTTACGCTCTAATGGGGAACAGGACACAGCTGAGGTGGGGTGAGGAAGGGAAGATTACAGTGGGGGGCAAAATGGGCTAGAGAAAAAAATGGCCCATCACTCCTATATCTCTGCCAAGAAAACTCCAAATGGGGAGCGCTGGAAGAACGACTCCAAGACAACAAAAGTTTTCTTCTTTTGTTGGCTCTGACCTTAATTATTCACCTGAGGGTACTTAACCTCCAAGGGCCCTTTCTGTGGTGAAATTCCCTTTCATGTTCTTTATTGAAGAAATCCTAGCTCACTTGGAGCCTGCTGAATCAATATATTATATAACACTGATTGAGCACAACCAGCTGAGCTGGGCTGCAGGGTGGGGCCCTCCCTAGGGGAAGACTTTACACCCCGGAAGAGCCTTGATCTTGGCCCAAGTGCCAACCCCCAACCCCGGCTCATGGAGCAAACACAGTCCAGTCCAAACCCCAGTGAAGAGAGACAGATGGACCGAGATGGGGGGGGGGGGATAACCAGCCACCCAAATCCTGCCTTGGAGGCCCAATCACTAAACTTCTCAGTACCTTACACCAGCTCTAAGACTCTTGAATGGCAGACCAAGATGGCGCCCATCACATTTATTTGTGGGCTGAGTTTTCTAGGGGCTCTTTATACAGACGACATTAATCGGGTAGCATTTATTAGGCTCCTACTGTGTGATCAGACACTGAGAATAAAAACAAAAACGAATTCCCAGTCTCATGGGAGAGTCAACATGCAAATAGCCGCATTGGAACAAGACAGATGGAAGTTGGGGGTGGTCTCAGAGGGAAGGCACAAAATTAAGGAGTGGAAAAAGAAGCCTGGGAGGAGTAGGGAATTGGATGTATGTCATTAAAAATAATTTTAAAAAATGATTGGGAAAGGCTCTTTAAAGAAGGGAGGAACTGAAGGAAGGATGCAGGAAGCTAGGATGAGGAGAGAGTTTGAGTTCCAGGGGTGCGGCCAGCCCCGGAGACTGCACTGAGCCCAGAGTGAACATCATGTTTGAGGGAAGGACAGGAGGCCCGTGCTACTGGATCAAAATGCTTGCAAGGCAGTCTCGGGTGGAGGGGCCAGTTTATGGAAAGTTTTAAAAGTCAGACAGGATTTAAAAAAAAAAATTAAACAGTTTTTTATAATTCATCCCAGAGCCACTGGAATGTATTGAGTTAGGGCGTACTTGCTAATAATTGTAACAGTAGAATGGGGGAAATAGCTTTTATCGCTCAAGATTGTTGTAAGAATTAAATGAGATAATATTTGTAGTGTGCATGACATAATGCCTGGCACACAATAGACACTTAATAAGTGCTTATTTTCTCTTTCCTTCCCTTTCTTGATCCCTATAGGGAGGATGGGCTGAAGTTGGGAGGGACTCGAGGCCGGCAGACCCACCAGTTACAGTGGTCTGGCCATGAGGTGATGAGGGCTTGCACCAGGGCTGGGGCAATGTTGGAGAAGAGCAGGGGGTGCATTTGAGAGATGCTGCAAAGGTGGACGTCATCGGTCTGACAGCAATTACAGTAAAAAAAAAAAAAAGAGCATTTCCTTCAAACAGAATTAAAAGTACTTTGCAAAATGCTAGATAAATTATCATTAATAATAAATAATGACAATGATTATTCTTTGTATTTAGTTTGGACAGTGAGGTGGTATAGGACTCAGAATAAATGATCATTATTAATAATCAATGACAATAAATATTCTTTGGATTTAATTTGGACAGTGAAGTGGTATAGGACTCGGTCAAGAAGACCCTGAGTTGAAATCTCAAATACTCACTAGCTCTAGATACGTCACTTTAACCACTGTCTGCCTCAGTTTCCTCATCTGTAAAATGGGAATAATAACAGCACCTTCTCTTCCTCTGCCAGGGCTGATATGAGAATCAAATAAAATATAATTGTTTAAAAAAGCACAGAGTAAGTACTATTGAAACGCTCATTCTCTCCCTCCTTATATTGGATACAAGCTAGATTACCACCTTGTCATCCAGGTCATGAAAAGGTTTTTGTTGTACTAGTTCAAAAGTTTTTAGACTTTTTGTGTTCTGGACCCCTTTGGCAGTCTAGTGAAACTTATGGACCCTTTCTAAGAATAATGTTATTAAATGCATTAAAATGCACAGAATTAGAAAGGAAACCAATTATATTGAAAGAGAGATAGAGATGGTCAAGTTGTTGGAGTCCCTTAAATCCGCCCACAGACCCCCTTGGAGGTCCCCAGGTTAAGAATTCATGGCCTAATTGAGAAATACATTCCTTTCTATCAATAATACTTTTATTTTTTTCCAGTTACCTGTGAAAATAGTTTTCAACATTCTTTGTAAGAGTTTGAGTTCCAGATTTTTTTCTTCTTCTGTCCCTTTCCTCCCCAAGAGGACAAACAATCTGATATATATATATATATATATATATATATATATATATATATATATATATATATACACATATACATACACACACATATATATGTTCCTGTATATATATATATATATATATATATATTCCTGTATATATGTGTGTACATATATATTCCTGTATATATGTGTATGTATGCATGTATGTGTATATGGGTCATTATATATACATTTATAATATATATATATGTAAATTCCTGTTTAACTCTGAAATTCACGGCTCTTAAGTAAGGGACAAATGGCCTGTGGACATCATCTTCTGAGCTAAGGACAGTTCCTTGCTGAAGGCCTCCTTCCCGGGCACATTCACCCAATGCAGATTTGGTCTCTTGGGTGCTCAAGCCAAGGCCAGTTCAGATACACTTGTCCAGGTGCCCCATCCATTCATGGCGGTTTGTCAGGGTCTCTCTTGTTACTGGCAAGTCCCAAAGCTTAAAGACTCAGTGCCTGGAACATAGTAAATGTTTAATTAAATGACTGATTGATGGAAAGTTTTTTTTTTTTCCCTATGGCAGATTTTTATAAACAACGAGTGGCATGATGCTGTCAGCAAGAAGACTTTTCCCACCATCAACCCATCCACTGGAGACGTGATCTGCCAAGTGGCCGAGGGGGACAAGGTACAGAGAGCCTCGTCCTAAACAAATAGCAAGTCTGGATTCTCTAAACCAGGCCATGTTCTAAAAAGAACTAAAGTTATACTTGTTGCTGTTGTCTCACTTGGGGAATGACCCTGAGGGGACAGGGAACAAGAGGGACCTGGTACATTTTTATACTCTTCCAGAAAGACAGCTTTTCTCCTTTGGAAACATTTATCATCTTTTTCTTCCTGAGAAGGGGGGACAAGTTGTGAAATCCCAGAAATGTCTGTGTCTAGAGTTAATTTTTTTATTATTATTATTACTTAAAAATAGAATCTGGTTAGATGGTCATTCCCACTATGATTTAGAAAGGGAAATAATTGAGAGAGCAAAATCTGTGGTCCCTGAAGTTTATAGAACTAAAGACTAATTTTATTTACACACTTATTGAGTTTGTTGGGAGCAGATTGGGGAAATGCTATAGTGTTGAAAGTATTTTGGCTTTCAGATAGAAATTTGGAGGAGTCAGATCAGCAAGTATGTATTTATTTATGTATTGAGAGGTTATGTAATAAGCTGGCTTGGGAGTCTGGAAAATCTGCTTTCAAGTCCAGCCTTTGAAACCTTCTGGCTGAGTGGTGCTAGGGGAGTCACTTTACTTCTTGTGTTCTAAGATTATAAATGGCAAAGCAGTAGAGAGAGTTTTTCACTGTCTGTCGTTCCCCTTCAGATAAAATTCACATGATTGAGTTTGAGTTTGTGGAGGGAAGGTTGGGGAGCTGTATTAGTTGGACAGTTCTTAGGCATGAGTGTTTATTATCATTGATAATTTTATTGATTCTTTTTTTTCCACCATGTTATTTCTCCATATATTATGCCTCCACCATAGTTCCTTCTCTTATAGGAAGGACAATCAGCATTTCAAAACTGACCCACACGTCCCATACATCCATCAATTTGTAGTCTATAATCGTCCTCTCAGCTCTCCTGAGGTGGAGGAAGGGAGGTATGGTCAGCCGTCCCCTGGAATTCATATTGGGATTCCAAGTTCATCTGCGTTTGAATTTTACTTAACTTATATTATTACTGAACATATATTATACAACTATAGTCATTCTCTACAGGTTGTCTCCTGGGTTAGCTTTTTCTTTATTTTGCATCTGTTGATACAAGTTTTCTAAAGTCTCTCTGAATTTCTCATATTGGTTTTGTCCGTAATAGTTCATTCAGTAGAGCTTTTTTTTTTTTTTTTTTTTTTTTTTTTTTTTTTTTATCTGTTTGGACCCTTTTTCAGTTTTTTATTTGCTTGGCTTGATAACTATTATGCATACCCAGGATTTGGGGAGGAACACATATGGAGAGGAGGCTGGGATATGGGGAGGAACAAATATGGGGAGGAGGCCCAGGATTTGGGGAGGAACGCACATGGGGAGGAGACCTGGGATTTGGGGAGGAATACATATAAGGAGAAAGCTATAGAAAGGGCAGTGTAGTATGGTAGAAAGAGTCACAAAGGCTGGCCCTTAATCTAGAATCCCATGAATAGCATTCCCTCGTCATCCCCCTTCTCCATCATCCCCGTGCAAAGGTGGAGCTGGGGCCCGGTCTTTGTTTCCCAGGCAGACGTGGACAAGGCAGTAAAAGCTGCAAGAGAGGCATTTCGCCTGGGCTCTCCGTGGAGGAGAATGGACGCGTCACACCGAGGAAGGCTCTTGAACCGACTGGCGGACCTGATCGAGAGGGACCGGGCTTACTTGGCCGTATGTGCCCCTCCCGGGCCCCTTTCTGCCTCCCCGTCTCCCAGATGCCCCCGAGGTAGCACTGGGGGCCATGCTGGTCGCAGCCACTAATTGCTTCTCTCTTCTCAGACGCTGGAGACCTTGGACAACGGCAAACCCTACGCCATCTCCTACCTCGTGGACTTGGACATGGTTCTCAAGTGCCTTCGGTAGGTCCTGTGCGTCTGTAGCACTCCGGGAGAGAGTTCTAAAAAGACCAAGGCGGAGCCTTTTCCAAACCCTCATGGTGTGGGGCAAGGGCTGTCTTTGGGAGCCACTGAAAGTGTGGGTCAATTGGCACTTCCCAGATTAACTCTTTGATGATATTGTTGCCCCCATGAAACAGGCAGGATGTTTGTGTACGGTTAAATCTGAGAAGGAAACTGCTGGCAGTCATCCCGTCTTCCTTCATCTCAGTTTTCTGATAGATCTCTATTAGCAACCAATAATCTGTCAAGTACCAAATGTGTATGATAGCCTGTAGGGGAGTCACTTTACTTCTTGTGTTCTAAGATTATAAATGGCAAAGCAGTAGAGAGAGTTTTTCACTGTCTGTCGTTCCCCTTCAGATAAAATTCACATGATTGAGTTTGAGTTTGTGGAGGGAAGGTTGGGGAGCTGTATTAGTTGGACAGTTCTTAGGCATGAGTGTTTATTATCATTGATAATTTTATTGATTCTTTTTTTTCCACCATGTTATTTCTCCATATATTATGCCTCCACCATAGTTCCTTCTCTTATAGGAAGGACTCCCCTACTTTGACTTATCCGTAAATAGTAAACTGAAACTTCTGGCAGATCGGGGGAAAAAATGAAAAAGAGACAGAAAGACAGAGAGAGACAGAGAGAGAGACAGAGACAGACAGAGAGAGACAGATACAGAGAAAGAGACAGAGAAAAGAGAGGAGAGAGACAGAGAAAGAGAGGAAGAGAGAGAGAGAGAGAAGGAGAGAGGAAGGGAGGGAGGGAGGGAGAAAGAAGACCATTCCCATCATTACAGTCATTGGAGTGTTTAGTTCTCAGCTCGTACAGGTCCTCCTAGATTTCTCTGAATTCTGTCTTGTGATTTAATTGATTTGTATTTGAGTTTAGTTGTATTCACTTGCTGTGGTTAATAGACGCTCCCCGGCTGATGGGGGAGAAGAAACTGCTGTAATTGTTCTCTTTCTTACTTTTCCTTTTTGTCTTTGACCTCCAGGAGTTAATCTCGTGGATGTTAATGATCTAGAAAGTTAGGCTAGGGGAGTCAAGACCCGAAAGGCAGGATCTGATGAGCTGGGCCCAGGAACCTGCCTCAGACGCTTAGGAAACAGTTCCTGCTTTCTGTAATGGCTCCTCTTTATTGAATAAACTTTATGGGGGGGGGGGGGAAAGCCACATTTTTATACACACATTTTTTGGTCATTTTTAAATTTTCGTATTTCTTTTTGGGACTAGTCTAGTATTTGTTCTTTCTGTCTCTTTCTCTTTCTCTGTCTCTCTGTCTATTTTGTGATGCTTGACACAGCTGGCGCACAGTTGGTGCTAGATGGGCATTTGTTTAGTTGCACATTGCATGTCACTAACTGGTTCTAAGAGGATGGCAGGGGGATGAGAATCATTTTGCCCTTTAGAACAGATGGGGGAAGTGGGGATGGGGGATGCTTAAGTCAAATACATGCACACACAAATATATATAAACATACATACATATATATATATAATACATTTTTATACACACATTTTTTAGTCATTTTTTAATTTTCATATTTCTTTTTGGGACCAGTCTAGTATTTATTACTGGCATTCAGTAATATTTGGGGAATCCAGAGGCTGTTTCTCCAGAGTTGATTCCCCTCATAGTCTAATATTTGTTCAGACACATGTATGCATATACATACACATAGCTCTCTTTCTCTTGCCTTCCTCTCTCTTCACCTTAAATGCGACTCTAACTTTAACTCTTTTTCTCTCCTTTCCTATTCATTACCAAGGAGCAAGCATTAATTAAATGCCAACTATATTCTAGGCCCTGAGGATTAAAACAATGAAACAAGCTGTGCTCTTGTGTGCATTTATATGCTATATTTACGTATATAATATAGCTTAGTGCTATATGGGTGACGGTGTAGTGTTAGTGAATCCAGGTTTGGGGCAGGAAGCCTTGTCCCAGGCTCCAGCACGGTGTAGCTGTGGCAAGCCTTTCAGGGTCAGAGGCAACGCTCAGAGGGCCGCATGGCGATCTGCATCAGCGCAGGGATTGTCCACCTCCAGAAGTCCCTGGGCCTGTGGAATCTGGCTTTCTGTTCTCCAGGTTTTCTCCTCCGTATTCATTTCTTTCCTTCTGGAGGGTTGGGAACACGTTGGTCTGGTGGCTCCAGGGGACTCGGTGCTTCCCAGAGCTGGGTTCTTGGGGCTGCTTCCCTGGGAGGGGCCCCATGAGGAGGCCGCTTGAGAAATGGGGCTGACGCCCGTTTGCTCCATGGAAGCTTCCCACAGTCTGGTACCTGAAACCACAGGTGTTTGTTGGCAGGTATTACGCTGGCTGGGCTGACAAGTACCACGGGAAGACCATCCCCATCGATGGGGACTTCTTCAGCTACACACGCCACGAGCCCATCGGGGTGTGCGGCCAGATCATTCCAGTAAGTGCCTCCCTGGCCCCAGGCCACAAGGAGCCCCAAGCTCCTGCCTGCACGGCACAGAGAGCGCTCAGGGTCCCTGGGGCCGTCACCGAAGCGCTGTCCTTCCTTGTGCCAGGGGGTGACCATCCTGCCGGGCTGAAGGGCTCCAGGGGTGGCCCTGGTGACCGGCAGTACCTGGGGCCTTTTCCGTACAAGACTGAAAACTATGGTTTAAACAAAAGTGGGGGGTATTCTTAGGGCCTGCTCTGAACTCACCCTTATTTTGTATGTGTGAGATACAGCCTGGAGCAAGGGCAGAGAGAGCCAGCCTCAGAGCGCTGCAAGGCGCTGGCCAGGAGTAAGCTGGGCTCCTGGTGCCTCCGGACACCTCCAGACTCCGAGCTCAGGGAGACACCCAGGGCCCAGGAGGACCCAGGTTGAGCCTCGAGCCCTTTATTTTAAGGAAAGTCCTCCCGGTCCCTTTGGCAGTCAGCAGGCACCTGCTCACACAGGCTGAGCACTCCAGGGAAGTGAATGCTGCTCTGGGGGTGGGGCCTAGTACACAGTAGGTCCTCAGTGAACAGGCGGCCTTTTGGACACTTGCCTCTGGATGTCCAGCAGACATCCTGAATGTCACATAACCAAACAGGACCCATTCCCTTCCCACATGTCTCCTCCCTCCTGGACTTCTTGACTACTATGGAGGACAGTGCTGTCCTGCCAGCCCCTGGAGATGCAGGGTCACCATCAGTTCCTCATTCTCTCCCCCCCATACCCAGATGCCCACTGATCCCCCTTCTGCAACCTCCCTCAAATGTGGCCTCTCCTTTCCTCTCAGCCCATGGCTGCTGGGGGGGGGGGTCAGCCTGCCTCTTAGTGCCCCCAACTCAGCCTTTGTGCATTTCCAAAGGGACTTCCCTAAAACATAGGTCTGATGGGGTCTTCCTCCCACTTGGCAAACTCCCAGGGCCCCTCTTACTATTATTCTTGCTATACTATTTGGCTTCTAAAACCTGTTATAACCTGATCCTCTCTCTCTCTCTCTCTCTTTTTTTTTTTAAATTATAGCTTTTTATTTACAAAACATATGCATGGATATTTTTACAACATTGACCCTTGCAAAACCTTCTGTTCCAAATTTTCCCTTTCCTCCCCCAACCCCTTCCCTTACATGGCAGGTAGTCCCATACACGTTAAATATGTTAAAGTATGTGATAAATACAATATATGTATACATATATTGTATTTATCTTGTTGCACAAGAAAAATCAGATTTAGAAAAAAAAAAACCTGAGAAGGAAAACAAAAATGCAAACAATAGAAAGAGTGGAAATGCTATGTTGTGGTCCACACCTTTCCAGTCTTAGACCTCACTTCCCCCCATGGCCTCCTGGCTGGTCCAACAAGAACTCCTCAGGGTCTTCATGGCTGTCCCTTAAGCCAAAAAAGCCCTCCTTTCTGCAGGAAACCTCCTCCTCTGGCCAGATGACCACCCACTGACAGATTCATTCTGTCTCTGTCTCTCTTTCTGTCTTATCTCTCTCTCTTGTCTCTCTGCCTCTGTTTCTGTATCTCTGTCTCTGTCTTTGTCTCTGTCTCTGTTTCTTTCTGTCTCTTTCTCTGTCTCTTGGTCTTTCTCTGTCTCTATCTCTCTGTCTCTGCATGTCTCTGTATCTGTCTGTGCAACACTGTTTCTCTTTCTCTTTGTGTATCTCTCTGTATCTCTTTCTGTTTCTCTGTCTCTGTCTCTTTGTCTTTCTCTGTCTCTCTTTGTTTCTTTCTGTCTCCATATCCCTCTTTCTGTGTCTCTCTGTCTCTGCATCTCTGTCTTTCTCTCTGTCTCTTGCTCCCTCTCTCTCCGCCCCTTCTCCTCATCCTCTGTCTCCTTCCTTTCTTCCCCCTCTCTCTCCCTCCCTTCCTTTGTGTCTGTTTTTTTCTGGGTCTGTACATATACATATGTGCGCACACATTCACGTGTTTTCTCTAGTTTTGCCTGTTTGTGGCCAGTTCCCTATCCCCGTATCCCTATCACTTACTCAGCGGGGTCTAGCCCAGCATAAAGGCCTAATAAATGCTTGTTGGTGAGTCCCCGGGAGCCAGTTGGCCGTGGGGGATCCGGTTTTTCAGCGTGGCGTCTCAGACCGTCTGGTCACCGGGCTTTCGCCTTCCGGCCAGCTGGCCGAGCAGCAGAGGGTTGCGGGTTCTCAGAAGGCCACCGGGCAAAGGCCTTGGGACAGAGCTGTGCCCCGTGAGCGGCCCCTTGTCCCCATCCTGCCCCTGGTCCCTGCAGGCTGAGGCAGTAAAGGCCTCTGGCTTCTCTCCTGACCATAAGCCTCAGACCAGGCCCGGGGTCAGCAGGGCAGCCCACAGGCATGTGGGCCCTCCCACGGGGGCTGGCTCCTGACCCACCCTGGTGAAGGCTCTGGGCCCTGGGGTCCTCTGAGCTCCGGGCTGAGTCTTTCCCCCTGGAATAAAAGCACTGCAGAGAGCAGCTGATCTTAAGACAAAGGCCAGCTGCTCTCTGTGCTTAGGCTGGGAGCCGGTCGGAGAGGGCCGGGTTGGGAGTCTGAAAAGCCTCAGGCCCTCCCGGGCCCTCCCTGGCCGGGTGACCCCGGGCCCTCCCGGGCTGGGTGACCATGGGCTGCCACGTGAGGGGTCGTCGAGAGCTGGCCGTAGAATGATTGGACAACGTCTCTCCTAGTGGAACTTCCCCCTGCTGATGCAGGCCTGGAAACTAGGCCCAGCCCTGGCCACGGGGAACGTGGTGGTGATGAAGGTGGCCGAGCAGACCCCCCTGACCGCCCTCTACGTGGCCAACCTGATCAAGGAGGTGAGGGACGCGGCTCTTCTCCCCTCTTCCAGACCGATATGTTGGGACAAGGCCCCCCTCCTTTAGTGTCGTGATTGTGTCCATCCATCTCCTCTTGGGTCTGTCTGTGGGAATGTAAGGTCCTTGAGGGCAGGGACCATTTTCTAAGTGGCTGGCATACAGGAGGCGCTTAATAGATGCTTGTGGGCTTCCCTCCCCTCCCTTTCCTCTCCTTTGGGTCTGCCCCCCTTGCTGTACCAGGCCCCATGGTATGAGAGGGGGGCTGAGGGGACCCATTCATTCCCAAACGCTGATCAAGCCCCTCTTTGTGCTGGCCCCTACATGACTCTGGTCCGGGATCCCACACTCAACAAAGGGGTCCCCCCTGGGGGGGCTAGACTGGTGCTCCCTGGTTCTTGTGTGATGGTGCCCTCTTGGCCCAGGGAGAAGCCCCCCGGGCCTGGCAGAGCCCCTGCCCCCTTCCTCCTCCGGCACAGGAGGATACCCCAGTCCATGCCCTGGGCTGTTCACCCACAGGCTGGTTTCCCCCCCGGAGTGGTCAACATCATCCCCGGGTACGGTCCAACGGCTGGCGCCGCCCTCTCTTCCCACATGGACGTGGACAAGGTGGCGTTCACTGGCTCCACCGAGGTGAGAAGCCCCAGGGACCCAGGGGGCGGGTTTGGCTCCTCGTTGGGGAGTCTCCAAGGAGAGGCTGGGGTCTTCTTGGGGCACGGAGCCGCCTCCTCCACAAAGCCGCCGCTTCTTATAATGAGCGATGGTCTGCGTGTTACAGGAGACCTGCTTGGGAGGGGCAGGCGGGTAGCGAGCATTGATTAGACACCTGCTAGGAATGTGGAGGGGAAGAAGCTGGTCTCGTTCACTAGCAGACCCTGCTGTGAGGTCTCAGTGGGGCCCAGCATGTCTCGGGGCCCCGGCAGGGGGGTAGAGGGGGATGCTGCAGCAGAGCAGGATGTGCCCAGTCACTGGCAGAGTCTCAGTGGGGTCCTCCCCGCCATGGGGCCCTCCCCAAGCCTGTCAGGGAGGGGAGGTAGGAGCTGGTTTCTCCTAACTCGGAATCCCAATCTGAGCAGTTTTACAGGTGAGTAAACTGAGGCACGGCCGCGACTCCCTCGCCCGGAGCCTGGAGCCTCTAGCCCCTCTGTCTCTGCTCAGGTTGGGAAGCTCATCCAGGTGGCCGCAGGGAGCAGCAACCTGAAGAGAGTGACCCTGGAGCTGGGCGGCAAGAGCCCCAACATCATCCTCTCAGACGCTGACCGTAAGCCGGGGGGGGGTTAGAGTCTGCTCCGACGGACGTGGGGAGTCAAAGGGAGGACACTCCCCCCGCCTCCCTGGCAGCCTTAGGGAGTTGCTCAGAGCGTAGGCCTGGGGAGCTCCCGACTCTGCCCCCATTACCCCCCAGCTCTGTCTGCTCCAATGTCCCCCAGCTCCATCTGCCCCCATAGCCCCCCAGCTCTGCCCCCATGGCCCTCAGCTCCGTCTGTCCCCATAGCCCCCCAGCTCTGCCCCCGATGGCCCCCCAGCTCTGTCTGCCCTGATGCCCCCCAGCTCTGCCCCTATGGCCCCCCGGCTCCGTCTGCCCCCCATGGTCCCCCAGTTCTGTCTGCATATAGTGAGTAGCAGTAAGGGGCAGATACAACAAGGCCTGACATCAGGGGCCCCTCAGACACCAAATGCCTCTGTTTCCTCCTCTGTAAAGTGAGCGGGAGATGAGGGGCTAAGTGCCCCCCATTTCTGCCAGGAAAACCCCAGAGGGGCCATAGAGGGTTGTGACAGCATAGGGACAAACATGAGAGAAGTTGCCAGGATCCGGAGATGGCCCCGAGCCCCGCCCCTGCCCCTCACACTGACCTGGCCGCTGGCCAAGGAGCCCTGGCAGAGGGCATGAGATGGCACCCGGGGAGGCTCACCTGCAACCTGCCTTCTCCCCCAACAGTGGACTGGGCTGTGGAGCAGGCCCATTTCGCCCTGTTCTTCAACCAGGGCCAGTGCTGCTGCGCGGGCTCCCGGACCTTCGTGCAGGAGGACATCTACCCTGAGTTCGTGGAGAGGAGCGTGGCCCGGGCCAAGGCGCGTGTGGTGGGGAACCCCTTTGACAGCCGCACGGAGCAGGGGCCCCAGGTGTGTGTGCCCGTGGGAGCCCGGGGTCGGGGCCCAGGGTCAGGAATGGCGGCTCTCCTTAGTTTTTGCGTTTTCTGACCATCCTGTGCCTCCTTTTGTCTGTGAGCTGCATACCATAGGTAGTTAGTTGGCTGGCAGTCATTAAGCACCTATTGTGTGTGTTCATGTGCCTGTGTGAGCCCCAGGGTCGGGGCCTAGGGCCGGGAATGTCCCTCCTGGAGGCCAGCTCTCTGTAGTTTCTGCATTTTCTGACCATCTTGTGCCTTCTTTTGTCTGTGAGCTGCATACCATAGGTAGTCAGTCGGCTGGCAGTCATTAAGCACCTACTGTGTGCCAGCCACTGAGCTAAGCTGGGGATACGACAAGAGGCAGCTCAAGGAGCTTCCGGTTTAACCTGAAAATTCGCCCAGTCCAGCCCAGCACCAGGAGCTGGGACCAAGCTGCACATCTCCCTCCACAGGTGGACCAAGAGCAGTTTAAGAAGATTCTGGGCTACATCGATTTGGGGAAACAGCAGGGGGCCAAGCTGCTGTGCGGAGGGGGGCCTGCCTCCGACCGGGGCTTCTTCATCCAGCCCACCATCTTTGGGGACGTGCAGGACAACATGACCATCGCCTCGGAGGAGGTGAGCCCGCGGCCCCCGCGGCTGATTGTTCTGACCCCATGGCTGACCGCTCAGATTTGTTGGCCCACCTTGGGCCGGAGGTCTGCTTGGGGGGACAAAGCGGGGTCACCTCGGAGGAGGTGAGCCCGCGGCCCCCGTGGCTGACCGTTTGGACCCCGCAGCTGACCGTTCGGACCCGTCGGCCCACCTTGGGCCGGAGGTCTTGGTCAGGGGGACAAAGCGGGGTTGGCTCGGCCCCGAGGGCAGAGCCGGGCGTGGGGAGGTCGGCGTCCCCCACATTGGAGCACTCCCTCCCTCAGATCTTTGGGCCAGTGATGCAGATCTTGAAGTTCAAGACCATCGAGGAGGTGGTGGAGAGAGCCAACGGTTCCACATATGGGCTGGCTGCAGCCGTCTTCACCAGAGACCTGGACAAAGCCAACTACCTGTCCCAGGCCCTGCAGGCCGGCACAGTGTGGTAAGGAACCCCCAGACGGGCGAGCCAGGGGCCAGCCAAGGGGCCCTCATGCCGGAGCAGAAGCGGTATCGTAAAGTCTGATGGCCAGCAGGGACCCTGGAACTTGGACCTGACCATAGTTCTGGGGGCTCTTGGCAGAAAATGTCTGCCACCTCCTGACAGACATGGCCACTGTGGGAATTTATTTTGCCCGTCATTTGTTACAAATTTTCTTTTCTTTTTCTTTCAAATGAGATGGGAGTGAGAAAGGGGAGAGATTTCTTGAAAAATAATTAAATTTTTTTTACTAAAGCTTTTTATTTTCAAAACATATGCATAAATCATTTTAAACATTCACCCTTGCAAAATCTAGTGTTCCAAGAAAAATTTAAATTTAAAATTTTTTTTCCCATTTAACCGTATTTTTTTTTTATAGTAAAGCTAGTTTTCAGCACTCATCTTTGTAAAATTTTGAATTTCAGATTTTTTTTCCTCCCTCCTCCCCAAGACAATGAGCAAGCTGATACAGGTTATATACAATTAATTATTTTGAAAACACAGACATAGATAATTCTTCAACATTGACCCCAGGATTTTCTGAAATCAGCCAGCTCATGTTTCTTCTAGAACAATAGTATTATCTTACATTCAGACACCATAACTTATTCGGCCATTCCCCAATTGATGAACATCCCCCCAATTTCCAGTTCTTTGCCACTACAAAAAGCACCACAACAAACATATTTGCAGATGTGGGTCCTTTTCCCTCTTTTACGGTCTTTTTGAGTTACACATCCACTAGAGACACTGCTGAATCAAAGGGTATGCAAAATTTTAATTTTTTTAAAAAAGAAAAAAAAAACACGTTATCACTACTTGGATTGGAGATTAGGAGAGCAAGAAGCTGGGAACTGTTTTTAAACCTTGTTCTAAATTATTAAATTTTGGAATTGCAGGATCAATTGCTATGATGTATTTGGGGCACAGTCCCCATTTGGAGGCTACAAGATGTCTGGGAATGGGCGAGAGCTGGGCGAGTATGGCTTGCAGGCGTACACAGAAGTGAAAACTGTGAGTTTGGGGGTTAACTTTTAGCAAAGCTGTTTACCATGAAAGATTTTTAGATTTGTTACAGTTTTATTCATTAGGCAACACTCAAAACTCCTCTTAAGTGCTGAGCATGATGCTAGGGATGCAAAAGGCAAAACCCAAAAATAATTCCTGCCCTCGAGGAGCTACATTCTAGAATGGGCAGGGATTTATTTAATTTTTTGAAGGGGGGCAGTGGGCATTAAGTGACGTGCTCAGTGTCAGACAGCTGGGAAGTATCTGGGGCAGATTTGGGTCCCTTTGTCTCCAGAGCTGGTGTGCTATCCTTGTCCCACCTAGCACCCCTTATTCAGGGATTCTTTACTTTTTTGTGTGTTTTGGGTCTCTTTGCCAGCCTGGAGCTCTTCTTAATTGTATTTTTAAATACATAGAATAAGATACACTGAATTGTCAAGGGAACCAATTATAGTGGAATATAGTTTGGAGCATCAGTCAAGAGAGCTTGAGTTAAAAATCTAGCCTTATTACTGGCCAGTCACTTAATCCCAATTGCCTTGCTCAAAAAAAAAGAAAAAATACAGTTATCAAAATGTTTTTTAAAAAATCAAATTCATAGAGCCCAGATTTAGAGTCTGTGGCCTGGAGAGAATATTAGATAGTTGTTTACTTTGTTCTGTACACAGATAAATCAATTCAAAATATGTACCAAGGAGTTTGAGGAATGGGTGGAATGATCCTTGCACTTTACACAGTGGCCTTGGGTAGGAGGCGGCATCTCATGGGAGTCTTGAAGGGAGATTGAAGGGTTGGCAATTAAAGAAAGAGTTTCAAGCTTTTGGGGAGGGGGAGAGTGTCATGTATAGGAAACAGCGATTAGATCATTCCCTCTGGGATATCAGAGGGCAGGAAGATGGTGCATGTGAAGTCAGCCCAGGTGGGAACCGGATTGTGGAGGATCTAAATGGGAACCAGAAGAACTTCTGTCTTATTTTAGGGACAGTGGACAGCTATGGGTTCATATCTTTCTCTCCTGTCCCCGTATTATTTCCTGTGCTCAGTCCACTGATAAGGGAAGGCAAGTCTAGCCGAATCCAGAAAAGTCCCCCTGCATCTAAAATGAAAAACTTTACTCTTTATGCACTTTTGTTTGAATGGAATTGGTCTATGAAATCTCTAAAGACCCTTTTATTTATTATTAATTTCTAAGGTGAGGTGAGGTTTTTTGGTTTGTTTTTTAAAGTTTTTTTTTTTTTACATCAATAATTTCCCAATATATATTTACCTTCCCCTCCCCAAACACCATTGAATACTCCCTTGTAACGGGGGAAAAAAACCAATTGAGTCAGCTGTTTGACCCATTACTGTATTTATTCTCAATCACCCTGAGTTGTAATATAACCCAGGAGTATGTTTGGGTACTTTCCACCCAAAATTACTTTTGAGTAATTAATTTAGGGCCCCCACCCCAGTTATTTTTTTCTTTTTTAATTAGTGTTTTATTTTTCCAAATACATGTAATATTCACCTTTGCAAAACCTTGTGCTCCAAATTTTTTTCCCACTCCACTTCTCCAAGACAGCAAGTAGTTTGATATAGTCTGCTCCAGTTTATTAAATATTATTTCATAAATCAGAGCAAACTCTTCCCATCAACTATTGCTTATCTATAAATATCAAAGTCCCTACTTTCCTAGGATTAGGTCCATTCAAAGTTAGTTTGTTCAGTTAACATTGTAATTAGCAGAACCTCAAATATTTACAGTATTTTTGATGTTCAAATGAGAATCATCTCAAATCTTCACTATAGCTGCAGATAATGTTTCTTCATTTCTGAGAACATGGTCCTACCTCATTTAGTTCATTCAGGAACTAAGCAAAGTCTTTTCTCAAGAATTCTTTTCATTTTCTTCACAAGGTAAAGACTAAAACAGTTCTATCAAGTGAGAAGGCCTCTATCTTTCAAGCTATCACTCTGAATAGTCCCTTTAAACCAAAAGTTGAAATTTTCCCTTTCTACAACATTGCATTTGGCTTTTTAAAATTCATAGTATAATAAGTCTAGCATTGATTGGAGAGGCTTTTGAAATAGGTGTTACTCTAGGGAACAACAAAAATGAATGTTTAGGGCCATAATCCTTCTATTTGATTTTAAAAGAAAATTTTTTATTTTTATTTTTGGATGTCATTTTTAATTATGTCCCTTCTGATAAAGAAAAATCATTAAGCAAAATAACCCATCTTGGTAGAATATACAGTATTCCACACCAAGAGACCAACCTCCCTCCCTCTATTCCTAGGAAAGAAGAAGGGTGTCTTTCCTTGTCTCTTCTCCAGGGTCAAGATTAAGCATTATTATCCACATTCTTTCTCTTCGAAACTTTCTAACTCTTCATTCTATTATTAGGTCACCGTCAAAGTTCCTCAGAAGAATTCATAAAGGAGGATGTGGGATTTCCCCAACCATGCCTCCAGTTGGAGTTTTAATTAGATTGAGGTTAGAACCTGGACCAAGAAGAGACCCGCTGGTTAACTAACGTCTCTGTAGAAACAATCAAAAATGTTGTGAAATGATAATGTTCCATGGTGGGGGGAAGAACTTTATTTTTAACTGCAACTGCATTACAATCTGAGAGTGAATTTTTATACCTGAAACATTTTAATACGTTGGTTAACATTCTTGTCAACCATTTTTGGCACTTTTTTTGCTTTAGGGCTAAACCTTATTAAAAAAAAAAACAACTTGATACCTTTGTTTCTTGTATAATTTATTCTATCTTAGAAGAAAACCTAGTCCCATGTGACCTGAGCATATGTACACAGTGAGATAACATATGTAAAGAACCTTACAAACCTTACACATTTCCTTCCTCCTTCCCTCCCCCTTCTTCTCTTTCTTCTTTCCTTTCTTTCTTCCCCTTCTCTCTCCCTCTTTATTCTGTGTGTCTATTTGAGGGAGTGGGGTTTGCTACACAACTACTGTTTGCCATTATAGTTCCTGAGCTCTGTTTATATGAAATTAATTACCATGATACCCATTAAACCTTAAATAATGAAATAATAAACACAAAAGCAATAATATTTACTCAATAGAAGACAAAAGCAGAAACAATCAGTTTTTAGTCAATAGAAGGCAAAAATTAGAATAATCAAATGATCATCAATCTTGAACACACTTTCCCTTCAATACAGTCAGTGTTGGTTGAGGGGAGTGGACATATTTAGAGAGATATGAGTGAGGAAATCTTTGGGCTGAGAGCAACTTGTGGTTCTGGATTTCAGGTCTTGATCTCTTTCAGAATCATCTGTACTAAGTGAAGGTGCTTCTCTGCTAGTTTGCTTCTCTGCTAGTTTGCTCCCCTCTTAGCTCTTAAGCTGAGGAAGCTGAGACAGGCTCTTTTATCTCATTGCCACCCTTAATGGACCATTGAAAAAGTGTTAAGCTATTATATTGACTAGGGGTTCCTTTAACAGAATTTGGAGGTGGCTTGCATTTGCAAATAGCTTCCTTCTCAGTCTGCTCCACTCCTATCACAGCAACTACGATGGAAATAATTCTTTATTTTTTCCCCCCCAAACTGGAGAGAGCAGTAGGAGGCAGCTCCTAAGAGGTTTCCCCTCTTAGCTCTAAATGATACTAGAGAATAATTAGTCCCAGAAGCTCTTTAAACAACAGTGAACTCTGAGGACATTGGTCAGAGGGGGCAGTTTTCTGTTCTTCGGGATGTGTGCTTCTCCTCTCAATGTTTTATCACAGGTGTTTCTCCACAAGTAGATTTTATTGGTTTTCTTTATACAGGTTCTTTTTTTAGCCCTTTTCCCCAACCAAACTGTGTACAACAAGGGAGTGCCCTTAAGTACATAATTGGGTGGCACAGGGGATGGAGTGTCCAGCTTGGAGTCAGGAAGTCTAATCTTTCTGAGTTCAAATCTGACCACAGCTGGGTCCCAGCTGTGTGACCCTGGACATAACTTCACCTTGAGTTCCTCACCTGTAAAATAAAGAAGGAAATGGCAGACCACTCCAGTATCTTTGCCAAGAAAACCTCAAATAAGGTCATGAATAGTCAAATTGAACAACAAATACGTAACCTAAGACAGCATTGCTGTGGTAACAAGTGGTTAAGACCTACTCATGAATGTTTTCATCCTGTGACTACATCAATTAAGCTGGGTGGAGCAGGATGGGAACCAAAGATTTCCTCCCTTTAGTGTATATATATATATATATATATATATATATATATATATATATATATGTCTTAATATTTTAAGATCGTTTGTGATATTCGTTGCTGGATGAATTGGATTTTGAAAAGCTGAGATAAATATTTATCTTATGTTCTCTGTGTTCTCCCATGGTTCTCCCCAGAAGATTTTCCCATCATGCTTGGGGGCTTCTTTTAGGTGAAGGTTTTTAGCTTGGGTTTTGTGGACTACAAAGGAATCTGTGAAGAGATTTGAATGGGGTTTGGCAAACATGAATGGGGGAAAACATTTCGATATAGTTATTTTCCTTTGTAACAATTATTTTATATTTTATTTTAAAAGCATATTAATTATGCTTTATTTAAAAGCATGATTCTGAAAAAGAATAGTTTTCACTGGTCTGCCAGGTGAATCCTTGATATAAAAAAAGTTAACTTTTTATTTGAAGAGTACAACTGGAGCACTCTGTTATCCTCCACTTTTGTCCCATGACCAGTCCATCTTCTTTACCAGTCAAGTATCTTCAAAAAGAATCTATACCACATAGGATATCATTGGAAATAGATTAAATCCCATTTTAGTGCAACACATGTCCCTACTTTGGGTTACCCATAACTGATTCCTTAAAGTGTAATGGACTGAAGCTCAAATTGATGCACTAAGGTCCCAAGCACATGAGGCTAAATAGTAATTGGGCCATACTCTATTAATATATATGCTTGGAGAAAGAATGGCCCCCGCCCACTCTTTGTGCAAGTCCTGATGTGTTGTATAGGAAATGACGATTTTGGTGGGTGGAGGCAGAGGGGCAGGAAGAGAGGTGGGGAGAGACTGCTGGCTGACATCTTGTCACAGCTGCACACATTGCTATTGCGATTCTCCTTCACCTCTGATCCTTCTTCACCTCCATAGAGAATAAAGATTGAAGATTTTCCCTTATCCTCAGTTCCTGACTCTGGCTGATTTTAAATACGCAGTCATCACATTAAAGAGCATGGTATTCAAATATCTGCAACCAGATATTGCTCCGAGAACACTGGGGGAAAATGAATCTGCTCCAAGGAGAAGCTTTGGATTGTTAAAAGAACTGTGCTCTTCTTTCTGTTCAATTCTGGATCCAAATCATTGCCAATCTAGAATGTCCCAAATAACCCTGAATTGAATGAATCATTCATTTCCTCAGGCTTTATTTTTCTCATCTATAAAGTGAACAGGTTAGTCTAGATAGCTTCTAAGATTACTTCCAGGTCTACATTTATGATCCCATAGATTTACTTACTCAAGGATTGGTCATCCTATAGACAATAAATATGTTCATCCATTTAGTTTTTCTTATTTGGATTGTTAAGGAAATGTCTGTTTGCAGACACTCTGCCTGTACATATTGTACTAATTTTTCCAAGCTCCAGGATATCCCAGTGCCTTCTCAGAGAAAGGTCATGGGTACTCGAGATTTTCCAGTTCTATCATAATCCACAGACGTGTGAATCTGTTGCAAGATCTCCATAGGTCTCATCCCACTAAGATTTCCTCTTCCTTAATTTCATGGCATTGTGTGGTAGTGAAGAATTTGGATTATGAGAAAGAAGCTAGTTGAATGAATCTCATTTAGGCATTTGTTTTTTCTCTGGCTTTTCCATAGTTAAGGTCTGCTGTTCAACTCTGATCACCTATTTCTACGGAATGGTTTCACAGTAACCAGCCCAAAAGCAGAAGCAAAAGAAAATAAAATTATTAATTTTACAGTGAAAGATATATTATTTTTAATCTGATCACAGATATGAAGCTGGAAGGGACCTGAAAGATCATGTAATCAAACATTCCTCATTATGCAGATAGAAACAAGCCTAAGGAGCTACTATATATTTAACTCTTTCAACTGTACCATACTATTTTAACAGTGGACCACGGTCAGGGGCCTGCTCTACCTTCACATCTACCTTATACCTTCTTTCCCATCACAGATTGATCTAATGATTAGTGAGGTCCATCTTGAACCGCCATATTGTTGCTCATTTTCTGTTTTTACACCAGTTGTATCTCCTCACATCTCCAATTTCATCAGATACTCTTCATTTCCCAATCCCCCTTTCTAATTACTCTTTATGTTTTATCTTTATTCATCAGAGCATAAGCTCCTTTAGAGTTGAGACCTTGTATTCCCAGTACAGTCTCTGGCACACAGTAAGCACTTAATAAATGCTTAATTTCTATTCTTGCCAGAATATTTATGTTCAAGATTCAGAGGATGCTTTCATGGGTTCAAGAAATCATTGGTCTTATTTAGCAAATGCTCTCTAAGTGGATGGTTATTCTGTGTAACTACAATACTAATGAATAGTAAAAGTGAAACCCAACACATAATTTCAGATATTCAAGTGGGATTTATGAAGGACATGAAGTCCTGAGGCGCTAGAGAAAGTCAATCAGTCAATCAGTCAATCAACTTAACATTGGTTAAGTGCCTTCTATATGCCAGACATTGTTCTAAGTCAGGGGTTCTCAAACTTTATAAATAGGAGGCCAGTTCACTGACCCTCAGGCTGTTGGAGGACCGGACTATAGTAAAAACAAAAACTTTGTGTTGTGGGCCTTTAAATAAAGAAACTTTATAACCCTGGGTGAGGGGGATAAACATCCTCAGCTGCTGCATCTGGCCCCTGGGTCGTAGTTTGAGGACCCCTGTTCTAAGCGAAAGGCAAAAAACAAATGACCCCTGCTCCCAAGAAGTTCACAGACTAATGGAGACACAAACTACTATGTGATATTGGACTTCTTGCCATCTGGGGGAAAGGGTAGAGGAAGGGGGGGGGGATTGGAACATAAGGTTTTGCAAGGGTTAATGTTGAAGAATTATCCATGCATATGTTTTGAAAAATAAAAAGCTTCAATAAAAAAGCCCACTATATGCAAACAACAGGATGTGGATAGGATAAGTTGGGGGAGTCTCAGAGGGAAGGTGCTAAGATCACAGAGGATTTGTGCTCCCTACAGTGGAAAGCAAATACTCTGCTATACTTTCACTTCTGGCCTAAATGGCATCAGTACCGAGTCTCTGATTTGGTCTGGAGGATCTGGCAGGCGGTGATTGGCCAGAGCACACACAGCTGAGCTCGTGGACAATGTTTCCTTGACTCGTGATTGGCATTGGCACAAATTCCACAATTAATGGCCCCAGAGTCAGGCAGCTGAGTCCAAATGAGAGGCCTGTACTGGGCAATTGCTCATATTTACCCGATGGATCCATGTTCAGTAACTTTGGGAAGCAGCTGTTAGCTGAGTGCAGGCAACCTGCCTAGGACAGGCAACAGCTCACCCTGGCAAGACCTTGCAAGAAAATAGTGATATTTTAGAATTGGGGAAATGGGAGGTGGAGGAGAGAAGGGAGAGGTAAAGCCCAGTTAGGCTTTGTGAAAAAATTAGAAAGGGCAGGAAGACCATTGGGACTTTAATCAGTCAACTAAGAGGTCCTATGTAGTAATGATTTACTTTATTTTTTATTTTATTTATATCATATTTATATATATTTATATTTTATTTATATTTATGTATGTATGTAATATATTATATATAATATATTATTTATATTTATATTATATATATTTATTTTATTATATTTAATATTTTATTTTTTAATACCCATTGCTTTATGAATCATGTTGGAAGAGAAAAATCAGAACAGAAGGGAAAAACCATGGGAGAGGAAAAAAAAAAGCAGAAACATTCAATCTCTATAGTTGTTTTTCTGGATGCAGATGGTGGTTTCTATTCAAAGTTTATTGGGACTGCTTGGATCACTGAGAAGAACCAAGGCTTTCATAATTGAAGTTGGGATTTACTTAAAAAAAAAAAAAAGATAATAGTTCTAAAACTGGGAGGTATCTCAGAGATCATTTCTACCCTATCAACTTACAGATGAGGAAGCTGAGGTCTAGGGAGGTTAAGCAATTAAATGGATCTCAAAGGCCATGGGGTCCAACTCTTTCATTTCACAGATGAGGGAACTGAGGTCCACAGAAATTGTAATTAATTAATAATAATAATAATAATAAGGGCTAGCTAGGTGGTGCAGTGGATAGAATACCAGCCCTTAAGTTAGGAGGACCTGTGTTCAAATCTGGCCTCACATAAAGAATGAAATTATTAATAAATTAGAGGAACACAGGATAGTTTACCTCTCAGACCTGTGGAAGGGGAAGGTCTTTATGACCAAAGCAGAACTAGAGATCATTACTGATCACAAAATAGAAAATTTCGATTATACCAAACTGAAAAGTTTTTGTACAAACAAAACATGCAGACAAGATTAGAAGGGAAGCAATAAACTGGGAAAATATTTTTACAGTCAAAGGTTCTGATAAAGGCCTCATTTCCAAAATATATAGAGAATTAACTCTAATTTATAAAAAATCAAGCCATTCTCCAATTGAAAAATGGTCAAAGGATATGAACAGACAATTCTCAGATGAAGAAATTGAAACTATTTCTAGTCATATGAAAAGATGCTCCAAGTCATTATTAATCAGAGAAATGCAAATTAAGACAACTCTAAGATACCACTACACACCTGTCAGATTGGCTAAGATGACAGGAAAAAATAATGATGATTGTTGGAGGGGATGCGGGAAAACTGGGACATTGATGCATTGTTGGTGGAGTTGTGAACGAATCCAACCATTTTGGAGAGTAGTTTGGAACTATGCTCAAAAAGTTATCAAACTGTGCATACCCTTTGATCCAGCAGTGTTACTACTGGGATTATATCCCAAAGAGATTATAAAGAAGGGAAAGGGACCTGTATGTGCACGAATGTTTGTGGCAGCCCTTTTTGTAGTGGCTAGAAACTGGAAACTGAATGGATGTCCATCAGTTGGAGAATGGCTGAATAAATTGTGGTATATGAAAATTATGGAATATTACTGTTCTGTAAGAAATGACCAACAGGATGATTTCAGAAAGGCCTGGAGAGACTTACACGAACTGATGCTGAGTGAAATGAGCAGGACCAGGAGATCATTATATACTTCAACAACAATACTAGATGATGACCAGTTCTGATGGACCAGGCCATCCTCAGCAACAAGATCAACCAAATCATTTCTAATGGAGCAGTAATGAACTGAACTAGCTATGCCCAGAGAAAGAACTCTGGGAGATGACTAAAAACCATTACATTGAATTCCCAATCCCTATATTTATGCCCACCTGCATCTTTGATTTCCTTCACAAGCTAATTGTACAATATTTCAGAGTCTGATTCTTTTTCTACAGCAAAATAATGTTTTGGTCAGGTATACTTATTGTGTATCTAATTTATATTTTAATATATTTAACATCTACTGGTCATCCTGCCATCTAGGGGAGGGGGTGGGGGGGTAAGAGGTGAAAAATTGGAACAAGAGGTTTGGCAATTGTTAATGCTGTAAAGTTACCCATGTATATATCCTGTAAATAAAAGGCTATTAAATAAAAAAAAAAATAAATAAAAAAAAAACAAATCTGGCCTCAGTCACTTAACACTGCCCATCTCTGTGATCCTGGGCAAGTCACTTAACCCCAATTGCCTCAGCAAAATAATAGTAAGAATAATAATTGTTATTATTATATTATATTATTAAAAATAGCTAGCACTTATTCAATACCTATCATGTGCCAGGCACTGTACTAAGCACTTTACAAATCTCTGATTTGCTCCTCACAACAATCCTATGAAGTAGCTGTTTATTATGATCCCCATTTTTACAGCTGAGCACACTGAGGCAGACAGAATTTAATGATTTTCATAGTCACACAGCCATTAAGTATCAGACACAGAATTCAAACCCCGATCTTTCTTGACCAAATCCAACATTCTTTTCTACTAGCATAACAGGCCAGTATTTTGATGTCAGCTCAAGCTCAAGTATAATATATTGTGAGCCAATTTGTTCTTTTATCAACAAACATTTTTAAGTAATTACTATGTGCTGGTCACAGTGCAAGTTGCAAAGAACAAGGTAGAACAGGAACAACCCAAACCCAGTTAGGATTATTTTTGTATCCTTGATGAAATTTGGAAGCTGTTTTCATCCGTTCTTGAGATTTGGGAAGCATTCCAAGCTCAGCAGCAGTATGTTTACTCATCGTCTTTGAAGGTGACTGATTTTTTCTTATTCTTGTTCTAAAAATCTGAAGGGTTTACGGACTTCCAAAGCCTACATTTTTTTAAATTATAGATTGATTAATTGGCTTTCTCACCCTGGAACACCCCTCCACTCTTTAGCCAGGGGTCCTCAAACTTTTTAAATAGGGGGCCAGTTCACTGTCCCTCCGACTGTTGGAGGGCTGAACTGTTGTTTGTAAAAACAAAAACTTTGTTTTGTGAGCCTTTAAATAAAGAAACTTCATAGCCCTGGGTGAGGGGGATAATCGTCCTCAGCTGTTGCATCTGGCCTGTGGGCTGTAGTTTGAGGACCCTTAAACCATGTTCTTCCACTGATAAATTCCTCCTTGAACCTCCATTTTGAAGCCATCCTTCATTCCTCTTCTGGCCTAGTGTCTGATTCTCTGAGCTTAGCCAGCATACTTCAACTGCTTTCTTGCCCTGAAACATCTCTCCTTTCCTTATTATACACTAATATCACCCCTTTACCTTTATCTCTCCACTAAAATTCTCCCCCCTTCTAAACTTCCCTCTTCTTGTAGATGGAGAAGGCCATCGCCCTCCTGCTAGTGCTTCAGGCTCACAAACTAGGAGTCATCCTTGACTCCTCCTTATTTCTAACTTCCCATGGACAATCTGAGCTCTCAAATATACCCGCTTCCCTCTTCCATGGCCCACCTTGGGGCAGGCCCTCATCCCTTCATGCTTGGACCATGTCACTAGTTGCTGTGGGGCCTGCTTGATCTCTCCTTCCCTATTGATCCACCAAAGTAACACAGATCTGACCCCGCCCTCTCCTTAAAAAACCCTAAGGGTTCTCCATCCTCTTCAGATGATAATGAAATACTACTTGACATTCAAAACCCTTCATACTAGTCCTCCCCATCCCTTTCCAATTTTCTTTCATCTTCCTCACGGTTACATACTTTTCTATCTACCTGTCACAGGGCTCCTGTCCATTTTATGAACAGGACACTTCATCTCTCGATCCCACACATTGTCTCTGGTTTTCTTCATTTCTTGGAATATTCTCCTTCCTCTACTCTGACTATTAACCTCCCTTTAAGTCCCAAGTGAAATCTCCCCTTTCACAGACTTCCTCGACCTCTCAATTCTAGCTCTTTCCTTATACTAATTATTTCCTATTAATCCTGTATATAACTTTGTGCACATTTCTGCCTGACACAGTTGGTGCTTAATAAATGATGATTGACTAATGGACTGACTCCTGGCCCAGTGTGGTTCATTACATCCCCTAGAAGCTTATTGATTTCCCCACGATAACCTTTCAGAAACTTGAAGATGGCTATTGTGTTCCCCCTAATCCCTTCTGTTCTTCAGGCTAAACTTCCCCATTTCCTTTACTCCATCCTCATATATCATGACCTTGAAAGCCTTTGACATTTTGGCTTACACTATTTTTCACAGAATCTCAGAGTTGGATGTGGCCTCAGAGGTCATTTGGGCCAACTCATCTCTGAGCAAAGATCCCCCAACAACATCCCCAACAAGCCATCCAGTCATCCAGCCTTTGCTTGAATACCTTCAGAGATGGGGAGCCCCCTACCTTATCCAAATACTCCATTCCTCCTTGGGGAAGTGTGAATTATTAGGAAGTTTTTCTTGACATCCAGCATCAATCAGCTGGCTCTAAACTTCCACCCATTCCTTCTTCGCTGCAGCACTGATTTAGACACTCTAAATAAACACTTGTTTTTCTCAGAGGTTTATGAGTGACAAAAATCCTTGATAGGCTCAAGTGTTCTGGAATATAATTGGAGTTCTCATGTTGTGGGCAACCTAATCTCTGGTAATTGGAGTGGGGCAATCGCAGGAGTATCAAGTGTGAAGCAACTCTCTATTCTTATAGACTCTTAAATGATAAACAATGCACTGTGAAAATCCATTCCAATTCAATCTGGAAAATAGAGCAGTATTTTACATGCTAGTTTTTCCTTTGGGGAAAGAGGATGGGAATGGTAATTCAGCTGATAACTGGAGAGCATCCAGAGGAGGGCAGTTAGAATAATGAAGGGATCATAGGATCATGGACATCATCTTTTCCAGCCTCCTCATTTTACAGATGAAGTAACTGAGATCCAGAGAGGAATCATATGATCAGGGACTAGGATCAAAGGATTATAGATTAAAACTAAGAAGGAAACTCAGAGCCTCATAAATTCAATATTCTCTTTTTAAAATGGGGAAACTGAGGCCTAGAAAGTCTCATAGAATCATATATTAGTATCAAAAAGATCATAAATTTAGAGCAGAAAGGAACCTCAGAGGCCATGTAGTTTAACATCCTCATTTTGCAATGGGGAAAGAGGCCCAGAAAAGTCATGACTTATCTAAGATCACACAGGTAATATGTCTAAGTTAGGATTCAAACTCAGGAGCTTTGATTTCAAAGCCATTGATTTTTTCTACTGTACCATGCTCCTTTAAGTTCATTCAGTGACTGGCACCAAGGACAATCCCCTTCCTTTTTAATGGAATTTGGTACATAGCTCAAGTCTTCTTCTCTTCTAATCCTGTCCTTATTTTAGGAGAACAATATAGAAGTTGAAGAAATTGACTACACATAAGAAGCTTACACTCTAATAAAAGAAGTCATATCAAAGGAAGCTGACTATCAGGACAGTAGGTACCCAGTAGGGACATGGCAGAAAAAGTCCAGAAAGTCAGAAGTATATCTTAAAGAGGAGTTTTTAGAACAATGGATAGAAGGTGCAATGAAGGAGTTTCAAGTAGAGGTAGCCTCTACTCTAAAAGAATTTGAAGACTTTTGAGCCAGAATTTAAATCCCAGCTTCATCAACATGCTATAAAATAAGAAGTTTTAGCTCCAGGCTTGCTGTAAAGAGAAACTTCCCAACAAAGAGAAGCATCCAAAAGGAATGGATTAATTGGAAAGTGCTGATTTTTCTCTATCTAGCATTTTCTCTAGCTATCCACCACGCTTGGAACACTTTCTTTTTTCTGCTCTGATTACTGATTTTCCTGACTTCTTTTAAGTCCTAATGAGAATCTCATCTTTTATATTTTTACAGGAAGCCTATTCTAATCCCTCTTCATTCTAATGCCTTGGCTCTATTAATTATTTGATTATTTAATAGTTTGCTTTGTATATATTTGCTTGTATGTTGTCTTTCCCATTAGACTGTAAACTCCAGAGATTGTCTTTTTTTTTTTTTTTTTTTTTTTTTGCATCTTGCTCTGTCTCCAGTGCCTAGTACCCTGCCTGGCAAATAGTAGGCACTTACTTAATAAATATTTATTGTTTGTTTGGTTGATTGACTCCCCCTCTGAAATTCTGAAATGCTGTTTTACAGTACTATATTGTATTGTAGGTCTAGTAGCCACCTAGTGGGGACTCCCTGGAAATTCAAACCTAACATTTAAAACTGAAATTGCCTCTTTAAAATGATGGTCTGATTTACTGACTCCCTTCCGTGAGCTCCCATTGGACAGATTGAAGGATAGAAAAGTTGCCCTTTTTTAATGTTAACATAAAATATGATTCAGATCCTGCCCCTTAAAGAAGTTTATAACGTAATAGGAAGAACAGGATGACTGAATCTATCTATCTATAATTACTTTGGCAATTGAATTTGTGGCTAGGGAATACTAACTTTGAACCCTAATTAAGTGAAATATCATTGCCAAAAGAATTTTCATTCTTCTTACTAGGAGATCTCCATTCCAAATAATTATATTCAATTATATATATTATATATATTCAATATATACTTTCAATTTGTAAATAAAAAACTGGTGGAAATTTACTTTCTCTTACTATATACACCTACACAATGGCCTTGATTTTCCCAAATGTTTACTGCCTGATCCTTTGCAGAAAAAGTTTCCTAATCCTCTGTACTAAGAGGTTGCTCAAGGTCATGGTATTAATACATATCAGAAATGGGACAAGAACCTAGGGTGATCTTCCTGATACTAAATACTTCCTGATTATAAATACTAATACTACTTTCCTTCCTAACTTTAAATATCATATATGTTACACTGCTTCTCACCTTGATCACCAATACTACTTCCTAACTTTAAATACCATATTTGTCATACTACTTCTTACCTTGATCTTTATTTAATGCTTTAAAAATTGAATTTCATTAAATGGAAATTTTCACATACAATGCTATGAGAAATCTGAATAGGGGGATATCAGATCATATGTTTGCTTCTGCCTTGGATTTACCTATCAGGGTTACTGTGAGAATCAAATAATATAACATTTGTAAAGCACTTAGCCTAGCTCCTGACATACAGCAGGCACTAGATAAATCTTTATTCCTTTTTTCTTCCCATTTGTGTTGAAATGGTAGTTTTTTCTGCTTCCCGTGAACTCCATTCCCCACCCCCAACTCCAATTAGTATAGTAAGTTTATATGTAACAAATAAAAGTCACAAACTGTCCCATAAATTAAAGGACTATAATAATTACTTGCAAACTGTTTCATAAATTAGGTGAATTAAGGAATCATTGGCAACTGTTTCTTTCCTAAACCAACTAAGGTCACCTTAGAAGAAGCCAGACAATGTGAAAACTCCTTACTCTTTCTTTTTATTTTATTTTTTCCAATTACATGTAAAGATAGTTTCCAACATTCATTTCAGTGAGATTTTGAGCTCTCCAAATTTTCTCTTTCTCTTCTTCTCTCCCTCCTCCCCAACACAGCAAGAAATCTGATATAGTGTGTGCAATCACATTAAATATATTTCCTCATAAGTCAAGTTATGAAAAGAAAACTAACAACAAAAGTGAAAAACAACGAGAAAGAAAAATAGAAGAAAAAACTTCAAAAGTGAAAATGATAGGCTTTGATCTGCATTTAGACTCCCTAGTTTTTCTCTGGATGTGAATGAAATTTTCCAACCCAAGTCTATTGGAATTGTTTGGAATACTGTATTAACTGAAAAAAGCTAAGTCTATCACAGTTGATCATCACATAATGTTGTTGCTGTGTACAATGTTCTGGTTCAGCTCACTTCACTCAGCATCAGTTCAAATAAGTCTTGTCAGATTTTTCGGAAATCCTCCTGCTGATCATTTTTTTTAGAACAATAATACTCTTTTACATTCATGTACCACAACTTGCTCATCCATTTCCCACTTGATGAGTAGCCCCTCAATTTCCAATTCTTTGCCATTGCAAAAAGAGCTACTATAAATATTTTTATACACGTGGGTAAGACTCCTCATTCTGCTAATGCCCTTGATCTGGAAGCTGCAGATAAACTTCAAATATTTTCAGCAAAATGTTATGCAAGTGAACTAACCTTAAGGTCATGTTGATAAATTTGAGACGATGTTAGTCAATAAACTAAGCCAAAGGTGACAAAGATAAAAATTACTCTGCCCTTTACCTCTAAAATCTATAAAAATGTGACCCCAATCTCTTGCCTCTTGAGCACTTAACCACATGCTAAGGGTCCATGCTACCCAAGTGCTCCCCAGATGAGATTATATAAATGATTCTGGGTTCCTCCTCTTTCTATTCCTACCTCCCTCTACCACCTCACCCCTGATCCCCATGCCATTTGACTCTGTAATTCTGTGCCTTATTAAAGAGTACTTGAAGCATTACTCCCAGCTTATTGCCATTTTGGTCTTTCTTAGAGAGTATCCAAAAATAAAAACAATCTCTTTTGTTTTTTGTTTTTGGACCTGGAGTCAGAAGTACCTGAATTCAAATCTAGCCAATTTACTAGCCCGTCTAGTTCAATTTACTAGACTTTGAACAAGTCACATAACCTCTGTTTGCCTCAGTTCCCTCAAGTGTAAAATGGTGATAATAGCATCTTTTCCTGGGGTTGTTATGAAGATCAAGTGAAGTGATATTTATAAAGGACTTATAATATGCTTATGGTACCAGTGTCTAGTACACAATAAGCCCTATATAAAATGCCAGCTATGGTTCTATTATTTTATTATTGTTTTGTGAGGTAACTGGGGTTAAGAGACTTGCCCAAGAAGTATTTGAACTGAGATCCTTCTGACTCCAGGGCTCATGCTCTGTCCACTGTACCACCATGCTGCCTCTGTATTATTATCATTATTAGTAATTATTTTCACAAACAGGTGAGACAGCTGCTATTATTATCCTTATTTTACAGTTGAGTTCATAGAGACAAACAGATTGATGCAATTTGCCCAAGATCACACAGCTAGCAAGAGACAGGACTTTAATGCAGCTCTTCCTCATTCTAAACACTACCCTGTGCTATGTCCACAGGTAGAAAGTCCAGCTCTACATGTGAAGGGTTATGGTAGAAACTGGACTCCAAGAAAGGAGCATCATGGTGACAAAATCCTGGCAATGGTGACCCAGAAATGGCTGTGCTGGGTGGTATACTGGGGAACAGGGATTAATCTCATTAAGCCCCAATTCCCTCGTCTGTAAAATGAGGGGACTAGGACAGATGGCCTTTGAGGGCCCTCTAATCTCCAGTTCCTCTTATTCCAAAGTCATAGTTGTCTCTGCAGGGAGAAAGCCTGTCCCCTTTGCCCCAAGTTAGTACTCTGGGGCAAAGTCTTGTTTGTTCCAGGCAAGTTATATCTCTGACCTTGGATAAGATGTTCTGCTAGGGTGGAGGGTAGGACAAGATAATTCTCTCTTCAACCAGTTCAAGGGCTTATCATGTGGAAAAGTAATTGGACTAATTTTATGTGTTTTGGGGGCTCTTTCTTAACCTCTTGGGGTTTGATTCAATTGCTGGTGGGAGGGTAAGAGAGAAATTGGATAAATCCTAAGCTTCTTTTCTAAGCTTCTGTGATCTCAATTTTCTGACTTTCTAATACAACTTTCTCATCTGCTCTCATAAGTTTCTAACTAGAGGATTCTCTTAAGAGATTTCTCTTAATTCTACCATCTACACCCAGAGAAAGGATTGTAGGGACTGAGTGTGGATCACAACCTAGTATTTTCACTTTTTTTTAAATTGTTGTTTGCTTGCATTTTGTTTTCTTTCTCAATTTTTTCCCTTTTTGATCTGATTTTCTTGTGCAGCTTAATTGTGGAAATATGTATAGAAGAACTGCACGTTTAACATATATTGGATTACTTGCCGTCTAGGGGAGGGGGTGAAGGGAAGGGAGGGAGAAAAAAAATTGGAACACAAGGTACTCTCTATGCATGTGTTTTGAAAATAAGCTTTCTATAAAAATTGTTTTCTAAAAAAGTTTTTTTCTCTGCAAAAGAAGAGGGTGGAACAATGTCTTCTAAGATCCCTTCCAGATTAACATTCATGCTCCTGTTATATCATCTTTCCATAAAGCTTTGTCATTGCCCCAAATCTTTTATATTTATTGAATAATAAATATAGATAAATATTTAATAAAGTTTGACAAATATTCCATTTTAATCTAAATTAAATATTCAATTAGATTTTGATATGAAAATAAAATAGTTTAAATAAATACTTAAAATTTGATAGAGATTTAGTAAATATTTAGTTATAGGTACAGTTGTAAGAAGGGGAAGAGTTTGGACAATTTTGCTCAAATAAATGTCTTAAAATTTAAGGTTCTTGGCAGCTAGATGGCGTCACAATGCCCCAAACACTGGGCCTATAGTTAGAAAAATCTGAATTTAAATCCTGCCTCACACAGTTTCAAGCTAGGTGAAACTGGGCAAGATTGACTTTAATTTCTGACTCAGTTTTCTCAACTGTAGAATGGGGATCAAAGTATTATCTCCCAGGGTTGTTGTGAGAATCAAATGAGGTAATATTGGTAAATAATCTATCATGATTCTTGGCACATCGTAGATACTGAATAAATGATTGTTCCTTCTTTCCTTTCCTTCTCCTTGGGAGCAGGAGCTGCCTCATTCTTTTTTTTTTATGTGGCTGTGCTTAGCAGAGGGTCCGGCATACAGCAAGTGCCTAATGGTTGCTAAATCATTCATATATCCTGGTGGTTCTTTGATCCCATGGAATTTAGTGTTCCTTGCAATAATACAGGTCACAGACCTTGTGATTTCCTGCCCATGGGTGGATCTCTGACACTTGATGGAGGACAGAGGTGATCCTAGAATCTTGAAGGTAACACCAGTGGGGGATAAAGTTTTCGAAGGTAGGAAGATTTTAAGTCCCACCCAGAGCAAGTCTTCTCTACCGGGACTAGCAGAACCAAGATTGAAGCTGATTGTCTCCTGTATGTTGGTCCCTTGGTGACAGATTCCTTGGTCATGGCAAGTCATGAATCCTAGGTGAATACAAATTGGTCCCCAATTAATCAACAAATATTTATCTTTTAAAAAAAATATGTTTCTTTAATATTTTACTTTTTGCCTCAATTATATGTAAACTGATTTTTATCCTTCATTTTTTTAAAATTCTGAGTTATAAATTCTTTCTGTCGCTCTTTCCCCAGACCCCTCATTAAGAATGCAATTTGATATAGATTATCTATGTGCAAATATGCAAAGCAAATTTCCATATTAGTCATGTCTATGATAAACACAGTATGAGCACTTACCTGCTATTTTCTTGGCACTTGATCAACAAAATGAAGTAGTCCCTGTCCAGAAAGAGCTTCCATTTTATCAGGATGTCTTTTTAGGACTCCTTTCCCCTTTTCTGGTTGCCTTTATATGCAGAAAAGGTGAGAGTTTTTTTATTCCAATCATTTTGCAAAGACAAAAAAAATGAATGTTTGATTTGAAGAAGATTGTAAGGAAAGTTTTAAAACCTGCTCTTTGGAACATATTTAAAGGTACTGATACAAGATACAAGCTAGATATGTATTGTTTTAAAACTGGAAGGGATATAGAGGTCATCCATTGGTTCACTCCATGAATCAGTGCACAAGTTTCTATTAAGCACTTACTATGTGGCAGGCACTGTACTAAGTGTAGGATACACTGTGCTCCTACTGTGTGCTCTTATGTTCACAGTCTAATAGGGAAGATAGAGTGCAAACAATTATGTATAAAGAAGGTATAGAGACAAAAAATTGGGAGCGAACCCCAGGGAGAAGGAGCCAGAATTATGAAAGATTGGGAAAGGTTTCTTGTGAAGATTGAGTTGAGACAAGGAAGACAGGGAAGCCAGGGGCAGAGATGAGAAGGATAGACTAATTCAGTTCTATCATTTTTCAGTTTTGTGTCCCATTCTTCGTGATCCCATTTGGGGTTTTCTTGCCAAAGATACTTAAGTGATTTGCCCTTTCCTTTGCCAACTCATTTGACAGATGAGGAAACTGAGGCAGACAGGGTTAAGTGACTTTCCCAGAGTCACACAACTACTAAGTGTCTGAAGTCACATTTGAACTCAGGTCCTCTTGACTCTAGAACCAGAGCTCTATTTGCTGTGCTACCTAGCTGCTCCCACAAATATAACAACCTCTCTAGGCTTCAGTTTTCTTTTCTGCAAAATGGAGGTGATAATGATAATTAATTGCCTCTTAGATGGACTTCCTACAGGAAGAATCTTTATTTTCTTTGCTTTGTTTAGTACTATGGCTTTCTTGTTATGAAATAATTATTGTGCTTTCTAGGGTTCAGCTTATCATTGGGGATATTTTCTTTTTTTTTCCTTTCTTTAAGAAAATAAATTGGTATTGATACTTTTCATTTTTATATAAACTAATTATATTTCTCCTCTTCCCCCAGAGAACTCTTTCTTATGACAAAGGTAAAAAAAAAAAGTTCAATAAAGTCAACCACAATATGGAAAAAGCTTGAAACACAAAATGGGAAATATCCAGTGACCCACACCCAAACTCCCTACCTCTTCAAGGAAGAGGTCATCATAATTTCCCATCATTCAGTTTTGATTGTTTTCTCTTTCTATCCATTTACATGATTGTACTCATATATAGTGTTTTCCTGGTTTGGCCATTAGGGTTGTTTTCATTTATTATCTGGTGGTAAAAGTGTTTTTAAAAGTGAAGGGTATTTGATTTCATTAGCACAGAAACTTCAAGTGTAAAACTCTATCCACATGGGAGAACAATTGTTTATCATTTAATACAAAGATTTTTGAATTTTTTGATCTAAGGAACCCTTTATATTCTTTTTTAAAAGAAAAAATATATTTATTCTCAATTCCTGGAATTAAACTATATGATGGTGATAAAGGGAAATAAAATAAGAATTTATGTTCCTTAGAGATTAAAGTGGACATAGACTATACATACAGAATAGCAAGACATAGGAAGGAAGCATCCAAAATTATATTTCAATGTAATTTCTTTTTTTTAAAGCTTTTTATTTTTTTTTTAATTTTTTTTTGTTGTTGTTTGCCCTTCATTCTTTTTTTTATTTTTATTTTTATTTAATAGCCTTTTATTTACAGGATATATACATGGGTAACTTTACAGCATTAACAATTGCCAAACCTCTTGTTCCAATTTCACCTCTTACCCCCCCACCCCCTCCCCTAGATGGCAGGATGACCAGTAGATGTTAAATATATTAAAATATAAATTAGATACACAATAAGTATACATGACCAAAACGTTATTTTGCTGTACAAAAAGAATCAGACTCTGAAATATTGTACAATTAGCTTGTGAAGGAAATCAAAAATGCAGGTGTGCATAAATATAGGGATTGGGAATTCAATGTAATGGTTTTTAGTCATCTCCCAGAGTTCTTTTTCTGGGCATAGCTAGTTCAGTTCATTACTGCTCCATTAGAAATGATTTGGTTGATCTCGTTGCTGAGGATGGCCTGGTCCATCAGAACTGGTCATCATATAGTATTGTTGTTGAAGTATATAATGATCTCCTGGTCCTGCTCATTTCACTCAGCATCAGTTCGTGTAAGTCTCTCCAGGCCTTTCTGAAATCATCCTGTTGGTCATTTCTTACAGAACAGTAATATTCCATAATATTCATATACCACAATTTATTCAGCCATTCTCCAACTGATGGACATCCATTCAGTTTCCAGTTTTTAGCCACTACAAAAAGGGCTGCCACAAACATTCGTGCACATACAGGTCCCTTTCCCTTCTTTATAATCTCTTTGGGATATAATCCCAGTAGTAACACTGCTGGATCAAAGGGTATGCACAGTTTGATAACTTTTTGAGCATAGTTCCAAACTACTCTCCAAAATGGTTGGATTCGTTCACAACTCCACCAACAATGAATCAATGTCCCAGTTTTCCCGCATCCCCTCCAACAATCATCATTATTTTTTCCTGTCATCTTAGCCAATCTGACAGGTGTGTAGTGGTATCTTAGAGTTGTCTTAATTTGCATTTCTCTGATTAATAATGACTTGGAGCATCTTTTCATATGACTAGAAATAGTTTCAATTTCTTCATCTGAGAATTGTCTGTTCATATCCTTTGACCATTTTTCAATTGGAGAATGGCTTGATTTTTTATAAATTAGAGTTAATTCTCTATATATTTTGGAAATGAGGCCTTTATCAGAACCTTTGACTGTAAAAATATTTTCCCAGTTTATTGTAAAGCTTTTTATTTTCAAAACATATGCATAGATAGTTTTCAACATTCACCCTTACAAAACCCTGTGGAACTTTTTATAGTCTTAAAAAATTACAGAAGACTTCCTCCACTCCCCAAACTTTCATTTATATGTATTGATATATTAGAAATTAAAACATCGAATATTACCATGACACTAGTTTTGACCTTGGGGACTCCCTAAAAGGGGGTACTCCAGGACCAAAGTTAAGAGTTGCTTGAGTCTCACTGAGGTTAAGTGATTTGATGCTCTTCCTGACTCAATTTTCCATTACTGCATGCTGCCGCAGTGAAAATAGTCTTAAATCCACAGATTTAATATGGCACTCATGGTATATAATGAGATGAAGTTCAGGCTCAGGCAAGTTAAGGGAATCTCTGAGGGACACAAGTATCTCAGGTGGGCAGATGAGCCATTATCCAAATGTGAGGATGTGTTCAGTTTCATGGAAGAAAGTAACATACCTTATCCAGCTAATTGGTCCTCTGTATCAGAGAGATGCTCTCTTTCTGGTCAGATGAAGGAAAAAAACCAACCCCTTGGAATCATCTATTTATGAGTATAAATGGGAGAGCAAGTAAAAAAGAATTATAATACACAATTAGCCTAAAAGTCTTTTTTATATAAAACTTTTTATTTTCAAAACACATGCATAGTTTTCAACATTCACTCTTGCAAAACCTTGTGTTCCAAAATTTTTTCTCTCCCTTTCCTCTACCCCCTCAAAATGACAAGTAATCCAATATATGTTAAACATGTGCAATTTTTTAAATACATATTTCCACCATTAGGCTGCACAAGAAAAATCAGTTCAAAAAGGAAAAAAAAGAGAAAGAAATTACAAAACAAGCAAACAACAAACTAGGTGAAAATACTATATTGTGGTTCACAGTCTCTCCAGGCCTCTCTCTGGGTGCAGATGGCTCTCTATCACAAGACTATTGGCACTTGACCCAAAAGTTTTGAGTGGTTTTAAGTGATTAAGAGTTAATGATACATGCATATATAATTTATAAATGCCCACATATAGCAGAATATATGTTGAAAATTTAATTAATTTATACAGGCAATGCAGTGACAGAAGGAAAATGAAAAAAAGAAGGGCAGAAACAGGAAGGGTTGGGGTAGCAACAGCCACAGAGAAGAAAAAGCAGAAGAAAATGATAGAAAAGAGTCTATAATCTCTGAGGAGAGAGAATTATCGCCTTTAGAAGGATTAATTTTTGGGTAATCCAGTTTTAAAAAGGGTTTTGAGCCACAAAGTTTTATCCAATCTTATCATTGCTCTTTAAAATATTAATTAACCGAGTCATCAATAATTTATAACTCATTAACTGCTTTTTATTCTCTAAAAAAAAAAATACATTCTCCAAATGGGATAGTTCTATATCTCACCAGAGAAAACTTTTTTTTTTTTTTAACCTGAGAAAGAATAACATCTATATTAGCTGGTGAACCTAATGAAAAATCAAGTCCCCAAAGAGGGAGATGTCCTATTCCAGCATTTGAGCAATTTTTCCAAAAACTTGAGTTGGGGTGAGAGGGCCTCAGTTCCAACCAAACTAATAATACGGGAGATAAGAGAATCACAAATGAAAGAGAAAAGTGGATAATTGTATGTATTATTTATTAACTCCTCTCCTTAGCCTTCCTTAGATTTTTTTTTTAATGGGCTGCTGGATAAAGATAATTAGGCTTTGGAGATTATGCATAATGAATGTGTTATCATCTCTTGGGTTGGCTGCAAGTTAACTTTCACCATCATTCATTCACTGATCAGCTTTATCTGTCCCTGTTCCTCCACCTCTGACCTCCTTTCTCCACTTCAGGGGACCCAGCACTGGTAATATTTTCCAAGGACAAATTTGGGGAGAATCTACCACAGACGCTTTAATTTCTCCTGGGAAAGGGAACTAGGGAGTATGGGGAGGTCAGTAGCATTGGGAAGGATGGAGTCCAGGAAACAGGGGTCTCTTCTGGAAGTGTGAGGAAGAACTTGACATTGTGCTTAGCAGGGAAAATGCTTTCTACAACATGGAAGAAGCAAATGAATTTGGAGACTAAAGAAGAATCTAATACTCCAGCCTCAGTGGGACCAGAAGATGCAATAAGGATTTCAATATCGTGCAGTTAGTTTGGAGTCAGATTGTTGGTTTGGTCATTTTTGGGGAATCCACTCAACTTTTCAGGGTTTACTTCCTTCATTTGTAAAATTAGGGAACTAGGTTGGATGATCTCAAAAGTCCATTCCTTCATAAATTTAAGATCCTGTGGTTATGATCTATCCTATGATAGAGAGAGTTTGAGAGGGAAAGAAGAAAGGGGTTAGACCAGGTGGGGAAGGACTTGTATACCCTGATTATGTGGCCTTGGTTTTAAGTTGCTTAACTTCCTTTTTAAAATTAATTTTTTTTCAACAAACAAAATATATTTTCTTCCTTTCCATCTTCTTCCACTTCATCATGAATAAAAAGAAATATAAAACCCTTGTGATAAATATGCATGTTTAAGCAAAACAAATTCCACATTGGCAGCTATCTAAAAATGTATAATTCAGCCCATCACCTCTCTGTCGGGAGGTAAGTAACCTGTTTTGTCATTAGTCTTCTGGAATGAGGTGGTTCCTCATTGTTCTTACATCTTTCAAAGTTGTTTCTATATAAATTGTTCTCTTGGTTCTGCTCACTTCACTCTGCAACAGTTGATTCAATTCTTATTAGTTTCTCTAAAACCTGATAGTATAATATTCCATTATACTCCTATGTCATAAACCTAGTTCCCTATTCAGTAACATAATAAAATCATAGCACAAAGAATATCAGAGCTAGGAGAGACTTCAACACAGAGAATACCAGAGCTGTGGAGGGGGCATCCTTAGAACAGGGAATGTCAAAGCTCAGAGGGACTTTAGAACAAGGTATCAGAGGTGGGAGAGATCTTAGAACAGGGGATGTCAGAGCTCAGAGGGACCTTAGAACAAGGTATAAGAGGTGGGAGGGGTCTTAAAACAGGGGATGTCAGGCCTTGGAGGGACTTAGAGCAGGGAGTATCAGAGCTAAGAGAGGTCTGAGAACCCAAGAAATCAGAATTGGGATGGAAGACCTTAGATCAGTGAATTAAGAAGGAACCTGCATCATTAGAGTAATCTTTTCATTTTACAGACTGAGAAATTGACGCCTAGAAAAGTAACATGTCTTACCCAAATTCACCCCATCATCTCCCATATAAAAGTCCTAGGACCGTGAGTAAGTCCGGTGCAGACACTTTCCCTAGTACTTGCCTTATTTCTAGCTCAAAGAACTTCCTGGAATAGGTTTCCTTCCTTCCTTCCTTCCTTCCTTCCTTCCTTCCTTCCTTCCTTCCTTCCTTCCTTCCTTCCTTCCTTCCTTCCTTCCTTCCTTCCTTCCTTCCTTCCTTCCTTCCTTCCTTCCTTCCTTCCTTCCTTCCTTCCTTCCTTCCTTCCTTCCTTCCTTCCTTCCTTCCTTCCTTCCTTCCTTCCTTCCTTCCTTCCTTCCTTCCTTCCTTCCTTCCTTCCTTCTCCTCCTCCTTCTTCTTCTTCTTCTTCTTCTTCTTCTTCTCTCTCTCTCTCTCTCTTTCATTTTTTTCTTTCCTTGTGTTCTCCTGACAGTTGTTGACAATATCCTGGCCTAGAAAGGGGTGAAGCTGCAGGGATTATAAAAAGTGATGCTCCATTGTTATGCAAGGCAGCCGGTCTCCCAGCCCAGCTCAAGGCAATTAACAGGATTTTGATTTGGGCTTTATATCCCGGAAGACCTCACCACTGGCTGGCTCAGAAAATGTGCACAATAAGTAGACTTTTAAAGGAATTATAAATGAGCCTGGCTAAAACTTGTCTCTCTTTGGCCCTGGGGAAGGAAGGAACCTGCTCTTGCTTTGGAGGAGAAGTAAATCATTTCTTAACTTCCCTGCCAGCTCATCCCTCAGGAATAAAACCTCAGAGTTGTTTTGTTTCTGAGTATGGGAGGAAGAAAAGAGGGGACTTGAGAAAGGCTTGATTTTTTTTTTTAATCATTACAAGTTCAATTTTTAGCTTTGTTGCTTATGACTTATGTGACCTTGGAGTAGGCATTTAATTTTAGGTTGTCAACTTCCTTATCTGTAAATTGAGGGGTTGGATCAGTCCTTTTCCAGCGCTGATAAAATGAATTTAATAAAAGAATCTGCCTTTTGCTCCCTGATATTGGGAAGATAAACAGCTTCACCTTTTAAAGGAAGAACAAATAAAAATGTGAGTTTGGATCCTGAGTTGAAAACCTGCTTCTTTTATTTATGACTTGGTCTGGCTTTTGTGGAATCACTTTGCAACTCTGGTCCCAATTTTCCATATGAAGAATGAGAGGGCCTTGGAGCTGTTCCTCCACTTTGGCCCCATCCCTTCCCCTCTCCCCACTTGGCCCCATGTAGTTCTCTCTTTGGTAAGTTCTCCCTGGAAGTGCCTTTTGAGGAAGGAGCCAGACAAGCCCTTCTCCTTTTCTCCACTTTTCAGGTCCCTTTCATCCTGTCTTCCTTTCTTGAAGCCTCTCGAAGGCAGGGACCATTTCTGCCTATCTTTATACCCCGATGCTTCAGTCCGTGTATATAGTGAGTGCTTAATAAATGCTTCTTGACTTGACTTAATCTAGGAAATTAGGAAGTATTTCTATAGCACTCTGGGCTCTTTCCTTATGACGGCCCTGAAGGGCAGAATGAGGGAAAGGAAGCTTCCAGCTTCTGCCTCCAGAGTCAGCTCTTTTCTTTACATCATGGGGTTCCCTGCTAACTGTGAGTGTCCCCGTGGGGGTCCTTTTTCTTCTCCCACTGCTGTCTCTCCTGATGATCTCATCAGATTTTGTGGGTTCAATTATAGATAAGAGGGCAGCAGAATTCATTACCTCCAGAATCTCCCCATTTCCCATCTTTACTCTTCTCCTCAAGGGCACTTTCATTTTCTTGGTTCACAGTCTGCGTGTCTTGCTGAATTTTTCCTCTGACAGATACAATCTATTGCCAAATCTCCTTCTTTGTACCTTCACAATATCTTTCCTATATAGCCCCTTACATACTTACCATCTCACACAAATGCCATCACCTTACCTTTAGGAGACTAAAAAAGGATTTTAATTAATTTCCCAATCTCAAGTCTCTCCCCACTCTTGACCATCTTTGATCTAGCTGCTAAGGTGATTTTTGGAAGGCACAGGTCTGACCCCCCTCCAAATAAACCGTAGTAATTCCCCACTGTGACTCAATGACAAAGTTGTGAAGGCTTTCCCCCAACTGTTACTGTGGTTTCAAGCCTCCCCTCCCACCTTTATGTTCCCTCTTATTCCCTCACCCCCAGCTTGTCAGCAGAGAGAGCACACAATGATCTGGGAGTAGCACTAAGTCTGACCTCCTTTTGGGTTCATTCCACCCACCATCTTCCCAAGGCACTGGGGAGGGACCCATATCTTTCTTTTCCCTTTATAAAATGGATGGGGTAGGGAGTCAGAAGAACAGATCATTCCTCCTCCTTGGGGTTGTTTCTTTGTAAAATGAGATGAGAATAGATGATCTCCATGGCACCTTCTTCCTGATATTTTGTGTTTTAAGAGTCTTTCTGACATGTTTGATGTTTGAAGACTGATTTAAATCAATAAAGACTTTGGGACTTCTATTTCTGGATTTTCCTGGAAACTGGAAAAATCCTGGAACTAGATTTTGCCCAACAACAGGGAGAAGTTTCAAGAAGTTAAGTTTCTTTTAGTGAAAATATTCTCAGTTCTTCAATACTGTCTTTTATCCATGAGCCATGATTTGGTGTCCCAGCTTTGCTGCTCAAGCTTTAGAAATGAATCCAGAGGGAGGGGGTCTACCTAATAAATAACAGGTCCACAAGAAACCCATTATCTAAATCACAGCCAAACAGAAATCAGAGCCGGTGTACATAAGAAAATGAAAGGGAAGAAGCTCTCCTCTTGGGAGCAAGACAACTCAGATCAACCAAGAGAGGGTCCTTTGTGCTCGTCCAAGGGAAAATTCCCCAGAATCTCTATTAGAAAGCCAGAAACAGGGACCTGATAGAGACTGACTGTCTCCTCCCAGAATCTGTCCATTTAGCAGCCTTAAGTAGACTTGACTTCTTTCTTCTCAAAATTGGAAGCCAAATCCAATATCACCTTATACCCTAAGAAGGCTGTCTCTTGGAGAGTTCCAAAGGGAACTGGTTGAATGCTGAAGCTCCAACATATTCCATCTCATCCCTCACAAAGGGGCAGGTCCTTCATCTCTACCAATAAAGAGAGTTCCACACCAATGTGCTTTGGAATATACCATTAACTGGCTGAATTACCTGGAATGGATTTCTCCCATTCTCTCAATTTCCTTCTCTGGAAAAAAAAAAAGTTGGAACAGATAACTTCTAAGATTCCTTTTAGCTCTTACATCTTACAATTCTAAAGCAGATATAAAGTTAGTTTGGGTTCCTACTTCTGCCATTTAACAAGCTGTTTAACTTTGTGTGTGTATGTTTGCAAGTAGGGTTAGTTAACTTGCTCAGCGTCACACAGCTAGTATCTGAGGTCAATTTGAATTCTTTTGTAAAATGAGAAGATTTGGCTCCCCATGCCTTCTGAGGTTAAATGTAAAACCCTCTGCTGGGTTTTAAAGTCCATTTATAACCTGGCCCTGCCTAAATCTCCAGTCTGACACCTTTTTCTCCTCCATATTCTCTGATTAAGCAGAGAATCCCAAATCCAGGCATTTTTAGTGGTGTCCATGCCTGGAACACTCTCCTTCCTTCTTTCTGGTTCCTTTGAAATCTCAGTTAAATCTCCATCATCTGAACAAAACTGGTTCTTCTCCCTGTAAATGCGATTTTTTCCAAGTTACTTTGTATGTAACTTGTTTGTACATAGCTGTTTGTATGTTCTAGATGAATGAGAATGAGAATTCCTTGAGGGGAGGGACTATTCTATCCTTTTTCTGTATCCTTAGCACACAGTAGGCACTTAATAAATGCTTGTTGATCCTGGATATGATCTTTAGGATCTTGTCTTTGACTTTTTTCCTTCCTCCCTCCTTCCTTCTTTCCTATCTTCCTTCCTTCTTCTTTCCTTTTTCCCTCTCTCCTTTCCTTCTTCCCTCTCTCCCTTCCTTTCTTCCTTTCCTTTCTCTCCCCTCCTTTTTTTTTCCTTCCCTCCCCTTTCCCCTACTTTTTTTTTCCCCTTTTCCCTTCTTTCCCCTTTCCTTCCTTTTCTTTTTTTTTCCCCCTCCTTTTTCTTCCCTCTCCCTTTTTTTTCCTTTTTTCCTCCCTCCCCTTTCCTTCCCTTTCCCTCCCTCTCTCCCTACTTCCTTCCTCTTCCCTCCCCCTTCTTCCCTCTTCCTTTTCTCTTCCCTCCCTCCCTCTCCCCTTTTTCCTTCCCTTTTTCCCTTTTACTTTTTCTTTTTTCCTCCCTTTCCTTCCCTTTTTCCCTCCCCTTCCCCTCCTTTTTCCTTTTTCTTTTTCTTTCCTTTTTTTTCCTCCCTCTTCCTTCCCTCCTTCCTTCTTTCCTTTTTCCCTCTCTCCTTTGTCCTTCCCTCTCTCCCTTCCTTTCTTCCTTTCCTTTCTCTCCCCTCCTCCTTTCCTTCCTCTTCCCTCCCTCCCTCTCTCCCCTTCCTTCCTCTTTCCCCCCCCTTTCCCTCTTCCCTTTTCTTTTCCTTTTCCTCTTCCTTTTCCCTTCCCTCTCGCTTTTCCTTCCTCTTTCCCCCTCCCTTCTTCCCTTCCTCTCTTCCCTCCCTCCTTTTCTTTCCCCTATCTTCCCCTTCCTTTTTTTCCTTTTTTCTCCCTTTTTTCTTCCCCTTCCTTTCCTTTTTTCCTTTTTTTCTTTTTTTTTTTTTCCCTCCCTCCCCTTCTTTTCCTTCCCTTTTTTCCCCTTTTCTTTTTTTTTCCTTTTTTCCTTCTTTTTCCCTTTTTTTTTTTTTTCCCTTTCCTTTTTCCCTCTTCCCTTTTTTTTTTTTTCCCCTCCTCCCTTTCCCCCTTCCCCCTCCCTCCCTCTCTCCCTACTTCCTTCCTCTCTTCCCTCCCTCCCTCTCTCCCTACTTCCCCTTCTTTCCTTTTTCCCTCTCCCTTTTCCTTCTTCCCTCCCTTCCTTTCTTCCTTTTCTTTCCTTCCTTCTTTCCTTCCTTTTCCCTCCCTCCCTCCTTTTCCTTCCCTCCCTCCCTCTCTCCCTACTTCCTTCCTCTCTTCCCTCCCTCCTTCCTTCTTTCCTTCCTTCCTTCCTTTCCTTTTCCCTCTCTCCTTTGTCCTTCCCTCTCCCTTCCCTCCTTTCCTTCTCCCCTTTTTCCCCCCTTCCCTTCTTCCTTTCCTTCCCTCCCTCCCTTCCTTCCTTCTTCTTTCCTTTTTCCCTCTCTCCTTTCCTTCTTCCTTTCTTTCTTTCTTTCCCCCTCCCTTTTCCTTCCTCTCTTCCTCCTCCCTCTCCCTCTTCTTCCCTCTTCCCTCCCCTCCTTCCTTCAACCGCCTCCTTTCTCCCCTTTCCCCCTCCCCTCCCTTCCTTTTTTTTAAGGGGGCAGGTTACTTTTTCCTTCCCTCCCAGACGGGTTTGCTGCTACATCGCATAAATCACTTAATTTCTCTTGTGCTCAAAAAGGGAGGGGTCTGAATTCCTGAATCCTCTCTCGGCCCCGGTGATCGGGGTCGCCCTTTTCTTCCCTGTGCAGGGGGATTCCCCTGTCCCTGGGGCTCTGGTCCGTCCACTACTGGGAAGCGCGCCGTGTGTTACGTGCCGTTTCAAACTCTTTGGGATCTTCCACGTCGCCCCGCCCTCGCCCCTTTCCCGCCCCCCCGGGCTCTCGCGCCATCGGGCGTGGGCCCGCAGCGTCGAAAGGACCCGGGCGACCCGCCGGCGGGGGGCCGGGGGCCTTTTGCCGGTGTCCGCGCCGGGGCGGTTCCGGGGGGCCTCTCGCCCTCGTTCCCGACGGGGGAAAATTCCGGCGCCGGGACGGCGGGCCTCGGTGGGCTCGAGGCGTCGGCGGGCGGCCTCTCGGCGCGGATCGGGGGCCGCGGGCCGGGGGCCGCGGTCGGGCAGGCGGCGGGGCGGCCCGGCGCGGGTGTCCCGGCGATGTCTGGCGCTGAGGCGGCGGCGGCGGCGGCGGGGTCGGGAGCTGGAGCAGGAGCCCGGGCCGGAGCGGGATCGCGGCGGTGGCGGCGGGGCCCCGCGGCGGCGGCGCTCCGCGGCGGGGCTGGCGGCGGCGGCAGGCCTGAGCGGCGGCGGCGCGGACGGTGGCGGCGGGGCGGGCGGCGGCGGCGGGGCCTCGGCCCCTCTCCTCGCTCCGCCCCCGGGGCCTGGGGATGAGGCGGGGAGGCCGCGGCGCCGGCGGCAGCAGCAGCAGCAGCAGCAGCAGCCGCAGCCGCCGCCGCCGCCGCCCCGAGGGGCCCCGCAGCCCGCCGCCGGCCTAGCGCCCCCGCGCCCCCCGAGCCCTCCGTCGCCTCCCGGGGGCCGGGGCCGTGCGCGCCGCGTCCGGGCCGCGGGGGCCGCGCCGAGGAGCATGTCTGCGGACCCCGAGATGGAGAAGAGCATCAAGGTAGGCGGGGGCTCCCGGAGGGCGCCGCTGCAGACCGGGGGTCCGAAGGAGCTGGCGCCCCGAGGTCGGGGACACGCGGGCTTTGGCCCCGAGGAGGAGTAATGAGCGCCAGCTGCCCCGCGGGCGGAAAGGGGCCCCTGTGGGCCGGCGGGTGACCCAGCCTCAGTCTCCCCCTCTGTGAAATGGGCTGCAGCGAGGCCGCTTTCGTTCGCAGGCGCCGAGAGTAGCCCCCGGGGCCCCCTGGCTCCGGGGTTCTGTAAATGCGCGCTGCCGTCCCTGGTCCTGCGGCCCAAGCGGGGAGCGTCTGGGAGCTGGCGCGGGTGGCCGCGCAGGCGCTCCCCAGGCCTCGGGGCCACGGCGGACCCGCATCAGGAAGGTTTGGGCGGAAATCCTTGTTTTACACCTGGGGGGGGGGGGGGGGGGCAGCTTCTGGCCCAGCCCCTAGAGACTAGTCTGACAGGGAGGTAGGGCCCGGCTGGGAAAGGGGGGGGGGGGGTAAAAGCAGCAGCCCCGCCGTTCTGGCGCCCGCGGACTTAGTGTTGCCCCCAGCATCCCTCTGCCCCCTGCTCTCCCCTGGAGCCTTCCCTCCTCCTGCTCAGGCCCCGCCCGGGCAGGGGCAGCAAACCAGGCTCTCGTTTAGTAGCTGGTAAACGAGGCCCTTGTAGAGGGCAAGATGTTTGCCCACTGGAGTGGAAGGGCTTCCACGCCGGCCAGTCCGTCCCTCTCCCTTTAGAGAAGGAGTCAGGCTTAAGGAGGGTAAGTCATCCCCCAAGTCTCAACAGGTGGCAAGGAGCCGAGGAGAGCTGGCACCTCAGCGCTTTCCATCCCACCGCGCTTTCATCGCCGGGGAAGCCGGAAGCCTGGCGCGGTCCCGCACTCATTCAGGCAGAGACGGATTCGGGGCTTGGTTCAGAGGTCTTTGCCTCCCGCCCCAGCCATCCCCCGCCATGGCTCTGCTTCCAGGAGCCCCACTGCGGCCCAGGGCCCGCTGCTGCTGGAGGAGGAGCACTCTAGGTCTCCTGCCCTTCTTTCTCCCCCTTCTGCTGGCCTAAGGCGAAGATCAGTTACCCCGGACTTCCTTGAGTCAGACGAGACTAAGAGTGGCGAGTTAAAATTTCAGACTCTCAGATGCTCTTTGGACGGAGCGGGAAAGTGTCCTGTATAACAACAGTGGCTTATTTCTCTTGAGATTATATACAGGTGTCTGTGTGCAAGTGGGTCCCAGGAAATGCACTGAGTGGGCTTTTTTTTTTTTTTTTTTTTTGCTGAGGCGATTGGGGTCAAGTGACTTGCCCAGGGTCACACAGCTAGGAAGTGTAAGTGTTTGAGACCAGATTTGAACTCGGGTCCTCCTGACTTTAGGGCTGGTGCTCTACCCAGGTGCACCACCCAGCTGCCCAACTTTGGGCATTTTAGGGAGCTTTCCGCCTGCTTTTCAGTGACCTCAGATACTTGGAAGTTTTTTCTTCTAAGGGACCGCGCTGCACAGGGCAGAGGCAGTAGCTCCCACCTTGGAGACTTCCACTCTTGCCTCTGATGATGTGTGTCCTGGCTGTATGCACGGGGCTGCTTCCTGCCAGACTCTGAGCTGCAGCTGGCAAAGGAATGGACACGATAATAGGATTTCCTTCAGAGATTGGGAATGTGCTTCTGAAAACTGCCCTTGGTTTGACCTTCAAAACCTTTACAGGTTCCCCTGTGGAGCTTTAATTCGTTTAAAAAGAACTAAGAGTGCTTGTTGTCCTGTTGCTTTCTGTCTAGGGGAGAAACAAATAAATGGAAATTTTGGAGGACCCGTAACAAAATAAATTTTTCTAAAGCCTATTTTTTCTTCCCTGTTTTTGCTTTTCTTTTGACTCTTTAGTCCTTAGCACAGTGTCTGGAACTCAGAAAGCACTTAGATGCTTATTGATTGATTTTTTTTTTTTTTTTAAATGAAACAAGCCAAATTGTTCTTGACATGTCTGAATGTTATTTTGATGGACATATGTCTAGGAAATGTGAAGGCTTTAATTATGCAAAGCAGAAGCAAGCTTAAAAGTTGTCATACCATTTTTGATGAAAAGTTTGATGTGCATTATTTGTTCCTGACATCTTGTAAACCAAACTTTCTGATCTGTCAGTGACAAGTCCATAGTATTCCAGTCTTCTTCAGGCGTTTCCCTGGCACAGGCTTCCTTTGGCAGCTTAGACTTCCTCCTGGGTATGAACTCTGGAAGGGCGTCTTCAGTGACAAGTTCAGTACTTGTACCTGGTTCATAAAGGATGCACTAGGGTTCAGGGCCAGCCAGGGACTCCGATGTTCTGATCAGCACTGGAGTGAGGAAATGCCTTCTACCCATGGAAGTGAATACCTTTGCACCTTGTAGTCTTAGAGGCGCCAGGGGCACTGGGTTGGGCCGTGCTAAAGACATTACCAGGAGGGCCAAAGGTAGAGCTGGAAACCCAGGTGTTCAAGCTGGCTTTTCAGCCACAAGGCAGTGTCATCTCTTTTAAGCGGTGCTATAGAGTGCCAGCTTTTCAAGGAAGCTTGAGAAGCAGTTAAAAAATACTAAGGAATATCTAAGCCTTTAAAAACATCAAGGTTTAAAATTCATTTTCTCCTTTGTTGTATTTAATTCTTTGGGGATGGGAATATATCATTGAGAAGATGACCCAAGTGAAAAAATTGCATGTACATTTATAAGCCTTATAGCCTTGTTTTTGAGACATGTAAGTATTCAACTCAAGGGAAATTGAGCACAGCCCAAACTCATTTTCTAGTGTCCACGTTTTGCAGCTTTTCTTGATTAACAGCTTATTAATAGTTATATGTAATGTTTTGGAACAAAATATTGCTTGAACATTTCGACTTGCCGTGTACGTGTCCAGCCCCTTCTAAGAGCAGCATAATGTGAACTAGCACATGATGGGCTTTGACCCTGAGGACCCAGGACCCGGTCTGGCTCTTGCAGCAGTCACAGCTGGAGCCTGTGTTAGAGGCCTGCATCGTGGCCAGAAGTTTTGTAAACTTTCAAGCCTGATAGCAAAGTGTGCTTAGGGATTAGTGGAATTAAGAGTATCTGAGGGAAATCTCTTGCACCAACCATTTATTCCCAGCACTTGGCTCCATCATTCTCCTAAAACTTGGGTCTGTAACACCTTGGTGTGCCTTGTGTTCTCTCCTCTAGATCATTTATTTGTGATGTTGGCAGCCCCAGGACTGGTGAGACTGAGGGGCCACAGGCTAGGAAGCTTCTATGTGGCTGGAGCCCAGAAAGAAGAGGCTAAGAGGGGGGAATGGCTTTGACCTTGGAGATGACTATGGCTGTTTGACCTGAAGGGATAGGACCAGAAGACTCTGGTCTCCCAGGGGAGATTGTCCTGATGGGGCCAGGGCTCTGAGGGAGCTGCAGGGGCTGGGAAGGGCAAAGTCACTCCACACTTAGGCCTCTTAGCCTGGGCTGCTGGGAGTAGTGCTGGACGTCCTGGAGGGTCCTGTCAGCGGTGACATGGTTTCAGTATGGGAGAAGCCAGGAGATCTCCAACTAGTTTACGTGGGTAGTAGATAAATGTGACAGAAGTGGACGTGGAACTTGGGGGACGATTCCAAATCCCAAACTGTGTCCATGGGACCATGTTGGCTTTTGCAGTGATCCATGATAAAAGTGCTCCGAATGCCCTGGGAGAAAACAAGCACTTGGCACCAAGTAAGTGCCTGTTGACCTGCACTCTAGGGAAAGGATTGTAGATCCTGTTCTGTTCTCTGAATTCATTTAGTTCTTCCTATCACTCACTCTGCCTTAATCTTACTGTTGCCCTTGATAATCTCCTTTACTGAACTTTAAACTTTTGTAATGCTGAGATTTACACATTTATTCTTCCACATTCCTAGCAATCTGTTATACCTAGTAGTGCTTAATAAATATTTTGAAAATTAGAACATTATTTGCTTGAGTTGATGATCTCTGAAATCAATTTCGGAATCCTGACGTAGTCCATTTTAGATATCAGCACCTTGACCCCTCCTTAAATATCTGCCGTTGGTCTGTAATGTGGGGCTTTCCATATGGGTGTTGAGTTTAGGGCAGTTGTTGTGGAAGCAGCACACACCGTGGCCCAGAAGGAACTCATGTAATTATCCCACCTTTAGCTTATGGAGTAAATGCTAGGAGGGGAAGGAGTGGAGGAGGAGGATTCCCCTGGGGAACCTTTATAGGCATAATTGAGAGCCAAATGACATGGCAATCATGAGAGAGTGTGTCAGTGAGAGCAAAGATCCATCAGAGTATGTTTTCAGAAACATCTCGGTAGGTCATATGCTATAGTAAATGCAAAATTGATATACATAACTGAAATATTAATGATCTTTTATAAAAAACGAGAAGAAAACCAGAGCCAGAATCTTTCACAGTTGTGGTTAGGAAGTTTAGGAAGTGAATCATGAACCAAGAAAGGTATGAGAGATGATTACCAAAGTAAAATGATAATTTCTAATACATGAAATAAAAAAGCTGATGTATGAGCAAAATTAATGCAGCTGGAATAAGGTAGGAAGTGGTCATCTGGGAAAAGAGCATTGGTAAGGATCTAACATCTAAGCTATAGGTAACTAACCAGAATATATGGACCAGCGCCTTTCTCTGGCAGGGTAGTCATAGGATATGAAAGAACAATTCTTACCAGAAGAATTGTAAATTATGAACAACTATATGAAATGATGCTCAAGTCAGTAATAAGAGAAATGTAATTAAAAGCAACCGCAAAGTTTACACTGAGCAAATTGGCAAAGATAACAAAAATGGAAATAGTCAGTACTGGAGTTGTTGTGGAAAGATGGACACACTCATGTATTATTTGTTGGAATATAATAATTGCAGAAAAGCATAGGAAGCCATATGAATTGATGGAAAGTGAAATAAGCAGAGTCTAGAGATTAATAGATGCAGTGACTGTAACAATGCAAGGAGCGCCACAGCACAATTGAAATGGAATGTGGCCAAAGTGTAAGGACTACGTGAAGTCACAGAGAAGAGATATGTGAAGGCAGTGCCCCTCCCTGTGTTCAGAGGCCCAGGATTAGGGGTGTGGAATACTGCATATAATGTCAAGCTTTTTCAGTATGTTGGTTAGTTTGGCTAAATTGTTTTCTCCTTAAACAACTTTTTTTTTTTTTTTTTTTTTTTTTATGATGGCCCTCTGGGAGGGGGAGGGACAGGAGGAGAGGGAAGCTATAGTAGGTGATATAGGTGGTTTAAAAACAAAATTCGAGAAAAGAAAAAAAACTGAAATACCTGGCACATGGTAGGTGATTAATAAATGCTTATTAAGAAACAGTCTCTCAGGGTCACCATAGGCAGAATTGATAGGAACTTAATAATAAAGATCTCCAGGAAAATGTTCTGCTTCATATTTTAGTCAAGTGGTCTCTTCCCCCCCAACTTTTATCTCTTTGGGATGTTCTTGTTTTTTCTAGAGTATAATCATCCTTTCAGTCACTCAAGTTCACAATCTGGGAGTCATCCTCAGCTTCCTTGCCCACATGTTCCTCCTCACCTCGGCCCCATCCAATAAACTGCCAAATTGGTGTCCAAAATAGATAAAAGTTTTTTCTTAAAGTTAAAATTGTTTTTACATGTAATTGGAAAAAAATAAAATATTAAGTAAGCAGAAGGATGGTTCAAGAAGCAGTGGACAAAGTGCTGGATTAGTCAAGAAGATCTGATTTCAAATCCAGCCTGATACCTACTTTCTGTGGGACCATTGGCAAGACTTGTCCGCTTTTATCCCCATATTAAATGAGAATGATATCACATACTGTGTTGTGAGGATGTAAGGAGATAGTATTTGAAAAGAGCCTTGCAGACTTCAGTTGTCATGCAAGTGCTAACTAGTTTTGATTCTAAATTATGATTGTGCTGAATCTTGAGGGAAACCAGGGAATATGAGATAGAGATGAGGAAGGATGGCCTTCCAGGTGAGAGGGTCAGCCCGGGCTGTGTTGTGGATGGTGATGAAGGCTGGGTGCTTGAAATCTTCAGAGTCATGCTTTAAGAAAATCACTGAAAGAGTTGGGTCAGGGATATCAAATAGGAAGTTATTGAGATAGTTTGGGTGAAAGATCAAGGCTTGAGTGGTGAGGATGTCAGTGAGAAGTGTCCTGGAGAAAGGATTGATGAGATTTGTCAGTGGTTTGAATATGTGGGCTGATGGAGAGCCAGAAGCAAGGACAGCAGGAGGGGTCAAACACAGTTTTCCTGCTTGCCTTTGGAATCCTTTTCACAATTTGATCCTAGCCTTCTCAAGATTTATGTGAATGTCCCTTCCCTTCCCAGATCTCCAGCTCAGCCAAACTGGTCATATCGCTGTTCCTCACACATGATGCTCCATCTCTCATTTCCCTGCTTTGGGTACATGCCGTCCCGTGCTTGGAATGTAATCCCTTCAGACTTCTGCCTCTCAGAGTCCTTTTTTCCTTCAGAATTTAGCCAAAGGGCCACTTTTATCTTCATGAGCATTTTCTTGATCTCTTCAGCTCATTTTTCCTAAACAAATCACCTTTCTCCTTTACGCAAGAAGATCTGGGGGCTCCAAACTACTTACAATTCCAAATATAAATTTTGGTTTGACCTCTAAAGACTTTTATAGTTGGGTTCAATCATTTACATTTTCTTTGGTGAACTTAGTACTGCTGTTTATAGGGTTTCTTTCCACCCCAATTTTGGTCTTCGTCAGCATGTGTTCATGTTCCTTCAAATACCCACATCCGAGGCTTCAGTTTACTCAGCCTCCATGATTCCTCTACGCTCCCTCAAACTCCACACAGGGAGGGTCATGTTCTTACCTTTGTTGTCTCCCACAAGTGATCCACAACAGAACCTAGTCCTTGCATCCCCTAAAGCTGCTCACTGCCCTCCTTGGGACTTCTAGCCCCTTCTTCTCCCCCCAACTCTCTCCCTCACACATCTGCTGGTCTGTCCCTCTGTGCTCATGTGCTGCTGAGTGGGGTGGGAGAAACTGCGGGTCTGTTATCAGATGGGTGCTCCCCACCGTTGGGCACTGCCCACTCCTGGGACCTCCCCATGCTGGGCACTCCCCACTGCCAGGTGCTGCCACTTCCCACTGCCTGGCGCTCCCTGCTGCCAGGTGCTCCCCACTGCTGGGCGCTGCCCATTGCCTGGCACTTCCCACCCCGGGCACTCCTGTTCCTCCGGCTCAACTTTGTGTCCCACTCAGCCTTCTGCCCCTTTCTGCAGCCTCCCCCCCCACTCTCAGCTGAGAACTTTGCTGCACCTTCACTGAGCAGAGGTTGGGGCCTTTCTCTGAAAGCTGCTCTGGCCGTGAGCTCTGCTTCCCACTGTCCCCATCATCCCCCCTTTACTCTGCTCTCTGGGGGAAAAGCCCAGGGCTTCCACAGAGACCTCTCGCCCTGTCTTCTAGGCCTTGTTCAACAGTTTGCTCCACCTCCAGTCTTTCCCTGTCTGCTGACCCCTTCCCTTCTTGCTCCGGATCTGCCCCAGTCTCTGTTAAATTGGTCTCTACTGCTCTCTGTAGTTAGAGACCAGGTAATGATGGCGGTGGTTGGTGTGACAACAGCTGGCATTGACGTAGCATTGAAGTGTGCGAGCCCTGGACAGACAGGGCCTACCATTTGTAGAGAACAGAGGCTGACTGGCCTGCTCAGGGTCACCATGCTGGTCTGGGGCCAGCCTCCTGGGCCTCCTGGGCCTCCTGGCTGGTTCCCCTTCTCTCCCCACCAAGGCCTGGGGGCCGCTGCTCCCTCCTCTATCTCTCCCTAGTGCCCTCCATGCTCGCCTACCTCACTCGCTCGGCGCAGCTCTCCTTTCCAGAGCTGTCCATGTTCTCCTTGTGGTCAGAGAACAGCTTTTTTCCGTTCTCACTATTCTTGTCGAATCCTGTCAGTGCTTGTCACAGTGTGACCCTTGGCCCTCCTCTTGGGGTGGGGGTGGGGGGTTGTGAGACACTGACCTGCCATACTGGCCATTCTCTCATTTTCCTTTGCTAGATTTTGATGAAAAAAATCTCACCACAGTACTACCTCAGCCTTGAAACTTTCGCTCCTTCCGGCCTCCTTCAGCTCTTCTCCCCTTAGCCTTTGGACCTTCCAGCTCCTTCATTTTCCATCTACGGCCCACTTGGTTCCAACTCCCCAGACCAGGTGCCCTGTGCCTGTCACCTCCCAGTGCCCCCTGCCCCTTTCCACTTTCCTTTTCTCTGTTACCTTATTAGACACTAAGCTCCTTGAGGGCAAGGACTGCCTTTTCTTATTTGTATCCCCAGTGCCTAGCACATGATGAGTACATAATGAATGTTTATCTGACTCTGGATAACTTAGGTGGGTATTCCCCCAAGGTTTATGCCAGACTTCCTTTTCCTTTCTTTACACAATCTCACTTGTGACACGGTTCACTTGTTAGTTGTGTGCTGAAATCTGGACATCCAGCCCAGGTTTCTTCCAGGACCTCCCACCTCTTCAGTCGGCTGCCTGGCTCAGCACGTCCAAAACAGACTTCCCCTCCAACACTCCTCTTGTATCGAGGGCACCATCTGGCATCCAGATTTCCGACCAGCCAGACCTTGTTGGTTTTGTCGTCACGTCTCTCAAATAAATTTCTCCCTTCTCCCCGCTCACAGCCACCATTATAGTGGAGGCCCTGAGCTGCTTCCCCTTAAGCTATCCCATCTAATTGGCCTCCTTGCTCAGATCTCTTCTCCAGCCCAGACCAAACTGACCGTCATCCGGATCGTTTCCCAAGGTGACTTTCCTAAGGCACAAGTCTGCTTCTGTAAGCCACTAGTGTCCAGGGCTCATCAAGGAGACTCTCCTTTGTTTGATATTGAAAGCTCTCCACAGCCTGACCCTTTCTTACCTTTTCAGTCCTTAGACACCTTGCTCCCCTTCCTGCTCACTCCAGTCCGGCTAAACTGGCGTACTTGTCCTTCCTGTCCGCTTCCAAGTGGCCTTGAAGACCCCAACGTGGCTAAAGCAGCATCCCCTCTGTACTTCCCCAAGATGCACCCCCCGCCCCAAATCCAAAAGGGACACCTTTGTAGTGACTGCTTCCTGGGCCCAACTTGTACTTTTTCTTCACCTCTGCTTCAGAGTCTCCGTCGTCAAAAGGTGGTTTAAGCACTCTTGTCTACCTGGAGTCTTCCCTGGTTCCCAGAACTGTTAGTGCCCTCCATCTCGAATAACCCCATTCCCTCACTTCTCCTTTGGGAGGTCAGTGCTATTGTTATCCCTATTTTACTGATGAGAAAACTGAGGCAGATGGGCAAAGTGACTTGTCCAACATCACCCAGCTAGTGAATGTCAGAAACTAGCTTAGAACTCACGTTTTCATGAATTCATATTTAGCATTCCATCTTCCATGCCAGTGTAGTTTTTATCTCCCTTATTAGAATGTCATTCTGAGCGTTGCCTAGCACATAGTAATAGGTGCTTAGTCAGTGCTTTTTGATGGATTTAGTTACTCTATCTTTTGTATATCTTTATTCAGGTCTCCTTTATTTGGATGTACTACTTAAATGCAAGGACCGTTTCTCCTGTGTCTTAGTGTTCCTCTTAACCAGCATGTAGTAGGTTTTCAGTAAATACTGAGGGATTGATTGTCAGGAAGCCTTTCTTGTTAGTAGACTTCCATTACCTATCCCTTCTCGCTTTTTCATTTCTGGCTTTGAGGTTTCTAAGTGAACCTGTCAGTTGTAGTCAATCTAACATTGACATGTTGGACTGTTTCCTCTCTGGTACATTAGGATTTAGATTTGTATTCGACAAGGACAGTGTCCATGAAAATATTAATAAAGCTGTAATATCTAGCTGAGGAAAATGATGGGAGGAGAACTGGGATTCGGGAAGGTCTAGAAGAGGAGCAATTACTTTTATAAGTACAAGTATAATGTTAGCTCTTCTTCTTATTTGTTTTAATGGCTTTTTATTTTCCAAATATATACAAAGTTAGTTTTCAAAATTCCTCCTTGTAAAACCTTGTATTACAAATTTTTCTCCCTCCCTTCCTCCTACCTCCTCCCCTAGAAAGCAAGTAATTCAATATAGGTTAAACATGTGCAATTCTTGTTATTATCATGCTGCACAAGAAACATCGGATCAAAAAGGGAAAGAATACGAGAAAGAAAATAAAATTCAAGCATACAACAACAAAAAAGGTGAAAATACCATGTTGTGATCCACATTCAGTCTCCACAGACTCTCTCTGGGTATAGATGGCTCTCTCCATCACAAGGCCGTTGGAATTGGCCCACGTTGCTGTTGAAAAGAGCCAAATGCATCAGAATTGATCATCACATAATCTTCTTGTTGCCCTATACACTGTTCTCTTGGTTGTACTCACTTCACTTAATCAGTTCATGTAAGTCTCTCCAGACCTCTCTGAAGTCATCTAGCTGGTCATTTTTTTTAATAGAATAATAATATTCTATAACATTCCTATACCATAACTTATTCAGCCATTCCCCAACTAATGGGCAGCCACTCAGTTTCCAGTTCCTTGCCCCCATAAAAAAAGCTGCTACAAACATTCCTGCACGTGTGGGTCCTTTTCCCTTTTTTGTGATAAATGTTAACTTTTCAAACAACTTTCCAACAGGGTTTGCTTAGTTTCTTTTTTGAAAAGATTACATTTTGAAAATTAAATTACATTTTTTGGTGAGCAAAAATTAACCTTTCCCCCTTTCCACTTTTGTCTCCTCTTGAAAAAGAAAACAAAACTTGTTAACAAATAAGCAGTCAAAGCAAAACAGATGCACTGTGCACAGCAGCACTGTGCACGCCCCCAAAGAATGTCCTGGTGTTTGCCCTGAATCCGTGATCTCCCTCAGGAGGTGGGGAGCTGCTTCATCATTCCTCCTCTGGAATGGTCTCCTTTTGTTGCCATGATTACACTTACTAATATTTTCAGAGTTGTCTTTATACTTCAAAGGAAGCTTGGGGGTGTAGAGGCTAAGAGTGTTAAACCTGGAGGCAACAAAATCTGAATTCAAATCCAGGTCAGACACTAATTAGCTGTTTGTCTCTGGGCACATGGCTTCTGTCTTTCAGCCTGTTTCTTCATCTATAAAATGGGATCTTAATATCACCTGCCTCCCAGCGTTCTTATGAGAATCAAAGAAGATAAGATATGTACAGTGCTTTACAAGCCTGAAAGTATGTCATCTGTATTAATAGTAGTAGTTGGAGTAGAAAATTATCATCATTGTTAAAAAGCATTATATTATTATCTCTATCACAGTGCTGTTACTAATGTTTACAGTATTTTTGCACACTGGAGTTTTTTCTCTTGCTTTGATCTTTTTGGGCTGTAGTAATTTTGCAGGGTCAGAGATCGGTAACTTTCTAGGTATAGTTTCAAATTGCTTTCCAAAGTGGCCAGGATATGTCTTAGCTCCACCATCAGTGCAGTGATGTCCCTGTTTTTCCCTAGCTCCTTTAGCATTGTCAATTTTTTCTTTTTGTCAAATTAGTTAATCAGAGAGGTCTAAGATGGAACCTCAGAGTTGTTCAAATTTTCATTTTCTAATAGTGATAAGGAGCATTTTTTCACCTGGTTAGATTAGAATTTATTAATTCTAAAATAATATTGTTAATTCCAATTAATTCTAATATAATTATTAATTCTAAAATAATAGAATTATTAGAATAGCTTAGATTCCTGTTTGTGTCTTTTCCCCATTTGATTTTTGCCCAATTAAACAAATTCTGGGTGCATCTTTGTGGGTAAAATGCTTTGCTTCCTCCCTGGGATCTCTGGGAATCTGTAACTTTCTTCAAGACTCAGTGTAAGTGCCATCTCCCAAAGACCTTTCCTGATCTTCCCTGCTGTGTTGGGGGGTTCTCACTAGCATAAATTATCTTTATTTACTTAGGTGGCCCATCTCCCCAGGACAATGGAAGCCACTTGTGCTCAGTAAATATTTGTTAAAAATGAACAGTTTTTTTGAAATCTCTTGGTTTTGACAGATATTGGGGAATATTTCTCTATGATTCTTTGGTAGACAGTATGGTGTGATTCTGGGCCAAGAAGACTGATAATTGATAACAACATAAGCCTCCTAATCAAAGTAGTGCTGTTGAGGATTTAGAAGCTATTTGTTTTTAGTCAGTGCTAATACTTTTATTTGAACTTTCTTATCTGCCTTATTTATTTTGGTTAGTAATTTGTTTCCCTCTTCCTCACTTTCTTTTTGTGTGTAGTATTGTGTGATAAATTGTTATTTCTTAAATTTCTAGGGACAGGTGCTTGACTTTATTGTTTTTGTTTTAAAGCAAGGACCCCCACTTTTTCTTAACCCTAAGCCCTACTTTTTCTTCCCTGTCTTTTAACTTCATAGTCTAACTTCTTTCATGATTCAACTGAGACTTCTCTCCAGAATTTCCAGTGTTTATTTCCAGTCTACAGAGCCAATTCTAATCTTTCCTGTCCTCCAGTTTCCTGCCTTTTCCACAACTTGAAGTGTTGGTACTATCGCCATGTTAAATTCAGTGCATCCCCAAAATGAAGTCATTCTCTTTTCTCCCTATTATTGTAGTGGGCACTCTCATTCTTCCCCCCATCTAGATTTGCAACTCAGGTGTCACCTTTGACTTCTCCCTCTCTTGCCACCTAGATCCATTGCAGGGTCCCGTTGGTTTTGCCTTTGTCCTGTCTCTCCCACATGCTCTCCTGCTCTTTTTGCAGCTGTCTGGATGCAGACACTTTAAACCTTACATTGGGCCGTTGTAATAACTTTCTGGTTGGTCATCCGCCTCAGGTTCATTCTTGTTTAACCACATAGACCCCTGATTCAGTAAGCTCTAATGACAACCTATCTCCTCCAGGATCAAATAAAGCAGGATTCAAAGCTCTTCATAACCCATCCCCCTTCCTACTTTTCCAGTCTTCTTATACTCTGTGCACCCCATGGATTCTATAGTCCAAGCTACTGCCTTTAGAGCATTTTCCCTGGCTTTCCCTTGTGCTTGGGGTTCTCTCCCTCCTCATCTTCATCTCCTGGCTTCTTTGATCTCGTCTTCTATAGGAAATCTTTCTCTGATGTTTTTTGTTGCTAGTGCCTTCTTCTCTCTTTTGATTATCTCCAATTGATCTTGAATCTGTCTTGTTTGTACAGTGTTATTTGCTTGTTGTCTCCTCATTGGATTGTGTGTTGAGAATACAAATTTCTAAATGCTCTAAAACATTAATGATTAAAGAAATGCAAATTAAAACAACTCTGAGATACCACCTCACACTTGTCAGATTGGCTAAGATGACAGGAAAAGATAATGAGGAATGTTGGAGAGGATGTGGGAAAACTGGGATACTGATACATTGTTGGTGGAGTTGTGAATGGATCCAGCCTTTCTGGAGAAGAGTTTGGAACTGTGCTCAAAAAGTTATCAGACTGTGCATGCCCTTTGACCTCTCTATTTGAGCCTGTATCCCAAAGCGATCATAAAAGAGGAAAGGGACGCACATGTGCAAAAATGTTTGTGGCAGCTCTTTTTATGGTGACTAGGAATTAGAAATTGAGTGGATGCCCATCAGTTGGAGAATGGCTGAATAAGTTATGATATATGAAAGTAATAGAATATCACTGTTCTACAAAAAGTGATGAACAAGCTGATTTCAGAAAGGCCTGGAGAGACTTACATGAACTGATGCTGAGTGAAACAAGCAGAACACACAGCATAAGTAGAATACAGTATACACGGTAACAGCAAGAATGTGCAGTGATCAACTATGAAAGATGTGGTTTTTCTCAATGGTTCAGTGATCCAAGATACTTCCAATAAACTTTGGATGGGAAATGCCATCAGCATTCAGAGAGAGAACTATGGAGACTAAATGTAGATCAACACATTCTATGTTCACTTTTTTTCTCTCTCTCGTGGTTTTTCCCATTTGTTCTGATTTTTCTCTCCCAGTGTGATTCATAAGGAAATGTATTTTTAAAAAACTTTTTTTAAAAAAATGAATGATTATGGATAACCAGAAAAAAATGAAACAAAAAAAAAATGAAAGAGAATACAAATTTATTTGTATGTACAATGCCTGGCACATTGTGGACACTTAATAAACATTTGATGACTTGGCAGTGTGGTGAAGCCCATGGATTCTTTCTCAGAATATTTTTTAATAACATTTTTTAAAAAATCCATATGATTACAAAGGAAACCAATTATATTGAAATGCAAGTATTAAAATATTAAAAGAAAAGAGCTTACTAACCCCAGATTAAGTATCCCTATCTTAGTTTTATATTAAATTTGTTGAAGTATTTTTAAAAGTTTCCAATTGTGAAAACAATTTTGTAACTTTTTTTTTTTTTTTTACAAATTTGAATTCCAGGGGCAGCTAGGCGGTACAGTGGATAGAGCACTGGTTCTGGAGTCAGAACAATCTGAGTTCAAATTCATTCTCAGACACTTACTAGCTATATGACCTGGGCAAGTCATTTCACCCTGATTGCCTCCCTCCCCAAAAATTTTGAATTCTAAATTCTCTCCCTCTCCTCCCTCCTCATTGATAAGGCTAGTTACTTGATAGAGATTTTACATGTAGAATTATGTAATATGTATTTCCATATAAGCAAAAGAAAACACCAGATTTTTCATACTCCTTCCCCTCCCAAGACCCCCCCTCCCCCCAAGAAAAATAAAGTTTAAAAAAGTGTGCTTTGTTCCACCTTCAGACTCCTATCAGTTCTTTCTTTGGAGAGGTTTTTTTCCATCATAATTTCATTTCATTATAAATCCTTTGCAATTGTCTTAGATTATTTTCTTGCTGAGAATTAAGTCATTCACAGTTGTTTATTATACATTATTGTTGTTACTGTGTAGACTGTTCTGCTGGTTCTTTTTACTTTACTGTATATCACTTCATGTAAGGATTTCCAACTTTTTCTGAAAGCATCCTGCTCCTCATTTCTTAAGAGTAAGTATTCCATCAGAATTATGGGCCACAATTTGTTCATCTGTTCCCCAATTAATAGCCAGCACCTCAATTTCCAACTTTTTGCTACCACAAAAAGAACTGCTATGGATATTTCTGTACATGTAGGTCCTTTTATTTTTCCTTTAAAAAAAAAATCTCTTTGAAATATGAACCTAGTAGTTCTAGGAGTACGGTCAAGGAGTATGCACAGTTTTTGGCTCTTTTAGTTCCAAATTGCTCTTCAGAATGGTTGGATCAATTTACAATTCCAGCAATGATGTATTAGTGTCCTAATTTTGTCAACATTTGTTATTTTTTATTCTGTCATGTTAGCTAACCTGAGAGGGTTGTTTTAAATAATGATTTAGAGCATATTTTGAAAAAAAAATGTTGCATCTAAACAAAAGTTATGATTATTGTCAGTATCATTAATTTTGCCTATTTATATGGAGCTTTACAAAGTTTTTTATCTTGACCTTTCTTTTCTGGGGGTGTTAAACCTGTTGCAAATAAGGTGACTAAATTTTCAGTGATTAACTGTACCATTGTCCATTGCCAGAGGTGTGTCATAGTTTTTTTCAACTGATACATTACACAAAAGGGGCATCTTCGTGATGCTTGCTGATATCATTTATTCAACAAACATTTATTTGATCAAATATGTACCATGTTTAAGATACTTTGTGAGACCTAGAAGATTCTGAATCATCATTAAGGGACTAATTCTTTGTTTCCTCTTCCCTCTTCCTCCCTTTTTTTTTTAATAGGAGACCTCCATTTTAGAAGAATACAATATTAATTGGACTCAGAAATTGGGAGCTGGAATTAGTGGTCCAGTTAGGTAAGAAACTCTATGCATTTGAATTTCTGCTTTCAAAATGGATGCCGGAAGATCAATTTTCACTCAAATGTTGTCTTGCCCCCTCCTCCTTCCCCTTGGATGCTGCTAGTCATTTTGTGACAGATTCCGTGTTGATGTGTGACTTGCAGTGATCATATTAACAGAGAGCATAACACTTTTGCCATGCAAGAAATGTGACGACATGGCCCTGATAAGGGATGTTGGGAATGTCAGATGTCCCATAGGAATCAGTGTCCAGCCAGATTGGAAAATAATTTGGAACTACATGGGGAATGACAGTACAACTTTTTAAGAGTTTTTTTTTTTCCCCCCCTGTACATTTAGAAATAAAAATAAGCCCTGGAGTTTTTGTATTTTACCCGCATGTAGCTTTAGGGCAGTGGTAGGTGGAGGTAGGGCTGTGGAGCCACGCTGGCAGAGCTTTAACCAAACGATCTCTTGCTGCCCCATGGCTTCTGCTCAGAGCGTTCTGTGGGAGCTGCAGTGGGAGGCTGCCCTCGGCCCAGGCTTGATCAGAGTGCCGAGGCAGACTTCTTCCCAGCATGCTGCTTGGGAATCTTTCTATAGTTTATATCGGATATTTAGATGAAGGGCAGAGTTTTTTTTGTGATGTGATCTCTGACCACCCCTACCCCTTTCCCCCACATCAGGGTCTGTGTGAAAAAATCCACCCAAGAACGATTTGCACTGAAAATTCTTCTGGATCGTCCAAAAGCTCGGAATGAGGTATGAGCCCTGTCTGCTTTTCTTCTTTTCTTCCTCCTTTCCTCCATTTTCATTTATAGAAACAGTTCTTTTTCCTCCTTCATTACCTTTAAGGTAGCTGGATATTAGGCATTTTGCCTTCCTAACGGGACACAGGCACATATGATTCCGTCTCAGAGAAAGCTTGGCCTGTCGTCCTCCCTTCCTTATCTCAGCTTCTCTGAAGACGTTGTGGCAGTAGCACCAGCAGGGTAGCCTTTCTGGTCCTTGCTCCTGAGGGTTTGTGCTGGCTCCATTGTCTGCTCCCTGCACTCCCAGCTCTGTGTGTGAGTGGGGGCAGGGCAGACAAGGGAGAAGCCAGAGGAGCAGCGGGCAGGGGATCAGAGGGCCCTCCTAGAGATGTGTTGGAGGGTGGCACTGTCGAAGGGCCAGGGACTGAAGGCCACGGACTGTTGTGAGTCCCTCCTTCTCTTGCTCAGACTGATCCTGAATGCCAGAGATTGTACACCCAGGAATGTCTTGTCTTATTGAATAAAATAAGGCTCTGCCCAGGCCTGATTCTTACTATTCAGTTTGTTTTTCCATTAGCCAGTAAGGTGACTACAATAAGGTACAAAGTCCATCAATTTGGGGACTTGGTTCATGGAAATGTCACTGGAAAAATATGTATGAGTAGCTAGGACCTTTGGCCCAGCAATTGTCAGCTTAGCTACCGTGGCAGCCAGAGGAGGGTTAGATTGTATGACTGTCCAAATCTAAGTTCAGACTGTCTCATTAGAGAATTTCCTTGAAGATCCAATCTTCTCTTTTTATTCAGAAAAAACCCTTCTATCAGTCCCAGGCATTGGGCTTTCTTCCTGGAAATTGCTCTCCTCACTCCACTGGGGCTCTGTGTAGCCCAGGGCCTTGAAAGTTTGGAAGGAAAGCCTTTGCAATCCCGCCACATGGTAACATCTCTTTTTTCTCTAAGGTACGTTTGCACATGATGTGCGCCACACACCCAAATATTGTGCAGATTATTGAAGTGTACGCTAATAGTGTGCAGTTTCCTCATGAGTCCAGCCCAAGGTAAGTTGCTGGGGAGAGATGGAACATTCTGCTCCACATTTCTCTATTTGGTGGTGTTCAAGGCAAAATTTTGCAAGTTAACCTGAGCATAAAAAAACTAGTTAATAGAATGGAAGTTGAGCATAAATTTCCATGTGACATAAAGGTAGTGTCTCTTACTGTTCAGCCCAGATTGACTTTCTCAACATTTGTAACAAGCACCGCTCCTTGACTTTGGAAATGAAGAATGCTATGGCTTACTGTGATATAGATAGATCACAAACCAAACGGTCCTGTTTTATAAGGAGGCATTCTTGGCGAAAGCTTTCGGAAGCCAGCAACATTTAGATATGAAGCCTTTGTATTGAGAAGAGGTGACCGAAAGAGGACGGGTCTTCTTGGGAACTTTTGGGGGAAGTGTCTGACTCTTGGCATTTAGTAGTTCCAGTGAGACAAGGCAATTGCTGGTTGAATTTTGCTTTTCCTGGAGATGGTCTCTGTGGTTGGGTTGCTCAGTGATTTGGTACCAGTGAAGACATGATTATTGTCAGTCTCTTTCTCACCAGGACCACAGATCATCCCTCTCTGTAACCTCGCCTTGCCCGTATTCACTGGGGCTAGGAGGAAGAACAGACCCTTACGGTGCAGAATCAGTAATGTTACTGTCATATGTCCCTAAAACACATTTTTGGGGGTGAGGGGAGAAGGGAGCACAGTGACAACGTTTCATTGTAATTCCATGGTACAGTGTTAAGATCACTTCCTCTGAATTCTGTAGACCTGTGCGTTTCCCTGATGCTTACTAACAAGTCGTTTAACCTGCTTTTGTCAGCTTTGGTTTCTTCATCGGTAGAATGAGAGTGTTGGACTAGTGGCCTCTGGTGTATTTTCCAGCACTAGAACATTGGCTCTTGTGATCCCATCTACAAACTGTGGAATATTTGTTCTGTGCTGCACTTAAGATCCCATCTTAAATCCTAGTGACATTAAGAATCTGTTAAAGATATAAAGAAGTCTTCAGGGATCCAAAGACAAATGATTTGCTTCTATTCCAGTTGTCTTAGCTGGCCTAATTTTGTGTGGCACGGTAGGGTCTGGTTGGGAGAACCAGAGGAAGGGGACAGAGAAAACTAGCGATATTTAAAATGGATAAAAGGGTGGCACCTTTTCCAAGTGTGAAATGTGCATCGTTAGGTCAACAACTTGATGTTTGAGTTGTTTTTTTTTTTTCACTTTAACAAAAATCAAATGCTTTCAAACAGGGCTCGACTCCTAATTGTAATGGAGATGATGGAAGGGGGAGAGCTATTTCACAGAATCAGCCAGCACCGGCACTTTACAGAGAAGCAAGCCAGCCAAGTAACAAAGCAGGCAAGTGAACCCCTGCATAGCCACCCAACTGCAAACGTGGGGCAAGAACAATTTCATTGGGGGGGAGACGAGGAAGCCCCAAGGAAAGCTTTGTTTGATCTGATGCTCTCATTGCCTGCTTTGTTATGTGATCGGAAAAGCCGTCTGGACAGGAGAGATGGGACTTCTGGTGCCTTTGGGGGACCCCTAGACGCCAGGGATTGTAACCTTGACACGGCTGTGCCCTGAAGCCAACAGTGTGACTCTAGTTATTCTGCTCATGATGGAAGATGATAGTCTCTGGGTGTCTTGCTTTGAAATAGGAATCTCTTACGTGCTGTGGCTGTTGGGTTAAATGCTGCTGTTAATGCCAAGAGAACTGTATGTTATTGGGAAATATTCTAAGACAACTGTACCTGCAAAAATCCCAGGGGTGGTGGGAGAGTGTGTGTGTAAGTGTGCGAGTGCCGGGTGCATGTGTGGGTGCCTGGGTAGCCTCCCGTTCTGTCTTCTTCAATCTCTCAGTGTTTACCAGACCTTTGTTTCCCTGGATTTCCCCTGGTCCTGCCTATCTCTATCGAGGGTTATAGTCTTCCTCTTGGTGACCTCATGTTTGGTTGCCATAGAGATGATTTACCTCATGAACTCCAGCTGGAGAATAGGCCTCTTGAGAAGGTGAAAAGCTAAGTCTCAGAGGTCGTGTTTTCGGGCCAGCTGAGGGGAGAAAAAAACCATTTCCCAAAGCACAAATAGTTCTGAGCAGAAAGTACTGCCAAATTTTCCATGATGCTGCTGAGCAGCAGAGAAGAATGTTATTTTTGGAATAACTAGGAAATGCTTCTCTCAGGCTTTGAATCTCTTTTAAAAATCATCTCTTCTGTTAGCATAACTTATCTTACATTAAAATTTCTTTTGGAATAAAGGATGTCCTGTGGTTATCTTGAAGACAACAGAACCCGGTCTTCTATCCCAAGCCCACATAGACAAACAACTTTTCAACATTTAGCAAGAGCTAGTAGGAAAATGAGATGGAAAAATTCAGCTGGAAGGTTTCAGATTTTTTTTTTCAAAGTCAGAACCTGAAGTTGAAGATCACAGAGTGTAACTGGCTTCTAAACTCAATTGTGTATATTATTGCCCGGGGACAGGAGGACACAGGATGGTGTAAATGGGAAGAACAAAAGACTCAGATCCAGGTGTTCTACCTCTCTGAGACTCAGTGTCTTCATCTGCAAAATAGGAATATTTAGTACTTTTGTGACCTACCTCACAGGGTTGTTGTGAGGAATATCCTTTGTAAAGCTCCCATTGCAGCAGATCTCTGGGAACTCTCTTGTACCTGTCTTGGTAAAGCTGCTGTCCACCTGCCACAAGAATGTACCTGTTTACTACGGACCTCAACTTGGACCACAAAGGACATGACTTGCCAGCATTGCTGTCCTGGCAGCTTACAGCTAAATTTGATTCTTTGGTTTAATTTGGTGTGATGGGTCTTTCATATATTCTGCTTTGGGTTTCTCTGAAAATAATGTCTATTTGAAAATGTCTCAACTGCGTCTTGGGAAAAAGGCTAATCGTTACCGGTTTCCTCAGAGGTCTAACTAAACAAGGGGAATGTAGCCACTTCTCGCTCCTAAATTTCAGTTGATTTATTGTGCCCTTTTCCAGATAGCTTTGGCTTTGCAGCACTGTCACTCACTAAACATTGCACACAGAGACCTCAAGCCTGAGAATCTGCTCTTCAAGGATAACTCTTTGGTGAGAAGCCTGGCTTTTTGGTTTTTTTAGGTTCTTAGAGCCCCAGCTCACACTGCATGACCCAGATCCAGGGGGTGCAGAGGTCAGGGAGGGCTGAGGCCAGAAGGCTACAAGGAGTCCCATGCCTTAGTCCGGTCCTTTACCAACCCCCATATATATCACTCAGAAGCCTTGTGTCCTCGGCGCTGGCTTCTATCACTATATTTGGCAAGAGAGAGGGGCCTGTTGCTTAGACTGATGCCAGTTGCTGGAGCCCAGGACCACAGTCAGGCTTGATTCCAGCGGGGGGAAGGGAGAGGATAGAAGGGATTTGACCTGTTATATGGACCTGAATTGAAATCTGGGGTTTGGGAGGGCCTGATAAAACCAGGAGTTTTTTTACCCCGTTTATTGCTACATACTTGTTCTCTTGGTGTACTCCTCTTAAGTCTTATGACAAGTATTAAGAGTAGCATTAAGCATTTTGTGCTTACCTGTCAGTCTTTGCCTGGAAATGGTCAGGGATTCAGTCTGTTCTTGGAAGTAAAAGGCCACTATATTGGGACACAGTTGGCTTTAGGCTTAGGTTTCTGTTGTTCCTTTTCCTGGTTGGGACAATGACAAAGTCGTATCTCAGTTTACCTTAGTTGGGTGAATTGTTCCTCCCAGACCCTGTTTACCCCAGGGTGTCATTCCTGTATCTGACAGTCAACACAAGGCCGAGCTTACAAGTGATAGATCCCACTTGTTATATCTTCATTTTAGGATGCTCCAGTTAAGTTGTGCGACTTTGGATTTGCCAAAATTGACCAAGGAGACTTGATGACGCCACAATTCACCCCTTATTACGTAGCACCTCAGGTAAGAATGAGCTTTTCCTGTTCCAGAAACATTTTTTAATGTGAAGAAATGAATGCCTTGTTTATCAATATTCTTTTGATGCCATCACCTTCTTTCCTTCTTAGGTTCTTACAAATGAGAGTTTTTAGAAGTAAGATCCAAGAGCATGGCTAGCATTTTATTAAGGTGTTATTTGGCTTAGCTTTAGGAACATGGGATAATATTCACTTATACCTGATTTAAAGTGCTCAGTCATATGCAAGTTTTCTTCTGTACTGTTGGTTCAGAGAGGACATCATAGAATGCAAATGTCAAATGGGGGCTGAAACGTCACAGAAGTGAGGAAGCTAGAGGAGAGCATCTCACTGCTCTTAGTGTCAGCAGGTGGTCTGGCCCAGAGGAGAGACCCTGGAGGCCTAGAGGCCTAATGAGGGGGTGTTCCATGGCAGAGCGGGGCTTCGCACCCCACTCTCCCGACCCTGAAATTGTCTGTTCATTTCTCTTCTGAACCTCTACTAGTGATCTTTGAAATGATAATACTAATACTAGCATTTATGATACACTTGGAGATTTATAAAGCACTTTATAAGTATCATCTAGTTTTTATCCTTACAACAACTCTTGGAGTTAGGTCCTGTTATTGTCGTGCCCATTTTATAATTGAAGTAACTATGGCAGGCAGAGATGGTCTCTCTATCTCTGGAGTGACCTTCCCAGGGCTACATAACTAGTGAGTGTCTGAGGTTCGTTTGAATTCATCTCTTGCTTGTTCCGGGTGCTGCCTCAGAAATGATAAGTTACACTGCCTTTACCATTCATTAATCAATCTCAAGCAGCATGATCATACACACTTAATAGAGTCACGATGATGGCTAATATATTCCTAAAATAACATCATAATAGTAACCCTAATAACTCAGCCTTCTAGCAATCTGATGTTATTTTTCAGCCATGGGAACTGAATCTCAGAGTTTAAGCGATTTTACTAGAATTACACAGTTGGTCTCTGGGAGAGGCGGGATTGAACCCTTGGCTTCCTGACCCAAGGCTGTCCCTCTGTCCACATTGCCACAGAGTTCCACAAAAGGTTGGGGGACTGGAGAAGAGGTAGTGCACCAATTCTCCAAAAAGGAGAGAGGGTGCCCAGCAAAGTGCCGGAGTGTGCTGGTCAAGGAGATGTCAAGGGCCTTTTCAGGGGAGGCCGGCGTGCCCTCCTTGGGAGCCGGCCCTGTTGAGCTAACTTCATTTCCTTTTATTTGTGGTAGTTCCAAGAGTGGGAGCTGAGGGGACTGCTGAGAAAAGGTTTGCCTCAGTTTCAGTAGAGTTTTCTGACAGAGTTTCCCAAGTTACCCTTGTGTACAGGACAGAGAAATGTGGCCTGGTCAGTGAGGGAAAGGATGGGCTGATGGAAACTCAACTCAAGAGTGTAAGTCTCCATGCCTCTAGGTTAGCTGGGGGAGCTGTCTCCAGGGGAACGCTGCTCGGTCCCAGGACTTGGATGTAGATGGTGGGCTCCTCACCTTTGTGGATGGCATAGAACTGGCATGAATCCAGAAAGAGCTCAACAGGCTCCAATTGGCTGTGGGCCCAGTCTCATAAAAAAACAGTTAATGGACATTGCTGAAAAGGCCTCCCCTGAATTTAAAAGGTCCCTGTACCACATATAGGGTCTGGGGAGCTGCAGGAAGGTGATAGTTCAAGTGGCCTGGAAGTTTTAGTGGCTGTGAAGTTCCTGAGGACTCAGGATAGCAGCCCAAGAGAAGTAGAGTGCTGTCAGTCTGCAGTAGGGGAACAGTTGGGTTCAGAATGAGGGAGTTTCTAATTCTGCTCTACTCTGTCCTCGTCAGACCACCTTGAAAGTATTTGACAAGCTTGAGAAAGGATCTGGGAGGAGGGCAGCCAGGATAATATCTCCATATGTCAGTGCCCTCATTGTTATTTCTGATGTAATTCAGAGTTGATAAACTTGGTTCCTTTGGTTTTAACAAAATATTTTGGAGATATGGTTAAACTTGAATCTTACTGATTTTTCCATTCTTCTTGGAGGTTTTTCTCTAAAATGGGGCCCTAAAGTTTTATCCATTTATTTTTAGTAAAATCTCAAAGTTGGAAGGGACATTCGATACCATCCAGTCTAAATACATATCTCTTTTTTAAAAATTACATTTTTCAATAAATACAAATCCATTTTTACCCGTCCCATCACCTCTTTTTTCACTAGAGAGGAAAAACTACTCTTGTCACAAATTTGTACAGTCAGGAAAAATAAACTCCTGCATTGACAATGTAAAATAAAAGCTGTCTTTGCACTCTATGTCTCTGTTAGGAGATGGGCCATAGGCTTAATCGTGGTCCTTTGGGATTAAGGTTGACCTTTGTTTTCATCATAGTTCTTAAGTCTTTCATAATTGTTTGTTTTGACAATGTTGTTATCATTGTCCTGGTTCTACTCGTTTCCCTCTGCATCATCTCAAAGTTTCTCTGAAACTGTTTCCTTCATCATTTCTTATTCCACAATAATATTTAATTACAATTCAATACCATAAAACCATTTTCTAATTCATGGGTATCCCTTAGTTTTCAATTCCTTGCCACTACAAAAAGAGCTGCCATAAATATTTTTGCGCACAAGGATCTTTTTTCTCTTTCTTTTATTTCTTTGGAGTGTAGGTGTTCTTGCTTTCCAGAATGGCTTGCCCAATTCATCACAAACAGTTGTGAAAGACGTAATCTTTTTACCCCCTGCATAGGTAGAGGGGGTTTCTTCACCTGGAAGTTCCCTAGTGAAATTACAGAGCCAGCTTGTATCCTTTTTTTTTTTTTTTTTTTTCTTTCACTTTCATTTCTAGTTATATTCTTCCTCCATTGCATACGCAGTAAATTATCCTCTGTTAAAGAATAAAAAAGGAGAGAAGAAAGCGATTCTTCAAAATTAACCAAAATATGGAATGTTTCACACCCATAGTCCCCCATCCCCCGAAGAATGGAGGATTCTCCTTTCTAGATTCAAACATGATCATAATGAACACAGTTTGTACTTTTTGGTTCTTTCCTATAATGTTATTTGTCATCATTGCGCGTGTCTTCATGGTTTTTCATGCTCTCCTCTGTATTAGCGCATTCTAATCTCCCTAAACATCTCTGTTTTTGTCATATTCATCATTTCTTATTGTTGTTGGGTTCAATCATTTTTAATCATGTCCAACTTTTTGTGGCCACATTTGGGGTTTTCTTGACAAAGATAGCAAAGTGCTTGGCCATCTGCTCCAGCTCCTTTTACAGAGGAGCAAAGTGAGGCACACGAGGTAAGGGGACCTGCCCGAGTCACACATAGGATGAAGGGACATGCCCAAGGCAAGGGGACTTAGTGTGAGGGTCCTGCCCAGGGTCCTACACAGGGTGAGGGGACATGCCTGGGGTCCCACACAGAGTAAGGGGACCAGTCCGGGGTCCCAGTGTCCCAGTCCAACTCCAAGCCTGGCACTCCTTCACCTCCTATTGGCCGCTGCGTCTCCTGGAGGAGTTGGGCTCCTGCAGGCTGCCCTGTGTCTTGATTGCCTCCCTCCCTCCCTCTGATCTTCTTGGGCTCTGGGCCTACTCATGGAATCACTGGTCAGAAGCTCAGCCGTACAGACTGAGAATCCTTTTTGTCCCATGGCCAGGAAGCCTATTGGCGGGAGCCACACGCCCTTTGGGGGAGCTCTGAGTGTCTGCCAGGAGGTGGTGATGGTTTGTGCAGTGGGCTGCGCGTCCCCTGTTTCGTCCCACCAGGCCCCAGGTCCTGCCCCCTGACTCGAAGAAAAGTCCTTCCCATGCTTCTTTCCCATTGAGATCCTTCTGGGACCTGGGAGGTGACCATACCCCTGCTGAGTTTTCTCCCTTCAGGTTAAACATTCTCCGTGTCTTTAACTGCCCTTCCTAGGGCTTTCTTCTTTATCATGGTCATCTCCCCTGCTCTTCTCTGAAGGATGGTGGGATGGCACAAGGCATAGGGCATAGGCCCTGAATACAGGAAGACCCAAGTTCAAATCCAGCTTCAGACCCTTACTCACCGTGTGACCCTAGACAAGTCCCCTCACCCTGTTTGCCTCAGTTTCCTCATCTGTAAAATGAGATGGAGAGGGAAATGGCCAACCATCATCTCCAGTGTCTCTGCCAACAAAACCCCCACAAGAGTCAGACCCAACTGAAGTGACTCAACAGCAGCAACATTGAGTCTTCCTTGTGTCTGATTGTTCATTGGTTCTGGACACACCTGAATGCCCAACTTATGCCTCTCATCCATGAGGATAACGGGAATATCTTTCTAAATTAATTAGATGTCAGTCAAGTAATGAGCAAGCACTTATTGGTGCCAGGTGCCAAGCCTGGGCACTTATGCCCTCTCACCCTCATCCACCAGTTCAGTAATCCTGCCAAAACAAGTGAGATTACTTTAGCATGATCAGTTTTTGAAGGAGCCATTTGTTGCTTATTGATCATCATTCTTTCAAAATGGTCACAGACTATTCTTTTAATTCTAAATGCTGGAGGTTTGCAAGGAATGGAAGTCAAGCTCATCAATCCTCAGTTTGCTGACTCCTTGTCTTTCCCTTTTTTGAAAATCCGGTCAGCATTTCTCCCTTTGTAGTCCTGGGAAAAATCATTCCTTCTCCATGATCCTTCAGCCCTGAGCAGTCACAAACTCCAGGACTTTCAAGACCCTAGTTAACATTTCATCTGGAGCTGCTTCCTTCTCTTGGTTTTTAAAGACCTGATTCTGTCCATTTTTAGAGTTAGGGTTAGCTTTTTCTCACGACTCTGGCAGACGTTTGTTGTCCCATCATCTAGGAATGGGTGACCTCTGAAAAAGACAGCAAAAATACTGAATTTGGAGTTGGGGAACCTGGGTTTAAATCCTGTATCTTCCACTTCCTAACTTTAACCTTAAGAACTGGGCTTTCCTTCTCTGACCCTCAAGCATTCGCATTTGCACAATGAGGAGGTTGGTCTAGGTGATTGTCTAGGGTCCAGCCCAGGCTGTTGTCTCCCTTCCTGTGGGCAGGGAGTTGTGATGCATATGCAAAGAAATGCCAGGAGCGCATAAATGGGTTCAGAGTGGTTCATATGGATTTCTCAGTAGAATGAATTCTGATGATAATTTACTTAGCAACTAAGGTTAAAATTTGTCCCCAGCACAGCAAGATATGTTTTTTTAGGAGAGATGAACTTTCCCAACTGGATTCTAACCTTAAAGAAGGAGGAAAAGGACTTGACAAATTTTTGTGACTGGAAAGCTGACCAAAGCCAAGTTGTTTGACCCACTGGCCCTCTTAGAAGTTCTAAGGTCAAAGTGAATGACCTTTCTGGTTAATGGTGATTTTTCTGCTTTTGACTTGGTCCAACAGGTATTGGAGGCACAAAGAAGGCATCAAAAAGAGAAATCTGGGATTATACCTACCTCGCCCACACCCTACACTTACAACAAGGTAAGCTTCTTGGATAGGCATCTCTTCATTGACTCCCGGGAACAGGTACGGAGAGCTGGTCGCTCTGGGGATCTGCCAGAAGGAGCGGGAGCCAGAGCCGGGGAGGGTCAGTCATCTTGCCCTGTTGCCTAATGTGTGATACAGAAGAGTGGAATTTCTCTGGGATGGCCCACTAGCTGTGGGTAACTTGAGGGCATTTGTGCTTTTCTGTGGGGACAGAGTTCTCCCTTGGTCCTGTTTTGTCAGCTTTCCCTCATGCTCTGATTCTGCTTTAAAGCTATGGTTCTCAAATATTTTTGAGGACTCCTTTTTGTTGGTTCAGAATGAACTGGAAGAGTGAGTTTGTGATGACATTGATGAAGGGCTGTCTGATGTTTTCTGAAAGATAACAGAAGAATTTGTGCCAGGAATAAGTGTCGTCCTTTTCATGTTGTAGACACTCAGACACTTAGGCAAGTGTCACCTTTGGTTTGCCCACGCCAATCAAATCACTGATCCTCAAGGAATTGAAGACGGTTACATAAGAGAGTCTCTTGTTCAGAGGATCATCCCGAGAGTACAGATGGCTCCAGAACTGGGAGGGCCCTTTGAGACCAGAAGGTCCAATCCCTCATAGTACAGATGAGGAAACTGGGGCCCCAATGTCCCACAGTTAGTGAGTGACTAAAAGGGGATTTGGACTTGGGTCTTTGTTGACTCCTAAGCCCAGTGGTCTGTCATATAGACCAGACTTTGGGAGGAACTACTCTAGAATAGCATAGGTCTAGGAGTATGGGCCCTATTAAAGGAGCCCTTAGCGTTCTTCAGGGCCTTCAGGATAGCAGGAGATGGTTGGACAGGAAGAGCCAGGGCTGTGAAGTCTCTGAAAAGCCTGGCTGGCTGTGATCAAATCATTTGGCTCCTAAGTCGAGTTGAATGGGGATGGTCTCTAAGGTTCTTTCCAGCCTGAAGATTCTGGAGTCTGGGCCTGCCATCCCATAGCTGCCCCACTATGTGAGGCTGTGCCCATTGCTGCAGTCTACCAAAGGCCAGCTACCCAATCAAGCAACAAAGGAGCATTTCTAAAGTTCCTAGTGTGTGCTGGGCATGCGGAGACAGAGACAGAGGTTGGACAGCTTCTGCCCTCAGAGACCTGTCAAGGACTGCAGCCTGGGAGTTAAATTCCAAATTAACTGTACTTTTGACTGATTAAACCATGTAGACACAACCCGAAGTAATCTATCTGTAGGCATTTGTTGACGCCTCCTCTGTCATGGGCACCGAGACCGCAGAGAGTACGTAAGATTAGTGCAGCACAATGTTGATACTGGGGCTTTGTGGCTTTCCAAGTCTATATGGGGTAGATCCCCTCTTCTTACTTGTATCTGGCCCAGGCCTCCCCATCCCCCCAGTGCAGATCCTGTATTGTGTGACCCCTAGCCCAGTATTCTTTTCACTCCCCTGAACTGCTGGTCTTAATGACTGCTTATTGAGAGCTCACTGGGTTCAAAACATGGTGTTGGGGGGAATCCAGAGTGTTGCTAAGACAGACACTTAGGTTGCCCTTAGGGAATGTCCAGTGTAGCAGGGAGAAGGAAAGACAAACTTCCATCATTGGGATCTAGCAAGGGTGGGCAGGACACAAAACTCAAACCCCTTCTCAAGATAGGTGGCCTGTCTTTTCTAGGAAGACTATGACGGTGATTTGATTTGTTTCTCTTAGGGACTTGTTATTATTAATAAAATGTCAAATTGATGGTGACTGGGTTTTTAATGCAGCACTATGCTGGGAGATTCAAGAGTTCTTCTCCTGTATTCTTATTCTTAGTTTATTTGGGCACCTCAGGAGCCAATAGAAAATCTCATTTGGTGTGTAATAGACATATATCTTTTGGCTTTCTATATCATCAAAATATTTTATATATAATTAACATATAGAAAACATACTTTTCATCGTATAAAACCCCCGAGATAGCAATAACATCTTAAAATTCATAATTATACACACATTTATCTTAATATATAAATAGTATATGTTTATATACATAAAATGTAATCATTATCTTTTGGAGTGTTTCATAATTAAAATTTCCCCCTAATATTCTTTTCCCTCTTCTTTATTGAGAATTGTCCCATATAAAAAAATATATATGTGTGTGTGTATATATATATATATGCATATATCTATATCTATATTTTTTTTGCTAAGGCAATTGGGTTAAGTGACTTGCCTAGGGTTACACAACTAGGAAGTGTTAAATGTCTGAGATCAGATTTGAACTCAGGTCCTCCTGACTTCAGGGCTGGTGCTGTATCCAGTGTGCCACCTAGCTGCCCCTAAAAAGTGATATTTTTTAAAGAAAAAACTGACAGAAGTTGGTCTTATTGATATCATCTCATTTCAGTTTACAATGAAAATGACCTTGGAGAGCAGTGACATTTGGCCCAGGTAGAAGATTCCCATTGTTTCCTTTCCCTAGAGGGAGACAGACCCCCTTGAGCAGATCTGGTTAGTATTTCCAGGGCTAGGAGTTCTCATGTGGAAAGTCAACTTGATAGCCATTTAATCCTAAAAGTTCTTGATTTCCCAAAGAAACAAGGCTCCATTTGCTTTCCTGAACTTTGTCTTCCCAGTGGGGTGGGTAACCCAGGGAGGAAGGAAAGAAGGGGTTCCTCCTTTCCACCATCAAAGGCTTTTTGAACCAGTGCCCGAAGTTGTTTCCAACAAAGCCTCCCCTGACGAGCCCCAAGAGGCCAGGCTCCCCACGGTGGCCAGTGCCCCGGCCTGCTTTCCCGAGTAGGGGTAGCCCCTGCGCCCCGGCAGGAGGAGGCCCTGCGGAGCACAGGCAGCCAGACTGGGTCTTCCTTTCCTGGTTCTAGTCACATACTCAGCAGCCTCCAGAATAGGACAGGCCAAAGCAGACTCATCTGGTCTGAGGCCTGCCTCCTATGGCAGCTGCAAGGGAGGAGGCTGGCTGCTAGAGAGCTGGTCCTCCTCACTGCCCTTGCCCCTGTCCCTGCCTGGTGGGGAACATGGCCAGGGATGCGGGGTGCAGGGCATGTGGCCAGGGATGTGGGCTGCAGGGATTAGGTCCGAGGGCCTGCTTCGGGCATTACTCTGCCCCTTGTCCCCGTGGGACCTCTGCCTGCAGACCCTCACCTCGCTTGGTCTTTTTCTCTTCTGTGAGCTGGTGGACTGGGAATCTTCTTGCTCTGAAGTCGGGGTCCTGATTGTCTGCATTGCTTATTGTTAAGTGCTAACTGGGTGCAAGAGGAAGTGCCGGATTTAGAAGCTTACAGTCCTGGAGGGAGAAATCCGCACCCAGAGCCACACTGCTGGCTGGATAAAACAGAAATGGGGACCGGGGGGGGGGGGGGGGGGGGGGGGGGGGGGGGGGGGGGGGGGGGGGGGGGGGGAGGGACAACTGTTGGTGCAGCACCTCCCATGGGCCAGGGGAGCTATTACAACCCCTTTTATACAAGAGGACGGGACAGACAAAAGAGAAGCGGCTTGTAAGGTCACATCCCCAGAAGCATTGGAGTCTGGGTCTGAATTTGGGGCTTTACAGCTCCAGGACCAGGTACCTCAGACAGTGCTACCTGAGAGGTGATGTTGGCACTGGGCTGGTTTTAAAGTTCAGAATTCAAAGGGGAAGTGGAGGACGGAGGCAGTGCCAGGCCCAGAGCAGCCTCTGGAAAGGCAGAGAGGGAGGGTGCATGCCCAGCAACGTGGAGGGAGGAATGAGGCAAGAAGACAGTTGCCAGGAGCCACTTGGCAGGTGGGTTGTGGCCTAGGGAAGGCCTGAAATGGTCTGCAGCCAGATGGAGGCCCCTGGCTTGGAGCCTGAGCCCTCCAACTCCTGGGATGGGGGGCCAGAGAGCCATTCTGCTTTTGTCAGAACGTTCTCATCTATGTGGGGAGGCCCAGGGAGTCTGCTTCTGGATCTAAGTCTTCAGGCTGGAAGAGTCCTTAAAGGGCCTCCGGCCCAACCCCTCATTTTACTTTGGTTTTCTGTCTTCAGAGGTGGGGACTCCGACACCCTGCCCAGCTCCCTGCCTTCACATAGCCTGTCTCTGCGGATGGTGGGAGGTTTGGTTCCGGGCCCCTGCCTGTCCCATGGTGCCCCAAAGTGACCCTCTCCTTGCTTTCAGAGTTGTGACTTGTGGTCCTTGGGGGTGATCATTTATGTGATGCTGTGCGGCTACCCACCTTTTTACTCCAAACATCACAGTCGGACAATCCCAAAGGACATGCGGAGGAAGATCATGACGGGAAGCTTTGAGTTTCCGGAGGAGGAATGGAGCCAGATCTCAGAGATGGCCAAAGACATTGTGAGAAAGTGAGTCCGCACTTGAACAGGTCACAGGGACCGGAGGGGGTGGCTGCTGTGGGATGGCGATCTCTACCTTCCCCAAGGGACAGCCATCCCCATCATAGGATTTCCCACAAACCTGGGTGCTTTCTTCGTCAGTCTTGGTGCTTCCCTCCTGAGGCCAGAAACCGGGGATCACCGGCAAGGACAGGTGCCTTTGGGGTCCCCGTGTGGTTATGGCTCGCAATAGTTTGGAGACTGTGCTGACCAAGGCCTCTTTAACTAAAGCCAGGTCCTTCCTGTGCCCCTGAGGCTGGAAGGGCAGGCAGGGCGGCCCCCCTCTGGCCTGCTCCCAAGTCTGCCTGTGCTCCCCTTGCTCGCATTCCCTGAGGCTCTCCTGGAGGACCCCCATCTGCAGGGAGCCTTTGCAATGCCTTGAGTTTTGACTAAATTTTTTTCTTACCTTGAAGGAAATAATCGCCTCCTTGAAACTTCTTCCCTCGTTCTAGGTTCTGCCCTTGGGGGCCGGGGGGTGCAGGTCTAGTCCCTTTTTTGTGGGATATGAGAGCTGACAGGCAGTCTTAATGCATTTTAAAGTTTGCAAAGGCAGCTCAGTAAATACATGTAGAAGACCTGAGTTAGACACCGTTAGTGTTTGGGTGATACTAAGCAAATCACATCACCTCTGTCTGCCTCAGTTTCCCCAACTATAAAATTGGGATAAAAACAGCTTCTATTTCACAAGATTGTTGTGAGGATAAATGAGATAATAACTGTCAAGTGCTTAAGATAGGGCTTAGTATATAGTAAATGTTTAATAAATGATTAGGTGGCTCCACCCTTTCCCCTGTCCTGGGCAAAGCTCTTTTCCTGTACAATGTATCCAGTAGCTTAAGTTTAAAACTCTGTATTAAGATTTTTAGGGCATCCTATATTGTCTCATTTGGTTCTCATGACAACCTTGTAAAGTAGAATCTTTTACTGTTCCACTTTACAGTTGAGGAAATTGAGCCAAATGAGTGACGTGCCCAGGTCAGTTAGAATCTATGACTGGATTCGAACTCAGGTTTTCCTGACTCCAAATCTAGCATCCTCTACTAGTACTGTTCACACATTTCAGGGTACTCACTCTACCCCTTTTTATGGGAGATTCAGTCAGTCTTATGGATCTAACTTGAACTGAGATTCTGAGTTTGAAGGAGCTGGTTGGACTGGCTTGATTTTCTAGGCATATGTGTCTGAGGACTTGCTTTCCCCCATTGCCAGAGAAATAGCTGAGTGATGTTCTAACAGGATGCAATGTCACATCCTCTCTATAGCCACTGCCGATTTATTGTTAGAAGATTCACTAGGAATTAGAATTTGTAAGTGGACCTTAGAGGAAAGTAGGATTTTGACCACTTTTGAGTTTATTTATATTGAGTTTGTATTTATATTGATTATGTATATTTATATAAAACAAAATTTGTTTTGTTATTCTTAATTTGACAAGTACTAACAAATAGCAGTATTTCCATATATACAAAGAACTGAAAAAAAGAATTGTACATGAACTGTGATTCTCCTTTATGTATATGTTATTTTGTCAATTCTAGAGCTATTGGCCTTTATTTCCCTGAAGAACCTTCTATTCTAAATTTTTATCTCTATAATATTTTATTTTTCCAAATACACATAAAGATAATTTGACATTCATTTTTGTAAGATCTTGTGTTTCAGATTTTTTTCTCCCTTCCCTCCTTTGACTCCCCCTCCCCAAGACAGCAAGCAATCTGATATAGGTTATATATGTACAATCCTTTTAAACATATCCATATTTTTCATGTTGTTCAAGAAAAATCAAATCAAAAAGGAAAAACCATGAGAAAGAAAAAGCAAACAAAAAAAGGGTGGAAATAGTATGCTTTGATCCACATTCAGTCTCCAATGTTCATGGCATTTTCCATCCAGTCTCTATTGGAGTTGTCTTGGATCACCTCATTGTTGAGAAGAGCCAAGTCCATTACAGTTGATCATCATATAATCTTGTTGTTACTGTGTACAGTGTTCCCTTCACTTAGTATCAATTCATGTAATCTTTCCAGGTTTTTCTGAATCAGCCTGCTCATCATTTCTTACAGAACAACAATACATTCACACACCATAACTTATTCAACCATTTCCCAACTGCTGGGCCTCTACTCAATGTCCAATTCTTTGCTTCTATAAAGGGTTGTTATATACATTTTTGCACATGTGGGTCCTTTTCCTTCTTTTATGATTTCTTTGGGATATAGACCCAGTAGAGACACTACTGTTGGTGTGTGCACATTTTGATAACCCATTGAACGTAGTTCCAAATTGCTCTCCAGAATGGTTGGATAATCTCACAAGTCCACCAGCCATGCATTAGTGTCTTAGTTTTCCCACATCCCCTCCATCATTTATTATCATCTTTTCCTGTCCCTAAGCCAGTCTGAAGGTGTGAGGTACTACCTCAGAATTGTCTTAATTTGCATTTCTCTAATCAATAATGATTTAGAGTATTTTTTCAAATGACTAGAAATGACTTTAATTTCTTTATCTAAAAATTGTCTAGAATCTTCTATTTTTTATGTGCAATCATTTTTTTTTACATTATATTATGGAAATGGTTGTTTTGTTCCACAATTAAAAAAAGAACACTGATGACCAGGAGACATAGTCTCACTATCATTATAGTGCTGATACTTACAGATATAAATTTAGATGGTTAAATGGGAAAGCATTCCTCTCTTGCATGGAATGTCAAGGATTAATATGATTTATATTTCTATCCTATCTGTGTTTATATGTTTGTTTTTTATTTTTTATTTTTAAAATACATGCATAGGTAGTTGTTAACATTCACATTTGCAAAACATTGTGTTCCAATTTTTTTTCTCCTTCCCTTTCCCTCACCCCTTTTTGCAAATTATCTAGAGAAAGAAAACAAAAATCAAACAAACAACAACAAAAAAAGGTGAAACTACTATGTGGTGGTCTACACTCAGTTCTCACCATCCTCTCTCTGGGCATAGATGGCTCTCTCTACCACAGGACTATTAGAACTGGCCTGAATCACCTTGCTGTTGAAAAGAGTCTCACTGATATTCTTTAGCCCTGTATGATGAGCTTTTAGGAGGAGATGGAAGAAGGTCACATAGGATGAGCAGGCATGGAAGGCTTATGAGGTTGGAGAGAGCCAGTTGAGTATTAGAAAGTGTCAATGTTCTTCTTTGTCCCCTTCTATCACTACTTCTTTTCTATGCCTCCAAACCCAAGATTTGTGTAACTCCTGAGTGTAGCCAAGCAAAACAGAGCCATACATTTGCCATGTCTGAAAATGAATGTCTCCTCCTTCATCCCTGAACCATCCCCTCTTTTTGGGGAACTCATTTTATTGTCATTTCCCAAGATTGTGCCTGGTCTCTGCAGTGATCAGTGCTCTGAAGGCTTTCAGTGTTCGTTGTTGTTTACAGTGTTAGTCATTCTACAAGTTGTTCTCTTGATTCTGCTCCCTTCATACACAATTTCTCAGGTTTTTCTTTCAGCTTATTAAGAGAGAATTGAAGCAGGGATAGGTCAGAGAAGTGAATGATACGATGCAGGAAAAGGGAATTAACAGGACCAATGCCCACATGGGCCAAGCTTGAAGAGGAATGCTGTAGGCAGCCCAAGAGAGCTTGGCAAACCAAAGCTGGATCGAAAATGGCCTCCCAATAACCAGTCTCGATACCATTTGCTTTAGAGTTGGGTGCCCTTAAGATGGTTTCTCAGCAGACAGATGGATCTGTTGAACAAAGGGCAGAACTTGGATCAAAAAGACCTGGGTTCCGATTCTTCCTCTGAAACTTAGCAGCTTTGTGACCATGAGCAGTCTGCTTCTTACCTAGCCTCAGGCAAGGCCCTGAGATTTATATCCCTCAGAGTTATATCCAGTAGAAGTAAACTCTTTGAAGACAAGGACTTGTTTTTGTCTTTGCACACTGAAACACACCTTAGTTATTTTTTTTTTGGTTAGTTCAGACCTTTGCTTTATTTCATCTGTGTCTAGGAATCTTTTGCTTTGGAAATTGCTTTTACGTGAGCATAGCAACAGCTCATTTGTGTCCCAGAATGTTCCTGGGGTACTGAGAGTTTGTTATTTTCTGGTCTGTGGACATACAAAACAACATGTATCAAAGGCAGAGACTGAATATCAGAACATGTAGGGAACAAATACTTCCTAAATGCTTTTTGAACTGAAGCAGCTCCCCATGGGCTGTGGGGGGCCTCTTTAATGATGCAGTCACAGATCATTGGCTTATTGATGTTTCTGTGTTGGGGGAAACAGATCCAAGAGACATTAGACCATTGCTGATGTGGATGATGGTTATAGAATATAGAAATACTTCGTTCTTGTTTCATTTCTGTTTCCTCTTCCAAGGACAATATTCTTTGAACTGGAAAAGCCAGAAAATAACTAAAAGAGAATTCTAAACCAAACAAATAAGAAAATAATAAGAAAACCAGTAGACTTGGATGCCCAGATGAACTCTAAAGATGCTGGAAGAATTGGCGCCTGTGCTAGCTAAGCAAGCATTGGTCATCATGGAGCTTCCCTGAAGTCAAAAAGGTGGTGCAGCAGGAGTGAGGAAGGTTAGCTGGTTGCCTGGTTTTTGACAGGAAGGGTGTGAAAATACCTTAGAGCAGTGGAGTGCCTGAAGAGGAGTGGGCTTATGCTCTCTGGAGTCTTCAGACAGAAGCCTTGGGGCCTTCTTGCCAAATGGGTTGTCCATCATTTGTTGGATAATCCTCTTCTGTTCTAGATTGAACTGGTGTGGCATACTATATGGCCACAGGATGGTGTGAGGAACTGAGAGATTTTATAGAGAATCAGTCCATCCAAATGCATCTGCTCTATTATGCTAAATGCCAGGGATTAAGAAGGAGCACAATTATTTCTTTCCTTCAAGGTACTTACATTCTATTGGGGAAACAGCCTGTAAATATGTGTTAGTTGCATGTATTTGTATACATGTATATGTAAATTCAGCTAGTAAATACATGCAAGTTACGTGTTAGGGATGTATAAAGTTAATGGGAGATTTTTCAAAGGGGAAAGCACTAGTGGCAGGGGCAAAGGAAAAAGGCCTTGTGGAGAAGAGAGGATTTGAGATTAGAGATATATTGAGAGTTTTTTTGCCCAATTCTAGCCCAAGTGTAGGCTGTTTCAAGTGGATTTTATCCCCATAGTATCACCTAATTTAGGGAATTCTGATCATTACCCATCAGAGGGGGCCTAAGCCTAATGAAAGCTCACAAGATACTATAACAGTAGAAGCGCGCACTCGCGCTCTCTGTCTCTCTCTTTCTCTCTCTCTCTCTCTCTCTCTCTGTGTGTGTGTGTGTGTGTGTGTGTGTGTGTGTGTATATATATATAAAATCTCCCTCTCCTCTCCCCCCCTCCCTCTCTTGGCTGCCTTTCCAGCAAGATCTTGACATATGCCATGCCTCTGATGGCTATTGAGGATGCAGAAGGTGTAGATAAGCCCTGGAAATTCATCTGGGTCTGATTCATCATCATTCAGTTAGCAGACATTTATTAAATATTGTTTATGTGTCTGGCCCTCTTATCCAAAGGCAAGAATACAAAGACAAAAAGGAAACAGCCCCTGCACTCAAGGAGCTGATCCTTGTTGCACCTAGGAAGTTTATCACATCCAGATAAACCTAAGATTGTTTGGCAGGAGGGGGATCAGGAAAAATTTCTTGTGGAAGACAGTGCTTAAGTGGAGTCTTGAAATAAGGGAAGGATTTTGTGAGATGGGGGCAAGGAAGGGAGAGCATTGCAGGGTGTTGATGGTTAATGCAAAACCACAAATGGGGAAGAGAGCTTTGTAGAATGGAACAGTGAGACTGGTTTGACTGGGCCACCAAATTCATGAAGGGGCATAATGTGTAATGTTATTGGGAAAATAATGGTGATTATTCTTCAGAGAAACTGGTGAGCCTAAATTATAACACTTGCTTTCACTTCCTTTTGCTTCTGTGCAGTTTTTCTTGCCAGTTTTGTCCTTCATAACTGCTTGAATGCTATTAGCCTATTGAGCAAGCAAGCCTTACTGGAAAGGACTCTGGATCTGAAGGCAGAAAGCCTGCGTTCCTGTCCTCAGTCTACACTGATTACCTGGGTGACCTTGTCAAGTCATTTCATCTCTCTGGGTCTTAATTTCCCTATCTCTAAAATTAAGTGATTGGACTTTAAGACATTTAAGTGTTCATATGATCCTAATGGAAATCTGTACTTTGCAGGTGGCTTTGTGGTAGTTTTTTTGCAGTCTCTAGCTTTCTAGAAAGTGAAAGACATAATCTCTGTAATGTGTAACTAATGTAATAAGAAATTATAGCTTTATTCCAAATACTTTGAACTGAGTAGCTCAAAGAGTCCCAAACTTTGAAAGATCAGCTGGATAACTGAGACTTGAACAGAAGTAGTAGTTGGGAAGGGAATGCATTAGAAGCCAATTTGGTTTGCTAAGGGTAACCAGAAATTTATGGGTCAGTTCCCCATACCTGATTTAAATATCCATAGATTGTGTAGCAATATCCCAAGTCAGTGCTGATGCTCTGCCCTCGTAAGTCCTGACATTTAGCTTTAGACCGACATCCCTGGAGCTCCAGTCTTTGTCCCAGTGAAAGCAAGAGCAAGTCTGTGGACTTAATTAGAGCTTTTTTCCTCATTTGTACTCACTGTTGGCCAGCATAACCATTCAACTAAGTCATCTTTTGTAAAAAGATTGTAAAAAATTAAAACTCAGAAATTTAGTCCTTGAATTTCAGATTGCCTCTGAAAAGCTACATGTAGTTCAGAGGTTGTCTAAATGTACCTGAACTGAATCCTTTTCTTGGTGGCACATCCTTTCTGCTTCTGCTAAGTCATCTGTAACACGAAGCCATGCAGGTCTGATCCTAATAGTGGGCTAGCAATGCAACCCCAGAGTGAATTGACTAGGGACTCTTGAAGGAACAGCAGGATCAATGCTGGGATTCCCCAGGCACAGTTTTTTAGGTACCTTGAGCTGCATTGAGCTTGACTGGCAAATGGGGGAAGGCGAGGAGAAGCTGAGAAGGGTGAGAAGCAGCTCTAGGCCATGTGTTTCTATTAGAATTCCTACCAGTAGCGGGACACGTTAGGAGTGTTTGTCTTCTTCCCACAGGTTGCTGAAGGTCAAGCCGGAGGAGCGGCTTACCATTGAGGGGGTGTTGGACCACCCCTGGCTAAACTCAACTGAAGCTCTGGACAATGTGCTGCCATCTGCCCAGCTGATGATGGACAAGGTTTTTGCTGATACCTCTTTTGTTTCTGGGAAATGTCTGGGCAAAGGGTCATGTTATGGTCAGCTATCCTTTTAGGAGAGTAACGTGGTCCCGAGAAATGTGATATCATTTGTGTGACAGGAAGTATTTTCATAAAAAATTAGACCAAGACTTGGGAGAGGTAGACTCCAAGAAACTACTGACCTAGGGCTGGAGTGGTTGAAATATAGGTCTATTCCCAGTTACTTTAAGTGTTTATTGAGCACCTACCTCCCGTGTGTCCACCCCTATATTAAGCATTATGGGTTATAGAGAAGGGTTGGTTCCTGACCTCAGGCTGCTTAACACTTTGTATCTAATGTAGAAAACAGTTGGAGAATAGTGTCAGACAGTAGATAATTGTGTCATTGTATAGGACTGAGAAGGCTTTCAGAGAAAAGGGTAATTAACGTGGCCCTAAGGAGCCATAGCTCTTCATAAGGGTTAGTAAAGCACTATGAACAAAAGCCTAGAGTTTGAACATGGTGGGAAATGAACTTATCGTGGATCATGGTTAAAGGCAGATTAAGTTGGATAGGGAGAGGGAGCCAGGTTGTGCAAGCCAGGCAGGAGAGTTCAGACTTAATGGCACAGGGACCACCCCAGGTTTCTAATGACCCAGGACTCTAGAGAAGGTGGTGTTTTAGGAAGGTTAGTAGCAATTATGTGTGCCTTTGATTGGAAGGAGAAATGGCTTGTAGAGAAGTCATCCAGAAATCTGTGGCAGTAATCTAGGTATGAGATGGATGAGTTTGTTGGTATTTGGAAGAAAAAAGAAGGAATGGCTGGATAAATGGAATATGAAGGACATTGGAGAAGAGAAATCCTTTGGAAGAATTTGATTCCATGCTAGATGTAGAGAATAAAGGAAAGGGGAGATTTCAGAGACAATGCAGTAGTTTTGAGGCTAGAGAGCAATGCTATAATTGACAGAAAGTGGAAATTGGAGAGGTAAGATAGTTTGGGAGGGAAGTTGGGGAAATTGGGTTTGGTTTTGGTTTTGGATTATTGAAATGATAGTATCGAGACATCTGGGTAGAAGCATTCATTAACCATTTGGAAATATGGGACCTCAAGTAAGAGGTCAAGACCAGTAGTGTAGATTTGGTGCCAGAAAGATGGTCTGGTCGAAACCGTAAGAAGAGACAAGCTGTTCAAAGGAGTGAGTGAAAAGACAAAAAAAAAAAAAACAGAGGGCCAAAGACTGGGCCCCATTTGGGGGGCAGATGGTGGAGGAAGAAGAGCCATGATTTGGGAATTCTTTATTGTATGCTGGCTCCAGCGAGACTTTCTCTAAGGCTGTGTAATAATGCCAAAAAGTAGCTCTCAAATGTGATGGAAAGAACGCTGATCTTAGGGTCTGAATCTTTTTTTTTTTTTTTTTTTTTTTTTTTTAATTTAATAGCCTTTTATTTACAGGTTATATGCATGGGTAACTTTACAGCATTAACAATTGCCAAACCTCTTGTTCCAATTTTTCACCTCTTACCCCCCCACCCCCTCCCCTAGATGGCAGGATGACCAGTAGATGTTAAATATATTAAAATATAAATTAGATACACAATAAGTATACATGACCAAAACGTTATTTTGCTGTACAAAAAGAATCAGACTCTGAAATATTGTACAATTAGCTTGTGAAGGAAATCAAAAATGCAGGTGGGCATAAATATAGGGATTGGGAATTCAATGTCATGGTTTTTAGTCATCTCCCAGAGTTCTTTCTCTGGGCGTAGCTGGTTCAGTTCATTACTGCTCCATTGGAAATGATTTGGTTGATCTCGTTGCTGAGGATGGCCTGGTCCATCAGAACTGGTCATCATATAGTATTGTTGTTGAAGTATATAATGATCTCCTGGTCCTGCTCATTTCACTCAGCATCAGTTCGTGTAAGTCTCTCCAGGCCTTTCTGAAATCATCCTGTTGGTCATTTCTTACAGAACAGTAATATTCCATAATATTCATATACCACAATTTATTCAGCCATTCTCCAACTGATGGACATCCATTCAGTTTTTAGGGTCTGAATCTTAGGAAAGTGTGTAATCTGCAGTACAGAAGCATGCTTTACTGTGTGAGCTTACTAGATGCTCTCTGACATTCAGCCAGTCTCTATTTGCACTTCCTTTGTTAGAAGAGTTCTGCTGAGGGTCGCATGAAATGGTCTATGTTAGATTGCTTGGTAACAACAAGAGAGTACTCAAATGAATTGTTAGTACTCCACTGCTGCTATTATTACTACTTTTATTGTATTTGCTCCTATTAGTGCTGCTGCTAGTTTGTTTTTTAAAGTGTAACTCTTCAGTTGCTCTAATCCTGATGGCCCCAGTAAACCCTAACCCTAACCCTAAATGTCATGACGGGATCCTCCAGACCATCCTGTGATACTTGATGAAATTGGGTTGAAGGTTTTGGATTTCACCCCAACATGCCCACATGCCTTTTTCAATCAGTCAGCAAGTATTTATTAACTGCCTGCTATATACCAGGCACTGTGTCAAATGCTAAACTAACTCTGCTGCTTTCTATTCAGGCAGTAGTTGCTGGAATCCAACAGGCTCATGCAGAACAGCTGGCCAACATGAGAATCCAGGACCTCAAAGTCAGCCTCAAACCCCTGCACTCTGTAAATAATCCCATTCTCAGAAAGAGGAAATTGCTTGGGTAATTTGGTTTTGTTTCTGGATTGCTTTATTCTCTTTTCAAACAACAAGGCTAATGTGGTTTGGTTCTGCCTTCCCAAACCTAGCCATGCAAGGAATCTTCAATTTCCTTCAGGGGGTGGGGGAGGATCCAACTCATTATGCTCAAGGCATTTTCAGAATTTGGGAGATGTTATCATGATATTGTTGAGCAAAGTCTTTCCTTGGGTGCATTGGAATTAACATCTTTTTCAGAGATTTGGATTGGGGAAATCTGACTTTTAAAAAAAAATTACTTTTCCTTCAATATTTCAAAGCACGAAGCCAAAGGATGGTGTCTATATTCATGACCCTGAGAATGGAGCAGAGGACTCCAATGTGGCACTGGAGAAGCTACGAGATGTCATTGCTCAGTGTATTCTCCCCCAGGCTGGTAAAGGTCACACTCTTTAAGAATGCTTTCTTTGTTTGTACGTCTCTGTGTGTGGGGTGTGTGTGTGTGTGTGTGTGTGTGTGTTTGTATTTAGGGTTTGAAAGTAGCAAGTCTTTTTATGGTGGCCCTTCTGTCTTTGTGTTTTAAAGGCTTCAGGGTAATCCTGTGTCCACTCTGCAAAGTCAGTGTGGAGCCTCAGAGATGCATTAATACTCTCTCTTTGGGTTTCCTTGCCCTTTGTACTTTTGTAGGGAGGAATGTGGTTAAGAGTAGATAGATGAAGTTGGGAGATTTATTTAAAGCTCAGAAGCAAGGGTAGAAATCTGAGATTGAAATCTTGGTGAATCAATCTAGATGGGATCAAAGTGTACAGATTGCTGAGCGTCTCTTCCAGCTCCTTGGTTTAGGAGTCCATGGGAGTCTGTTAGGAGACTTTGATCATGATGCATCTTAGTAGCATTAGAAGTGGCACACTCAGTAGTTTAAAACTGACCCCATTGCTGCTGCGTACAAAGTGTACAAAGCTTGCAGCCCTTGGTGGTTCACGTGGGGAATAATCATCAGCTTCTTATTAGACACTATGGGTCTTTGCAGCAGTCAGAGGGCCAACGAGAGGGCTCACCATCCACACTTTTCTTCTCTGACTATTCAGATTTTAGGAAAATTCCGAGCATCTTCCTGAAACAAACCCTTTCAAGCTAATTCTTTAATGTTTTTGAGATAGGAAAAGAACTCAAGGTAATCAAAATAGCCCGTAGAATTTTGTCCTTTCTGCCTGGGGGTTTCAGAGTCTGGTGGTGGTTGGCCCTGCCTGATGACTAGATTCATGTTTTGTCCCCCAACATTAAGAATTTAGGGCTCTATTCTGAGGGGAAACGGATGGGATTATAAAGAACCAAGGGTGTAAATGACCTGGGATTATCTGGTCCAAGTAGGGAAGGATATTGAGACTGGTGAGGGTTTACATATTTGATCTTTGAGAATCAACTGATCAAAAATCCTGTCTCCTGGTCCTCTCCTTCCCTCCTGCTTCCTTTCTCCTTCCCTTCCCCCAGTCCCTCCAAGCCTCACCTAAGGAAAGGGACTTCTCTGATGCTCCTTCTACCCTGTGCTGCTTCTGAGAAAACACAACTCCCTGTTCATCCCTTTCAATAGGAGAGAACGAAGACGAGAAGCTGAATGAGGTGATGCAGGAGGCGTGGAAGTACAATCGGGAATGTAAACTCCTTCGGGACACCCTGCAGAGCTTCAGTTGGAACGGTATGGCAGGGTAGGGCCAGCAGGGCCGGGCTGGAGAAAGTGGCAGGGCTGGGCCGGGCCAGGGAAGGCTGGGGAAGGTGGCAGGGCCGGGCTCAGTGTTCAGCCACTCCCCCTTGGCCGCCACTGCTGCTGCGTGATTCTCAGGACTCCAGTTCATTCTGGAGGAGAGCGGCTCCAGAGCATTCACTCCCACAAGGATGGGGGTGGTAGGTCTGATAGCTCACAAGATGTGGATCTTTGGGAGAAACCATCTGATTGAAGTAGGCCTCGGGTCTGTGGGCAGCAACTGAGAGTAATAATAATAATGATAATTTGTTTTTATGGAGTACTTCAAAGTTTCTAAGTGCTGTCTGTGGATTTTCTCATTTGATCTTCCCAATAATTCTGGGAAGTAGGTACAGATGGGGAAACTGAGGTAGGAGTCAGGTAACTTGCCCAGGTTCCCACAGCTAGAAAGTGTCATCTTCAAGCCCACCGAGAGGAGGGAGATGGGGCTGAGTTCTGTGGAGCCTGCCTCCTCTTAATGAGCAGCTGAGGGGAGGGAGGTGTCCTGGCCCTCCCTTCCATGAAGGGAGGGTGGAGCTGACCCACGAGCTTGAGCTCTTTGCAGATGACAGACCCCGTTCCCTTCTCCCAGGGTGCTGAGGATTGTTGTGATTGCTGAGTCACTCTAGGTGGTCTTTGAAAAATTGTGCAGATGGGAAGGGCTGCTAGAGGACTAAAGAAGGGCAGGAGTTCTGATTTTTCCCAAAAAAGGAACTGTGGAGTATACAGATGGTGGGCTAATGAGCTTAGTTTTGATTTCTGGCAAAATTCTTAAGGACACTTTCAAAAGGAGTGATGAGTGAACATCTGGAGGAAGAGGCAGGTGGAGAACAGGCCATGTTCCACTGCCCTCGTTTAATTTATGAGCTGGGCTTGTTAGCTAGGTGGCTTTGAAATTGGAACCAAAAAAGTCCTTTGTGGCCTCGTGTTGACTTGGAAGGAGGTCTTTCAGAGTACCCTCAGGGGCTTGGAATATTTTTATCAGGGATCCTGAGCTTGTTTCCCAGGGATGCAGATGTCACCAATCTAGGAAAAATGACTAAGGTGCTGATTGTCTAAGAATTCAAGAGGATGGGGATGGGTTACCACACTGACCAACCTTGAGAAGCTGAATAAGGTCAAATAGAAAGTCTTATATTAGGGCTTAAAATATTACCTTTGCAAACCCAAATAGGGGAAGTGGCTGGACAGTAATTCATCTTTAAGAGGTTTGAGTGTCTTAGGAGATAGAAAGCTAGACTTGGAGTCAGTCACTTACCAACTGTGTGATCCTGGCCCTGTCACTTTTTACCTCAGCTGTAGCCTTGGGATTGTAAGAATACCTCCTTCCTATGAATGTTTTGAGAGGATATTTATAGAGCAATTGGCATGCTTGCTTGCACAAGAAGTTGTTTGTTCTTGAGGCAGCTGGGTGATGAGGCTGTCCTAAAAAGTAACCCGGTTTTAGGCTACCTGAAAAGAATGAGGGCTGACTATCCTGTCATGCTCTACCTTCATCAGAGTTCTTCTGGAATGGTGTATTCTGGGCTCTATATAACTTTTAGAAAGAGCATCAATTAGCTATGACTAGGGTGCTTAAGGACCTCAGAAACACCATTCTAAGTTTTTTTGGAGGAATTGGAGATTTTTAGCCTGGAAAGTAAAGATCGGGGAAGCCAGCCAAGGGGAGGACATTGATAGCTAGCTTCAAACATTGGAAGGGGTGAAATATAGATCAGATCTGTCCTGCTGGTGTCCAAAGGACAGGATGTAGAGAAAGAAGAGAAAAGTTGTTAAAAAATTAAAAGCTTTAAGATCAGTGCAAGTAACAAGTCAAGAAGTCTTCATTCAGACTTGGATGATTCTTGTGTAGAGGTGATTTGGAGTCCGATATGGGTTGGACTAGACTGTTTTCCAGTTCTGTGAGCCAATAAGTACCAAAATGCTGGGAGAGGGGTAGACTCCTCTGGTGCTTTGTGTGGCTGCCGGTTTCTATCCTTGGCAGAGATGAGCTCCATTGGGAGGGGTGTGTCTGTCTGTCTGTCTCTGCTGTGGGTATGTGTTAGAAGGCTCAGGGCACCTCTCTGCCCTCTTTCCCTCGCCACGGACAGTGGGTCTGACCCGACACTGGTAGTTAAAGGCCACATGCAAGTTGTCCTGGGGATCACACTTGGGCACTTGGGGATTTATCCTGAGCTGAATCTCTCTTGGGTGGAGCCGGGTCATATGGTGAGCCAGGCCCAGGCCCTGGGAGCCCTCTGCACTGCGGGATCTCTGCTTCCAGGGCATTCTCTTGCCAGAGCAAGCGTGTCGATACTGACTCGGTTCTTTCTTTTGCTTTTCAGGCCGTGGATTCACAGACAAAGTGGATCGACTAAAACTGGCAGAAATTGTGAAACAAGTGATTGAAGAACAGACAGCTTCTCATGAGTCCCAATAGCCACAGCCTTGGAATATTAGTTTGTTTTTGTTTTATTTTTTACATTTTGAAAATTTATTCCTTAACTGTACAAAGTAATTTTTATGTAAATTAATAAATCATAATTTCATTAAATTTCCATTCTGCTGAAAGATGCTGTATAGGTGTAGATACAAGAATCATTGGTACTGTAATATTTTTTTAAGACAAGCTCAGTTCTTAGAGATAGCTTATCACTTCTGTATTGTTCATTTGTATGTCTCTCAGGACGGGTGATGTCACCAAGATCCTTTGACTTGTAATAGATACAGAGTACTGTGCCAGTGCAGAGCAGCTAAGCAGTTTCATGGGCCTTTCTGCTCTGTAAAAGCTGGAACAGAATTGTGGAATATAATTTCAGAAGGGCCCTGTGTGCTCTCCCCTGAACTATCAGGGCCTGGGACAGCTGGAGCACCAGAGAGGGGCAGCTCTGTTGGCTTTGACCCCAGACGGTCACGGAGGGAGCCCAGCAAGCCAATCCTCAGCCCGCCTGACCTCTGAGGCCAGCGCCATTGGGCTTGCCCCAGGGTGAGGGATTTTTTGGTGCAGAACTTGTCTTATTTCCTTTCCTGTTTTTCTCCTGGTCTTTCTAGGGTGGAATAGTAAGGTCCCCTAAAGTTTTCTCTTTGTGTAATGGTTAGGAATGAAAAGGATTTGAATAGTTTAGTATAAAAGGCAGATTCTAGTCCATTTATTTGTTTTATGCTTGTAGGTTCCTCAAATGTTCGCCTTGTTTTTCCAGCCCTGAATATAAATTTATCTCTCCCTGTTGCCTTTTTTCCGAGGGTTTTTTTGGTTGTTGTTGTTTGTTTGTTTGTTTGTCTTGGTTCCTCCTTCCTTGTTCTTCTGTTGATTCTAAACCTTGGTCGAGGGCGTGGAAGGCTCTGTGTTGTATATATCTGTTGACTCTGAGACTAGAAACTTCTGCATCATTAGGATTTCTTCTCCCCAAATCTGTGCTCTTCTCTCAGCCTATTTGGCCATGTTTCTCCCTCCTGCTCCCATATGTTCACTCAACTGTCATAGCCAGTCATTAGACTGAACATATTCAGAGCATGGCCCTCAATCTGTTATGATATTTTTCTATTTAAAAAAACAAAGGCCTTTAGAGAGACTGGTACCTATGTAGGAAAGCAGACGAGGCGATGGAAGCTGGGATGCCATTCAGGAAGAGAAAAAGGAAATTTGTTCACTTTGACAGTACACCGAGTTGATCAGCTAGCACTGATTAAGACCCGGGACTAGGCTGAGGCAAAAAGTCAGTCAGTGCCTTGAAGGAGCTTCCACTATGGCAGCTCTCTTAACCAGCAAGCACTGATAAAGCTCCTCCTGCTGTGGATCAGTCCCTCCTAGAGCCGGTCTCTGGGGTTAGAGACCAAAGGGAGACAGTCCCTGTTCTTAGGGAACCCCTTCGAGTTCTGGGGTTCTAGTTGACAACTTGGATTTCTTTGGGTTGCTGCTTCATGGCTGCTGACCATTTCCAAGCTTTTTCTGAATGGATCTTCAGGTTGGTTAGAACCTGGGCCAACACATGGGCCAACTCTGACAATTTATCTGTGGCCTGTGGCCATTTAGAGAGTTTCTTTACCCCCACGTCGCACTGCTGTCTTGCTCAGGCAGCACAGCTAGACTTTCTTCCTCTTTGGCCATGCTTTCCATCATCCAAGGGGCCATTACCGGATTGTGGCTACAGATAGCTCTGTTGGCTGAGACCTGCAAACTCAAACCTGAGGGAATCAAGGAGGGGAGTTTCTAGGAGGAAATGGGGGTGCTTGTGCCTGAGGAGCACTGCCATCCGCCCAAGCTTTTCCTTTTGTGTAGATTCTGGGACATCATCTCCACCCCAGAGTTGAAAACCATCTGCTTGAACGCTCCTCTTTTTTATTAGGGCTGGAAGTGGCTGTGGTGTAAGGGGGCATCTGAGGCAGTGAACGATAGGTTACCTGTTTTTCACCTCAGGCGCCACTGAACATAGAACCAAGAGAAAGTGTTTTGAGGCCCGTGGGAGGACCGAGCTGACCTAGAGAGGCCACATGGGGCGTCTGATCTATTGCCACTCAGTCATGGCGGTCCTTTTGGCGGGCTTGGGATGCTCCGAGCCAGGGATCCCTGGCCTCTTAGCCCTCAGGGCTGGCGCTTACTTTGAAGTAGCCATCTCTCCTGCTTTGTGGGTGTAATCCAAACCTGAGCCACACTTTCAGGGGTCTCTTTTTTGTGTAAATATTAGGGAGCGTCCTACTCCTGAAAGGCTTTGACAAATTTTTGCTAAGGTAGGCCTTGTGGATTGGAGAGTTGATAAGAAAACCACTCCTGCTCAGAGAGATGAGTCACATGAAGTTACCAGGTATAGACCGTCTTGACTTTCCCCATTGTACCTCTGACCTCTCCCCAGTGATTTATTTATGAAAGCCATTGTTCATTAGTGAAATGCCTTTGGATCATCCATAGTTAGGTGTCTGGTAGGCGGCAGAGCCAATCCTACCTGTGTCTTGTGTGTCTTTATGAACTAACGTGTATGGGCAGGGTCATCAGAAAGGTGTTTTGAAGTGTGTGGATATGAGGAATTATCCTTTCCCTCTCTCCCCCTTTTTTTAGAGAGTTCATGTTAAGTGTATTATCCATTTGAGAAAGGACCAATTTGAAGGATCGATAGGTAAGAATAGGGTAACATAAGGTCAAAGATTGATTTCAGGCATGTTATAAACAGCTGTGTTTGAGAACAAAGATGGGATGTAATTTAATTTCTAATTATGCTGTAATCTTTTAAGTGGGGAAAAAATCAATCATTGAATTTTCAAGAGGGGTAATGGATATGGAGTAAGTTCTTGGCCTCCCAGAACTGTTGAAATTCAGTCTGAGTCTAGGACTAGATGGTGTAGATGAGTCTGGGATCTGCCTGAAGTATGGGGAGTTTTCAAACTCAAGAGTTCCCTATGCCGGTGGTATGCAAAAAATCCAAATGTTTCCTTCCCCACAAATGATTATTCTTATTCCATCCTACTCGTTGATTTTAAGATAATCACTCAAATATGTAATTCCAATGATTTTTGTGAAGTCCTGGAGGAATCTCCCCAGATTCTTCAAATTGAAATGTTCACATTGGACAATTTTAAGGAAACGCTCTTTTATACAAAATGCAAAGACAAAGATGTGTCTAGAAATCGTTTGGTCTGTAGGGGTATTCTTCAGAACTAATGACCTACCTGTCTGACAGTGTTTTATCTTTTTGTCAGATGATGAAGAGAAACTTTGTCATCTCTTCAAGGAAAGAAATGTTACAAATTGATAATGAACCATCAGCCCAGGTAGTTTGTCTACAACAGTGATGGCGTGTGAGACATCCCCTAGTACCTACCCTTCATTTCTGTGTCAGGTCAAGAATGTTCTCCTTTTTCAGTGTTACCTGTATGATTATCTTTATTTTGGGATCAGTATTATATTGTAAATATTCTACATTGTTGTATATAAAATGATTTTACTAAAGCTAAGAGATGCTGAGTCTTATTTTTAGAATTAAATGGAAACTCTAGGAAGATTCCTATTTATACCAAAGGGGCAACCGCCTTCCTATGGGTTCAAATTCCGGTCTGCTACCTTTACTCTCTTTGGACATTGAATCACTGGGCCAGTCCCTTCCTTTCTCCAGGCCTTACTTTCCCACTCTGCAAAATGATAATTTTTAAAGGTTCTTCTATTCCATTTCTGAATCTGTGATGCTATTTTTCAGTCCTGTCCCTGCAATCCAACCATACCTGTTTTAGCCAATGAAAGCAGGTGAATGGCAAAAAAAAAAAAAAAAACCCCAAAAAACTCCACCAATGCCATGCGTGCTATATATTATGTACCTCCCTTTGTGGATATGAAATAGAGTAGAAAACATTTTGAATTGTATTTATTTGCAATTGTGAAATATGCACCAGAAATTATTTCTTAGACACCATTCTTCTGCTCCTGAGGAAATTTTCCCTGGCAATAAAAAGTATGAAAAGTCAGATTGAGGAAGGTCTCATATGGACTCGAATCTGTGTATGTAGAGGGGTGGTGGTTTCTAAAATGCCCAACATCAATGACCAATTCTAAAAGATGTTGGGAGTTGAGAGATGGCTGCACCAGGAAATTGAGCAGAGAGAGGCACTGATTTGGGGAAAAGCAGTGAGCAGAGCTCTTGGTCTTGGCCACGGATCTGGAAGCACCCCACCCTGTAACCATCCCAGCACAATTCTTTTCTATTCAGAGATGCTCCTGAGCAAGGGGGTGTGGTCATTGCGCCTAGGGCTGGAGAAGAAAGCAAAAAATTCTTTTTTTCTCTAACTCTTGTCCTTAAAGCTGGGTACTGGCAGAACCTGTTGGGTGGGCAGAAAGAATTCCTATAAGGAACCTATTTATCCAAGCAGCACCAAAGCTTCTCTGGTTCTGGGCAGGTCAAGAGTTAAGACACTGAGACACAAAAGGGAGATCAGCACTGGGAAGAGATAGCCAGAGGGTTTGCCCGACATCCTGGGATTCTCTGCTGCTAAAACCAACAACTGCAGTCATCACCTAGGGACGTGTGGTGATGGACCGTGCCACCAGTGGGGCTTGGAACTGAGGTAAGATGCTGAGATGGACACTCAGAACTGTCAGCTGCTTCATGAATTCTGGCCCATCTCCAGAGAAGTAGAGGCCGTGAAATAGATCCTTCCTTAACTGGGATTATCCTTGATTTTCAGAGCAGTTTTCCATAGCAAGTAGTGCTCCCTGGAATCAGTATTTTAATTAAAATATATAATTTCTTAACAAAAACCATATGATCATCTCAATAGATGCAGAAAAAGCATTTGATAAAATGCAACATCCATTCCTATTAAAAACACTTGAGAGTATAGGAATAAATGGACTTTTCCTTAAAATAATCAGTAGCATCTATTTAAAACCAGCAGTAAGCATCATATGTAATGGGGACAAACTGCCACCATTCCCAATAAGATCAGGAGTGAAACAAGGTTGCCCACTATCACTGTTACTATTTAATATTGTATTAGAAATGCTAGCTATGGCAATAAGAGCTGAGAAAGATATTAAAGGAATAAGAATAGGCAATGAGGAAATCACTCTTTGCTGATGATATGATGGTATACTTAGAGAACCCCAGAGATTCTACTAAAAAGTTATTAGAAATAATCCACAACTTTAGCAAAGTTGCTGGTTATAAAATAAACCCACATAAGTCATCAGCATCCTTATATATCACTAACAAAATCCAACAGTCAGAGTTACAAAGAGAAATCCCATTTAAAGTAACTACTGATAGTATAAAATATTTAGGAATCTATCTGCCAAGGGAAAATCAGAAACTTTATGAGCAAAATTACAGACCACTTTCCACACAAATTAAGTCTGATCTAACCAACTGGAAAAATATTAAATGCTCTTGGATTGGGAGAGCAAATATAATAAAGATGACAATACTACCTAAACTAATCTATTTATTTAGCGCTATGCCAATCAGACTCCCAAAAAACTATTTTGATGACCTAGAAAAAATAACAACAAAGTTCATATGGAAAAACAAAAGATCAAGAATTTCAAGGGAATTAATGAAAAAAAAATCAAATGAAGGTGGCCTAGCTGTACCAGAGATCTAAAATTATATTATAAGGCAGCGGTTACTAAAAACTATCTGGTATTGGCTAAGAAATAGACTAGTTGATCAATGGAATAGGTTAGGTTCAAAGGACAAAACAGCCAATAACTTTAATTATCTAGTGTTTGACAAACCCAAAGACCCCAGTTTTTGGGATAAGAATGCATTATTTGACAAAAATTGCTGAGGAAATTGGAAATTAGTATGGCAGAAACTAGGCATTGACCCACACTTAACACCGTACACCAAGATAAGGTCAAAATGGGTTCATGATCTAGGCATAAAGAATGAGATCATATCAGAGAAATGCAAATTAAGACAACTCTGAGATACCACTATATACCTGTCAGATTGGCCAGAATGACAGGGAAAGATAATGCAGAATGTTGGAGGGGATGTGGGAAAACAGGGACACTGATACATTGTTGGTGGAATTGTGAACACATCCAGCCATTCTGGAGAGCAATTTGGAATTATGCCCAAAAAGTTATCAAACTGTGCATACCCTTTGATCCAGCAGTGTCTCTACTGGGCTTATACCCCAAAGAGATACTAAAAAAGGGAAAGGGACCTGTATGTGCCAAAATGTTTGTGGCAACCCTGTTTGTAGTGGCCAGAAGCTGGAAATTGAGTGGATGCCCATCAACTGGAAAATGGTTGTGTAAATTGTGGTATATGAATGTTATGGAATATTATTGTTCTGTAAGAAATGACCAGCAGGATGAATACAGAGAGGATTGGCGAGACTTACATGAACTGATGCTGAGTGAAATGAGCAGAACCAGGAAATCATTATATACCTCAACAACGATACTGCATGAGGATGTATTCTGATGGAAGTGGATTTCTTCAACAAAGACAAGATCTAACTTAGTTTCAATTGATCAAGGATGGACAGAAGCAGCTACACCCAAAGAAACACTGGGAAATGAATGTAAACTGTTTGCATTTTTGTTGTTCTTCCCAGGTTATTTATACCTTCTAAATCCAATTCTCCCTGTGCAACAAGAAAACTGTTTGGTTCTGCACACATATATTGTATCCAAGATCTACTGTAATCTATTTAACATGTATAGGACTGCTTGCCATCTTGGGGAGAGGGTGGAGGGAGGGAGGGGAAAAATTGGAACAGAAGTGAGTGCAAGGGATAATGTTGTAAAAAATTATCCTGGCATGGGTTCTGTCAATAAAAAGTTATTTAATAAAATAAATATATATATATATATATATATATATATATATATATATATATATATATATATAATTTCTGAATTAAGTATATTTATATATATACATACATATAATGTTAGAATATATATATATATACATATATATTTAATTTCTGGATTTAATGTCAGTTGAAATGTGTGTGTATATATAGAGATATTTAATATCTAAATTTAGACATCTAAAAGCATTTCCATATACACAGGATATAAAGAGGGTTTATGAGAAACTGAATCTTCATCTTTTTTTTATTAATAGCTTTTTATTTTCAAAACATGCAAAGATCATTTTCAACATTCACCCTCCCTTCCCCACTGCTCTCTCCTACACAGTAAGTTAATCTAATACAGGTTAAACATGTGCAGCTCTTCTTACCACATTTCCCACATTTATCATGCTGCACAAGAAAAAGCAGATCAAAAAAAAACAAACAAGCAAACAACAAAAAAAAGGTTCAGTCTCCATGGTCCTCTTTCTGGATGCAGATGGCTCCATCCCAAATCTATTGGGATTGGCCTGAATCACCTCATTGTTGAAAAGAGCCAAGGCCTTCAGGGTTGATCATCACATAATCTTGTTGCTGTGTACAGTGTGCTCTTGATTGTAGTCACCTCACTAAGCATCAGTTCATGTAAGTATTTTCAAGTTTCTCTGAAATTAACTTGCTCATCATTTCATATAGAACAATAATATTTCATTACCTTCATATACCATAATTTATTCAGCTATTCCCCAACTGATGGGCATCTACTCAGCTGCTTTTTCTTATAAATTTTTATTTTTTAATTATTGTTAAAGCTGTTTATTCTCAAAACATATGCATAGGTAATTTTCAAAATTCACCTTTGCAAAACCTTGTTCCAAATTGTAAATATTTATTTTTAACAAAATTCATAAAAAAGGAAACCTTTGTTCCAAATTCTCTCTCTCCCTTACCCATTGAGAAGGCAAACAATATGTTACCCATTGTACATGTGAGGTCATGAAAAACATTTCCATATTAGTCATTTTGAAAAAAAAATAAAGTGAAAAATAATATGCACTTAATCTGCACTCAGTTCATTAGTTCTTTTTCTGAAAGTAGATAGCACTTTTAGAATTAAAGATCATTTCATCTCAGAACATTTTGAAGATATATCAAGGTTTAGAGGGGATACTTATTTCTTTTCTCTTAAAGAATATTAGCACTTAAAAAAATATCATGTAGCCTCTTCCAGTTGTTCAAATTTACCTTTTTAGGTTTCTTTCTTAGGTCTTAATCTTCATAATCTAGCCTTCTTCCTTGCTGCTAGCCCCACCTTTTCAGATATACCTTCCTCCCTATTACATAGTCTATAGTCCGGTAATGCTCTTCTGCATCTGGAATATTCTCCTTCCTCATCACTTCCTCCTGGTTTCAAGTACCATTGAAAATTTCATCCACAGAAAGCCTTACCCAGCCCCCCTTCATTTCAGTGCCTTCCCTTTGAATTATTTCCCATTTATCCTATATATAACTTATTTGTGTGTATGTTTACTGCTTACTCTCCCATCGTAAGCTTGTGGACAGGGCCCTTTTGCTATTTTCTTTGTATTCCCAGGATTTAGCACAGTGCCTGGAGCGGAAGAAGATGTTTGATAAACGTTTATTGCCTGACTGACTACATGGTTTTCTGGCCCATCTCTTGGTTGTGCAGGGAGGCTTGTCTTGTTTGCTTAGGCTGGCTGCTTTACCAGCAACCCTCTGTGGGTCTCAGACTCACATTTTATGCATTTCTTCTTAGTTTTGTGGTCATTTTTCAGTCTGATGTGAATTTTCATTATTTCCTAGGATAGGGATGTGGGAGCTGGGGAGTGCGCTTCTGTCCAGGTACCCGTCTTGGCCAAAGTCCGGGAAACTGCTTTGGTAGAACAATCATTCCTTAGGGGGTTGACTTTTAGTAGGAAAAGGGAGAAAACTGCAGCAGGCCTGGGCATTCTGTAGCCAGTTCCAGTGAGCTGACTATGCGGTTGGTTGAAACCTTCCTCAGTTGGCTGCAAAACTAAAACTCAGCATCTTCAAAAGTCAACTTTGGCTGTCCCTGCTGCTGTGTCTGGAGGAACTCATTGAGCTGAGGGAAAGAAAAGCTTTTGAACTTTCCCTGTTAGACCATGCGGTCCCAGGTAACCCCTCAACTTGTCATTCATTCCTTTCCATTTGGGATTCAGATGCTATAGGGAGGGGGTTGCCTGACCACAAAGAGAGAGAACCATGGGAATTCAAGAGATAAAGAGTCTAGGCTCATCAGCATAGCACTGATGTCCCAAAGAAGAAGAAATAACTTTGGGGAGCGGTTTTCAGAACCCCAACTTGTCAGCAATTTTGCCTTTAGATGTGAACTTGGAAAGACCAGTGCTTTCTAGGAATGAGTTCACTTTTGAGTACTCCCGCAGGGATGAAGGTGTAGGAGAGAATGTTCTCTACTCAGCGAGCCCTCAAGCTACTGGGGGAAATGATACTTTTGTTCTTTCTAGAATTGTAAAGTAAATGCTCCTCTGTAATAATGGCTCAGTGTCAAGTAGTTACATAGAACTGAGGGGCTCTTCACTGACTCCTAGCAAATGGGGGTGGGAGGATCATAGTCTTTGGTGGCTTAGAAAAAAGCCAGGGAGACAACCCTACGGCATTTCAGTGAATCTCGTCATCATCTCCAGAAGACCCAATTGGGGCAGAAAAGGTAGGCTCAGTCCTTCCGGGAGTGAGAGCGGGGGTCCAAGTGGGACATTCTCTGGTCAAGAGCAGGTCAGTGGCCAACTCTAAAACTATTCTGGGAACAGAGGAGGCCTTGAATCAGAGAGGGACAGTGGAACAGGACAAAGAATGGAGTTGGTTTGGGGAAAACAAGTAGTGCAAAAATTTCTGGGCCCCCCCTCTGGAACTCCGAGATTCAAAGAGTGGGAAGAATAATGGATGCTCTGAAGTGGTCGGGGGAGGGGTCTGTGTCCAGAGTCTGAACCTAAGAATGGAGGGAGAGATGGTTTTTCTCTTTTTGACCTAAGGCTGGCCTGAGCTAGCCCCCCGGTTAGCCAGCTATTGTCCTCACTCTCAATGAAGGCAAAAGAAGTTCAATGGGGGACATTGAGCCTGCTGCTCTTGGATGGGGGCCACCGCCTAAGGAGAAGGGGAAGTGAGTATCAGGGAGGGAGCCAGCAGCGATCTTGGGGGACGGTGGTGATCAGTGACCAACAGGACAGAGACAGGGACCAGGATGAGGGCTGTGAGGATGGCGGCCCAGCACCATCAGTTACTTTTCTTGGGTTATGTCTGTGACTGTGGAGCCTCAGAGACAACTGCGGTTGAGAGAATTTTCCTCCAAGACTCCTGAGCTGAGGGACTTGGATCTCACGCTGGGAGCCGATCACATCCGGCTGGGGGTCTTGGGGGTGGACATTCTTTTCCCAGGTATTTGGGGTGCTTTGGGATCATCCATCATTCTTCCTCTGAATCCGTCATCCCCACTAAGCTAACATTCAAGGACAGGGAAGATGCAAAAAGTAAACTCACACAGGCTGCTAAGGAAAGAGAAGAGACAAGGTGTTCACTTGAAGTTAGAGGAGACGGTCAAGAACTTCCCCGTCTACACCTACTCCAAAGGCGTCCCCAAGGAAGACACTGCTTTTATGCCAGACGACTGCTACTATGATGGATCCATGGAAGGGGCGCCGGGGTCTCTCGTGTCCATCAGCACTTGTTCGGGCCTCAGGAGCATAATGATCCTCCAGAAATCCGTTTATGGCATCGAACCCATTGAAACATCAGGACATTTTGAGCACGTCCTGTACCGCAGGGAGGGGCAGCTCCAAGGCTCCTGCAGAGTGACGGCGGAGGAAGGCCCGAGAGCCGGAAGCCGGGGGCAGAAGGAGAGCGCGGAAGGCAAAGAGGCGCGGAAACCGAGGCCCTCGGCTACGTCTGGTCCCACACCAAGTACCTGGAGCTCTTTGTGGTGGTCGACAACAGGCGCTTCCTGAGGTGGGGCAGCAACGTGACCCAGACGGTGCGCGCGGTGACGGACGCCCTCGCCCACGTTAACACCTACAGCCGGGCCGTCGGGCTCCGGGTGGTCCTGGTGGGCCTGGAGATCTGGACCGAGCGGGACCAGGTGAGGGTCTCGGGGGACCTGGGGGACGTCCTGCGGGCCTTCAACCGCTGGCGGGCGCGGGAGCTGGCGCGGCGGGCGAGGCACGACGCGGCCCACCTCATAGTGGGCGCCGCTGCGGGGGAGCGCGCGGGGGAGGCCTTTCTCGGCGGGGCCTGCGCGCCCGGGCGCGCGGCGGGAGTCGAAGCTTTCCCGCACGAAGATCCCGCCGCCTTCGCGGCGCTCCTGGCGCACGAGCTGGGCCACAACCTGGGCATGAGCCACGACCACCCGGCCTGCCTCTGCCCGGACCGGCCCTCCTGCCTCATGGGGGCCCCGGTCCGCCTGCAGGGCGGCTTCAGCAACTGCAGCCTCGGGGATTTCTACACCTTCGTGCGCCCCCCGCGCGGCGCCTGCCTCTACGACGAGCCCGCGGCCGCGCCGGCGCCCCGGGAGCCCCGCTGCGGGGACGGCGTGGTGGACGCGGGCGAGGAGTGCGACTGCGGCGACCCCGGCGCCTGCCCGGAGGCGGCCTGCTGCCTGCCCTCCTGCCGGAGGCGGCCGGGCGCCCAGTGCGCCGCCGGGCCCTGCTGCCGCGCGTGCAGGCTGGTGGAGGCCGCCAGGCCCTGCCGCCCCAGCGCCGACCAGTGCGACCTCCCCGAGTACTGCGACGGCGCGTCCCCGCACTGCCCGCCCGACAGCTACAAGCAGGACGGCGCCCCCTGCCGGGGCGAGGGCCGCTGCTACCGCGGCCGCTGCCGGAGCCTGCGCGGCCAGTGCGAGGCGCTGTTCGGGCCGGGCTCGCGAGCGGCCCCGCCCAGCTGCTACCGCGTCCTGAACGCGCGCGGGGACCGCTTTGGGAACTGCGGCGGCGGCGGGGCCGGCTTACGCCAGGCCTTTGTGGGCTGCGAGCCCCAGCACGCCCTGTGCGGGAAGCTGCTGTGTGAGCACGTGCCCAGGCTGCCCCGGATGCGGAAGCACCACACCCTGATCCAGGTCCCCCTCGGGGACACGTGGTGCTGGGCGGCGGACCTGTTCGAGGGCGCGGCGGGGCCCGAGGGCGGGGCCGTGCAGACGGGCACGTGGTGCGGCCCCCGCCGGGTCTGTGTGAACCGCACGTGCTCCGACGTGGGGGGGCCGCGGGCCGAGTGCGAGCCCGAGACCACGTGTCACGGCCGAGGGGTCTGCAACAACCTGCAGCACTGCCACTGTGACGCCGGCTCCGCCCCTCCCGCGTGCGAGGCCGCGGGCCCGGGGGGCAGCGTGGACAGAGGCCCCGCTCCGGAGGACAGGCCCCATTCTCTCAAGCTACTTCCCTTCTCTCGGCAGTCCGAGCCCCTCTGCTCACTAACAGCCCGCCTCCCCATCGGCCCTCTGCCCGTTGCTAAGACTCAGGGCCCCTTGGCCATGAGGGCGGACTCTGCGCAGCTTCTCATCTCCAGGCTCTGGTTAGCCCCTTTCCGATGTTTGCGCCCCCTGCTAACTTGACTACGGAGGAAATCGCGGCAAACAACAGCCAGGAAGCCAACAAGTCGGTTGTGCCCTTATCTGAGACGTTAGTTGTAATCGCCCTTTTTGCAGTATTAATGTGCTGCCTGGTATATGTACTGTTTTATCGGGAGAACAGGGTGAGGGAAGAGGAGCAGCAAGGGGAAGTTTTGTCTGTCATAGAAGAAGAGGAGGAGGAGGAACAGGAGGAAGAGGAGGAGGAAGAGCAAGTTTTGTCTGTCCTATTCAAATCAGAACCAATTTTAGAAGAGGAAGTGGCAGAATCTCAAATAGATGAAGAGGAAGAAGAGCAGGAAAGGGAGGAAGAGGAGAAAGGGAAGAAAAGGAAGAGGAGAGAAAAGGGGAGAGAAGAATATTGAAACATTAATGTAGAATAATATAGAAAAAAAGGAAGACAGTGACTAGAGGATGTGAAGAAATGGTATAAACAGACTGAATGTGTTCAGTTAGGTTGAGTGGGACCCAGGTTTGATGCCAATTACTGGATCCCTGAGGTTTGGAAAGGGAACAGGACCACTCTGTGTGGTCAAAGTAGAAGTGGGGATATCCAAGTCCCCTTCCCCCTTCTTCCTCACTTTTCCTCCTGACATAGAGGTTTTGAATAAAAGAATACACCAAGGTGTGTCCCAAAGTTATTATGTCTCTTCGAGCTGCCAAAAACCATGGGCCAGTTTTGGAAATGAGGCTCAGGGTCCAGAAGCAGAGCCGGTCACCTTCCCTCTTGGAACATATGTGGCCAAACCCTCTTGAGTTTGTTCCTCCTGCTTTTCCAGCCAGATCAATTGGGTTTTTTTTTTCTTAGTATGAAGATTAGTGTTAGATTAGGAATCTGAGGACCTGCATTGAAGTCTTGGCTTTGTCATAAGGATGTCTGTGACCTTGGGCCACATATTCTTCTTCTGTGGGAAATTTAAGGGAAATGGTTCTCAAAGAGTACGCCATGACACCTGAGTGCACTGTGAATTTTTCTGGGTGTGCTTTTTGGATGCCATTACAGATAAAACAAAATGGATAAATTTTACGTCTATTAAAAAACAAATTGTATATAACCAGTGTCTATGTAAGCCAGTAAATATGATATTCACTAAATCAAATATTAAATGTGCTCACTAAATTAAATATTAAAAGGCAGCATCCACAAGGCTGCCTCTCCAATCCCTTTGCTGCTTCTCTAGGCCTTCTGTCTGCTATAAAAGTCTTCTGACTCTTGGCCTGCCTTTGTGGCCCAGATCACAGAGTGTACACCAACCAGTTCTAAACTTAATTCATTCTAGTTCTCACTTCATTGTCTGGTTCATTCTCTGATTTCCTTTATCTCGGAAGCCATGGATTGCCCGGCCTCAGTGTTAGATGTCTTAATCTAGGGTAAACACAGGAATGGAGAGATCCAGGACTACCTATTGTGCTGGGTAACTGAGGAAGAAGCAGATGAAGGATTACCAACAGGACTCAGAACTTAGCCATATATAACACCCGAGGATTTCCTCTCATACATGGAACTTCTGAAAAACTACCCTAGATTTGAGGCACTCAGTAGGTCTACCCCAAATCAGTTCACCAGATTCCCCTAATAAAGTTTACTTTTACCAGCTTTCACTGAAAACAAAATATATTTAATAGAAACAATATAGCAAATGGAAGGACAAGGAAAAAGTTCTCCAACATTCACCAAATATACATGGGTTTTAGTCTTTTGGAGATTCTCACACCACCTAGGGTGGGCATATGTATTCATGAGCAGAAAACATACATAGATGGAATACTTATGAAATGTGTGGAGGTGAAATTTAGGTGAAGAGACACTTCATGCTGAGACACTTAATGAATGGATAAATAGGTAGATAGGTAAGGAGAGAGAGAGATTCCTACATTTGCGCTGAAATCATCAAGTATCAGAGCATATGTCTATTTAGTCTGGAGAGTCTTATCAACCCCTTTTCAGGTAGGTGGCACAATGGAGAAAGCACTGGTTCTTGAGCCTTGAAGACCTGAATTCAAATCTGATCTCAGTCATGTACTGGGTGACTGGAAAAAATAATAATAATAATAAATGCCTTATAAGGTTGTTGTGAGGATCTAATGAGACAATATCTGTAAAGCTCTTACAACGGTGCCTGGCACATATAGGTACTTAACAAATACTTGCCACTAGGTATTACAGTGGATTGTGTGCTGGAGTTTGAGTCAAGAAGAACTGAATTAAAATCTGGTCACAGACACTTAGGTGATATGTGTCTCTGGGCGTCATTTAATCCTGTTTGCCTCAGTTTCCTTAACTATAAAATGGGGATAATAAGAGTACCTCCCTCATAGGATTGTTGTGAGGATTAAATAAGATATTTGTAAATCTTTTTTTTCCCCTTGAAACAATTGGGATTAAGTGACTTGCCTAGTATCACACAACTAGAGAAGTTTAACACTTAACACATAACGTGGCTGAGATCAAATTTGAACTCAGGTCCTCCTGATTTCAGGGCTGGTGCTCTATGCACTGCACCACCTAGCTGCCCTGTTTGTAAATCTTTTAGCATTATGACTGATGTAGTAAGTGCTCATTTGTTACCTCCCTCATATTCCATTCATCCTCAACAATTTTAATAGGTCTGTATGTTGTGATTCTTCTCATAATGCTTTTTTTTTTTACATAAATACTAGGCTTGCAATGTATGATGCCCAAACATTCCATGAAATAATATTTTTTGGTGCTTTTCAACATACAATGAAACCTACTTCATCAACTTTTTTCCTTGCCTTTCCAAGGAGAACATCATGAGGACGATCTTCCTGCTTAACTGTACCTTCTTTCTTCTGGCTTCCTTTAGCAAGAAGGTTAAAATTTATGTAATTCAGCATCTCTGGCAACAAATCTTGCTGTAGTTGAACATTGGACAAATTCTTATACTTAAAATACTAATAGTCCAATCTGGAAGCAGCATGATTTGTAGACTCTCTGGCTATTTCTCCAACCACTCTGTTCCCATTCACTATAAAAGCAAAATGGGGTCCAATAATACTGAGGGATATTTATATTTGTTTTGTTTCATGGGTTTCGATAGCCAAAAATAATTCATCACTAAATGGCCAATTTACTGTTGATGAAATTTTCCATAGCTAATCAGGCTTGCAAAAAAAAAAAAAAAGACTTGGTTGGAATGTGACTTTAAAAAAAAAGTCATAGGAAAGATGTTCTAAATCACTATTGATCAGAGAAATGCAAATTAAGACCACTCTAAGGTATCACCTCACACCTCTCAAATTAGCTAAAATGACAGGAAAAGATAATGATAAATGTTAGAAGGGGTGTGGGAAAACTGGGACACTAATACATTATTGGTGGAGTTGTGAACTGATCCAATCATTCTGGAGAGCAATTAGGAACCATACTCAACAAGTTATCAAACTGTGCATACCCTTTGACCCATCAGTGTTTCTACTGGGCCTGTATCTGAAAGAGATCTTAAAGGAAGGAAAGAGACCCACATGTGCAAAAATGTTTGTGGCAGTCCTTTTTGTAGTGGCAAGAAACTGGAAACTTGGGTGGATACCCATCAATTGGAGAATGGCTGAGTAAGCTATGGTATATTAATGTTATGGAATATTATTGTCTATAAGAAACGATCAACAGATTGATTTCAGAGAAGCCTGAAGAGATATGAACTGTAAAATCTTACAAAGAAAGATGGACAATTATGAGCAGTATCATCTCATGAAGTAAGAAATCAGTGGAGGGTAAAACTAATTTAAATAAAGCTAATCAACAGATCCAAATAGGCAAAGTTGTCCTAAGGCTATTTAAGGATGAAAATGGAAAAAAGAACAATCAGAAGAGAAAATTTTTTAAAGTATAAAACTTGTTAGCACTTTTTTTTTCCATGAAGAACAATGGAACTACCACATTTGGACTCTATTATCATAGCCCCAAATGTGCTTTTAGGAGAAGAAGAAATGTCATTAAAATAAAGGTAAAAAAAAACTAGCAGAATTAGACTAAGGAGATGTAAAAGTGATCTGTAGGGGAAGTGACAGAGTTATGAAGTCTTGAAAGTCAATATACATGGTCTCTGAAGGAGGAGATGTTGCTAAAGGCATGAAAAATTAGACAAGATTTTCAAAGGCTGAAAAAGTAATTGAGAAAGTATTAACTACCAACCTATGTATATGCACTGCCTTTTATATAAAATTTTAATGCAAGTTATCTGTAGTCAAACAGAGCATCTTCAGCAAAATATTTTTAGGGAGGAAAAATCTTGAAAATGTCATTCAACAATGGACTATATCTTTTACTAATTCACAGTTGACCGACAGGTATAGAAAATACAAGATTCCATGGTGCTTATTGTTTGCTGATTATAAAAAATCTTTTCATTCAGAAGAGAAAAACACTGATTTGCTGGGCCCTCTTTCAACAAGAAATCTCTCATCCATACATTAAAAACATTCAAGATTCCTTAAAAAGATGTAACAATGAAAACTTTATTCCATGATCCTCTATTGTCAGAGTCCAACTCCAGTGAGTGACCAAGGGTGTGAAATGAAATCAAGGGCCAGGCAGAAGGTAGACTATGCAGTCTTCAAATTTATTGATCTGAGAATCAGATCTGAGAGTCAATGCTTTTAGAGTCAATACACAACCCACACTTTGATATTCCTGTATCAACTTTAACAAAAAGCCTATCTATTGAAATACAAATTGGCAACTTCTGACAGAATTGTAAACAGTTGTAATATTCATCAGAGCAGAAATGATCATACCATTATCTTTAATACATTCCTCCTAAATGGATCTTTGATCTATAGAGAAATGCCTTCTCCTGTCTTAAGATACTTCTCTGATCTATTGTTCAAACAGGTCTGTCTCTGCAAATGTTTATTAGAAGGAACTGTTGATTCCAGATAAGGAACTTCCTGACCCTCTACACTCTATTAATATCAGGTTTGGCATAAAACAAGGCGAGGTATGTTTGCCAAAGACATTTCTATTTTGATGGAGGAAGTTAAAAAGAGATTCCCTAAGGATGATCAATCCACTGAATAGTTTCATTTGCAAATAGAAAGTTGTTGATTACATCAGGTCTGAGAACCTTGCAGAGTCTCCTGGAATAGTTCTGTATTCACTCAGAGGTGTGTGGGGATGTTCGAAGGATCAACACTCCTGGGAGTTAAAGGATTGCTGAGCCCTTTTCATGGCCGCTCATCCACCTTTGGTGACTACCCGATTCACCAACCTTCATCTATGACTCCAAGAAGCTATAACAAGTCCAGCATCCACACTGTGGTAAACCATTTTGGTTAATGTGCTAAACCAAGTTGAGGGTAACCGATAGAACCTGTCAGTGAGATAGGGGGATGTGAAGACTTTCCTTGATGGAATTGGTGGATGAAAAACCATTTGTTTCAATGCCCATGAAGGCAACTGAAGCAGGTGCTGTAAGCTTGATTGAGTATTAAAGAGGCTGTGGTCATCCAATGCATCTCAGGCCATTGACTTTTTAATTTTATTTTTTAATTTAATTTTTTTTTTTTTTGCTACTGAACTTTGATGACTCAGGAAGAAAATAAAGCTGATGACTCTGTGCTTTTGTCTCACTTAAATCCAATTCAAAATAAGCCATCACCCTATGATGTAATTGGTTCTCTTCAAAAATGAAGGGTAAATAACAATATTCACTCAAGAGTTATCCTGACCACTGCCTTGAAAGGGCAAGTGAATGAATAGTATCTTTTGTCTGGCTTCCTCCAAGAATTTAAGGTAGATCTTGTCCATAATTATGTATATCAGAAACAAACAGAACAGAAGGAAATTAAGTTGGACAGTATTGAATTTAACAAGAATAAGTTACAGTAAACTTTTGTTTGGAAATTTTTGAAAGCATCTTTCTATGGACTGTATGGACATGCCCTTTGGAACTTTTGGATAAAATATAGGTAATTGAGTCTCAGTGCCTGCAGCTGCTTCCAAGATGATTCAGTTGGTTTAGTATCATCCTTTTGTAATTTCTGAAGCATGGGTTTCACTGATGCAGACTATTCAGATGAATTAATTAATTTAGTCTTGGAAGGATGGATTATGTTGGAATGATCCATCCATCAATATGTATATATGTATGTACATATGTATATATATACATATATATGTACATATTTGTGTCTAATAGTAGCAATCTCTTAGATGGAGGGCAGGGGAGAGAAGAAAAAAAGTACATAATTTTAATATATATTATTTTAAATAGCAAGTTATACATAATTGATTTGCAGTTTTATAGGCAGTGGCCTTTTTTCTATTCTGTTAGGAAAATGCTTGTTTTATTCTTAAATTCTTAATAAATAAAATACTAAAAAAGCAGAAGAAAAGAGGAGGAGGAGGAAGAAAAGGAGGATTTAAGGGAGACAGAACTGTGTTAAGTGATGAGCTTCACTCTCTCCTCCATTAATAATCAGGACTATGTGAAATGAGCAGGACCAGGAGATCATTATATACTTCAACAACAATACTATATGATGACCAGTTCTGATGGACCAGGCCTTCCTCAGCAACGAGATCAACCAAATCATTTCTAATGGAGCAGTAATGAACTGATCTAGCTATGCCCAGAAAAAGAACTCTGGGAGATGACTAAAAACCATTACATTGAATTCCCAATCCCTATATTTATGCACACCTGCATTTTTGATTTCCTTCACAAGCTAATTGTACAATATTTCAGAGTCTGATTCTTTTTGTACAGCAAAATAACGTTTTGGTCAGGTATACTTATTGTGTATCTAATTTATATTTTAATATATTTAACATCTACTGGTCATCCTGCCATCTAGGGGAGGGGGGGGGGGGGTAAGAGGTGAAAAATTGGAGCAAGAGGTTTGGCAATTGTTGATGCTGTGAAGTTACCCATGTATATATCCTGTAAATAAAAGGCTATTAAATAAAAAAAATTATTATTAATATTTAAAAAATAATCAGGACTATGCTATTGAAATCATACTTTTTTTACCCTGGCTAATGATTAATACATTAACAAGTATTCACCTCTTAGGTTTGTTATGGAGATCAAATGAGAGAACACCTTCTCCACTATTCCACATTTGTTGTATTAGAAAATGAATCATCCTTTAAGATATGTCTTTCACGAGGTACTCACTCTCCAAGTAAACATAGGTAGAGATTTTACATTTAAAATGTAACATCATGTTTGGAGACTGGAGAAAGGGAAGGTGCTATGTTCTATTTCCCTTGTGATATGAAACAAAACCAAAATATAAGGAATGGGAGATGATTATATTTCCCTGGAAAGTAGAGGTCTTGTATCCAATGCCCTGAAGGATACAAAGCAAGTCACTTCTTCAAGGAAAAGATTAAGAAATTCATCATTTTTCCTCATCTAGGAAGGCATATTACTGACCAAGGTAGGTATTTTTATTTTTCCAAAAGAGATAAACATGGCAAGTCGCATTATTCTCATGAGGAAAAGACAGTATCCTGGTCCAGAGCTTCTTTTTCTACTTGTAATCTCTTTTTTTTGAGAAAATTTTAGATGACTTCTTCTCTATAGGTACATGAAAAGAGATACACAAATCAAACATCTACTGGTAATAAATTACAATTTCACGATCCCCACAGTCAGTTATGAGAGTTCATTTGGGGTCACAAACCACAATGATAAGGGGGGGTCCCAGTCAAATATTTCTGATTAGGCCAGTAGGGGCAAAAAGAAGCTCTGGAGCCATATGCCTATTGGGGTCATTCTTTTTTTATTATTAAAATTTATTTTATTTGAAAAAAAAACAGTAAGAAAAATGGGAAAAGAATACAAAACAAAAGAGAGCACTGTCATGTGCCTAGCAGAGCATCAGGGAGGATTCAAAATATATAACAACAAATTACCAGATCAAGGAAGAAAATATATTAGTAGAAGAAATTATATTTATGAATGACCATTTTTCTTTCTTGTAAATTATTCTTTTGTTCTCTTCTGTACATCTTATTTACTTCATTCTTTTCCTCCCTTTCATTCCCCCCACACCCAAGCAAACGATAGTTAAGAAAAGATGTATTTATGTATATATATATAGATATATGCATACACACACATATCTTTCCTATCCCTGCTGATTCTTTGCTTTAATTCTATACTCCTTAATTTGCCTTGCTCCCACCCAAGGACCCTTCCCTTGTCTTCTTCCCTCATTCTTTAGTTCCCCATTTGTCCATTCCTTCCCCCTTATTTCTTTATAGATTTGGAGAGTGCTACACCTTTCATGGTATATATATATATATATATATATATATATATATATATATATATATATAAAATGTTGCGCCCATTTGACCTATTCCCAATGTGAGTAGGTTTTCAGAACTGAACTCCCCCATCTAAGGCCTCTGTGTCTATTCTTCCTCTGCAACTCATTTGTATAACATGATTATCATTTTTACCTTAACTCTGCCAATCTTTCTTTTGAGCTACCTGATTGTTGATGTGATCCCATGTTTAAAAAACAATTTGTCTATGTTTAAACAGTTCGTGCATGTTGAGTCCCTTAAAAATTGATCTTTGATACTGGCTCTTATGTGTTAAATTTTCTCTTAAGTTCGGGATTGGATTGATAGAAAGTTCGGGAGAATCTGCAAGTTCATTGAATGTCCATTTTTTCTCATTCAGAATTATAGGTAATTTCGCTGGATATGATATTTTTGGCTGCAAGCCTAGTTCTTTTGATTTGTCAGTAGATATGATTACAGGACGTGCGGTCTTTTGTTGTAGTTGCTGTTAAGTCTTGTACTATTTCTTGTACTATTCTAAATGTACCTCCAGTATATTTAAATTGTTTTTTTCTTGTTTCTCAAAATTTTCTCTTTGATCTGGGTGTTTTAAAATTTGGCAATAATATTCCTGTGTGTTTTCCACAAAAGATCTCTGTGAGGTGGTGATTGATAGATTTTATTTTCTATTTCTACTTTCCCCTCATGTTCTATCACTCCAGGAAAATTTTCTTGGATTATTTCCTGCATTACTGTGTCAGTGTTCTCTTTTTGGTCACAGATTTCTGGCAGTCCAATTATTCTTATATTTTCTCCTCTTGATCCGTTATCCAGAGCTGTTGTTTTTCTTATATGTTTTATATTCTATCCTATTTTCTCATTCTTTATAATATTTTATTATTTCTTGGTCTCTCATAGCTTCATTGGCTTCCCCTTGCCTGATTCTAATTTTTAAAGTTATTTTTGTCATTGAGACTCAGTATCTCCTCTCCTAGTTGGTTAACTTTTTTTCCATAATCTTGTTTTTCTTGGATGATTTTTATTTTTTCCTCAATGTGTCTCATTTGATTTTTAAATTCTTTTTTGAGTTCTTCTATAATTCTCTTTTAGTGGGGAGCCATTCATATTACTCTTTGGGGTAAAAGTTTTTTTTTACTAGTGTCCTCCTCTGAAGATGAACCCCAGTCTCTCCTGTTCCCATAATATGTTTCAATGGTGGTTTTTTTCTTTTTTTCTGGTTCACTTGTTTTTTTAAATAAGAGGAATTAGTGTAAGCACTTTTAATAGTGGGATGGAAGGGGGGTGGTGCTTCAAGCTTCTCCTCTGTTCTTCCCTCTGACCAAGAACCCCAAACCAAAAATTCCACCTTTCTGCAAACGCCACTAGTTAGTAGCACCTCTTCCATGCTGTCTCTGCACTCACTGGGAACTCGTTCCTTCTCTCCTAGGATTGCATCTCAGCAGCCCTGGTGTTCCCAATCAGCTAAGGTTCATTTAGTCTTCCCAGACTTAGACCCCAACTCGACAAACAGTCTGGGAGATGAAAGTCTCTGGGGTTCCTACTGAGGCTCCAACCACACACAGGTAGCCCAAGAGGTCCCCATTTAGTGTTTCTGTGGAGCTAGCCCAGTGGTGTTTGCACTTCAGAAAGATTAATCCCCAGCTTGAGATCTTTCTTCAGATCTTGTTGGGTTGTACAGGAAGGACCCGTTCTGCCCCAAATCTTGATTTTTCATCAGTCTGTGTTTGTCCTGAGGTGCAAATGTATTCTATTTGTGAGGAAAATTGGGAGAACTTGAAATTTACCAACCTACTCTGTCACCTTTCCAGAATCCTGGGTCATTCTTAGCAGCATTTGGTGATTAATGTGACTCATGGAGCAGATAGACACCTCACTAGTGTTTGGTAGAGATTTTTGTGTCCATAGAGCAACATTTGCCTGAGATCATGCCTCTGGGAAAACAGTATCAAACGGAGCCATACACCTGCAGACACTGCTAGGAGCGTTCATCATATAATCATATAAGAAGATGAGAACATGACGTGTTCATGTAGTACATCAATTGCATGGAATACAATATGGATACACCATGGGAAGCATGGGTTGTACTTCATACCTGTGCCTTAACCATGCTTTCCCTAGTTGTGTATCACTCCACATGGTCCTTGTACAAATCCATAAACTCTTCAAGGGTACCTTCTAACGCTATGTATATGCCCTGCCCATATACGTTCCTTATGTATCTTTACTCTTCTCATTGGTATTTTGTGTATTTTTAGAATTTACCCATGATTTAAAAGGAAAATTATTTGTCTTACTATGCTATTTCATTCAATGCCCTTTTTGTTAAATTGACTGAATCATTTCACTATTTAAGATAAATCCATGGATAGGAGCCTTTGAGCCATGATTTTGAATAGACATGGAACCACCAAGTGACTGCTTTGAACTTTGGGAGTCTCACCCCCTGACTTGGGGAATGCTTCCTTGTGCTATATTTTCTCATTTACATCCAGACTTCACCAATAATACAGTACAAGTCAAGAAGACCTTACCACCCACTGATGATTAGGAAAAATTCCTACCAGAGACATCATGTCATGATTCCATTGAGTTAATTTTTTCATTATGAAAGCAGTGTCAGGTCTATTTCCCCAAGGGTAGAAGAAGTCTTCAAAAATATCATCACCACAAGACAGTCCCGAGTTTTAGCACTTGGAGATTTCAGTGGATAGTGTTCTGGGATGCAGTCAGAAAGACAGGTTCAAATGTTGCTTATCACATCATTAGCAATGTGATTACCAGCAAGTCACTTATCTCCTGTGAACCTCAGTCTGTACAATGGGGATAATTAATCCCTGCAAGTACCTACTTTTCATGGGACTGTTATTCAAACTCAACTGAGAAAATGTTTGACTAATGCTTTGCACATTTGAAAGCACTAAATATCAGTAATTATGATGATGCTATTGAAATCATATTTTGTTTACCATGGCTAATGATTACTGTATCAATGAATAAGCATTTAAGTACCTGCCAAGGATGTTGTGAGGATCAAGTGAATAATATTTGTAAAGGAATTCCCACAGTGCCTAATACATAGTTGGTGCTTAATAAAGGCTTATTTCCTTTCTTCCAGTCTTCCTAAATGCCAAGTACTGAGGATTTAAAAAACAAAAACAAAAATAGACTGACCTTAATTAATTTAGGAGAGGTCAGGGGAAGATAACATGTGCAAATATAAGTGTAGAGTTGTTCCTCTTTCAGATTTTTGAAATTTTGCTTACTGAAAGGGAGAAAAGACAAAGACAAATATGAAACTTATGTTTGAAAAACACTAATAAAGCAGCCCACAGGCAGTGAACTTCCTGAGGTGCAAAGAGTGGCCTTAATGCCTTATTTTCTAGTTGCTTGTTTGCATATAACCTTTAAAAGAACTTTAGAGTAATACCTGGAGATCTCTCAACCCCAATTTATTGTTGGACAAATGCATATTGCCTGGTGATGGCATAGCTGGCAGAGATGTGAATTTGAAATTATATTGATTAATTGCTCTAGAAAAAGAAAGGACTTTTGAAGCCCTAAGTTTCAGAATTTCAAGTTGCCTTGGATACATATTTTCCTTACTTATGGACTTCCCCATGATGTCATTTTAGCCTTGTGCTCACTTTCCTCTATGGACACAGTATGGATTGGAGAAAGAAAACACTCCATGGTTTGGGGTAAAATGTTATTAAATTATCAGACCTGCTTGTTGAAGTCCTGCTCCAGCAGTGATTATGATGAAATTTAGGTTTTGGGGTTCCCTTTCATAGGGAACTAAATGATAAGATCTAGATGTAGGGAACCAAAATGAGATTAAGGTTTCATCAGGAAGTGTAATGATAAGGTCTAGGGCAGATTCGAGGTTCAGGGATAGAGAGGTTTGGTTCCCCTGCACCCCCTTGAGATTCAGTTCAATGGTAGGGAGTATTGGAGAGCCCCCTTCTGGTGGTGCAGGGATTCTCTGTAAAGGAATTTACAGATCCGAAACCTAGATTGATAAAAGAGGTTTATTATAGGGATTGGGAAGTAAGGTTAGAAATCCAGACAGAGAGGCATAAAGTCTGGCATAGCCTAGCATGGTATAGCACGGCATATTTAGAACCTCTGCAAAGAGAGGATTTTAGTTTGGCTCTTTTATAATAGGAGCTTTGGCTACAAGCTGAAGGGGATTAGTGGGGAGTCCCAAGTTGGCTCATCTACTAGCTGGGTTTCATCTTGAGCTGGAATTTGAATAGAATTCAATAAGTTTCTTTAAATCAATAGGATTGGAATTCTTTTGCTAGATAACAGAATGAAATTGTTTGCCTTGTTTCCCTTGGGTGGGATCCCTCACTGAGGCAGAGTTAAAGGAGATTTTCTCCTTCAAGGAGTTTTAGAGTTTTGAAGCCCCCTCTTCAATAAGGGTGTCAAAATCAGGGGCCAGGTGAAAGAATTATGAAATCTTCAAATTTATTGGTCAATATATATATTGACAGAGACAAATATATATATATATGATTCCAATGCTTATAGAGACAATTCAAGGTACACTCTTTGATATTCCTATATCTTTTTTAACAAGCCCAATCTACTGAGATGCAAATGATTAAAACCGGATTTTGGCCACTTCAATAGAAATGTAAACAGTTGTGATACACATCAGAACAAAATTACCAATTTCCTCAAGTACATTTCTCCCAAATGCTTTAGTCTCCATTGTGGGCTGCTTTTCCTGTCCTAAGTCAAAGGTATGTCTTTGATCTATTATATAGCTGAGTTTGCATTTTGCTTCAGTCTTGAGGATCTTTATCAATGTTTTAAGTAGGTCGGTCTCTGCTATAGTAAAGGGGAAGGGAAATCGGAGAATCGAGTTACTGTAAGTTTTAAAACCTGAAATGGATTCTTAGCTCCTGGCCTCTACACCTGCTCTGTCTTTGGTCAGAATTAATTGAATCAGTGGGCATATTTATTTTTGGGAAGTAAACTGATTGGGGCTGGGAACTACGGTGTTAATAGGGACATAGTACCCAAGGATACAGCTGGAATTTTGAGGATCGTTGTGGGAAGGCAGGCATGTGGATTCAAGGAGCAAACCCAAAGAGAGAAGAATATGTGTATATGTATGTGTGGGAGTTGGGGAGAAGGGAGGACATGTTAATAAATGTAAAGAAATATATATCAATAGAGACAAGTTTGTGTTTGCTTTAGTATAAGAGTTTCCCAGACTTATTCTGTTTGTTTGCATGTTTATTTCTTCATTAGATTCTAAGTTATTTGAAGCAAGGACTATCTTTTTCCTTTTTTTGTATCCCTAGCTCTTACCATGATGTAGGTAGCATGCTGTAACACATAGTAGGCACTTAATAAATGTTGATTGATTGAGGAAGCTTCCTTTACTGATATAGATGGATCTTTCCTGAAACTATTGGTTCTAGAGGATTTTCTAGAGCACTGAGTTAAGTTCAAACTAGCTCCCTGGAGGCACAGGATCAGCCAGAGTCAGGATAAGTAAAAGTCCTTGGTCTTTAGGGAGAGAGGTGAAGGAGATGGAAAAACTGCCAGGAGTTTTGCCAAGGCTCTCTCCTTGATTCTAGAGTCCAGAATCTCTACCTTTCTCCTCCTCATCCTACCACCAAGTGAGCTCTGGCCTCTGTCACCCTACCTTCTAATCCTTGCCTACACTTATCTTTACACCAAACATTGAGACAGCACCAATGGTGAGAAGAGCCATTTATCCAAACATATGCTAATAGAGTCACTATCTTATTTCGAATAGGTAATTAGCTTTAAGTTCTTGGTTGTCTGATTCAAGGGCACCTATTCAAAGTTTCAGCCCTTTACACTGAGTGGTTAAGTAATTTGACTTGTCACACTGGCAAAAGTGAAAAAGGCAGTGTTTATATCTAATTCTTCCTGTCTTCAAGGCCAGCTCCCTCCTATACCAAGCTGCTTTCCATAAACAAATTTATGTAGAAAACAAATACAAGATGATTTATGCGAGATGACAGGGAAGAGTCAGGAACGTTTTTATGTCAAAGATGCTTCTAGAAATGCATCTTGAAAAGGAGGAGAGGTGAAGAAAAAGTGCATTCCAGGCATGAGATAATAGCTTGGGGGAAAGTACAGAGATGGGAGACTAATATCTTCTGTGAGGAACTGCAAGAAGACTATTTTGGGGACACTACAAAGAGTAGGAATGGGAGTGATGTATAATATGGCAGATGTTGTCGTCCTTCATTCTTGAAGAGGACCAAAATAACATCACTGTTAGAATCGAGTTACAATGAGTCCGACGATCACTGATCAGACCAATGCTCACCACAGGTCAGAAACAAATAATCCCTATGAACATTTGGGGTGACTTCTCTAATGTTTTCTTCTGAGCTAATTCAATTCTGCTTTGCTTATAGAGGACAGCACCTTCTCTGATGAGGGCATGCCGTGCTGGGCAATAGTCCTATGCCAATATCCCCCAGCTCATACAATCAATTCTAAAGTTCTTAAGAGAGACCTTTGAGAATATCCTAGTTTTGCTTTTTCTGACCATCTTGTGAGCACTTCCCTGTGTGAGTTCTTCATAAAATAGTCTTTGTGGCAAGCAACACTTGGCATTCAAACAATGTGACCAGCCCAATAAAGTTGTGTTCTCTGCAGTAGAGTTGAAAAGCTTGGCAGTTTAGTTCGAGACAGGACCTCAGCATCTGGAATCTCATCCTGCCAGATGATCTTCAGAAGATGATCTTCAGAATCTTTTTAAGACAATTCAAATGTAAGAGATTCAGTCTCCTGGCATGGCACTGGCAGACTGTCCAGTTTTCACAGGCATACAACAATGAGGTATGTACAATGACTCTGCAGACTTCAATTTGATAGTCTAATACCTCTCTTCTTCCACACTTTTCTTTGGAGCCTCCCAAACTCTGAGCTAGTTCTAGCAATGCATGTGTCAATCTTATCAATGTGGACATCCCTGGAAAGCACACTACTAAGGTAAGTGAACTTGTTTATAGTATTCAAAACTTTACCATTTTGGTTCCACATATGGTGGTGTTGTGTTCGGGCCAAAATTATCACAAGAATCAATCCATACTTTGTTGACTCTCAGCTTCAGAGGCTGCACTGAGTGCACAATCATTTGCAAACAACAACAAAAAAAATCATGTACCTATTCTCCCTCCACGTTAATTTTGGCTTGCAGTCTTTTCAGGGTGAAGAATTTACCACCAGGGCAGTAGCTGACTTTCATTCCACATTTGTTCTCATTGAAGGCATTTGACAACATGGCTGAAAACACCATGCTAAACAAGCACACAACCTTGTTTCACTCCATAGGTGACCAGGAAAGCTTGAGAGCATTGCCATTGTCCAGAATCCAGGCAACCATGCCATCATAAAACTGACATACTATGCTGATAAACTCTGGGCAGCTGAATTTTGACATGATTTTCCATAGTATCAAATTACCAACTAACTGACAGTATAAAATGCTTTGGTCAGATCTCCAAATGTACACTAACATCTGTTCTGCTGCTGGCATTTTTCCTGGAGTCATTGGGAAATAAACATCATATTAACTGTTTCTTGGCCCCTTCTGAAGTCACACTGGCTCTCAGGTGGATGATCTTTTTCAAGATGTAGGGTCAGTCTATTAAGGAGGACTCTGCAAGAATCACACCATCAATGCCTAAGACTTCTCTATGATTGTCCCAGGATACTCTATTCCCTTTATCTTTATAAAGATGGACAATAGAGGCATCCTTGAACTCCTGGGGCATAACCTCCTCTCACCATACAATCTAGAAAATTTCAGTCAATAGATCCCCCACTTTGTAAATCTCAGCTGGAATAGAATCAGCACCCAGTGCTTTAACACAAGAAAGCAGCCTAATAACATTAAAGACCTCTTCTTCAACTGGAACTTCAGCTAGGGGGTGATTGATTTTAACTTGAGGTAAATGGCCAATAGCTTCATAATAGTCTGTTGAGCCCATCTAATCAGTGTGGCACCATCAGCACTGAGAAGATGAGATGCACCATAGATCTTTGGTCCATGAATAGTCTTCAACACATCATAAAAAACGCTTTGGATTGTTACTATCAGTATAAAACTGAACTTCATCTGCCTTCTTACTGAGCCAAGAACCCTGCATCTCTATTTTGATTGCACTTTACTTTTGATAGAATTGAATGCTACTTTCTTAGAGATGGATCCTGCTGGTACTGTGAAGTTCTCCTTTTTCATTTGGTCGCTTTTGAATTTCCTCATCATTTTCATCATACCAGTCTTGATGTTTGCCAGTGTTCTGATCTCAATGAGCAAATGAAGTAATATACACCAAATCTCTGAAAGCTGCACATTCCTTTTCTGCTCCACTATTGCAACTGTATGTTGACTCAACTTACCTTTCGAATTGACAATGAACTGTTCCCTCTCCAAGAAGTGCTCTAATTTGTTGACATTAATTCTTCTAGTTGTCTTTTTGCCTTGAACTGCTGCTTTTATTGAAGGTGAATATTCAGTTTTGAGGGAAGTCTATGACCAGTTCAGTATTCTGCACTACATTGCCTTTGTCACTCTCACATCCTGACTTCCTCTTCTCCTTACAATTATAGTCTATTAAATGCCAATGGTTTCTGTAAGGCTGTATTCACAAAATTTTATTGCATTTAGATAAATGGAATTGTTGGTGATTTTCCATTTAGATAAATGGAAGTGTTGGTGAGGAGAAGGTCATGAGAAGCACAAGTCTTCAGTAGCATGTGACCACAGCTGTTGCCATTTCTAACGCCATTCCTCCCAAGGTCTCCCCACCTTGGTCTGGTGGTCTGAGCCTACTCTAGCACTAAAGTCACCCAGAATTATAAGCTTCCTCTTTTGGTACATTGATGATAAAGGTCTTCAGGTCTTCATAAAAATTTTCTTTGACCTTACCAGCATTTGTCATGGTGGTGGCACAAGTACTGATGATGGTGGTAGGGTGTTTCTTGCAAATGGAAATCGCATTGTTATGAGCATATCATTCATTCCTTTAGGAAGTTAGGTGAGTTTTACTAGATTAGTTTTGAATGCAAAACCTATACCAGCTTCACAGTACTCCCTTTTACTGTGATCACTCCAGAACACTGCTCCTACTTCAGTAAGCTAGCCTTCATTTGCCAGCCTCGTTTCACTCAGGGTTGCTATTTGGATGTGATGCTTGAGTTCTCCTTTCAGGTGTACTGGGTTTTGTGTTGTCTATAAGTGTGTGCACATTCCATATACTGATGGTGAGCAGAATTAAATTTTGGAAAGTTTTTGCAAGATTTTTTAGTGTCTCATTCACAGAGTGGGATCCTTATCTGCTCTGATAATCAGGTCAGGGTTGGGTAAACACACAATTTTTAGGGCACCTTTGCTATCCCCTTCTTCACACATGAAGGTGAGCAGTGCAATCCTTAAAAGGTTGCTCAGATACACAGGAGGCTGCCAAATCTGTTGCTCCCAATGGGAAGGGGACTCTATGGCTTGGTCACCTGTGTGCAAAGGTGAGCCTACAGCTCCCAGCGCATCCATATCTGATGCTTTGTCGCTCACCCATCATCACAGGGCTTTGAGGGTAGAAATGGCAAAATGGTAATGTTTTTTGTTTCATGTGTAGATTGGATTTAAATGAAGCATGAAGTCATCAGCCTCACTCTATCTTCCAGACAGAGTCTGGAACAGTGGAAAGACAGAATCATGATGATTGGTGATGACTGGTGATGATTGGAGAGGTAGGGGATGACTTTGGTATCTTCAACGTTTAACTAAACTCTAAGCCCTCCATAACACCTGCTTCAGCTGTCTTTAGGGCCATTGGAACAAATTGTTCTGATCCACTCAATCCACCAGGGGAAGCCTTTACACCTTTGGGGTAGACACCCCCCTAACTCACCATAGAGTTTGAGACCTTTGGTTATCCTCAACCTTGTTTAGCCCAAGTGCCAAAATGGTTAAATGGGGTATGGCCATGATGGACGTTACAGCTTCTTAGATGAGAGTTAGGTGGATCAGGTTGACACCAAAGGTAGAAAGCAACCTTATAAAAGGTCTTTTCCCAGAAAGACCAGTCTTCCCTGAACATACTCTATATCCCAGGATGGCGGATGAGGCTACATTGTGGAAGAATGGCCAGGTGTAGGACTGCCCAACAGAGAAACTTAGATTTGATCTTTGGAGTTTATTGTAAATTGGAATGACAAAATCAGTTTATTGTAAATTGGAATGACAAAATCATATCTATGACTTTAAGGAAATAACTAATAGTGATGTGGAGTGTGGATAAAAGAAGGGAGAGATTTGAGGCAGAAAGACTGATTAGAAGATTATTGCAATATGGATGAGATGAGTGCTGATTAAGTGTGAACTAAGATATTGTTTATATGAGAAGAGAGATGATCATCATTGGATGTGAGAGAACATGTAAAAAGGTGGAATCCACAAGATTTTGCAACTTCTCAGATGTGGGAGATAAGGGAGAAGTGAGAAGCTAGGATTAGCACCAAAATTGTGACTCTGGATGGCTGGGAGGATACTGCTGCATTAGACAGAAACAGGGATTTTTGGGAGAGGGATCATTTTGGATGGAGAGTGAATTCAGTTTCAGACATGTTGACTTTGAGATTCCTATGGGGCATTCATATTAAACAGTTGAGGTAGAAAATGATAATGGTATGTAAAAAGAAGGCTACTTATCAGAAGATGTTCTGATTTTTGAAAGTAACACTGAGAACAGGGGAATGAATTTGCCTCTTTACAAAATAAATGCAGCCTTGCTAGTCCACTAAGAGAATTTTTAAAATCCATAATACAGACTAAATAAGAGCTTTATTTTATTTTGATTAGTGAAAAAGGAAATCCAAATCTATTACTTCATTGGTAAGGGGAAATGCCTGTAGGAGTTTTCTGCATTATCACAGTTTCAGCAAAGTTTTGGAAAATTCCCTGGGGACATTTAGAATAAGTAACATTTTTAGGGTCATACACCAAGCATAAGTCAGAAGTAGATGGGAACCCAGCTCTCATTCTATCATGCTACAGCTCAGATGAGACCATCCTTTTGATCAATACCCCCAAAGAAACAAGAATAACAAAGAGAATAATGGGGAGAGGGGGCTGAAATGGGTTCATTTTTTTCACACTTTTATGTCAAGAAAGTGTCCCTTAATCTTCCCAGACCCTTATTTGAGTAGACATAGCCTGTCTTGAACATGGCTCTAACAGTCCCCTCCCCAATCCTTGCCATGGGAGCTGCTGCTGGTTTTCCTTGAGTAAAATTCATGTGAACTCAAAAAAATTGGGGGACTAGAGTCCAATAGTGACAAGGTTCCTCCTATAAATCACAGGAGCATCAACTTTCTACTACAGTATATGCAAGACAATGAAAGATCACTCTCCTGAGGCTGCCAGTGGAGGGATGTCACAATATATGTCACTGGAAAGTACACCAGATTTGGAATTGGGGAGGACCTAAAACCCATCCCTGCTGCACATTATCTGTGTAACCTTGGACACTGATTGAAAAAACTACCGTGTGCCAGGTACTAGAATAAAAAGACAAAACCAATCTTTGAAGAGACCACGTTCTACTTAGGAATCCTGATCATCCCTGAACACCAAGCCCAGGGCCTTGTGACCTGTGGTGTTCTCTTCTTTTGTAAAATATGATGGTTCTCTGTAAGCAGGTTTCTTGGGGAGGTTTTCTGGAGGCAGCCTTAGTTTCAGTTCAGAGTAATAATCACCTCAAATGCAGCCAGGTGTTAAAGTAGTTCTTTATTATTTCTTCCAAAATAGCCCAGTTAGCTTTCTTTGGTTCCGAGAGCTCTTGTTGCTAGCTTCAGCCTCTCTGCGAATCTTGGTTCTGCCCAACTGCAGATTAGCTTCTCAATCTCCCAAACTGAACTCTCACTCTGTCAAGTTTCCCAAGTGACTTCTCACTCTAATTCAACTCCGACTAGTAGCTTCTTCTGAACTGACCCTGACTGGCTCACTGAAGCTCTTTTTATGCTCGGTGTAAAAGGCTGACTCCTCCTCCAAGACAGTGGGATTATGGGTTTCTGACTTGTGAATCTCATACTGAACACTGACTTGTGAATCTCCCAAAAGTGTGAACTCCAATGAGTACTTAAATACATTAGTGAGCTAGAGAATTTGCTAAGTTAGGTTTATTAGGCAACTGACATCACTAAATTAGGCAACTGACATCACTTTGTAAGGATTCTAACAGTGACCCCCAGCTTTGGAATTGTGGGATTCAACTATCTAGCAGAGGAACAGATCTGCCTGCTGCTGTGGGGGTAAGGTGTCCATTGTGGCCTGGTAGAAAAAAAAGATTTTTTTTTCTTCTCCTAGTATTGTCTTGGGCAAGGAGATTGATAGACAGTACCCCAATTGTGATGGCAATAATCTTTTATTGCTCATTCAGGGTACCTCAAGGAGAGCAGGAAGGTCACAGAAATACATACAGTCTGAAGGACAAAAGTGAGGTGCATGGAGGAAGTGAGGGAATCCATCTGAAAACCTCGGGATTCATTAGGCTTGAGAACCAATACACTCTAGAAGTCTACAAAAAAAAGATCAGCAGGAAGAGACCTGAGGGACAGAGGCCCAACATCATCCGGACCTCCACTTGGTTTATAGTTGTGACATAGCACTACTGAGGTCTGCCCACCCTCTCCTGGAGAACCAAGTGCTTATAGATGAGCCCAAGACAGGGTTCCCACTGAAGGCTTCCAAGATGGAAGGCTTAGGTGTGGGTCTGGGATTTTCCCTCATCAGTTTGGGAAGTTTATTATTGGTTAGGATGCTTTTCACCGGCATTTCCTGTGTCCCAGGACCAATGGATTACGCTTATGAAATAGTCATCCCTAGGAAGATAACAGTCAAGGGAAGGGAAGACCCAGAAAGAAAAGTAGCCTACCTGCTACCCGTGAGAGGTGAGAGCTTTGTGATAAACCTAAAGCTGAAGAGAGGGGTTTTTGTCAAGAACTTCCCCGTCTACACCTACTCCAAAGGCGTCCCCAAGGAAGACACTGCTTTTATGCCAGACGACTGCTACTATGATGGATCCGTGGAAGGGGCGCCGGGGTCTCTCGTGTCCATCAGCACTTGTTCGGGCCTCAGGAGCATAATGATCCTCCAGAAATCCGTTTATGGCATCGAACCCATTGAAACATCAGGACATTTTGAGCACGTCCTGTGCCGCAGGGAGGGGCAGCTCCAAGGCTCCTGCAGAGTGACGGCGGAGGAAGGCCCGAGAGCCGGAAGCCGGGGGCAGAAGGAGAGCGCGGAAGGCAAAGAGGCGCGGAAACCGAGGCCCTCGGCTACACCTGGTCCCACACCAAGTACCTGGAGCTCTTTGTGGTGGTCGACAACAGGCGCTTCCTGAGGTGGGGCAGCAACGTGACCCAGACGGTGCGCGCGGTGACGGACGCCCTCGCCCACGTTAACACCTACAGCCGGGCCGTCGGGCTCCGGGTGGTCCTGGTGGGCCTGGAGATCTGGACCGAGCGGGACCAGGTGAGGGTCTCGGGGGACCTGGGGGACGTCCTGCGGGCCTTCAACCGCTGGCGGGCGCGGGAGCTGGCGCGGCGGGCGAGGCACGACGCGGCCCACCTCATAGTGGGCGCCGCTGCGGGGGAGCGCGCGGGGGAGGCCTTTCTCGGCGGGGCCTGCGCGCCCGGGCGCGCGGCGGGAGTCGAGGCTTTCCCGCACGAAGATCCCGCCGCCTTCGCGGCGCTCCTGGCGCACGAGCTGGGCCACAACCTGGGCATGAGGCACGACCACCAGGCCTGCCTCTGCCCGGACCGGCCCTCCTGCCTCATGGGGGCCCCGGTCCGCCTGCAGGGCGGCTTCAGCAACTGCAGCCTCGGGGATTTCTACACCTTCGTGCGCCCCCCGCGCGGCGCCTGCCTCTACGACGAGCCCGCGGCCGCGCCGGCGCCCCGGGAGCCCCGCTGCGGGGACGGCGTGGTGGACGCGGGCGAGGAGTGCGACTGCGGCGACCCCGGCGCCTGCCCGGAGGCGGCCTGCTGCCTGCCCTCCTGCCGGAGGCGGCCGGGCGCCCAGTGCGCCGCCGGGCCCTGCTGCCGCGCGTGCAGGCTGGTGGAGGCCGCCAGGCCCTGCCGCCCCAGCGCCGACCAGTGCGACCTCCCCGAGTACTGCGACGGCGCGTCCCCGCACTGCCCGCCCGACAGCTACAAGCAGGACGGCGCCCCCTGCCGGGGCGAGGGCCGCTGCTACCGCGGCCGCTGCCGGAGCCTGCGCGGCCAGTGCGAGGCGCTGTTCGGGCCGGGCTCGCGAGCGGCCCCGCCCAGCTGCTACCGCCTCCTGAACGCGCGCGGGGACCGTTTTGGGAACTGCGGCGGCGGCGGGGCCGGCTTATGCCAGGCCTTTGTGGGCTGCGAGCCCCAGCACGCCCTGTGCGGGAAGCTGCTGTGTGAGCACGTGCCCAGGCTGCCCCGGATGCGGAAGCACCACACCCTGATCCAGGTCCCCCTCGGGGACACGTGGTGCTGGGCGGCGGACCTGTTTGAGGACGCGGCGGTGCCCGAGGGCGGGGTCTGTGTGAACCGCACGTGCTCCGATGTGGGGGGGCCGCGGGCCGAGTGCGAGCCCGAGGCCACGTGTCACGGCCGAGGGGTCTGCAACAACCTGCGGCACTGCCACTGTGACGCCGGCTCCGCCCCTCCCGCGTGCGAGGCCGCGGGCCCGGGGGGCAGCGTGGACAGAGGCCCCGCTCCGGAGGACAGGACTTCCCTGGATGTCAGAGTGCCTTATGTGGACATCAGAAGCTTTCCTTTTGAGAGCAGTGTACGTTTTCCCAAGGAAACCGCCTTATCTGCTCAGGAACACCCTTTTGCAACTTCTCTAGAGCCCCCTACCCCTGAAGATTCCTCTACTTCTGACTTTACCCCTCTCTCTTACCCAGCCATCACCTGTCCTCCCATGCTTACCATGTATCAAGAAGAAAACACAGAAAACACATTCTTTGTCTGGATTTTGATTTCCATCTTCTTCTTAGCCATCCTGTTGACTTTTGTTTCCTTATATTTATTCTATGAGACTAAGTCCAGGCACTCAGCAAAAGAGTCCTTACATGGGTTAGAGGAAGAGGAAGAGGAAGAGGAAGGCACAAAATGAGACATAGGATGAGCATGTCATAAAGGGAAGGCACTAGATAGGGACAAATGGAGTTACACCAAGTAACTGGCCTCCCTGGCCTTCATGGCCTCTAGAGGAGCAGGAGAAGACCATGGCTGGGAAATTACTGGGACACTGGGAATTTTCCAACCTTATCCATCTGGAGCTGGAAGAATCTAAATAAATGAATAAAATACTGTCCATACCTGATTTATTTCCTAAAAGCTCTGAGAATTTGGATTATAGAGGACTCAACATTTGGGCACAGAGGTGCCATAACACCCTTTAAGAATAAGTATCCTAATATAGTGGATGACCAGAGGGGCCAATACTGACCTTCCATATCTTTCCTCACTGGAGGTACTTTAGACACATGTCTAATTTTTTCTTTTTCCTGCTGAGGCAATTGGGGTTAAGTGACTTGCCCAGGGCCACACAGCTAGGAAGTGTTAAGTGTCTGAGGCCATATTTGAACTCAGGTCCTCCTGATTTCAAGGCTGGTGCTACCTAGCTGCCCCTATGTCTAAATTTTTTTGATCAGTAATCAATAAGTTAGAATAGACAATGAGGTTGCCCTCTGGGTAGAGAAATTGATTTGGAGTCACAAAGACCCATGTGATCCTGAGAACATTCCTTAATCTCCCTTTGTCTCAATTTCCTCATTTGTAAAGTAGAAACAACACTGGCCTCAGTTTAGAAGGCTGCTGTGAGGATCAAATGAGATGACCTGTGTAAAGAGCTTTGTAAATTTTAAAGTGCAATATGCACATTAGCTATCATTAATATCTCAAGTCCTTTTGATTTCCAATTAGATGGCTCTATCTGGCTGACTTTCTGAAATTTATAAATTGCATGGGCATGTCACCTATTCCTGAACCTAAGTTAATGATAAAAGCATTAAGTTGACTTCCATCGCTTAGATTCAGTCTTTTCAATCAATTACAAATTAAATCAACTGCACTGTTAATTGTAAAGGGCTGAAACTCTTAAGTTGATGCACTGAGGATGGACAACCCAGCACTTAAGGCTAATTACCAATTGGACAATACTCTATAATACTCCAAATTATTCTTGGAAAATGGACCCTCCCACTATTCTGTGCTGGCTCGATAATTGGTGTATACATAGACTTGTAGGAGGGACTAGTGGGTGGAATAAGAGTAGCTAGAGTCACTTTGGGGCAGACGATGAAGAGAAATCAGCTTGCTTATCATTTCTTATAGAATAGAATAATATTTTAACATTCATGTACCATAACTTATTCATCCATTCCCCAGTTGATGGGCATCCACTCAATTTCCAATTCATTGTTACTACAACAAGGGCTGCTACAAACATTTTTGCACACGTGCGTCCTTTTCCCTCTTTTTAATCTCTTTGGGATACAAATCTAAGTGACATAGTTGGACCAATACACGGTTGGATAGCCCTCTAGTTCTTCTTTGGTCATAATTTCCTCCTTTCTCCACAAAGCTGATATGTAGACTATTCCTTGTTTTTACTAATTTGCTTATAGTATCACCCATGATGTCTAATCATGAGCCCATTTTGATCTTATCTTGGTATATAAGATGTGAGATGCTGGTCAGTTCCTGGTTTCTGCCATATTGTTTTCTAGATTTCCCAGAAATTTTTTTTGTCAAATAGTGAGCTCTTATTCTAGAAGTTGGAGTCTTTGGGTTTATCAAACAGTAAATTACTATAGTTATTAATTATTGTATTTTGTGTACCTAATCTATTCCACTGATCCACTACTCTTTAGTACCAAGTAGTTTTGACGACTACTGTTTATAACATAGTTTTAGGTCTGACATGGCTAACCACCTTCCTTTTCATTTTTTCCATTAATTCTTTCAATATTCTTGCCTGTTTTTCCAGATGACTTTTTAAAATTATTTTTCTAGCTCTATAAAGAAGTTTTGGCAATTTGATTGGTATGGCACTGAAAAAATAATAGAATTGTCATTTTTATTATATTAACTCAGACTATTCCATGAGCAATTGGTATTTTTCCAATTGTCTAGATTTAATTTTATTTATGTGAAAGATGTTTTGTAATTTGTGTTCATATAGTTCGCAGCTTTTTCTTGGCAGGTAAACTCCCAGATATTTTATACTGTCTACAATAATTTTGAATGGGATTTATCTTTCTATCTCATTGTTGGGTTTTGTTGGTAACATCTTGTTTATATGTTTATTTTATATCCTGCCACTTTTCTAAAGTTATTACTTGTTTCTAGTACTTTTTAGTTGATTCTCTAAGATTCTCTAAATATGCTGTCATGTCAACTGCAAAGTGATAATTTTGTTTCCTTGTTACCCTACTCTAATTCCTTCTATTTCTTTTTCTTCTCTTATTGCTAAAGCTAACATTTCAAATACAATATTGAATAATAGTAATGATAACCGTGATCTCTAGTACAATATTGAATAATAGCATGCTTGTTTCACCCCTGTATTGGGAATCCTTCTAGCTTATCCCCACTATATAGAATACTTGCTGATGGTTTTAGATAGATGTTACTTATCATTTTGAGGAAAACTCTATTTCTATGCTCTGCAGTGTAGTTATATTTTATCAAATGCTTTTTCTGCATCTATTTCGGTTAGGTTTTGTTATTGATATGGTCAATTATGCCAATAGTTTTCCTTATATTGAATTAGCCTTGTATTCCTGGTATAAATCCTACTTGGTTATAGTGTATAATTCCGGTGATAAATTTCTGTAATCTGTTTGCTAATATTTTATTTAAGATTTTTGCATCAATATTCATTAGGGAAGTTGGTCTATAATTTTCTTTATTTTGTTCTTCCTGATTCCTGACATAGCTGTGTCAAAAAGTAATTTGATAGGATTCCTTCTTCGTTGTTTTCCCAAATGGTTTATATAGTATTGGAATTAATTGTTCTTTAAATGTTTGGTAGCTATTCATTCACTCGCAAATCCATGTGGGCCTGGAGATTTTTTCTTAGGAAGTTCCTTGATGGATTGTTCAATTTCTTTTTCTAAAATGGGGCTGTTTAAGTGTTTTATTTCCTCTTCTGTTAATCTGAGCAATTTATATTTTTGTAAATATCCATTCATTTTACTTACATTGTCAGATTTATTGGCATATAATTGGGCAAAATAGCTCCTAATTATTTCCTTACTTTCCTCTTCATTGGTGGTAAATTTACCCTTTTCATTTTTGATGCTGGTAATTTGGTTTTCTTTTTTTAAAAAAATTATCCATATACATGGATAAACAAAACATATGCATGGGTAATTTTTCAACATAGAACCTTACAAAACCTTCTGTTCCAACTTTTTCTCTTCTTCCCCCCACCCCCTCCCCTAGATGGCAGGTAGTCCCCTACATGTTAAATATTTCTTACTTTTTTCTAATCAAATTAACCAAAGTTTATCTATTTTTTAAATAAAATTAACCCTTAGTTCTATTCAACAGTTTTCTTATTTACAATTTTATTAATCTCTTCTGGTTTTCAGAATTTCTAATTTGCTACTTATTTGGGGGGGGTTAAAGTTTTTTGTTTTTTGGGTTTTTTTTTAGCTTTTTTAGTTGCATGCCCAATTCATTGATTTTTTTCCTCTATTTTATTCATGTAACCATCTAGAGATCTAAAATTTCTCCTAAGATCTACTTTGGCTGCATGCCATAAGTTTTGGTATGTTGTCTTTCTCTTGGTTGAAATTATTGTGTCTATGATTTGTTTTTTGACCCACCTATTCTTTGGGATTAGGTTACTTAATTTTCCAATTCATTTTTGGCCTATTTTTCTGTGCATGATTGGTCTTTTGTCCAAAAATATATGGGGACAATCAGAAGCTACTTCATGACCTCAAGTCCAACACTGATCCCCAGGAAAATGAGCTGCCAGCTACTACAGGATTTCTTAAACTTTTTGCATATGTGATCCCTTTTTGCCTGAGAAATTTTTACATGACCCCGGGTATTATAGGTATATAAAATATGTACACAAATCAAACATTGATTGATAACAAATTATAATTTTGGAACCCTCACAATCAGTTATGTGACTGGGGTCACAACTCACAATTTAAAAAGCTTTGTTCTAAAGCATGCATTAATAGAAGCAGAGGGCAGACTATTTGGATGCTAAATCATAATAGAAGCAGAGGGCATACTATTTGGATGCTAAATCATTTGTTTTCCTGGGTACAAGGAGGGAGCACTTACAATTTTTCAGATTCTTATGTGCCCCCTATTTGAGGGTATTCCGTTTTCATCTGGGGTCTCATAACAGCAATTTCAGTTGTCACTAGCATATGGCAGCCAAGGAGGACAAAAAGTATTCATGTTCTCTGAGAAAAGGGGGGACATCAGGGGCCCCTTGAAGAGAGAATGTGAATACCTAGGCTATTCTCTGAAGTCACCATCAGATTAGAAACTGAGCCTTTGGGATCAAGGAGACAAGGCAATGGCCTGCTAAGAGGGACAATATGGAACATAGTAAGGTGTGATGTGGTCTTTGAGAACAGGAGGCTGGAACTGTTGGATTCTTAGAATTGCCAGGGCAACAGATGCCTGGCACAGTGGGGGAGGGGTGTTTTATCATGTTGAGCCCAGTTAAGAAAAGAGTAAGAATTGTTTTTTTTTGTTTGTTTGTTTTATTAATCTTTTTATCCTGATCCTTGTTCAGGACTGAGGTATTCTTTGGTAAAGCCTTCTCAGGAGACAAAATCAGAGTAAGAATGGAGCCCAGAATGGCCCACGAAACACTAGAACTGTTGCTGTCCTAGGAAGGTCACAGAATCAGGCTGTGGCAAAGACCAGAAGAGAAATCTGTGGGAGTCAGAAAGTGGCCGGAGGACCTGGGATCCTCTGCAGGCCACCTGCATGGCAAGGACCATGTCATTAAACCAAAGATGAGGCACTTAGGGACAGACTCTCAGGCATCAGCAGCTGGCTCCTGTGGGCCATGTCTGTGGCTACAACTCTAGTCTCACCAGTTACATCCCCCGGTCCCTCTTCCAGGGAGCCAGGTCATGGATGAGAGGAGAAAAAAATATCCCTTCAAAGGGCCTCAGATAAGTCTCGGACTGTGCTCGTCCATCATTGGCCTGGAGATCATTTTTCTGTGGGTGGGCATCCTTCTCCCAGGCACATGTTGTGCCCAGGAACATTACGCTTACTACGAAATAGTCATCCCCAAGAAATTAGTAACTTTCAAAAGCAGGGAACAATCAATAGACAAACTGTCCTACATGCTATTAATTAGAGGCAAAAGGCAGGTAATTCATCTGAGGTTGAAAAGAGGCTTGTTCCTCAAGGACTTTCCTGTCTACACCTACACTCAGGAGGCCTTAGGCCTGAACGTGCCTTTTATCCAAGATGACTGCTTTTATGATGGATACGTGGAAGGCGAGCTGCGGTCCCTGGTGTCTGTCAGCACCTGCTCGGGCCTCAGAGGCATGATAGCTGTCGAGAAATTAGTCTACGGCATTGAGCCCATTGGCACCTCCAAGGATTTTGAGCATGTCTTATACTACCTGGATGGGCAGGTCAGAGGCTCCTGTAAAGTCAGTGAAGAAAATACCCCCATACCCACGGCCAGTCTGTATCCAACAGGGAATGAGGATTACAGCCATGGGGAAGAAGAGCCCGCCAATTCTGTCAGCTACGTCTGGTCCCACACCAAGTACCTGGAGCTCTTTGTGGTGGTCGACAACAGGCGCTTCCTGAGGTGGGGCAGCAACGTGACCCAGACGGTGCGCGCGGTGACGGACGCCCTCGCCCACGTTAACACCTACAGCCGGGCCGTCGGGCTCCGGGTGGTCCTGGTGGGCCTGGAGATCTGGACCGAGCGGGACCAGGTGAGGGTCTCGGGGGACCTGGGGGACGTCCTGCGGGCCTTCAACCGCTGGGGGCAGGCTGGCGGGGGAGGCCGCAACGGCCCCCTCAATGGCGCCCCTCTTGAAGGGGGCCGGGGGGCCTGCCGCCCGGCGGCGGGGGTCGGCTTTCCCCGGAAGATCCCGCCCGCCCGGGGCCTCCCGCCCGACTGGGAGCCACCCTGGGCATGGCCACGACCCCCGGCCTGCCTCCGGACCGGCCCCCCCCTCAAGGGGCCCGGTCCCCTGCAGGGCGCTTCACAACCCTCGGGATTTCTACCCCGTCCGCCCCAGCGGCGGCGCCTCTACGCGGCCAGCGGCGGGCGCCGGGAGCCCCTGCGGGGCGGGTGGTGGGCCGGGCGAAAGTGCGACTCGCGCCGGCGCCCCCCGGGGCGGCCTGCTGCCCCCTCCCGGGCCGGCGCCAATCCCCGCCGGCCCCTGCTGCCCGGTGAGGCTGGTGGAAACCGCCAGGCCCCCGTAGCGCCGACCAGTGCGACCTCCCAGTACTCGCGGCGCGTCCCCACTCCCGCCCGGGCTACAAGCGGGGGCCCCCTCGGGGCGAGGGCCCTCTACGGCCCCAACCCTCGCGGCAGTCCGCTGTTCGGGCCGGGCTCGCGGCCCGCCCAGCCCACCGTCCTGACAGCGGGGACCGGGAACCGGCCGGCCCCCGGGGCGGCCTCCAGGCCCTTTGGGCTCGAGCCCACACGCCCTGTGCGGGAAGCTGCTTGTGAGCATGCCCAGGCTGCCCCGGATCGGAAGCACCACACCCTGATCCCCCCCGGACCCGTGGTGCTGGGGGCGGACCTGTTGGGCGGCGGGGCCGAGGGGGGGCCGTGCAGGCGGGGCCGTGGTCGGCCCCGCCCGGGTCTGTGAACCGCCTGCTCCGGCGTGGGGGGCGGGGCAGTGCGAGCCGAAAACCCGTGTCCGGCCCGGGGTCTGCAAAACCCCGCCTCCACTGTGGCGCCCGGCTCCGCCCCCTCCGCGTCGGGCGGGCCGGGGGCAGCGTGGACAGCGGCCCCGCTCCGGAGGACGGCATTGTCACTCTGGCGGTCAGAGTCCCGATGTCTACCAAAAACCTGCCTTCCGCTGGCCGCGCGCCTGGAGCTGTCACCCCTGGAGCCAAATCTGAGGTGTATGAGGAGGGCTCTGAATCGCCCCCTCTCAGCCTCCGTCCCACCTTTGAGAGCGCCCTCCCAGTGGGCACAAGCGCTCCAGAGTGTCCTAATAAATACAAAAAAATCCCAGCCATCATTGTGGTAATCTCAGCCCTGACTGTCAATATCCTCCTCCTCATGAGTCTGCTCGCTATCGTGTTTGTGCTTTTTTTCTCCCAAAGTATCCCTTGGCCAATTAGGGATGAAAATTGTGCTGACATTTGTGAAGCTTCTGAAAAAGTGAATCCACCTCATCCATAAGGGGACCGACGTGCTCAGCCTGCCTTGGGCTGCGTACGGAATGCTCCGACACCTGCCTGCCTGGGCGGAAGTGGTCCCCGCGGCCTGGTCAGGGCACTAAGAATGGGACATACCATGGAAATGGAAGTGGGACGGCTGTCCCAGAAAAACGTGTGCTTTGTTTTCCCTGAGACGGAGAGGGTGTGAATAAAAGAATAAATTCAATGGTGTCCCTAACTTGATATTTTCTGGTGACTTAAAATTAATTACAGGAAAACTCTGGAAGGATGTCCTGGAAGGGGACAGGGTGTGATTCAGTCAACCATAGAGAGGCCAGAGACCCTTCGGAGGCCTATCTGCCCAGCCCCATTGCTGACCTTCCTACAAATGGCCTCCCTGAATCCACTTGGGACACAGCACTTGAGTTCCTTGGATCAGCTCTCATAGATTTTCTGACCAATTCGATTGATGTTCCTAACATCATCTTTCTCCTCCTAAGCCTGCTGCCTCACCCTTCCTGCTTATATTATCCCCTAGACCAGGGGGTCCTCAAACTATGCCAGCAACCAGATGCGGCAGCTGAGGACGTTTATCCCCCTCACCCAGGTCTATGAAGTTTCTTTAAAGGCCCACAAAACAAAGTTTTTGTTTTTACTATAGTCCAGCCCTCCAACAGTCTGAGGGACAGTGAACTGGCCCCCTATTTATTTTTTAAGTCTCATTTTATACTTTTTTTTTTAACTTCTGAAAAACAATTTTGTTTTGTTTTGTTTTTTTAAATAACTTTTTATTGACAGAACCCATGCCAGGGTAATTTTCAAATATCCCCACCACTTCTGTCCCGATTTTCCCCTCCCCTTCCTCCATCCCCCAGATGGCAAGCAGTCATATACATTTAAATAGGTTCGTAGATCTTGGAACAAATTTGTGCAGAACCCAACAGTTCTCTTATTTCAGGGAGAATTGAATTTAGAAGGTATAAATAACCGGGAAGAAGAACAAAAATGCAAAATTTAAATTCACCTATGTTCTTTCTTTGGGTTTATGCTTCTGTCCATCCGATCAATTGAAATGAGTAGATCTTCTCTTTGCCAGGAATCCATTTCCATCAGAATACATCCTCATAATATTTTTTGGGTATATAATGATCATCTGGTTCTGCCATTTCACTAATCAGTTGTAAGTCTTGCCAATCCTCTCTGTATTTGTCCTGCTTTATTTCACAAAATACTCCGTAACATTCATATACCCCTATTTACCCAACCATTCTCAATTGTGGCATCCATTCATTTCCACTTCTGGCCACAAGACAGGGCTGCCAAAAACATTTTGGCACAAAGGTCCCTTTCCCTTCTTTAATATCTCTTTGGGGTATAAGCCCAGTAGAAACACTGCTGGATCAAAGGGTATGCACAGTTTGATAACTTTTTGGGCATAGTTCAAATTGCTCCCAAATGGCTGGATGTGTTGACAATTCCACCAATAATGTATCAGAGTCCCAGTTTTCCCAATCCTCCAACATTCCAAATTATCTTTCCCTGTCATTCTGGCCAATCGCAGGTGTGTAGTGGTATCCGATTGTCTTAATTTGCATTTCTCTGATCAATATGTTTGGAACATTTAATGAGTGGTAATAGTTTCAATTTCATCATCTGAAAATTTGTTCATATCCGACCATTTATCAATTAGAATTTATTTCTTTAAATTAGAGTCAATTTATATTTTGGAAATGATTCCTTTATCAGAACCTTTGCTTAAAATGTTTTCCCAATTTATTGTTTCCCTTCTAATCTTCCGATTAGTTTTGTTTGTAAAAACTTTTCAATTTGATAAATCAAAAATTTTCTATTTTGTAGTCGTAGTATCTCTAGTTCTTCTTTGGTCAAAAATTCCTTCTTCTTCCACAGGTCTGAGAGGTAAACTATCCTATGCTCTTCAATTGATTTATGATCTCATTCTTTATGCCGATCATGCCCATTTTGTTATCTTTGTGTATTTTGGGGTGTGGTCAATGCCTAGTTTCTGTACTAATTTCCAATTTTCCCACAATTTTTCAAAAAGCATTCTTATCCCAAAAACGGGGGTCTTTGGGTTTGTCAAACCTAGATAATTAAAGTTATTGGCTGTTTTTGTCCTTTGAACCTAACCTTTCCATTGATCAACTATTATTTCTTAGCCAATAAGATGGTTTTATAATCTGCTCTATAATATAATTTTAGATCTGGTACTACCGCCTTCATTTGATTTTTTTTCATTAATTCCCTTAAATTTTGACCTTTTTTTTTTCATATGAACTTTGTTGTTATTTTTTCTAGGTCATCAAAATAGTTTTTTGGGAAGTCTGATTGGTATAGGCTAAATAAATAATTAGTTTAGGGTATTTCATCTTTATTATTTTTGCCTCCCAATCCGAGCATTTAATACCCAATTGGTTAGATCAGACTTAATTTGTAAATGTTTTTAGTTTTGCTCATAAAGTTTTGATTTTACCTTGAATAATTCCAAATTTTTATTCTATCAGTAGTCACTTTAAATGGAATTTTCTTTGTAACTCTGACTGTTGGATTTTTGTTAGGTTATAAGTGGATGACTTATGTGGGTTTATTTTATAACAACAACTTTCAAGTTGTGGATTATTTCTAATAACTTTTTAGTAGAATCTCTGGGGTTCTCTAAGTATACCATCATATCATCAGCAAAGAGTGATAATTTGGTTTCCTCATTGCCTATTCTTATTTCTTTAATCTCTTTCTCAGCTCTTATTGCCAAAGCTTGCATTTCTAATATAATATTAAATAGTAATGGTGATAGTGGGCAACCTGTTTCACTCCTGATCTTATTGGGAATGGTTGCAGTTTGTCCCCATTACACATGATGCTTACTGCTAGTTTTAAATAGATGTTACTGATTATTTTAAGGAAAAGTTCATTTATTCCTATACTCTAAAGTGTTTTTAATAGGAATGGATGTTGGATTTTATCAAATGCTTTTTCTGCATCTATTGAGATGATCATATGGTTTTTGTCAATTTGGTTATTAATATTCTGGCCCCCTATTTAAAAAGTTTGAGGATCCCTGTGCACCTAGACAGTCTTCCAACCTGCAGATGTCTTGACTTTTTTATATACCACGGACTCACAGACCAGGAGAGCTGCACTCAGCCATCAGGAATATGAGACACTCAGCTAATCCCACTCAACTGGCTCATAATGATTTGTCTTTGCTTCTGGAGCTCTGATGCTCTCTCTGGTTCCAGACTCGGCCTTGCCTTTAAGCCATGGTGGCCCCACAACTGGAGAAACTAAATCTACTTTCTTTTATGACTCCATAGGAAGTAAAGTTAAGCTTTCTCAGAGAGAAATCTGGAGACTTTAGCTTATAGCTAAAGTCAAGTAATTCCTTTTATTACTTCTTGATAAAGCTTCCTTTCCAAAGATTATAAAATTTAGAACTAGAAAGGACCTTTAATATAATAAAGAACTTAAACCCCATCCCCAATACACACTCCATCACAAATTAACAAATGATGAAACTATGTCATTCAGTGACTCGTCTGTGGTCCCAAGGTATAATATCTATTTAGAGCCTGGGAGATGTTGGATCATCCTGGGATAAAACTCCAAATTCCTTATGCAGCAGCTTGATTGATTTTAAGAAAGAGCATACAGGGACACTGGCCCTGGAATCAGGAGGACCCAAGTTCAAATGTGGCCTCAGACACTTAACCCTTACTAGTTGTGTGACTGGGCAAGTCATTTAACCCAAATTGCCTCACACACAAAAAATACAAAAAAAGAGCTTACAGTTCCCAGAGATGATCTCACATCCTGTGGGAAGAGACTAGGAAATGGTGAATAGAGTTCAGGACTAAAATCAAGGTGCCTTGAGTTCAAAATTTAGCTCTGTGTTTTATCTGTGTGATTTTTAAACAATACCCTTAACCTCTGTGGGTGAATATTTCCTCTTCTGTAAAATGAGATTTGGACAATCCTTTCCAGATCTAAACCCATGAACCATATCCCAACTGAATTCATTTGTGAAAAGAACTTTTGAATTTTGATTAATCAAAGCCAATTGTATGAGAGAGTTGAGTAAGGGATTATTTTGAGCTTGAGATATCAAGACAGGCATTTAATAGAAAGTGAGTACTGAGTCTGTATCCCAAAGAGAATATAAAAGAAAGGAAAGATCTTACCCACATGTGCAAAAATATTTGCAGCAGCTCTTTTTGTGGTGTCAAAGGAAATGGAAATTGGGTGGATGTCCATCAGTTGGGAAATGGCTGAATAAGTTATGGTATATGAATGTAATCGAATATTATTGTTCTATAAAAAACAATCAGCAGGATGATTTCAGAAAAACCTGGAAAGACTCACATGAACTGATGCTGAGTGAAATGAGCAGAGCCAGGAGAACATTGTACACAGTAATAGCAACATTGTGTAATCAACTATGCTAGACTTAACTCTTCTCAGCAAAATTCAGTGATCAGAGACAATTCTATTAGACTTGGGCTGGAAAAGCCATCTACATCCGGAGAGAAAATTATGGAAACTGAATATGGATCAGAGCATAGTATCTTCACCTTTTTCTTTCTTGGGTTTTTTTTTCCTCCTTTGGTCTGATTTTTATTACACAACATGACAAAAATGTGCTTAAAAGGGATTTTACATGTATAAACTATATCAGATTGCTTGCTGTCTTGGGGAGGGGGAGGTAAAGAAAGGAGAGAGAAAAACTTGTAACACCAAAATCTTACAAAAATAAATGTTGAAAACTATATGATATGAGTATTTGGAAAAATACAATACTATTGAGAGGAAAAAAGTTGACATTTAGGAGACATCTGGCAGGAAAAGATTTTTAAAAATTTATATTTCTTCAATTACATGTAAAAACAATTTTTAACATTCATTTAAGATATTTTTTAGTTCTAAAATCTCTCACCTTGCTTTCCCTTCCCCCACCATGAGAAGGCAAGTAATTTTAATTGTACAATCATAAAATTTTCATGTTATGTTGTGAAAGAAAATACCCAAAAAACCCCAAGAAAAATAAAAAATATATATGTTTCAATCCGCATTCAAACTCCATTAGTTCTTTCTCTGAAGGTGATAAGTCCTTCAAAATTGTCTTGAATCTTTGGAATGCTGAGAGCAGCTAAGACATTCAATATTGTTATTATTGCTTACAATGTTCCAGTTCTGCTCATTTCATTTTGCAAGTCTTACCAGATTTTTCTAAGAGTATTCTGCTCAATTTCTTTTTTTTAAGCCATGTAACTAATTTTTATTGAATAATAATACTTTTGTATACAGTTAACAAAGTATTTTTATACTGTTTGCATTTTTGTTTTTCCTCCCGGGTTATTTTTATCTTCTGAATCCAATTCTTCCTGTGCAACAAGAGAACTGTTCAGTTCTGCACACATATATTGTATCTAGGATATACTATAACATGTTTAACATGTATAAGACTGTTTGCCATCTGGGGGAGGGGGTGGAGGGAGGGAACTAAGTGAGTGCAAGGGATAATGTTGTAAAAAATTACCCAGGCATGGGTTCTGTCAATAAAAAGTTATAATTATTAAAAAAATAGATAAGCAAAAAAATTTTTCATTTCACCAAATGGGGAAAAAACACCTAAATTTGTGCTTATTTAACTAATGAGAAAACTGGGAGTCAGAGGTTGTTACTTATCTAAGGCTTACATGATTTCTATGTCCTGCTCAATTTCTTAAAGCAAAATAGTATTCCATGATAATTATATACAATTTGTTCAGCCATATAGAGATTAAGTGATTTGCCCAGTACCACACAGCTAGGAAGTATCTGAGATTAGTTTTAATTCAGGTCTTTCTAACTCCAGATCCAGTGCTTTTAATTTACTTCCCTAATATTAATAATGTAAGCCCAAACATGATTGGTTTGATATAGAAATATCAGAAAGCTTATTTGATCTCCGTGTGAAGGATGGATTGGAAAGAAGAATTGCAGGAGGCAGGGAAACCATTAAAGTACATATTCCAAGAGTATAGGCAAAGTATGATAAACCTTGATGATTAAAACAGGTGTTAGCCATAGGAGTGAAGAGAAGGGAACAAATTTGAGAGATATTTCAGAAGTATAGTCCATCAACTTTGCAACTATCCAATCATAGAAGATGACAAAGAATGAAAAAGTCAAGATAGCTTGCAAGTTTTGAGTCTTGATGATTGAGAACAGGTGATGCCCTCAAGAAAAACAAAGAAAAATGGAAGAGGAATAAAATTTGCAAAGAAGTTAATGATTTCAGTTTAGGATATCCAGGTAGAGATATCTCATGGAGGGCTAAAAATATAGGACAGGAGGTTCAAGGGTGAAAACTGAGCTAAAGGAGTTTTTGGAATCGCCTGCATGGAATTTAATCAGAATCCCCAAACTGGGGCAGCTAGGGATAGCCAGCTCTGAATTCAGGAAGAGCTGAGTTTAATTCTGGTCTCAGACACTTAACACTTTCTAGCTGTGTGACCCTGGGGAGGTCACTTAATCCCAATTGTCTCAAAAAAAAAAGAATCCTCAAATTGCAGAGATGGAAGGGACTTCCAAGACCGTGTGGTCCAACCAATATTCCTAGAATACCTGCTTCAAAGACATCCAGCATAAAATGCAGTGTATCATGATGACGAAATCCAGAAAATCACAAAATTTAAGGAGCCAACACTAAATGCCATAGCTGCATTAACACAGAGCTTTAGAAGTACAATCTCACTTTGTCCTTACAACCTGGATTCAGATCTAAGGTTGCTTATGTCCCCTACCCTGAAGGACTTACATTTTAATGTCATAAGACATAGAAGAGGAGCTGATAAGCTGATGGGAGCAGGGTGGAGACATTTATTTGGGGACATAGTCTAGAGAATAAGGGAAGACTGATAAAGCTCTCTCCCCAAAATGGAGGTGTCAGCCAGAGCTCATCAACATTGAAAGGAACAGAGACAAGAGGCACCTTGAGTGCAGTGACTAATTTCAGAGGAAGAGTGACAGAGAATGATTGCTTTGGATGCTTATAACCTGTATGATCTTAGTGACCCTTCATCTCTCTGAGCCTCAGTTTCCTCATCTGTAAAGTGGGGAAAGGGTTTGGCTCAACTGGCCTCTGAGAACCCATCTGGCTGTAGAGCTAGGCTCCTTTGAATCCCTATGCCATCTTTGAGTCAGGGACATCCAGCCTTCACCTGAGAATACCTCCTGAGGAATAATGCACTAAGAACAACACCTGTCACTTGAAGAGCACTTTAAGATGAGCAGAATTATATTTACAAGTTATGGTCCTTGATTGATCCTTACCATTTTCTTTTTTTTTTTTTCAAGAAATTATCTTTTTTTTTTTTTAATTTAATAGCCTTTTATTTACAGGATATATACATGGGTAACTTTACAGGATTAACAATTGCCAAACCTCTTGTTCCAATTTTTCACCTCTTACCCCCCCCCACCCCCTCCCCTAGATGGCAGGATGACCAGTAGATGTTAAATATATTAAAATATAAATTAGATACACAATAAGTATACATGACCAAAACGTTATTTTGCTGTACAAAAAGAATCAGACTCTGAAATATTGTACAATTAGCTTGTGAAGGAAATCAAAAATGCAGGTGTGCATAAATATAGGGATTGGGTTCAATGTAATGGTTTTATCATCTCCCAAGTTCTTTTTCTGGCATAGCTAGTTCAGTTCATTACTGCTCCATTAAAATATTTGGTTGATCTGTTGCTGGGGATGGCCTGATCCATCAGAACTGGTCATCATCTATATTTTTTGAAGTATATAATGATCTCTGGTCCTGCTCATTTCCTCCAGCATCAGTTCTGTAAGTCTCTCAGGCCTTTCTGAAATCATCCTGTTGGTCATTTCTTACAGAACAGTAATATTCCATAATTTTCTATACCACAATTTATTCAGCCATTCTCAACGTGGGCATCCATTGGTTTCAGTTTCTAGCCACTACAAAAAGGGCTCCACAAACATTCTCAACAGGTCCTTTCCTTCTTTATAATCTCTTTGGGATATAATCCCAGTAGTAACCTCTGGATCAAAGGGTATGCACAGTTTGATAGATTTTTGAGCATAGTTCCAAACTACTCTCCAAAATGGTTGGATTCGTTCACAACTCCACCAACAATGCGTCAATGTCCCAGTTTTCCCACATCCCCTCCAACAATCATCATTATTTTTTCCTGTCATCTTAGCCAATCTGACAGGTGTGCAGTGGTATCTTAGAGTTGTCTTAATTTGCATTTCTCTGATTAATAATGACTTGGAGCATCTTTTCATATGACTAGAAATAGTTTCAATTTCTTCATCTGAGAATTGTCTGTTCATATCCTTTGACCATTTTTCAATTGGAGAATGGCTTGATTTTTTATAAATTAGAGTTAATTCTCTATATATTTTGGAAATGAGGCCTGATCCTTACCATTTTCAAGGTAAGCTTCCAAGGTTGGTTCTGTAGAGTCAAGTAGAACAAGGGCAATCCCTCTGCTATGGATTGGCTGCTCAAATTTTTGAAGAGACATATCACATTTCCTCCTGTTCCCCAATTTTCTCTTTTCAGGGCTAAAAATCTCCAGTTTCTCCTAGAGATCCTCCTCCGTGATGCCATGAAAGTAAAGAGTGGAGGTGGGTAGCCAGGGAGAGCTAGGAACACCATCACAGGTATTTAAATTTAGTCATTCACCAGCTAGGCAAGTCATAGCTTGCCTATCTCTGTGCAACTCAGTATTCTCATCTCTACAATGGGAATAAGAAGAGAACTTATCTCACAGGATTGTTGTGAGAATCAGATGAGAAAAAGGAGCATTGAAGAAGCATCCTATTCATAACGGGGAGATGGTGGATTTAGGGCCTAGAATGAGACACAGGTCTCATTTTTGTACGTTGTCATTGAGGGAATTAGTTTTCTTTGACCATCTATATTGGGCAATTAGATAGCATCATAATGCACAGAGTGATGGACTCATCTTTCAAATATGGCCTTCTCCTAATTTTTCCTAGTATTGATTGCCTGTTCCAGTTATTGTCTCTTCAATATCATTTAAATAGCTAATACCTTCTTGATATCAGAAACAAGCAATGTCAATTTGATTTAGAAGATATATTCTGAGAACAGATAGTAGGATAAAAGGTTAAAAGTGTCCCCCTTCAAGATTATGATATCTCCTTGATAATCAGCAAAGAGCAATATCAATTTGATTTTAGGAGGGGATATATACTAAGAAGATATAACTGAAGTTAAAAATGTCCCCTCTTCATGACTCCATGGATCACAGCTCACACAGAACCTTTCTGTTCACTATCTCCAAGTTCATATTTGTTTCCATGACACCATCTATCCATCTCATCCTCTGCTATCTCCTTTTTATTCTTAATCTTTAAATCTTTTTTAATCTTTCCCAACACCAGGGTATTTTCCAATGACATTCATCTTCTCATTCTATATTTAAGCTTTAGCTTCAGCATTTGACCTTCCAATGAGTAGTCTAAAGTAATTTAAGTATTGATAGATTTGATTTCCTTGATCACCAAGGGACTCTCAGAAGTTTTCTCCAGCATGATGATTCAAAAGCATCAATCCTGCAGTGCTTATAGTCATACATTACTGGGAAAAAAACAGCTTTGACATTATGGATCTTTATCAGCAAGGCGATGTCTGCTTTTCAGTATGTGATCTGGATTTGCCATAGCTTTCCTTCGAAGGAGCAAGCACATAATTTCAGCATGTAATTATGAAAATATATAATTTCACAGTTCCAGTCTCCATCTGAAATGATCTTTGAGACTAACAACATAAAAAACTGACACTGCTTCCATTTCTTCTGCTTCTATTTGCCAGGAGGTGATGGGAGGCCAAGATTTTAGTTAAGTTTCAAGCAGCTTTTATAGTCTCTTCTTTCATCCTCATCAAGAAGCTTCTTAATTATTTACTTTCTGCCACCAGAATGATGTTGTCTATATATTTGACATGGTTGATTATTTCTCCTGGTAACCTTAATTCCAGCTTTTGATTTATCCTGCCTAGCATTTTGCATGATATGTTCTGCATATAAGTTAAATAAGGGGATTATACAGCCTTATCATCTTCCTCTTCCAATCTTAAACCAATAAGTTGTTTCATGTTCAGTTCTAATTCTTGCTTCTTTGCAGGTTTCTTGAGAGACAACTAATGATCTAGTATTCCGATCTCTTTGAGGACTAGTCGCATTTTGCTGTGACCCACACAGTTAAGAGCTTTAAAGTAGTCAATAAATTTCAATGAACACTTACTTTTCTATTTAAGAACATGATTAATTCAACCTATGGCTTTCAAAGCTTCTTGCTTATGTGTATTTTTTTCTTTCTGTTCTCTTTTATGCATTCTTTAAAAAAAAAACTTAAAAGCATATTTTTTTTTCATTTTATTCTCCTTAAAAAAAAGCAATTAATGAAGCAGAACCAGATGTTTTCCTGGAATTCCCTTGCTTTCTCCATAATCCAGTGAATACTGGCAATTTGGTCTCCAATTCCTCTGCCTCTTCAAAAATCAACCTGCTCTTCTGGCGATTCTTGGTTTGCATATTGCTAAAGGTTAGCTTGCAGGATCTCAAGCACTTACTGGTATGTGAAATGAATGCAATTATTTGGTAATCTCAGCATTCTTTGGCAGCACCTTTCTTTAGGGCTGTGACATAAACTAATCTTTTCCAATCCTGGTGGTCACGGGTGTTTTTTTTGTTTTTGTTTTTTTTTTTCCCAAACTATATAGGTATAGTGGAAGTGATTAATAGATTTAAGGAATTAGATCTGGTAGATGAGAGCACCTGAAGAACTATGAACAGATGTTTACAATATCATACAAGAGACAACAACAGAAAACATCCTAAAGAAAAAGAGCAAAAGATTAAAACAACTATCTGGTGAAGCTTTATAAAGCAAAAGGGAAAGAAGTGTTTGGTGTTTGAACAACCTGGCCAGACTGAGTTGCATTCTCTGCAGTAGAATATGAATGCTTCAGCTCAAGAAAGGACCTCAGTGTCTGGGACCTTATCTTGCCAGATGAACTTCATAAACTAAATCAATTCAAATGGAAGTGATTCTGTTTCCCACCATTGTGTTGGTATTCTGTCCAAATTTCACAGGTATATGACAATGAGGGTCAGCATGATGGCTTTATAGACCTTCAGTTTGGTAGTCAGTCTAATACCTCCCCTATAGTGTGCTTTCTAGCCCCCACGCTGGGGTGCCAAAATATACTGACTGGACTAGCTCTCTAGAGGACCTCGGGGCCAGTCTGAGTCCTTGGTCTTAGTGGAGGAGTGACCAGTGAGGATGGTAGAAATCCAGAATCCATTTATTCTCAATTTTCTCCCCCTTATATACCCTAATACCCTTATATAACCAAATCAACACTGAGTATGCAGGACTACACAACTTGCTATTGTATGTAGATGTCTCTTTGCCACCTGTTATCATTCTGCTTCAACTACAACACAGGTTATCACCGCCTCCTGATTTCTCAGGAAGGCTGAGAGTCCTTAGGAGAGATGAGGAGCTGAACCAGACATTGTCAGCAGGTTCCCTTAGGCTGAAGGGTCTTATACCTCACCCAGAGTTCCCCCACTGTCTGTGACCTCTACACTCTCTTCTCCCACACTTTCTTTCAGAATTTCCCAAACACCGAGCTATCAACCTCATCAGCTATGTGTACATCCCTGGAAAGTATACTGCCAAGGTTAAGTGAACTTATTCACAGCATTCAAAATCTCTCCATTTGCAATAACAGATGATTCCATTGATGGATGGAGTGGTGTTGACTGGTGAGGAACCTCGGTTTTTTTAGTGTTAATTGTTGGGCCAAAATTAGCATAAGCAATCGAGAATCAATCCATGTTTTGTTGCATCTAGACCTTCAGAGGCTGCATGGAGAGCACAATCACTTTTGAACCAAAAAAAAAAAAATCACATTCCAACTCTCCTTCCACTTTAAATAATTTACTGTCAATGCGGCAACTGACATTGATGCTGTATTTGTCTTCATTGAAGGTGTCTGACAACATTTGCTGATTAAAAATGTGGGAGCAAGCATACAACCCTGAGCAATTTAAAGAAACAGAAGAAAATGGGGGCAGCTAGGTGGTGTTGTGGATAGAGCACCAGCCCTGAAGTCAGGAGGACCCAAGTTCAAATCTGGCCTCAGACACTTAACACTTCCTAGCTGTGTGACCCGGGTAAGTCACTTAGCCCCAATTGCCTCAGAAAAAAAATTAAAAATTAAAAAAATAGAAAAAATGATAAAATGGGAAAGACGAGATCTGAGAGATCTCTTCAAGAAAATTAGAGATATCAAAGGAAACTTTCATTGTGCAAAAAATGGACATGATAAAAGACAAAAATGGTAGGAATTTAACAGAAGCAGATGAGATTAAAAAGAGGTGACAAGAATACACAGAAAAACTATACAAGAAAGCTCTTAATGTCTTGGATACCATGATGGTGTGCTTACTGATCTAGAGTCAGATACATTGGAGAATGAAGTCAAGTAGACCTTGGAAAGCACTGATAACAATAAGGAGTTAAAATCTGATGACCTTGGACACTTAGGCAAGGTCCTGTGTGAACTAAGGACAAGTCATTTGGCTGCTGTTTGCCATGGTCATTATAGCACCTGCCTCTTAAGAGTTGTGAGGATATTTGTAAACTGTTTAGCACAGTCCCTGGAACATAATCAGTGTTTAATAAATGCCTGTTCCCTTTTCCCCTCCCTCCTTAACCTCTGGATGAAGAACCTGTAAAGATTGACCAGGAGACTTACATAATAAAAGTTGTTTAGGAAGATGAATACTGCTCATGTGACATGGTCACAAGGTGATGGGTTATTTTGGCCTATGTGACTCTTGCAAAATGTTCACTGAGGACCTAGAGTCTGCTTTGTTGGAAGGAGTATCTTCACTGGGGAAGGCACCCATGTGGGAAGCATTGAAACATGGAAAAATAATCTAGCAGTGGGGATTTGTACATGGATGATTGGGAGGGGAGAAAACAGGGGCAGGGAAACTGATTTGAAAATTTCAGCCTCCATCCACACATGAAGTGATAAGAATCTGAGCAGCATTTAAGAGTCTGCCTTCAAATCAATTGTCAAGAATTTCAGTTTCTCCGTCTTCACAGTTAAAGGTTCTGATAAAGGCCTCATTTCCAAAATATATAGAGAGCTGACCCTAATTTATAAGAAACCAAGCCATTCTCCAATTGATAAATGGTCAAAGGATATGAACAGACAATTTTCAGATGATGAAATTGAAATCATTACCACTCATATGAAAGTGTTCCAAATCATTATTAATCAGAGAAATGCAAATTAAGACAACTCTGAGATACCACTACACACCTGTCAGATTGGCTAGAATGACAGGGAAAAATAATGATGAGTGTTGGAGGGGATGTGGGAAAACTGGGACACTGATACATTGTTGGTGGAGCTGTGAACGAATCCAACCATTCTGGAGAGCAATCTGGAATTATGCCCAAAAAGTTATCAAACTGTGCATACCCTTTGATCCAGCAGTGTTTCTACTGGGCTTATATCCCAAGGAGATACTAAAGAAAGGAAAGGGACCTGTATGTGCCAAAATGTTTGTGGCAGCCCTGTTTGTAGTGGCTAGAAGCTGGAAAATGAATGGATGCCCAACAATTGGAGAATGGTTGGGTAAATTGTGGTCTATGAATGTTATGGAATATTATTGTTCTGTAAGAAATGACCAGCAGGATGGATACAGAGATGCTTGGAGAGAATTACATGAACTGATGCTAAGTGAAATGAGCAGAACCAAGAGATCATTATATACGTCAACAATGATACTGTATGAAGATGTAATCTGATGGAAGCAGATTTCTTTGACAAAGAGACCTAATTCAGTTTCAATTGATCAATGATGGACAGAAGCAGCTACACCCAAAGGAAAAAAAACACTGGGAAATGAATGTAAACTGTTTGCATTTTTGTTTTTCTTCTCGGGTTACTTCTACCTTCTGAATCCAATTCTCCCTGAGCAACAAGAGAACTGTTTGGATCTGCACACATACATTGTATCTAGGATATACTAGGACATAGTCAACATATATAGGACTGCTTGCCATCTAGGGGAGGGGGTGGAGGGTGGGAGGGAAAAATTGGAACAGAAGTGAGTGCAAGGGATAATGTTGTAAAAAAAAATTACCCTGGCATGGGTTCTGTCAATAAAAAGTTACTATAATAAAAAAAAAAAAAAAGAATTTCAGTTTCTCTTGGAACCATATATCACAGAGTTAGCTGCCTATGTACACCCCCCTTTCCCCCCATCACACTTCAAGTCATATCTCAGGAAGGACTGATAGGATGGTGTGCGAGGACTGGAAGGAAAGCTTTGTAGGAGAAGTAAAAAGTGACCTTGGGTTCAAATCTGACTCTTGTGCTTATTCCCTTGTTACTTTGGGCTAGAAAGCTAGTCTGTTTAGGCTTCTGCTTTAAATGGAGCATACTAGATTGCCTTTGATAGCCTTTCCTGTTCTGGTTCTAGGATCCCATGAGGGAACTAAATTCTTTGATCATAGGGATGACTTGAAGGTGTGGATGGGATGCATTATCTTCTGAATGGTGTATGGAAGCTTGGACTCAGGAGATAGTATCAGTTCTACTGATGGATAGAAAGCTACAAAGTGTTTTGAACCCTGATGGCAAGGGAAAATATATTCCTAACAATGAGAGCTATTCCAGAGCAATGAGGGCTGTCTTGGGAGGGAATGATCTCCCTGTCATTGGAAATCTTCGAAGGCTGGATGAATATGTTGGGTCTCATGGATTCTGCTGAAGCATGAATGCTTGAGGTCATAGGTTGTTGGGTTCAGATCACTTCAGCCTTTCCCCTAGGTCAAAATTCCTCAAGCTCAGACACTTTTTTTTTTTTAGGGGAAGGAGAAGGATAGGAAGGAAGCCAAGGGTCCAGGGGCATACTGGGAAGGAGAATAATTTTTCCCATAGGTCTGAAAGGTGGGACGACCTAACTGGTGACCAATTCAGAGAAATTAGGACTACGCTGAACAGGTCCCAAGGAAAAAGAGAAAAATGTAGCATCCTCACCTTAGATACCCTGTCCTGTTCCTGAAGTCACTCTGACCTCTCTATGTCAAAACCTAAGCCGGAGGTTGCATTTCCTGTCTGTCAAAGATCCCAGCCCTCTCAGAGAAGTCTAGCTCCCAGTCTTAAGTATTTTCATTGAATACCAACGTGTTCGCACAGATCGAGAACCCAGTTCTATCCAGCCCCAAGCTCAAACCCATATCTCACCTGGGAACAGTTGTATTTTCACTTATCCTTTTATTCAAATGATTCCTGTTTCAAAGACCGCTCATGCGTCCAAGGCATGGCTTGGTATCATTCAACACGTCCTAGAAGAGGGCACTTCCTTTTTGGACAGTCAGTCCCATTCCTTCTCCCTCAGATCCTTCTGCCGCGTTGAGCTCTCAGTGCGTTTTTTGGGGTCTTTTTTCGGGGGTATTTCTTTTTTCTCATTTTTCTGATCACAGCCCTTTTTTGGGCATAGGCCAGGATGACAAGGTACCAGATTATACTGTTCACAAGGAGGATAAGGGTAACCAAGAACAAGAAAATAGCCAGTATTTTTTCCTTGTTTCCTTTTCTTAAGACCTTGCCTGAAGGAGTGATGATAATCCCTGGGGGATTGGCCTGCTGTGATGGGGAAGGGTTGACTGCAGGGGGAATGATGCTGGTGGTGGGGACGGGAGCGGTGGTGGCGGTGGAAATTTTGGCAGTGACGGTGGTAGGGGCAGGGGCAGGGCTGACGGTGGGGGCGAGAATGGGGGCCGGGCTGCTCGCGGGGGCGGGAGTGCGCATTGTGCCGTGGCTGACTGTAGTCCGCAGAGCAAAAATGTGGGTTCTAGGAGTGGGAGGCGGGCCACTGTCCACACTCCCCCCGTTACCTCTTGCCTCGCAAGTTGGGGGGGCATAGCCAGAATCGCAGTGGCAGTGTCTCAAGTTGTTGCACACCCCCCTCCTGTGACATCTGGCAGCCGCGTCGCACTCCAGGTCGGGCAACCTGGTATCAGAGCACGTGTGGTTGAGGCAGACCTTGTTCGGGCCGCACACGGTCCCGCTGGCCACCCCTCCTCCGTCCGCAACTTCCTCCCCCACGTAGAGGTCCGCCCCCCAGCACCACGTGTCCTCGTGGCGCACCTGGATCAAGGTGTGGTGCTTCCGAGTCCGGGGTAGCCTCTGCACGTTCTCACACATGAGTCTCCCACATTTGATGTCTTTCTCCTCACACTTCGAAAAAACCTGGTACAGCCCAGGAGAGTCACCGCCACAGTGCCCAAACCGGTCTCCCTGGGTGTTCAGGAGCCGGTAACAGCTCTCCCGGGCGGCCCGGGAGCCTTTACCAAAGACCTCGGCGCACTGCAGATCCAGGCTCCGGCAACGCCCCCGATAGCAAAACCCTTGCCCCGTGCACGGGGTGCCATCTTGTTTGTAGACGTCCGGCTGGCACCACATGGAGGTCCCGTTGCAGTACTCGGGGAGGTCGCACTCATTCTTCCTGGGACGGCAGACCCTGCCGCTCAATTGAAACCTGCAGCCTTTACAGCAGGGGCCAAAGGCGCACGCAGAGTATCGGGTCATCCTGCAGGTGGGCAGGCAGCAAGGGTCCCGGGCACAGGTCTCTTCGCTGCCGCAGTCACACTCCTCCCCTCTGTCTAACACTCGGTTCCCACAGATGGACAGTGTCATTATGTGCCGGGGGTCCGGCTTGTCCTGGAGGCAGGCCCCTTTGTGAACCCGCAGGTACTCGTACAGGTTGTCCGTGCTGCAGTTGCTGAAGAGCTTCTCGTGGGCGATCAACTCATGCATGATGCAAAAAAAGAATTCCCCACACAAGCAGCCCCTGTGGTCGTGCTCCATCCCTAGGTTGTGGCCCAGCTCGTGGGCCATGAGGGTAGCGAAGCGGGCTACATCTTCGTGATAGAAGGATTCCACGGCCGCTGCGTTCCCGTACACACAGGCTCCTTCGAAGTAAGCATTGCCCACCACATTGCCGGGATTATGCCCCACGATCAGATGGGCCACGTCGTGGACCGCCCTCCTGAAGAGCGTCTGAATCCTCCACCTGTTGAAAACGAGGAGGGCTGGCCTCATCTGGCTCGGGAGATCGATCAGATTTCTCTGCGTCCAGATCTCCAGGCCGACCAGCACGACTTTGATGTTGACTTTGCGTGTGTAGGTGTTGACCTGCGAGATGACGTCCATCACCATCCGGGTGGTCTTGCTGGTGTTTCTGTTCCACTTTTGGAACCTGTTGTTGTCCACCACCACAAACATCTCCACGTACTTGGTGTGGGACCAGATGTAATTCAGAGATTTTGCCGGAGCATCCTCCCCAGATTCATCAGTGTCCCAGCCATCTTGTTTCCCTTCTAAATGGCGACTGGATTGGAGATGGTCTTTCTCGGGTCCCTTGCAGGAATCCGACTGGCCCCTTTTCATTTGGTACAGGACGTGCTCAAACTTATTTGAAGTGTCAATGGGCTCAATGTTATAGACGGTTTTCTCCATGGTTATTGAACCCTTAAGGCCCGAGCAGGTACTGAGAGACACGAGGGACCCCACGTTGCTTTCCACATATCCATCATAGTAACAGTCATCGGGGAGAAAAGGCATGTCCAGCCCCAGCTTGTCGTCGGAATAGGTGTACACGGGGAAGTTCTTGGCAAACATCCCTCTCTTTTGCTTCAGATGAATCACCTGCCTCTTGCCCCTCATAAATAACGAGTAGGAGATTTTTGCTGCTCTTTCCCCTTCCCTGGCCTTTAATCTCTTGGGGATGACTATTTCATAGGAAGAATAATTGACTGGCCCTAAGGCACAAAGAATGCCGGGAAGGAGAACCACTATCAATAGAAAGAATCCTAGACTGAAATGGGAGGACTCTAGCCCAAGACCCCATTCCCACATCCAGGGCACTCTGAAAGAAACCTCTCTCTCTTCCTCATCCATGGCCACTTGGCTCCCCAGGCGGGGAGTCAGGGGGCATAATTCAGGCTACATCCCCAGACATGACCTGAGGGAAGCGGCTGATGATGCTGGGCGTCAGCCCTTAACTCCTCACTTGGGATCCTGCTCCTCTCAAAGACATGACCTTGAAGCTCTGTAGGCTGTTTATTCCCCTCTCAGAGAATTCTTAGGATTTCAAGGGGCCCTCTGACTCCCCCCCTCTTTGGCTCTTAGGGTTCCAGTCTGCGTTCTCCTATGGCAGTGGGCAGTCTCAGCCCTCTCCAAATCGCTGTGGTCTCTGAGATCAATTTCTTCTGCCCTCACAGTAGGTATAATGACTGCAGATGTCTTAGTATCTTGTTCCTGGACAGCACTTGGTGAAAAAAAAATCTCTCCCTTCCCTTTTATCCTCCATCACAATGGAAACCCCACCCCACCCTTTGAATCCAAGACATCTAGGTGGGGGGAGGGGGGGGAGGGAGTGGGTGGGGCTCAGTCTGCTTGCTTTCCCTTTGTCCAGAGCCAGTATTATTTTTTCTTTGGTCTCACATTCTTAATGAGGTCCCTGATTCAGACCTTCCTCCCACCAAAAGAGGTTTTGACCTGACCCTTATCAAGGGGCAGCCAGGCCATTATGTCTGAGGAGTCAGATTAGGTGACTATTTATGCTATTCAAGAATTCGAGATGGTCCACTGCCCCTTTCTTTGAAAGGATAGCTACATAGAGAATACCATCCTACTTGATACATGTCACTTGCCAATATAAAGAACAGACAGCATGGTACTGTGAGGGCATAGAGTGGGAACAGCAGAATCTGGGCAGTTTCTCTTGGGTTCCAGGGGTAGAAAGGGACAGGGAGTCAGAGAGGCCTGGAGAGACTTACATGAACTGATGCTAAATGAGGTGACTAGAACCAGGAGATCGTTATATGGCAACAAGATTATATGATGATCAATTCTGATGGACGTGGCTTTTTCTATAGTGAAGTGATTCAAGACAATTCTAAATAAACTTATGATGGAGAGCGCCATCTGCCAGAAGAACTACAGAGACTGAATGTGGATCACAACATATATTTTCATCTTTTTTGTCATTGTTTGTTTGCTTTTTTCCCCTTTCTTTCTCATTTTATTTTTGGATCTGGCCTAGAGGAAATAAATCTAGCAAGCAGGGGGTTGGGATGGTGGCATGGCAAACAGTAAAAGGGTCACTTGGGTGGTCAAGGGTACATGTGCTAAAGTGTTTATAAGGTAATGGGTAGAAAGGATGACTGATTGAGGGGGTCCCTCTTGAGATCTCTTGGGGCACAGATGGTACTTGAAGTTGGGCTTTGTCCTAACCTGATTCAAAAGTTATCCCCCCAATGACAGGAACACCCCCCAGGTGGAGCTGGGAGAGCTGAAGAGAGAGCATTAAGAGCAGAGACTTCATCCTTGGTATATGTGGTTAAAGGGGCAAAAAAAAAAAAATGGTTCAAGACATATGGGAGAAAGCTATTGATTTGAAAAGATCAATTTTCTCCACTTTCCCTGAAAATTAAGGATGTCAAGAAAACTGGAGACAATTAATTTTAAGTGTCTCAGCCACAGTTTGGGTCATTTGCAATATGAAGATGGGCTATTGTCACTCAATAAAGGGCTGGGAAGGCCAAAACAAGGTATAATCTCTTGTAACAGAATCTTTGTTAAAGTGCAAGGAAGGATTTCCACCCAGTTGGTAAAGGTGTCAATAAAAACCAAAAGTAATTTGAAACCCCTTCATGAAGTATATGTACGGTCTATCTGCCAATCTTCTGCATAGGTACTTCTCCTCTAAACAGGTTTTAAAAGAGAGGGGGTTTAACAGAATCTCCAGGATTCACTTGGGCACAAATTGGGCAGACCTGACAAACCCACCTAATGGTTTCTCCTACTTTGTGACCAGTGGAAATAGTTTTCACAAGGGACTGGAGGGCATTCTTTGTAGTTTGCTATAAATTGAAGAGGTGTTTTGACTGGCTTGCCTTTGGGGATTTGAAGCTGGCCTGGGGGTGTTTAAAACCACCTGGAGGGTGAAAGAATATATCCCCTCTCTTTTGCAAGGACCTGCTATAGGATGGAATGTAATAATGGGGAGCCAGAGAGTAAGATTATGATTTGACATAAGTTATTTATAAGAAAACATGTTTGTACTTCAGGATACACAGTACAAACATGTTATTTCCATACTAGTCATCAAGTTGAATAAAATCAACTTTTTCAATGACATAAAACAAAATATTCCATGAATTGCATCCCTCCAAGAAAACTGATTGCACTAAAATTCTCTTCTCCAAACCATACTGAAGATATTTCAGATTTAGTTTCAATAATCAATAGAATAACAGCTAAGTCCCACAAACAGTTGTGTTAATACCAGTGATTCTTACATCATTTTGAAAGATTTAAAGACCTTATTTAATACAGATTTATATCTAGTAACAGGCAGATGGCTAGGCCAAATTATTACATGTTTTCAAATAGAAAACAGCAAAATCTTACATAGCTTACATTGTCTTCATGGCTTCTATACCATTAGTTCTCACTAGCTAATTTAGAAGATTAGCTTCTAGACCATTTGCTCTGAAATTTGCTATAAAAGGAAGAAGGAACATGATTATAACTGAAAGCACCATCAGCTTTGTTTTTCTTCAGGTAAGAGTCATAGTTGACAACCAAATATAGAGTAACAGTTCCACCCCATAGCTATATTCAAGAATAATCAGAAGCACAGGACACAGTTGAAAAATTGAGCCAGAGCTCAAACCAAGGTTGTCCTCTCAGCTCTTGCCACCATTTCTAACATTCCAGGATCACATTCCCTTTTAGTAGCTTGTGGCATTTCTCTCTAATGCTAGATTACTGACTTAATGATCTGTCAAACAATCATACCTGAATTTAAAACTCAAAACAATGGCAGTTATAATAGTTCCAAGAGATTTCAATTCAAATAGCAAGTTTCCCTAATCACAGTTTTAAGTTCAAAGTTACAGAATTGATTTTGTTTTTAATATGCTCAATAGTCAGCAACCAAAGATTTGGAATGTAGAATTATGAAAATTATAAATTGTATTAAAAAACCCACAAATATTATGAAACTGTTTCTAGTAAAACATGTTCAGTTATTATTAACAATGTTCAAAGTGACATAAAACATGAAACTACTATTTCTAGAAATCCTTTAAACAATGGCAACATCTTTAAGGTGACTTCAGTACAACCAATTAAATTAGCCTTATCATAATAACAAAGTTTACCAGGCCTGACATACATACATACAAGAAATTTCACTTAACATCTTTCACATGTTTTTCCTTTCTTCTTCTTGAATTTTACACTATCCTAGTGTAAAACTGAATCATTAGAAATCATTTCTATGTAACAAACTTGTAGATTTACAATACATTCCTTGTTTGAGAATTATAAAACCCATACAAGCTCTTTTCCTAGAGCTGATCATCCTGCTCACAAGATAGTTTCAAGAAATCTGAAAACTTACAAATTAAGGAAGTGTACAGAAACCCCAGAGAAAGAGCTGAGCTTGTAGCTCCTACCTGCTCACCCCAGCTATCCTTGTGGTCTATGCTCCTTGACACTTTGTGAAAAGGGGAAGGCTACTTCATATCCTCAGATCCTAAGGTGAATTGCTCTAAAAAGCAAAAACAATCCACTAAGGTTTTCATCTCATCCCTTCCTTTCCACACAGTGATTCCCAGCTTTAGTCTAAATCGGTATGACAACAACTCCAAAAAACTTAGTTAACAATCCTACAATTTTCATAAGGGATATCCAAATTGTTTTAGCTGGAATTTCTTGACTTACAAGCAGAGATGCAAATATTCAGTTCCCTAAATGGTGAGTACAAAACATTTATACTAGTTTTAAAGATTTTAGTTGTTCAGTTCATACTCTAATTCAGGTTATTGGATGACAGGCCAAATATCAATACTACAATCTCAGAAAGAACCCAATACTTATCAATTAATATTTACGGAGTCTCATAGGTGCAACTAGTAGGTTTTACTTTTCCCAAGTTATTTTAATACAGGGAGTTCCTAGAGGAGAGCTTGGCATTCTCCCTTCTGTTCCCTCAAATGAATTTCCCTTTTGATTTTGGGAAGAAACAAGACAATTCTTAAAATTCAGATAGAACATAATTTATCACAAAAATGAGTAGGAGTAACACATATTCATTTAAAATATTATTTTAAAATTGACCAATATTTAATTTTAGTTTGTGAGATTCCCTAAATACTAGCTAGATGTTGCAATCAATCCTGATTACTTTTTGGTTGTTTCCTGATTCACACAGACCTTTTTTCTTTCTGTGAGTCAGAAAGGGGCTAAGTGCCAGTGAAAGTGCAAGCCTTCTGTACACAGCAATAAAAAGATTGTATGATGATCAACTATGATAGACTTGGTTCATCTCAGCAATTCAGTGATCCAAGGCAATCCCAATAAACATCCAGAGAAAGAAATATGGAGATGGGATGTGGATCATTGCATATTATTTTCACTTTTTTTTCTTTCTCTGCCCTTTTGTTCTGATTTTTCTTTCCCACCATGATTTATGTGAAAATACATAAAAAATGAATTTAAATGTATAATCTAAAATAAAAAATTTAAATCTAAGTGCAGATCTTCACCTTTCATTCAGTCTTCATCTTCTGGATGTTTATCTGGATCCAAAGTTTACTGGGATTGCCTTGGATCACTGAACCACTGAGAAGAACCAAGTCTTTCATAGTTGGTCATTACAACATTCTTACTGTTTTTGTGTACAATGTCTTCTTGGTTCTGCTTGTTTTGCTCAGCATCAGCTCATGTAAATCTTTCCAGGTCTTTCTATAATCAGTTTGTTCATTATTTTTATAGAACAATAATATTCTTTCAAATACTTTCATATGCCATAACTTATTCAGTCATTCCTCCCTCTGTCTATTTAACCAATCAACACAAAATAGCTGTTAAAAAGGGATATTTGCTGACAAGACATCACTAGAACAGAAGTCCAAGAAATATTTCCTCCAAAACCAGGAGCAAATGCCTCTCTCAACTACATGGGTTCCTAGGGAGAGGGGACTCATTTCTGAATGGAAATGCATGGAGTCACTCTCTGGCTTACAGGACACTGGACATTGTAAACTTCCTTGCTAAATTCAGCTGTCTGCAAGCTCTAGTATGGATACCAATTCCTGGATATTTCAAGATTTCACAAAGCCAGGTAATGAAGGAAAGGAGATCCAAACAGGAAGAAGACCCTTCCCAGACAGACACCTACCTAGGAGACCATGTTCTCACTGGCCACTCCTCCCCTTCCAGGAGGACTCCAGAAGTTCATCCTCCTCACTAGAGCAGAGCCAGGGAAGAAAGAATAAGAGTGTGCGTCACTGAAGTCCACCCACCCAGTCTTGATTCAGTGGTCAATTAAAAAGGCTCCTTTTCACTACCCAATGAGAGAACAGGAAATGGTCTGAATACATGCATCTGCTCTGAAATAGAGAGCAGGGCCCATCATGGCACATGCTCGGAAACAGAACCAGCAAGTATTCATGCCGGGGGCCGCATCAGGAGAGCACACTGTGCATCCTCTTAAGACCTGAGCTTTTATGGGCTAACTCCTCATTAGAAAATAAGCACTTACTAAGCACCAACTATGTGCCAGTCAATAAGCATTTATTAAGTGCCGAGCTATGCTAAGTATTGGATACAAATACAAACAAAAGATGGTCCCTTCTCTTGAGCAGCTGACAACCAAATGAGGGAGATATCAAGTAATGTACAGGATAAATAGCAAAACATTAACGTAAGTAGACTCTAGAATTAAGAGGGATCAGGAAAAGCTCCCAGTAGAAGGTGAGATTTTAGTTGGGACTAGAAGGAAGCCAGAAAATCCAAGAAGTGGAGATGAGGAGGGAGAATATTCCAGACTTGAAGGACAGCTAGTGAAAATACCCAGAGTTGAGAAATGGAGACGGTTGTTGATACCTCTCAAGAGGTAGTTGTGGTATAAAAACAAAAGGTATTTGCAAAACATTAAAAAAATGAAAAGGAAAGCAAATGATGCTCCTTGGACAGAGCCGGTTTAGGGCAATTAGCACAAAGCTCAGAACACAGGACCTTTGAGAACAATTTGCACAAGGCTCAGAATACAGAGGATGAACACTGGATGGGGGGAGTCTACATTTTTGATCACCAGAAACAATTCTATTCGTCCCATACCAAAGCACCAAATCCCTGTCTGGTTTCTTCCCTGATCCCATCCCATGTTCTTCCTACCTGGGACTGCCTGAGAAGACCCTGCCATACCCCAGACCCTACTATATCTGCTTAATTTCTCCCTGAGCATCAACATCATGATTGGTGACATCTGTCAGACAGAATGGATATCCAGTGTCCTCCATGGTGTTGCAGACAAGAGCATTGACTTTGGAAGTAAAGAACCTGGATCTGAACATCCATCCTGCTACTTGGACAAATTATTCCAACTCTCGGAGTCTCAGTTTGCTCATCAGTTACGTGAGGAGGTTGGACTAGATGGCCTCTTTCAGCTCTAGACCTGAGATCCCATCAATGCTTACTAACTGTAGGACCTCAGGAAAGTCTGATAGAACTCCTGTGCCTCAGTTTACTCATTTGTAAAAGGAGGGAGTTGGACTGGAGCTCTCGATTTATGAACCTGTGGAGGGCTCACCAGGGAACAGAGGGCAGGCTCTCAGAGGGTGGGAGAAGAGGAGAAGGGGGGACAGTGAGGAGGTCAATTCCTTGCTTTGGAGGCCGTCTTCATGGCAGAACCTGGTCCCATGGTGAGAAGGCTAGCCTGTGTCCAGGATGCTCTAGCTTGAGACAAGGTCCAAAACCTTTGGTCCATCAGTGGTCAGAGAGGAGGCTGTGAGCTAGAGAGAAACACACTGGTGCAGACCAAGGAACGATCTTGCTTTGGGAGACAGAGCAGAGCTCTAGGTCCCACCCACACAGCCCTGGAACTCTTGGATTCAAAGCCAGCAGTGCAACGGATGGTCCAGTGGGGGGGAGGGGTTTTCCCATAGTTCCATGGGTGAGGGAAGGAGGAGACAAGATTTTTATTTTGACACCGTGTTCCATCCAAGGTTAGGGTGCAGTGGTGGGATTCCCCCCAATGTAAGGGCAGAAAAAACTCATTCGGGGAGGACCTTCAGAGAGCCCTGGGCAGCTGTTGTCATAGGGACATCACACAATCAGACCCTGCCTTGGGATCACAGGCAGAGGAGGGGGTCATAGGGGATCCTGGGGGTCCTCTGCAGGCAGCTTGCCGAGATTTGGGGATGTCACCCAGAGGACCGGGGACCCAGCATCCTTAGCGGCTTCTCTCGGGTCATGTCTGTGGCTGTGGATCCAGCTGCACTCCCATCGGGAGAGTCAAGGGGCCACGGATGAGGAGGAGAGAGAGTTTCCACCCAGGGTCCCCAGATGGAAAGTTCAGAGTTTGGACTCAGTCCCTCCTATGCCAAGTTGGGAGTGTTCTTGCTGTTGGCGGAGGCCCTGCTTCCCTGCGTGTGCTGCACCCAGAAATCAGTGTATTTCTCTTTCTATGAAATCATCATCCCCAGGAGGCTGAGGGGCTGGAGGAGGGGAGACCCAGCAGACGAGATGCACTACTCGTTCTCCATGAGGAGGAGATGGCACGTCATCCGCCTGAAGCGCAAAAAGGGGCTCTTTGTCCAGAATTTCCCCGTTTATACCTACTCCGATGGGATCCCAAGGCTGGACGCGCCTTTTATCCGCAACGACTGCTATTACGATGGGTACCTGGTAGGGGACCAGGGCTCCTTTGCATCCATCAGCACCTGCTCAGGGCTCAAGGGGATTCTGATCATCCAGACCATGGCCTTCGGCATCCTGCCAGTCAACGCCTCCAGAAAGTTTGAGCATGTCGTGTACCGCCTGTCCAAGGTAGCGCGGGATACCTGCGGGGTCAAGGAGAGAGAAAGTCCGGAGTTCTGGGCAAGCATGAAAGGCCTGGGCCCAATGGGGCCCGCCTCCCCCAGCTTCCTCTTCGCCTGGGCCCACCCCAAGTACCTGGAGCTCTTTCTGGTGGTGGACAATGCCCGCTTCCAGATGTGGGACAGGAACGTGACCACCACCATCCAGACCCTCATGGATGCCCTGGCTCTAGTCAACCAGCACATGAAGCAGGTGAGTCTGGAGGTAGTGCTGGCCGGAGTGGAGATCTGGTCCGAGAGGGACCTGGTCCGGATCTCCTGGGACCTCCAGGAGACGCTCGACAGCTTTAATCGGTGGCGAGCTTTGCAGCTGCCCCAAAGGGCGAGACACAACGCTGCTCACCTGGTCACCGGGCAGGATCTGGGGAGCCACCAGGGCCAGGCTTTTGTGGGGAGCGTCTGCAGCCCCGGCAATGCCACGGGGGTGGAAGCTTTCCCCCATGAAGATGTGCCCCGCTTTGCGGCCCTTCTGGCCCACGAGCTGGGCCACAATCTGGGCCTGAAGCATGACCACCCTGGCTGCCAGTGCCCTAACCCGCCACCCTGTTTCATGCACAAGTCCGTGCCCTTGGAGGGGGGCTTCAGCAACTGCAGCCTGTGGAGCTTCCAAGAGATGCTGAACCGGGGCTGGGGGACATGCCTGGACCGCAAGCCCAAGCCAATGAGCCCCTTCGGGAGGAGCTACTGTGGGAACAAGGTCGTGGAGGAAGGGGAGGAGTGCGACTGCGGCGATGGCCCAGGGTGCCCCTGCTGCTTGCCCTCCTGCCACCTGAAGAAGGGCTCCGACTGCGCCTCCGGGCCCTGCTGCAGCAAGTGCAGGCTGGCCAAAGCCACCACGCCCTGCCGGCCCAGCGCCGATGAGTGTGACCTCCCCGAGTACTGCGACGGCACATCCCCACACTGCCGGCCCGACAGCTACAAGCAGGATGGCACCCCCTGCCGGGACGAGGGCCGCTGCTACCGGGGCCGCTGCCGGAGCCTGCAGGGCCAGTGTCAGGAGCTGTTTGGGGCAGACTCCCAGGCGGCCCCCGCGTCCTGCTATCGCATGAACACCCTGGGGGACCGATTCGGGAACTGCGGCAGCGAGTGGCAAGGGCCAGTCCGGGTATTTACCAAGTGCCACCCAGAGGACGCCCTGTGCGGGAGCCTATACTGTAAGGACGTCCAGAGGCTGCCCAGCATCAGAAGCCACGAGACTCTGGTCCAGTTCCTGGAGGGAGGCACATGGTGCTGGGGGGCAGACCTTCCCAGAGCCCTGGACACCCCCAACGGCGGCCTGGTCAAGGACGGCACGTCATGCGGCCCCCACAAGATCTGCATCAACCAGTCCTGCCTGGACATCGAGGCCGTGCTGCCCTCCGACTGTAGCCCGCTCCGATGTCGCCACAGGGGGGTCTGCAACAACCTGCAGAACTGCCACTGCCACTCTGGCTACCGCCCGCCCACCTGCGAGCTGCAGGGCCCCGGCGGCAGCCTGGACAGCGGGCCCTCCCCTAGGGCTGGGGTCCTGCACCAGAAGCTGGCCGTCCTGCTCTGGTCTCTGATGGCTGCCGTCTTGCTGCTCATGCCCTTTGTCTTGGCGGGGATTTGCTTTTGGTGGAAGATGAAGGGGACACAGGGCAAAGAGCTGGCGATTCAGGCTGGCCCAGTGGGCAGAGAGGGTGCATAGGCCCGAGCCCCTGGCTCAGTTCTGTAACAGTCTGGCAAGAGCAAGGTCCCCAGCCTCCTCCCCAGGGACCAGGCTTGCCAGGAAATCGCTGGACCACCCAATTTCTTTTTTAATTAAAAATAAATGAATGTCACTTCCACAGCAGTCCTATTCAGACCTCACGGGGTGCATACGGGACTGGCAGAGAGTTTTCAGTTCTCCTCAAGCATTTAGCGAGCAAGGCTGGTGCTGAGGCAGGAAGTTAAGCTCTTTAGTGTAAACCCTCTGGGGTTTTCTTGGCAGAGATAGTTTGCATTTCCCTCTCCTGCTCCTTTTTTAGATGAGGAAACTGAGGCAGGCTGGCTGACACAGCTTGAAACTGTCTGAGGCCAGATGGGAGCTCCAGGTTGGGCACCTAGCGGCAGCGGGAATCAGGAAAACTTGAATTCAAATCCAGCTTCACCCAGTCCCTGGCTATGGGACCCCGAGCAAATAGCACTTCACCTCTGTCAAGCCAGAAGTACTTATGAAGCACTGACTGTGCGCTCAGCACAGTGCTAAGCTCTTTCTACAGTATGAGTACTCAAATCCCATCTATGATACTACTGGTGCAAGTCACTTCAACTGTGCCTACCTCAGTTTCCTCATCTGTAAGGTGAGGGGATTGAAGCAGATGACCCTTTCATCTCCAGATCAGGGTCTGTGGGTAGATTTGGGGGGAGGAGGAGATATGGGAAAACAAATAACATCTGTATCTTATTAACCTCCAACTGAAAGCTGACATTGACCTTAGTTATTTAAAAACCCAGTTCTGAGAAGGAGTCCCTGTGTGTACAATCCCAGAGTCTGATTATGTCTGTGTCTGTGTCTGTATCTATCTATATGCATGTGTATACAATCCCAGAGTCTGATATGTCTGTGTCTATGTCTGTATTTATGTCTATATCTATGTATCTATCTATGCATGTGTGTAGAATCCATGTCTGATATGTCTGTGTCTGTGTCTATGTCTATATCTATCTATCTATATGCATGTGTATAGAATCTGTGTCTGATATGTCTGTGTCTATGTCTGTGTCTGTGTCTATGTCTGTGTCTGTATCTATCTATATCATGTGTATAGAATCGATGTCTGATATGTCTGTGTCTGTGTCTATGTCTATATCTATCTATCTATATGCATGTGTATAGAATCCAAGTCTGATATGTCTGTGTCTGTGTTTATGTCTGTATCTATCTATGCATGTGTGTAGAATCTGTGTCTGATATGTCTGTGTCTGTGTCTATGTCTGTATCTATCTATATGCATGTGTATAGAATCTGTCTGATATGTCTATGTCTATGTCTGTGTCTGTATCTCTCTATATCATGTGTATAGAATCAATGTCTGATATGTCTGTGTCTGTGTCTATGTCTATATCTATCTATCTATATGCATGTGTATAGAATCCGTGTCTGATATGTCTGTGTCTATGTCTGTATCTATCTATGCATGTGTGTAGAATCCGTGTCTGATATGTCTGTGTCTATGTCTGTATCTATCTATGCATGTGTGTAGAATCCGTGTCTGATATGTCTGTGTCTATGTCTGTGTCTGTGTCTATGTCTATGTCTATATCTATCTATCTATAGGCATGTATATAGAATCCAAGTCTGATATGTCTGTGTCTTTGTCTGTGTTTATGTCTACATCTATGTATCTATCTATGCATGTGTGTAGAATCCGTGTCTGATATGTCTGTGTCTATATCTATCTATATGCATGTGTGTACAATCCCAGAGTCTGATATGTCTGTGTTTGTGTCTATGTCTGTGTGTATACATATATATGCACAGACATGGCACACACATGCACACATATGCATGTAAACATATACATGTACACACATCCATGCACACGGACATACATATATTTAACTTTTTTCTAATGCCCTGCTCAGACAGTGTGGAGTAAGGGGTGGATGGCACTGCCCAGGACTCTTAAGAACCACTTCTGAACTTTCCCAATCTTCTCCCAAAGACCTATTGATACGGAGACTTTTCAACCTCTATTAATTCCCCTGTCAGGGGATCCCAGGTGCCTTCATAAGCGCCTAACTCAGGAGTTCCCACACTCCTCTGCCAATTGTCCAGCTCACTCTCCCACTAACTGCAAGGCTGTGGGGCGATCTGCCCCAGCCCCAGTTTGTCTTTTGAGCCAAAGTGACCCTGCAGCTGGAGAGACCGCACTCAAGTCCCTGGGAAGCTCAGGAGAAGGTGGGCAAGACAATCACAGCACCTGATGGATCCCAGAAGACTTAACCTCATCTTTTTCTTGCTCCCTCACCCCATCCCAAGATTCAGAGGCTCTTAAGAGTCCAATCTTTTCATCTGAAGCCCTAAAAAAGTAAAGTGTCTCCTTAGATAGCATATGCTTAGTGTCAGACTTGGAGATAGAGAGACCTGACACTAGCTCAGACTCTTCCTAGCTGTATGATCCTGGACAAGTCACTTCACTCTGTTTGTCTCAGTTTCCTCATCTGTAAAATGAGCTGGAGAAGGAAACAGCCAACCACTTCACTTTGCCAAGAAAAGCCCAATTGGGATCACAAAGAGTCAGGCACTACAGAGATATCTGAATAACAATAAAATGAGGGTCTTGGACTAGATGTTTCTGGAAGTCCCTTACAACTCTAGATCACCAGTCCTATAATTCTGTGATACAAAACCGACTTGCCCAGAAATGAGGGCCAGTTATTGATACTTTGGAGCTCCTGATCACTTGAGTCTAGCTTGCCTTCAAACTCCTGTCCCACCAGCATGTGGTGACTTTGAGAGACTCAGAGTAGAGCGAATAAGAAAGCGGAAAGACGAGTGTTTGAAAGCCCTTTCATTCCATGAAAATCAGATCAATCTTGACTTTACTTTTTTTTTTTTTCAGAGCTTCCCAACACCCCCCAATACCCCACCCGCAAGACAAGGAAACTCAGTCCTTTGTTGTGGTTACTCTCCGACAAGGTGTTGGAGGAAGTAATGTTTATTCCTCCCCATATCCAAGGGAACAGAGTTGTACATCTAACAATGATATGTATAAATAATTCTCTGGGGCTTTATTGTTTCCTAAAGAGAGTTCCCCAACTCGGAGCCTCCCTGAGGTAATAATACCATCCTAAGAGTGTGAAGGTGGACTCATCTCCCTGAACAGAGATTTTCACAACTAGAAAGGAATGGGACTGATCAAAGGAGAAATAGAATGATACGGTGACCCAAGTCAATGCTCTCCAGACTCCAATAACCTTCAGAGGCCTGAAACTCTGGGGGGAGTGGGAGAGGAGGAGAACAACGGGGATAAACAAGAGTTCCAAGCGGCTCCCGGCAGCTGCATCCCACAGCCCTTCTCCCCATCACTGCCTGGGACAGTCCTGCACACTGTCCTTGTCTTGCTGGCTCCGCTCAAGTTTCAGAGAACAGTAGAGGCAGCATTTGCTGAAGTGGGTCTAGATGCTAGGGCAGCCAGACTTCCCGTGTAAAACCTTTTCTGGGAGCGAAGCAGGGGGGTCTGGGTGTCCACGTCCCTCCGGGTCTCCCTCCTCAGTCTGTGGAATCTGTGTTGTGTCCAGCCGTAGACCACACAGTTGAGCAGCCCCTGAGATGCTGCTGTCAGAGCCTGGAGGAACCAGAGAGCTAATGATGTCCACTTTGCAGCCCCCCATAAAGACCCCCCCCCAGCCCAAGGAACGGGGCCATCCCTTTCTCAGCCACCCATCAGTCTTTGCCTTTTCAAAGGATATTTCTACTTCTTAGAACCATAACTAGGATGTTTTGGGGCACAGAGGTAAGAGTAGAGGCTCAGGGAACAATCAGCAAGGAGAGAAAGATAGCTTGCCTTGGGACACCTCAAGATTTCTATGTTGCTGCAAAGCTGCTCATTGCTGAAAAGACAGGGGGAGATGAGCCAAGGGATGGAGATACAGCTTCCCACGAGAAAGTTACTGCAGTTGATACCCTCTAAATGTCAGCACCCAGAGATCATACCTTAGTTGCCTTACCCTCATTACAGGTCTTATGTTTGCTCAGGTTCCCTCATTGATTCTAGCATCAGTCCCCTGTCCTAACATGCAGTGGACACAGCCTGTGGCCATCTCGGTGCCACCAGGACACTAGTCAGAGGCAGGAGACCTCTTTCTGGCAGCCACATCCCATCCCGGGCTTCAGAAATTTAAAGAGTAGGCTTCCGTAGGCTTTGCCTATTTCCTCAATGACTTCTTGGCTCTCTCTGTACCAACCTGAGTTTTCACAGGGATAATTATTTCCCAGGCTGTACATAAAATCAAAAAGACAGTGCAAGAGGGCCAGCTGAGCAGCCCAGAAGAACTGGATTCAGGTCCCACTCCTGACATATCCCTGGATAAGAAATCACCTCCTTCTTTCTCAGTTCCCTCTTCTATAAAATGACAAAGTTGGACTAGAACATCCCTAAGGTCCCTTCCATTCTCAAGTTCCCGGAATCTATGATCTATGATTTTTCTTAGGTCAGCCTAATCTTTCGGTCAGATCACTACCCGCAAACAAACCACCACCTTCAAGCTTCCCAGAAGTTCAATTCTTCCCAAATATTCTCCTTTCTCCCCCACAAAGAAATAGATTACTTTCTACCTGAGTTTCAAGAGAGTACAGCTTAGAGCTTTTGTTTTCATTATGTATACCCCACCCCTCCATTTGCATTTTTTAAAACTTTTGGTCCAGACTTGGGGCAGCTAGATGGCCCAATGATAGAGTACCAGTCCTTTAGTCAGGAGGACTTTAATCTCAGACACTTAATACAGGATAGCTGTATGACTCTGGGTAAGTCACTTAACCCCAATTGCCTCCTCACTAAAAAAATTTTTTAGTCCATATTTGTAGCTTATTAGTATTTTTAAATTCTTCTTTTGTAATTTCATTGATATTTAAATTTTTTCTTTTGTTGTCCAGACTCGTGATTCCATTGATAGTTTTTCATTTTTCTAGACTTATTATTTCGTTGATATTTTTAAATTTTTCTTTTGGGGTCCAGATCTGTAATTCCATTTTTTTTTTGGACTCCCCTTTTGGGATCCAAGTTTGCGATTTAGAAATTCGAGGTGTAAACGTCTTTGCCTTGATGCAAATAAGCTGCTTATAGTTTTAGAAAGTTGCCTAAATCACTGAGAAGCTAAATGACCTGCCAGAAGTCTGGTTAGAATATGTCAGGGGCAAGATCTGAATCCAGGACCTCCTGACTCCAAGGCTGGGCCTCCTTTTACTCCATCGTGCTGCTAGCAAGGCATCCCATTTGAAGCCACCTGGAGCCCTGCACTCTTGGATGTCTCTGAGCATTCTGGGACAATAGTCTCCTCACTGATTCCTGCTTCCGTGTAGTCGGTGGGAAATGTTGAATTATATGGGCTGAGGGAGGTAGGAGGCCAGAGGTCGGATGAAGGAGGGGCAGAGGTCAAAGGCAAGGAATGGGTTACCTGGAGAATGTAGAGGGCCATGTGCAGCTGGGTGCTCTCTGGCCTGGTCAACTTTATGATCACCAAGATGACGGCTGTGAATGCAGAGGGCGAGCTTAGAGAGATCTAGCATCATGGCTTTAAGAATTTGGAGGCTATTAGGGCCTCCAAATAATGAATGGAAATCCCCCCCAAATAAAATAAAAACACAAATAAATTTGGGTTTAATGTGGGGAAAACTTCCTAAGAGTGAGAACCATCCCAAATGAGGCAGCTGCCTGAGAAAGGGGAGGGAAGAGCATCTGGTCTGCACCCCAAGACTTCAAACAAAGACAATGGCCATTGGTTGGAGGCTGGAGATGGGAACCTGGCTCAGGGAGACACTGGACAAAATGGCCACCTAGGGTCCTTTCCATTCTGACTTGGGAAAAATTTCCACGGCCTTCCTTGTGCCCCAGAGCACAAAACTCTGGCCAGGATTGCTGGAAATGAAACTCAAGAGTTTGGTGGACATGCAGCCTCAAGTCTGAAGGGACAGATAATTTCTGGGTCTCATCCCTCCATTTCTGATGGATTTTATTGGTGTTTAGGCGTTAATGGTGGACAGATCTGCTGGAAGAAGACGCTATTCTCTCAATCTAAGTTTACCAACCAAAAGCTGGGTGATTCCTTATTGGGTTGGAGGTTTACGATTAGAGACCTAAAACTAAAGAATCAACCTCAATTTCCTCATATGTAAAATGAGCTGAAGAAGGAAATGGTAAACCAGTCCAGTATCTCTGCTAAGAAAAACCCCAAAAGAGATCACAAGTGCTGGATGGAACTAGAGAACAACAGGCTTTGGTAGTTTGACAGGCTGGTTCTCCCGACCCTTTTCTGGGCTGGAACTCCTCTTTCCCTGGGATTCCTAACCCTCTGCTGCTCACCTGGACCCCAGCAACAAAAGAAGGCAGCTGGATAGAAACACACTCGCTGCTCGACCACACGGATCACAGCCCACTGCTCGTCTCCCAGGAAGCCAGTGGATTTCACGAACTTCTTATATAGTATCTGAGCCCGGATGAGTAGGATCTGGAGGAGGAACAGGAGGTAAATGGAGGCAATGTGGAGGGTCCAATATGGAGGATATATATATATGATTGTGTCATAACGAAAGAGAAGATAGTTTTAGAGACACTAGGAAGATTTGTATGAACAACAGATGCAGTGTGAAGGGAGCAGAACCAAGAGGACAATTTATACAACAACTCACCTTAAAACAATCAACTTTGAGACTTAAGAACTCTGATCAATATGATGCCCAACCACAAATCTGAAAATTTGATCTATATCTTGTCAATCATATACTTGTGGCCATGACCAATGTGGGAATTTGTTTCGCTTGATTATGAATCTTTGTTACAAGGGATTTACACTCAGGAGAAGGAGAGAAACTAGATTTTTGTTCATTTAAAATTTAACTGAAAATAACCTGGTTCCTCAAGGCAAACTCCAATGAGTAGGAACTCTGGAATCAAATACAATTTCTACTGTTTGACATTTAAAACTCTTCATCACTGGCCTCTAACCTACCTTTCCAGCCTTTCCTCCATCAGTAAATCAATAAGCGTTTATTAAGCACCTACTTTGCATTGCGTAATGGAGATTCAAGGTACCTACATTCAAGGAAATGTACATCGTGTACATTTATATCAATATATACAATGATATACATGAAAATTTATTCAAATTTTGGGAGAGCTCAAGCCACTGGGAGGCTCAAGTCAGGCAATATGTAGAAGGTGGATCTTGAACTGAGCAACTTGGGAGAAACTAGAAATTTAAAGAAGGATTTCAGCTATGGGGTGTGGTCAGCGGAAAAGTAGAAAGGTCACATGGCTGATTTTCTTAGATGAGAAGGGAAGGAATGAGATTGAAAGGGAACTTGGGCCAGGTTGTAAAGGGCTTTAAAGGCCCAACAGTAGTTTATATGTGTATTTTTGAGGTCATAGGAAGCCACTGGAGCTTGTATGGTGAGATTAATGACTTGATCGGATCTGCATTTTGGGAAGACCACTTTAGCAACTACTTGGAGTATGGACTAGAGTGGACAAAGGCCTGAGATGGGAAGAACAATCAGGAGGCTGTTGCAGTCATCCAGGTGAGAGGTGAGGAAAAGCTCAAAAAGTGAGAGGAGAGAAGGGGGCACAGAGGAGAGATGCGATGACAGAGCAATAAGTCGACAACAAAGTGGATCTGTGGGGTGAAGGAGGGAAACTCAGCTGATTGGAAGGAAGACGAGACCTTGACAGAAATAGCAAAGTTAGGAAGAGGACAGAGTTGGACAGCAAAGATGATGAGCTCTGTTTTGGACATGGTGAGTTTAAGAAGTTCAATAGACAGTTGATGATGGAGGATTGTAATTCAGAGAAGACACATGTAGCTTGGTGATTTTAGTCATGTCTCCTTTATCTCATTTGGATTTTTTCTTGGCAGAGATATAGGGGTGGTTTGCAGTTTCCTTCTCTGGGCTCATTTTACTGTTGAGGAAACTGAGGCAAATAGAGTGAAGTGAATTGTTCAGGATCACACAGTATCTGAAACCATAATTTGAACTCAAGAAGATGAAACTTTCTGACTCCAGACTGGAAATTCTATGTACTGGGCCACCAGTTCCCCAAAAGAAATTCTAGGATTGATAAATAAATTTATATATAATTTATAGCTGCATATGTATATATGTGAGAGGGAGAAGGGGAGAGAGAGAAAGAAAGAGGGAGGAAAGGAAAGAGAGAAGAAGAAGAAAGAGAGAAACAGAGACAGAGAGAAAGATATATACCTATATAATATATAGATACACACAGAGACAGAGACTGAGACAGAGAGACACAGAGAATGATATATACATATATAATATATAAATATGCAGAAAGACAGAGACAGAAACAGAAAGAGGTATAGATATATATAATATATATTATGTACATAACATATAAATATAGAAAGAGTGAGAAAAAGAGAGAGAAACAAAAACATAGAGAGAGAGACAGAAAGAAAGAGAGAGAGAAAGGGAGGGAGAGAGAAAGAAAGAATTAAGCCTGTGGGAACTAATGAGGTCATCAAGGGACATAGCATAGAGAGAAAAGAAAATAGGTCCCAGAATGGAGCTTTGTGGTATAGCATAACTGGGGGCTTGATATGAAGGAAAACCATCATCATGAATGAATCATTAAAGAAGACTTGAGGAAATGGGGACATACAAGAAAAAATGGTCAAGAAAGCCAGAAGAGAGCGTCCTTGAGAAGAGAGGGTGATCGGTATTGTCAAATGTTGCAGAGAGATCAAGAAGACTGAAGAGGGAGAAAGAGCCATTAAAATTAGCTAACAGGTCACTGTGATTTCAGAGAGAAGTTCACTCAGTTGAATAATAAAGTTGGAAACCAGAATAAAGTCTTAGAAGAGAGGAAGAAGACAAGAAATGAGAATTCTGGGAGTTTGGTTTCAAAAGAGAGGGAGAACATGGAATGAGAATGTGGGGGGTTGGTTGGATCTTGAGAAGTTAGGGGGTTTTTAAGGATAGGGTAGACAGGAGAGTATTTGCCGTCAGCTGGGAAGGAATCCAAAGAGAGACTGAAGGTTGGAGAGGGTGTGATGGTTATGGGGATGGTGAAGGACATGGGAAGGGTGAGATTAGGGAATATGTAGAAGGGTTGTCCTGGGAGAGGAGAAGGGGCCCCTCTTCATCAGACCCTGGAGTAGAGGAAGAAAGAATGGTGGATGATGCCAATGGGTTTTGAAATGTGTAAAGGGGGGCAGCTAGGTGGCACAGTGGATAGAGCACCAGCCCTGATATCAGGAGGACCTGAATTCAAATCTGGTTTCAAACACTTCCTAGCTGTGTGATCCTGGGTAAGTCACTTAACCCCAATTGCCTCAGCAAAAGAAAAAGAAAAAAGAAAAAAGAAATGTGCAAAGAGTAAAAGAGCAAATTTCATCACAGCCATCCTCAATTTGTCTAATAAATGATGAATTGAGGTAGCAAGTATAAAAAGCTGGATTTGAATCTAGGTCTTCCCAAATACCAGTCCGGGGCTCTATCCACAATGTCATTTTGCTTCATGATACCAAGGAACCTTCCAACTCTGAGAGGAGGATGTGGAGTATTTAGGGAAGGATCTTTATTATATAAATTATCCCAGATCCCACACCCAGTCCTGGCCCTCTGGACCACTGGCCTCCCAAAGCAAGCTAGCAGTGTACCACAATAGTGAGGAGACTGAGCAGGAAGCTGGTCAGGAAGGAGATGAGCCCGTAAAAGTAGAGAGTCCTGCAGACGGAAGTGCTGGCGGAGGGCAGGAGTTCAGCCATGGCCGGGGGCGGCGAGTGCATCAGCAGACACCTGGGAGGGATGAAGGAAGGGGAGTCAGGGGGCACCTCTCAGGAGGTGTAGATGGCTAAGGGAGAGCAATGAGACCCCTTGGAATGTCCAGGGTGCTTTGCGGTCCCTGGTCACTGCCGATCCCACTGCCCACTCACACACACACTCACACTCGCATACAAACATGCAAACACTTGTACACATATGTACCACATATACATACACACAAATATGTGCCTCGGTCCTGATAGCATAATGACAGCATCCATCTCACAGGGCTGTTAGGAGAGTTAAAGGAGGCAGTGTCTACAAAATTTAAATCCCTATGTGCACATTGGCTAGTCTTGTTTTTAATCAGTGATAGGCGACGGGAACTGGGCCTGCGGTTTCACTGATGCGGACGTAGCCCCATCTCCAGGCAAGCTTTGTGGTCTCCTGAAGGATGCTTCATTTTCAGGGAAATATGACTTCTGGTGCATTGGGAGATGAGAGACAGAGAGACAGAGACAGAGAAACAAAAAGAGAGAGACAGAGAAATAGAATTAAACAGAAAGAGATAGAGTAAGAAAGAGAAAAACAGAGACAGAGAAATAGAATCAAACAGAAGAGAGTAAGAAAGAAAGAGAAAAACAGAGACAGAGACTGAAAAATAGAATCAAACAGAGATAGAGTAAGAAGGAAAGAAAAACAGACAGAGACAGAGAAATAGAATCAAACAGAAAGAGAGTAAGAAATAGAAAAACAGAGAGAGAGAGAGACAGAGACAGACAGAAACAGAAAGACAGACAGAGACAGAAAGACAGATACACACACAGAGCCAGAGAGACAGACAGAAAGAAAGAGGGAAGGGAGGGAGAGTAGAGAAAGAGAAGAAAGAGAAAGAAAGAAAAAGAGAGAAACAGAGAAAGAAAGAGGGAAGGAGAGGAGAGAAAAAGAGAGAGAGAGAAAGAAACAAAGAAAGAAAGAGGAAGGGAGGGAGAGGAGAGAAAGAGACACAGAAAGAGAAAAGAGGGGGAAGGAAGGAGAAAGGAAGCAGGGAGAGAGACAGAGGAGGGGAGGGAGGGAGACAGAGAGACAGGGACAGAGAGAGAAGAGGAGAGGATGTAAAGAGACAGACAGAGAGGGGAAAAGTAAAGAGACAGAGTGGGGGGAGGGGAGGAGGGAGACAGAGAGACAGAGACAGAAAGAGAAGAAGAGAGGATATAAAGAGAGACAGAGACAGAGAGATGAAATTAATAGGAGGTCAATTTAACTAGAACAGAAAGTGAATGAATAGGGAATTAATATGAAATAAGACTGGAAAGAGAAGTGAGGAAGAGAATGGTTCTGACTGAAGAAGATAAAACGAGAAAGAGCAGAATAAAAAGCTGAGCTTTACGTACCTATGACTCTGGCTGAAGTTATGGAAACATTCATTGCTGTTTCCCAGGCAGAATACAGGGACCACCAACAGCAGAGGGATTAGGCTGGAAAGAGAACACACGCCATTAGGAACGTAGCGTTTTGTGAACTTTCCTTCCCTCCAGACTACCTTCTCTCCCCATAACACTCACACACACACACACACACACACTCACACACTCACATACACACTCTCACTCACACATTCACACACACACTAACATCTCTTTTCTCTCACTACCATAATTGTCCAAGAACTTTGTTTATTTTGTCCTCCTGCTTCTGCTCCCTCTGAATCCCTCTAAGTCTTGCTGCTTCTCCAGATTCATCACATCCATTCCTTTTCACCCAGTAATATTCCCCACCATTTGAGGGCCATAATGATTCTCCCGTTTCTTTGTACTTGGTCCGTAGCATCCAGAGAATTCAAACACTTACGGGAAGAGGAAGAAGGGGCAGAATCTCACCTGGCCAAAACAAGAGCTATCCACCCAGCTCTGGAGCTGTAGTCCTGAAAGTGACAAATGGGATCAGTTTCCTGCTGCCTCGTGGGAAAGATCCCACAGTGATAAACACCAACCAGATCCCCTCTTGCTAATTCAGAGCAATACCTCCCTGCCACTGCAGCGCCCGAGGGATCCACAGGTTAAGGGGACAGAGGAACAACCCTTGCCTTTTAGGTGTTTGTAATAGGAAGCTCTGAGTTCAAATCCTGCCACATACACCTACTAGGTTTGTGACTCTCTCTGGGCAAGGCACTTAACCTTCTTTGCCTCAGTTTCCTCATCTGCAAAATGATTCTGGAGAAAGAAATGACAACCCATTCCAGTATTTTTGCTGAGAAAGCCTTGGAGTCACAGAGAGCCAGATACGACTGAAGAATGACTTAACAACAAATAAAAGATAGTTAATTGACTCTGTGGGATAGACCCAAGAGTAAGGGAGAGATAGTACAAAGAAAAAATTTTAGGAACAATGTAGATAAATGCCCCCAAAATGCAATGGACTGTCCCCCAAAGTAGTGGATTCTTCTTCCCTAGAAGCTTTCAAACAAAAGCTGGATGACCCTAGTCAAGGATCCCAAGAGCTATGAACTGGAACTGGAAGTTATCTCAGAGGCTTCAAGTACAATTCTCTCATTTTTACAGATGGAAAAACTGAGGGCCAGAGAAATAAAGTGAATTAATAAGTATCATAGCTGGGACATAAACCTAGACATATCCAGTGCTTTTTGGACATATTAGAGTGCCTGATCTAGTATTTTTATAGGGGATAGATGTTTAGGGAAGGGTTGAACTAGTGGAAGCCGTCTTCTAAGCTCCCAGGTTCTGGGCCAACTTAGGGATCCAGATCATTTTGAGCAACAACGCTGAGGAAAATGGAAGGAGTTCATGCTTTCTCTCTTTAAGGCCCTTTCTCGAACCCCTTTATTCCCTGGGTTTTGCTATCATCAAAAGACACGGGCGTATTTAAACCACTAAGGTAGAGAGTGGAAAGCCTGTAACTCAAATTCCCTCCTTATCCAGTTATTAATAGGGGATGGAAAAACTCCATAATAAGAGAATAAAGCAGACATGGGCCAGAATTGTGCTATGGAGCCTCAGGAAAGAGACTGACTTCAATAACAGCTATTAAGTACCTCTGCCTTTCAATTAAATGTGAGATATTTATAATCATTTACTCCAGGCAGGCCACGGGGTTGAGCTCAGGACACACAGAAGAAATCAATCAATAAGTATTTATTACAGAAACAGATGTTGTTCTTCCTTTTTGAAGAGGACCAGCGGCAAGATGGGTATTGTTTGGACTTGCATGTGAACTGGATTTAAGTGAAACAGAGCTTTGAGAAGTCAGCTTCTCTCTCTCCTCAGTGAGCAATGTGACAAGACATAAGTCAAAAGGACTGGCTTAGGACTGGTAAAGACCATTTACAGATGAGAAATTGAGGTAAATAGGGTAAAGTGACTTGTCCAAGGTTACCCAGCTAGCAAGCGTCTGAGTTCAGATTTCAACTCATGAAGATAATTCTTTGTGACTCCAGGCCCAGTACTCTAACCACTAGGAACTACCCATTAGTAGTAATCTTTCACTTATATATCTATGGTTTCCAAAGTACCTCTTTCTGTATTCTCAGGGCTTATCACAATATTTGGCATACTATGGGCACTTAATAAATGCTAATTGACAGGCTGATACACACATCTAATATATATTATATATTAGATATAAATTATATTATATATATGATATTAGATACAAATTATATTATATATATACATATATATGTGATATTAGATACAAATCATATACAAAATAAATGTCATGGGCAGCACAGCATCCTGGAGAGAGAACCAGCCTTAAAGCTCACTCTCAACCTCTCCACTATTTCTCTTCTTCTGATTTAGACAGTTGAAAGGAACTTTGGTGATCATTATGTGAAGTCCATGCAAAAACAAGAATCTTCTTAAAAATCCACATGACATGTGGTCTTCCAAGTTCTACTTGAAGACCCTCAAGGAGGAGGAGCTCATCCAAACTGGAGATAGCCTCAATTGTTGTTTTTTGGGGGGGTTGTGAGGCGATTGGGATTAATTGACTTGCCTAGGTCCGTCCCCCTGCTAATAAGTGTTAGGTGTCTGATGCTGGATTTGAACCCAGATTCTCCTGCCTCCAGGGCCAGTGCCTCTATTCACTGAACCACCTAGCTTCCCCTTAAATTAACTTTTAAAAAAGTGTTATCAACGCTTTTCATTTTTACACTATAGATATTTCCTCATATACCCCAGCCCACCCCAGTGGGTCCCACCTTGGGCCAGATTAAAACAGTTTAGCAGCCAAGCCTGACAGCATAAACTCCATTCCTCACCAGTAGTCCCCCACCTTCTCTCTCAAGAAAAAATTAAAAAGACTTTACCACTGTGGAGGCTGAGTAGATATTCTGGTTGTATTTCACCTTCAGGTCCATGTAAAGGTGCCACGTGTAGTTGACAGTGTAGAGAAAGGATGAGATGTAGAAGATCTAGGAAAAGTCAGACAGCCAGTTAAATCTTTCATTCCCTTGGCCTCCCAAATTCTCCTAATGGCACTAACCATTTGCTGGTTCACCAGTATAGGGTGCACTTCAAAGCCAGTCTGTGACTCAACCCAACTAGTGCCCAGCTCCAGCCTCTATAGTGAATTTTGAGATTAATGATGTTTATTCTGTACATTCACAATACCACCAGCAGCTGCCCCTACAGAGAGTTTACAGCTGTTTCCAAGAGTGTTATGGTAAATGTTTAACAATCAGCTTTCCAGAAGAACAAACCAACCCATAATACACTTTTAAGTTTAATTTGTACCATTAACACTTTCTTCATGCTTATGATGAAAATTTAACAATTGGCTCTAACACCTCCCTGGATGTATTATGTTTCTAGCCAACCTGATACAGCACAGAAATTCTTTGGAGTTACAAAAGAAATCTTGGAAGTTACCTAATTCAAATTCCCATTCAATGTACAAATCTTACAGTCCTAGAGAGGATTCTGGATAAGCAGTCATGAAAACTCTGCTTAAATATTTGCAGTAGGGCTCATTGCCCCTCACAAAGCAGCCTATCCCAAAGCCGAGCACAGTGTTTTAAATATAAATGAATACATGAAGAATCTGGGATTTTTGTCAGTATGGGTGATGTCCTATGTGGAAACTTACTTCACCAACATGCATTGCAACTCAACCGTAACCGAGTAATTATGTTCTAGGGAACTGTCTGAAACAAACAGTGGCTCAATGATTTGCCAGTGGTCTCACAACTAGTACAAGAGGTGGGATTTGAACCCAAGTTTTGATTCTGAGTCCAGGACATTGTAGACTACTTCTTGCTCATAATAAGAGCATAATAAGTGTTTATTGAGGCGAAGGGAATTCCTTCTATTTCTTAACTCCTTTCTCAACTCCTTCCAACTTAAGTCGTTGGAAAGTTCTTTCTAGCCCTTAATAAAATTCCCCTTCTCTATAATTTTCAATCATTAAGTCTAGTTCTTTCCTCCAAAGCTACAAGGACAGTGTGTTTCCTCTCCTGGATAAAATCCCTTTGCTGTTGTGTGCACTTTAAATGTTTTCTTCTCCCTTCAGACAGTTCTAGTTTCTTCAACTCTTATCAGATGATAGTTTCTAGGCCTGGTCATGCTCCAATTTGTCAGTTTTGGAGAGAGCAAGAAGTGGTAGGCAATGGAGTCTGGATTTGTGGATTTGTGATTTTACTAGTGTGGAAAAAAATTCCACCAATGCAGATCATAACATCTTAGAAAAACATACAACTGAAGGGGACCTTAGAGATCATTTAGTCCAACTCCCTCATTTTAGAGATAAAAATACTGAGGTTTAGGGAAGCAAATTACATGCCCACAGTCACACAGCCAGTATATGTCAGAGATTCCTGACTCTGAAGGTGGTACTGGATTTTCTTCTTTAACTGATATCCCCAGAATTAAAACCAATATTCTGAGACTTGCTGATCCAGATTTTAAAAAAAGGGGGGGGGGAATTTTCACATTTTAAAACAACAACAAAAATCTTTAGAAGTTTTCCCCCTCTAAATAGGGAATTTCTCAAGAGCCCATAAATATAACTGAGAGAGTGACTATTGTGGAATTATAATGACCAAGGTGGACAACAGAGAAGTGAGAAAATATATCCTGTTCCCTTCTTGTTCCTTTCCTGTTCCCTTTCCTGTTCCTTGTTCCCTTCCTGTTCCCATTTTCTTTTTTCATCTTTTCTTATAAGAGGTGGCTCATTGCATAAGGAGAAAGAGAGAAATATTTGTTGCTGTTCATTCATTTTTCAGTCACCTCTCTTTATGATCCAATTTGGGATTTCCTTGACAAAGATACTGAATGGCTTGTCATTACCTTCTCCGCTCATTTTACAGAGAGGGAAATTGAGGCAAACAGGGTGAAGTGACATGCCCAGGGTCACACAGCTAGTAAGTGTCTGAGGCCAGACTTGAACTTAGAATGATAAATCTTCCTGACATTAGGCTCAGTTCTCAAATTAAAGGTGATGTACAAATAAAAGGTATCCATTTAAAAAGTGAGTTGGAGGGTCTAGGATTTGGGGGGAATATAATAAACTACATAAAGCAAGGTCGCATTGTAATATTTATAAAGCTAAGGGCAAAGAAATAACCTTAAACAAACTCATGAGTCTTCCATCCCATCCCTAGCAAAAGGATGAAGAATCAGAGAGATTCTATGATGCTGTTCCCATGATCCTTCTGAGAAAGTTGGTTGCCATGACTTCAGAGTGATGATGGGCACAGAATGGGGACACAGGGAAGTCATTACATTGGGAAATATGTTGAAGGTTGTAGAAGTAACAATCACAACTGGCAGGCAGCATCCCAGAGTGGACAATGAACCATTCTGGTGATGGTGTTGAGGATGGATGAGAGTAGACAGAGACTCGAGCCAAAAAGAGCAAGGAGGAAGAGATTGCCACGATCCAGATAAAAGAAGCTGTTGTTCAGTTATTTCTGATTCTTGTCTGACTCATGACCCCGTTTCTTGGCAAAAATACAGAAGTGGTTTGTCATTTCCTTCTCCAACTCATTTTACAAATGAGGAAAAGGAGGCAAAGTTAAATGACTTGCCCAGAGTCACACAGCAAGAAATATCTGAGCCCAGATATGAACTCTGTTCTTCTTGTCTTCAGACTTGGCACTCTATACACTGAATCTCCTTGATGCCTCTATACTTTCTCATCTTTTAAAAACTTTATTCCAATCCCAATAAACTTTGGATGGAAAACATCATCTGCATCCAGAGAGAGAACTATGAAGACTATATGTAAATCAACACATGCTATGTTCATTTTTTTCTTATGTTTTTTTTTTTATCTCTCCCATGGTTTGTCCCTTTTGTTATGATTTTTCTCTCCCAACATGATTCATAAGGAAATATATTTTAAAAAATGAATGTACATGTATAACAAAAAAAGTTGTTCTTAAATTTATCTGGGAAAAATAAATAAATAAGCAAGTAAATAAATGAATGAATGAATAAATAATAAAAATAAATTTAAAAAGTTAAAAAAATTTTATGCCAATGTTCTACGCAGCCATTCAGCCATGCAGTGACACTGATTTCCTTGCTATCCCTCACACAGGACACTACATCTCTCCAGTCCGGGCATTTTCTCTGGCTATCCATCAAGTTCCTCTTCATCTCCACTTCCTGGCTTCTGTGGATCCATTGAAGTCCCAGTTAAAATCTCACTCTCTACAGGAAGCCTTCCCCAACCCTTCTTAATTTGAGTGACTTCCCTCTGATGATTATTTCCTCTTTATCCTGTAGAAAGTTTGTACATATTTGTTTACATGTTGACTTCCTCCATTAGATTGTGAGCTCCTTGAGAGTAGGGATTGGGCTTTTGCCTTTGTATTCCTAGGGTTTAGCTAAAAATGCCAAGCTCCTCCACTACATCCAGGGCCACCTCCAGTTCTCCTTATCCATCTCTGCCCACTGAACCAGATTGCTCTGGAGGGGAAAGTGAGGCTGGTGACCTTGCACAGCCCTCCCCCTCACTCAAATCCAATTCATCTGCAAGTCATGCAAGTCACCTTCCTGATGTCATGGTCACCTTCAAGAACAAAGGACAAACAATAATAACAACCTAAGCTTGGCACATAGTAGGTACTTAATAAATGCTTGTTGACTGACTGAAACTGAAACACATATTTTCATAAATGATTCCCTGGAGCATGTCAGATCTTTATGATCACATGATTGGCTAATAGATACAAGATCATACTGTGATTATTATATGTCCCTGGGACAGATACCTTCCCCAGCTGCATTCTTCCTCCTTTGCTGGCTTCTTCTGGTCCAGACTATCAAGCTCTCAGACTCTTGCCCTTTACCGTCTATGATCTTGTACATGAGAATTAATTTCTCTGGGTCTCAGTTTCATTGTCTGTGAAGGGAGGTGGGAAAGAATGGTCTAGAATGGTGACCAGGCATCGGTGGGCAGTGGGTGGTGGGGTGAATAGAGTACTGGACCTGGAATCAGGAAGACCTATCAATCTAGCCTCAGATGCTAATTAGTGACTGTGGTCAGGTCATTTAACCCCTAATTGCCGTCAGGTTTCCCATCAGCTCAGATCTAAAACCAGCTACTCTGAATTCAGAGCCAGTGCTTTGTCCACCACACCACTCAACAGCCCGAAGTCATTGCATTTCTCTGCCTCAACTTCCTCATCTGAAAAAATGGAGATAATAGGGAAGCTATAAGAGGAAGTCACTTAACTTATAAACTGCATAGAAGGTGACTATCTGTATTGGTAGAAGGAGTTTATTCATTTGAGAGTTTTAGATTAAGGAAATCATAAATCCAATTCTTATCCTTATAGGCATTTCACGGCACTGGGAGGTTCAGATGATGTAATACATGCAAAGCACTTTGCCAAGTTAGGTAAAGAAAGGAAGGCTGCATAGGTTTCATCCAATCCTCAAAGTAAACAGCTCTGAGTCAACAAAGGACCTACTTTGAGAAAGAATTCTATGAAAGCTGGGAAAAATTTTTTACATCCAGTTTTTCTGATAAAGGCCTCATTTCCAAAATATATAGAAAATTAACTCAAATTTATAAGAATACAAGCATTCCTCAATTGAGAAATAGTCAAATGATATGAACAGATAGTTTTCAGATGATGAAATTAAAGTGATTTCTAGTCATATGAAAAAATGCTCAATCACTATTGATCAGAGAAATGCAAATTTAAGACAACTCTGAGATATCATTTCATATCTCTTAGATTGGCTAAGATGACCAGAAAAGGTAATGATAAATGCTGGAAGGGATGTGGAAAAACTAGAACACTAAGGTATTGTTAATGGAGTTGTGATCCAACATTCTGGAGAGCAGTTTGGAACTATGCTCAAAGGGCTATCAAACTGTACATATCCTTTGATCCAGCAGTGTCTCTACTGGTTCTGTTTCCCAGAGATCATAAAAGAGGAAAAAGGACCCACCTGTACAAAAATGTTTATAACAGCTCTTTTTGTAGTGGTAAGGAACTGGAAACTGAGTGGATGCCCATCATATGAATAAGCTATGGAATATCATTGTTCTATAAGAAATGATCAGCAGGATGATTTGAGAAAGGCCTGAAGAGACACATGAACTGATGCAAAATAAAGTAAGTAGAACCAAGAGAACATTGTATACAGCTATAAGATTATGTGATGATCAACTGTGATGGATGTGGCTCTTTTCAACAATGAGATGGTTCAGCCAGTTCCAATGATCTTGTGATGAAGAGAGCCATCTGCACCCAGAGAGAGGACTATGGGGACTGAATGTAAATCAACTTAGTATTTTTACTTTTTTTGTTGTTTGCTTGCATTTTGTTTTCTTTCTCATTTTTCCCTTTTTGATCTGATTTGTCTTGTTCAAAATGATAAATGTGGAAATATGTGTAGAATTGTCCATGTTTAGTATATATTGAACTACTTGCTGTCTAGGAGAGGAGGTGAGGGGAAGATAAGGAGAAAAAAAATTGAAACATAAGATTTTGCAAGGGTGAATGTTGAAATTACCTATGCATATGTTTTGAAAAGAAACAGCTTTATTTAAAAAAAAAAGTTAAAACAACTGGGAAAAAATCCCAAAGAAATGATGAGCACGCTGATTTCAGAAAGGCTGGAAAGACTTGCATGAACTAAAGATAAGTGAAGCAAGTAGAATCAAGAAAACATTTTACACAACAACAAGATTATGTGATGATCAATTCTGATAGACATGGCTCTTTTCAACAATGAGGTGATTCAAGGCAATTCCAAGATGGAGAGATCCATCTGTATCCAGAGAGAGAACTATGGTGACCGAATGTGAATCAAAGCATAGTATTTTCACTTTGTTATTGTTTGTTTGCTTGTTTTTTTTTCTTTCATCTTTTGATCTGATATATAGAATACAGAAATATGTTTACAAGAATCGCACATGTTTAACCTATATTACATTGCTTGCTGTCTGTGAGAGGGAGGAAGAAGAAAAATTTGGAACACAAAGTTTTGCAAAGGTGAATGTTGAAGACTCTCTTTACATGTATTTGGAGGGGGTCAAACAATATTTAAAAAAAAGAAAGAAAGAAAGAAAGAATGCATTGCTATTTCTTCATACCTTGTCTCCCTGGGGCATCCACATTCCAACTTAACTTAGCTACAGAAGGAAAAATCCTGGGATTCCTCACAGTGAGGTTTTAGAAGCCCAAAACGAGACTCTCCTCTTACCTGCTCCCTCTTCTCATCCTAGCAGCATCCCCCAGTCCTAGTTCTACTATAGTAGTTCAACTATAATTCCAGGGACTAGATCAAGCTCTACAAAGCTTGAGGCCCCACAGTTTTGACCGAGAATACAAAAGGTTTTGATTTATGCAGAGCTACAGCATGGAAGAATCCAGGAATAGCAATGGCCAGGAGGATTAATCATAACGAATCTGTCAGAGCCAGATGGTCCCAGCAGAACTTTCCAATGCAGATGTCACACACACATCATAGGATCATAGATTTAGAACTGGAAAGGAGACCATCTAGTCCAATTCCCTTGTTTTACAGATGGGGAAACTGAGACCATAGAGATGAAGTGACTTCTCTAATGTCACTAAGAGGCAGAGGTAGCACCTGAACTCTAGGTCCTTCTCTCTTTCTACACTGTCACCACTATGGTCACTCACCAGCTTATTGGGCAGTCAGCTGAACTCACAGTGATCTCTGAGTCTCAAGCTATAGTGTAGAAATCAGATAAAGTTACTCTGGTGGCGACTTGCCGAGTAAACCCTTTGTCAGGAAATGACCAATGGTAGATTTTCCAGGAGGTATCATGGTACTTAGTAGAACTAAAGTCCCGGAGTCAGGAAACACGTTAGGGCTGGGAACCATCAGTATAGAGATGTTCATTGAATCTGTAAGAATGGATGAAGTCACAAAACAAAATGGAATAGCGGAGAACAGTGCCTTGGAGGACACTCACCATCAGTGATCGTAGAGTGAAGGTTTAGCAAAGAAGATGGTTAGATAGGTAGGAGGAGAATCAAGAGAGTATGTTATCAGGGAAACCTGGAGAGAAGAGAGTAGCAAGAAAAGGGGGTTATAGTTCCAAAGGCTGTAGAGAGATCAGGAAAGATGAGAACTGAGAAAAGACCACTGAGTCTGGTGATTCCTGGATCACTGGTAAACTCTGGAGAGAGGAGTTTCAGTTGAATAAGGGATTGGAAGCCATGATGCAGACAATGAAAAAGCAGGGAGAGAGCAGCCCTGGGTCGGATTTATCCATTTCCCCAAGGCAAAGAGTTTCCCCATTCAAGAAAAGCTTGGAGGACAGCTAGATGGTGCAATGGATAGAGCACCAACCCTGAAGTCAGGAGGACCTGAGTTCAAATGTGACCTCAGACACTTAATTTAGCTGTATGACCCTGAGCAAGTCACTTAACCCCAATTGCCTCAGCAAAAGAAAAGAAAAGAAAAGAAAATCCTTGAGCAAATGGAAAAGGAGAATAAATATCTTAGAATTCCAGAGAGAGACAGAACCTTAACCCTTCATCCAGCTCTATAGACACCCTGCAAAGAAACCATCCTAGAGAAGAATCAGCATTTGAGTGATGTCGGGACCTCAGTAACCCATAAGCAGAGTCCCCACTGTGACACGGCTGACGATGAGACAGCTAGCCTCTACTTCGAGTCGTGCAAGAAGGGGGAACTCATCCCCTCTTGAAGCACAGCTCTTAATTGTTGGGAAATTTTTCTTGACATCCAGCCTAAAAGAACTCCTCACAATTTCTACCCACTGATCCCTGTCCTACCCATTGCAAATAGAAAAAGTCTAATTTCTCCTCTGTGTTGTTCTTGCTATTGAGCTTCATTTTTGAAGAGGAGGGAGGACATCACGAGATGATGTTTTGACTTGCTTGTGAATTGGATTCAAGTGAAATGGAGCTGCACAAAGTCATCAGGCTCATCCCATCTTCCGGAGTCAGCCAAGTCCAGTGGCAAGACAACTGGTGATGGCCCAGGATGCTGGGGGGGACCTTGGTCTTCCTAAATGGGGTCTTTCCCAGTGCTCAGATACTGCTATCCTTGTCCCCCTCAGTCTTTTCTTCTCTGGGGTAATCTTCCTTCATCTAATCCTCAAATGACATGATCTCAAAACTCTTGGCCATCCCCTTTTGGGGACGTTCTTCAACTTACCAATGTTTCTCTCAAATCATGGTTCTTAGAACTGAACACAATACTCTAGATGGGGTCTGAGGAGGGCGAAATGCAGAGGGACTGATATTGTTGTGTTGTTTATTGTCCAGTTGTTTTTCAGTCATATCCAACTCTCCATGACCCCATTTGGTAGTTTGGTGGGGTTTTTTTTGGCAAAGATACTACAGTGGTATTTTACAGATGAGGAAACTGAAGCAAACAGGGGTAAGTGGCTTGTTCAGCGTCAGGAAGCTAGTAAGTGTCAAAGGTCAGATTTGAACTCAGGAAGGTGAATCTTCCTGATTCCAGGTGCAGCACTCTATTCACTCTGTTGTCTACCTACCCCTGCAGGGGTCTAACCCCCCTTTCTCTGCAGCTCTCAATTCAGACCAAGACTATACCGACTGCCTTATCATGCTGTTCACTCATGTTCAGCTTGTAGTTCATTGAAAACCCCAGATCTTTTTCAGAATTAACCATGATCTAACCATGACCTCTTCCATCTTGTACTTGTACAACCACAAAAGCGAGTATTTGGTGTTCAAGTTGAGATGTCATGAGATGAGAAGTTATTCTTTTTTGGAACCTTAGGAAAGGAAATTACAAGTTTACCGGGTGACATGTCCTCGTATCTAATGATACTCTAAGGGAGGCAGTGTAGTGTCACAGACAGAGCAATGATGACCTGATTTTTTTCTTGTGCTGCACGATAAATGTGGAAATATGGTTAGAAGAATTGCACGGATTTAACCCATATTGGATTACTTGCTGTTTAGGGGAAGGGGAGGGAAGGAGAAAAATATGGAACACAAGGTTTGCAAGGGTGAATGCTGGAAACTAGCTTTGCATGGATTTGGAAAAATAAAAAGCTACATGATAAATGTGGAAATATGTTTAGAAGAATTGCACATAGTTAACCTATATTGGATTACTTGCTGTCTAGGGGAGAGAGGTAAAAGGAAGAGAGGGAGAAAAATATGGAACAAAAGGTTTTGCAAGGGTGAATGCTTGTATTTTGAAAATAAAAAGTTACATGATAAATGTGGAAATATGTTTAGAAGAATTGCATGTATTTAACCTATATTGTTTCTTGCTCTCTAGGGAAGGGGAAGAGAGAAGGAGAAAAATATGGAACACAAGGTTTGCAAGGGTGAAGGCTGGAAACTATCTTTGCATGGATTTGGAAAAATAAAAAGCTACATGATAAATGTGGAAATATGTTTAGAAGAATTGCACAGAGTTAACCTATATTGGATTATTTGCTCACTGGGGGGAGGAAGAGGAAGCAGAAAAATTTGGAACACAAAGTTTTGCAACGGTGAATGTTGAAAACTCTTTGCATATATTTTGAAAAATAAAAAGTTATTATTTTTTAAAATGAGTAGTAGGCTTCAAATCCCAGCTCTGCCACTTATTAGCCGGAAGTCTTTAGAGAACTCATTTTACTTCTTGGTCCTCAGTTTATTTACAAAATAAGACACTGAATGACCAAATTCCTTTAGTTACAAAAATAATAGCTTAGATTTATACAGGACTTTGCACATGACATCTCATTTGATCCTCACAGTCATCCTGTGAGGCTGGTGCTGTTTTTATTCTCATTGTAGACGGGGAAACTGAGACCCTGGGACATAGAAACATGAATCTTAGATATCATCTGGCCTAATCTTCTCATTCTACAATTGGAGGAAATGGAGGTTAAGTGACTTCCCTATCTCCCCTTCCCCTCATTCTCTTCATCTTAAAGTTTCTTGGCACTGTCTCCCACTCTCTTGGGCTTCTACCTTCTCTCTGATAAGGAGGTGGCCCCCTACATGTGTATTAAACCTATCCCTTCCTATCTTTTCCAGCAGATTGTCTTCCCAATTCTTCCACCCCTGACCCCAAAATCTTCAATCTCTATTTATCAGCTGTGCTTTCCTTACTGCCTTCAAGTACTAATCTTAAAAAAAAGTTCACCGGATGCTGAGGGAGGTGAGCAGAACCAGGAGAACATTGTACCCAGTAATAGCCAGATCATGTGATGATCAATATGATAGATTTGGCTCTCCCAGCAATGCAGTGATCCAAGGCAATTCCAATGGACTTGGGGTGGAAAGCGCCATCCGCATCCCCAGAGAGAACCATGGAGGCTGAATGTGGATCAGAGCATAGAATTTTAAGCTTTTTTGTTTGTTTGTTTTTTCTTTCTCGGTTTTTTCCCTCTTTTGTTCTGAACATGACAAATATGGAAATTTACTTAAAAGGATTGTACATATCAGATTGTTCAAGGGAAGAGAGAGAGGAAGAAAAAAATTGGAACTCAAAATCTTACCAAAAAATGAATGTTGAAAACTATCTTTACATGTATTTGGGAAAATTAAAAAAAAAAAGAAAAAAGTTCCATAAACCCTACTATGGATAACTAGGTGGCGCAGTGGATAAAGTGTTGGGCCTGAAATCAGAAAGATCTGAATTCAAATCCAGCCTCAGACACAGACTAGCTATGTGACCTTAGGCAAGTCATTTCACCCTGTTTGTCTTAGTTTCCCCATCTGTAAAATGAACTGGAAAAGGAAATGGCAAACTGTTCCAGTGTCTGTCAAGAAAACCCCAAATGGGGTCAGAGGGAGTCAGACAAGACTTTACCACAAAATCACATTTAGATAGCATTTGAAGATTTCCAGTGTTTTTTAAAAATATTATCTCATTTTATCCTCATGACAACCCAGAACCTCTGGGAAGTAGGTGTTATTGTTGCTATTTTACAGATGAGGAAACTGAGGCAAACAGAGGATCATGGAGCTACAGAGAGGTGGTACTGATGTTCAAAACCTTCCCTTAACATAGGACGTTTTAGTTTAAGAGGCTCTCCTGCTATATTACTGTTCTGTAAGAAATGACCAACAGGATGATTTCAGAAAGGCCTGGAGAGACTTACACGAACTGATGCTGAGTGAAATGAGCAGGACCAGGAGATCATTATATACTTCAACAACAATACTATATGATGACCAGTTCTGATGGACCAGGCCATCCTCAGCAACGAGATCAACCAAATCATTTCTAATGGAGCAGTAATGAACTGAACAGCTACATGCCCAGAAAAGAACTCTGGGAGATGACTAAAACCATTACATTGAATTCCCAATCCCCATATTTATGCACACCTGCATTTTTGATTTCCTTCACAAGCTAATTGTACAATATTTCAGAGTCTGATTCTTTTTGTACAGCAAAATAACGTTTTGGTCATATATACTTATTGTGTATCTAATTTATATTTTAATGTATTTAACATCTACTGGTCATCCTGTCATCTGGGGGAGGGGGTGGGGGGATAAGAGGTAAAAAATTGGAACAAGAGGTTTGGCAATTGTTAATGCTGTAAAGTTACCCATGCATATATCCTGTAAATAAAAGGCTATTAAATTTAAAAAAAAAAAAAAAAAAAAAAAAAAAAAGAGGCTCTCCTGCTGCCTCCGGGTCGAGGGCCTCTCCACCATCCACTTGTAGAAACAAGGCGTTCTTTGCGTGGCTGATCACCTGATCCTAAGCTGGGTGACTCAGCCCTATTTCTTCTCAAGAGCAGAGAGGGCTGGCCTGGAGGCAGGGAGGCTGATCCAAACTTTGCCAGGGCTCTGGGGTCATTCTGCCTCATTTGAGCCTCTCCAGCAGTTAGGTAACTTTTAGGATTCCATCCAAGAACTTTCTCTGGGGTTCAGTTTTTAAACTAAAATTGTCAATTTTCTCGACCATTCTTTGCCTAACCGTTCTTCTTCCCCATCTTCCCCCTCATCCCAAAAGGCAGTAGAGCCCCAGAATCTCTAAACTGGAAGGGACTTCAGAAGCCATCTGATTCATTTTAAAAATGAGGAAACTGAGACCTTGGGAAAAGATCATAATCCTAGAGCTGGAAGGGATAACCCAGTCCATTAGGATGTCCCAAACAAGTAACATCCTTGTTTTCACCTGTAAAATGAGGTGGTGGACTAGGGGACCTCTAAGAATCCTTTCCTTACCAGAATTGTAAACCTTTGGTGCTAGGACTTCTCTGGCCCTCAGTTTCTTCATCTGTTTAAAAAAAAAAAAAAAGGTGGGGGGACTGAACTAGATGCCTCTGGGTTCCCTCCAGTTCTGGATTTGGAGTCTATGATCCTGTTAGCCATCCGCTCAAAGGCTTCCAGGAATGGGGTGACTCCTAGCTCTGGAGGGCAGCCCGCACCATATGGGAATAACTCTTGGTCAGGAAGTTTCTTTCTAAGCTCGAGTTTGCCTTCATATACCTTCCACCCATCCTGCTGGGGGCCAAGCCAAGTAATCCCGCTTCCACATGACGTAAACTTATTGTTGTTATTCATCATTTCAGTCATGTCTAACTCTTTCTGACCCCATTCAGGGTTTCTTGGCAGGATGTAGTTGGCCATTTCCTTCTCCATATTATTTTACAAATGGGGAAACCGAGGCAAATAGGGTAAAGTGACTTGCCCAGGGTCAATAGGTATCAGGAAGATGAATATCTCTGACTCCAGGCCTGGGACTCTATCCACAGTACTAGCTACCTGCAAAATTAATAGAATTTCTTAAAATGTCTTAGGGGAAGCAGTGGATACAGCATCAGCCCTGGAGTTAGGAAGACCTGAATTCAAATCCAGACTCAAACTCTAGACACTTACTAGCTACTTAGTCACTTAACCCCAAATGTCTCTCAAAAGAAAAAAAAAAAGGAAAAATTTTTATGGGGAAAGAAAAAGCCTTAATATTCAAGGAAATGGACAGAAAGAAATGAAAATCCTGCCTGTTATAGGGTGTACATTTTCCCATAGAGCATGGTGAAATCAGGCAACTAATGCAGCCAAACCATAAGGAAGGAAACACATAAATACTGTATTTTAAAGATTTGAGCTTTTGTTTAATTGTTCACTTTTTTTTCTTTTTCTTTTTCTTTGCTGAGGCAATTGGGATTAAGTGACTTGCCCAGGGTCACACAGCTAGGAAGTGTTAAGTGTCTGAGGCCAGATTTGAACTCAGATCTTCCTGACTTCAGGGTTGGGGCCCTGCCTAGCTGCCCCCGTTGTTCACTTTTTAAGGGAAGAAAAGACAAATTAGTGTGGTGAAGGTTTTATTTTTTGTGTATTTGTTTCCACAGAACCAAACTCGGGGCCCCGGGGCTTCCTTCATGGACCCTCTTTCCTTTTGAAGTCTCTTACTAACTCCCCATAGGTGCTATGACTATTTCTATGCAAGTGACTCCCAGCTCTCTATATCCAGGCCTGGTCTTTCTCCTGGACTCTTGCAAGAATCACCAATTGCTTTATGGACATTTTGAACTGGATCTCATCCCATAGGTGTCTCAAGTTCAACATGAGCTTAGAACTCATATTTCTATCAAAATCCTCCTCACTTCCAAATTTCTCCCATTTGTGTAATGTTCTCTTCTTCTCTCAAATATAATCATTCTCTGGGAGCAAGTTTCTTGGGGAGCTTCTGGAGGCAGCCTTCGTTTCAGTTCAGTTCAATAATCACCTTATATGCAGCCAGGAGTTAAAGTCCAGTCCTTTATTGTCTCTTCTAAAATAGCCCGGTTAGTTTTCTTAGAGGCCTATCTCTCTCCTTGGTTCCAAGAGCTCTTGCTGCTTGTCCTTTGCCTCTGCCAGCTTCAGCCTCCAGCTCTCTCTGAATCCTTTGTCCTGCCCAATTGAATCCTGGCTTCTCAATCTCCCAAAAGTCTCTAGTTGACTTGTGGGAGCTCCTTATATATGATCTCTTAAAGGTGTGAACTCAAAGGTTGACTCCTCCTCCGAGAGTGGGATTGTGGGAGCTGTGACTTGTGAATCTTCTCCACTGAACTCGTGAATCTCCTGACTGAATCCTGACTTGTGAATCTCCCAGAGTGCCCATCAATTCCAGTGATTTAGCACCTTGTAAGAATCCTAACACATTTGTTAAATGAACCACTCTCCAAACTTGCCAAACTTTGATGTCATCTTTAAAATTGTAAATTTAAATTTGTAAAATATGTATTTTTCTGATGGAAGCTGGATTATATTACTATTTTTTAATTTACAATTTCCAGTTTTCTTTTATATTATTTCTCTTTTGAAAATATTTAATTTTGCCAATTACAAGGAAAAACAATTTTTAAGATATATTTTTAAAAAATTTTTGACTATCCCTTATATTGGATCGCCTGCAGTCTAGGGGAGGGGGAGAAAAGTGTGGAACACAAGGTTTTGCAAAGGTGAAAGATGAAAAAAACTGTCTTTGCATGTAGCTGGTTATTAAAATGATTAGAAAAAGAAATAAATAAGATTTTGGTTATCTTTCATTTCTCACACTCATTTACCCCATCTATCCAATCAATTACTTAATCTTATGGTTTCTATCATCACAATATCTTTTTGAAAGAGAGATATTCCATACCCTTATCTTAATCACCAAAGGCAGCCAGACAGCCCAGTGGGTAGCGCATCAGACCTGCAGTCAGGAATACCTGGATTCAAATCTGGCCTCTGATAGTTTCTAGTTATATGACCCTGGGCACGTCACTTAACCCTGTGTGCTTCAGTTTCCTCATCTGTAAAATGACCTAGAGAAAGAAATGGCAAACTGCTCTACTATCTTTTCCAAGAAAACCCCAAAGGGGTCAAGGAGTGTTAGACATGACTGAAAAGATGCACAACAAGATCTTTTAAAATAAGCCAGATTCCTATTTGTCTTGGGAGGTTTAGGTGAGCTCCTAACTCTTAAGGCAGGAGCAAAATAGCTACCATTTACATAGCTCTGGCCAGGATGCCAATGTGCCAGGCCCAGTGCTGAGCGCTTGACAATCATTATTTCATTTGATTCTCACAACAACCCTGGAGGGGAGGTGCTCCGGTATTATAATCCTCATTTTACACATGAGGAAACTGAGGCACACAGGGTTAAGTGACTTGCCCAGGGTCACATAATTAGGACGTTCTTAGGACCGAATCTGAATTCAGAGCTTCCTGACCCCAGGCTCAGTGTTCTTGTGCTGGTCAATGTTTAACAGCCTACTTTCCAAAGGGGGAAAAGTGGTGCAGAGCCCACTATGAAGTTTAATCTCTCTTTTTAATATTTTCTCCATCACTTTCAATCTAGACAATTGGCAAAGCAAGAAATCAAACTTTACTTTGTAGCACTGGCAGACTTCCAAGACCTCAGTTCTCACACGGAAAATTTAACAACTGGCTCTCACAGCCAGAACTAGCCCTGCCCGAGGCTACAAATTCTATTGTGATTAAGCTGCTTTGCTCTCTGAGGGAGCTGCTGGTGGGATTCTCAGATCAAGCCTGGACATGGCACAGGACAAGTGACCCACACGCTGACCGAGGCCGCTCAGAGGAACCCGCCTTCCTTCAAACCAGCTCAGCCGCCACCTGCCATCTAAGGCTCACCTCATCCTGCCAATGCAGTTCTCTCTGTATGTGTATTTGTCTCTGTCACTCTCTGTTTCTGTTTTCTCTCTCTCTCTCTCTCTGTCTGTCTATCCCCTTTAGACTCTTCTCTGTCTCTGTTTCTGTCTCTATCCCCTCTGTCTCTCTATCTCTCTGTTTCTATTTCTCTCTCCCTCCCTCTCTCTCTGTCTGTCTCTCTCTTTCCTCTCTCCTCTCTCTCCCTCTCCCTATTCCTCTCCCTCTCCCTCTCTTTCTTTCTCCCTCTCCCTCTGTCTATGTCTCTCTCTTCTTTCTCTCCCTCTCTCTCTCTCTTCTCTCTCTCCTTCCTCTGTCTCTGTCTCTCTCTCTGTCTTTCTGTCTGTCTGTCTCTCTCTCTCTGTCTCCTCTCTCTCCCTCTGTCTGTCTCTCTCTCTCTGTCTCTCTCTCCCCTCCTCTCCCTCTGTCTCTGTCCCTCTCTTCTCTCTCTCTCTCTCTCTCTCTCTCTCTCTCTCTCCTCTCTCTCCCTCTCCCTCTGTCGCTCTCTCTCTTCTCTCTTCTCTCTCTCCCTCTTCCTCTGTCTCTGTCTCTGGAGGACAGGCTATCTTTCATTTTCCTTTGGTAAACTCTAGCCCCTGACACAGGCCCTGGCACATCATGGGCCCTCAGTAACAGTAGGTTATAAAAGAAGGAAGTGAGTGCTGCTGTCCCTGTTTAACTAAAGTGGTAGCACTGGCCAGGTTTTAGCACTGATCCTCCCCAGCTTGGGGCCTCAGCACACCTCGGCCTCCTGGTCTCCCAGCTTCCACTGGGGCTCCATTCTCCACTCAGAGTCCAAATGAGTTTCTGTCCAGGTCACTTCTCCAGCCAAACACCCCAGGGGCCTCTGGGATGGCAGGCAGCCCCCTCCATCTAACTCCCAGGCCCAGTCTCCATCCCCCTCTTTATTCTCCCTCTACAATGTGGATGAGCTTTTGTTGCTGCTCCAACATAACCCTCCCATGTGGGCTCTAGTGACTCATTGGGCCTGGACTGCCCCCGCTCACTGCCCCCACTCCCTGCCCCGGCCTCAGAGCATCCCTCCCGTCCTTCAGCGTCCGCCCAGACACAGCCCTCTTCCTGCATGAAGCTCTGCCAGCTCCTCTCTCCATTCACCTTTCCACTTTGTTGTATCTATTTATTATGCACATCCCATCTCTCCCCAAAGGGTGGAAGCTCAGGAAGGGTAGACAGAGTCATCGTGTTCTCTGTATTCCCAGAGCCCAGCGTGGCTCCTGCAATCTGAAAGCCCCCTCAGACCTGAACCTCCACCCAAGGAGAGTAGCTCCGGGAGGCGGCCGGGCCAGGGACCCCGGCGGCCTCGTCTGCCCCATCTGTGCCCCTCCTGGGGAATGCTGACTTTGGCCAATGATTGTTTTCCTGTTTTCTGGCTCAGTGAACCGGCCCCATGTGGCTGCTCTTCCCAGCCAGGGCTGCCCTCTCTCATCTGCTCTGAATTGCTCTGCTCAGCCATAATTAATGGACCCGTCCAGTGACCCTTCCCCTCTTCTCTGCTCAATCTCTTAAAAGCATTATCTACTCCAAGGCCTCCAGAGCTCCATGACCACGCTGTGCCCCATGCTTCTGTTACCCTCTCAATCTATCGAGATGGCTCTCCCAAAGCAGCCGGGAGGCTCCGTGGATACATTTAACCTCGGTTTCTTCAACTGTAACATGGGGACAATAATAGCACTTTCCTTGTAGGACTGTTGTGAGGATTGGATGAGATTGTAATTGTAAAGCACAGTGACAGACACATAGTAAATGCTACATAAATGTTAGCTATTATCATTATTATTGTTTATATAAAGAAGTGGTTGGGTGGGCCAGTGCACAAATCACCGAGCCTGGAATCAGGAAGACCACAATCAAATCTGGTCTCAGATACTTCCTAGTTGCATGAAAGTCACTGTTTGCCTCAGTTTCCTCATCTGTAAAATAATAGGGTTGTGGTAGAGATCAGATAAGATGATATTTGTAAAGTGCTTAGCACAGTGCCCTGCACATAGTAGGTGCTGTGGAAAAGTTAGCTCTTATTATTTTCATCATTATTCATCATTATTATTGTTCAGATGTCATTTGAATCATCCAATCCAGTGACCATCTTCCTTCCCTCTGTGAAGCCTTGGCTACTTGTCCACCTTTCCTCCTTCCAATTCTCTCTCTGTCTCTCTCCCTCTCTCTGTCTTTCTCTTTCTATCTCTCTTTCTCTGTCTCTCTCTCCTCTCTATATCTTTCTCCCTCTCTCTGTATCTCTTTTTCTCTCTCTCTTCCTCTCTTGCTGTCTTTCCCTACTTTCTGTGTGTCCCTGTGTCTTTCTGTGTCTCTCTTTTCTCTTTCTTTCTCCCTCTCTCCACTGTCTGTCTCCCTCTCTGTGTCTCTTTCTTTCCCCCTCTTTGTCTCTGTGTCTGTCTCTTTCTCTTTCTATCTCTCTTTCTCTGTCTCTCTCTCCTCTCTATATCTTTCTCCCTCTCTCTGTATCTCTTTTTCTCTCTCTCTTCCTCTCTCGCTGTCTTTCCCTACTTTCTGTGTGTCCCTGTGTCTTTCTGTGTCTCTCTTTTCTCTTTCTTTCTCCCTCTCTCCACTGTCTGTCCCCCTCTCTGTGTCTCTTTCTTTCCCCCTCTTTGTCTCTGTGTCTGTCTCTTTCTATTTCTATCTCTCTCTGTATCTCTCCTCTCTTTTTTTCTCTCTATTTCTCTCTTTTTTCTCTCTCTCCTTCTCTCACTGTCTCTCCCCACTCACTGTATGTCCCTGTGTCCATCTCTGTCTCTTTTCTCTTTCTTTCTCCCTCTCTCTGTATCTCTTTTTCTCTCTCTCTTCCTCTCTCGCTGTCTGTCTCTCTCTCTTTCTCTCTCTCTCTCTCTGATTCTGTGTATCTATCTCTCTCTGTCTTTCTCTCCCCACCCTGTGTTTCTGTATCTGTGTCTCTCTGTCTCTGTCTTTTTCTCCTTCTTTTGATTTTAGGGACTTTACACTTTCCCTATTCTCCATCCACTTAGTTGCAACTTCAGACTTTCTTACCCCCTGCCAGCACATGGGGTAAAGCACTGGACTTGGAGTAAGGTAGACTTAAGTTCTAACCTTGCTTAGGTAGGAATTATAACATCCCCCATCTCCCAAAGTTATCGTGGAGATTACGTGAAATATATTACTTGAATAAAGCTCTTTGCAAACCTTAAATGCTATGGAGATGCTGCCTATTAAAAGCTTCAGCTTTATCACCCGTGTCTGACACCCTCAGTCTACAGGCCTTGGACATACAAAAGATTCGCTCCATCCCCAGAATGCTGGGCGGGATGAGGGTGCTATCCCGGTGGGGGCCTGTTACCCATTAGGAGTAGATGTGAAGAGTAGACCAGCCCAGAAAGAAGAGAACGAGCTTTGAGTTCCAAATGAGAGAGCCCCCCTGGAAGACATCATCTTGACTCAGCCGGAAATCCCGCCTTATTGGTCCCCTGGGGAGACTCACCTGACCTGTGGCTTGAAGGTTATAACAGATCACGTCCTCGTTGGCCATCGGGGTCCCATACAACAGAGCTCCCAGGAGCCAACACATCCCCAGAAGCAGGTCCGAGAAACTCAAGCACAGAAGGGGTCTCACCTGTTAAAGCAAAGGGAGGCAGTGTTTATGCAGGAAGGGAAGAGCTACCGAAACCTGCAGAAGGGTTTCCAGTAAGGTTTGGGTTGGATTAGTTCACCTTTGAGGTCTCACATCCACTATTCAATTATCCATTATAATGGACCAAGCCATTATTCAAAAAGTATTTATTAAGCAGTTACTATGGTCTAGGCTCTGGAAACAGAAGTACAAAGAACAGAAGAATTTAACTACTAGGACCTTACAGAGCCAACAAAGATATGTAAAAGGGAATAAATATAAACACACTCAAAGCAGTTAAATACGAGGTGCTCAGGCAGGGAGAACACCAGCAGTTGGAGAGAATCAAGAAAAGTTTAATGCAGAGGATGGAGTTAAAGGAAGAGAGAAGCTCCACGAGGCACAAGTGAGAAGGGAGGACATTGCAAGCATGGAGCACAGCTAGTGCAAATGCATGGAGGGAGGAGATTCAGTGCTCTGTGCAAGGAAGAGGGAGAAGGCCAGTATGGCTAAAGTAAGAGAAGAGGAATAATAAACAACGATGCTTCAGAGAGTTTGGGGCCATACTGGTCAGAACTTTATCGCTAAACTGAAAAAGTTATCTTTACTCCTAGAGATTATGAGAAAGCATTGAAATTGATTGAGCATGAAATGATCAGCTCTAAACCTGAGGAAGAATCCTTAGATAACAGGGTGAAATCTGAGAGATGGGAGGCAGGACAACAATTAATACAAAAGGAGGTAAAGAAACTGGGATTCACACAGGTAGGTTAAATGACTTGCCCAGAGGTCGGAGAGCAAGCCAATGGGCATTTATTAAGCACTTATTGTGTACCAGGCACTCTGTCAAGCAGTGGGGATGCAAAGAAGGGCAAAAAACAGTCCCTGCCCTCAAGGAGCCTACAGCCTAATAGCAACTATGTACAAACAAGATATACATAGAAATAAACCCTAGAGGGAAGTTAGGAAGAATTAAGAGAGAGAATTTTATTTATTAAAAATTAGAGAAAAAAATTGGAACTCAAAATCTTACAAAAGTGAATGTTGAAAACCATCTTTTGGCAAAAATGTATTTTATTGGAAAAAACAGAAAAGAAATACAAAACAAAATAAAGCAAAAAAGGACATTGTCATGTGCCCAGCACAACATCAAGAAGGATTCAAAATATATAACAACAAATTACCAGATCAAGAATATATATATATATATATATATATATATACATATATAAATAGAAGAAATTATATTCATGAATATCCATTTTTTTCTTTACTTTCTTGTAAATTGTTCTTTGGTTCTCTGCTGCACACTTTATTTATTTTTTCCGCCCTTTCATTCCCTTCCACCCTGAAGCAAGCTACAATTAAGAAAAGATATATTTATGTATACATATATAAGTATATACATAACCCCCCCCATCCCTTTCCTATCCTTGCTTTCCTATCTTTGTTTTAATTCTGCTCCTTAACTTGCCTTGCTCCCACCCAAGGATCCCTCCCTTGTCTTCTTCCCCAATCCTTTGCTTCCCCATCTTCCCATCTCTCCACCCTTATTTCATATATACATATAATGTTGCCTATTGAACCCATCCCCTTTCTGAGTAGGTTTTCAGAACTACAAGCCATCTGCCCCCCTCTAATACCTCTGTGTCTATTCTTCCTCTGTACCTCATTTGTATAACATGATTATCATTTTTACCTTAACTGCTAATTTGTATTTTGAGCTACCCTACTGTTGATGTGAATTTTAAGCATATATATATTTCCCATGTTTAAAAAAAAATTTGTCCATGTTTAAACAAATTGTCCATGTTGAGTTTCTTGAAATTGACCTGATATTGACTCTTATATATTAAATTTTCTGTTAAGTTTGGGCTTAGTTGATAAAAAGTCTTGAAAATCTGCAAGTTCATTAAATAGCCATTGTTTTCTTATCCAACATTATAGATAATTTTCCTGGATATGATATTTTTTGGCCTAAGATGTAGTTCTTTTGATTTTTGGTAGATAGGATTCTAGGACCTGCCGTCTTTTATTGTGCATGCTGATAAGCCCGGTACAATTTTGATTGTAGCTCTAGTGTATCTGAATTGTTTTTTTCTTGTTTCTTGCAAATTTTTCTTTTTGATCTGGGGATTTTGAAATTTGGCAATATTATTCCTGTGTGTTTTCCACAAAGGATCTCTGTGAGGTGGTGATCGATGGATTTTTTTCTATTTGCCTCATATTCTATCACTCCAGGACAATTTTCTTAGATTATTTCCAGCACTGTGTTAAGGTTCTCTTTTTGGTCACAATTTTCTGGAAATCCAATTATTCTTATATTCTCTCTTCTTGATCTGTTCTCCAGATTTGTTGTTTTTCTTATAAGATGCTTCATATTCTGTTCTATTTTCTCATTCTTTATAATCTATTTTGTTCTTTTTTGATCTCTCATCACTTCACTGGCTTCCCCTTGCCTGATTCTAATTTTCAAAGAATTATTTTCATCTTTGAGACGCTGTATCTCCTTTTCTAATTGGTCAACTTTTTAAAAATAATCTTCTTGCTTTTCTTGAATGGTTTTTATTTTTTATTTTTAGTTTTTCCTCAATGTCTTTCATTCGACTTTTAAATTCTTTTTGGAGTTCCATAAATTCTCTCTGGGAAGAGAGCCATTTAACATTACTCTTTGGATTAGAAGATTTTTTTACTTCAGTGTCCTATTCTGAAGATGAACCCCAATCTTCCCTGTTCCCATGGTAAGTTTCTATGGTGGGGTTTTTCTTCTTTGTTCATTTTTGTTTGTTTGTTTTTAATAATAAGAGGTATTAGTGTAATTAGTTTAATCATGGAATGGGGAGATGGTACTTCTAGCATCACTTCAGTTCACCACCCCGACTAGGAACCCCAAACCAAAAAATCGCCCCTCCAGCAGACAGCTTTGTTCCTGCCCCACTACCTCTGCACTCCTGCTGTGCTGGTTCCTTCTCGTCCAAGGCCTCAGCTCTGCAGCATAGCTGGGCCTGGTGTTCCTTGATCAGTCAAGGTTCACTCTGTCTTCTAGTCCTTAGACCTGGACTCCACAAATAGTTGGGGAGGCTCCAGTCTTACCCTACTAGCCCCAGGAGTCCCCACTTGGCATTTCTGCAGAGCTAGCCCTGAGGTGTTTACACTTCAGCTTAATCCCCAGCACGGGATCTTTCTTCAGATCTAGTTGAGTTGTACAGGGAGGATCCCAGTTCTGTCCCAAATCTTCTTAATTTTCACCAATTTATGTTCTCCCTGAGGTGCGAATTTGTTCTTATTATGGGGGAAATCTGGAGAGTCTGAAATTTATCAACGTACTCTGCCATCTTTTCAGAATCCTCCCCCTTGAAAACCATCTCTGCACATCATTGGAAAAATAATATAGTGTTGGAGTAACACTTTCCAAAAATTAATTTGAGAGACTTACAAAAGGTTGCAAAAGACTTCCTGTAGAAGGTGGGATTTTAGCTGAAACCTGAAGGAATTGGGAGGGCATTCCAGACATGAGATACGTCAGGGCAAATGCCCGATGTTGGGAGGTGGAGTGTCTTGACCAAAGAAGGCCATTGTCATAAAATTACAGAGTAGGAAGGCAGGGAGGTAAAAGAAGACCAGAAGGAGGAGACAGGTTACAAGGAGCTTTGATCAGCCAACAGAGGGCTTTATATTTGACCATGGAGCAACTGAAGTTTTTTGAATGGAAGTATGATATGATCTATGGGAAAATCAACTTGACAGTTGAGTGGAGAGAATGGGGAGAGATTGGTGGCTGTGACAGGGGAGAAGGCAGAATCCTCAAGATTTGGCAATGTTATTAAGTTAGATAAGGGGATGGAAAGAGAATGGGGAATCCAGGACACTTGGGTTGTTGGTGTGGGTTAATGGTGATGCCCTTATAGTGATAGAAAATGAGGAAGAGGAGAAAGTTGGGGGGAAAGATAATGGGTTTAGTTTTGGACATGTTGAGTTTGAGATGTCTATGCAACATCCAATTTGAGAGCACCTAATGTGCTCCTCTAGACTCCTTTTCAAGACTTTAGTAAGAACCATCCACAACATCCCAAAGCAGTCCATTCTACTTCTCGCAATTCTCATTAGGATTTTTTCCATTACTTCAAGCCTAAATTTCTCTCTTTAAACCTTCCATTCACTGTTCCTGTTTTTGCCCTTTGGGGTCAAAGAGAATAAGAATAATCCCACGTGATAGCCCCAGAAATAATGAAGCTGCCTTTCATGTTCCATTCCTAGCAGCTTCAAATGCTGTGGACTTAAGGCCTTTCACCATCCTGGCCCCCTTCCTGTGAACTTATGAAAACCCTTCCTGAGGGGCAGCTAGATGTCACAGTGGAAAGAGCCCCAGCCCTGAAGTCAGGAGGACCCGAGTTCTAATCTGGCTTCAGACACTTAACATTTCCTAGCTGTGTGACCCTGGGCAAGTCACGTAACCCCAATTGTCTCAGGAAAAAAAAAAAGAAAAGAAAGAAAGAAAAAAAGAAAGAAGAAGGAAAAAACCCTTCCTAAAATGTGGTACTCAGGACTAGACTTAGTACTCCCAATGGGCTTTGACCAGGGCAAAGTGCAGAGAGCCAATTATTCCTTACCCCAGATACTACAGTTTTCTTAAGGTTGCCTAATGGATTGACTATCTGGCTGCTTGATCAGAGGGTTGAGTTTGCCAGCCTCTAACAAACCTAGACCTTCTTCACATGAACTGTTGTCCTCCATTTTGTACTCATGAAATTAATTTTCTGAAACCAACTATAAAATTTTATATTAAAATAAATTTCTTTTTTAGTTGATTAAAGCCAGCGTTTTTGCTTGGAAATTTTATTTTTTGCAAGTTTGCTGTCATGAGGAGAAATATGGTATATTGGAAAAGAGAGCTGGACTTGGATTCCTAGGACCTGGATTAAAATCTTGGTTCTGATATTTACTGTGCAACTTTAGGAAGAGACTTAATTTCCCTGGGTCTCAATCTACTCATCTAGACTAAATTAAATTCAAATCTGGTCTCAGATACTTATCAGCTGCATAACTCTGGATCTCTCTTTGCTTCAGTTTTCTCATCTGTAAAATGGGGATAATAACAGCACCTATCTCTCAGAATTGTTGTAAGGATCAAATGAGTTAAGATTTACAAAATACTAAGTATAATTCCTGGCACATAGTAAGAGTTTAATAAAAGCTTGCTCCCTTTCCTGCCCCCTCCTCATTTTTTCCACAAGAATTTCATCAAAGGTTTGCTACAATCTACACCCACAGCCTTTCCCTGATCTACCTGTCTTAACAACCCTGCCTGTGAAGGCAGAAAATGAAATTAGGCCGCCATGACCTGTAATTAATGGAGCCATGTGCTCATCGGTCTGTGATCAGTGCTTCCTTTTCTCAGTGTTCACTAACAATCCTTTCCATAACCTGTCCTGGCAATAATCAAAGTCAAGTTTGCTGGCCTCTAGTCTGCAGATTTCATTCTTTTCCTTTTTTGAACATTGGACAACATCTGCCTCCTCCAATCCTGCAGTAGTTTTCCACTTGCCCATGATCCCTCAAAGACTGACTCGTATGGCTCATGTTGTATTAAGCCACCTAGGGACACAATTTCCTGGTCGGTAGAGACGAGAATCTCATCATCCTCTGCCCTAGTCAGACTTCTAGAACACTGTGCTCAGCTCAGTACTTCTGGAAGAAAAAGTACAAACTGGAGCATAGTCAGGAAAGGGCCTAGGTTGGGGAACAGACAGGAGACTGTGAGTATCACTTGAAAGAACTGGGGATCTTTATCCTGAAGAAGGGAAAGCTCTGGGGGAGATGAGACCTGCCTTCAGGTATCTGAAAATTTGTCATTTGGAAACTCTTGTTTTCCTTGGCCCCAGAGGTGAGAACTAGGAAGAATGGCTGGTAGTTGGTTCCTTTATTAATTCACTTTTTCAAAAAGCAGTTAAGTGGTACAGCAGTTAGAGCTTTGAATCTGGAGTCAAGGAAGACCAATCCAGTCTCAGACACTTACTAGCTATATGGCCTTGGACAAGTCACTTAACTTGTCTGCCTTAGTTTTCTCACCTGTAAAATACAACTAATAATAGCATCTATCTTCCAGGATTGGCATGAGGTTCAAATGAGATAAAATTACTCAATGATTATTTCCTTCCTTTCTCTCCTGATCCTCACACTTATCAGTACCCTTTCCCCATCAAATTACTTGATATTTATATTGTGTTTATTTTCCAAATCTGGAAGAAATATCTTATATTTAATTTTATGTAAAAATTATTTTTTTACTTTTAAATTTTAATTTTAAATTTAATTAAATATTATTAATATTTATTAAACACTAATTATGTATCAAGCACTTTACAATCTTTCACAGACTATATAAATGCTATGGCATTCCATCTGCCATGCTGAGAGCTGGTAATACAAAGCTGTCTCTTGGCTCTACCGAATCAAGAAATTGATTGATTCAGTTTTTGATACTTTCTGAACTGCCTCAGTTGCCTCTCCTGTCTGACTGGTGGGCTGGAGGGCAGAGCAATAAGCTCTTCCCAAATCTTTCTCTTAGAGAAGGTTCAGATCTGAACTTTCCAGCTGACTCTCAGCTGCCCTGTTTGGTTTTGACTCCATGGAATATTATGGCCATACTCACCCCCCACCCTTGTGCCAGGTGTACCTTTGTATTCCCCCCCTTTATGAACTTTCTTTTACATGTTGTATTCCTCCATTAGATTGTAAATTCTTTGAGAGTAGTGACTGTCTTTTTTATTTTTATCTCCAATGACATGGTTGATGTTTAACAAATATTTACTTATCAAGCTTGATACATAGTTGGTGTTTAATAAATGTTTATCAAGCTTGATACATAGTTGGTGTTTAATAAATGTTTATTTATCAAACTTGATACATAGTAAGTGTTTAATAAATGTTTATTTATCAAACTTGATACATAGTAGGTGTTTAATAAATGTTTATTTATCAAGCTTTATACATAGTTGGTGTTTAATAAATATTTATCAAACTTGATACATAGTAGGTGTTTAATAAATGTTTATTTATCAAACTGAATCATTAAGGAAAAACAAATCTACACAGCAAATTAAGTACATTTCTTTCAGGCTTGGAAAGTAAGCACAATATAAATATGAAGTAATTTGGTGGGGAAAGAATACTAACAACTGTGGGTATCAGGAAAGGAAGGAAGAAAATAGTCATTGAGTACCTTCTACGTGCCAGGCACTGTGCTAAGCAGTTCCTATTGGTGATAACCTTTGACCTAAGCCTCAGGGGAAGCTAGGGACTCTCTGATGAGATGCATATCAGGCATGGGCTTAGAGGTACAGCTTGGATAAAGGTATGGAGATAGGAGATGTATAAAAAAATTATACACAATATATGTTAGGTATATAACAGGCCTGGAATGGTAAGCTAGAGGCAAATTTCATTATAGATAGGTTTAATGTAAGGAGAAATTTCCCAAGAATCTACTCAGGAAGCAGTGAGCTCCTCCCTCACTAGAGGTCTTCACTCAAAGGCTGACTGACCATTTTGTAGTGATTCTGGTGCTTTTTTTTGTTCAGGAAAACATTCATCTCTTTAGCTTCTGAATTTGTTTTTCCAGCTCTGAAATGATGTAATCCAACATTTTCCTTAAGATTCAGTTATCCCAGGGCAGCTAGGTGGTGCAATGGATAGAGCACCAGCCCTGAAGTCAGGAGGACCTGAGTTTCAATCTAGCCTCAGACATTTAACACTTCCTAGCTGTGTGACCCTGGGCAAGTCAATTAACTTCAATTGCCTCAGCAAAAACAAACAAAAACAAAAAATAACTCAGTTATGCCACTTGTGGAAAAGAATTTGCCAACCTATCTGTTTTTTTACTGGAGATGAAAAGGGATTGAGTGAATGCCCTCATGATGTGAAGGAATTACATTTACTTCTAGGTTGATGCTTTCCCACACCATACAACCACACAAATACAGAATCTCAGAATTAAACACTAAAACAGTGACCATGCAACCTAACCCAGCCCTGAAAGGAATCCCACACCTGGAAGTGTTCATCCAACTGAAGAGACTTCCAGTGGGAGGGGGATGCGGGGGCAAGGGGCTCACTATTTCATTCATTCAACAAGACTCTGCATCAGTCACCCCATTAGGCAACGAGGAACCAAATTTAAAAACAGGCACCTTGACTGAGTAGAAAGATGATGATTGAAATCAGAGGTCCTGGATTCAAATTCCACCTCTGCTATTTACTATTAGTATAACCTTAGTATGGCCTGAGGAAAATCAATTTACCATTTTAGGGCTCAGTTTCCTCATCTGTAAAACCAGGGGGTTGGACTAGCTGGTCTCTGGGATCCCCTCCAAATCCAAATCTATGATCCTACTGATATGATTTTGCTCTCTTCCCATCAGGAAGAAGCCTAAATTCTGTTTGTATAAAATAATGTGAGGTCAGAATCTATTGCTAATTCACCCAGTCTCCAATCTAGTTAGCATTTTATAGACATTCACAGCAACTTTTGAGACAACCTTGATGGGAATTTAGCTTTCCCAGACTGTCTTATTAAGTTAAGACTATCACGATGTGGCCCTCTTCAACAATGAGATGAACCATATCAGCTCCAATAGAGCAGTAATGAACTGAACCAGCTACACCCAGCGAAAGAACTCTGGGAGATGACTATGAACCACTACATAGAATTCCCAATCCCTCTATTTTTGTCCACCTGCATTTTTGATTTCCTTCACAGGCTAATTGTACCTTATTTCTAAGTCTGATTCTTCTTGGGCAGCAAAATAACTATATGGGCATGTATACATATATTGTATTTAACATATACTTTAATGTATTTAACACGTATTGGTCACCTGCCATGGGGGGAAAGGAGAGGGGGAAGGAGGGGAAAAATTGGAACAAAAGGTTTTTCAACTGTCAATGCTGAAAAATTACCCATGCATATATCTTGTAAATAAAAAGCTATAATAATAAATTTTTTAAAGTTAAGACCATCACTAAGACATGATAAACAGAAAGGAAGAACTTTCTTCTCAGACTATCTTGATTGGTCCTTCTTGATCGAGTGCCAGTATATTCCACCTAGCTCTCTGACTCCCTCTTGATTTCCTTCTTTTGTCCCGGAGAAACCCCAAGACCATATTTCTCTTATAAAGGATTTGATTTTTTCTAAATTCTCTTCACAAAGAGCGCACTCTGAGGCTCTTTCTCATAGTGCCTTCCTTTCAATGGCACCTTTCTCCTTACTCTACCCCATAACTCTGCTTAATCTAACCCACCAATCAATGGCTTTTTTCCACTTCACAGAGGACTTCTTTTCTCCTATCTGTGAGTTCCCCAGGGGAATCTATCTTTTCCTTACTAACTATATGCTCTCCCAATTCGATTTCCTATTTAGCACTCCTAGCGTCTATTTTATCTCTTTTTTTGTCTGCAAACTCTTCTGCCAAGTAAACTTTTCTTTTGGCAGAAAATGGCCATTGTGAATTTGTCACATGTCTATTTCAAACTAGATATGGCTACCTCAAACCCATCACTACTTTCATTCCACTGGGGAAAACCCTCAGAGTAATTGTTAAGAAGCTTTTCCTTCCATCCAGAAAAAAAAAAATCTTCCTTTTTGCAACTTGGTAGTGACCTTGGCCAACTTGCGTGTGTAACCTCCAGTGCCTTCTGGCCTGACTGAGCCTGGAGAGACGACAAACACATTCACAGATCCCACTGAGCTGTGACCTGCCCTGAGCTCGCTACTGTTAATAGATGAAAAATTAAAACCAAATAATAAAGTGTGAGGTAGAGGGGGCGGATGAGGGGTGAGGCTTCTGTGAACAAAAACATGAGTGGTCACAGCTCCAGGAAACAGCTCTGTTTGCCCAGGGAGTTGTTGGGAAGAGAAATGTACCAGAAGCCTCAGGCAAGGACGGGAGGGGGGTAAGGAAAAGTGCCCGGCTGTGCTCAAGTGGAAAACCACGTGCTCTGTAAACTGGAGATAAGAATCTACCAAACCATCAACAAGTATTTATTGAATTCCTACAGTTTGTATCATCCTTACCCTGGGGAGAACAGGTGCAAAGGAGGAGAAAACACACTCAAAAGGGAAAACCATGAAAATACTAAAGAAAAAACTTAAGTTCTGAAGGCAATAGAATGTTTGCATAGCCCCTTATATTAAGCTGAGAACAATGTTAGGAATTGAGGGCACAGGGAGTCTGTATAAATGTGTCCCAGGGATGTATCCCAGAAGGGTCTGGGCTCAGAGCCATCTTTTGGGTAAGGGCAGAGAGGACAGAAAGGTATGATACCAATCTGGGTGAAATCTGGCCCTCTACCCTTCCCCCTTGGAACATTTTTATCTGGGTAAATTCAGGCTAAAAAATGCAACATGGTAGAGTCAAAAAATGGCTGTGTTTTAACTGAAGGATCCCAGAGGTCGCCGAGTCCAGCCATAACTAAACAAATACTCCTTTATGGTACATTATCTACAAATGCTTGTCCATCTTTTGCTTTGTAGACATCAGAGATTTCCCTCCCTGCCAAGGCAGCTATGGGAATGCTCCCTTTTGGACTTCGGAATCAGAGTTCTGACTATGATTGGACTCCATGTCCAGCTCTGATACTTCCTCTCCAAATGACATTAAACAAACCAAAAGCATGCTGGTAAATGTTTAACAATCAGGTTCTCTCCAGTATGGAAAATACAAGCACCCACACTTTAGAGCTTAATTACGTTATGAATACTTTCTTAAATATACTTCACAAAGTCTAAATTCTAAACAGGCAATAAATCAGGCCTCAATTAGAGTAATTTCTGAGAGATAAATGTTCCCACTGAAAATTTAATGGGTTTCAGATGAAATGAAGGGATTGGACCAAATGACTTTTAAAGAAGCATGATATATAAGCACTGACTCTGCAGTCAGAAGATGTGGATTCAAATTCTATATTATCTAATTTTTAAATTTTCTTTTTCTTTTTTTATTAAAAGCTTTTTATTTACAAGTTATATGTATGGGTAATTTTACAGCATTGACAATTGCCAAACCTTTTGTTCCAATTTTTCCCCTTCCTATATTATCTATTATCTGATCTTGGTCAAATCATTACCAATCATCTCCCTTATCTCTTTCTCCCATCCCAGACTTTTGGTTTCCTCATCTGCAAACAGAGGGAATTAGACTGAATAGTCTCTAATAGAGATCTCTTCTAACTCTAAATCTGGGATCCTATGATTCTTTCAACAATTATAGTTATTAAGCACTTACTAAGTATTTAGTGTGCTCACCTATGTAGTGCTATAGTACATAGAGTACCAGGTTTGGAGTTAGAAAAACTCATCTTCCTGAGTTTAAATCTGGCCTAGGAGAGTTACTAGCTGAGTGACCCTGGGCAAGTCATTTCACCCTGTTTGCCTCAGTTTCCTCATCTGTAAAATGAGCTGGAGAGGGAAATGTCAAACTTTGCCAAGAAAACTCCAAATGGGGTCACAAAGAGTTGACAGAACTGAAATGACTCAATAACAAGAAGTATCTAGTGCTGGGAACACAAAGGCTAAAGTGAGCTTGCCCCTGCCCTGGAGGAGTTTACATTCTATTGGAAGTATTGGAAGGTACAATCTATTCACAATATGTACAAAAAAATCATGAAAAGAGAGAGGGGGGAGTGAGGAAGAGAGAGAGAGAAAGAAAGAGAGAGAGAGAGAAATCGTGTGTGTGTGTGTGGGGGGTATTAACAACAAGAGCAAGTAGGAAAAGGGTCTTGAAGGAGGTGGTACTTGTGACAGACTATGCACTAAGAGAAAGAAATGAGGAAAGAGGAATTTCCAAGAGGAGGGAACAGTCAGGACAACGGTCCAAAGGTTGGAGGTGAGATTCCAGGCTCTGAGAACAACTAGGACAATTTGTCTGGAAATAGGATAAATTAAGAATAATATAAAAATCAGTCTGGAAAACCAGGCTAGGGCAGATTGTGGAAGCTTTGTCATCAAAGGATAATAGATTTAGAGCTGGAAGAAACCTTAGAAGTTCATCAACGTGTAATGAGGAAACTTGGACATCGAGAGGTTAAGCTCTGACTTGCCCACAGTTAAATTGCATCGGGGGCAGTATTTGAACCCAAGTTTTCCTGCCTCTAAGTCCAATGCCCTATGCAATTTTCGTTCCTTCAGAGAGGCAATAGGGAGCCCCTGAAGTTTATTCAGTAAGGGATTGACCAGATGACTTAGAAGTGTTGTAGAAATGTCATGTTGGCAAGTATGGAGGATGGAGTAGAGGGGACCAGTTTGGAGGTATTCCAACCATCAGGGAGGAATAGGGGTCAGAACAAAGAGGGCTGTAGCATACATTAAAAAAATCTAGAGATATAAGAAATATCATGGAGATAAAAGCAACCAGACTTGGCAACTGATTGGTCATCAGAGGAATGAGGGAAAGGAAACATGGATGACTCCTAGGTTACAAACCTGGGTGGCTGGGAAGGATGGAGGGGGTTTGGATGAAAAAAGGGAAGAGGCGAGGGGGTTCATGGAGAAAAATTCTGTTTTGTTTGTGTTAATTTGGGACACCTCTGGCAAGCCATTGGATAAATGTCCAACAAATTTGTTGGAGATTTGGGATCAGGACTTGGGAAGGAAATGAAAGTTACATGGATTTGGGAAGTGCCTGAATGATAAGGAGAATTGAACCATGGGAGATGATGAGGAGAGAGGAGTGAGGACATGGCCCTGGAGATAGGGATATGGGCAATGAGCCTCAAAGACCACTGAGAAGGAAAGTTCAGACAAGTAGGACAGAATAATGTCATAGAAGGCCAGCCAAGAGGAGAGGCTGGTGAATAAGGTCAGAAACTAGAGAGAAGTCAAGAAGACTGAGAAAAAGCCCTTGGATTTAGCAATAAAGACATCATTGTGGTCTCAGACCCTTAACACTTCCTAGCTGTGTGACCCTAGGCAAGTCACTTAACTCCAATTGTCTCAGTTAAAAAAAAAGACATCATTGGTAACATCTGAAAGAATAATTTCAGCTGATTTGTGGAAATGAAGACCAGATTGCAAGGAGTAGAGAAATGGTGAATTGCACAAAAGTAGACAGCTTTTTCTATAATCTTAAAACCATTGATTTACAGTTTGAAGTAATCTTAGACATCATTTAGCCAAACTTCATTTTACATTTGAGAAAACTGAGACCCAGAGTAATCCAATGACTTGTCCAACATCATAGAGGTGGCAAATAAATAAATTCAAAACTCAGAGGGCAGAATTCAAACTCATATCCTCTATCTCCAAATTGAGCACTCCAGCTGGCTGTGAAAGGAAAGATGGCAACCTGAAGAGATCCAGGTTCCACTGAAGCTATTCAGCACAATGGAGGAGCCCTTGGAATGGTCACAGGCATAGGAAAGCAGCCAGTGAATAAAAAGATTAAAAATTAGGAAGGGACAAGCTAGAGAAAGACAAGAGAAACAATGGGATCAAAGACACAAGCAGACAAACTGCCATTGGCAAAGAAAAAAAATCACACTTTCCTCTGAAACTGAAGCAAAGGAAGAGAGAATGGGGATATACTGAGAAAGTCTAGAATTGGAGAAAGGAGGGAACTTCCAATGGACAGTCTCAATCTTTTCAGTGAAACAGGTGGGAGAAGATACCGTAGAAGGATTGGGACATAAGACAAAAATCAGGAAGACTTGAGTTCAAATCCAGCCTTAGAAATCTTACTAGCTGTATGATCTAACTCTGATTGCTTTGCCTCCCCCCCCAAAAAAAATCCTCTATGTCCTTGGAATTCAAGCAGCCTTGATAGGAGAGCTGGAGAGTTAAGTATTTTGCCATTTCCTTCTTTCCTTCTTTCTGTCTAGCTAACTTCTGAGTCACCACCCAGTCAGCAAGTGACATAGTACCACCTAATTCTTTTTTTTTATTAATTTATTATTATTATTATTATTACTGAGGCGATTGAGGTTAAGTGACTTGCCCAGGATCACACAGCTAGGAAGTGTTAAGTGTCTGAGGCCAGATTTGAACTCAAGTCCTCCTAACTTCAGGGTTGTGCTCTATCCACTGCACCAACTAACTGCCCTGTACCATCTAATTCTTGAAAAACATCCAGTCTAGGCACTGATCTTTCTTTAACAAAGGATCATGGCTTTACATTAGGAAGGACCTTACAGACAATCAAAGTGACTTCCCTAAAGTTCATATCTAACCATGTCACCCAATCATATTCATTAAACTCCAATGGCTTCTTATTACATCTGGGATCAAATAGAAACCCTTCCATGGGTCATTCAAAACTTTTCACAGCCTGACCACAATTACCTTTCCAGATCCACCTCTCCTTATTCTATAGTCCAGATAAACTGTTCTTCATACAGAACACATCTCCTTTCTCCATACCTTTGCACTGGCTGTTCCTCCTGCCTAAAATGCCATTCCTCATTCTTGAATTCTTAGTTTTCTTCACTATTCAAATAACAGTCATCACCTACATAAGGCCTTACAGGATTCTGTTTCCCAACTACTAATGCCCTAAAATTAAATTGTATCTATACATATAGACATATTGTATCATTCTATAGTATATATTGTATCTACTATATATTGCATATTGGTATATACTACATATACACTGTATCTATAAGTATATAAATATATAGTATTTATTACATATTGTATATAATATAAATTGTATATACATTATATATACATAGTATGTTGTATCTATAGATATATGGATATATTGTATCTATTATATATAGTATACGCACATAGTATACATTATATCTATAGATATATGGACATATTATATCTATTATATATATTTTGTATGTGTACATAATAAATATTATATCTATAGATATATTGTATCTAGTATATATTGCGTATACTATAAATTGTATATATATTATATATACATGGTATATACTTTATAAATATATGAATATTTTTTATCTATTATATATAGCATATGTACATAATATATGTTGTATCTATAGATCTATAGACATTGTATCTAGTATATGTTGTATATTAGTAGATGTAGTATGTATTATAGCTATAGACATATAGGTACATTGTATCTATTATATATTATAAATTATATATATATTGTATATTTACATAGTATATATTATCACATTTTTAGATATATGATATATTGTATCTATTATGTATTATGTATGCTATATATTATATACACACATATATTGTATATATACATAGTATACATTGTATCTACAGACACATGGACTATGGTATCTATTATTTATATATATATATATATAGTATATGCACATAGTATATATTGTATCTATAGATATGTAGATATATTCTATCTAAACTATGTGTGAAAAGTTAACTCTTTGGTTAGATTATAAACTCCTGGAATGGATTCACTACAGTTTTTTTGTCCCCAGCAGCTAGCACAGTGCTTGGTACATAGTAGGCACTTAATGAATGCTTGTTGAAGTTTGTTTTAGATTTTTTTCTCCCTGAGAAGGGGTTGAAGGGAAGAAAAATAGATGTTTGATCATTGGAAATAAATAGTTTTTGAAACCCTTGTTGACTGATCAAATCCAACTTCCTCACTTTTCAGAATTAGTAACTGAGGTCAAGAGAGGCAAGACGATACAAAGGAAATATGAGAGAAATTCCGTCCTCCCACATTTTAAAATCTAACTGAGGGAACAGAACCGACATGTGCCAAATGAAGAAACAAACTGTTCAGAGTTGAGAGAGCAAAGATTCAACCTGAGGCCCAGGGCCTCCAAATCCAGCAATCTCTGCATTGTTTGGTGCTTCCTTAGCATTAGCCTTAGTCCCACACTGGATCAGAAGGTCATGTTCCCTCTTTCCTTCTGAAGGGCACTTCAGCCTTCCCTGAATCACGCTTTCACAATCCTTGACCCACCTCAGGACTCAAACTCCCACAATGGAAAGGAACATTAGGAAAGTTTGAGTCAGAGCTCAGTCACAGACAATCACTGACCCATGGAAGTAGAAGATTCTCCCATCCTAGGGTCATTTTCTAATCCCCCCCGCCCCCTGTTTCCTGTTTCCATCAGGATGAGTTTCAGCCTCCACAGAAGCTTCCCTTGAAGTTGTCAGCAGAGCCTTCATTGATCGCTCTGATATATCCATGCTCAAACACCTTCCCTGGCTCTCTATTACCTCTAAGACAAGACATGAGAATCTTTTTGGCAGTTAAAGCCTTTCTTGACCAGATTTCATCTTCTGTGGCAGCATTACAGAAGTGGACAGCCTCAAAGCCTGTGAGTCCCACCTCTGCCATCTATCCACCATGTGATACTGGGAAAGGTACCTAACTTTTCAGTAACTCAGTTTAAAGTAACTCTGGAAGCCAATGGTTCTCACAGTATAGAGCAGGGACTTCTGAGATTCTCCAAGACCTTTTAGGAGGTCCAATGAGGTCAAAACTATTTCCTAATGATAGTAAGCTATTTTAACTTCTACTAGGGTAATTATTGATTGGTATAACCCACATTAAAAAAAAGTTCTTTAGGTCCCACAATGATACTTAAAGGATAATACTTAAAGGCATAAAGGGGTTCTGAGGAGAAAAAGTTTGAGAATCACTGTTCTGAGTCAGTAAATTGCATAAAAAATGCCAACCTGTTGGCAGAAGATTTTTCCTCTTTATACCAGGATAATGACAGGGTTGATCCTTCTTCCTGCCCACAACCTGACATGACCATAACTTTCTAGTCTGTTTTCCTACTACCCCCCCCCACCCTCAAGTGCTTTCTATATCCCAGGGAAACTGGTCCTCTCCCTGATATTCCATCTTCCTTTATCCATTCCTTTTCAAGGCCTGGCTTCCAGGTCTAAAATACTTTACTCTTCATCTCTACCCAGAGTGTCAATCAAGATACACACACCAGCCCCCTTCTCCAGGAGCTAATTGTTGATCCCACCTGTTGTTAGCCCCCTCTACCTAACCTGGCACCGAAGGGCAGCTAAGCGATGCAGTGGACAGAGTTCAGGCCATGGAGTTGGAAAGACATGAGTTCAAATCCAGCCACAGACATTTACTAGCTTTGTAACCCTAGGCAAATCACTTCACTCTGTTTGCCTCAGTTTCCTTATCTGTAAAATGATCTGGAGAAGGAAATGTCAAACCATTCCATTATCTCTACCAAGAAAACCTCAAATAGGGAAATATTTGAAGACATGACTAAAGAACAAACTTATCCTGAAATTTCTTTGTTTATTTTCTACATTTTATTTATTCATATGAATATATTTCATATTTACTTATACTGCATCATATTATTTTATTTTCCCTTAATACAATGCAGCAGGACCCAGCCAGGTTTTTTGGCAGTCTGGCCCCCTGGCACATAGCTGGGGATTTATAAATGCTGTTTGATTTGAATTAATAGAACTGACCTAACTCCTGGCTATATCCTATCAATACCTGAGTATGTTAAGAATCCTAGATTTCATCAGATCTAGGTTGCCTCTCTATGATATGGCTCCTACACCCTCCTAAAGCTTGTGAGATGATCTTCAAGAGCTGCTGTGGTCAAAAAGGTCATACCTGAAGTCAACATGGTAATAAATGTCTCTGAATTTAGTCCAACTGATCCTTAGACCACAAACAGTCCATTTATCTCTGGGTCAAAGCCCATTTATTAAATAGTTCTAGTTATTAAAAAAAAATTCCCTTGCATCAAGTATCAATGTGTAGATGTTCAGTCATTTCAGTCATATCTGACTATTCATGACCCATTTAGGGTTTCTTGGCCAAGCTACTGGATTGGTTTCCCATTTCCTTCTCTATATCATTTTACAGATGGGGAAACTGAGGCAAACAGGGTGAAGTAACTTGCTCAGGGTCACACAGCTAGAATGTAAACTTATGACTCCTGTATAACTTTTGACTCCAGGCTCAGAGTATGCCCTACGGCACCACCTAGATGCTTGTGTCTCAATTTGCATCTCTGCAACTTCCATTCTCCAATTTCCTCATTAGTAAAAATTAGTAAATTAAATTAGTAAAAAAAATAGTAAAAATAGAATTATCTCGATGTAAAGGAGAGAGTGCTAGACTTAGAATGAGAGAACCTGGGGTTCGGATCCCAGCTCTGCCATTTGTTTGAGGCAGAATTTGAATCCAGGCCTCCCAATAAGGCCCCATGGTATAGTGGATAGCAGTTGACCTCAAAGATTTGGGATCAGAGGGCCTGAGTTCAAATTCCAACTCCTCCTGTATGATCTAGGACAGCAATAATGGCAACAAAAATAATGGTAACATTTATATTGCCCGGAAGTTTGCAAAGCAATTGATTCATTATTTTATTGGATCCCCATTTGAAGGAATATGACCTTATGAGTTATGAGTTAGCCAGAAACCCATCATTCTGAAAGAGGAAATCAACTTTTTCACCTCCTCAGATCATTTCCCTCTTCCTTTTCATAAATTCATCATATCCCTAGCTTGGGTATCACTCCCCTCCCCAGTTCCTCCCAATCCTTTTCAGTTTCTTTTTATGTCTTGACTTCTGTATTAGATTGTAAGCTCCTTGAGGGTATACTGTCTAATGCCTTTTTTTTGTATTCTAACACTTAGCACAGTGCCTGGCACACAACAGGTCCTTCATACCTATTTACTGATTCTGATTCTGTTTTTCTTTTTTCTTTCTTTTCTTTTCAAGGGAATAAGGATTAAGTGACTTGCCCAGGGTCACACAACTAAAAACGTGTCAAGTGTGAGGTCAGATTTGAACTTGGGCTCTCCTGACTCCAGGGTTGGTGCTCTATCCACTGTACAATCTAGCTGCCCCATTATTAACTCTGATTTAACAAATGAGGAAACTGAGGCTCAGAGAATTTATATAACTTACCCAGTGTCACAAAGCTAATCAGTGTCTACAGCAAAATTTGAACTTAGCTCTTCCCAACTCCAACTCCCCTGCTCCATCCAGTATTCTTCCACTGTTTCTTTGGTTGAATGATCTCAACTGTACCTTATTTTTCTCTTTTGTATAACGCAGGAGTTGAGCCAAATGATCTCTAATATCCCTTCCAGTTCTAAATCAACATCCTGGTGAGTTTGAGCTGGAAAGGATCTTTGAACTCATCTGGTTCAGTTCCCTCATTTAACAGATGAGGAAGCAGGCTCACAGGTGGTGACTTTTCCCAGAATCACACAGCCAGAACATTAGCAGAGCTGGGGTTACAACTGTATCCAAGTCTAGTGCTAGCTTTCCAGGGTGTTGTAGTGACAGGCTTTGGGAAAGTGTAGAATGCTATAAGAATATGAGCCACTCAAGGAACTGGAAACTAAGTGGCTGCCCATCAGTTAGGGAATGGCTGAATGGGTTATGGTCTATGAATGTTATGGATATTATTGTTCTGTAAGAAATGACCAACAGGCTGATTTCAGTGAGGCCTGGGGAGACTTACATGAACTGATGCTGAGGGAAATGAGCAGAACTAGGAGATCATTGCACATGGAAACATCAATATTATGCAATGATCAATACTGATGGCATAGTTCTTTTCAACAATGAGGTGATCCAGGCCAGTTCCAACAGACTTTTGATAGAGAGAGCCATCTACATCTAGAAAATGGGCTGAATGTGGATCACAACACAGAATTTTCATTTTTTGTTATTGTTTGCTTGCTTTTCTTATTTCTCAATTTTTTTTCTTTTTGATCTAATTTTTCTTGTGCAGCATGATAATTGTGGAAATATGTATAGAAGAATTGCATATTTAACATAAATTGGATTACTTGCTGTCTAGAGGAGGGGGTGGGAGAAGGGAGGGAGGAAAATCTGGAACACAAGGTTTTTTAAGAGTGAATGTTGAAAACTATTTGGGCATATATTTTGAAAATAAAACGCTATTATTTTTTAAAAAATGAAATAAAATCAAAGAGGAAAAAAGTACAGTGACAAAAGTAGAAATGATAGCTGATAACCTGGCATCTGGAGAAGAGAAATAAAAATAAAAATAGCGAATTCCATTGCTATATAATTATAAAAAAAGAATATGAGCTACTGTTATTATTAATATTACTACTGCTCTTCTAATGTTTTTCTTGAGCTGTTAGGGCAAGTTGGCCTAGATTTACATCCAGTTTTAGCTGAACTGGAGGCAGATTTTTCCTCATCCTCATCAGACCTGACATAAGTCTCCATATATCATGAGTGCCATGTAATTAGCATTGCCCAACTAACAAGCTGATTTGTATATACACAGATAAGTATCTGCCCATTGGCTGCCATTTGACATTAAGCAAATAACTTAATCTCCCTAAGCAGCCAAGTGACCTGGAAACAGGCACATCTGAATTCTAATCCTGCCTCAAGATTCCTCAGGAATCCTGTCCCATTTATATCAGCCTCAGTTTCTTTCCTGAAAAATGGGAATAATAAAAACAGTGACCTCCTAGGATTGTTGTGCAGATAAAAGGAAATAATATTTGTAAAGCATTTTGTTCCATAAATGCTAGCTAGCTAGCGGTTTCCTTAACTGTAAAAATGAGGGGATTAGACTAGATGGCCTCTGGGTCCTTTCCAAACCTAGCTCTATGATTTTATTATTCCAAGAACTCAATCATAAAAATACTCAGAACCTAAACAAAAGTAGAGGTCTGCTTACCTCTGGGGACTTCATTATATTCTGGAAGATAGTATAGGCAATGATTGAACTTGATCCTATAATGCTGGGAGAAAAAAAAGAGTCATTCATTAATCAAGAGCCATTTAAAGATATTGATCTAGAGAATCAGTGAAGAAACACATTTTTTCCCTCTGAGTAAAACAGTGGAGAGCTATTAGCGTAGAATATTGTATGTACCCTCAGGTGTGGGCACTGTGTAGTTAGATTTTTTAACAGTTTTTCTTTGTTACAAGAGAGGATTGTAAGTGGGGGTGAGGCTATATCAGGACATGACTAATTAAAAAGTAAGTGGCCTTGTTTGGCCAGCAAGCATAACTGTAAGGAGGTTTTGCAAGAAATGACTAGAATGGGGCAGCTAGGTGGTGCAGTGGATAGAGCACCAGCTGGTGTCAAAAACGTAACACTTCCTAGCTGTGTGACCTTGGGCAAGTTACTTAACCCCAATAAAAAGAAAGAAAGAAAGAAAGAAAGAAAGAAAGAAAGAAAGAAAGAAAGAAAGAAAGAAAGAAAGAAAGAAAGAAAGAAAGAAAGAAAGAAAGAAAGAAAGAAAGAAAGAAAGAAAGGAGGGGGAGGGAGGGAGGGAGGAAGGAAGGAAGGAAGGAAGGAGAGAGAGAGAGAGAGAGAGAGAGAGAGAGAGAGAGAGAGAGAGAGAGAGAGAGAGAAAGAAAGAGAGAAGAAAGAAAAAAGAAATGACTAGAATGTTGAATATGGAATAAAAAAGACCTGGATTTGAATCCTACACTTAAATAAATAGCTGTGTGCTCTTGGGAAAGGCACTGTACCTTAGGTTTCTCCTCTTTAAAATGATGGGGTTGTGCCTGGGAGCTTTCCTCTAGCTTTTCATCTATGACACTCTGCTCCTATAGTACAACTTATTAGTTAGCTTAACTTCTGCCTGCCTCAGTTTGCTCATCTATAAAATAGGAATGATAATAATAGCAACAACTTCCCCAGGATTATTATGAGGATCAAATAGGTTGGTAGACATAAGTCAAATAGGTCCACAAACCTTAAAGTACTCTAAATATTTCAGCTAATGCTTTAAATGTCAACCATTCCATTGGGGGGGGGGGGGAAGAGTCTCAACCTGGTTGCATCATGCTTTACTTTTGAGATATCATTAGGGGAAAGAACACTAGACCATTCTAAAGGGAAGAACATTATGACAAAACAGGTCTAGCTTTGCTAAGACTCAGCAAAGTCTTCCCTACCTTAGCCAGGTAAAATGGACATACATACCTGAGAGTGGCCATGACAAACTGAATCCATTGTATTGAAGAAAAAACCTAAGTAGGGAAAGAAAAGGAGAAATATGGAAGTAAGGTTTTCAGTGGGAAAAAACCAAAACCAAAAATCTAAGAGCTAGAAGAGATTCGAGTTCTGATCTAATTTCTTCATTTTCCAGATAGAGAAACTGAAGCTCGAGATCATAAGATTACAGAGTTGCAAGGGACTTTAGAGCCCACCTAGAACAATTACTCATGTTATAAATGAGGAAACTGAGACCTAGAAAGTTAAAGTAACTTGCCTAAAATCATTGGATCCTACCTCTAAGACACTAATTCTTGTCTGGGGCACATTAACTTGATTTTAAAAAACATTTTGATAACTATATGTTATAATCAAGTTTCCTTTGTAACCCTACATATTTTATTTTATGCATTTAACAACATAATTCTGAGAAGGGTTCAGAAGTTTCACCATACTGCCAAAGGGATCTATGACAAAAAACGGGTTAAGAATTCCCGCTAGAAGGAACCTTAGAGATCATCTACCCCAGCTCTCTTATTTTATGGATGAGGAAACTTTGCCCAGAGAGGTCATACAGAGTGCAAGGAGGCAGAGCTTGGATTTGAACCCAGGCCCTCTGACCAGAAGCCTGCTTCCAATGTCACTTAGCATCACACAACTGTCTAACCAAAATCAAACCATAAGCATTTATTAAGTGCCTACTATGTGCCAGATATTCTGCTAGGCGTTTGGAGATACAAATATCAAGCATGAAACAATTTCTGCAATGAGTTTACATTCTAATCAAGGAGATAAGCACAAATATATAGAATAAATATAAAGAAAATAGACCTAAATAAATACAAGACAGCTAAAAGCAAGGCAGTTGAGGAAGGCTAGGAACCACCATAGTTCATAGAGAACTGGAACTGCTCAGGAAGACTTATCTTCTTGGGTTCAACTCTGGCCTCAGATAGTTACTAGCTATGTAACCCTGGGCAAGCCCTTCACCATTTGTCTCAGTTTCCTCATCTGTAAAATGGACCGGAAAAGGAAATGGCCAACCACTCCAGTATCTTTTCCAAGAAAAACACAAATGGGGTCATGAAGAGTTGAACACAACTGAAATGACTCAACAAGAATAGCAACAGTTTGGGGAGGGAGGACACTAGGAGCTGGGGGATCAGTAAAGGCTTGTGGTAGAACATGGTCTTCGACTTAGTTCTATAAAATTCCATAGCAAATGAAGACTGAATAGAAGGGATGAAGATGAGAAGAAGGGGAACAGAATAAAAGGGTGGAGAAATAGCTGCTAAACTAGGGGCTTTCCCTTCTCTCCACGAGCTCAAAGGGTCCTAAAGTTAAAGGGTAAAAACCCCACATTGGGGACTGGATAACTTGATTTCTTCAAAATGCTCAAATTCATGGATCACCTTTGGGAAGCCCATTTGTGCCTGAGAAATGGGAAGAATAGAGGAAGAGGGAAAAGGAAAAAGGTAGAAATAAGTGAGAAAATGGATAGAAGGTAAGAGGAAAAGAGAAAAAGAGGTATGACAGAGACAAAGAGATGGGGAAGAGTGAGAGATAGAAACTGAGAAGAGAGACAGAAAGAGATGGGAGAGAGACAGATGGGGAGAGGAGTAAAATAAGAGAGGGGGGAGAGAGGGGAAGGGAGGGAAGAAAAGGGGAAAGAGAAAGAAAGAGGAAGGGAGGCAGGAAGGAGATGGGGGAAGGGAGGGAGAAAGAAAGGGAGGAAGGGGAGAGAAGAGGGAGAGAGAGAAAGAGAGAGAGAGAGAGAGAGAGAGAGAGAGAGAGAGAGAGAGAGAGACAGAGAGAGAGACAGGGAGGGAGAAAGGAAAAAGAGTAAGAGAGAGGCTGAGAGAGACAGAGACAGAAACAGAGTGAGACTGGGAGAAAAAGAGAGGAGAGACAGAGATGGGACATAGATGGGAAGAAGAGTGAGAGAGGCAGAGAGAGAAAGGAAGGAGGGTGAAAGAGAAAAAGGGAGCCAGAGAGAGACTGAGACAGAGAGGAGAGAGTTGGGGAAAAGAGTGAAAGATATAGAGAGAGAGGGAGAGAGGGAGAGGAAAGGAAAACATAAGGAGAGAGAGGGGAGAAAAATGGATGAGAAAGAGTATAAAAAAGATAGAAGAGGGAAAGAGAAATAGAGACAGAAAAAAAGAAGAGAGGTGGGGAGAAGAGAAAAGAAAAGAAATGTAAGACCACTAACAAGAGAAATGAAAAAGAATGGGGGGGGGTGCTTCTGAGACACTGAATAGAGTTCAATTGCCACAGTTCTAGAGGGTGGGGAAAGAATAGAAAATAGAGAAAAAAAAGGAAACTGAGGGAAGGAGGAGGAAGAGGAGGATGAAGAGAAGAAGAAGGAAGGAAAAAAAGAGAGAGCTGGCGCTTCCCTCAGGGTCCCCTCGGCGTCCTTACCACGTCCCACTTGTCTTCCAGATAGCTGGCCTCGGATGGGAGGGCCATGGGGCCCCGGGTCCCAGTGCTCTCTGGTCAAATTCCCCTGGCTCTGAATCCCCGAAGCCTCAGCTGGCTGACTCCACCCCTAGTCCAGCCCTGGAGAGCTCCTCCCCTACCCCTCCAGCCAGGCTCCTTGAGGTCAAAGAGGGAGTGTGGAGGAGGGGGGAGGAGGAAAGCACAGGTAAACCCATTTCTCCCTCACTTGAGTTCTGATTTCATTGACGCACAATATGGTAGAATTGTTCATGGGCCCTGGAGATAAGGCCATCCAATATCCTTCCCTTTACAGATAAGGAGCCCAGGCTCAGAGTGGACCTCTCGTAACTCATCCAAAGAATTGAGTCTAGGAGAGTAAGTAAAAGGAGAACAAAGACTCAGAGAAGAGGGATAAAAAATAGTGAGAAGAGTGGGATCGGAGGAGGGGGAGGGAAGGGGGAATAAGAGGAGAAAAACTGAATGGAGAAAATGAGATCTCAAGTGGTAGGAGGAGGGGTAGATCACTAGGAAAGAAGGCAGCAGCAGAGAGGGGGCCCTGCTGCAGTGACTGAGCTCTCACAACTAAGAGCGCTCATGCTCAGTGAGTCACCCTAAAAAGAGAGTCACCAGGACCCAGAAGCAGGCAAGATTCTTTCTTGTTCCAAATTCAAATGAGGGAAAGGAGGTGCAGAGAAGTTGGATCTGGGGACATCAGGCCCCCTGGAGAGGCTGAATTCATGGAATATTCCCCTACAGTGGAGAGGCAGAGACCCCAGAATATAGTTGCTAGATCCCAAGGGAATAAATTTGAGAGGCAAAATTAGAACCCCTATACATTTCTACCTTGTCAAGTTCGAAGAGGAAAGGGGTGGATCAGGGAAAGCTTCATAGAAGAAGTGACCCCAAGCTGAGCCCTGAAGCAGGAAGAAGGGAAAGAACATTGGCTTTGGAGTCAGAAGCCCGGGTTTCAAATTTTCCTCTGACCCAGTAGCCTGAGTGACTCTCATCAAGACATTTCACTTCCTTGTGCCTCAGTTTCTCTTTCTGAAATATGAGTTAAGAGTTCCAGCTCTAACCCATGAAGGCAAGGATATCTCATGGAGACTACTGGCAAGATATCAGGGGATGCACTATTTTCCAGAGCTAAGGCACAGCAAACAGGCTGTGCCCTGAACTTGACATAACAACAATCCTCTGCACTCCCCTGGGGATGATTTCAGCCACAGCAAAAACTCAGAATTGTTTTGGTCGGGAAGCCCTATCAGGAATCAAAGTTGTTACAATATTGCTGTTACCCTCAATGTCGGGGCTAGTGCTCAAAACACAGTCATTGGGGTAAGTATCAAGGTCTCCCCAACACTGCCTCATTTCCTCCCCCTCCCAGGTCCTATTCCCCCCCCCCCCTCCCGCCACCTCTTCACCTCCATACCCACTAGGAGCAGGGCTCTAGGACAAGCCTCTTTGCTTGCAAGCAGTTTCCGAACTTTGAAATTAAACTTCTGTTTCATTCCTGACTCTTTTCCAGCCCACTTTGTAGGGTTCCGGCTGCCCCCAGTTCTGTCCACATCTGGAGGGATGTGTTTTTGTATCGTGGGGAGAGCTGGCGGAACAGATCTCATCATGGTATTAGGGGATGGATGCTGGCTCTGGAGACAACAGCTACCGAGTTCACATCCTTCCCATTGCCCGTGTGACCAAGGTGAGACGAGGTAGGGGCACCTGGGTAGCAGAACTGGTCACTGAACTCAGGCCTTGCTCCTTGCTGAAGGAGGGAGGTCAACACTGAATTTGGGGATTTGGATAAAGGTGACTGAAGAGTGAAAGAAAAGACACATCAGTTGGATAAATATTTATGGAACATCTACTCTAGACCAGGCATTGTGGGGGATATTTTAAAAAATCGGACATGTCCCTGGCTTCGAGAAGTGCAGCAGTGGAGAGAGCACTGGCCCTGGAGTCTGGAAGAGCTGAATTCAAACCCAACCTCAGACACTTAGCCAGAAGTGAGATCCTGGGCAAGTCACTTCATGCTGATCACCTCAAAAAGCAGCAGCAATTTACAGCCAGCCCACTAGGGGAGATATGACAAATATAGAAATATTTTTAATGCAGAATGTAGTGTGGGCTACATAAAGTGTATCAAGAGTTTGAGGTTCAATAGAAGAACAGAGACTCTAATCATTATACACTTCAACAATACTATATGATGATCAATTCTGGTGGACCTGGCCCTCTTCAGCAATGAGATGAACCATATCTGCTCCAATAGAGCAGTAATGAACTGAACCAGCTACACCCAGCGAAAGAACTCTGGGAGATGACTAAGAACCACTACATAGAATTTCCAATCTATTTTTGTCCGCCTGCATTTTTGATTTCCTTCTCAGATTAATTTTACCTTATTTCAAAGTTTGATTCTTCTTGTACAGCAAAATAACTGTTTGGACATGTATACTTATATTGTATTTAATTTATACTTTAACATATTTAACATGTATTGGTCAGCCTGCCATCTTGGGGAGGGAATGGGGGAAAGGAGGGGAAAAATTGGAACAAAAGGTTTCACAATTGTTAATGCTGTAAAATTACCCATGCATATGACTTATAAATAAAAAGGTTCTTTCTTGTTCCAATTTTAAAAAGAATTTAAATTTAAAAAGGAAAACAAAAAAGAAAGAGAATCTATCTTGTTTGGGGAATAAATAAATGGAAGTGATGCTCCCTGAGGGCAGGAGATTTGAGCCTCTGTTTCCCTGTCCCAGCTCACCTCTTGTGTGGCAGAATGGCCATCATGTTTTTTGTACTATTCCTCACACAAGCTTTTCCATTTCCCATCTACACTGTTCTAACCTCATCCCTACAATGTATCCTCGCCTCACTTCGCCTCTCAAAATCCCTTAGAAATTCAGCACAAGTGCCATTTTTCCACATAAAAATATTCCCGAGCCACCCAATTGCCCCGGCCCTCTCCAAAAAATTAACTGATACTAATTAGCAGGCCTCAATGCCAGGAAGACTTGCGTTCAAATCCTAATTATGACAGATCCCATGTAACCTGACCCTTCGGAAATTGCTTAATATCTCAGTGTCCTAGAAAGCGTTGTGAAGGTTATAAATTGTAAAGAAGGTGCATTTTGCAATATTCCTTAATTAGGACATCCTTATACCAATCATAGTGATCATCCCTGTGCAGAGGCAGCTGAGTAGTTCAGCTGATGCTGCCCTGCACCTGGGACCAGGTAAACTTGAATTTGAATCCTGTTTCTCTTTCTTGCTAGCTTAATATCTGTGTGAGCCTTGGCAAGTCATTTAACTGCTCTTAGCCTCAGTTTCCTCATCTGTCAAATAAGAATAATAATAGCATGTGTCCCTGACAAAACACTTTATTTTTGTCTGCCTCGGTTTCCTCAACTGTAAAAAGAAGATTAAAATAGCACCTACTCCTCTGGGGTTGCCAGAATCAAATGAGATAATAGTCATAAACAGCCTAGTGTAGTTTTCTGTACATAGTAAGTGCTTAATAAATGATTACTTCCTTTCTTCTAAATGGAATAAAATCTAGTTGTTGTTTTTGTTTTTGTTTTTGGCTTGCCATTTAAGGCCCTCAGGGATCAGTTCCTCTAAGCCTCCTTCATGATTTTCAGATAAAACCAAGCTGGATTAATCTGCTCCCAAACACATCCTGGGATTTCCACCCAGAGGCTCAATATTTGAGTTCATGCCTTTGTTGTTGTTGTTGTTGTTGTTGAGACAATTGGGTTTAAGTGACTTGCCCGGGATCACACAGCTAGGAAGTGTTAAGTGTCTGAGGTCAAATTTGAACTCAGATCCTCCTGACTTCAGGGCTGGGGCTCTAGTCACTGCCTAACCTATCTGCCCTAAATTCATGCTATTTTTAACCCTTCATTCTCCCTCCCCTCTTATAGCTAATTGGCTCGGATTCCAATGCCTCAGATCCCTTCTCTCTGGTCTCATTACCATCACTCTAGCCTAGGTGTCCATTACTCCTTGGAATAGTGGAAAGAAGGAGGAAGTCAAAAAACTGGCTTCACTGGTGACTTTTTGAGGGGACTTGGGGGTTCTAGATCTGCGTCCTTAAATCTAAAATGAGGGGGATGGACTGGCTGCTCTTCTATCTCTAAATCTGTGATCTTAAAATCCTACCCGCAAGGATTCCTCAATCCATAGATATACAACAGGTCTTGCTTCTCTTTGTTTACTCTTCATTTGTCAAATTCTTCTTCCTTATACATTCATTGCTTAGTTCATTTCCTGACTACTCAAGCATCTTCCATGACTCCCCATTACCCAGCTACAAAGTTTAAACTACTCTGTTTGTCAGAGTTCCTTAATTCTGCAGTCAAATACTACCCTACTTCGTCTCCATTCCTCTTACAGATTTCTCGAGTTGATTCTTAACAACAATAATAATATGGAGCATTTATATAACATTTTAAGATTTGCAGAGGATTTTACAAATGTTATCTCAATTCATTCTCATAACAGTCTAACAACCCTGAGAGGTAGGTGATCTTATTATTCCTATTTTTCAGATTAGGAAACTGAGACAGGCAGCACTTAAGTGATTGTTTTGCTGTTTTTCAATTCTTTCAGTCATGTCCAATCTCCATGAGCCCACTGTGTTTTCTTGGCAGAGACACTGGAGTGTTTTGCCATTTCCTTCTCCAGTTCATTTTACAGATGAGGAAACTGAGGCAAACAGGGCGAAGTGACTGCCCAGGGTCACACAGCTAGTAAGTGTCTGAAACCATATTTGAAGTCAGGAAAGTGAGCCTCCTTGATTCGAGGCTTGGTGATCCGTGCATTATGATGTTCTCTAGATACCCAAGTGACTTGGGTGACACAGTTAATAAGTGAAGCAGCATTTGAACTCAGGCTTTATTAACATCTGGTTGAACATGCTAGCCACCCTTAAATATGCTTATTCTCTGGCCTCTGATCACTCTCTTTTCCCTCTTCTTTTCTCTACCTGTTGAAATCCTTTAGATTTACTAAATGTGCTAAATTTTAGGTGGATAAAAACAAATGCAAAACCACTTCCACTCTAATGGAATGAACACTGGGTGCTGTTCTAACGTGAAAAACAATACAAAGATACAGACAGAGTAGTAGGAAGGTTAGTGCAGAGGAGATAACACTAGCACCTGAGGACACAGGGAAAGAGCTCCCGGAGAAGGTCTTGCTTGAGCTGAATCTTGGAGGAAGCCAGGGAAACCAGGAGGCAGAGGGATGGCATCCCAGGTGTAGGGGACAGCTAGAACAAAGGTATGGAGATGGGAAATGAAGGAATCTGTTTGAGGAACAACCAATAGGACAGTAGACCTGGATTGTAGAATACACATAAAGGAATAAAACTGAAAAAGTAGGAAAGGAACAGGTCTTGTGGCTCAGTGAAAGGAATTCTAGATTTAGAATCAGGACAGCTAGGTTCAAATGATGCTACAAGTTGCTCACCAGCTATATAATATTGGACAAATCACTTAATTTCTCTGGGTCTCAGTTTGCTCATGTGTAAAATGAGGATGGAAATAATTGAATGAATAATTATCAAGATGTTTTAAACTGAGTTTCCTTTCCCCAGATCGTCATTAATATTTAAAGGCTGGATTCCCAAACAGTGGTAAACTACATCTGCCCTCAGGGGTCTAGGGAGTTCAAATTTGGCTTCAGACACGACCCTGAGCAAGTCACTTAATCTTTTTGCCTCGTTTTCAGCAGCTACATAATGGGGATAACAGTAGCATCTATTTTTCAAGGTTGTTATGAGCATCAGATGGGAGAATATTTGTAAAAGGTGTTAGCACAGTGCCTGGTATATAGTAGGTACTATATAAATGCTTACTCCTTTCCCTTATCCTCTATTGCTATTTACAAGCCCCCATCTGATATGCTCCCCAATGGTTTTTAATTAGCCAGCCTGATTTTGTTTTTTAGAAAGGGGTATTTACTAAGCAAGTATAACAGCAATTATCATAGAAACATCCTCCCAACTAGGGCACTCTCTTCCCTTGCACAGCCAAGGTCTCTATTCAAGATGGACTCAGATTTAGAAAGTTCATGCAGCTAAGAGGTAGATTAACAGCTTCAGATTACTGGGAGTCCTTTTCTCCCTTGGAGGTAGTTTTCCACCGGGCTCTAAGAGGCATTTTCCCTATAGAATTCCAGAATTGCTTTTTTCTATAGGTGTCTAGTTCTCTTTAGGGTATCTCTCAGATCCCGGTGCAGATGCTACTCCCATCATGCATTGGTGCTTGGAGGTGCCCTGCCATTGGCTCGGAGGACCCTATTGACTCAGAATCCCAAATCTGCCAATATTCAGAAGTTCATAAAATTGTCACTTGAACAATGGGGTAAATTTGAAAATGGTGTATATAATCTTTTACTTTGCTGTCCCAAAGAACAAGCACAAAGGTGGGGGGCTGGAGGGAAGATTCTGTCTCCTCAAGGCTTCTCTCCTGAAGCCTTATTGCCTTCCTGCAAGAATCCCTTCTCTAACAGAGACAGAAACCCAAAGTTGAGCAGTATTTTTTTTTTACTTTTCAACAGTAGTTTTTTCTAATTACATGATTATTCATTTGCACAAGATTTTGAGTTCCAAATTTTTCTCCCTCCCTTTCTTTCTTCGTCCCCAAGATAGAATCAATCTGATGTAGGTTATACATGTCCAATCATTTTAATCATTTTAATTTTAATCATTAGTCATGTAATGTAGAATCATGTAATATAAAATCTAATGTAAAATCATTTAATTTTAATCATTAAGTCATGTAATGAAAGAAAAACAGATCAAAAAGGAAAAGCCATGAGAAAGAAAAAGCAAGCAAACAAACAAACAAAAAGATGAAAATAAGGTGCTTCAATCTGCTTTCTGTCTCCATAGCTCGCACTCTCTGGATGCAGATGGCATTTTATGGCATTTTCCATCCCAAGTCTATTGGAATTCTCTTGGATCACCATATTGTGAGAAGAGCCAGATCTATCATAGTTGATCACCTAATCTTATTGTTACTATACATGGTATTCTCCTGACTCTGCTCACTTCCCTCGATATCAGTTCATGTTAGTCTTTCCAGACTTTTCTGAAATCATCTTCCTGATCATTTCTTATAGAACAATAATATTCCATAATATTCCTATACCATAACTTGTTTTTTTATTATCATTATAGCTTTTTATTTACAAATTATATGCATGGGTAATTTTTCAGCATTGACAATTGCCAAACTTTTTGTTCCAATTGTTCCCCTGCTTCCCTCCACCCCCTCCCCCAGATGGCAGGTTGACCCATACATGTTAAATATGTTAAAGTATAAATTAAATACAATATAAGGATACATGTCCAAACAGTTATTTTGCTGCACAAGAAGAATCAAACTTTGAAATAGTGTACTCTTAGCCTGTGAAGGAAATCAAAAATGCAGGCGAACAAAAATAGAGGGATTAGGAATTCTATGTAATGGTTCTTAGTCATCTCCCAAAGTTCTTTCGCTGGGTGTAGTTGGTTCAGTTCATCACTGCTTTATTGGAATTGATTTGGTTCATCTCATTGTTGAAGAGAGCTCATCCATCAGAACTGATCATCATATAGTATTGTTGTTGAAGTATATAATGATCTCCTGGTCCTGCTCATTTCACTCAGCATCAGTTCCTGTAAGTCTCTCCAGGCCTTTCTGAAATCTTCCTGCTACATACCATAACTTGTTGAGCCATTCTCCAATTAATGGGCATCCACTCAGTTTCCACTACAAACAGGGCTGCCACAAACATTTTTGCATATGTGGGTCCCTTTCCCTTCTTTAAGATCTCTTTGGGATACAAACCCAGTAGAGACACTGCTGGATCAAAGGGTATGCACAGTTTGATAGCCCTTTGGCCGAATCAGTTCACAACTCCACCAATAATACATTAGTGAGTCAGTGAGCATCATTCTTTTGGCCAATCCCAATGGCCCTTTCAGGTTCATCCAATTATTTAAAAAGGATTTCAGGTCTCCCAAGGTAATTACACTTAGTTGTTTACTTTTGATTAGTCCATAAAGATATCGAAACCTTTGTCACATTTGGTTTATGCTTCTGATAGATTGATTCAATAGATATGTGTAGGTCTTCCTTCCCTCTTGTACACTTATTGAGGTAGGATAGCAGGAGGTTAGAGTTAGTAGTATAATACACACACTTTACATAAAGACAGCATTTCTCATACCTAGAAATATTTTATAAAATTCAAATTACACTATCAAGGATCATAAACTTAGAAGTGGAAGATATTGCAGAGATCATTAAGTTAAACTCCATCATTTTAAAGAGGAAACTGGGGCCTAGATTAGGTAATTGAGACAAGTCCCCAAATCCCAGAATTTGGGGTTGGAAGGCACCTCAGTGGCCACCTAGTCCAATCCAGCTGCAAAAGGAATCCTCACTATGATATACTCAACAAGTGTCATTTGCTTTTTATTAGGTGCACAGATTAAGAGACGAGACTTTGTTGATGTACAGTCATTTCAGTCATGTCTCACCGTTCATGATCCATTTAGGGTTTCTTGGCCAAGATACTGGATTGGTTTCCCATTTCCCTCTCTGGCTTATTTTACAGATGGGGATACTGAGGCAAACAAGGTTAAGTGACTTGCCCAGGGTTATAAAGTTAGTATGCATCTGAGGCCAGATTTGAACTGAGGAAGATGTTTCCCCCAATTCTATCCACTTTGCCAATTTTATTTTTCTTTTTTGCTGAGGCAATTGGGGTTAAGTGACTTGCCCATGGTCACCCAGCTAGGAAATATTAAGTTTCTAAGGCTGGATTTGAACTCAGGTCCTCCTGACATCAGTACTGAGATACTCTATCCACTGCACCATCATTTAGTCTTTAAAGGACATCAAATCCAGTATCTCCATTTTACAGATGAGAAAATCGAGGCCAGAAGTCCTTGGATTCCAGATCCAGTGAACCTTCTATTGTACCAGTTGCTTGTGAGGGAAATAGAAAGAGTGCTAGCTTTAGACTCAAGAAGACCGGGGTTCAAGTGTGTGTTGTTTAGCTACAGCCAAGTCCTCAGACAGCTTCCTAACACTTATCTACCAGTCCCAGAACTCTTGCTATAGGAGCAAGTGGAAGAAGTTCCTGTCTCTTATTATTCTCTGCTTATTTACATGGGGATCATACTCTACTCTTAAATGAAGTCTTGTGAGAGATTGTCCCCCAAGATATGGCCCCCAAATGTCGGCTGCAATGAATTCAAAATAATCTAGGAAAAGTAAACAAGGGAATCAAATGAAATATTTGTATAGTGCTTAGCACAGCGGCTGACACATAGTAGGTGCTAGTTAAATATTAACTATTCTTATTTTTATTATCATGACTATTCATGGAATATTGAACTGGAAGGATCTAGAGGTTATCTAATCCAATCTCCTTATTTTTATTATCATGATTATTCATGGAATATTGAACTGGAAGGATCTAGACATTATTCAATCTAATTTCCTTCTTGTTCAGACAAGGAAACTGAGGTTAAGCCAGGGCAAGGGACTTATCCTAGCAGAGCCAGAATGCATTTCTCCCGATAGCTTCCAAATTCAGTGTATTTTTAGCAGTATGACACACAAAATACTAAGTGAGGAAGACTGTTGGGAGAGAAGGGGATCCTAAATGTTCGTGATAGGGGTGAATCTGCCATGGACAACATTCCTGAGTCAGTGATTCTCACGGGCAGAGCTCATCAGGCCTATAATAAGGGTGAGAGCGCTAATAACCATTGCCAACTGATGAAAGATGCTTTCAGACAAAGATCTCTTGTCTCTGCCGAGAACAAGGCCTCAGATTGTTCAAGGAGTGGCCAGATCGGGACAGTTTACAGTTGCCATGTTCTTGACTGCAACATCAACTAGAGTTTAAGAACTTTTCTAGGTAGCCCCCGCATGTCCACGTTTTCTTGGCTGCCAACCAAATTTGGGAGCCCATGAGCAAGTCACTTTACCTGTTTGCCTCAGTTTCCCCATCTGTAAAATGATCTGGAAAAGGAAATGGCAAACCACTTCAGTATCTTTGCCAAGAAAACCCCTAATGGGGTCATGGGGACGTGAGTGGAAAAACAACTCAGCAACAACATGATGACACTGGACTTCATGTTCTCTTTTGTTTCAGATCTAAATCTCAGGATCTCTTTCTGACCTCTAAATATTATTGCCCTAGGGGCCTTCATTTAGAGCTAGAAGCATCTTGGAAACTGCCATTTCTTTTTATAAGTTAGGAAACTAAAAGCCTAAGAGATTGTGACTTGCTTAGGATCACATAGCAAAGTATACTGGGAAGGATTTAAACTCAGGATTCTATCCCCTGCCACCCTTGCTGTCTTACTCACTGCCTTTGCTCACAATGTCCCCAAGATCAGGAATAGATAACCGGGTTTTGGCTCCTTCTGGTTAATATTCAACACAGTTGACCACTCCAGTCTCCTCCATACCCTCTCCTCTCTAGCTTTTCACAGCCCTCTTCTCTCTCATTTATCTTCCTAGTTAGCGGAACAATCTCCAGGTTTTTCTCTTAGAAACCCTGCTTATCATTTTATTGTTATTGATATTCAATCAACTCTTCTGAACCCTATTTGGGACTTTCTTGGCAGAAATACTGAAGTAGTTGGCCATTTTATAGAAGGGGAAACTGAGGCAAATGGGGTAAAGTGATTGCCTAGTGTGAAGTCAGATTGGATGTTTTCTTAACAAAGATACTGCAGTGATTGACCCTTTCCTTCTCCAGCTCATTTTATAAAAGGGGAAACTGAGACAAACAGGGTAAAATGACTTGCCTGAGGTCACAAGTTGTTAAGTGCCTAAGGCTGGCTTTGTTCTCAGGTTCTCCTGACTCCAGGTCTGGTGCTCTCTCCACTATATCACCTAGCTACTCCTGTTCCCCATTTAAAACCCTGCAAAACTTGGCTTTAGCCTTCTTTTCTTGGCTTATTACCCAGTGTTCCATTTCAGGAAGCCTAAAGGCCAGCCTACCTGACCTTGCGGTTCATATCTCACCTCTGTGCCTTTGCATAGGCTGTCCCTCATACCTGGCCCTCACTTCTACCTCTTAAAATTTCTTGTTTCTTTCAAAGCTCAGCACCAGACACCTCCAAGGGTGTGCTGGTAAATGTGTTTCAACATCTCTCCAAAAAGCTCAACATACTTTTAAGGTTAATTTGCATTATACACACCCCTTTTTTAGGTCTGGACGATCAAGAAAACAACAGATCAAGTCCCAATTTGTGACATTTAGTGATTTCCAATTTAAGAATTGGCTCTTGGAGTCCATACAAGCTGGTCCATTATTGGCTATCTCCTCCCTGAGGCTCTTTTGGGTTTTTCTAGCTCCCTCAAAAAAAAAAAAAATCACCTTGAATTTCTTAGCTACATGCTGCACGTCCTCTGGGTTACCTCCTTCAGTCAATACTCACACCCAAAATCCAGAATTAAACAATTCTAAAGAGGACCCTGTGAGCCCACTTTTCTAAAACTACAGCTCATGGGTTCTAATTGTTGGGCAGTGAGAAGCTGAAAAATTGATCCCTGTGGCAAGATGGAAGAAGGCATTGATAGGGTTCATTTTAGCTCCGAGGTCCCACCCTCTGGGGAGGTCACCCAGTCAGAAATCAAAGCTATGTCAAACCCCTGAGTCCTACCCTCTGTGAGTCTTGGGCAGCCTCTCCTTGCCATGTCCTGTCAGAAATCCCAGTCATTTCCCTGAGGTTAAATTCTCTCTATAAATTTATTTATGGCCCATCCCATGGCTGCTGCTCTCCTTTGGATCAATCCTCCATGGCACTCTGTCTCGTGGTGTCTTTCCCTTTCCCCTTCCCCGGTATCCCTAAGTCTCTCTCTTAACTCCATTATGCTTCCAACCCCACTTCTCCTCACAGCTAACTAACTCTTTTAGGGGACTAAGTCCCTTTCAGGATTTAGTCTGGCAGCTAAGGATATGACCCAACTTCTTGGGATGCACCCTGGGTAATTGGGAGTTCCACTTACTGGGTAATTGTGAGTTCCACTGAGGAACTTGTCTTACATATGCTCTCCCAACTCTCTTTCATATTTACTATTCCTGGTGTCTATTGCATCCCTTTAGTTTGTCTGATACCTATTCCCGTAAATAAATCTGCCTTTTGCCAAAGAGAATGGCCGTTGTGAATTCTCCAAACCCCAACTTTAGGTGCCTGCCATCATCTGGGGCAGTGGTTCTCAAACTTTTGTTTTCAATATCTTTATCCTATTAAAAATGATTGAGGATCTCTCCAAAGAGTTTTTGTTTATCTGGATTATATTTATAGACATTTACCATATTGGAAATAAAAACTATTTTTGAATTTGTAGACCCTCTAAAAGGGTTTCAGAGATCCCCAGGATTCTCTAGACCATACTTTGAGAACCACTGAGGGTCTACATCAGCTACATCATAATCAGGAAGTTTACCTTTAACAATCAGTAGATAGAACAAGATCAAACCAAAATAATTTACTAAGATAACATAGCAAGAAAAGTAGCTAATAATAGTATCCAGCTTTTATCAGGCACTGAACTAAGCACCTTACAAATAGTATTCCATTTAATCCTCATCACAACTCTCAGGGGGAGATGTTATTGTTATCCTCATTTTACAGATGAGATGGATTTGAACTCAGGGCTTCCTGACGCCAGGTCCAGAGTTCTATCTACTGCACTATAGACATTTTATTTCACTCTTCCCTAATTGATTATCGATTCTATTCTCCACAATGGCTGTTCCAGACTTTCTCAAGCCTCCCACATTTTCTCCTCCTCAGTTTCCCCACCGAAGACTTTGTCTCAAGTGAAACTAGAAAATCCAGGAACTTCCTCTTTCTCCTCCTCCTCCATGCCATCGTCATCCCTTGACTCTCATCTCCCACCATGTTCTCATTTCTCTCACTTCAGATGAACCCGCGATCCCCTCCCATCCCATCTTCTCCAACAGATGGTTTCTAGAATGTTGCTAATATTGTCTCTATCTGCTTGTTCTTCCCCTCCTGTCTACAAATAGTCCCAAGTCTCTCCTTACCTTTATGTAGTGATGTTGAATTAGTAGAGGAACTGCAAGGATATGAACCATCTTATGCCCAGGAGTTGGCATTTTGGTAACAACAACAACATTCAACATGTATATAGCACCTACTATGTGCCAGGCACTTTGCTAAGTGCTTTATAATTATTATCTCATTTGATCCTCACAACAACCCTGGGAGATAGATGCTATTATTATCTTCAATTTACAAGAAGGAAACCAGATCTCAAACTATGCTACAAAGCTTGTAATCCTCAAAACAATTTGGAAGTGAGTAAAAAATATAGAGGTGGGATCAATGGAACAGATAAGGCACAGATCAAAGGAACAGATAAGTAACACAAGGTTTGATAAACCCAAAGATTCCAGTTACTGGGCAAGACAAAAGCTATTGGGAAAACTTGAAAGTAATCTGGCAGAAACTAGATCTAGACCAGCAACTCACACCAGATAATACAAAGACATTCAACACACACACACACACACACACACACACACACACACACACACACGTATATTTCAAGTGGATGTGTGACTTAAACAAAAGCCTGACATCATAAATAAATTGGGGGATCCAGGAAGAAATTACCTGACAGATCTCTAGCTAAGGGAAATGACAAGTAAGAGATAGAGAAGATCAAAGAAGGTATGATTTTGCTTATATAAAATTAAAAAGGTTTTGTACAAACAAAATCAATTCAGTTAAAGTTAAAAAGCAAGCAGGTACACAGGGGAAAAAAAAGCTTTCCAGCAAGTTTCTTTGACAAAGGTGTCATTTCTAAGATATAGGGGAACTGAATCATATTATAAATATATAATACATAGTATAAGTATATATTATATATGATATATTTAATATAATTTAATATTTAATAATCATTGATATAATTATATATTTAATGTTTAACATAATAATGATATATAGGATACATTTAATATGTATATAAATATATAATAGAACAAGAGCTGTTTCCCAATTGATCCCAAATGAAAAATGGCCAAAGGATATGAATAGGCATTTTTCTGAGGAAGAAATCCATCAATAACCATATGAAAATACTCTAACTAGAAAAATGTAGATCAAAACAACTTTGAGGTATCACCTCACACCCAGGCACTTTGCTAAGTGCTATGACAACTTGGCATAAAGACACTTGGCAGCATCCATTGGAGCAAAGTCCAGCTGGAATTAAATTGAGCCAGCAAAAAGAATCGAGAATTTGACACCTGGAGCCAGGATCCTACTCGGGAGAAGGCAGACTCTGGCGCCAAGATTCCTGCTACAGACTGGAACTGTTTGTAGTTCAAGTCCACGTGAAGATGAGCCTGCTCTTTAAGCTCATCAGGACCGGACTCGTTGGCCAGCCTCCCAAGACATGTGTCTTACACATATATACCTTGCCTCCCCTGCTAGAATGTAAGTTTTTTGAGGGCAGAGTCTGTTAGCTTTTCTCTGGGCATCCCTAGTACCTGCACCTAGTAGGAACTTATTTAAGACATACTGATCAACTGATTCTCTGATTGTGGCCAGCATCAAGTAAAAGTGATCTCTCCCTCATTGTATTTCTTAAATCCTTTGTCTGGATCTCTCCTTTATATAGATCTCATTCTGCTTTGCATAATAGTTATTTGCCTTCCTCCTAATTTGAGTACACATCCCTAGACTACAGAATCATAGGATAATGAAGCTGGAAGGGATTGTAGAGACACCCTGTCTCTTCCTTTGTCCATTATAGACAGATAGGAACTACTTATTGTATATATCTATACATGTCTATTTAATTAAATGGTATGTATAAGGTTCAACTCAAGTTAGAGTCCAGACATGTAACCCAAGTAAGTAACTTCTTTTACCTCTGAATTTTGGGTTCATTATCCGCAAATGGTGATAGTGATTCTCCCACAATACACTTCCCGGAAGCTTTTCAACCCTCAAAATTCTCCCAAAGTACAATCCAGAAAGAATTCATTCAATGTCAGCTGAATGTCAGGTTCTGTGCTGGCCGCTAGGGATGCAACAGCAAAAATGAAGCCGTGTCAAGAGCAGGGAACTGGTTTATTTTGGTCTCCTATCCAAAGCACCCAGCACATTAGGTGTATACCTGGCCCACAGTAGGGGTTTCTAGCTTGTTAAATGAGTGAACAGTTAATATTGTTTATATAAAATTTTATATATAATATTATTTTATTATATATTATATATAATATCATAATATATAAAATTATACATAATTTGTAAATTATTTATATTATATATAATATATTATATAATATATAATTATATATTATATTTATATTATACAATATATAATTATAGATTGTATTTATATTATATATAATATAAAAAAGTAAGCATATGGAATTATACATAATATACTTATGAGCATTTACATAAAGTCTGCAAAGCACTTCACAAACATCTCATTTAATTCTCACAATAACCTTGGGAAGTAGATGCTATTAATAATAATAATAATAATGCCACATTTATATGGGACCTACTATGTGCAGGGCACTACGCTAAGCACTGTACAGTTACAATCTCGTTTGATCTCCACATCAACCCTGGGAACCGGGTGCTACTATTTCCTCCATTCTATATTTGAGGAAACTGAGGTGGTCAGTGATTAAATGAGGTGCCCAGGAGTACACACTGGAAAATGTCTCTCAGGGGCCGCCAGGGGGCGCAGCGGATACAGCACCAGCCCTGAAGTCAGGAGGAGCCAAGTTCAAATCCCGGCTCAGACACTTAACAAACACTTCCTGGGTTGGGACCCTGGGCAAGTCACTTAACCCCAACTGCCTCAGGAAAAAAAAATCTCTGAGGTCGGATTCAAGCTCAGTCCTTTTGGAACTCAAAAGTTTAAAATGAATGTTAAAAATGTGACGAGTTTGATACACCCCCTCCCCTCGCTACCTAGAGCGAGCGAGCGAGCGAACGACGGCCGTTCTGCGGGGCTGTTCAGAGCCGCTGTGTCATTCTAAAGTCGCATTTGCTGCATTAAATTATAGCCTGGGCAGAGCCAGGCTTGCTGTGGCCGGCCCGGCGGGGAAGCCCCGAAGGAAGAGGGGCCTGAAGGCCAGCGGAGCCGGAGCTAGGAGCAGCTCCCGGGGAAGCCCCCTTTGCTCTGGACTCCGGCGCCCACCGCGGGACAACGAAAGGGCGCTTGGCGCTGGCTGAGAGAGGGGGAAGGGGCGGACCCTCAGCCTGGAACTCCGCCCTCCCGGGCTCACCAGACGGCTCCTCCCCCCGCCCCTCCAGCCTTTCTAGGCTGTTCTTCCCACTCCTCCCCTCCCCTCCCCCGTCCCAGGCCCGGCCGGCGCGGCGGCTGCTCCTCCCCTCTCCCCTCCCTCCCTAGGATGCTGCCCCTCCCCAGGTCCCAGGCCGGGCCGGCGGCGGGCGGCTGCTCCTCCCCCTCTCCCCTCCCTCCCTAGGATGCTGCCCCTCCCCGGGTCCCAGGCCCGGCCGGCGGCGGGCGGCTGCTCCTCCCCCTCCGGGGCGGGGGCGGCGGCGCCACGTGACCCTCCCCGCCCCCCGCGGCCAGGCGTCTGCTGCTGGGGCCGGCTAGCGCAGGCCGGGGGGCGCGATGGCGGCGGCGGGGTCCGGCGGCGGGCTCCCCCGCTGCGCGCGGGCGCTGCTGCTGGCGCTGCTGCTGCTGCTGGGCGCCCCGCCGGGCGGCCGCGCTCTGCACACCAAGGGCGCGCTGCCCCTCGACACCATCACCTTCTACAAGGTGGGCGCCGGGCCCGGGGAGGCCGGGACGGCGGGCGGGGCGCGGGGGCGGCGCCACTGGGGGCCAATCCCCGGGGGACAAGTGGGAGCCGCGGCCCAGTCCGGGGCCGCGCCTGCGGCGCGGGAGCCCGAGGCTCGGGAGGGGGCGGGGGCCCGGGAAGGGGGGAGGTTCTGCCGGCGCTCCCGCCGCGGGGGCTGCTGGGCGGCCCCTAAAGCCCCTCCCCCGCTTTTGGCTGCGCTCGGGCCCCTGAGCCCGGGAGCTGCTCCCCTCCCCCCTCCCAGCTGCCTTTTGTCAATTGCTAGCCGGCCACTGGGGAGCCACGTGCTCTGTGTCTTGGGCCCCGAGTTCGAATCCCACCCCTGCCGCTTAGCTGTGTTCTAGCCTCGAGGGGCCTTAGAACGGCAGGATCAAAACTGGCGGGGGGGAGGGGAGGGCTGGGGGCGCTTAGAGGGCCTTAGAACACAGAGTACCGGGACCCCCGAAGGTAGGGCTGGGAGCCTCCCCCCACTCGGAGCTCGGCGCCAGGGCTTCCCTGAGCAGTTATCCAGCGCCTACTGTGTGCAGCACGGAGAATGGAATGACACGGAGGAAGCCCGGATCTTGGGCCCCGGGGCCGAGTTCCGGTGCTGCCCCTGCTGCTTACTTTGCCCAGATGCCCTCATTTCTCAGGATTTCCTTGTCCCCAACAAACTGGCGGGACCGGGGCTCTGACCCTCCCGCTCCCACGGGTCCGGCTGTGCAGGGGGATCCGAATCCAGGGCAGAGGCAGAAGCTCTGCTGGTCTTGCTCTCTCCCGCTGGGCCTCTCGGGGCGCCCGCGCCTCCCCCATTCTCCCGGCTCAGCCTCTTCTCCCCCCTTCAGGTCATCCCCAAAAGCAAGTATGTCCTGGTGAAGTTCGACACCCAGTATCCCTACGGGGAAAAGCAGGACGAGTTCAAGGCGCTGGCGGGGCGGCCTCCGGGACCTCCTGATGGTGGGGATCTCAGGTCGGGGGGGCCGGGGGCTGGCGGCACAGGCTGGGGGAGGCGACTTGGGGGCCCGGGCCAGGGGTGGGGGGCCTTTGATGGCGCAAGACAAGTGCGGACATAGGGAGGAACTGCCCGTGTTTAGCCTATATTGGATTACTTGCCTCTAGGGGAGGGGAGGAGAGTCTGGAACACAAAGTTTTGCAAGGATGAATGTTGAAAACTGTCTTTTCTTGTATTTGGAAAGATAAAAGCTGTTTTTTAACACGCGCTCAAAATGAGGGAGGGACTCTCTCTTCTTTTGGGGTCCCGGATTTGTCTGACTCCCTTCTTTCCCTTTCCCTGCCCCTGTTTTTTCTGTCTCTGTTCCCCTTCTTCTGTTCTTTGTTTTATTGTCCCTTTTCCCTTCTCTTGTCCCTCTTTTTCCTTTCTTGTTTCTGTCCCTTTTCGTCTCTTTGTCCCCGATTTTTCCTTTTCCCTTTCTCTTCCTTTTTTCTTTCTCTGTTTTTTTGTTCCTTTTCTCTTTCTGTCTCTCTGTCTCCCTTCTCTCTGTCCCTCTGTCTCCTTTCTCTGTCTCTCTGTCTCCCTTCTGTCTGTCTCTTTTTGTTCTTCTCTTTTTTCCCTTCTCTCTGTCCCTCTTTCCCTTTCTTGTCTCTTGTCTCCCTTCTTCTTTCTCTTTTCTTTATTTTTTCTTTCTTTTCCCTTCTCCTTTCTCTGTCTCTTCTCCTTCTGTCTGTTTTTTTGTTCTTCTCTTTCTCCCCTTCTCTCTGTCCCTGTCTCCTTTCTCTGTCTCTGTCTCCCTTCTGTCTGTCTCTTTATCTCTGTATCTGTCTGTCTCCCTTCTGTCTGTCTCTGTCTCCCTTCTGTCTCTCCCTTTTCCAGCTCCCTGTGACAATGAAGCTCCTTTGGGCCTCTGAGGAAGGGCTGGGTCTTCACTGCCCCTCCCTCTCTCTGGGGCGCAGCCAGGGGGAGTCGGGGGGAGGAGGCGGCAGGGCCATCTGGGGGGTCCCTGGCCCTGCCCCTGATGACCGGTTCCTTTCGCAGATTACGGCGACAAGCTGAACCTGGAACTGGGTGAGAAGTACAAGCTCAGCAAGGACAGTTACCCGGCGTTCTACCTCTTCCAGAACGGGGACTTTGAGCACCCCGTGCCCTACGCGGGGCCGGTGAAGGTGGGCGCCATCCAGCGCTGGCTGAAGGGCCAGGGCGTCTACCTGGGCATGCCCGGCTGCCTGCTCCCCTACGACACGCTGGCTGCCCAGTTCCTGGGCGCCGCGGGGGCCGAGCAGCGGAAGGCCCTGATGGAGCAGGGCCAGGCCAGCCTGGAGGGGGTCAAGGAGGCCGAGAAGAAGTGGGCCGAGCAGTACCTAAAGATCATGGGCAAGATCCTGGACCAGGGTGAGGGCTTCGTGGCCACAGAGACGGCCAGGATCTCCAAGCTGATCGAGAAGAACAAGATGAGCGAAGGGAAGAAGGAGGAGCTTCAGAAGACCCTCAACATCCTCACCGCCTTCCAGAAGAAGGGCGAAGGCAGAGAAGAGCTCTGAGGAAGGCGCCGGGGGGCGGGAGCAGGAAGGATCAGGAATCTCGGGGGGCGAATGGTGACCCAGGGGAGAGCTGTAAACCTGCCCCAGAGAAGGACCGGTGCTAATCTCTATAATAAACAGTGCGCTGTCTGGGCCCCTGACTGTGAGTCTCTTCCGGCTTGGTAGACAGCCCCCTCCCCGCCCTCTCCCCTCCTCCTGCTGCCCAGGGGTTCCCTGCCCCCCATTTTTGATAGCAGTTGAGGGTGATGAGCATCAAGTGGGTCCGGATTCGAATCCCGTCCTGTCGCAGATGGTCCCCCCTGGGATCCCTGATTCTGAGCAACCAAAGCTTCTCCGGGAGGCTGGGGTCACTGCGGGGTGTGAATGGGAGGCAAGGATGGACCCTGCTGTGTTTTCTGTGTCCCACTCTGTGGAACAATATATTTTCTCACTTCCTGCACAGTCTGTGCCCTCAGTCCCTGTGTGTAGTTTTGTCACTGCTCATGGCCCAGGGGTCCCAGCACTGCCTCCCGTGGAGACCCCGGGCTTAGCCGGCAGCTCTGAGGCTGGGCCAGGCAGCATGGTGGGTTTGGGGCCCTGGGCTCAGACGGTGCTGCTGCGACATGGCCAGTCCGGGCTCCGGTTTCTCCCCAAGATGTGGGACTAGCTTTTAAATCTCCGACCCGAACATGGCTAGTTGCCGGGTACGTATCCAGATTTCCACAGTGGGACGAACTCCTGCCACCATCATGAAAATCAGCCATTCCCAGCCTCCTGCCCCCCCAACTCTGAGGGGTTTTAAAAAGCCAGAGCCCCCAGACCACTCTGTTAGGGAACTGCTGGGGAGGAGCAGGTTCATAGATCAAGACCCCACAAATTGGCTTTTTTGTGCTTAAAATTAGGTCTTATTTAGAAGAAAAAAACGGGGCAGCCGGAGTCAGGAAAATCTGAGTTTGCTGCAGCCTCAGAGCTTGGCAGCTGTGTGAGCCTGGGCGAATCACTTCTACCTGTTTGCCTCATTTTGTAGGTTTTTAATAAATCTTCTTTCCATTCCCTATAAAATCATAAATCCACAGCAGCACAGATAGTGCGTCCATCCAAGGTAATCCCAGTAAACTGGATAGAAAACGCCATCTGCATCCAGAAAAAGAACCACAGAGACTGAATGTCAATCAACATTTGCTATATTGCTTTGCTTTTTTTTTTTTCTCTCTCCCAACATGGTTCATAAAGAAATGTGTATTTAAAAAGTTAACATATGGATTAATTGCCACAAGGGGAAAGAAACTGGAACGCGAGGTTTGGCAAGGGTCAGTGGCGAAAAATTATCCTTCATGTGTTTTAAAAATAAAAATGAAGTAAAAAGTTAATATACCAGAAAAATAAAAATGAATAAAGAAAAAAATATATCAGATCTAACACTCGCCATTTGCAGGTAATGAAATAAGCCCAGAGGGTCTCATGTGGACCAACGTTGTAGAAATAAGGAAACAGGCAGCAGGTTCAGGGGAACTGGACCCAGGCAGCCCCACCTGCTCGTTTCCTCCTCCCTGGCACAAATCACCGTCCCTGCCCATGGCGTTTGGGCCAGCACGTCCTTGGAAGGACCCGGAACCAGAATACACTACTGCACCGTGACCCTGTTAGCCATTCCCCTGAGAGGGAGGTAGTTCTCTGCAGGGGCATGGGAGGCTCTGGGGAGCTTGAGCTCCCTCCTCCCCTTATCGGTCACCATCTAAGCAGGACGAGGGTCGCACAGGCCCAACCGAGTCAGCCACATCTACAGGGCTGTTTCCCCTCCCTTCCCACCAGCTCTATCCAAAATCATTTCTGTGGGGCACGGAGGGGGAGGAGGCACGTGGAATCCCATGTGAGGAGGGCCAGATCTGGTATCAAGACCTGAGTTCGGATTCCGATTCTGCTACTTCATGGCTGGGTCACTGAACAAGTCTTTGTTTAAGTCTCTTCTAAAATTGAGTTTGATCATAGATCCATGGCTAGGGAAAACTCAAGAAGTGTTATCCAACTTCCCTGTCCCCCCCAAGACCACCACTCCTCGTGCCCATTTTACAGATGAATAAAATGAAGCAGAGAGGCTGACCCACCCCAAGATCACAGGCAGATGGGGGGTATGTCCCTCTCTAAACCCAGTGATCTTCCCAGCCTATTCCCCTGATTCAGGTCAGTTCTGCATGGAGGATCCTACAACAAAGCCTGCCTGGGTTGGGGGCTGCTCCTGGAGGGGCCACAGAATAGCAGGGAAGCAGCCCCCAGAAAGGGATCCACAATAATCACAAAGCAGCCATATTGATGGGCTGGTTCTGGACTCAGGGCATCTGGGTCCAAACTTCATCTCCAACCCCTAGTGCTCAGGTAAACTTTTGCCTCAATTGCCTTCTCTGTAAAAACAGTTTGGACTACATGGTCCTCCTGGACCCCACTGGCAAGGCTCCTGTGACACAAGTGGAAAAGGGGAGTTAATCTGCTTTATCCTATTGCTGCCATGGGCATTTTTAAGATGCCCCTCCCATGGGTAAACCGGTGGCGTTCTGAGGGACGCCCCTCAGGGGCAGGACGAAGCCCCCAAACACCAACTGTCCGGTCCTTCCGAACTGCATGTGGCCTACATATGCACGTGTAAACAGTGGTGTGCATATGTGCTGATGTGAGGAGATAGAGTGCCAGAAAAGGAAAATGCTTCCTTTAGGAGGAGACAACTCAGGCCTAAGATGTGGAGGTGGAGACGTGGGCCCAGGACATGTGGTGGTCCCCATGAGGAATGTGGGAGCCAGCACCGAGATTATGCGATGACCAATTCTGACAGACGTGGCTCTTTTTCAACAAGGAGCCCGGTCACTTTCTAATGGAATTGTGATAGTCATTGTATCCAGAACTATGGAGGCTGATCATGGATCACAACATAGTATTTAGACTCTTTTTTTGTTGTTTGCTTGCTCTTTTTTTTTCTCATTTTTCCCCCTTTTTGATCTGATTTTTCTTGTGCAGCAAGGTAAATGTGGAAATATGTGTAGAAGAATTGCACATGCTTAACATATATTGGATTACTTGATGTCTAGAGCAGTGGGTGGGAGAAGGGAGGGAGAAAAAATTGGAACATGGGCTTTTGCAAGGGCGAATGTTGAAAACTTCATATATTTTGTATATATTTTGAAAATAAAAAAAATATAATTAAAAAAAAGTGTGAAGGAGAGCAATGTGTGTTACCCAGGCTTATTAAGCCTGGATCTACTGGTAGGAGGCAGATGGCGATGGCCTCCCCACACTGGAGGAGGAGGCAATAGGAGACTCGGGGCAGTAGGGAGTCACCAAGTGTTTTTTAAGCAGGGGTGTAACAGGTCAGATTTCCACTTTAGGTAGGATATTTTCTTCCATTGTATTGAGGGGATTGATGGAGAAAGAAGAGGTTTCAAGAGAAAGACCAATTAGGAGGCTACTGCCATAGTCCGGATAGGAGGGAGGGCTGGCCAATTGAAGGCAGAAGACATGTATTGGATGTGTAATCAGAAAGACTGGGAGGGGGCAGCTAGGTGGCACAGAAGTTGGCACTCCTTAAGTCAGGAGGACCTGAGTTCAAATCTTACCTCAGACATTTAACATTTCCTGGCTGGGTGATCCTCGGCAAGTCACTTAGCCCCAATAGCCTCAGCATTTAAAAAAAAAAAAAAAAAAAAAAAAGACAACAGATTGCATGTGGGAGAAGATGAGGCAAATAAGGGTGTCTGAGGCTATGAATTTATCCCTATGGGATAGATATTAACCAATGAAAATTTAGAAAGCATTTCATTACATGCCCTCAACAGAAGAAAAAAATAAAAGGAAATTTGGAGAAAGGGCAGGGGAATCATTAGATTTATTTATGGGAACCCCTCACTTTACAGATAAGGAAACTGAGGCTTCTAGGTAATGGGGGGCAGAACTGGGAGTCCAGACGCTTTCTCCAGCTCGGGACCAGAGAACTTTGGGTGACTCTCCAAGGACTGCTGGTACCCGAGATGCCCCCATGGTGTTCTTGCTGTTGCTCAGGAGGGGTTGGAGGCAGGGGAGTGTTTCTCTTGCCTGGGTCTCCAGCCTTTGTCATATACAGGAAGGGCTTGGGCTGCGCTGATTTGGTAACCCACAAATCTGGCCTTGATATGAATGATTTACCCTAATCCCAAATCCAATTTAGCATCACCTCGAGGAGGGAACAAGCACATTTGCAAAGTGTCTATACCAGGCACGGTCCTAAACTCTTCTCAAATATCTGATTTGAGAGGTCATTCCTCCACTCTTTATGGCCTACGAGAATATTCCCAAATCACTTACACTCTCAGGACCCCTAAAGTCAACTGACATTTGCACAGAGATTTAAAGTCTACAAGTTATGTTCCAAACATTCTCTCACTTGATCTCAATCCTATGAATAACTAGCTTTTTACACGATGTTTTAATTTGCAGAATGCTCTTCTTATTGACTCATTGGATCCTCCCTGGATCAATATGGATCAATGCCTGGAAGGCAGGTGCAATTATTTATTATCCCTACTTTACAGATGAGGAAAGTGAGGGAAACAGAATGAATGACTTGCCCAGAGTCTTCACACAAGTTATCCGAAGATTTCCAATTCTGGTTTTCCTAATTCTATCCACTAGGACTCGCCTCTGCCTCTAACAAACCCGAGAGGTGATTATAGGAATTACAGGAATCACTGTTATTTTTTGGATGGAGCAGCCAAGGCTCTGAGATGTGACAGATCACCAGCGATCACGTCAGAGGAGGTATCGGAAACCCGATTTCTCCTAACTAGTCCAGCTTTCCTCAACATCACTGCCAATTGAGAGGGCTGCCTTAGACAGCCTTACATCCTGGGCCCCCTGGGGAAGACTATGGAAGCCTTCTCAGAATCATGGTTTTAAGTGAATAAAATACCAGTCATCAAAAAAAACTCCAAATATATTGAAATGCAGTTACCAAAAATGAAAATAAAAAATAAGATTCATGATGGTCCCAGTAAAGTCCTATGGTTGATCTGAAAAAGAGAATCCCTGTTTAAAAAAAAAAAAAAAAAAAAAAAAAAAGATGGATTTCAGTTCCTGGTGGATTTGGAGCCACTGGATGAGGTTCATCTATTTCTTACTTGGGTGGCTCTGGGCAAACTGCTTCTCCCCCTTCCCCCAGGTCCATTTCTTCCTTTTGTCGGCCCATGAGAAGCATCCTCTTGGGAGTCCCCGGGCTTGTTGAGGTCCTTCAGGTGTTCCCATTGGAGGACAACAGTGAGAGCTGCTGGGATACCACAGAGCCTCCTGGGAGAGGTCGTGGACTAGGCAGAGGAGTGTGACTCAACCATCCACACAGGGAAAGCCAAGTGGATGAAAGATGTCTATGACCTGGCTCTTCTCAACAACGAGATGGTTCAGGCCAGTTCCAATGATCTTATGATGAAGAGAACCATCTGTTCCCAGGGAGGGGACTGTGGGAAATGAATGTGGATCACAACATGGTATTTTCACTTTTTTGTTGTTTGCTCGCATTTTGTTTTCTTACTCATTTTTCTCCTTTTTAATATTTTTAAATTTTTTATTGAAGTTTATTTTTAAAACATATACAAGGATAATTTTTTCAACATTGAACCTTGAAAAACCTTGTGTTCCAATCCCCCCCCCCTTTCTCTACCCCCTCTCTTAGATGGCATATAATCCAATATGTTAAACATGGTAAAAAAAATATATGTAAAATCCAAATTCGGCGTACATGATATTTCTTGTGCAGCACAATAATTGGGTAAATACGTACAGAAGAATTGCACATGTCTAACATATTCTGGATTTCTTGCTGTCTATGGGGAGGGGCTGGGGGAAGGGAGGGGAAAATTTGGAACACAACGTTTTGCAAGGGTCAGTGTTCAAAGTTATCCATGTATATGATTTGAAAACAAAAAGGTTACAAAAAGCTGTCTGTGGCCCAGATGAAGACGTGGAATAAGAACAGCAATCTGGAGATGCTGTCATCAGGGAGGACAGGAAGAGAGGGAAAATGGAAAGGTAGGAAGCAGATGGGAGCTACAGAGATGGGGAAGTAGTAGAACGTAGAGATTTTAGGTAGATAAACTAGATGCAGAAATAGAAGGGTGGTATATAATAAAGAGACTGATGAGAGAAAGAAACAGAGTGAAAGGCAGAGAGACAGAGACAGAGAGAGAGACAGAGAGACAGAGTCAGAGACAGAGAAAAGGAGACAGACAGAGAGAGACAGAGAGACAGACAGAAAGAGACAGAGACAGAGTGAGAGAGAGAGAGACAGAAAGAGAGACAGAGGCAGAGAGAGACAGAAACAGAAAGAGAGACAGAGAGAGAGACAGACAGAGAGAGAGAGACAGAGAAACACAGAGACATAGTCACATAGAGATGGAGGGGGGAACGAGAGAGATAGAAAGAGGGATACAGAGAGAAATAGAGACAAAGATAGAGATAGAGGTGGGAAAGAAGAGGGAGACAGAGAGACAGACTTGGAGTCAGACACAGAGGGAGATAGACAGAGACAGACAGAAAGCGCTACACAACCGGGCCAAAAAGTTCACATGAATGAATTGGGCCCAGAACTGAACAGCTGGAAGAGTCAATTAGATTTCCTTTAGGAAACAGCCAAGTTTTCCCCTGACCCCAAGCTCCTCAAGGAACAGGCTCATGCCTTTAATACTAACGTTCTGCGTGACTGAGACATGGAGCCCGGCTGCCCCTTGCCTGTAGCCTGCGGAGGCTGGGACGGTGGAGGTGGCGGAGGGGGGGCGGGGAAGAGGGAGGAGGGTTGGGGGGTTGGGAGCAGTCTAGGACATAAAAGGAACCATAGAGAAGGAGAGGTGGGCTGGCCGCCGGCCGGAGCCCACCCCAGTGGAAGGGCCCTGGGAACTGCCCAGAGTGAGCCAGCCCCGCCATCAGTGCTGCTGGGGAGGAGGTCCGTGGGAGGAGGGCGCTCACCTAACTCTCCACAGAGAAGGGGCTGGCCCGGCATGACCCAGCTGCGTTGGGGCCCCTGCTCCCCTGGCTCACACACACAGCCCTTCTCACTCACGCCAGCCTCTGTACCAAAGCACGAAGCGGCGGCTGCACACAGCAGGCACTTAATGAGTGCTTGTTCCCGAGCTGGGCGGTCGCAGTCCGCAGGGCTGGCCTGGCGGGAGAGCTGAGGCTGGGAGGAGGGTCGTGTGGCCAGCCTGGTCCCTTCTCCATCTACTGGATATGGCGGGAAGTCTCCTCCAGCTTCCGAGTCCCAGAGGGGAACGACCCTAGAAGAGGCCTGAGGGGGCTCGCTCGCCCTTTTCCTGGTGACCAGGGCCTGACCCACGGTGCCCGACCTCAGTCAGTGCCCGATCCCGGGAGGCTCTTGTTGCAGGACGGAGAGGAAGCCAGATGGGCCCTGGGCATGGATCTGGAAGGACCTCATAGCCCAAGTCCAACCCTCTCTTTTGACAGGCAGAAAGTGACTTGGCTAAGATCAGAGGTAGGATTTGAATCCAGTCCTTTGCCCCACATCTGGCACCTGCACTGAGCACGGGGCCATGCAGTGGGGCACCTCTGGGATCCTGGAGATCCCAGAAAACAGAGCATCAGTTTTCTCATCTGTAAAATCGGAACAAAGTCCACACTCACACTACCAAGAGCTAACATGAGTTTTGCGGACCTGGAAAGGGGGAGGCCGCAGCCATACAGAAAGGCTTCCCTTGCCAAAGATCATTACCTTTTTGTCTAAGTTTGGACATTTCCTCCACTCCCCCAGGCTAACTCTTCTCCCTGTTCTGGGAGCCAGCCAGGGCCCGGGGACCCCCTGGGCTAAGGCCCTGTAAGCAGCTGGACCTCCTCCATCACAACAGTTTACCGGGACATGGACCCAGGGCTCTCGTTCTTATCATCAAAGCCATTTCGCTTTTTAAGGACCGATTCTCTTGGAAAAGCATGTCAAGATGCACAAGTAATCCCTTCCATGCATAAGCCCAGGACTGGGTCACTATTAGGGAGGTGGGTCCCTACGGGAAAGAACAACAATGACAGGAACCAGGCTAACTTGTAATGAAACTATCTTTTATATAAATTATTAACCCATCCAGTTTAAAGCAGGTTTGCTATGCCCGTGTCACTTAATTCTGAAGAAGGACAGATGCGGCCTTCTACATTCATAAATTACATCAAATAATTCATGAGAAAGTAGAGAAAACAAAATGGCAGGTACAACGGAACCCCGTACGTTAAAAAAAAAAAAAAAAGACAAATTCTGATTGAACATAATGATTGCAAAATGGAAACACAAAGTTGGAACGGTTAAAATAGACGCAGGTGAGGGGGGCCGTGAGCAGGCGAGCTGTGTGCTGCTCCCGGGTCCCAGACCGGTCATCTTCCTCTCCCGCGCGCCGGGATCGAGCGCTGCCCACCGACGTGATTGCACCTCCGCGTCCGCTTGGGAGGGTGGATCTCACACTTACGAGACACCGGTGAAATAAAACCAAGAGCTCTTGGGGCATAGACAGTAGTCTAATCTCTTCCACGCCTTGTTTTAAAATTTCAATTCAGCACACTTAAAAAAAAAACCCAACCCCAAATCCCATCAAAACAAAACCCCAGAACCCCCAAACAAAAAAAACCCACAAACAAAAAAACAGCAGCAGCAAGGGATTATTTGGGATTCTTTGTCAAATACCAAATGACATCCATCATGTTGGAGGGTGCTTCTTTACTCATGTAAGAATATATAGATATATATAGATATATATATATATTTTTTAACTGTACACAATTTATAGGGTGTGACAAAGTTTCCAAAAGACTAGATCAACAAGATATTGGCCATTTCTGCACACAATTTAGTTTTTCGTTTGTTTTTTTTTTTTTTTTATACAAAGACATTGCAAGATGTAAGAGGTTGAATTTGATTTCAATGCTACAGTTAATACAAAAGTCAACAAGAAATAAAGTAACAATCCCCGCCCCCCCCCCCATAACATTATTTGACACTGAACCCTTGGGGGGTTGGGGGTGACCACCACCGGAAAGCAGAGATTGGCTGGAGAGGCCGCAGGAACCGCAAGACGCCCCCTCGGGACAGGACCCAGCTTCCTGACCCTGTGCATGCTCAGCGGGCGAGGTCCATCTTCTCTCGGCGGCTATTTCTACAGAGGGTACATTTCGGGATGGTCACGGAGAGCCTCCCTCCAGCACACGCACGGACACAGACACGCACCCACCCATACCCACAACCCCCTCCAAAAGCTCTCCTGGAAAGACCGCCTCCCATCCCCACTCCCACCCCACGGGCCGGAGGCCGGGGCCGAACCGCGTCTGGTCCGGAGCTCTTTGCAGACAGTCTTCGGCCTTCCTCTGGTGACGGCGGCCCAGGAGACTGACCGCCGGCGTTTCCCGTCAAAGCGACTTCTCTCTTCCAGGGTCCCAGTTGTCAGCGATGGAGCCTTTTTAGTTAAGTCTTTTTGGAGGAGGGGATTGTGATCCTTTTCAACTTTCTTTCAGAGTTTTAAATAGGAAAATCAATTATTCTAGGCCAGATCACAGATTTCTGAAACCCTCAAAGGTCTCTCAAAGCCAGGAGAGCCAAAAAAGCAAGTGGTTTTTGCATAGGAAGATTTTTTTTTAACCTTTCCAAGAAATTAAAAAAAAAATGGTCAAATTCATTGGAGAAGAGAAGAGTTACTTGCTTTTAAAGAGTAGCGCACTCTGCGTGTGATCCGAGGGTCGGGGAAGAAGCCAGCCCCACGCACCCCCAGTGCCCAGGCAGGGGCGTCCTCGGGCTCCTTCCGGGGAGCAGGGCTGCCCGAGCCCTGAGGGGGCTCTCCACCTCGGACCACACAGGAAGCTCCAGGGACTTTGGCTCGGCCTGAAAGCCCTGCACGTGCCCAGGGCTCTGCCCGCTCCCTCCCTGCCCTGTCCCCACCAGCAAAGGCCCTCAAGCACTAAGTCTTCATTTTCAAGCACCTATTTTTTTGTTTTTAATTCATGAACTGATTGTAGTATATGACTGAAGAATCAGTGACAGTGGTACAGGGATTCACTGCATATATTATGTACATCACGTCTCTTGGCTTTCCAACAGCGATTCCCGTCACTCCGGCCCACGGACGAGAGGCCGGGCTGTTTGGGACCCGTGGCCTTGGAGACGCTCCGGCTCCTTCTCTCCCTCGGACAGCTGCTTCCACTGCCTCCCTATCCCTGGTTCAGATTTCAAAGGCGGGCACGGGGCAGGGCCAGAGCTCGCGGCCCTCCTTCTCATGCCCGGCCCGCTGGCCCCGATGCCGGGGGCGCCCCCGAGTGTCCAGAGCGGAGGCTCCTTTGCCCCCATCCCCCAGGGAGCTCCAGGGGAGGGGTGGGTTCCAAGGCGAACAGGCCTCTGCTTTCTGCTGTTTCTAAGGCAAGGCAAGGCCAGACCCCGATTCTCCCTCCCGGGGAGGGCCGTCCGGCTGCCCTGGGCTGGAGCTTTTATTTCGGAGTTGCTATTGCTGCTTCTAAAAACGAGCCCCAGAAGTTTCTGGAGATGGAAAGGAGGAAGAGGAGGGTTTCTCTGGTTGCTGCCATATGCTTAATAATGAACACGTATAAAAAGTGGTCAAACCTAGGGGAGGGCTCGGCTGCCGGTTTATGTACAATAATTTAATCAGCTGTATATAGTTAATACCTAAAAAATTAATTCAAGATCAAAGTCCTTCATGCATTTTATGAGGAAGTTGTGGAGTCCGGCGGCGGGCAGCTGGGTGGGGCTGGGGCCAGGAGTCTTCCTGGGCGGTCCGGCCTCTGCAGTTACACTTTGAGCTTCTTCATGGTCTCGAGCCGCTTTTTCAGCAGCTCCCCGATTTCCTGAAGCGAGTGCTGGTAGCTGCTCTGCACCTTCCCATGCACAGTCTTTGTGAACTTCTCCTCCTGCGGAGAAGGGAACGAGCGGCTGACGCCGGGGGGATGCAGGGGCTGCCCGGCCTGCCGCCGGCCCCGCCTCCCAGCCCTTCTCTGCATGAGTGGGGGGGACCTCAGGATAGAGGGCCTGGCCACGCCCCGAGAGGCCTCCTAGCCCATCCCTTTTATCCTTTGTTCCAAAGGATGGACTTTCTACAGGTGGAAACAGTGGCAATTGCTACAAGAATTAGGCCCAAGGCCTTGCTGAGGCTCCTTCCCAGCGTTAGAATTGGGGGCCCCTCCTCCCCAGTGAGACCAGGGATCAATGTCCCGCCTGGGCACCTTCTGCAAACAGGGCGGCTGTCTACCTCCATTGGGCAAAAATGCAGCCCTGCTTCCCCCGGTAGGAGAGGAAGGCAGGGAGGAGAGGAGAAAGAAAGGAGGAGGGAAAGAGGGAAGGAGGAAGGGAGAGAGGGAAGAAAGGAAGGAGGGAGGGAGGAAGGAAAGGGGGAGGGAAAGAGGGAAGGAGGAAAGAAGACAAGGAAGGAGGGAAGGAGGGAGGAAGGAAGGAGGAAGAGAGGAAGGAAAGGGGGAGGGAAAGAGGGAAGGAGGAAAGAAGACAAGGAAGGAGGGAAGGAGGGAGAAAGGAAAGGGGGAGGGAAAAAGAAGAGAGGGAAAGAAGAAGGAAAGAAGGAAGAGAGGGTGGGTATCTGATCAATTCAAATATCTTCCTTCCAGAGGCAGGAAGAGCCAGAGGCGACGAGGCGGGCCCAACTGGTGAGCGTTTCCTTATCTACTCAACAGGCTGCTTTCTCCCCCCTCCTCTCCCTCCCCAAAAGGGACCACCATGTGTTGGGCACTTTGTAGAAGTTCAGGAGCTACTGACGTCACCACTATCACTATTACTGTTCTCCTCAAGGTAACAAGTCGGGGCCAGTCTGCCTCAGTTTCTCCTGAGCGTTAGGAGTCTTGGCTTGGGGACAACACTTCGCTGTGGATAGATCTCAGGGCGTCTAAACAACTTTTTTTTTTTTTAATATTCTGACAGCTCATATTGATAGTATGAGTTTCCTTGATTAAAAAACAAATACGAAAACCTCCAACAAGCCCTCAGAAGGAACAGGAGGGTCCCAGGGGCCCTCCTGGGATGAGACGGGGTCCTCAGCCTCCACTCCACAGCTCGCTCTCTGTCCGGACCTTGGACAAACCTGATCCCCCAGGGCCGGGCCTGAGAGCTGGCAGGGGAGGGGGTGGTGGGTTGCCCGTCTCTTACCTGTGAAAGAGCAGGGTCTTCTAGGGATAATTCTTCAAGTTTCAGTGCGGCCAGCAGAGTCTCGAGCCCCTTGATGTGCTCTAGGACGCTGGAGATGAGCAGCTGGAGACCGGCCACATAGTGCTGGAAGCTGGAGAAGATGGGCGGCTGCAGGGACAGGAGAGGGGAATGAGATGCCCGGGAGCCCGGCCATGGCAAGAGAAGCAGGGACCCAGGCCGGAGGATGGCCGGCCCCGCCCCCTGCTGCCTGCCTGACCGCGGCCCTCAGCGATCCTGCCGTCTCTGGCTCATGCGCTGGGCAGCCAGAGCCCAAGGTCTTTCCCCCAGGATGTGGGGCCCGAGCTCATGTCCACGGCTTAAGTCCTTGAGGGGCTGGATTGGGGGAAGGTCAGAACAGCCCCTGGAGCGAGGGGGAGGAGACCGCCCAGCTGGTCAGGGCTAGAAGGGGCTTCCCCCAGCTTGGCTCCTGCAGACCCTGTGCAGAAGGGGCCCCGCCCTTCCTCAGCAGCTGCTGATCCCCAGTGACTGTGACAGAGCCAGAGGGACCGCGAGCCGGGGCTGGCAGCAGCCCACAGACCCCTGGACGGCTTCCTTGGAAGAAAGGGGCTCCTCTGAGGTGGCCAGCACCCCACCAGATGCCATCTCTTTGCCACTCACAGGCTAGGGCAGGGGCCAGGAAGGGGCCGGGGCCCATCTCCCCTCAGACTCTCCTGGACAAGCCCGTGCCCCCACGCCCGGCGTCCAAAGGGCTCGTGGCTGCCCCCTTGGCTGTCAGTGGGTCAGTGCGTGTGCCTCCACCCATGCACCCCGAGGACCATGGGAGCTGCCCAAAGGACCCGCACCCCAAAGCTTCCCTGGTGGTCTCCCCCACCCCAGCCGAGTGGGGCTCCCTTCCGGAGGCACCTCTGGGTCTGCCCCTGGACAGGAGGGCTCTCCCCACCCCCACCCTCAGGTGGCAGTGTCTCAGAAAGGGCAGGGGCTTCAGCGCACGGGCCCGCTCTGCACCGAGCTCTAACACCCGGGCCAAAGCCCAAGGGCAGCGTTCGGCCCGGGCCACACCAGCCTCAAAGCCAAGATGGAAGGCCTCTGGGCCCCGGCCCCAGTCCTGCCTGGTGTCCTCCTCCAGACGCTCTCTGGGCGTTCTCAGGGAGGACTGACCCGGCTCTCTGAGCAGGCCCCTGGTGCCCCCTCAGCTGCCCTATACCCATTCCTGGACTTACAGACCACCAAGGCCCCAGATCTTTCTCCCCAAAACCGCACATGAGCCGTGCCTTTCTCATTTCTGTCTGAAGTTAGAGCAAAGCCGTGACTGAGCATGTCTCATTTGTGGCCGGTCCCTCCCAGAAACAGACCGCCCGAGGCCAGGGGAACAAGGGGCTGCAGCAGGGGCCTCCCTGCACTGGGGGGTGGGGGACAATGGGACAGGGGCCAAGCGAGAGCAGCCTGGGCCCGACCCCTCCCCACGGTGTGATTACCATCAGGGTGTTGGTTTCTTTTTTCTTCTTTTTCCTCTTCTGTAGATTTAATTTATACGGCTGCAGGACATTGTCACAGTAACTCGTCACCCAGAGAACAATGGAGATGGTCTGAGGGAAAAGAAAGAAATGTGTATTACACAAGCGGCAGAGAGGGGGAAGAGATTGTGGAGGGGGTGAGAGTGAGGAAGAAATGGGGGAAGGAGAGAGGAAGGGAGAGGGAGAGAGACAGAGAGGAGGGAGGGAGAGAGGGAGGGAGAGAGAGACAGACAGACAGACAGACAGACAGAGGGAGGGAGAGACAGAAAAACAAGACTCTTAGGGTACGAGGATCCAGAACCAGTAAGGGACCCTGGGGGTCTCCTGGCCCCGCCCCGCCCCCATTTCACAGAAGAGAAGCTGGGGGAACACACAAAGAGGAGGGAGACCGAGGGGCAGGCAGGAGGGGGAGGGGCAGGGTGGCGTGCTCACCTCCACAAAGAAGACCAAATTCTCTAAGATTCTGGGATGCGTCTTCAGGCCCCCGTCCTGTACTTCTAGCATGTCTCCTTTACACTGACTGAACACTTCTGCAAGACAAAAGGCAAAGACCCCAGTCAGTCTCCTGCTGGCCCGAGGGGGGGCCGGAGGGTGAGCGGGGCCTCTGGGAGCAGGGGAGAGGGAAGGGCGCCTCCTCTCTTTATGATCTTCTCCCCATCCCAGGGACACTCCCGTAGCTTTCTGGGCCCTACAAAATCAGAGGCCGCAGCCAGGAGAATGAAGGGCGCTCCCGATGGAAAGACCAGAGATGTCTTTCTTTCTCAGGCCCAAGTTTCGGACCAGGAATCCCCATCACCTCGGAGTCACAACCACTCTGCTTCGGGATGATGAAGCAGAAGGGCTCGGGGCTCCCGGGAAGGGAAGGGCCCCCAGATCAGCGCGCCTGAACCTCATCACACCCGCCGCCCAGACCGAGGCACCAGAGATGAGCCATTCCGGAAAAGCGTATGCACAACAGGGACTCCTAAGTGTCACTTACCCCTTAATTGCTCTAGTAAAGAGTCACAACTATTCCCTATTCTCTCCTGGATCTCGGCCGTGTCCTCTGAAAAGGAAGGAGAACATTCTGGCTTTGTCACATGTAAAGGGAAGGTGCACATGGCTCCCAAGAACCTCCCTGGCTGAACCTGCGCCCCCTGGGCCCACCCGGACCCCGAACCTCTGTGGGGCCTCGTGCCTTCTTGGCCAGAGCAATCGCCCCGGATGAGGGGGAGATCAAAACCCACGTCTTTCAATGAATGACCCATTTGGGCGGAACAGCTCCCCTGACATTCCCAATTCTGATCCAGCCCCGACTCTCACTGCACAAGGAACCTAGAAGGTCTGTGCTTTCTGCCAGCGACGCCTTTCTGATACAGGCTCTGCGCTACACCAGCGGCTTCTTCCATTTCGAAATCTCCCAATTAACTGGAGAATGTATGGCAGAGGGCTGTTGTGACAGGAGATTTTTTTAGTTAATGGGCATTAATTATTAATTATCATACGTAGCCGCCCCAAATGCTGCAGCGGGAGGGGGACAGAGCCTCAGCCTCTCAGAGGTGCCCATGGAGCCACGGTCAGTACAGGCAGTAGGGACGAGGGGCTCCAGCCGGGCCGCTCCTGCTGGCCGCCCAGCGAGGAGACCGCGGCTCGTGAGGGCCCAGGCCACCTCTGGGTGACAGCTGTTGTCACTGGGAACCAAACGTTACTTACTGTCTCAGCCGAGAGTTTCTGCTCAATGAAGGCCTTTCCCCCAACATGCCCGATTTACTTTCAGAGCAAACAAAATCATCATCTCTGAATCAGCAACAAGATTTATCTGGCCAAAGCCCAAGGTGTGACTGACTCACACACACACACACACACACACTCTCTCTCTCTCTCTCTCTCTCTCTCTCTCTCTCACACACACACACACACACATCTTACCTAGGCCATTGGTATCTAGTTCATAAATATCGCTGACGAGATAGAAGGAGCTGGTCTGGCACTGACAGCAGCCGCTGCTGAAGAAGCCGGCCATCCGGGTGGGGACAGGACCCAGGAAAGGATACTGGGGAGGGAAGGAAAAGGGTCTCATTAGGCTGGGGGGGCAGCCGGAAGCCAGAGGCATGAGGCCCCTGAGGGAGGGGACTGTCCGGGGACCCCCCGAGTCTGGGACCACGTGGCTCCCAAGGATCGGGCCAAGCCTTGGGAAGGCGTCCCCGATGTGAGACGGGACCTGGAGTCACAAGGAGCCACCGGGGCCGTTTGGCCCAATCCCCTCCTCTTACTGAGTCTGGGGAGGATAAGTGACTTGTCCAAAGTCACCCAGGCAGCCTAGAGATCCTGGGGCAGCCCCAGGATACGGGCCCTGGCCGCGCCTCTGAAGCCCACCTGGAATGGCAAAGCTCAGAGCGGGGATCGGGCCCCTTGATCACTGGGGGGAACTCTAGAGAGATTCCTGACACATGTGAGAGGGGGCGGGCGGCTGCAGGGGCCGGGCAAGGCCACGATTCTGGGGTTCTGGGCAGCTGCCCAGTCACTGTCATTGTGCTTCTGTTCTTTCTGACCAGGAGAATGGTTTTGGGGCTTAAACAGTCAGGAGAGAAGTGGCTCATGGGCTGCTGGTCCCCAAGGCAGGAAGAGAGCACCAGCTGTGCCGGAGGAATCGAACCAGGGCCCTGCAGGCCTCTGTCCTCGTGCCCTGAAGGAGCCGGCGGCCGGCTCACCCTCCCTGGAGCCCCCACTCGGCCCTCTGTGAGCACTGGCGGAAGGAGGAGGGGGAGGGCACATGGCCTGCCTTTCCAAAAAGGGAAGCGAGGGGGCGCTGGTGAGGAGGGCGGGCCCAAGTCTGGGAGTGCCCAGGGAGACAAGGGAGCCGCCATCCCCAGGAGCCACAGCCCCAGCCGGGACAGACCAGAAGGGACCGGGCCGGGCTGAGACAGACCAGGAGGGACCAGACTGGGCTGAGACAGACCAGGAGGGGACAGGCCAGGGCGGGCCAGACCAGGAGGGACTAGGCCGGGCTGAAATCCAGGACAGACCAGGAGGGGCCGGGCCGGGCCGGGCCAGACCAGGAAGGACTAGGCCGGAGGCCGGGCCGGGCCAGACCAGGAGGGGCTGGGCTGGGCCACTCTGATTCTCTGACATATTTAGTAAACTTGTGGGTCAAAGGATGGACACAGGAGACCCTTCGAGCAAAGACGCTGGGACAAGGGCCTGAAAGAAAAGGCCGGGCCCAAGGAGTAGCCCCTGGTTCTGCGGCCCCTTAGGAAGGGTTCCCCGAGAGGGGCCTCAGTCCCCAGGACCCTGACACTGTTGAGGAGTTTCTCCAGTGACGGGAACCCTCACAAATGGCCCGTTTGTCAGATCATGCTCACGGGGAGGGGGAGCACAGCTAACATGCTCCAGTGGATGACCAAGGGAGGACCCAGAAATAATGACTCAGAACCAAATCTAAGAAGATGAAATAGAATTTGAGAGAAATGTAAAAACTGACGCTTTGGTTCAAAACCATCAAATGTATGACAGAAGGTTTTCTAGACACCAATTCATGTGAAAAAGATCAGAAAGCCTGAGTGGGCCATGGACATGACAGAAGTCAACAGTGAGCAAGAGCCAAAAAGAGTCAAGAAGGAGGCACCCATGCCATGGAGGTCTCTTCTGGGGGCCCAGCCCGAGGGAGGGCTCGGAGAAGCTGGGGACCACCAGGGGACCTCCAGCTCAGGCCAAATGGGGTCTGCTAAGAATCAAAGGCTACAAAGCCTAAAGATCGGCAAAGTACACAAGCGTGTCCCCAGGAACTGCCCTCAGAGACGGACCAGCTGACCTCTGGGCCCCGCAGAGCAGCAAGGGTCTCCTTGCTCATGCAATTGGCCACAAGCCAGAGGCCTGGATCCCGGGAGCTCGAGGGCCTGCCCAGGGTTCATGCAGTAGGAAGGGGTCAGGATGCTCAAACCTGGGTCTCCTGGTGCCCTCCCCCACTTCCAGGTTCTAAGGCCTCAGGGGCCTCCCTCCCCCTCATGAAGAACGCCGGCCCCGGCCCAACCCTGCTTCTCAGACGTACTTGGACCTTCCGCTCCACAAATCGCTTTCCCGCGTCCAGCACGCCTTCAAGCTGCTGGAGAAGTGAACGGATGGTATCGATCCTCGAGGAGACGCCGTTCTCTGTCGTCTTGTCCGAGTTTTTTGGCTCCACGGGGTGGCTGAGAGTTGGAAGCCCGCTGACCAATCTCAGGGTCAGGGAACGGATGCGCAGCCAGAGGGTCTCTTCCTCCAGGGAGAGTTTCTTGTGCTCGTCGGAAATGTCCCTTAGGGCAGAAACACCAGCAATGGCTAAGCCAGCAGAACGGAATCCCTGTGGCCTTCCCAGGGGCCACTTCCACATTTTCACAGTGACCGTCTGAGCCGTCCGGTGGCTCCCCAGCCACATCCTACCCCAAACCTGGGCCAGCCTCGTAACCCGGTGAGTCAGGAGGAGACAGTACGAGAGGTGGGCCTGATTCTGAGTTAAAAAGCAGGTACCTCTCTTTGGGATCCCAGGTGAAGAAAACGTGGAGGTCCCTATTGTCTCGCAGGTCTTTCCAGGGGATGTCGTCCTCCTCGGGGCTCAGACTCATGGACTTGACACTTTCTTCTAAGCTGGTCGATCTGTGACACAAACATAAGGACCATGTTTACAGAAACTTTGGGGAAGAAGGGAGCAGCACCTCAAAGCACACGCTTACAAACCCCCTACAAGGAGGGGCCCCAGGGTCCCATAGCCAGAGAGAAAATAAAGGGGGGCCAGGAAAGGGGACCTTGGGCAACCAAATCGGGATTTGAATCTGGTCCTCTGAGGCCCCCATCCAGCTGCCCCTTCTGCCTCTGCTCCTCCGAGGGTTTTCTTTATGCTGGGATAAAGAACAATGGGTGGGAGGAGTCCTGAGGCCACCCACAGGGAGGGGAGCGGGGGTCAGCTTAGGCTGGGCGCTTCCCTTGGAGTCGATGGGCACACAGTGGGGACAATAGGCACAATTTTCCAGGTTGGACAATAAACAATCCATAGACTTTAAGGAAAGAGAGCCGAGGTTGGCTCTGCTGTCAGTGCAGCGCCAGTCCAGGCCGTCCCACTCCTCCTGCCTCCCCACCACGGGCTCTGGATGCTCAAGGCCATTGCTCCCTCCGCAGCCCCGGGCCACACTCACATATTGGCTTCCAGCATCAGGTCCAGCAACATCCGTTCCGTGCGCACTTGGGCAAAGTGCAGAGAGTTGTTGAGCCTGTTTCTGAAAGCGATGAACTCTGGGATCTTCTCAAATGCACCATATTTGTAGGCTTGAATAATATATTCTGAGGTCTGTGAAGAAAAAACATCCCATTGGCATGAGCATCTTTAACAGATCAGAAAAGCTCGCCAGCAAAGCAAGTCAACCAGAAAGTCCAGAACAGAACCCAACAGAGAATTAAGGAACCACTTGCAGGCTAGCCGAGGTCGCGATCACTAATCTCCGACCCCTCCTCACTGCTCTGCATGACCTCTTGGCTGACACCAGCCCCCACGGGGGGCAGTGGGGAAGGGTCACCCCCTCCCCCAACTCTCAGAACAACCACCCTGCGCCTGAGCCTGCCAGGAAACAGCCCCTGGTGCTGCTTTCCTTAAGATGATGGGGAGAGCCTGTTTCTAGCAAGGCTTCAAAAATAGATCCACTGCACTGGTTCCCCCCCCCCCCAAAAAAAAAAAGGCCCAGAGACATGCTGGCTCCTTCTCACTTTATTGTTATTTTGAGTACACGATCACAAAGCGCCAAGACTTCGGGGTGACGCCCAACAAGGCCGACACAAAGGCCCACGCCACCATTAGTCCCAGAGGAACCCCCAACCCCCTGAGTGACACGATGCAGTGCGCAACCGGTAGGTGACCTGGAATCCCTGGGAGAAGCCGCCCAAGAGAGCAAGAAGGATCCTGGAGAACAGAGCTTCCCAGGAAGGAGGCCATGTCCTCAGGACTCAAGACGGCACCAGCCTCCAAAAACCTCCACAAAAATCCAACGCCTGCCAAAAAGCGAACGCGCGACACGAGCACTCTCTAAAGCAGCCTCCTTTCTGCGGGCCTCCCTCAGCTGCCTCTGTCCCCTCTCCGTTACGTCCAGATAATGTGCATGATAGGAAAATAGGGCAATAGTCACAACATACCCTCTGATAAACAGCCTCGCAGGGTTCATATCAGGCCGCGGGATTGCGCCAGGGGCGCTAATTCAACTGCACTCGATGCGGCTTTTAAACCCCCACGGGACACCTCGGTGAGCTGTTTGCCTGCAGTATCTGGAGAAATTAAAGACGGACGGACACAAGAAAATTAAAAAGATTACTTGTGATCCTGCTGGCTTAGAGAAGGACTACTTGAAAATCCTCATGTTACTTTCTGGCTCGACTCAAGGAGAGCAAGAGCGCCTCTTCCCTCAACTGCCTATGGGGGTGGGGCTGCCCTAGCCGAGGTGTGGAGGGGAGAGCGGGGGCAAACACGGCAGGGGTCGGGGCCGCGGGCACCCGGAGCGCTCACAGCAGGCGGAGCGGGCATTCCCCGGGCGGTCAGCGTGAGACCCCAGTGGCTCTTGGGCTCAGACCAAGGGCTAAAAGCACCCACTCCACCCCAACTAAGAGCTTCAGGTGGTTCTCATTTCTGGGTGGCCCCGGGAATTACAAGAGTTTGGCAGGAATTAAATGCAAGAAAAGCTGGAGAGCCCAGCAGGAAGGAAGCCACGCTACTCTTTCCCAGGTTAGAAGGCAGCTAATGCCCTGGGATCTTTCCACGGTAGTCCTCCTTTAAGCCTGCCTGTGTCATGGCCCCCAAAGCGGGTCAGAGTAGAGAGCCAAAGAGTGTCCGATGGGGGGAACAGCAGCGCCCCCCGGCCTGGCCTACGGGAGACCAGGCTAGAGACTGCAGGCAAGCGAGCTCGGCCAATCAGGGCAAGAGGCCGCCTGGACACTGAGGTCACCGAGGTGAGGGGGGTCCCTTCTGACTCTGAAATGAACCCTGGTCGCTGCCGAGAGGGCACAGAGGCCAACTCGAGAACCTCCCTGCACGGCTGTGCCAGTCTAACAGCCCCACCTGGGCACGATGGCCCCATGGGTCCCAAAGGCGCTTCTGGAGGCCCGGGGAGTCCGAGAGCAGCTCGCCCTCCAGAAGAAGAGCTTGTCCAGAGCTGTCTCAGTTCCTCAGGATCCCCGTGAAGAAAAATCCCCCCTTTCTCCACTCCCCCCCAGGGGTGCTAACAAGTGTCCATTTCAAAATGAGTGCAAACTGAACGGGAGCAAAGAGGGCTGCAGGGGAGTGGTGGGCAGCCAGGCACACGCACACAGGCACTCAACACCTTCAGAGGTCCCCGTCTTCCCCAAAGCAGGCCACAGGGCCCCCACCCCGGGGCCCTCTGCAATTCCTCATCTGGCAGCTGGCACAAGCTGCCATACAGACGTCAGGGACTCCTCTCCGTGCAGATTCAGGGGTCTGGAGCACGGTCCTCCCGCAGCAGAGTATCCTCTGCCAGGCCTCCTGTGGCCCAGGGCACTGCCCTCTTCTCTAGGTCCATGGGGGAGACAGCATCTTGCTCACAGCTAAAGAAACCAGATCTTCTTGATAGAAAATATTAAGAAATAAATCAGCTTTAGGAGTAGTTTTGGTTCCCACTTCCACAGAAAGCCATGAGGTTGAGTTGCTGCCATTTCTAGTTTATAAGGTCATCCGCCTTCAGGCCACGGGATTATCCTCACCACCAGCCAAATATCAAAGCGAGAAAGGATAAATTATTCAAAGGCTTCTTCCATCTTGGAAATGAGTTTCTTCTCATTGGAGCTTCTTCTCACCTCAAATGTCCCTTCTGTTTTCTGGACACAAAGCCAAAAAGATCCAGACTTTTATTTTACGACAACCACCTGTGACTTCTAATATGCTGAAAGATCAGAGACCCAGCTCTGTAAATATGCAATGAAGCATCATCCTCGTCCACTGACCATGAAACTCCGCTTCTCTGTGAAAACGGAGCCTCGTGCCCACAGAACCCAGGCCAGCCTAAGGCCAGGGGCCGGACCTGGACTCGCCCTGTAGGTTACTGCAAACCTGCAAATCCCCAAGACGCTGCCCGAAACGTCTCTTTCTTCAGTCATTGCTAGGCTTGGCAGAACAAGAAGCAGAATGCTGGGATTGTCTTCTGGGCTTGGTCCGTCTTTGTATTTTAAAATATAATGAAACACTGTCTGACCAACAGTCCATGACAAGCAGTTGAATGCGAGGAGAAGCATGGAGCCCGATTGTTCTTGTAGGCTCGGCCAGGGTAGGCGATTCTGGAAGCCAAGTCCCAGGGATACGGAGGTGCCCACCGCCCCAAGTCCCGCCACACACTTTCCTACAAATGGGCTTCGGAAGGACCTGCCCTTCCTTCTCCTTCATGTTCGGACATTGCCCCACACACAGAGAGAGCTGGCAGCGGGCACATGGGTCACTGCTCACAGAAGCCTGTAGTCGGTCACGTGCCGGGGCCCAGAGAGTCCAGTTAACTAAAACCTGCTGACTGACCCCTAACTTCTCCTTCCAATAGGAGCAGGTGGGCTCCTATCGTGTGCACTCCACAAGGGAACTGCAGGACACTGAGGGGAGACCCTCTACACGCCAGCAACCAGCTACTCAGAAAAACTGCTAGCCGTCCTTCCGAAGTCTCTAAATCAGAATATGGACTAATCATTTGCCAGAAATGATCCTTTAAAATTTTTCTCTTTTTATCCAATGTTCAAAAAGAACAGCTTATCCAGTCAATCAATCAACATTTATTCATCATCCCTGAAGGGCCAGGCACGAGGCTAAGAGCTAAGTTAGTTTCGTTGCCAAGTGCTTTGGAAGCTGGATAGAATCTAAGTATCACATTAACAGAGGAAAGCAGGGGCCCAGGCAGAACAGGAGACCTAGAAACGCAATGATGTCAGAGTCCCTCCTGGCTCTGCAGCTGTCCCGGGGATGACAAACCTCCCTTCTCTTCAGGAACCTTCTTGACAGCTGTGATTCCCAAGGACTTCCAAATGCCAACCCAAAGGAACTGGAGGAGAGAGGTTTTCTTTCCCAACTAAACATTCCCCCAGCCCCGGTTTGGGGGGCTCCTTCTCTTCCTAACTCCCAACTGTGCTCATTATTTCCACAGGGAGACCCTTGAAGCCCAATCTGCCCAGATAGTCAGCTAGCCCCTAAATGTGGGCAAGCACATGTCAGCAATGTACCCAGTGCCCCCATCTCTCTTCGTGATTGGTGATTTAGCTTGGCCAGCTGGAGAGGGAAACATGACGTTTAGTCTATAATATTCCAGGTTTACACTAGGAGAAACCATCTTTTTAAAAACTGTCTGTTCCATATTCCAATGACTGAAGAGCAGAGTACAATGGTCAGCAGACTCAGCAGGAGCTGCAGACCGCTGAGTTCTAAAGCTGAAGGCTCTATGAACCACTCATCGTCCCTTTGGAGCGAGCGCTCCCCCACAGACCGAGCGCTCCCCCACAGAGCGAGCTCGGTCATTAAGGCACAGATCCAAAAGACGTGCTCCGTCTGTAGGTCCTGTCATGTCAGCGATGGGGCTGACCCTGCCACCTTCTGAGGACTCTGCCCCCACAAAATGGAAGGGTTTCACAGGCTCAGCCATGGCAGGAGGGGGGTCCCTAGAGCTTTCCCAAACAGCGTGATCCTGTGGCCCCATCTAGCTATGGCCTCCGAGGTCCCTCCCAGTCTGGACACTCTGCTCTAACTGGAGCTGGGGCATTCATTAGCTGAGCCCACAGAAGAAAAGGTTTTCACTTACATCTTTCTGGTTGGAGTGGAAAAACCTGAGTGCAAAGTTGCAGGACTGGGAGGCAGCAGCATATTGACCGAGAGGCTCCGCGTAGCGGGTCAGAAGGTATCTGTAAGAAAAGGCACAGCCAGGTTATGGCCGGGCATCCCCAGAATGGCCCTGCCTCGGCTGGAAAGGGCCGGGAGTCCCCCAGGCACCTGTATCCCCAGCAGGATCGCCGCAAAGCCCAAGACATGAGGGGCAGCTCGGTGAGCCACGACCTTAACTCGGGATTCTGCGGGAGCCTGACACATCGACACAACCCAAAGCTCCTCCCAGAGCACCCGAGTCCCCACCTTCATCAGAGGCAGGAAACAGGTGCCAAAGCATCTCTCAAATGCAAACAACATTATGGCTGTTTTTTAAACCCCGTGTTTAACAAGTGCCCAGATGAGGCGTCGCCTGCAACTCCAAGGGACAAAGAACAAGACTGCTGCAACAGGGAGCTCCCAAGGGAGCCATGGATGTGCCCTGGAGCCTAAGCTCCAGAGAGAGAGAGAGGCCCACTGCAGGCCCACCAATACAGCACAGCAGACCCTGGCAGATCCAGCAGGAACCCCTCCCTGGGAGGGCCTATGGTCCTAGCATTTGAAGTGAGAGGCCTCCCAGGGCAGGAGTCTAAGGCCCGGAGGCCTCCTGGAACAGCTAGCCTAGGGGCCGGCATCCCAAGGGGGGGGGGCAGAGGGGGCGCGGGGCACAGCATTCTGAGTATATACTACCCACCCGATGGTGTCATGCTGGATGTGCTTGGCGTCGAGGCTGGAGTACAGGTCCACCACGGGCTCAAAGGCCCCGAGCAAGCAGTAGATTCGGACAAGCAGCAATTTGAACTGGGCATTGGAAGGACTATGGGTTAAGCCCTCTTCTAGTAATGTCAGGGCCTGCCATGCAGCCCTTTCTTCCCCTGGAAGTTTACCAGAAAAAAGGCAGATTATCCAGGGACACTGGCAGGAAACTCAAGAGAGCTCCTCAGAGGGAGCACACAACACGAGGAGGCAAGCCATCGCCTGGACCGAGGCTGGTGGTTGGGGGTCCCCCGAGATCAGAGCTTGGGTCGGCCTCTCTCTGCCAAACAGCGTCACCCCAAAGCTCTGCCAGGGAAATGCTCAGAGGCTGGAGCCCAGTCCAGCTCCATCCTGGGCACTCGTCTCCATCTAACACTGTCTTTCCCCTCCCCTGGCAAGAAAGGCCAAGCTACCTTCTGGGAAGGAGAACGTCAGAAACGGACCCAGGCTGTTCCAAAAGGCCCCTGTGGGGGCCGGGGCCCAGCACAACATGGCCATTGGGCCAAGGGGGCCTGTCCAAGCAAACCCACCCGCCCTCGGGGATGGCCCACCTGCTTCCAACCACATGTCGAGGAGCATGTGTACAGCAAGGAGACAGTAATAGTCTGAACATTGCAGCTCTGTTTTCAAACAGGATTTTCCTGGAAAGAGGAAAAAAAAATCATTGTCTCAATCAGCAAGAGCTCAGCTGGCCCACACGCTGCATTCACGTTGTACTTATACACAGTGTTCAGAGTTCTTCCATAAGCCCGCAGGCCTTAGGGAACGTTCCCCAAAAGCAGCTACTGAGCCACAAAGTAAAAAAATGAGGAGGGAGAATGGACGGTGGGATCTTCTACAACTCTAGAAAGGGGGAGAATTCTTAATGAAAAAAAGGACAGATCACAAAAGGCAAAATATTTTTAGTTTCATCAAATCACTTATTTTTTGCACAAACAGAATCAATTCAATTAGGCAGAGTAAGAAGAGAAACTGCAGATCAGCAAAAATTCAAATAAACAAACAAACAAATAAATAAATAAATAAATAGATGGATGAATGAATGAATGAACGAATAGATAAATAAATAAACGTGCATGTCTAGCAATCTCTTAGCCTGATAACTAAATGTGTAAGACCATGAAAAGTTTCCCTAATGGTTAAGTAGTCAAAGGATATGAATAATTCTCAAAAGAACTGTAAATTATTAACAACCATATTAGAAATTATTTCAAATCACCAGAAAAGAAATGCAAATCCAAACAATCCTGAAGTTTCACGTTGTAACCAGTAAGTGGCAGGGAAATATGGGGCTGTCAGGGCTGCTGCCATAGATGAGGTCTGACCCAGGTACCCTGGGAGGCAACCACCTTGTTTCCCCTCCCTTCCCCCCCCCCTCCCCTCCAAGGGAACTTAAAAAGCCTCTATGCCGCCACAAACATCAGATCCCACTCTGGGCACAAAGCTCAAGAAGTCAGAGACAGGAAGAAACACCACAGGAGGACCAAAATTTTGCTCAGAGCAATGCTTTTTTTATGGCAGCAAAGGACTAGAGACAAAGCAGGTCCCTCTGGGGACAGCCCCGTTATATCGCGATCCGTAAATGTGGCCGACTATTACTGCAGTGTAACAAACAACAGAAGAATATGGAAAGACTTTGGGGAAAGAGAACACTTGATGAGGCAAACACAGAAAACCCCAATCTACAATGATCTCAACACTAAAAACCAGACCTAATGCAGGGTACTATCAAAATGCCCGCCCAGAAAGCAAAGAATGGAGAAAATCCTCTTTCCTCCTTCCCTGAAAAGCAGAAGTAGGGGACTAGGGGTGTCAAATATGGTATCCACTATCTGATGCAACTTATTTCAGTTGGTTTCATTCAATTGCTACAAGTGAGAGATGAAGGGGAACCAAAGAGGGTATTTTTGCAAATAAATGATATTTTAAAAAGGGTATCTTTAAGAAAAAAGCCCCCAAAGCCAGTCACAGAACTAAGTGGACAACAGCAGCTGCTTTATTTCTGCCCATTGTGCTTGGATGGGGTGGGGATGGGGGCTGGAGTGACTGGGATCCTGAGAGCAAAGGCAGAGGTACAGCACGAGGGTGCTGGGCTGGGAGGAGGTGGGTTCCGATCCCGGCTCTGCAGGACCTCAGGGAAGGCCCTCCCAGGCCTAGATGGGGCTGCCCTTCTCTAAGCAGCAGTGAGCCGGGGCCTGCCCTGGGAGGACCAGAAGAACAAAGGCTGCGGCCCTCCCTTGTGACCAGCCCACCCTGACGAAGCCCAGCCGAGCACTTGTGAAGGTGCGTTTGCTCACAAAGGGGCACCCTGTCTCATCCAGGGAGGTGCTCGTTGGCCTCACCGTTTCCTTGATGTATTTTAAGGTGAACCCAAAAACGGTGGATTTAACATGCCCCCCGTTTCCCGTCGGCCCCGTCAGAGAGCCACCAGCAGCTCAGTGGGGGGAGGCGGCCTCCCTGACTCCCTATTCAGCCCTGGGGAAGGCAGCTCACCGAACTCCAGGCCGTGCTGGTATCTCAGCATCAGCTCGCGGACTGCCCTCAGCTTCTGCTCCTTGTCCATGCTGTGGTAGAGACCCAGGAGCCGCATCAGCTGGACCACGCACAGGTGCTGCTGCAGGCCCTTGATGTCGACGGGCAGGGCTAACTTCTCCTCCGTGGAAGTGGACAGCGGCACTTCTCCCAGGAGCTGGTTGATGAACTGCCAAGGGAAGCAGAGGCAGGGCCGGTGAGACTCCCCAGGCTCACCCCTGGTGCCCGCTGCTCCCAGCCTCTCCCAAGCAGGGCAGGGGCAGCGCCCATGGGCTGATCTCCCCCCCGTTCCTGATGCACGTCCCCCATGGGGACTCACAAGACACCGGCACCTCCAGACTTGGGAAGGGCCAGGGAACGGCTGGAGAAGACGCTGACTGGCCCCGGGGAGATGAGGATGCAGGCCAGAGTTCATTGCCCCCTAACTCCCGCACCCCTTCTGAGATAGGTGACCAGGCGCCGGGTTAGCCACATGACAAAATGAGCAAGATCCTGGACAGATTTTGGGATGAGCAAAAAGCGCTATTTATTTTGACACATGATAATGAGAAGCCTACTGTGTGCAGAGAGCTCGGTCAGAAGAGAGGAAACGTGGAGGTGGGAGAAGGTGAGGGACTTGCCAAAGCTTAGGACAGATGAGACCCTCCCTTCCCTCCATGGCTGGTGTCCTGGGGAACAAATATAGGCTCTATGGGAGCTGGAGTGCGGGGGAAGCATTCAGAGCAATGGCTACTGGACAATAACTGGGCAGTCAGACCCACTGTTACCGTGGGACGAGCCTTTGTGGTGTCCCTCCTGCCCCCACAGTTGCTCACCCAGGAACTGCCCTTTCGAGTCCGCAAGGGGTTTGGCAGCTATTACCCATCTGACCCTTACATGGGCTCCGGGCCCAGCCCTGCTCCTCCTGCCTCGGGGGTCCCAGCTCTCCTGGCTCCCCATTAAACGTCCCCAGGGCCTTTAACTGAGCGTGATCAGGACCGTGGGCCTCCCAGCTCCCCAGCAGCCTTTCCCCAGCCGCTGACCCCTGGGAGCCCCCCTGCAGGCAGCCCTGGGTGACCCCAGCCTTGTACCTGCTCCGTCACACTGCTCACTGAGGTAGAGCACGGCCCCAGAGGGCCCAGGGCCCTGGATGGCAAGGGAACCAGTGGGAACCCTGGTGCCAGGCCCAGAAAGCCCTGGTGGGCCGAGGGCTGCGAGGGGGAGGACTTTGGCAGGGCAATGAGGGACGCATGGGAGAGGAGAGCCCAACGTCTCACTTAAGAAACACTGTCAGTAACTGGTATTTGGGTGTAACTGGTTTCCTTGCATCCTCCCCATTTTATTTGGTGCCTTTAGGAGATTCTGAGGAGTTCCCAGGCTTCCTCCGAAGGCCCGAGGGGGCCAGGACAGAAGCCTGCTGGGAAACCTGCTGCTGGGGGGCAAAGGAATTCCAGGGCAACACGAGGTGCCAGTCAGGCCCCGTTGTGGTAGAGAAACAGTGAGCGGGGGGTCATGGGCAAGGACAGACATAGAGGGAGGACCCCGTGAGGACCCCAGAGAGAGAATAAAGGGCTGGCCGGGTGGGAACCTAGCCCCCAGTGCTCCCACCCAATGAGCATGGCCTGCGAGGCCGATCAATCAGTAAGCATTGATTGGGGGCTCCCGGGGGGCCATGCCGGGCACTGAGGAGACAGAGCCAGCGGGAGAGGGCACAGACAAAGCAGGAAGTAAGTCAGAGGGAAGGCACTGGAGCCAGAGGGCGCTGGGGGTATCCAGGAGACAACAGACACAAGGGCAGCAGGAGGGGACCCAGTACTTCCCGGAGTCACCTGAGAGCACGCTCAGGGAGGGGCCAGATGAGGCGGTGTCTGGCAAAAGAGACCCCTTGGACAGAAGAAAGGGGAGATGGCCAAGCTCAGCACATCGGTCTGGGGGGGGGGGGGGGGAAAGTAAGGGAATGGGGCAGGAGGGACTCAGGCAGCTGGGCATCCCTAACTCGCAGTAAACAGGTTCACTGAGGACCCTGGAGAGGGGACGAGAAGCCTCTGACCAGATTCCCAGAGCCCGCTATCTCGGGCCCACGCCCTTGGCGGCCAACTCTCGCCATCAGGGCATGGCTCCTGGCACCAACGGCCGCCAGGGAATTCCACCATGTCCAGGGGAGGCCACCAAGGTGCCGAGATGCCCAATGGGGTTTTTGACAAATCTGACATGCATCTCTCCCCCTCCCCCTCGTACTTCTGAATAGTTCTCCGGCATGGGCAGAGGCCGGGTACCCATGCCAACGGCTCCCTTAGAGCGTGCCTTCTCAGACTCAGCCCTGGCAGCCGAGCAGGCAGGGACGTCACCATTTCTCATGCAGTGGGGAAAACTCCGAGGGCTTCCCAATGATCAAGTCATTTTTTATGGATGAGGAAAGGGAGGCAGACTCGGGGAAGTGACTCGCCTGGGCTTCCCCAGTTAGGAAGGGCCCGGGGCTGGACTCCAACAACTGCCTTCAGGAAGACCTGGGCTGCACCCTGGCCCCTGACACCGAATGAGCCGGCCCCTGAGCCTCTGTCCCACCCCGGGCCCCGGCCCTGCTACTTCAGGGAGGGCTCTGACACTCCCGATTCCTTGCGGGCCATCGGGGCTGAATCCGCCCTCTAGGATTTTCAAACACTCTTGGAGAAGCGGTCAGTGCGCAGCGCCTACCCCCAGAACCGAACCCCTCTGAGCTCGTCCCTGAGCCCAAGATGCTCACCTTTGTACATTGGGAGGCGGGCAGGAGGTCAACAAACACCTTCAGGTCAGTAAAGCAACAAGGCTTATCTCCAAACCTTTTGAAATATTGAAACATCAGCTCTTCTGGGTCACCTAGGAGAGAAATCGCCAAATTACTGCCAGGGACCTCACCAGTCCCGAGCGGCAAATGAACGGTGGGCAGGGGCTGAGAGAGGACGCCCGGCCAGCACCGGCCGAGACCCTAAGGCCCCATTAGAAGGGAAGGATTGGAACGTGGGCCTCTCCCCTCCCCCCCAGAGACTGGGGCTAGGGGCAGAGAGGGGCCCCTGTCCCCCAAGTTCACCACCCTGAGGTCACAATCCTAGGTCACTCCCGGAGGCCTAAGGAGCTATTCTTCAGGATTTCAGACCTAATGACCCATTCAATGAACACAAGAGACTGCCTGACCTAGACCTGCAGGAAGCCCTTTCTCTGCAATAGCTTCTCCAGGGCTTCCATTTTAGAAAGTAGAAACTTGTGAGAGATTAGGTGCCCTTGGAGCACCCCGAGGAGAGGAAGAGCACGTGTGTTGGGTACTCTCGAGGAGCACTCTCATCTTGTCGGCCTTTGCAGCAAAGGCCGTTCTCTGGCAGTGGGTCGAGTTCCCTCCCCACAACTGTATTCCCTTAAAATGCCATCTACGTGTCTAGAACCTGCCTGAGCCGACAGGTAGGGGTGGGGAGCACTCAGAGCTGACTCCCACTGCCACCTCCCCAGCTGCTGAGAGACACAGAGCGGCCCCTTACTGCTTCCCTGCCCTGAGAGCTTCAGAGAGCTGCCCCCCCCCCCCCAAACGGGAGCACCACAGAGCCTCCTGCAGTCCCTCAGGAGCCCCAAAGGTCCCCTCCATGGGAGCCTCCCAAGCTGCCTCCTAGCCAGGAGCCTGCAGAGCTGCCCCCCCACCCCCACGTAGGAGCCCCTTAAGATGCCTCCCCCCTACAGAAGCACCACAGAGCCTCCTGCAATCCCACGGGAGCCCCCCTCACACCCCGGCTCCTCACCCAGCTTGTGCTCGTCATTGTAGCCCTGATGCCGCAGGCGCCGGATAAGCTCCAGCTTGGCCAGGTATGGCCCCCGAAGGTGCCGGGAGCTCTTGGACTCCTCCAGGATCCTCTCTTCGATGAACTTAATGGCTTCTTCTGCAGAATAATGCACTTCTCCCTCCAGAGAGCTGAGGAGAAAGGCGGGGACAGCAGCCTGTTGGGCCTCCCCTGCTTGTTTCCCATCACCATCACTGCTGGGGGCATCTCCCAGGGACCGCCAGGGCCCGTGGGACAAGGCCAGGCTCGCTCTGCCTCCCCTTCCCCCTCCCCACCCCTGGCCACTTACTGTTCTCCTTCCGCAGGAGGGCTCCAGGCTTCATGGATGAGTTGGAAGACAGAGTCAAAGTAAGTCAAATAGAACTGCCAGTCATCTGAGCTGAAGTCAAAAACCAGAGAGAGAGGGGCTTCCAAGTGAGTGCCCGCCCCGGGCCTGGGGCACCAGCCACACCCCCTCCCCTCCACCTCCAGCAGAGACTCACTTCTTTAACAAAAGCCTCCTGGAGAGTGCGTTGCATTCGGGCCACCTGCTGAGCTTCTTGTACATGGCCATGCACTTGTTTTCCCTGCTCTGGAGCTCGCTGGTCAGCTTCTCTACAACCACGAGAGGGATTCGTTCAGCCAGGTTCCCCCCACCAGGAGGCAACCCCCACCCACCCAAACCGACAGTCCCGCTGCAAGGCGGATGCAAGGACTCTGCAGACAACCCTGCAGTGGCACTCTGGAGACGACCTGCTGCCAGGGAGTAAGCTCCCCCCAACCTGTGAGGGAGTAGGGGGAGGTGCTTCCCAAGACGGCCCTGAGGGGCAGCCCGGCGAGATCTGAGCCTCGGCCAAAGGCTCAGGGGGGCGGGGGAAGGGGTGGCAACAGGGAGAAAATGAGCCCAAGTCTTTCAGAAATCCCACGTCCCAGTGAGGCTGAGGAGAGGGGAACCCGCAGCTCTGATTCCCCAAGACTTGGCACAGCTTGCCAAGTGAGGGGCAGAAAGGGTTTTCAGGCTGGGGCAGGGAGTTGTGGGGTTCACAGCTCGCTTCTCTAGGGGCCCCTGCAGAACAGGAGCCCACGCTAACATCTGCAGCATTGGGCAGCTCTTATTTCCCACTGACATGGAAAACAAATGAGGAACAAAAGCCCCCAAACTTGGCAGCGCCCTCCACACTCTAACCTCATCCCCGGGAGACGTGGCCTGGCCCGGCCCCCACCCCTCACTCCATCCCATTGTCTCTTCTACTTCAAACCCAAGGCACCAAGAGGCCACCGCACTAAGAAGCAAATGGAAGCCATCCTGGGCCATGGGGGCAGGGGCACACAGGCTGGGCACAGGGAAGGGCGGCCTTAGCCCGAGCTGGACATGACTTGTTCACTCACTGACAGACTGAGATCAGAGGCTGGATCCCACAGAGTGAGTGCTGAGGACATCACAAAGGGGGAGCCCAGCCCAGGGCCCACCCGACCTCCACGGGACAAGCTGCTGCCAGCAGGCCCCGGCTCGGACTTCTGTGCGGCCCCAGCTTAACCGCCTGACTGCCCCCAGCTTGTCCCCTCCTGTGAGATGGGCACTGAACTATGGCCCTGGCGTCCCCGGCACTCATGGGGGATCCCGTGCTGAAAAGGTTGGAGACCTCCGAATGACTGAACTCAGGACCTCCCATTATGGGAAACCGTCTGATCACAGCCCCGAGGCCCACGAGCCCCGGGCCAGCCTGACCCAGGGCACTCACCTCCTAGTTTGCCTCTGATGACATCCAGGGCTTCCTGATACTTTCCCAACCGTTCCAGAATCATGTAATAAAGCTCGACCTGAGGAGTGAAGCCCACAAGAAGATGGGAGCCCGTATTTGCTGCCAGGAAGGGAGAGCAGCCAAAGCCTGGGCTTCCCCCTGGAGGAAACAGGCTGAAGGCGACCACCTCGCTCAGAGACCGCAGTGTCTCACTTGGGGGTGGGGGACGGGGGCAGGAGCCCATCAATGTGTTCACAGGAAGCAATCAACAAGCATTTGTAAAGCACCTACTGTGGGTCTGGGTCGGAGGGGGTGTGCTAAGTACTAGGAATACGACCCAAAAGTCATGCGCTCTCATGCTGTGGGATCTCAAACCACACTACCTTGTGCCCCGACCTAGCGGAGCCCCGAAGGCCGCTCTGGCAGAGTGGTACCGGCACCCAGCCCTCTCCCCTACCACCCTGGGAGGTCACTGCTCAGGCACTGAGACTACTTCCATTTTGACAAGTGGGGAAACTGAGATTCGGTTTCCTTGCCTTGCCCGGGATCCCACCGCCAAGAAATGCCAGAGCCCCATTCCAGGCCTCTCCGGCCCCCGTTCTGGGTGCCACCCCCAAAGCCGTACAGAGAGAAAACTGGACCTGAGAATACCTACTTCGGCCTCAGCTTCTATCTTGTCCTCCTTGACCATTTTTTCTACCATTCTCTCCGCGAGGGGCAAAAACATGGTTTTGGAGAGGTTCTCATCCTGTGCCGATATAGACTGAAGGGAAAGGGGAGGGGTGAACAAGTTGCCCACAAGCGGCCTTTAACCAGGCGCTCCCCCGACCCTGTTCTGCCAAGAACCAGTTGAGGCTGGCGATTCCCCTTCCTCCCCAAGAGTGACAAAGCAGTTCCGAGCACCAGGAAAACATTCCCCACAAACTCCGCCGGGGACTTCTCCCTCAGACACGGCTATTTTGTAAACAGAGGTCCCGCCATACAATTTTAATTCTGGAAGTCTGGAATTGCTTTTCCCTTGAAATGCATGGAGAGGCGGCTAAGTACAGAGGGAGAAGGGCCGGCTCCTCCAGGCAGGACCAGCAGGGCCCACAAGACTACAGACAAGTCAGGGGAGCAGTCAATCCATTCCCTACAAAACGGGGCAGCAGCTGCCTCCGAAGGTGGTTGGACTACAAGCAATGAGAACGTGGCAGCCCGCGCGGAAGAAGGCCTCTCGGTGGACACCCTCTGCACCGGGACATGCCTGTAGCCAGACCTCTGGATCCCCTGAGGTCCCCTGTTCTCCCCCGGGCCTGTCCTGTGTCCCCACCCCAACCCAGAGCTCAGGGCTGGCCACTGGAGGTTGTGTCTATTTATGAATAAAGCAGATGAGCTCAGATGGGGATCCATGAAGCTTTCTAACTCTTTAGTTCTCGGCCCCTAATGACTTCCTCTCTGAAGATCCGTGCCGGCTTTCCCTAAGCCTTGTCCCCAGGCCCACACACAGCATTCTGGGGCAACCATATCATTGGATGTTAAAGTGACAAGTAGAGAAAAACAAACCGGACGTAAAAATAAGCTGCGCTGACTAGTGAGGAGAGCAATAGAAACTGACTGGGGAAACCAAACAGACAATTCTCAAAGCACATTTCTGAAAATGGCCCTCCCTCCATCTCCTACTAGAAAAACGAGAGATGAGTTATCAGGGGCAATTACAGGGTCTAAAAGGTTGTGGGGGTGGGAAGCAGTACTCACCTGCATAATTAAACTCATGACAGACCAAAAATAGTAAGGATTTTTTGGTACGATCTTATAAAGTGCCATTCCAGCCTGAAAAAGAGAGAGACAACTGTGACGTCCGCCAGGGTCTCAGACCCAGTGAAAGCACCCGAGGATCCCTGGCCATCGTGACCAAGCGATCAGCAGCACAAGCCCTGCTGGCCTAGCCCAAGGTGGCGGCCACCTGGCTCTGGGGTCTGCCCACTTAATCTGAGCCGCCATGTGCAACGGAGCCAAGAGAGACTTGCACCAAACAAACAGAAAGAGAAGGGCCTGGAGCATCGGACCGAGGGCAGACCACAGCTACCCTGGGCCAGCTGCCCCGTCCGGAGGATCACGGACAAGGCCTCGAGGCCGGCTCCCCGGGCCTGCTCTGAACAAAGGCTGGCCGTGAGCACCAGTGTGCCTGGGATTTCAGCCTGGCTTGGGCTGCTCAAGCCATCTGCTGAGGGTGTTTCTGTGTTTTCAAACCGAAGCCCAAACATCAGGACAAAGGAGCACGGGAAAGGGAAGCCGCCCAAGGACACCCAAAGCCAGGCGGCCGGTGCGGACCTCGGTCCCCGAGGCCTTCAGCGAGTGATGATAAAAGGGCATCACTACCGCGCAACCTCACCGTCAAAGGGCACTCAGTGGCAAAGCAGATAGAAAAGCATTTAAATGACTCAAAGAAAAGGTGAATCAGCAACTAAAATTAAAATGCACCTGAAAGCTTTTCTAGGTGAATTCTCTTTAGTGCAAAGGCTAATTTCTAGGTGTGTTAGGATTTAGACTGTCGTAATAAAGCAGGCCACTCAGCTACCCGAGTCCTTCACTTTAAAAAAACACATAAAAATCAGGGGGAAAAACTTTCAGAGACATTCTCCTTTATAGTCCGTTAATGTAATTGGAGAATGCTGAGACAAGCCGCAACGCACTACAGCTGGCTTCCCAAAGTCCCAACAGATGTGAGGGGATGCCCACTGCACACTGGCATCCACGCTCACTCCTCCCATCAGCCCGGGTCTCCCAAGGGCAGAGCTCTGCCCCCGGATCTGGTCATTTCTCACAGCAACGTCTCACACACAGCAGGTGTTGAATAAATGGCTGATTTACAAATGAATTAAACAAGCATTTCTTTCCCAACTAAAGATCCTTTTCAAACAAAGTGAGAATATGAACGAATAAACGAGCATGTATTAAGCCACTAATTACCGCGGGCCAAGAGATGGAAGAAAGGAACCAGCCCCCCTCAGGTGGAGGTCACATTTAGGAGGGAAAGAAAACGCATGTGGGAGAGTCTGGCTGGGAAGGTTACGGCCACCGCCAGAGGGAAGGGGGCACATACAGGAGAGGGTGGAGAATGGCGCCAGCTCCAGTAGGGCCCTCTAGGAACCCCCTGCAGTCCGGGGTGACCCGTGGAGATCCCCAGGAGGGAGGCAGGGCCAGAGGTGGGAGGGGAAGAGGAACTAGACTTGGGAGTGGGATGGACCAGAGTTCAAATTCTGCTTTAGATACTAGCTGGAAGAAGGGGCATTTATGTTCTGTGGGCCTGTTTCCTATCTGTGAATGGGAATGTAGCGCCTACATTAGGGGGGTGGGGGTGGGGGGATGTGAGGATCCAACGTAAATAAAGTACTTTGTAAACCTCAAGTCTTAACAAATGCCAGCTACCATGAATATTAATAAATTAACATAAGCGATGTAGTTGGCTCATTCAGACCTACTCCAATATTTCTGCCCTTTGTCAATAATTACTCTTCTCAGTCTGTGCCAGACAAAACAGATGGCATCGAGGGCCAGGAAGGTAGGTAAAGAATATAGTCCCAGGCCACAGGAGAAATGACCCTGAGCTGTGTTCCAGCCATCGCTGCTATGTGGCCAGAGCCCGCTGAAGGGCCAGGGCCAATGTCTGCTAGAAGGCTGGTGCCCACTGGCCAGAGCCCGCTGAAGGACTGATACCCACTGGCCGGTGCCCACCGGAGGGCCAGTTACCTGCTGCATCTTCTTGTACTCCCCAACCCGGGCGTAGGCCATGAAGAGGTGGGAGTGGTACTCCTCGCTGTTGGGGACCTTCTTCACAGCGGCCTCGTAAAGCTTGGTGACCAGTTCCGCTGTGACAGAAACAGACAAGGCAGGCGAGATTTCACTAACAGCAGTCGTGGCCCGGGGGGCCTCTCCATTAGGGGCACGTCACAGGCCTGGCACTGGGTGCCCTCAGGGAGCTTCCCCTCTACCACAGGGGAAACGAGATGAAATATGAAATCTGGACACTGTCATTCCCAAAGAGCCACCAACAGCTGAGGACGCTGGGACAGGCAAAGGTGCCTCTGAGTTGGGGAAACAGAGAGGGGAGCGGCTGCGAGCTGGACCAGATACGTAGACGGGGCGGAAGGCAGCACACAACCTGGTGCCCTCGGAGGATGAGGGAAGAGAATGAGCTCTGTCCTGGGCATGTCCAGCCCTTCCTGTCCCAAGCCCAAACCTCACTGCTCCTGCTCACTGCCCCTCTGGGTATCCGGCACACAAAGGGACTCTCCTGGAGTTGGACTCATGGGCCCAAGTGACCACCAGCTCCCGGAAGGAGCACAAACAACAGGGAGAAGGAGCCCCTGGGGGTGGGCAGAGAGGGCCCAGCGCTGGGTGAGCACCTATTCTCGGGGCTCCGACAGCAAGGACAGAGCGGGAGGGCTTGGCCCTGCCCGGCGGCCTGCTCTCCGCCCCTCTCCTCCACAAGCAGACAAGACCCAAAGGTCCCTCTCCCTCCCCAAGAGACAAGGACGTCAAGCAGCCGACTCACGCCTGTGCATCTCCCGATAGAGGATGGTTAGCGCCTGCAGGGAATTGTCGTCGGTGGGCTCGAGTGCGGCGACTTCTCGCGCCAGGGCGAAGGCGTCGTCCTGCTTCCCGGTCCTCTGTAACCCAATCGCTTTTAATACCTATGGAGGCGAGAGAACCGGCCGCTAGGAAGGTGAAGCCTAGAGGGAGTAGGGAGCAGGGAAGGAGCCCCGCGGGGGCCTGCCCAGGGAGGAAGGAAGGCTGAACAGCAGGCAGCAGGGAAGCGGAGTTTTAAGCCCGCGAAGTGCAGAGAAGGATGTGGGCCCAGTGAACGACACAAATAAATGCTTTTTAAGAGCATTCGTGGTGTTTCATTTTTAAGCCAATGCGGGCTAAGAGCCCTAGCCACACAGGAGGGGAACCAATGGACAAAGGATTTCTGGGGCCGGGAAGACCAACTGTGAGAGTGGGAAGACGCGCGCAGGTGTGTGTGTGTGTGGTCAATAAATAAACCTTAGGCCAAGCAGACTCACCTTAGCACAATGAAGATCTTTGTGTTTTTTCAGCAGTTTATCAGCTTGCTGAATTGCCATCTTATTATTGCCATTATCAAGATAATCTATAAAAAAGGGAAAGAAAATATGGCGATCAGAGACGGAGCAGGACCAGTCAATCCCTCTTCCCTGCAGGTCTCCAAGCAGAGCCCACCCGGCCGGCGGCTGAATGCCTTTTGGAGAGGAGCCCTACCCAGACACGGGCTGGACCAGACGGCCACGCGAGCCCCTTCCCACGCACAAAGTCCCTCCCAGGAGAGCTGATGGACTGTATGTTGCTGATTTCCAAGAAGAGGAGAGAAACATGATTTTCTGGCCAGAGAATGAAGCACATACTGCTGCTTACAGTCACACATCTAACCATGGCTGTCGGACCAGGCACAATGCAGGATCCTTACAAGGAACCGGGCTGATCACCGGGGACCCCTCCTGATCAGCCCAGAATCAGAGAAATATCTTGGCAACTCCTGAGAATCAATCCTGTGATTGTGGGGGCTCAGTCAGACCGATCACTGGAATCCAGAGGCAGCCCCCCCAATCTCATTTAGGTAAAACCCCATGTTTCATCGGGACATTGATGCCTTTCTAGTCAGGGCAGCACAGTGGGAAGAGCACTGGGGCCCCCCAACTCAAACCCTGCCTGTATAATCCTGGCAAGTCCTTTCCCCACCTGGGGAGAAAGTGCAAAGTTTCCCCATCTGTGAGATGAGGGTGGCAGAGGTGACTTCTTTAGCACCAGATCTATGAGTCTACTTTCCAATGTGGCCAAATGCAGGGGCCTGAACCTGAGCCCGCCCCCCACCCTTCTTTTCTGAGAGCAGGCCTGGTAACACATCTGGAAGGCAGGAAGCAGAAGGTCTGACCAAGAGAATCTAAAATTGGCGCTACAGAAAAGCCGCATCGAAGCAACGCCAGCCCAGCGTCTGTGCACGGGCTCTCGGGGAGCAGCAACAAGACCGCAGCTGCGAGAAAGGACAGAAAGGACCTCAGGAGCCCAGACTTACTGATCAATATGCAAGGAAACTAAACTGTGCGCAGCATGTTCTGCTGGTTACAAAGAACAGTCCTTCCTCAGCACGGAGGAAGAGACAATCGAGCAACCAGAATGAGGACTGGAGCTCACTCACCACAACAAGAAGCCTCCAGCGACCTTGCCATACCTGTGCTGCCAGGCCCCAAAATGACCCTTCCACATCTTCCTGAGAAACAATAACCCGTGAAAAGCCAAGGATGAGGCTTGGAGGAGTCGCCAGAGAGGAAAGGCACGTTGTTCTAAGCTCTCCAGGGAAGAGACCGGGTGAGACAAAGGGAAAGACCAAGAGCCTCCACTTCCTGACTGTGGCTGGAACCGCACCTCGGCTGAGGGCCATAAATCCCTTGTATTCACTCACCTACAAGAGGCCATCACTTCTCTGCCAGAGCCCAGCGAACACTGGACGCTGGAGGAATGGGGCGGCAACTCGTGCCCAGACGGTTTCTATCAGAACTGCCCAAAGCAGACGCTGGAAAGGAAGGGCACGTCAAGAACAGCCCGGAATGTGGGGAATCACCTCTTGGCGTGCCCTGGCTCCCAGGCCTGCCTCTGCCAAGGGTGAGCATCCCGCTCCTAGTCTCTCACTGCCGCTGCCCCCGGGCAACCCTAAGCTTCAACTGAGAAGAAGACTTCAGGAAAGAACCCCAGGCCAGAGACTAAGTGCATGACGGACATAAGCAACCTTAAAGTCAGAAATCACAGCTCAGCTCAGAGGAACATGAAAGCTTGCAAAGCCTGATCTTTCCTCGGCACAACAGGACGGTACCACCAGTGTCCTTGTTCCAGTTGTCAGAACTGAGGTTCTGGCAAGTCCAATGACCTGAGGCTCCCGGTGCACCCAGCTCTCCCGACTCCCCAAATCCATGTGCACAGATCTGGATAAACAGCCCTGCAAACATCTCAGGCTAAGAGGTTGAAGCCAGTCTCCATTTGCCTGGCAGCATGGGACCACCAAAGCGGCGGGACAAAGGGCAACCTGGATCGATCGCCAAAGCCTGGAGTTTCATTCTCCCCGGTCCACTCCGGGTCAGCCACAGCGGGCACACCTCACGTCTCTAGACCTCAGTGCCCTCATCGGGTCAATGAGAAGATGGGCAGGGGGCTCTCTAGTCCTGCTCCACCTCAGCCAGTCAGTGATCCCAGCAACGCCATCACCTCCAAGATATATCTGCTGATTCTGGAAGAAGGCGACCCTCCTGCTTCCAACCAGCTGCTAACTGGCTGAGCAAGCTTGGAGCAAGTCCGAGAAATGTCTGCCACACGGACCTCCCCCGCTGAGAAGGGCCTGCAGTTTGGATGTCAGCTGGGCCTGGTCTGGAGTCAGAGATGACGGAGGAGGAACAAGGCTTTCTGCACCTCATCCCCTGTGGCCCTAAAAATTCCCCCACGTGATGGAGAGGAACAGTCACACATGGGGGTCCCAGTGAGCTTAGGCTCCCAGGGCTCAGGTGCCAGGGCAAGTGCATTCTCACCCCCCCCCCATTCCCCCCCCACATACACCTCCCCCCCCATTTAAACTTTCATCCTTTACAACACAAGCTGCCTAGCCTAGGGGCAGAATAAGCAGTCAGAGACATCTCCTCACCAATCATTCATTTGAAGTTAGCCCAGGGCTGGCCACACACCTCTGTGGACGTGCTCTGGACCAAGTGAGAGGCCTGTGAGCCCAGCTGTCCAACACTTAGCCCATCCTCTCTGTCTCTGGATCCAGATTTCCAAAAAAGCCATTCTGGCCAAATTCACAATTCACCCTTGGCACCCTGCGTTGGCAAGACGGAAGTGGATTCTGAATCCAGAGGAGCAATAACTCTCAGAATTATGCTCACAGCAGGAATCAACTGAACCAGCTACACCCAAGGAAAGAACTCTGGGAGATGAATGTGAAGCACTACATAGAATTCCCAATTCCTATATTTTTGCCCACCTGAATTTTTTATTTCCTTCACAGGCTAATTGTGCACTATTTCAGAGTCCGGTTCTTTTTGTGCAGCAAAATAACTGTATGGATATGTATACTTATATGTATTTAACTTATACTTTAACATATTTAACATGTATTGGCTAACATGCCATCTGGAGGAAGGGGTGGGGGGAATGAGGGGAAAAATTGGAACAAAAGATTTGGCAATTGTCAATGCTGAAAAATTACCCACGCATATATCTTGTAAACGAAAAGCTATAATAATAATATAAATAAATAAAAAGGGAAAAAAAAGAGTTATGCTCGTAACTGGGCTGCATCTGAGAGGAATGGACGGCCAGGAGGTGCCACACAGCGGAGGTCGCTCATGGCCTGAACCCCTCCTGGGCTGGGGAAAGATAGCCAGCGGGCGGTCAGACTGGTGAGAGACAAGGGCCTGGCAAGATATCGAGTCTAAAGCTGGCACCCCCGGGCCCGGCAGGCTCAAGTCCTGGACCTGAAGACATGAGGACCTGGGGGCAAATCCTCCTCGGGCGACCCTGGGCATGGTGGGAAGGATGCCCCAATCCCTCTTCTGACACCAGCCAGGCATGTGGCCCTGAGCTGAGCCTCGGTTTCTCCAGCTGCAGAACTGCTTTAGGATGGTTGTGGGACTCTTAAGTGTGCAACAGACATGAGCAACCTTAAAGCAGGCGCTCCTGACCTGGGTTCGAGAAATTTGCCAAAGGGGAATTAGGCCAAAGCTGCCGCAGTGTGTGGCCTGGAGGCGGAGTGGGGGAGAAGCAGCGAGGTGGGGGGGGAGGGGAGGGGGGAAGCGTCCCCACGACTGAGGCCCAACGGAGCTTTGTCTACAAAACCCTTCCGTTCCGGGCGCAGCGAGCTCTGAACTGACCAAAAGCCTGGGAGTGACTTCCCCCAAGGAGGTCATGAGGCTTCTGGTGCCCTTGGAAAACCGGGTCCCATTCTTCCCCAAGCTTCTCCCGGGCTCTCTTCTATCTGCGAGGGGGTCCTCAGCCCTGCTCTGGGCCCAAGGCGAAGTCAGAGGGAGCAGGACGCTGAGGAGCCTCATCTCCCTAAACCGACACAGAAACGCTTGTCCAGAGGACGAGGAGCCCCGAGAAGCCCAGGGGCTCCCGACATGCACTCGGCACCGGGAAACACCCTATCTCCTGGGCAAGTTCTCCTTGGGAACCCAGGGCCTTGCTTGGTATGGTGGAGGCCAGGGGCTTGGGAAGGTTTCCTGAAGACCAGAAAGCGCGTCTCCGAGTCTCCAGAAACAGCAGCTTGGGTTACAGCCTTTCAGCTGCTCTGACACCAGAGTCCGGTCGGGAGGGGGATCTGAAAGGCCCCAGGCCAAGCTTCATCCAAGACCGAGGCCCACCCCAGGTGAGAGCCTCCCACCTCCTCCAGCAGCCTGGACTGCGTGTGCACCTGGAGATAAGTAGCAGCCCCACAGGAGGAGCTCCTCTCTCCCCTACTGGGCCCCTCACCCCCAGGAGAGCCAGTCCGTGAGCCCCCCCGCCTCCCCCTCCCCCCCCCCGCCCCGAGCAGCCGGCCCAGAATGCCGCTGGTGGGACTCAGAGCCCAGAACGCCAACTTCTCACTGGGCTCACCCAAGGGCACAGGAAGATGGAAATCATCTCAAGGGCCTGCCAGGCCCAACAAGTAAATGCAACCAAACTTGCTCTCCAGCCAGGAATTGTGGCGGGAAGACGGGGCCCTCCTGGGGACTCTACCCACGCTCCGGGGCAGGCGAAGGCAGGCCTGGAGAAGCAGCTAGCAGCCCCAGAGCTGCCCTCCCTCCACATGCCTCTGGGACCTTCGTCCCTCCCATGGACCCCAGCCGTCAGCCTCCTCCCTCCCCTGAGTCATAGCCAGTTCCCACCTGGTCTGGCCGCCGTCCCCTCGCCAGTCCAGCTCACCAAGCTCCCGGGGTGCCCCTTCCCAGGAGGATGAAACACAATCTCTGGGGGCTGGAAGTGCCAAGGTCCTCCTCCCTCCTCACTCTGCCCGGGGGACCTCCAGCTTCCTTCAAGGATATTCAAGGATGTCCTTGCCCACCGGGCCCTGGCAGTTCCTTGTTATCTGGACATTCAGCATCCACCACTCCATGCACCAAACTGCCACGGAGTGCTTGTGTGCAAGCACGGACGCGTGTGTGCACATGTGTATTATGTAGGGGTGTACACACACTCACATACACACATACACACATGCACTCTCACACACACATACACACATGCACTCACACACACACACACACACACACACTCTTGTAGCAAATGATCCAAGTTCATGTTGTTTCTCCCCACTAGAATATCGCCTTCTGGAGGACAGCAGTCATTTCGTATGTCTTTGTGTTCCCAGCAGTTCCTGGCACGCTGCTGGAGCTTAATAAATGCTTAATTGTTTAATGAATGTATCTTTGGGTAATGAGGAGCTCATTACTACCGGTTGTTCATTCTCTTAAAAAAGATTTCAAAAATACAATTTGAAAGTAGAAATGTTATTTAGGGGAATTCAAAGGTAGAGTTTTTAGGAAAGACCAAAGATTTTTAAGAGATCAAAAGAATTGGAACAAATGTCCTTTTCACGAAAAAAGCCTCAAGAATAGTGGCCCCCTTTGGGGAGGGACCTTCAGGGCCAGGCTCACTGACTGAAGGCTAAGTGTCCCATACTTCCCCAAACCTTCAGGGGCTGCAGCTGCAACAGAGTAAGTCCCTGGGCTGAACTATGGCCGGGCCCTTGAAGGAAACAAAAATCCCCAAAGCTGGGCTAGTCTGGGAAGGCTGGTTGGGGCCTGATCCAAGGTTGGCCACAGGGGGGAGCAGCTTGAGGCCCCCCCCCCCCCCAGAGAGCCCGTGCTGGTGTCTAAGACAACCCAAATCCCAAGAGTTTTGTGAGAGTACCTTTTCCTGCTTTACTTTCTAGTAAATGCCATAATCATTCCCCTTATTAAGAAACTGCTTTTTAACCTTTTTTTATTTCATAACGTTAAGCTCAAGTCTCTCTCATCAAAAACTCTGGTAATGAAGCTGCATTATGTCCCATCAACCCACACAGGAATAACAATCTGCTGGGAACAGAAGGAACTTGCAATTACCCTTATTCCGATAATTTTGCTGAAGGAGCCCATTGGAGCGGGATTTCTAATAAGCCGGGTGGGTGGAGGCTTTCAGAAACCGAAAGCCAGAACTTGCTCATCATGCAGATACCACAGCTCACGGCGAATGAAGCAAGAACACCTCAAGTAATCCCATGATCCACCAAAAACCCACCCAAATCCAAGCACCCCGACTGGAATTTCAACTCCACACCTGACATCCCAAACAAACCCCAACTCCTCCACCGGCTGCTCAAAAGCCAGCTCCAAGTTTCCACAGCAACACGGTGAATCACAACCTCCCTGGGATGGTCCCACCGCCAAGCCCTGCCAGAGACTGGCATCCCTTTCCAGCAGCCTCCAGGGGCTCCTCCACGCCGCACTTTGGCAAAAGGAGGGCTCTGCTGGGAGAAACCCAGAGTGTTCTGCAATCTCGACGCTCCCTCCTCCAGTCTTAAAGAGCATCTTTTTCAAAAATCCAACCTTAGAAGCAGACAGGGAGAGCAGGGTCCCAAGTTTGGCATCTGCTAAAGACCCCCAACCAAGGGTGCTCCAGCAGAGTCCCGTCGGCCTAACAAGGGGAACCATGCTCAGAGGCCAGGAGGACCATGAAGGCAAAATGCTGCGGCTGTCTCATCACAGAGATGATGCTCGACGACTTTTCATAATTATGAGGGGCGATTTCATGGGAAAGGACCAGAATAAAGGAAAATATAACAAGCACTAGGATGTAAAAAAAATAGTGAATCTTTGGGGGACAAAAAGGTTAGTGGAGGCTGCTCTGTCCACTCGCAAACTCCCTCGGGAAACCACACGGAAGAGCTTGGGCACACGTAAAGAAGCTGGGCCTGGGATGGCAGACGCCAATGGGAGGCCCCGGGCTGGCCCTCTGCCCGGGCCCTCCATCCCTTCTCTGGGACTTCAGGGGCTGTCCCATGGCCAAGCCCTTGGGGTTAGAGAAAAGGGCTTTGCCTCCTAGAAACCATGACAGACACACGAGGCTACCATTTCACTCCATCACAAGGCAAAGGGACCAGAAGCCCAGCCTGGGGCCTGGGAGGGCAGAGCCCTGCGTTCAGATCCAGCTCTATGGGCTGGGCTCTCGAGCCTCAGCCTATCATCCACAGAGCATTCTCTGTAATCCCACTTTCCAGGGGCGACTGTCAGCTTCGAGGGGCCAGCACAGCCTGCCAATGGCTCAGAGAAAGTTGGCCCCTCTGCCTCTGCCTCTGCCTCTGGGACACAAAGGAGCGGCCCCTTCCCCTTCCCTGACAGGCGGAGGCTCTCAGTCTGCAACACCGACCGAAATAAAACCCTGAACGAGCACGAGCCAAAACCCTGACCTGGAAGCTTCTCTGGCTAAAAGGACAAGTACAAAGCCCGCATTCACCTGGGCAGGTCCCCAAGCTGGCCCATCAAGGGCTCTCCCCCCTTCCATCCCTCCCGTGGACTGCAGGAGGCCCCAGGCAGCTCCATGGGAGACTCAGCAGGGGCAGCCCCCACAAGGGGGCCCAGGGCTCATTTCGGAAGGCAGGTTTCCCAAACTGCCACTAGGCTGGCCAATATCCCCTTTGGAGAAAGGGAGCCCTGAGGCTGGAGGCTGGAGGGGCTCGCCTGGGGCCCGAGCCCTGCAGGAGAGCCCTTCTGACCCCGTGGCTGGCTCTCCTGGGGTCTCCTGGATGCCTTTGCCAAAGGGGTTGGCCAAAGTCTGGGAGTCAGAGGTCACTTACAGGTACGGGAGCCCCAGACAGGGCAAGTGTGCCGGGGACGGCCGCCTCTGAGGACAGCAGCTTCTGAGAACGGCCCGCCTGCCTCTGAGGACGGCTGCCTCTGGGGACGGCTGCCTCTGGGGACGGCAGCCTCTGAGAACGGCCGCCTCTGAGAACGGCCCGCCTCTGGGGACGGCCGCCGGGCTCTCTAGTCCACCGGGCCGGGTGAGTGTGTGTGAGCGCCTCGGGCAGGCCGGGGGAGGTCTGGAACTTGGGGGTTCCCTGAGCTCTGCCCTGAGGCAGAGAGGCCTCACGGAAGGGCCGGTGTCAGGGCGGGGAGATAAGGCCGGGCAGAGCCGAGGGCTTCTGGACAAAGCCGGGATGGGGGAGTGCGCGCAGCAGATAAGGAGCAGCCGCAGCCCCCTCCCTGGGAGGCCCTTTCTCCCCCAGCCGGCGCGGGGGACTCTGGGGGCCCGGCACGGAGCCTTCCTCGCCCCGGGCACCCCTCGGCCCCCAGCGAGACCCTGGCTGAGCCCCCTTCGCAGTCGGGGGTTCTCCACGCTCGAGGTCGCTGGAGTCATTCATTCCCGGCCAAGTCCCTGACCTCACGACCCTGGCCAGACCCTCCGCGGCCCTTGCCTCGGTTTCCCCGGCTGTAACGAAGCGGCCTGGGGCTGCGGACCTCCGCCCTCCCCCCTCGGCGGATCACCTTTAAACCGCGAGCGCAGCGCGCTCCGGCCCGGGCCCTTCCTCCCCTTGGCTTCAGCTCCCCGTCGGCAAGGAGAGCGCCCCCGACTCTCCGGAGGCCGCAAGCCGGGAGCCTCGGTCCTGCCCCCCCCGGCCGGGCCTCAGTTTCCCCGCGTGTAACCAGGCCCCCCCGGACGTTCGGGCGAGTCGGGAGACCGGCGGCCCGGCTGCGAGATCCCGTCTGCGGCCCCGGTTCCCCTCCCGAAGCGCCTCCCGAGGGGAGCCCAGGCCGGGGCCGGGGCGGGCCGGGCCGGCGGCCACGCGAGGCCCCGGGCTGAGGCGCGGCCTAGCGCTCCGCGGCCCGGCCCCCTGCCGGGCTCCGGCCCCGGGCCGCCCCCCGCTCTCCCGGCGCGGGCCCGGCCCCGGCCGGCGGCTCTGGGCTCCGGCGCCCGGCCGCGGCCACTCACCGTAGATGGGCCGGAGGCGCCGGTCGTTAGGGTCCTGCACATGGCCCCGCGTCGCCATGATGACAAGCGCAGAGCCTCAGTGCGCACGCGCAGCGCCGGCCCCCGGGACGGGGCCGTTAAAGGGCCAGCGCCGGCTCCGTTCCCCCGCCCGAGGGCGCGATACGGCAGAAGCGCAAGGGGCGGGCGCGGGGGGGGAGGGGGAGCGCCTCGGGCCAATGGCATCCCACGGCTCGGAAGGCGGCCCTCGGCGCCCTTCGTTGCCTGCCGGGGAGGCTTCCGGGCCCCGGCCATTGGCTGCGGGTGTGGGAGGGGGCGGGGAGATTCCCCCCCCCCCCCCCCCACCGATCCCGGGGCCTCAGCTGGTGCTGGGAGCCCCGACGTCACCCCTGGGGAAACTGAGGCCGAGCGCGGTCACGCGCCTCCTGAAGCCCCGGAGCCCGCGGGAATCAGGCGTGCGGTTCGAACCCAGGGCTCAGCCCGAGAACTCAAAAAACGGGGCAGCCCCGCCTACTGTGTGCCCGGCTCCGGGAAACAAAGCCCGGGGCTGCGCTGCTCCCGAGCCCTTCCAGCAGCGCCTCCGCTTGGCTTGCGCTGGGTGCCCCCTGGTGGCAGCCGCCTGATACCGGGAGAACCTCGCTGTCCCGCCGCGATAACGTGTGCTCTCGGGGCCAGCCTTGCCCGCCTGTCCCTCCCCCAATAAGTGCCTCCCCCTAGCAGAGAGTGCTTCTGGATTCGTATCTCCAGTTCCGGGCATACAGCAGGCGTTCAATGTGTGCTGTTTAGTGCATTTATCTAACGCACTGAAGTATGACGCAATGAAAAGAAGGCTTAACCTGGAGGCACCTCCCCCACTGGAATTCATGTGACCTCCGTAAGCTTTCACTTCTCTGTGCCTCAGTTTCCATATCTGTAAAATGAACTCCAGGACTCTTCTAGGCCTAATTCTCCCATCTGAAGAGGCAGAGAGGGAGAGGGCTTTGCAGCCCGGTGAAAAGGCCACTAAATAAGACTGCCACTCAAGCCCCGGATCTGCTGTGCGACAATTGCCTCTTCCCTCTTGGTCGCAGTTTATTCATCCGTAACATAGGGATCTTGAACAAGAAGATACCTCGGCTCTAAGCCAGTTCTAATTCAAAGACATTTAAAGGTTGCCTTGAGCGTGGCAGTTTCTGGGGAGCCCTTCAGGCGCAGAAGTCAAGGGGCCCATGCAATCATATATAACATTTAATATAATCACAAGTTACATATAATAATATGTATTATACATATCATAATGACATTATATATCACTGGGTTTTTGGTGATGCTCTGTGGTTTATTTTATGCATTTAAGAACCTAATTGGTTTTTTAATAATGGCTTTTAATTTTCAAAATCCATGCAAAGATAGTTTTTAACATTCACCCTTGCAAAACCTTGTGCTCCAATTTTCTTTTCTTCTCCCCACCCCCTCTCCTAGATGGCAAGTAATCCAGTAAATGGTAACCATGCAGTTCTTCTACAGATATTTCCACAATGATGCTGCACAAGAAAAGCCAGATCAAAAAGGAAAACAAAATGAGAAAACAAAATGCAAGCAAACAACAACAAAAAAAAGTGAACAACTATGTTGTGCTCCACACTCAGTTCCCACAGTCCTCTCTGGGTATAGATGGCTCTCTTCATCACAAGATCATTGGAACCGGCCTGAATCACCTCATTGATGAAAAAAATCACATCCATCAGAACTGATCATCGTATAATCTTGTTGCTGTGTACAGTGTTCTCCGGGAAGGGCTTCACTGGATTACCAGAGGGGATCCACAACACGAAGATTAAGGCTGAGTCTCTCGTGTTAGGATCAGTGAGAATGGAATACTAGATTGGGGGTCAGGAGACCAGGATTTGAAACGGATCTCAGCCAGACCAGGTTAGTTGAGTATCATCATAGCAAGTCCCTGTTTGTTCATCTGAAAAATGGGGATGGAGGAAAGGAAGGAGTCACTTTACCAGCTGCTGTGAGGGAAACCCTTCTCAGATCTTAAGGGGATGAAGAAATGAGTTGTTGCTGCTTAACCCTCTTCTTTTGCCCATTTTTCAGATGAAGAAACTGAGGCTTTTAGGAAAGGAACTTTTCCAAGAGAATAAGGACCTTAAAGGGCAATGGCAAGACTGGAATCTGAACTTCCTGGTTTAAGGGACCAGGAGGCCTGAGATTATAATAAAATAAATTTTATATATATATATATATATATATATATATATATATATATATATATATATATGAAGAATTATAATAAATTATAATAAAAGCTCAAGAAATTTGAGCAATTCTATTTGCCAGTCCGGCTGGCCTGCTAGCTGTTCCCCAGACTGGGCATTCCATCCCCACCTCGGTGCCTTTGGACCGGTCATCACCACTCTCCTACCTCTGAGAACTCCCAGCCCTCTTCAGGTGCCCCGAGCCTCCCCAAGTCCTTCTAGGAGGGCGTCTGAGTTGCTTTGGCCAGGGAGGGTTTGGAGTCAGGGCAGAGAGACTGAATGAAGGTCTGAAAAGGGAGTGAGGGTGAACGAGTCTGTATTACTTGGGAGTCGAGCCTCCCAGGATGGAAAACTACAGCCCCTGGGGCCGGGCCAGCCAAGAGAGGCTCCAATAGGACTCGGTCCTTTTCTCAGGTTTCCTTCTCTGATGTTCATCCAAGCCACTCTGCCCCACCTCCTTTTTAAAGAACTTCTAGAGTTTTAGAGGATGGGGGAGAGAAGTATTCAGTGAACTGCCTAGAATCAATCTCAATCGGTCAATATTTATTAAGTACCTACTATGAGCAAGTAACTGTGCTAGGGACTGAGAAGATAGACCAAATATATATATATATATATATATATATATATATATATATATATATATATATGAAATTAATATTTATGTTTTATATATAGCAGTTGTTGTACTCAAGGATCACAGACTTAGAACTAGAAGGGACCTCTCACGAAATATAGTTCAATGTATCCATTTTACAGAAAAGAAAACTGAGGTTCGGGGAGATTGGCTTGACCAAGTTCACAAAGGCAGTTAAGGATTAGGGAAAAGATTTGAACCTGGGTCATGGGGAAATAAATCTGGAGCTACAAAGACCTCAGAGGCTGTGTAGTCCAATGTGCCCATTTTACAGATGAGGAAACAAAAATGTGGAAAACTACTGGATTTAGGGTTCAAAGCCCTGTACTCAAGGACCCATCCTTAACCCTTTGTGGAGGGTTTCCTCAGCTGTGAAATGAAAGGATTTGATACTCCAGGTAGCACCTTTCAGCTCTTGGTCTATCACCCTATAAATGGAGATTATCCCATCCCAAAGCCTCACCTAAGGTAACCTAAATCCCTTTGCACGCCAATCACTTAGCTATTATTGGGGGAAGAGATGGCAGCCACTCCAGTTGATTGCCAAGAAAACCCAGTGGACAGTACGGTCCACGGGGTCCAGAAGAGTAAGACGTGACTTACCAAATGACCGAACAGCAACAATTAGCTGTTATTACCTTCCCTAACAGTGGCAGGGGACAGCTGGGTAGTATAGTGGACAGAGCACCGGACCTAGAGCCAGGGAGATTCATCTTCTTGGGTTCAAATCCATCTTCCGACACTTCCTAGCTGTGTGATCCTGGGCAGGCCACTTAACCCTGCTTGCCTCACTTTCCCCATCTGTAAAATGAGCCTGAGAAGGAAATGGCAACCAGTCCAGCATCTCTGCCAAGAAAGCCCCAGTTGGGGTCATGAATTATTATGATGGTTTTTACTGGCTGTGTGATCATCCCACCCCCATCTTTGAGGCTCTCCATCCTCATCTGGGAAATGGGGTGATTGTACATATTCCTCACAGGGCTTTGGGGAAAGCCCCTTAAAGTACTAGCTAGCCCACCCATGCGGACTCTCCTCCACTCTCTGAGTGCTGAAAGGTCCAAGAGCCGCCGGGGCCTGGCCCCGACACTGGAGGGGCGGGAAGGGAGCGGAGAGGGGCCGCAGGAGTCGCCAACCTCGGTGGGAGCCCAAGATGCTTACGCAAGTTACATCCATGCCGGACAGTCCCGGACACTGCCCAGGAGCCCGTTTAATTAAAAAATGAGTTAGCCTTGTCTATGGGGAGGCTGGGCTAGGGGCGGCTCGGCTCTGTGGGCGATGGGAGAAGAGAGCCCCAGTCCTTACTGGCCCGGGACCCTCAAACGGGGACCAGGGAAAGGCCTCTTGGGTTCAAAAAAATCACAAGTGAGGGAAAGGAGGGCTTGGCTAAGCAACAGAGCTTTCTCTCTGACTCTATTTCCCTCTTTGTCTCTCTCTGTCTCTATCTCTCTGTGTCTCTGTCTGTGTCTCTATTTCTTTCTCTCCCTGTCTCTTTCCATGTTTGCCTCTCTGTCTCTCCCTCTGTCTCTGTCTCTCCCTGTCTCTTTCCGTGTTTGTCTCTCCCTCTGTCTCTGTCTCTCTGTCTCTCCCTGTCTCTTTCCGTGTTTGTCTCTCCCTCTGTCTCTGTCTCTCTGTCTCTCCCTGTCTCTTTCCGTGTTTGTCTCTCCCTCTGTCTCTGTCTCTCTGTCTCTCCCTGTCTCTTTCCATGTTTGTCTCTCCCTCTGTCTCTGTCTCTCTGTCTCTCCCTGTCTCTTTCCGTGTTTGTCTCTCCCTCTGTCTCTGTCTCTCCCTGTCTCGTTCCGTGTTTGTCTCTACCTCTGTCTCTCCCTGTCTCTTTCCGTGTTTGTCTCTCCCTCTGTCTCTGTCTCTCCCTGTCTCGTTCTGTGTTTGTCTCTCCCTCTGTCTCTGTCTCTCTGTCTCTGTGTCTCTCTGTCTCTCTCTCTCCCCCCCTCTCCCCCTGTGCCTCCTGGCTCCTCTCAGAGCGCTCACTTCCGCCCCACGCCCCGGTGTTTTCCGCGGCCCCCCTCCCCCGTCTCCTCCCCCTCCCTCCCCTCCCCCCGCAGTTCTGCACCTGGAGCTCACGCGGTCTCGCTTTCCTTTTCCCGGGCTCTCCCCATCACTCATCGGTAAAACCGTCTGTACCGTGACCTTCGGGGCCGCTAGGGGGCGCCCCAGCGCACGGAGTGCTCAGCCCGGAGCCGGGAGCGCTCACTCACCTCCCCGAGCTCCAGTCTGGCCTCAGACCCTGAGCGGGTCACCCGACCATGCGTGCCCCGGGGTCCCCCTCTGGGAAAGGGCTGCGGAAGGAGCTGGCCCAGTGTCCCGCTACCTCCGCCGAGAGACCCCCGAGAGGCCGCCGGGCGGAGGGGGCGGAACAGCCGCCGCAAAGGGAACCTCGAGAGCCCCGCCCGCCGCCCGCCCTGCAGCCGCAGCGGAGCCCCTCCCCCCTCCGGGGCTCGCGCCCCTCCCCCCGCAGCCCGGCGGAGCCATCCTCCCTCCTCGGCTTCCCGGCCGCCTGCGGGCTCTGCCTGAGCCCTGAAGCGGGCGTCGTCGCCCGAGGAAAGAGCGCTGGGCGGGAGCGGGCGTAACTCACGGGCACGGAGGAGCCTCAGTGTTCTAACCTAGGAAATGGGAGAGCCGTCCCTTACCTAGTGGAGCGGCCCCGAGGTTTGGAAGGCCTGAGGGTGCTCCCTGTATGCCGGGGAGGACTCATCTACTCCTAGTCCTGGGCTCTGCCTCCCGGAGTGACTGCAACAACAGTGATGAGCACTTATGTGACATCTCATTCGGGTGTCTCTGCCTCTGCCTCTGTCTCTCTCTCTTTCTGTCTCTCTTCTGTCTCCCTCCTTCTTTCTCCCTCTATCCACTTCCATCCGCCTTGTCTCTCTCTCTCTCTCCGTCTCTTTGTCTCTCTGTCTCTGACTCACAGAGCATGGATAGAGATATAGACAGATATAGAGATGACAGACAGACGATGGATGGATGGATGCTTTGGCTGGCACTGAAAGCCTTTCCAGTCTTAGTCTCATTCCCCTCCACGTTTCCTTCCATCTCTCTGCTCCGGACATTCCCCAGCCATTCCCCCCATGCCTGGAACGGCTCTTCCTCCTGCTTTGACCTTCCTGGCTCCCTTTATGTCCCAGCTAAAATCCCGTCTTTTCTCAGTTTTCTCCGGCCACTTGAGTAAATTTCAGAGCTTTCTCTATGCTAATTATTTCCCCGGCCTCTAGCTTGCTTTGTTGTCGTCTCCCCCATATAAGCTCCTGGAAGGAAAACATTGTTGCCTCTTTTGTATCCCTATCCCTTAGCACAGCCCTAGCGCACTGTGGGCGTTTAATATATTCTTATTGGTCAATTGACTGGATGATGAGAGTCCCGGATGTGTTTATTGTCCCCAGTTCCCAGGTTTGGGGGACTTTTTACCTTGAAGGGACTTCCCTCCCGAGAGAAGCTCTAGAGAGGTAGATACATGGTAGCGCTGTACTTAGAGATACGTGGTAGCGCTGCGCTTCTCTCGCCATACCTAGCCCGGAGCTGGGGAAAGGGACCTGGCCCTCTTACTGCTGAAGGCAGGGACCAGGATATCAGCAGAGAACTGCCCAGAGGGAAGCAAGATGGGAGCGGACAGCCGGGCTGAGAGAGCGGACTAGGTCCAAACTGCCCTTGTGATTGGTGAGCTGGCCAGCATACACGACTTCCCCTTTTGCCCTAGAGAAAACCCCTACTTCTAGCATTTCACTTTTCCCCTCTGACTAACGAGAGGGAGGAAAGGGGAAGAAAGGGAGGGAAGGGCAATGTCATTTCATGACTGGGAAGTTGACAGTCCCAGATCATCCTGGCTTCCCCTCCTTCCCTCCCCCCCCCCCAAGGCCAGCTGTTAGATTTTACCATTTCCCCCACAGGAGAAATCTCTTAAGGAAGTGTGGGGTCCTTTGCCCCTCAGTTCCATTAACCACTAACATATTAGCTTTTACAGAGAAATATTTATTTCAAAAGGTATAATCAACAAATATAGAAACTTTAGCCCCCAAAGACGTGAGGCCTAAATCCCTCTTCCCCCTGAAGCCCTGCATCTCTAGGGAGGTGAGGGGGATTAGAGTCAGAGTTTGGCTCTGTTCTTGCGGAGCACAGTCTTAGTTCTAAGTCCAAAACCCATCCCGGCTTCTTGGGGCTTCCATGCTGGGCTGGCCGCATTACCGGGCCCACCATCCCGGCCCCAAGGTGGCTCTGGTTCGAATTCCTGGTGCCACGGGGATCACCTCTGGCTCCTGAAACTAATTAGGATTAAACATCACAGGGAAAAACCATGCTCCCCCAAGTCTGTTTCTCAGAGCCGGGAGCAAGAGGGAGGAAGGAAGGGAATGGGAGTCCTGCCCCTCTCATCGGCTCAGTTCAAGGCATTCGGAGCCAATAATGCCTATTGAAAAAAGAGTAGCCAAAAGAGATCACCGTCAAAAAAGAATGATCAGCTCGGTCTCCCCAGTTTTAAAGTCACAGGCAGATAGTGCCCCCATGGGATAGGGGACACATTGGGCTCCAGGTGAAGAGAAATGGGCAGGCCCTGAGAAGCTCTTGTTAGACCCACCTATGTTTTCATGCTTCTCGATTCAGGGCCATTAATCAAATAATCAAACTTCTAAGACCAAATGTGAGAGATAAAACAAAGCAAGAAGAGATTTTCCCCACTTGAGACTACTATCATGAGCCAATGAGAGAGAGGGAGAGAGAGAAGGGAGAGAGGCAGAGAGACAGAAACAAAGTGAGAGAGACAGAAAGATACAGAGACACAGAGACAGAGGGAGACATACACAGAGACACAGAAAGATACAGAGAGAGACCTACATAGAGAAGCAGAAAGATACAGAGACAAAGATACAAAGAAAAACACAGAGAGGTATACACAGAGACACAGAAAAACACACAGTTACACAGAGACATACACAAAGATATAGAAAGACAGGAAGAGACACAGAAAGATAAAGAGAGACAGACTGAGACAGAGAGAGACATTCTTAGAGACACAGACAGAGACACCCACAAAGAGACAGAGACAGAGATATACACAGAGACACAGAAAGATACAGAGACACACACCCAGAGATAAACAGAGATAGAGACAGAGACATACACAGTGACCCAGAAAGACAGAGAGAAATACACACAGAGACAGAAACAGAGCGAGAGAGACATACACAGAAGACATAGAAAGACAAAGATACAGAGAGACAGAAACAGAGGTGGGGATAGAGAGATAGAGACACAGAAAGACACAGAAACAGAGACATACACAGAGACAGAGAGAAACATACACAGAGACATAGACACAGAGGCACACAGACAGAGGCACACAGACAGAGACACACACAGATACAAGAAGACACAGAGAAACAGGCAGAAACATTCACAGAGACAGAGAGAGACATTGAGAGCAAGAGCAAAGAGAGCACTTCTGCATTTCCGGTTATTTTTTGAGATATCCATGCCCACTAGGCTGCTTTGGAACCTGAGGAGAAACTTAAAGAGGAAATAGCTTATTAGCAGAGAAGTATAGGACTCGATGTCCCTGGGTCCAGTGCCCTTTTGGGCACTAGTGCAGGCACCTGCCCTTGCCCATCTGGACGGCCCACACAATCTCTGCCCCTGTTTCCCCATATTAGTCCCCTTCAGCAGGATGTGAGGTGAGAATTGTTTCTCCCCAGGTCTTTGTATCCTAGGCTCCCAGCATGGCAGCTCCCACGAAGAGGCACTTCATGGCACTTCATGGCATGGCGAGACACTGCTTCTCCTAGAACCAGGATGTGGAGCTTCTCATGTGGCAGGGCTGTAAGTTCTCACACAAAGCCGACTATTTATGGCTGGAACAGGCTCTTCATCCACCAGCCCAACTCCTTCCCTTTCCTAAGGCTCACAGAGGTGAGTCACTCGCTCACAGTAACTGAACCTCAGGCTAAATCTACCTTCCTTTCCACTTGGATCATTTCTCCCCTCCCTAATTTTCTTTGTGCTTGTCTACGCCTTGCAATAGAGTTCTGCTCTAATTCACACTTATGGAAACTGAGGTAAGAGAACTTGGTGGTTTACTTTAACAAATGACTAATTGTCCACACCATTTGACTCAAGGATCCCGCTGTTAAGTATGTGGCCCAAGAAAGTCAGAGCCTGAAAGAATAGTCCCTCACCCTGAAATATGGATAGAAGCACTTTTTGTGCTGGGAGAGAACTGTAAGTTTCCTATTAGACCATAAGTTCCTTGAGGGCACGACCTGGCTTTCTTTTTATTTGTATCCCCATTGCTTAGCACAGGGCCTAGTATACAGTAGGTACATACTAAGTAAATGTATACTGAATTGGAATAAGTTGTAAACAAAATAAGTGCCCATTTTGGCCTAACAAATTGTGGTCCCTGAAAGTAATAAAACATGGTTATGATATTCAGAGAAGGAGCTGATGGTTTTTGTGAACTGATACGGAGTGAAATAAGAAGGATCAGGAAAATATTATTATTTTATTATAATTACTATTATATAATTATAATTACTATTATTATACAATATACATATTAGTATATATACATAACATAATTACTATTAAAATTAGGGGAGAAATATTAATACTTTTGTACTTGTTCTATCTTTAAAGTCAATTTCTGTTCATGAAAACTATTCGATATTCATTGGTTAAGTAGAACAGGAGCACTAGTCATTAGAAACTTACTGTAGGGGGAACCCACCAGAGAACGGGGGCAACCTCCCGGGAGTATCCCTAGATCCCTTAAGGGAAAAGACATCTCCTTTTCTCTGGGATAATGAGGCCAAATATTACTTGCTGTGTTAGATTATTCTAAGCATATGTTCCCCCCTCTTTCTTTTGAAATATTAGTTATAAGAAATGACTCTCTTATCAAGGGAGGGTGGAAGATTATATTTAGAAATGAACATAATGTTTAAAAAGTGTTCATAAAAATTAAATGAATTAAAAAATGAAATTCACTATACCAACTATTGAAAATAATAAAGTATATACTTCAATCTGTCTATAACTAGTAATGAATATCTTCAGGGATTCAGTAGAAATGATCATGTGGATAATAATTAGCATTAGAGGGACAGTTAAACTTTATCCAATCCCCTCATTTTTATAGAGGAGGAAGCTGAGGCCCAGAGAGAGAGAGAGAGACTGCTAAGTGACTTGCCAAAATTCATGCATTCAGTAAGTGACAGAGCCAGGATTCAATCTGAATGTCCTGCTATCAGTAAAATTCAGTGCAGGGCTTCTTAATCTGGAGTTTATTGTAAGTGACAGAGCCAGGTCAATCCCAGTCTCCTGCAATCAGTGGAATTCAGTGCAGGACTTCCTAATCTGGGATCTATTAACGCATTACAAATATGTTGATAATTATATTTCAATAAGATAAATTTTCTTTGTGATCCTATGTATTTTATTTTATTAATTTAAAACTGATTTTTTTGGGGAAAGGGTCCATGACTGCCTAAGGGCTGAGATACACAAAAGGATAAGAAACTCTTGATTAAAATTTGACAGCACCTTCAAAGTGACTTTAAGTCAATCACTTCATTTTGTAGATTCAAGAGAAATTCAAATTTTGGGTCTTTTTAACCCCCAAATCCAGTCTCCCCTCTACTCCATTGCCTTAGGAAGAACAGACAGAGAGTGTCTCATCTGCTCCCTGAGAACATCTAGGACACTGATCTGTCTTCAGGTGCCTTCTCACCCTTTCCTAGGAGGCAGACTAGAAAATACGGAAAACTTTCCAGCCTTCTTTTTTGAATGAATGATCAGAGGTGTCATGCCATTCTGAGCCACCAGGTGGCGCATAATTATCAAATTTACTCCAGTTCCTTCTAAAGTTAAGGTAACTGACCAGATCGGTTTCCCATTCACAGAATCTCAGAGCTGGGAGGAAACGGGGACCATCTATTCCAACTCTTATTGTTGAGGTCCAGAAGGGGGACCCCAAAAGTCCCAGACCGGTGTCACAAAGTGTCTCAAAAGAATTTGCAGGCTTGAACCCATCCCCTAGTCAAGGGGCAAAGTTTATTAAAAGCAACGTGAGGCCATTACTGAGCAGATTGAATTATAAGAGAATCCAGTAAAGAAACAGAACCCAAAAGGATTATTTCATCCAGCTTCTACCATAGATATGCTAATTCTATGGCTCAAGGTAGGAAGGAATGGTGTCAGGAGTAGTTCTCCGTCGATCAGATTACTGACAAGATTACCAGTCAACAGTGTATTGAGGAAGAGTCTAATTCACTATTATCTCCGGAGTTTGATCTGTGGGAGTTTCCTGGGGCCAGAAGCTATCTGGCTAAGGAGTGGTTAGAATCAGATTGATTGGATGTGCTGTTTCCCGAGGGACTCCAAAGTTAGGAAACTTGGAACCACTGACCCATTAGAACAGAAGCCCTAAGGTCAGAGGACCCCCAAATCACATGACATCAATACCTTTTGTAGTTTTGCCTGACAAGGAGTCATCCAGCCTTTACTGGAAAACCTCCCATGAGGGTTCCCCAGCCACTCAGCCCATTGCACTGTGGGGCAGCTAACTGGGGTCTTGGCAACTCCCTCCTTGACCCCTCTGGGGTCCCCCATTAGCCTTCTTTTCTCCAAGATTTTGTGCAGTCATTTTTCAGTTCTATCTGGCTCTCCATGATCCCATTTGGGGTTGTCGTGGCAGAGGACATAAGCTTGAAACCCTAGTCTTTCATCTAGACAAGACCTCAGAAGTCATTTACAGCTTGACCCCAGGGCACTTAGAGGGCCCAGTGAGAAAGTACTGGACCTGGAGTCAGGACTTCTGAGTTCAAATTCTACCTCCAACACCTGATGCTTACTAGCTATATGACCCCGAGTCAGTCACTTAATTCTGCTTGCCTTGGTTTCCTCATTCCTTGCCTTGGTTTTTAAAATAGGCTAGAGAAGGAAATGGCAAAAACCAATCACCAAGAAAACCCCAGTGGAGAATCAGCTGAACAACAATGCCCGATACCTTCATTTTACAGAAGAAGGAAGCGTTTTCAATCTGGTTCTCAAATCTAGGTCCTCTTGTAAACTTGTGCACAGACACTTGTTTGTTTTTCTTTTCTTGCTTTGTTTTTGTATCTCTAATAGAATATAAGTTGCTTGAAAGCAAGGATTGATTTTTCAATATTTATCTTCGTATCTCCATCACATAGTACAGCGCCTAGCACGTAGTGTGGAATCAGCGTTCATTGACCTGATTAACAAAAGCTTCAGCTCAAATCATTTCAACTCAATACAACATTTATTTATTTTTTATTTATTTTTATTTATATATTGTTATATTTTTATTATATTATATATTATATACATATAATATAATATATATTATATATATTATTTATTAGACACTAAGCAAATTCTAGATATTGGGGATTTGAAGGGGGGAGGGTATGAAAAACCAATTCTCCCTTCGAGGAGCTTACATTCTATTGGATCAGTGGTTTGGCGGTTCTCACGTTGTCCAACCTCTAGAGGTCCCCAGATGGTTTCAAGTCAAAATTATTTTCATAGTAATTCCAAGATGTTATTTGCTTATCAAAATATTCCATTCCTTTTCACTACCCATGAGTGAGACCAGATTTTCTCCATCTACTTCAACCAAAATAGCATATCACAGCAGCTTGAATGCCAAAGTAGATGGGGGAATCCACTCAGCTTCTATTAACCCCGACATTGAAGAGACTTGCAAAAATGATAAAATTAATGGCGGTCTTCTCACCAATATTTTTGTTCTGGAAAAGATAGTTGCTTCTCACAAAAATATGTGTGTTAACATGCAACCATGTTCGTTATTTATTCATAGTGAATTAATATGTAGTATTAAAATTTACATGAACACTGGATCTTATTGGCTAACTTACTGGCTTTTACACTTACTGAATGTGTGAAGTTCAACAAGTTACTCAGCGTAATTTCTCTCTCTCTGCCCAACATTAGTAGGTGTAATTTTAAGAGCCATGATCTTGGACATGCAGACCTTTGAGCCAGAGGGGATCCCTCTGAGGAGCTAACTTACATGCTATGAGTTAGGGAGATGCCTCCAGAAAAGGGCCTGTACTTATCCCATCACCTAACATAGAATCCAGCGCACAATAGGTGCGAAGGAAATGCGAGGGAAAAGGCAATGAGCTGGATTCTTCTATTGTTTTTGTTTTTCAATCATGGTTGACTCGTTGGGACCCCATTCGGGGTTTTCTTTGGCAGAGTTACCACTGTGATTTGTGATTCCCTTTTCCAGCTCATTTTACACATAAGGAAACTGAAGCACAAACAGGTTGAAGTGACTTGTACTGGATCACACAGCTAGGAAGTGTCTGAGGCTGGATTTGAACTCATGAATGTGAGCCTTCCTGACTTCAGATCCAGGTCTCTATTCACTGCATTACCCACAATCCCCGTTCCTTCAAGAACTCCACGGGAGCACCATCTCCTACATAAAGCTTTTTCTATCCCCAGTGCCACCCCAATTACTTTGTACAGCACTGCCTCCAGGCTGCTTTCCCTGCCCCATCACTCAGACCCATACTTTTACTAATGGATTGGATCTTGCGGGGAATGACTCCAAGTTCAAGGTACTCTGTAAGTCCATACTCCTAAAACTATAGTTCATTGTCACTACTGCATCTTTAAATAGTCAGGGAGACACAATTAGCTCCATGTGAATTATTTGCTGAATTGTCAAAGTAAAAAAAAATAGTAATAAAATATTAGCCCCATTAACCTAGGACATACCATCCTACAAATACACATAACACAGCAGGAAGATAGCTTCCTACATAGATTAGATAGTTAGATAGATTAGTTGGATAGTGAGACCAAGGAAACTAGCCTCTGATGTGGGGGAGAGGGGTGATGGACAGTGTTCTTTTTCTACTTAGGGAGTTCTCATACTTTTTTCTGGGCACACTCTGCTAGGCTCCCTAAGCTTTCTCCTGTCTTCAACTTGACTCCTAACAACCAGAATTTATTCTTTTTGGCTGTCCAGATAGACGAGAATTGGATCAAAATATAATTGGAAAATATTTAACAAAAGTTAATGAAAATGTGAACACAGATAATGTTAACCTATGATTTTCTAAATCACAATGTGCCCTACAAGGATCTGTAGTTATTTGAGTCTGATATCATTGCCTTATTCTATTTATCTTGACCAAGAAAGGAATAAATGAAAAGGCATTTATTAAGTGCCTACTATTTACATTTTCAATGTGAGCATTTATATTTCTGATTTACTGTTTTGTCATTTGATAGAACTGAATTTTAAAAATAGTGGGGGAAAACTGCTAACATTGAACTTAAAAGTGTTCCCTGAGTACATATTTGTTTGTTTTGAAGAGCTGTTGTTAAACTTTTATCAGCAGATCCTTATAAAGAGGGGGAATGTGCAGTTAGAGAATCCGTCTCAAATGTTCACATGGACTATTCGTGCCCAACCTGTGGCAGAGCATTCTGAGCTCCTATTGGTCTGATCGGCCACAGTTGGACACACTGTAATTCGGCTCTAACATAATGATGTCATTTTGGTTCTCTGAGAACGAAGGACAACCAAGCAACCAATTTGTAACTTTAAAAAGAAAACTTTCGAGTAGGATGAAACAGATGAAGTGACAGAGCCAGGGAAGGGTTTTTGGCTTGGGAAGTCACTAGGAGAAAGAATAGGGACATAGGAGAGTTAATTTTCCTGACCATGAGAGTAGCAATTAAATTACTGTTCTCAGAGAAAGAGGTAGAATGTGGCAATTGAAGCTGTGGGAGGAGGTAGGTCCTGGGTCGGTGGCAGGAAGGCAGTAGGATGTCTGGGTAAGTTTTGGCTGCCTTGTGGATGGCAGAACGAATGTGGGACATGATTGCCTCTTCCTAGAGCTTGTAGGTTAGATGAGGTCCCAGCAGTCAGCACAACTCAGTCTCAGGCTGAAACAAATGGATTAATTCTGCTGGTGAGGACCAGGACATGGTCTCCTCCAGAGAACCTTTTTGCAGAGGAGAAAGAAAACAAGCTGAACTTTTTAGTGGACTCCAAGGTCAATCCAAGGCAATAATGCCATTGGGCAGTCAAGGCCCTCCTCAATGTCAGGCTATGCTAACAGGTAACCAAGAGATCCAAGAATTAGAGCTGCGGGAGACTTCAGAAGGCCAGTAATCTAAATTTAGAGAAATGACTCCTCCAAAAATCACCCAAGTAACAGATTGGAGAAGTAAGCTTTGAACCCAGGGCTCCAGATTCCAGCACTCTCCCCTAAACCACACTATCTCTTCCTCTTGTGTTGTTGCACAATTAGTCTCATGGTACAAGGCTCTTTAGAGGCCTGGTCTCTGTTTAAGTCTTGCCTCTAACATATAATACCTATGTGATGACGCAGGAGAAGTCATTATCTTTTCAATGCTACAGACAGCTCTCACATGATTAGTTGCCCTCCTGCTTCAGTGGAGTGAGTTATTTACAGAAATGAAACCATGGATTTGTAACCTTCCCTCTTCCCACCCTTCAAAATGTTGGTTAACAGGATTGATCAAGGTTATATAATCAGTTTGTAGGTGGTCACCTTATACCAAATAGAATGTGATCTCCTTGAGGGCAGGGAATGTTTCATTTTTTTTTTTTTATTCAATCCCCATTATAGAACTGGCACATAGCACCTAATTAATGTTTGTTGAATTGATTGACCAGATTGAATAGGATAAACCATTCTAAATTGTACTCTCATGTCATGAACTGCTTTGGATCAAAGTGACAGCAACCTCTTCCTCTGGTAACAGAATTCTCTTGGATGGGAAGAAAGGGACAGAGAGACAGAAAGAGAGAGACAGACAGACAGAGAAAGGGAAAGAGAAAGGAAGGGGAAAAGTGAAAGTATGGAAAGAAAGGAACAAAAGGGGAAAAAAGAAGAAAGAGTAGGAAAGAAAAAGAAAAGAAGGAAGGGAAGAAAGAGAAAAGAAGGTAGGAAGAAGAAAGAAATCGGAAGAGAAAGGAATGAAGGAAAGAAAGGAGAGTGAGAAAAGATGGAAGGAAGGAAAGAAGAGAAAAGGAAGAAAGAGAAAAGAAGGAAAGGAAGAAAGAAAAGAAGAGTGAAAAAAGAAGGAAGGAAGGAAAGAAGAAAGAAACAGAGAGGAGATAAAAAAGGAAGAAAGGAGAGAAAAAGAAATAAAAAGGAAGGAAGGAAGGAAGAAAAAGGAGTGAAGGGAAGAAAGGAGGGAAAGAGGAAGAGTGAGAAAGGAAGAGGAAAGAAAATAGAGAAAGGAGAGAAAGGGAAAGAAACAGAAAGGAAGGAGAGAAGGAGAAAGGAAAGAAAAAAGAAAGAAGAAAAAGAGAGGGGGAAAGAAAGACAGTAAAGAGAAAGGGGAACGAAGAAAAGTAAGAAAGGAGAGAAGGAAAGAAGGGAAAAAGGAAAGAGAAAGAGGGAGAGAGAAAGGAAGGAAGAAAAGAGGGAAAGAAAAAAAGGAAGAGGAAAGAAGAAAAAGAGAAAGAAAAGATAGAAGGAAAGAAAAGATGAAATCTATGACCGGCTGCACGGAAAAAACAGAGCAGGTTTTCTCAGCGAGCACACTGCTCTTCCCCCGCCCCCGAAGGGTGTGGGAGAGGGTGGGGTGGCGTGGGCCGCGGGCCAGGGGAAGCCTGCAGGACCATTTAAAGATCGGGCCCCGGTGCTGGGTTCTGCAAATAAGGAATCGGGGGAGAGGGAGAGGGCAGCCCGCCAAGCCCCTCCCGGCCCGCGCTCGGAGCCCTGACCACCGAGTCCTTCCCTCCTCCCTCCCCACCCCTCCCACTTGTTTTGCCCACAGCCCGCCCGGGCGCCGAGCTCTGCTCGCGGCTGGGAGAGGGAAAGAAGGAGCCTTTTCTCCGCTGAAGCTCGCGGCCCAGGGAGAGGCGGGGAGTCAGCGGGGCAGGGGGATTGATTACCCGGCCGGGGGCTGCAGAAGGAACAGCCGGGAAAGGCTCGGCGGCGGAGAGCTCTCCGGGAGAGCTGCGGAGCCCAAGGCAGAGCTCGCCCTTTTCGCTGGAGTTCTAACGTGTCTTACTTGGGCGGCAGCGGGTCAGAGTGGGGTCAGCGCTGGCCCTGCAGGCCCGGCCCTGGGTCCTGCTCCAGACAGCGCCCGGCTGGGCCGGCCCGCAACTCGCTGGATTTCTGGGCCCCGGCAGCTCCAAGTCAGACAGAGACAGAGACAGAGAGAGACATGGAAACAGATGAAAGAGAGAGAGACAGAGAAACAGAGACAGAGACAGATACAACAAGAGAAAGAGAGAAAAACAGACAGACAGATATAAAGACGTGAAAACAGATGAAAGAAATTGAGACAGAGATAGGCTGAGAGAAAAGACAAAGAAAAAGAGAGAAAAAAAACACAGAAACAAATGAAGAAAACAGAGATGGAGAAACGGAGACAGAGACAGGCTGAGAGAAAAGAGAGAAAAACGGAGACAGACAGACATGAAAACAGATGAAATAGAGACAGAGAAACAGAAAGATGGAGAGAGACATGACAGACAGAGAGATAGGCTGAGAGAAAAGACAAAGAGAAAGAAATAGAAAAAGAGAGAGAGCCATGAAAACAGATGAAAGAAATAGAGATAGAGAGACAGTTTGAGAGAAAAGACAAAGAGGAAGAAATAGAAAAACAGAGAGAGACAGAATCAGAAATGAGCAGAATAACAGAGACAGTGACAGAGAAGAAAAGGAGGAAAGGAGGGAGGGAAGGAAAGAAAGAAAAGAATGCAGGAAAAGGAAAAAGGAAAGAAAGAAAAGAAAGCAGGAAAAGGAAAAAGGAAAGGAAGGAAAGAAGGGAAGGAGGGAGGGAGGAAGAAGAAGAAGGACAACAATAACAAAAAAGCTCCTGTGAGGGCCATGCCGGAAAAGCTCCTGATGAAATGAAAAAAAGGGCATAATGCATAGGGGAGTAGAATTGGAATTAGGGAAATGGGTTCAAATGCTGGCTGCCCATCCTGGGCAGCCTAGTTATTTCCTCATTCTGAGACAGATACTGGGTTCCTCCCCAGCAAAGAGGTTAGACTAGCTGCTTCCTGAGGCTTCTTCCAGTTCTAGTGCTGGGTTCCTAAGATATGTAAGAGGGAATCTCCAGAGACAGCCCATTCTACTCTAGGCTAGCTCTAATTATTAGGGAGTCTTCCCAGACATCAAATCTAAATCTGCTCCCCTGCTATTCCCATGCATTGCTCCTACCTCCTTCCCTGGGGACCAATATTCTAAATTGTGTTCCACAATATTGATCTTAATTAGTAGGAGCTTACACATTTCTCTCTCCATAGTGGGGAGGGAGAATAGCAGGGGTGTTTGTACTAAGAAATTCGACTAAGTAACCTCCTGGAGATATTCCCAACATGCTCTGTGGCCCAGTCATTATTGTAACTATTTATTGATCTTCTCTAAGCCAACACTGCAAATGGAATGAACCAAACACTCCAACAGAAGGGGTCTCATTGCTAATGCTGGAGCTTGGGCCCAAAGTGGAGATGAGAATGGGCTTCCTGGCAGAGGTAGTGGGCAGTGGGTGCCCACAAGACATGTACCTGAGAATCCACTGATTAGAAGTAAAAAAAAGACTTGAGTAAGAAAGATGGCAAGGAATAGTGAATTAGTGTGTGAGATCTGGAGGGAGGAAAAATTTAATTCCAACTCAGCCCATTCAATAAGCATTTTATTGTGTTAATCTGTTCCCAAGCCCCAGGGTTGGACAGGGTAGAAAGATGCAAAGGTCAGAATCCAGTGAAGGAACAGAGTTCAATCCCCAATATAGTGTGAGTGAAGCTAATAAAGAGACATTTTAAGTGAGTGACTCCTGAGATCTCCACGTTGGTTCCTCATGGTAGAGTCCCCCATATAAGTCTTGGGGGTTGGGAAGTGGGGTGACGCACAGGACGGTAGGAGAAGAGGGTCAGCCCATAAGAAGGTCCACACCTGATTGTGTAGCACCAGGACAAGGATGATCCGTCCCCAGAGGTATCTGTTTTCACCTCCACAGAGGCTTCATGAGGGAAGAAATACACCCTCCCTCCCAGGAGAGGACCACCATCATCATGGAACCTTGAGAAAGAGCAGAATTGGGGTGCAAGTCTTGACTATAAGAGGTTTTGAAAAGAATGGCAGTGGGACAGTCCCATTGACCCTACGGGAGGCCCAGCTTTGTCATCCAACAAAGATGCAGAGACAGAAAAACACAGACAGACAGACTGTTGGAACCCAGAGCAGTAGTGTATGATTCTCCACTATTATAAGGTCACTGTGTTAGAAAAATGAGGAACAGTGGTTCAAGGGGAAAAGTTGTTGGGACGGGGGACAGTGGGGAATGGGGAAAGTTTCCTGGTGGGAGTTTTCAGACATTTACGTTGACCTTTAATGATAAATGATAGAGTAGGAATTCCACCATTGAAGAAGTGAAAAGGAATATTTCAGGGGCAAACAGCAGCCTGTGAAAAAGGCAGGGGTTTGTGTGTGTGTGTGTGTGTGTGTGTGTGTGTGTGTGTGTGTGTGTATGTGTGTGTGCAGAGTGTGGGGGAACTTGGCTAAAGGAGAGAGGGTATGAAGAAGAATAATTTGAAATAAGGTCAGAAGGGTTTAGTAACATGAGTTTGGGAAGGGGACTTGCTTGTCAGAGGGGTTTGAACTTCAGTGTATGGCAATAGGGAGCCACTGAAGGATTGTGAGCAGAGAAGTAACCTAATCTGAATGGATGATCAAGAGGAGGGAGAGAAGAAGGCTTAAATCAGTGTCCTCTGACTCAGCTCAAACCTCTTTCCTGGAGTCGAATGTTAAATATCCAGGGCGATCGTTTGTACTCAGGAAACTGGCAAAGGCTACAAATGAGGGCTTGATTAACTGTTTTGTGAATTGTTTGGATTTTAAAAAGTGATAGAGAAAATGTTAAGGCAGAGTCAACTTTAAAAGTCTGATGTGGGTTTGGGGGTAAGGTGGGGAAGGAAGAGCTGGTTGTTAAATACTTATTGGCACACACTTTCTTAAAATTACAATCTCTTTACAAATAGGAAACCACAAACCAGCAGGGTTTCCAGCAGGGGCAGAAACAGTTAATGAAAAAGTTAGGGTTTTATTGTTTAGGGTGGGAGTGGTCTGGACCCAGGAAGATCAGAGTTCAAATGACATTTGTTAGTTGGATAATTGAGCAAGCCACTTAATCTCTGTCTCAATTTCTTCATCTGTGAAATGGAGAAAAGAACAGCACCTATCTCCTAAAACTATTATAAGGATTAGATAGTAATTGTAAAGCACTCAGCGTAGCATCTGGCACATAGTAGGCACTATATAAAATCTAGCAGTATCGTCATCATCCCCTTAGAAGCTCTCTAGTCAATCCCCTCATTTTCTAGATGAGGAAAATTTGTCAGAGACTTGTCTATCATCATATAAGAAATGCCATTATTTGACACAGGCAAGATTTGAACTCAGACCTCCCTCACTTCATTTTAACCAGTATTCCATTTAACTACAGAATTAAATAGAGAATCCTTGGGGAAATAAGAAAGCAGAGCCTTAATCAGGGCAGGATACTGAGTGTCTTAGACCCCAGGGAACTAAAAGAGGGTGCAAAAAAAAATTCTATATAATGATTTTGACAGATGATACAGCTTTGAAATTAACTTTCTTTGCATTTCAACATCATAGTCTCTCTTTATTAGTGTAGAAATTAGTTATCAGGAATAATTTCCATAAGGAGAAAACGTCCAAGATGGCCACTTTCCTCTCCACCCTTTCTGGACCACTCTATCCAGTCTGGTTCGGACATTAATTGGGGTCATTCACTATCCCAGGTTAATGTTGCCTCAGCTCTCAATTGGTCCTTGCAATCCACATGGAGATGGGATTAGGGTTGCCTCAGCCCTTGCCTCATTATGGTATCATGGAGAGATGGAGTCACTGATCTGCTCAGTTTTATAAAAACTCAGGGGTTAAATGGGATTGGAGGTCAGTCACTTAAATCCCTAACATTGGGTCTGAGAGAGAATGGACAACCTGGGTACATCCGTGTGAAGGAGAAAACAAGATTGAGCTATGGCAGATTTGGAGGAGAGCCCCTTATCCCTTTGCAGCAGAAGACTCAAGCTAAGGCCACCAATAAATCATCTCCATTTTTGCTGTTATCCTCCAGGGCCAGGCATATAATTAATGCTTCCTAAAAGCTTGTGGATTGGTTGAGTAAAGACTTAATCAGCTTCCTTTGAACAGAACACTTAATCAAAATATACTTAATGTATTTAGTTCCCTGAGAAGGCAGAATTGGCAGCTGAATCATTAGATGAATCCATGGTGGTCCAAGATTAAGAGGGAGAATTTCTTTTCCAGTAACCAGATAAAGATAGCCCTTTTCTTTACTAGATCACTGAAAAAGGGAACTGTTAGTAGTTAATTTCTAAAAGTAAATTTCTAAAATCATCTAATTCTAAAAGAAATTTCTAATTTCTAAAAGGCTATCTACATCAACACTGAGCTCTCTGTTTAATCATTCTAAAAATCTTAACTTAAGCTAGGTTTTTACCACAGTTGGGGAAATGTCATCTTTTGTTTCATAATTACAAAATGTAAGTTGAATTGCTTAAATTCAGATTTGCTTTCTGATTTGTTTGGAGGAGAATCTCAGCAGGTCAGAATCTCTGATACAATGAGAAATACAAATAATGTATTTCTGTTAGATTTGTCTTTGTATCCCTAGAGTTGGCAAAGAAAATAAAAAAGTTCTGAATAATTGCTTATGGATTGATTTGTAAGCCTGAGACTCCACTGATTATCTGAATTCACTTAAAAATAATTTTACCTTTGTTAGAGAAGGACCCTTCTTGACTGAGTCAGACAGTCAGAACAAAATATAAACAAGGCCTGTTACACCACCTGGAATTAACCAAAGTCATTAAAGAAAGGACTTGATTGAGCTCTAAGGAAATCATATAAAAGGGAGGAACTATTTCAGAACCAGGGAGAGATTCTCAGGGTTTGGAAAAAGAGGGGAAGAAATAGGATCACAGAGAATGGACAAAGAAAGGATCAGCAGAAAAAAATACAATAAAAAGAATGCCTAGATACAAGGTAGGTTTGAGCTATGGCAGAACTGGAAGAAAGCCACTGCCCCCCTTGGGACTCAGGCTAAAGCCACCAATTTATCTACCTAAGGACTAAGGAAAAGTGGCAGCTGGGTAGCACAGTGAATAGAGCACCAGCCCTGAAGTCAGGAGGACATGAGTTCAAATCTGACCTCAGACACCTAACACTTCCTGGCTATGTGACCTTGGGCAAGTCACTTAACCCTAATTGCCTCAGCCAAAAAATGAAAAGATGCCAGAAGGACTAAGGAAAATCCCAAGAAATTCTGCTTTTTCCATAACTTCCCTTCTCTGTCTATTCATAGACATTATAATATAAAGTTGTTTCAATAGCCAAATGTTTCTAGAAACCTATATTTTTCTTCAATCATAAAGAGGCCATGGATAGATGAGATAGATATAGAGATACAACTAGAGATAAATATAAATACTAATTAAACTAGCAATAGATATAAGTAACAAATAAAGAGTAAATGTTAAAAGGTCTCCTATTGCATCCAGGCCCATTTTCAAGTACCCTGTTTTACATCTTGCCACTCCATGGCTTCCAGATGGCTCTGGAAGAGAGAGTGGGCAGGTGATCTTGTACAGCCCTCCCTCAATTAAATCCAGTTCACTTGCACATCATGACATCCCCTTCCAGATGCCATGTTCTCTTCGAGAACAAAAGACAAATAAGAACAAATGTTAAGAATTGTTTGAACTAGGGGCTCAGAGCCATTATGATTAAACATAATTTTTTTTTCGTCTAAATAAACACTCAGAGGGAAAAGGACCCCCCCCTCCCCATATGCAAAAATGTTTGTAGCAGCTCTTTTTTTTTTTTTTGTGATAGCAAAGACTTGGAACAAGAATAGATGCAAATTGGCTAAGATGACAGGAAAAGATAATGATAAATGTTGGAGGGGATTTGGGGACACTGGGACACTAATGCATTGTTGGTGGAGTTGTGAATTGATCCAACCATTCTGGAGAGCAATCTGGAATTATGCCCAAAGGACTATATAAATGTTCATACCCTTTGAACCAGCAGTCCCATTACTGGGTCTGTATCCCAAGGAAATCATAAAGCAGGGAAAATGATCCACATGTGCAAAAACATTTGTAGCAGCTCTTTTTATGGTAGAAAAGAATTGGAAAAGGAGTGGATGCCATCAGTTGGGGAATGGCTGAACAAGTTGTGGTATATGAAAGTAATGGAATATTATTGTCCTATAAAAATGATGAACGAGCTGATTATAGAAAGACGTGGAAAGATTTACATGAACTGATGCTCAGAGAAACAAGAAGAACCAGGAATACATCGTACACGGTAACAACAAGAATGTGATGATCAACTATGAAAGACTTGGTTCTTCTCAGTGGTTCAGTGATCCAAAGCAATCCCAATAAACTTGGATAGAAAATGCCTTCTGCATCCAGAGAAAGAACTAAGGAGATTGAATGTAAATCAACACGTGCTATGTTGATTTCTTTTTTGTTTTGTTTTTTTTTTAAATATTTCCCATGGCTTTTCTTTTATGCTCTGATTTTTCTCTCCTAACATCATGATTCATAAAGCAATGTGTATTACAAATAAATAAATTTACTAGAAAAATAAAATAAAATAAACTCTCAGAGCTGTAATGGAGGGAAACATGCATCTTAGGAACCTTTTTATTAGTTTAAGGCTTAAAACAAGTTACTTATTAAAAGAAGGTATATTCAGATTGAATGGATGAATCAAGCCCTATAGCTAAAAGGTAGAGTAGGTTATTTTTCTTCCCTACACATCAGTACTGTTACATACTTTTACATATTTCAGGTACTTGAAGACAACACTCTCTTCCCTAACTCTCAGCCTTCTTTTCTCCAGTTTCTTCATCAGAATTCACACATCATCTGAAGACTTTTCAGCATCCTGGATGCCCTGTGCTTTCTTAAAGAGTGGTGCCCTGAAATCAGCTCAGTGCTACAGATGTGGTCTGACCAAAGCAAAAAACAGTGTGACTTATTTCCTTATTCCTGGAAGCTATCTTCTCATTTATAGCTCATGATCACATTTGCTTTTTCTTTTTAGTTGCTATATCACCATGCTGACTCATTCTGAGATTGTAGTCCAACACTCCCTGATAGTTTTTAGACCAACTATTCTCTAACCATACCTCACTCATCCTATATATGTGAAATTGTTTTTTTTTTAACTTAGGTACATGATTTTACATTTGCCCCTGTTGAATTTCATCTGTTTTGATTCGGGTGAATTTACAAAGATGATTTTTTAAAAATTCAAGTATATGATTTTATACCTACCCCTATTGAATTTCATTTATTTTAATTCAGCTGAATTTTTTAAGTTGATTTGGAAAATTCAAGTATATGATTTACTCCCATTAAATTTCATCTGTTTTGATTCAGGTGAATTTATAAAGTTGATTTTTTTAATATAAATTCAAATATATGATTTCATATTTACTTCTATTGAATTCCTTTTTTTTTCAAAATTATTATTATTATTTTTGCTTAGGAAATTGGGGCTAAGTGACTTGCATAGGATCACACAGGTAGGAAATGTTGTGTCTAAAGTCAGATTTGAACTCAGGTCCTTCTGACTTCAGGGCTGGTGCTCTATCCACTGTGCCATCTACCTTTTAAACTTATTTTTAACATACTTTGCTTTATGAATCATGTTTAGGAGAGAAAAATCAGAGTAAAAGGGAAAAACCATGGGAGAGATTGAAAAAAAAAAAAGACAGAAAAAGGAAATGAATTTAGCATGTGTTGATTCACATTAAGTTTCCTTAGTTCTTTTTCTGGATGGAGATGGCATTTTCTGTCCAAAGTTTATTGGGATTGCTTTGAATCACTGAACCACTGATTTGAATTAAATCTTTCACAGCTGATCATCGCACATTCTTGCTGTTATTGTGTACAATGTATTCCTTGGTTCCACTTGTTTCACTCAGCATCAGTTCCTCTTTCCAGGCCTTTCTAAAATCAGTTTGTTCATCTTTTTTAATAGAACAATAATATTCCATTACCTTATATACCTACCATATTCCTATTGAATTTCATCTACTTTGATTCAGCTGAATTTTTGAAGTTGATTTAAAAATTTTTAAACATATGATTTTATATTTTCCTATTGAATGTCCTCTGTTTTGATTCAGCTGAATTTTTGAATTTTATTTTTAAAATGTTAAATATATGATTTTATCTTTACTCCTATAAAATTTCATCTATTTTGATTCAGTAAATTTATAAAGTTCAGGGTTTTTTTTTAAATTCAAGTATATGATTTTCCATTTACCTCTATTGAATTTCATCTGTTTTGATTTATCCTTATTCTAATCTAATTTATAAATTCTTTTCAGATCCTGATTATCATTCATTATATTAGCTGATTCTCCCAGGCTTTGGTCATCTGTAGAGTTGATGAACATATCATCTACACCTTTATCCAGGTCATCAATAAAAAAGTTATCCAGCACAAAATCAAGTATGAATCCCTGGAGCCCTCTACCAGAGATCTACTACCTTGACACTAAACCATTCACAATTATGTTTAAAGCATAACCCTAGCTCAGTTAGGTGGTACAATAGATAAGAGTGAGGGGTCTGCATTCTCCAACTGATAAATGGTCATAGGATATGAACAGACAATTCTCAGACGAAGAAATTGAAACTATTTCTAGCCATGTGAAGAGATGCTCCAAGTCATTATTAATCAGAGAAATGCAAATTAAGACAACTTTGAGATATCACTACTACACCTGTCAGATTGGCTAGAATGACAGGGAAAGATAATGCGGAATGTTGGAAGGGATGTGGGAAAACTGGGACACTGATACACTGTGGGTGGAATTGTGAATAGATCCAGTCATTCTGGAGAACAATTGGGAACTATGCTCAAAAAGTTATCAAACTGTGCATACCCTTTGATCCAGCAGTGTTACTACTGGGTTTGTATCCCAAAGAGATCTTAAAGAAGGGAAAGGGACCTGTATGTGTAAGAATGTTTGTGGCAGCCCTCTTTGTAGTGGCCAGAAACTGGAAACTGAGTAGATGCCCATTAATTGGAGAATGGCTCAACAAGTTATGGTATATAGCAGGTGGATTTCAGAAAGGCCTGGAGAGACTTACATGAACTGATGCTGAATGAAATGAGCAGGACCAGGAGATCATTATATACTTCAACAACAATACTATATGAGGATCAATTCTGATGGACCTGGCCATCTTCAGCAATGAGAGGATCCAAATCAGTTCCAATGGAGCAGTAATGAACTGAGCCAGCTACAGCCAGCAAAAGAACTCTGGGAGATGACTAAGAACCATTACATAGAATTCCCAATCCCTCTATTTTTGTCCACCTGCATTTTTGATTTCCTTCACGGGCTAATTGTACACTATTTCAGAGTCCGTTTCTTTTAGTACAGCAAAATAATGGTTTGGTCATGTATACTTATATTGTATTTAATTTATACTTTAACATATTTAACATGTATTGGTCTACCTGCCATCTGGGGGAGGGAGTGGGGGGGGGGAAGGAGGGGAAAAGTTGGAAAAAAAGGTTTGGCAATTGTCAATGCTGAAAAATTACCCATGCATATAACTTGTAAATAAAAAGTTATTAAGAAAAAAAAAAAAGAGTGATGGGTCTGGAATCAAAAAGATCTAAATTAAAAGTCAGCTTCAAACATGGACTAGCTGTGTGATTCTGGACAAGTCACTTAACTCTGTGTTATTTCAGTTTCCTTATCTGTAAAATGAGATGAAGAAATGGTAAGCCACTCTAGTATCTCTGCCAAAAAAAAACCTCAGTGAGGTCAGGAAGAGTTGGACATGACTGAAAAAATGACTAAACAACAAAAATAACCCAATTCTGACCCCATTTGACTGTTGTTTTATCTTCTATTCCACATCTCTCTATCTTCTCTACAAAAATAGTACAAGATGCTCAATCAGAAGCTTTGCCAAAATGCAAGAAAATAATGTCCACAGCATCCCCCTCATCTACTAGTTTAGCAGTCCTGTTAAAAAAAATAAGGAAGTAAGGTTAGGCAAAAACCATCTGTTCTTGATACAACCAGTCTTGCTGAATCTTAGTAAGTGCTGCTTCCCTTTCTAGTTTTTCATTCTTCTTAAAAAAAATAGTATTTTATTTTTCCAAATACATGCAAAGATAGTTTTCAATATTCATCTCTGCAAAACCTTGTGTTCCAAATTTTTCTCCCCCTCTCTTTCTCTCCTCTTTCCCCAAGACAGCAAATCATCCAATATAGGTTAAACTTGTTCAATTCTTCTAAACACATTCCCATATTTATCATGCTACGCAAGGAATAATCAGATCAAAAGTTAAAACACAAAACAAAACATGAGAAAGAAAAAAAAAAGCAAACAACAAAAAAGACAAAAATACTTTATGGTTTGATCCCCATTCAATTTCTCTCTGGATGCAGAGGGCACTTTCCTTTTCACTGTCTCTTCCTGGAATTTGTCAGGAATATCAAAGATTTGATATGTTACAATTTATGGATTTTATTCTTTTCCCTTTTTTAAAAATGGATTCTTCAACAGTATTTTGTTACAAATCCTGTTTTTTTTTTCTCACAATTTTGTTACTGAGAGTATCTCAGCAATCATGTCTGTTAGATGTTTTTCTAGGAGCAGCTAGATGATGCAGTAGATCCAACTTAACGCCAGGAGGACCTGACTTCAAATCCAACCCTAAACGCTAGCTGAGTGATCCTGGACAAGTCACTTATCTCTATTTGCCTCAGTTTCCTCATCTATAAAATGAACTGGAGAAGGAAATAGCAAACTACTCCAGTATCTCTGCCAAGAAAACCTCACTACTACTGAGGGTAAAAATAAAAAAATAAAAATAAAATTATTCCCAGTTTTTATTTTTATTTTTTTATTTTTACCCACCCAGGGTAAGACAACATTTATAATTTGTAGTTCTTTAATTATTTCAATTGTGTCTGAATCTTTGTGACTCTTTTTTTGGTTTTCTTGTCAGAGATACTAGAATGGTTTGCCATTTTCTCCAGATTATTTTACAAATGGGGAAACTAAAGCAAACAGAATTAAGTGAATTGCTCAGGATCACAAGATTAGTAAGTGAGGCCGGATTTTAACTTGAGTATTCCTGATTCCAGACTTGACACTCTATTCACTGTGCCACCAACTGCCCCAACATTTGTAAAGTGCTTTGTAACTGCTATTATCATCAGTTCAAATCGCTATCTCCAGGGTTACCAGTGATTTTTTTAAACTGTCAAATCCAAAGGTCTTCTTGTAGTTTTCATCTTCCTAACTTTTCTATGACATTAAGTACTCCTTTAAAAAATAATTTCATTTGTTATTTTTATTTTCAGTTTAAAATTCTCACTCTCCCTAAACCTCTCTCTTATCCATCGAGAAGGCAAGAAATATGATAATCATTATATATGTTAAGTCAGAGCATTCAACATCCTTAGCTAAGCTCTTTTCCTCGTAATGTCACCTCTCTAGATTTTTGCAATATCCCTCCTTTCTGGATTTCCTCCTATTTATTGGCTGCTCCATCTCAGTTTCCTTTGATGGATCATCACCCATGTTCTACTCACTATAGGTAATTGTATCCCCAGGACTCCATTCTGATTTCTCTTCTCTTCTCTCTCGCTCTTCCCACCCTCCCTTGGTAATCTCATTAACTTTATTCTGATGACACTCAGAATCACATATCCTATCCAGTCTACTCTTTCCTAAATATGGTCCCATATTACCAACTGCCTATTGGAAATTCCTAACTGAATGTTCCATAGTCCTCTCAAATTCAGAAGGACTATTACCTCTTGCCCTCCTCAATTCTTGCCAATTCTCAGTTCTCCTAAATTTCCCTTTCTTTTATATCATCTGTCCTATCCCTAGTCATACCAGAAGAATAGTCCTATGATCAAGACCCATCATCCTTCTCCTTTGCCCCAAAACACTCCACTGGGCGTGGAGACTGAACAATAAAATCCAAGTCCACTCACTGCATAAAGACAGCTCTCCCACAGCAATGGAGAAAAAAACTGAAGAGGATTCCAGATGAAATAAAAAAGAACACTCCCTCCCTCCCCAAAACAACCACCCAGAACTAATTATTCTATCCAATACAGAACAGCAAAGAAAAATGTCCAGATGGCCATCTCCCAGATGGGAGAGCAAAACTCAACCTCAGCCTCAGAAAAATGGACCTGGAAAAGCTCAGGAAAAGCAAGAGAAGATATGAACAGAGGGGAAAAAATGGGAATAATAGTACCTACCTCCCAAAGTTGTTGTGATAATATTTATAAAGTGCTTCATAAACCTTGTAAGTTATTATTAGTTGTTATTTTATTATTATACTAGAAAAAAGATGAGGAATAAGGACAAAAAAATTACTATTTCACATAAGTAGGGTGAAAGAAAATAACATACAAAAATGCAGGAAGGAGTAGAAGTGGAAATCACTCATTTGAATCAAACAAGGTTTGAAAATAGACATACACAGTTTGGTATAAAAATACACTAGGCTCAATGAAAAAACAAGGAGAAAGGGAGAGAGGAGTTGGGAAAAGAATAGTTACAAACAATGCAACCTCAGATTAGTCATACATGGAGAATTAAAAAGAGACAGAAAATACAAGAACAAGAGGTTGGAATCTGGCCTTGGTGAAGAGGAGTAGAAGAAGAAACTTCTATTATAGATTACAAGTGTGAATCATATTCCTTGTCTTTTTTCACCTCCTTCTTTGCAAAACGTGGAGAAAAACAATGAAAGGATATGATAAAGGGAAATATGTAATTAGCAAGGATAACCATGAAACTAGAGGGGAAGAACTGACTCATAAAATGGAGGAAGGTAGATGAATGGAATAGAAAATTGAATTGACCAAAGGTTTTGTTTTTAAGAACAGACTCTACAGGTTGCACTGATGACTCATCTATACTGGGCTTTCTCTGCCATGCTATAAAAAGCTCTCCACTTGGGAAGTTCATTCTTGGCAACTTCTCTTATTAAGCCCTTCTGATTGGTTGGTTCCTCCCAGATTCTCATTTTAAGGAGGACTGCCTGACTAATTATCCTTTCATTCCTTTTCTGTAGACTCATTTCACCAGCCCTGGAGGGTGGGAGGTAGAGTGGATGAAGGGAAGATCCTCTACTGTCATTCTACCTCCTTTTCAGCTCCCTTTTAAGTGTTTCTTTATCAGAATGTAAGCTTTTTGAAGACTGGGACCTTATTTTTGCTTTTATTTCTATTTCCAGCATTTTACGAACTCTTAAATACTTATTTTCTAGGTAGCTAGGTGATGACAACCTGAGCAACAGCCATCAAGATTTCCTGAATTCAAATCTGGCCTCACTTACTAGTTGCATGAGCCTGGGTAAGCCACTTACTGCTGTTTGCCTCAGTTTTCTCATCTGTAAAATAAGTTGGAGAAAGAAATGGCAAATCGTTCCAGTATCTCTGTCAAGACCCAAATGGGATCACCAAGAGTAAAACATGACTGAACAACAAAATCTACTTGATTACAAAAAACATACTTGAAACAAAGATTCACATAATTGAAATCAGAAGCTGAAGCAAAACTTAATATACTTCAAGTAAGTTTTATTTAAAAACCATTAGTAGAAATCATGATCCCTGATAAGGCAACAGTAAAAATAGACTTGTTAAAAAAGATAAACAAGGGTGAATGTTGAAAAGTATCTTTGTATGTATTTTGAGAACTAAAAAGTTTTTATTTTATTTTTTAAAAAAATATATAAGCAGGAAATTGCATTATGCTGGATGGTACCATAAATAATCAAATCATAGAAATACTTGATATATATGTACCACATACATAGCATCTAAATCACAGCATCACATACACCATTATATCATCGAAATACTTTAAGGAACAGTTAATTGAATTATAGGGAGAAATAGATAGCAAAACTATAATAGATAATTTTATCACAGAAATAGGCAAAAATGATGACATTGACTATGTCCATCTTTGGCTATATCCCAAAACACTTGGAACATAGCCAAAATAAACCTTAAGGGAAAATTTATATCATTAAACACAATTATCAACAAAAGAGAGTGATTTGGATGCACAGCTTTAAAAAACAGAAGAGTAACAAATCAAAAAACCACTACTAAATACAAATATAGAAATTTTAAAAACCAAAGATAAACAAAAAAATTGATAAATAAAAGTAGGATTTAACTTTTGAAAAAAGAATAAGTTTATGTGAATATACACATATACATATTAAAAGATTATGTTCATTGTGACCAGGCTGGATTTATACTTGGAATACAGTTCAATATTAGGAAAATTTTACTCATAATAGGCCTTGTTAACATAAAAAGAAATAATGATCCTAATAATAGATGTAGAAAAAACTTTTTTGTAAGTTTATTTATTTTTGATCGACATTGCTTTATGAATCATGCTGTGAAAGAAAAATCAAAGCAAAAAGGAAAACCATGAAAAAACAGAAACAAAAAACAAAAAAAGAAAAGCAGAAAAAAACAGAAAAAAGAAGTGAACATAGCATATGTTGATTTACATTCGGTCTCCTGAGATCTTTTTCTGGATGCAAATGGCATTTTCTGTCCAAAGTTGAGATTGCATTGGATCACTGAATCACTGAGAAGAACCAAACCTTTCATAGTTGATCATTGCACAATCTTGCTGTTGTGTACAATGTATTCCTGTTTTTGCTCGTTTCACTCAGCATCCATCAGTTCATGTAAATCTTTCCAGGCCTTTCTATAATCACTTGTTCATCATTTTTTATAGAACAATAATATTCCATTATCTTTATGTACCATAGCTTGTTCAATCATTCCCAATTGATGAGCATCCACTTCTTTTCCAATAGAAAAAAACTTTTGATAAAACACAACACTTTATGTTAAAAAACATTCAAAGTACTTATTTCTAAATGAACTGTTTCTTAATATGGTTAAAAATATATCTAAAAACTAAGAGCAAGTATTATCCATAGTGGAGAAGGTCTTTCCACTACAGTCTTTCCACAAAGATTAGAGATAAGGAATCATTATTATTTTTTAAAATAATATTTTATTTTTCCAAATACTTTCAAAGATTCACTACCATTATTTAATATGGTTTTAGAAATTCTTGTTTTAGCAAGAAGATAAAAGGAAGAAATTGAGGGAATTAGCATAGGCAAAGAGGAAACAAAATTCTTCTTTTTTGTAGATGATCAAGTACTTTATTTAGAAAATCCTAAAGATTTAAGTCGAATAAAAAATAGTTGAAATAGTAGGCAGTTAATTAGCAAGATAAAGTAACCCAAAAAAGCAATCAACCTGTCTATATATTGATAACAAAATCCAGCAGGAAGTATAGGAAAAAATACCTTTCTTTCAAAATAACTGCCAAACCACTACATACCTCTCAGATTGGCTAAGATCACAGAAAAAGATAATGATAAATGTTGGAGGGGATGTGGGAAAGCTGGGACACTGACACATTGTTGGTGGAATTGGTGGAATGGTGGAACTATTCCCACCATCCTGAAGACCAATTTGATAGCCTAAAAGACTATCAAACTTTTATCCAGCAGTGTCTCTACTGGGTCTGTATTCCAAAGAGATCATAAAAAAGGGAAAAGGACCCACATGTGCAAAAATGTTTACAGCAGCTCTTTTTGTAGTGGCAAGGAACTAGAAACTGTGTGGATGCCCATCAGTTGGAGAATGGTTAAATAAGTTATGGTATATGAATGTTATGGAATATTATTGTGTTCTAAGAAATGATCAGCAGGATGATTTCAGAAAGACCTGGAGAGACTTACATGAACTGATGTTAAGTGAAGTGAGTAGAACCAAGAGGAAATTGTACACAGCAACAAGAGGATTATATGATGGATTTGGCAGTTTTCAATAATGAGGTGATTCAGGCCAATTCCAATAGATTTGTGATAGAGCAAGCCATCTGCATCCAGAAAGAGACTAAATGTGGATCACAACATAATTTTCCACCTTTTTTTTTTGTTGTTACTTGCTTGTTTTTTGCTTTCTCATTTTTTTCTTCTTGTGCAGCATGATAAATGTAAAATATATAATTAACTACCAAGATTCAAGTCAATTCCAATAGACTTTGATGAAAAGAGCCATTTACATACAGGGAGAGAACTATGGAGAATTAATGTGGATCAAAGCATAGTATTTTTTACCTTTATGTTGTTGTTATTGTTTCCTTGATTTTTTTCTTTCTCTTTCTCTTTTGATCTGATTTTTCTTGTACAGCATGGCGAATATGGAAATATGTTTAGAAGAATTGCACATGTTTATTTTGCAATCTAATCTTTATTGGATTGTTTGCTATCTGGGGTGGGAGGAGGGAGGGAGAAAAATTTGGAACATAAGGTTTTGCAAAGGTGAATGTTGAAAACTATCTTTTGCATGTATTTGGATAAATAAAAAGCTATTAAAACAAATGAACACAAAATAACTACCAAAAGTTTAAAATCTCTGAGTTCACCAACTAAGACATATCCAGGTTGTGTCATATAATTACAACCACAACATTCATTGTTGATAATTGGATTATACAATAGAATAAAAATGACACTACTACTACTTCATCTACATTTATAACACAAAACCAATCAAATTACCAAGAAATTACTTTATAGAACTAGAAAAAAATAATAAGAAAATTCATCAGGATTCTTAACCAGGGTGGGTAGGGATGGGATAGGGTGTCTTGTTCTTTTTAAATTTTTGATGATTTTATTTTAACATAATTGGTTTCCTTTTGCATGCTTCTGAGAAAGGGTCCACAGATTTCATTAGACTGCCAATGGCATCTATTACACAGTACAGGTTTTAAGAACGCCTCGTCTAGAGGAATCAGCATTCAAGTATCTCAAGAAACAAAGAAGTACAGGGAGGGAAGGAAATGATCTTAGTCATCTTAGAACTTCAATTTACTATTTAGGGAATCAACACAGTCCATAAGGTTTTCTTTGGCAAAGGTTTTTCTTTGGCCAATTTTTTTTTCCTCCAGTTTGGATTAAAGCAAAAAAAGTGGCCCAGAGTCACAGAACTAGTGTCTGAGACTATATTTAAACTCAAATTTTCCTGACACAAGGCCCTAGTTGACCCATCTGGTTGCCATATATGTATGTGTGTATGAAAATGTATGTAGATGTATATACACTCAGATATTAGTTTTTTTAAATTTCTTTTCAATTAAATTTTATTTTCCTTTCTGAATTCTCTCCTTCACATCTCCTCCTCCTCTCAACCACTGAGAAGGCAAGAAAAACAAAATCCACTACAAATATCTATAGTCATACAAAACATATTCCTGCATTAGCCTTGCCTTCTTCTGCTCCCCTGTCCCATCACACACACACTCCAGAAAGAAAGAGAGCAAAAGAGAAGAAAATATGCTTTAGTTTGCATTCTAGGAGTATCAGATCTATATTAGAAGTTGGAGAGCAGGTTGATTGGAGCTCCTAAGTATTGCAAAATTGATTATCTTTACAATGATGCTGTTACTGGATTAAGTGTGTTCTCATTTTGCTTATTTCACTTTGCATGAATTCAATCAAGTCCCCTTCATCATTTCTTTTTTTTTTAAATGTAAATCCAATATAGACATGTATTTATACAATTATCTTGCTGCACAAGAAGGATCAGATTAAAAAGGAGAAAAAATGAGAAAGAAAATTAAATTCAAGCAAACCATAACAAAAGAAGGGAAAATGCTGTTGTGATCCACCCTCATTTCCCATAGTCCTCTCTCTCTTAGTAAGTGATGGAGGTTCGTGTTTTCATACCCAATCCTCTCTGGCCTTCTTTGTAAATGGAAATGTTTCCATATAGTCAGTCAATAATCATTTATTAAGCACGTACTATGTGCCAGGTACTGTGCTAAGTTTTGGGGACACAAAAAGAGGCAAAAGGCAATCTGTTTTCAAAGTTCAAAAGAATAATAAGAGAAAATGTTTCAAAAGAAAAAATGATGCAAATGAGAATATTTCTCCTTTAACTTGTCTTTATACTGTTCCATAAAACAAAGGAGATCCATGTTTCTGGCTGAGCCACACATCCCCTTTTCCCACAAAGATGCATCTGGGCCCTGTTCCCACTCAAGCCTGTTATACAAACATGGATTGTAAGAATCCTTGGCCAGGAATTTCTCCCTCGGGTCTAACCCAATAATAACTAGTATTTACTGGACATTGCCCTCTGAAATCTGAAAAGTGCATGACTCCAAGATCTCATTTGATTTTCACAGTGCTTGATATGGTGATTTAGGAAAAGGCAGTTCAGTCAGGAAAGAATTCTGATCCTAGCTCGGGCATTAACTAGCCGGATGACTATTGGCCAAACACTTAACATCTATCTGGGCGTTAATTTTCTCATCTGTGAAATGAGAGTGTTAGACTTGAAGACTTCCAAAATCTTTCCCACTTCTAAATCGATGTAAGTGATAAAGGTATTACTCTCCTTCTTTTATGGATGGGGAAACTGGCTATGGTTAAATGGTTTTACCCAAGGTCATGATGCTAAGAGGGATTCGGAGGCAGGTTTTGCATCCAAGCTTTTCCTAATTCCAGATCCAGAGGTCTCTCCACTTTGACAAGTTCCTTAACCTAATTCTAGCTGGTAGAGGTGTTGGCCATGTGAGCTTTCACCAGAATAGCCGAGAGGCAGCCAGGTATCATTTCAGCCAGGTATTGTTTTTCCCTAAGTTGAGCCCAAACCTGCCTTGCTGTAACCTTCATGCATTGGATCTAGCTCTCCATGGGGTTCAGCAGGGGCAAGTTGAAAACTCTACCAGAAGACCATGCTTTTAAGTGAAAACAACAAACTTCAGAAGAAAGTGACAGGGGAAAACAGTGGATAGAGCCTGTGATGGCCCTGGAGTCAGGAGGACCATCTGGCCTCAGATACTTAACACTTCTTAGCTGTGTTGGATCTAAGAAAATTAAATGTCAATCAACACATGCTATGTTTACTTCTTTTTTTAAAATCTCTCCCACAATCTTTCCCTTTTCTGTTCTGATTTTTCTCTCCCAACATGATTCGTAAAATAATGTGTATTAAAAATAAACTTACCAAAAAATCCCATAACAGTTCCTAATAAGTCACTTAACCCCAATTGCCTCCCAAAGCAAAAAAAAGAAGTGACCAGGCCATCGTGGGTTCTGTGATGGCCTCAGAGACAGGAAGACCTGACTTCAAGACTTGTCCTTGCCACATATGAACTGTGTGACCTGGTCTAATGTACTAAAATTCTCAGTGATGGAGGCATTTCTCTGAAACTAGGAGCGGCAGTTCTGCATTGGTAGGGGGAATTTTCTACAGGAGCTCTGTGGGTTTAATGGACAGGGATCAGAGCTCTAGCTTGAAGCTGAAAATATTCTCCAGACTAACAATATTTAGGGGAGCAGAAAGCTATAACTCTAGCCCAGTACCCCATCTCTTTCTGGAGAGAGAAGAACGATCAAGCTACTGGTCTCATCACTCTTATTTTCTTTTGTTTTGCCCTTTTTTTGGCCAGATTTGTCAAGGATCACACAACTAGTACATGTTAAATATATGAGTTTGTATTTGAACTCAGGTTCTTCTGATTCCAGGACCTGTGCTCTATCCATTGCACTATCTAGCTGCCCCAGACATCAACTTTTAAAGTAAAATAAGAAGCAAAGTTCTCTGCTAGTCTGCATTAGAGCTGAGATACAAGCCAAGTCTCTTAGTTGTAAACTCAGGCCTCTTAGAATCTTAATCTTCACTCAGGACTTGACTAAATTGTCACTTCTTCAGGAAATCTTTCCTGCTTTCCTCCTTCTCTAATTGCTTACCCTTTTAAATCTCTCAAATTTTCTTTTATTTACTTCTCTGTTTACATATTGAAGTGCCAATAAATGTTTAACAATGGATTCTGTCTGGAAAAAAACCAAAGTACTGACTGGCACAGACTTTTACATTTAATCCATATCATTAACATTTTCTGCATCACTTTCTAAGTCTAGAGGCAATAGAAAAAACCATAAATCAATCCCTGATTTATAGCTTTGGCCTATTTTTGAGGTATAAATGATGTGGTCAGGGTAGCAATACCTAGTTCAAAACAAACGTGTGACGAATTCACAATGGCCATTCTCTTTGACAAAAAGTAGGTTTATCTAGAGGAAGAGATTATAAACAAAGAAAGGAGATAAAATAAGCACCAGAAGTGCTGGATGAGAAATAGAGTTGGGAGAGCAACAGCGTTACAAAGGAAAGAAATTTGGAAGAATCCACTAAAAGACTATGTCATGAAAGCATATTAGACTAACCAGAGTTAGCTATAGAAAGGAGATAGATCCATTAAAAGGAAGGCATTATAAGGGAGGAGAGAGAGTTAACTCATAGACTAAGCATAGACTTGATCATAACCAGATTCTTTATAGGGGAAACATAGTCTTGGGGTTTCTTACAACAGCATAAACTCAAGAGGAAGGGTTGGAGAGCTAGATGGAATACATCCAGCAAACCAGGTCCCAGACCCAGACTAAGAGGATAGTTTGGGAAAGCTAAGCACCTTTTTTGTGTAAAATTATGGTTGATACAGTTTACAGTATGACTGTCTTAACTTATGGTAATAAGTTCCCATTAAGGTTGTCTCAGAGGTTGTTGGGAATGTCTTTAAGAGTACTAACTCAATAGGAGACTGGATGGATGAATTAATAATTAACAATTGACTCCACATTATTCTATATGAATTCTAGGGCCTAAACCAGTTGATTGGTAATGATTAAAAAAAAAAATTTCCTGACAGAGAAAGAGAGTAAATGACATCATAAATGCCCACATTAAAAAATGTTAATACTTGCTTCAGAGCTGACTCCAGTATATCCCCAACTAGAAGAATATGATCTGTTTTGATTTTGTTATGACATGTGTATCCAGGGTCTAACAGTAGGAGTTTAGGTGCTTAAAAGGTTCCTTTTTTAATTGAATTGAGTTGAATTCCTGATGCAGTTGGCTCCTATTCCTGTGAATACAGGAGCCTCACCACATCCTGCCACTGGATGAAATAAAAATCTCCAAGAGACAAAGAAAAGTTGTAATGAGACTTTTGGGAGAGTGGGAGCCGGGCCTGTCTGGTGCCATTTTATTTTTGTCAAGTTCTCATTAAGGCATCAGGAGGGTGCTTCCTTCACACCAGTACTTATCCTGTTTGTCTCAGTTTCCTCACCTGTAAAGTGAGTTGGAGAAGGAAATGGCCAACCACTCCAGCATCTCTGCCCAAAAAACCCCAAATGGTGTCAAGAAAAATTGGAGATAATGAAACAACAAATCCGTAATCAATAAATTTAATCAATGGATTCTCTCCATGATCAAAAGCCCTGAGTGAGGACTGACAGGGTCTTTTGTAGCAATCAGCAAGAGCAAAACCTTGAGCTCTATTAAGTGTGCCTTCTTCTGATTGGCCTGCCATTACATCACAACAATCCCAATTGGTAGACATTTTAATGAAGAGGTGGAATAATCCTCAAATGATAGGATTAGTCTGCACACTCAACACTGCAAAGCGAATCGAATCCTTTCTCAATGAAGTAACTATGACAATGGGCATTCTTGCTGCCAGAGTTATCCTGTGTCATATTTACTTGAATATATGTTGTAAATCACACTCCTATTTTCATCCCCAGTTGAACATAAGGGCAGAGACTGTTTTGTTTTTTTATTTATTTAGTTTTATTGTTTTATTTATTTGTTATTTTTATTTTGGTTTTTTAGCTGTTTCAACAGCTAGGTAGCCCAGCGGATAGAGTGCTGGACCCCAGGATCCAGTGCTCCAATCCAGCCTCAGATATTTATTTGCTGGACAAGCCAGTTGATGTCTGTCTGTATCAGTTTGCTCATCTGCAAAATGTGGATAATAATTGCACTAACCTCCAAGAGCTGATGTGAGGATCAAGCATAGAGTACTTTGCAGTCCTTAAAGCCTTGTATAAGAACTAGTTAAGATTTCTTGTCTGCTAGTCTTCTAAGAATTGAAAAGATATACTGTCCAAAAGGCAATGAGGATGCTCATGATGGGTGTGAGTAGGCTGTGGCAAACAGGTAATTATGAAGGTGATCTGATGTAAAAGAAGGTCATCAAAGGCATTGTATGATCAAAGATAATCTGGTCCCTTGGTAAGAATGAGAGATAACTATAAACTACACTCATTGGTAGTTTTTTGATATCAAGAGGAATTGAGGAAGGCTCCCAGTTGGGAGGAAACTCTAGGATGAATTTATGAGAAGAGACAGACAAGGGTAACTCAGCAGCAGTAGATATGGATGAGTTGGAAATTCTTTCTACCCAGTTGAACCAGAGCCCTCCATTCCTGACCTGATACCTAGACTTCCAGACCCAGATCTTCCACAATTTAAGTTCCTAATTCCTATAGAAAATAATCTATTCATCTTTGGAGCTCTAGGGCCTAAACCAGTTGATTGGTGATGATTTTTTTAAATACAAAAATGTGCTTAGCACATAATAATTGCTTAATGATATTTGTAAACTAGCTCACATAGACTGTTCCGGATCTTGAGTCAGAATCTGCTTTAGCTTCACAAGGGATATGGCCATCTACCCAAATATCCCCCTATCTTCTTTCTACTTTCTCTTGCTTCCCCTGTCTATCATTTGGGAACACAATGCCCCTCCCTGGTCACCACTTTCCTATATGAGGCATCTTCCCCCATTAACATATTACATATTTGAGGAAAAGAACTGTCTTATTTTTAAAATATGTGTATCATACACAGTAACAGCAAGATTATGTGATGATCAGCTATGATAGACTTAACTCTTCTCAGCAATACAGTGATCCAAGACAAATCCAATAAACTTAGAGTGAAAAATGCCGTCCTCACCCAGAGAGAGAACTGTGGAGATTGAATGTGGATTAAAGTATACTCTTTCCACTTGTTTTTGGTTTGTTTTTTCTTTCTTGTGATTATTCCCTTTTGTTTTGATTTTTCTTTCCCAATGTGACCAAAGTGGAAATATGTTTAAATGATTATACAGCTTGCTTGCTGTCTTGGGGAGGGAGGGAGAAAAAAATTGGAACTCAAAATGTTATGAAAATGAATATTGAACATATCAAAAAATTAATTTTAAATTAAATTAGTTAAAATATTAATTAAAAATAAAAAATCTCTAGCTCTTAGCATAGTACCTGATATAGAGTGTTATACAATTAGTATTTAATAATGTTTAAAAATTTACTCATTCATCCATTTATCCGTACATCCATCCATCTACTTATCCATTTATTTATTCTTCTCCCTAAATGTAGATCATACCTAAATTGTCAACTTTTATTCTCAATTGCAGCTTGAAACACTCTCATGGTCATAGAAAAAAGGAGGAATCTCAGAGGCCATGGAAATCAAACAATATTTGGGCAACAAATCCATCTACAATATATACTAGAATGATTATGGAATAGCAAGTAGAGCTTGTAGTTTTTATAAACTCTGAGGATCCTCATCCAAACTCATATACACCGATGACTCAGGTACTCCAGAACAAGATTTTGATTTCAGTCTCCTCTCCTCTCCTCTTCTTTCTCTATTCCTTCCTTCCTTTCCCCTCCCTTCACTTTCCCTCCCCTTTTCACTCTTCCCTTCTCTTCTCTTTGCTCCTCTTCTCTTCATTCTTCTCCTCTTTGCTCCTATCCTTTCCTTTTTTCTCCTTTCTTTGTTATAAACTCATGGCTTTAGCTATTATCTCTATGAAGAAGACATCTATGTACCCAGTTCCCATCTCTCCTGGGAAATTGAGTCCCATTTCACCGATTGCCTGCTGGATATTCCAAACTGGATGTCCTAGAGAGGTCTTAAATTCAATAAGTCTGAAACTGAACTCAAGTCTCTTTCTTTAACCTTCGCTTCCAAACTTCTCTATTTTTGCCGAAGGCACCACCATTCTTCAGTCTCCCACCTTTCTAATGTGTAACATTATCTGTGACTCCTCAAGGCCTCCCTCCCTACATCCATTCTATTGCCAATTTTTGCCATTACTCTTTTTACATCTCTCACATTTGAGCCTTCTCTTCTCTCACAGCTTCTAGCTTGGTTTAGGCCCTCATCACATGTTGCCTAGATTTGTTATTGTTTAGTTATTCCATCCTGTTCAACTCTTTATGACTCCATAGATTATAGCATATTAGACCCTTCCATCCTCCCCTATCTTACAAAGTCATGCTCATGTTCCAAGCTCATGTTCATTGCTTCAATGACATTCTCTATCCATCACATCCTCTGCCTTCCCTTTTTCCTTTTTCCTTCAGTATTCCCAAAATATTTAAACTTCAGATCAGTATTTTCCTTGCAAGGTGTGTGTGTGTGTGTGTGTGTGTGTGTGTGTGTGTAAGAGAGAGAGAGAGACAGACAGAGAGACAGAGACAGAGATAAAGAGACACAGACACAGACACACAGAGAGAGAGAGAGAGACAGAGAGACAGAGAGACAGAGAGACAAGAGACAGAGAGACAGAGATACAGAGAGAGACAGAGACAGAGACAGAGACAGAGATGAAGTTCTTACACATGTCTCTGTTGACATGTTTCCATAGGGAGAAATCTGGGCAAACTGCTTTCAAGACATTTTAAGAGACTCCAGCCTATATGGAAAGTACATATGCACATATACACACACATATATATGAATGAATAAGTCTGATCTGCTAACCACATGGTTAGAGACTAATCTAAGAATTGCTCTTCATTAGCTCTTTTTTCTCTTGTTTTGCCTCCTTTGCTATTGGAGTCTCACGAAAGACAATGTTTCAAGAGAAGAGGTCTTGGCTCTTCCTGTCTGAGGTTAATATGCTGAGACCTTGTGGAAAACATATTTCTTGCTATCTGGGTAAAAGAAATTCATCTGAAGGCTACAGCTTTGGCAGATCTGGCACTTTTGTTGTTACATCCGCAAAGTAAATTTGTAACACTTTGTGACCTCAAAAGATACTGGAATAGTTTGCTGTTTCCTTCTCCAACTCATTTTATGGATGAGGAAACTGAGGTAAACAGAGTTAAGTGTTTGGCCCAAAGTCGCACAGCTGGGAAATGTCTGAGGTCAGATTTGAACTAAAGAAAAGGAGTCTTCCTGATTCCAAGTTCAGTGCTCCTTCTGCTGTGTCACTCAGCTACCCTTTGTAAAAGCTAATAGCATTGAATGAGTTTTGTTTATTAGTCCCTTAGGGAGGGGAACACAGTGCATTGAGGCTCAAGTGGCAGGAGAGAAAGGCAGCAACCCCCTTCAAGATCTCTTAAAATCCTAAGAAAGAAATAGATTCTACTGATGGAATCTACTACCATTGCTCCTAGAAAAAGAATGGCCCCATTTATCTCAGACTCCAAGCCAAATATTCCTCCCTGACTGTCATTTCCTCCCTCTACTTGAATGTAAGTACTTCAAGAACAGGGGTTGTTTTGCTTTTGCATTTGAGTACCCAGAACCTGGCACAGAGCAAGTGCTTAATAAATGCTTTATGTTCATTCCTTTAATCAACAAACTTGTTTACTATTTATTTGAAGTGAATCAGGAATAACTTGAGTTCTAATCCCATCTCTGACACTAACTGTGTGACTCTGGATAATAAGATATTATTTCTTCTCTAATCTTAATTTCTTCATTTATAAAATGGGGAGATTAATCACCTACCTGGCAGGAGAATTACAAGGTTTAAAGGAGATTATTTATTTACATTTATTTTTGTTGTTTTGTGTTTTCAAAGCAATTGTGGTTGATTTTCCCAGACTGACACAACTATTAAATGTTAATTGTCTGAGGCTGGATTTGAATTCAGGTCCACCTGACTCCTGGGCCATCTAGCTGCCCCTTCAATGTATTCTAAAGTTAAAGTGATTTACCTGCTAGATCCTTTTTTATCTGTTGCTTCTCATGTCAGATTGTGAGCTCCTTGAGGGCAGGGAATGTTTTCTTTCTTTTTGTACCTCTCAAAGCTTAATATGATTGTTGTTGTTGACCCTTCTTTCTCCACATCTAGGAGATGAAGCCATGTAAGTGAATTGGATTTATGTTGGAATCCTTACAAAGTGTCAATCATTAGAATTGATAGAGACAAATAATTATCTAATTTAGCTTGGTTCAGTAGGATTGATCTGATCCTACAAGGAGATGTTATGGGCCAGAACTTGAAACAAGGTACTAAGTGGAATTGAGGAGACAATGGTTAAATCTAGTTTAGCATCGATTTAATCCTACAACAAATAATGCTTTCCCAGTGATATAATGATTGATGTGTACTCAGTGTACAGTATATAAGCAAGAAGCTCTCAGGGCCAGGGGCAAAAACCCACTCTCGGAGGCGGAGACAGAGTCATTCCATATTCCACTTTTGTGCTATCTGGAGACATTCGGAGAGAGCTAGGGGCTAAAGCTTAAAGACTTTGAAGGACACAATAAAGGACTGGATTTTAACTCCTGGCTGTATTGGGATGATTATTACATTGAACCGAAACTAAGGCTGCCTCCAGAAAACCTCCCCAAGAAACCTGCTCACAGAGAACCATCATATATTATAAAAAAGAAGAGAACGCCACAGATTTTAAGTGACGGAAGGCTGTACAAGGTCACCTCCCTCCCCCCTTCCCTTCCAGAACCATCCTGGTCCAATGGCCAAATAGAGATCAGGATGACTGGAGATGATGCTGGATGTGATGGAAGACCTTGGTCTTTTTAAGCTAGGAGCTTCAACAGGTCTCAGTCTGACTGATGCAAATGATTAAGACTCCATAGCAATTGAAGCAAATAACCTTCTCTTTCACTTAGTCCAAAAAAAAATCTAAAAAATAAATGAATGAATGAATCTGGAAGAGGTAGACCTTTCTGGCCAAAGCAGAAATGATCATTATTTTTATTCAATCTGAGTCAATCAGGACCCAAACAATGATCAAATGGGTTTGGGCTTATACTAAATTCTACACTATCTTTCATGATCCAGCTCAAGTTCTACTTTATCAGTGCCTAGTGCCTATTGGGTACTTAATAACTGTTTATTGACTGACCTCCTGAAGCTGCCTATTCCCCTCCACTATAATCTGTCTCAGTTAAGATAATATGTGAAACATATGAGTGGAGTTGCTCCACTGGGGACTCGAGTGAACTGGTCATAATATGGTAAAGTTTCTAGGGAAATATAGCCGTGGTTTTGGGGCACCCTGACCTTGGGGAGCTTCTATTCTAACAATAAGTCAGCAGTCCTAAATCTTCTAGCTTTGGAGTCTGCCTCAGGAAACTGAGCACTCTCAATGGATCTGATTCTGACCACTCCTTAGCCAGATATCTTCTGGCCTCAGGAAACTCCCACAGATCAAACTCCTGAGACAGTAGTGAACAAGATCATTCCCCAATACATTGCTGACTGCTAATCTTGTCAGCAAGAACCAAATTCTGGAGACTACTCCTTTCTATCTATGAGCCACAAAATTAGCATATTTGTGGTAGGAGCTGGATAAATGTCTCTCCTTGCTTCTGCTTCTCTGCTGAATTCCCTTACAATTCAGTCTGCTTGGTAATGGCATTACTATTGCAATAAAGCTTTGTCCCTTTACTACGAGAAGGGTTCAAGCCTGGAAATTCTTTTGAGACATATCACAACACTAGTCTGGGGTCTCCATTCCCACCTTCAGTAGTCAAATGGTCAATTTAACTCTTCCTTCCTTCCTTCACCAGATTTCTAGAAAACAGAAAATCAGGCCTTCAGGCTTCAGATATAGCTGGCCAAGGCTCAAGTAAATATGGACCTGCACATAATCAAGCAGATAGTAGTCAAATTAATAGACTAAATATCGATGAATGTCAAATACTGATAAATGTCATCAGCTCAGGTTAAGTAAATATGTTTATAGCTAGCCAAGGCTGAAGTAAATATGGGCCTGCACATATTATACAGGTCATAGGGGAAACACAGAAATAATGAAAATAAAATATGGAAAAAGAATTCACACATTCCTGTAAGTTCTTCACCTTATCTTTCTCTTCCAACCCCTTCCTTCCTCACTCCCTCCTTCCCTTCCTCCCTCCTTCCTTCATCCTTCCCTCTCTCCCTTCCTTCCTTCCTTCATTGTGTGTGTATGTGTGTGTGTGTGTGTGTGTGTGTGTGTGTATGTTTGGGCAATCAATCAGAGGATTGACTCTAGAATGAGGGTAGATAGCAATTGTTTCTGTTTTGGCCAGACACCTTAAAAGTCTTCCCCTCTGGGATTGGATTTTTTTTTTTAATAAGTAAAAAGAAGCCATTCTCTGCCTTATTTCTTACCTACCCTTAATCACTGATTGGGTGAAGCCTCCATCAAACTGAAACCTTAAACTTAAAAAGACCAAAGCCCGTGATTCCAGGACCATCTCCAGCCCTCTCTAATTGGCCACTGGATCCCTAGGGCTTAGGAGAAGAAAGTGAGGCACCTTGTACAGCCTCCCTAACCTCAATCCAACTCACTTGCATGTCATAGCATCATCTCTCTGATGTCATAGTCCTCTTTGAGAATAAAGAGCCATTTACACCCAGAGAGAAGACTGTGGGAACTGAGTGGGGATCACAACATAACATTTTCACTCTTTTTGTTGTTCGCTTACATTTTGTTTTTGTTCCCATTTTTTTCCTTTTTTGATCTGTTTTTTTCTTGTGCAGCAAGATAATTGTATAAATATGTATACATATGTTGGATTTAACATATATTTTAACAGGTTTAACATATATTGGATTACTTGCCATCTAGGGGAGGGGGTGGAAGGAAGGAGGGAAAATTTGAAACACAAGGTTTTGCAATGGTCAATGTTGAAAAATTACCCATGCATATGTTTTGAAAATAAAAAAAACTTTAATAAAAAAAAACAGAATGAAGAACAAAAATATGCTATAAAGTTTTAATGGCTCTTTACATAAATTATATCATTTCAAATCCTGTCTCAGATAGCAAGCTGTGAGATCCTGGGCATGTCATTTAACTTCTCAGTTTTCCCATCTGTAAAAACATGGGGTTTGAAATCCACAGTCCTTAAGGCATGTGATTAATGTCTCTGCTGACATACCTGTCTTTATACTCTCACTTTCCACTGCCATTAAGATACAAACTCTCTTTCATTCTTCTTATGTTGGTTTTTTCCACTGCTTGACACATGGTGAACAATTGGTAAACATTTTCTCCCTTGATTCGTGTTTCTGTGACTCTCAAAACAATCTTGGGAGGTAAATACTTTAGGGATTTTTATTTCTTTTGGCCTGGACTTGTTCTTTCTTTACAGAGTTGCCTAGGATACTGAGAAATCAGTGAGTGAATGTGTCCATGGTCACTAGTACATGGAAGGTTTGAAGCTGGGATTTCTTGATGCTAAAATCAGACCTTAAAGACAAAGTGATGGTGCAATGGACAAATAACGATTTTTGTTGTTTAGTTCTTTTTAATTGTATCCAACAATTTATGCCTCCTTTGGGGGGTCTTGTTGACACAGATACTAGATGCCATTTCTTTCTTTAGCTCATTTTACAGCTTGGGAAACTGAGGCAAATAGGATGAAGTGACTTGTCTCGTAAATGTTTGGGGCCATATTTGATCTCAAGATATGTCTTCCTGACTCCAGACCTGATGCCCTATCTACAGTAATACTTATCTGTCATAATAATGATTATAAGGATAATTATAGCAGGATAGCAAATATTTACATGGTACCTATTAGATGCTAGATATTTGCTAAGCTCTTTTATTATCTCATTTGATCCTTACAATAACCCTGAGAGATAAGTACTATAACTTCATAGATGTCCTCAGACCCTGCTTGTGTGAGACTGCCGAGTCACTTGGCCTCTGTTTCCCTCAGTTTCATCTGTAAAAAGAGGGTAATAACTACATTTCCCTCCCAGGGTATTTGTGAGGATTAAATGACATAATAATTGTAAAGTGCTTAGAACAGCATCTGTGTTGTGGTCGGGAGGGGGGTGGGGGGATGAACCCATCTCCTAGTTTATTAAGAGCAATGTGATGCCATTACTAAGCAGACTGAATTCTAAGAGAATCCAGTAAAGAAACAGAACCAAGGAGGGTCATTTTACCCAGCTTCTACCATAGCTTTGCTAATTCTATGGCGTAAAGTAGGAAGGAATGGTTCTCAGTCGATTGGATTATTACTGACAGGATTTCTAGTCGGCAATGAATTGGAGTGGTCTTATTCACTCTTTTCTCAGGAGTTTGATTCCTGCAAGTTTCCTAAGGCCAGAAGCTATCTGGCTAAGGAGCAGTCAGGGATTGGGTGTGGGGGTTTCCTGAGACAGATTCCAAAGCCAGGAGACCCAGAACACTGACCCATGAAAACAGAATCACATTACACCACCTGGCCCATGGTAGTGATGAGTTTAAGGAGAGCAATTGGCACCAAATGTTGGGGTTTGGTCACACAAAGAATTCACAGTGGCCATTCCCTTTAGTAAAAGGTAGATTTATTTAGGAGAAGTTATAGACTAGGGGTCCTCAAACTTTTCAAATAGGGGGCCAGTTCACTGTCTCTCACACTGTGGGAGGGCCAGACTATAGTAAAAACAAAAACTTTGTTTTGTGGGCCTTTAAATAAAGAAACTTCATAGCCCTGGGTGAGGGGGATAAACATCCTCAGCTGCTGCATCTGGCCCGCGGGCCATAGTTTGAGGACCCCTGTACAAAACGAAGCAAAACAATAGACACCAGGAGTGATAAATATGAAATAGATTTGAGAGAACTTACAGCTAGGACGAGTTCCCCAGTGGAACAACCAGGAAAAAGGGAATATGCGGTGAGGTAGGAGTATGCCGTTGACTGACACACTAAATCCATAAAATAGTTTAGTACCCTAAAAAAGTTAACTATAAGAAGGTGAAAGACCCTGTGAGGTATGGTGGGGGGTGAGAGGAAAGATATCATAAGACATGGGGAAAGGGATGAGAAGAAAGACACCATGAGATAGAACGTCTTGACAGTATAACCCAAAAGGGATTCAGCAAAGATGGAAGAGTATAGACAGACTTAGAGGGGAAATTTAACTTCAGGGAGTTTGATATAACTTGGATTTCCGATTAGATACAGTAAAGTGGGGTTACCCAAGACTTCCACAGAGGGTGGGACTGTAAATTTGAGCCCTTCCTTGCTTGCCTCAGGGAGCAATCTTATCAATACTTGAGGCTTAGTGTGCCAACCCCATCTAGTGATCCAGGACCTCATGAGTCACATAATCAAAATACTTATTTCCTCGCTCTTTATTACATCCCAATGACTTTCTCACTGTAAGTATTTTTTTTTTTTAGTATGAACACATTTTGAGTATTAAAATCTCACTGTAAGTATTACTATTCCAGCTTTGCAAATGATAAAAATGGACTTTCAGAGAGGTTAATAATAATAATCATAATAGGTTAACAATAATAAATAGAAGTAAAATGTAGAAGAACAGCAGGTCCATGCCCACAGTGACTCACCATCTCTAACAGATATAGAGGGCCAGTAAGTTCATGTCCTTTCTGGCTTACCATCTCCTCAATCTTTGAAAGACATACTCAGGATAAATTTAGGAGAAGGCAGGCCATAGAAGGAAGCATTTCAAACTATACTATTTACCCCTTAACAATGAATTAAAGACATACTGGAGGTAAATACATTAGTAGGATAATTTCTGCTATTTATTACTCTGTCTGGACAATTACCTTGGTATTGATAATACATCACAACTATTTACAATTCTGTTAATGTTGAAGAGCATCATAAGTAGGCTATTTATAGTTCAGTCTTGATAAGTATCTTGGTATTGATGGGTAAGGTGGAAACTGAAATGTCAAAGTATAGAATGTGCATGACCCCTAGAGGGATATGATAAAGCTAGCTAATGTTGTAAGGCGAGCCTGAAAGGTATATTAAGCTGGCACTCAGATTAACAAATGGAGATTGCAAAGCATAGCTTCCTCCTGGCCTGGGGTATTCATTTCACACTCTCAGTATTCAGTGGAGCTGGACTCCAACAGCTGGCGCCTGAATATGGGACTTGAATGTCTGATAGGAGAGTGTCCTTTTGGAGTTCATAATTAAGTAAGGAAGGAACAATTTACACAAGAAACAAGATAAAGTAAGGAAGAGTTGATCACCAAAAATAATTTATCACAAGAAATAATTTATCATCACCAGCCTGACATGAGGAACAAGATATTCAGATATCAGATATCATATAATATATATAATAATAATAAGATAAAATTTATAAGATTGATCCTTGTCCAGCCGATATCAATACAATGCACATATTGAATCTGAATGGGGCAAAATTAATCAGGTAGCAGAGGCAGAGAATATTATGTGAAAGTATTTTAAAAAATAGTTTAAAAGAATGGGTAATTACCACAGGACAATTAACAAGAATTTTTGGAGTCTGTAGAAATATGCTGTCCTTGGTTTCCTCAAGAGGGAATGATTGATTTGGAAAAATAGGATATGGTAGGAAAATAGATAGGGGAATATTTCAAAGAAAAAGAATGGGGAGAAGGGAGGGCTTTTCCAATGACAATATTTTCTATTTAAACTATTTAAATATTTTATTTAAAAAATATGTCTTCAACCGTCAGACTGTTCCCTTAAATTACAAAAATCCTTAAAGTAGATTCTTCTACCAGTATTCTGGAAGAAGAAGAAATGACCAAAACTATAGAACGTTTAGATGCTAATAAAAAGGGAGAATCAGCAGGATTTACAACTCCCAGACCCCTTCCCGGCTCCTTGTCCGAATCCCTCATATAAATATAGATCTGAAGAAAAGCAAAACTCTTATGAACCCAGCAGGCTAGTTCAGGAGGCAATTAAGAGAGCCAAGGAGAGAGCAGAGAATGTCCCTTTAGACATGCAATTAGTCTTTCCTATATCGAAGCTCCTGATCTTAATAATTCAGCTCTGATTAGAAGAGAATATCAGTTTAAATCTGGCAAGAACCAAATGGGACTTTTGCTGAGGCAACTTCAATCTTACTGAAATAACTTGTCTTTAAAAACATGAATGTCAATTATAAAAAAGCATTAGCCGGGGGAAAACAGAAAATGGCTTTAGTAGAAATCATAGAAAGGGAACAGAGTATTGACACTTCTACTCTTCAAGGGGCTGTATTACATCAGGAAAATTTATTATCTACAAATTTTTCAAATATTTGGAGATGCTTTAATTATGGATTAAATTGGGTCATGTGAGAAAAAATTGTATTACTCAAAAGGTTGCACTCCATCCCAATTCAGCAGAAAAACCTCTGACTTTAAGTCCAAAGTGCAGGAAGGGCAGACATTGGGCAGAATATATAGGGAATTATAGGGAAGGTAATTTGATATTGGGGAAACCATTCCCAGGACTAGCTCCCGCCCAGACAAACAATGGGCACTTTCATTCATTTCTCCTCAAGCTGCGCAGACAAACCAAATACCCTAAATCCTACAATTTTGGACAGCACAAGATTTAATGCTTGCTACCCTGGGAAGTGCCAGGCCTGATTTGTCCCCCTCGGGGTCACGCTGAATTACAGATAATATAGAATTAATCCCCACTGGAGACTCACTCAGTCCAAGTCCTTCTGGTATGGTGGGATGTAGCTCACAGGCATTTCTAGGGTTTAGGGTTATGCCTGGAATAGTAGATTCTGATTTTGGGGGAAAATATGTATTCTCACCACAATATATTTTTTTAATTTTAAAAATTAAGGTATTTTTTTTAAAGGGGAGAGGATAGCATAGTTATTAATACCTTATAAAAATGGGAAAAGCATAAAAATAAAAAATATATAAAATATTAAAATAAAAAATGCATAACTATATAAAAATTGGGGATGGTGAAGATTTTGGAGCTACAGGAAAAGAGGCCTTGTGGATGCATTCATTCTAGGCCCATTTAAACAGAAATCAGAAGGGATGATTTAAATGATTATCAAAATTTGGTGAAGGATATTAATTGGATAAAACTGCATTTGAAATTGGAAAGACATGAATTATTGACAAAATTATTTAAAATTTTAAGAGGGGATTCTAACCCTAATTTTAAAAAGTCTGAGGATCATCTGCAAGCAGTAGATGGTGCCACTAATAAACAATTAGCTTCTTTATATATTTATATACATATATATATATATATTCCACTTAAACTAAATATGTTTTTAACATCCTGTTTGAATATACACAGCAGAATGAGTTATATGCAATTAGTACTGCACTGTATACTGTTCAAGAACCTCTCAATATTTTTTCAGATGGTAAATTTGTTGTTCAGGAAACAACCCCAGCCTTGGACATCCTGCAGGTAAAAATGAGATTCCTTTAATAGTAATTATTTCTTTTGTGTAAAAGAATGGTTTATGTTCGCACAATGTCAATAACTAAGTAGCTGTTTTGATTTTTCAATTTTTGGCTTTCGGCAAAGCTGAACAATCTTCTTCCATATCATTTTTGTCTGTGTCTGTGTTTCTGCACAGAATGTCTGTGTCATATTTGTTCTGTGAGATAGATTTTGTTACCTGGAAAGATTTAAAAGGCAATCTCTATGCTGGAATAGTTAGAATGCTGGAAACATTTCTTTAAAAACCTAACTTTTTTCTGTGGACTTCAGTTCTAGTCAAGCTGCGGATTTCACAAAAAGGTAGCTAAAATTAAAATAACATCTTTACAGCTTCCCAAAAGTTCTGAGAGCAAAACATCTTAGCAAATTTTCAAAATTTTGAGACAAATTGATTAAGGAATTTGGCAACTAGTCCCAACAACAATTGGGAAAATAGCCATTTTTTGACTTCTATCTTGTCTGGAGTCTCCTTTTATTCCACTGGGATTAAGGGTGAACCCTTGTAAGGACTGCTAACAAGACTGATATAGTCGAATCTCTCTATTTGCTAATTTCTCTCATCTCAGATCAGATTAAAAGTCAAATTCTGCCTCACCTGTAGAAATAGGGGAAGCAGCCCGTGGGGACCCCATACAATCTTGCCCAAAACACCTCCCCAGACTAGCCATGGGGAATGGGGATGAAGTGGGGGTCAGGTTCCATGGTCAGCATTCTTTGAGCCCTGGCACCTGAAATCATCCCAGCCTTCATCAGGTTCTGTCCAGCAACTGCTTGAGAAGAATCTGGGTGCTCCTGGCAGCACCCAGCATGGCAGTGTGAAGTGAAAAAGCCACCCAGCCTCTGTTTTCATTAAATTCACCATTCTCGGTTTCAGTTACAGAAATGTATTAGTTATGTAATTTACGGCAAATTATTTTATCCTTGCCCGGTTTTCTGATTTGTAAAGATAACTAATTATGATTGTTGTGAAGATCACAAGATTGTAAAAGTGCTTAGCAAAAACCAAAAGCTATATGAATGTTAACTGCTTTATTGGATAAAATTGCTTCATATTTGATAACTTTATGGGTTTTTAGATGTGACCGATATGTAATGCCATTATTGAGATAAATAATTTTGGGGGGGGGTATAAATTAAGGCCTCACCAGGCCTATGAGGATAGTGCATAGAATCTCTTTCTCCTTCTTCTGTCTCTCCTTCCCTGACTGGAAGAAGGGGTAAGAGGGAGAGAAAGAAAATATACATAATTCTGTGAAATTTGTTATTTGAGATAGAATAGTGAAGGCGATTTTAAAGGAAACTCCACTAAAGGGATCTATTTGCAGATACTGTTAGCAGAAGAGCAGAACTCTTGGAAAAACAGTGTGCCCCTACTTTAGAAACTCTAGTTATCTTAAGTCAGACTTCTGAGGGCTCTGTCAGTAAAAACTGGCACCTTAATCTTTTTCCTGGCTCACAAAAGAGAAATGATTAGTGTGAATTGGAAAATATTCAAATGACAATTCAGTTTGTCTGGAACTTTTAATTGATATTTAGGAGATCTCATGAACTAAAGTTAAATAAAATTCACAATCTGTTCTATCTCAAATCATATATATATATATTTGTGTGTATATGTGTACATACATACATACATATATATATCGTCTTGTTTTCTCTCTAAAACAAAAAGGAAAATTATTAAGGGAATGGAAATCCTACCTGAGAACTTCTCAGCTCAACAGTTTGGACACAGAATAGATTCATCAACTAAAGAAGGTGGAAAGTTTATTTAGCCTGATAATCCTGTTTTATATTATTTTGTAAATGTTATTTAGGAAATTAAGTATTTTCACTGTTGCTCGAAAATTAAAAGGAAATTACAACTAAGACTATTTGGTTAGTAGGAAAAATCTAAAATTGTTAATTAGGTTATTTGGAGCCATTATCATCATGTTAAACCTAAATTTGATAATTACTGTATACAGCACTAAGAATAGTGGAGACTGGGCAACGAATAGCTCAGCTCCTTCCCTGGAGTTACTGTCAACTCCCCTTAATTTGTAAGCTTGCCTGGATAAGCAAGGTCATCAGCCCTGAGAGATGAATCTCTTTAGGAGATATAGTAATATATATAACAAGGAAAGTATTTTCTAAAAATCTAGAAGCTCGTTTAATGATTAATCTTTTGCACCAGGATGAGTTTTTAACATACAAAACAAGTTAATCTCTTATGTGTCTAAGTTTTGGTAAACTTTGTATAAATTATTTTATGTGGTCCTAAACCGCAATTAGAATTTGCTATTAGAGATAACACCTCTTGGGACTATAATTGATTTTTTTTTTTGAGTTTTGAATTTGATTGCCTGATCATTAAATCTGTAACCCACCATTTGAGAGAATTCTCATAAGCTACTCAGAGAAATATGACCCTGAATAGATGAGGGTCTGTGGTGTTCTCTTCTTTTGTATAATATATGATGGTTCTCTGGGAGCAGGTTTCTTGGGGAGGTTTCTCGAGGCAGCCTTAGTTTCAGTTTAGTTGAGAGTAATAATCACTTCAAATGCAGCCAGCTGATAAAATCCAAACGTTTATTTTCTCCTTCCAAGTCTAGTCTCTTTCCTTTGGCCCGGTTAGCTTTAATAGAGACCTATATCTAAAAAAATAATAATAATAATAAATAAAATTAAAAAAAAAATAGAGAGACCTATCTCTCTCCTTGGTTCTAAGAGCTCCCTCCAAATGTCTCCAAATCCAAAGGTTTGTCCTTGAACCTCCAGCCAGAACAAAGGTAGAAAATGGAATGAATCTGTCTCTGCCTCCGAGAGTGGGCTTCTGTATCTCCCAGAGTGCTCTTTGGCCCTGAGAGCTTCTTGCTTTATGCTGTACACTGAGTACACACCAATCATTATATCACTAGGAAACCATTATTTGTTGTAGGATTAAATCAATGCTAAACTAGATTTAACCATTGTCTCCTCAATTCCACTTAGTACCTTGTTTCACGTTCTGGCCCATAACACCTCCTTGTAGGATCAGATCAATCATACTGAACCAAGCTAAATTAGATAATTATTGTCTCTATCAATTCCAATGACTTAGCACTTTGTAAGGATTCCAACAAGGGTCTGTATCTGGACAAGAGTTGGGAGCTTCTGCTCAAGGTGAAATCCTTCTGACTCAGTTTCCCAGTTCTGTTTCTTTGTTTCCCACCTGATCATTCCTGAGTCAAATAAGGTAGAACTATTATAATTGGATATCAAACTAAACTGAAGAAGTTTTATTTTGTCATGTGTATGCTCCCAGGCTGAGGCCTGAAAAACCAGTTCGGATGGTATTATCATACCTCCTGTATTTTCCTCTTATAACAAATTTCTATGATAAGAACAGATGGTCAACACAAATTTGATAATATTTTGTGGTTTTCAGTCTGAAAATATGTGGTCATTATATCTTAAACTATTTGGTGAATGAGTATTTGGCCTAGCCATCTATTTGTTATACATACATATAGATGTTTGTGTGAAATAAAGTCCTTATAGGTTTCCAAAATAATGTTAAAACAGTTAACATGATTGTCCATGAGACCTGTTATTTTATTGTTTATTGAAACTAAAGCTGAAACATCTTTAACATTTGTATATACTGTGTGTCCTGTGACACAAATGTATTTCATTCTGTGAAAAGTTGGTGGCCAATCTACATTTGTCTTTTTATATCTTATAGCAGTCCTTGTGGACTTGTCTTTCTATCTCAGACTATCCTAACCTCTATTTGTTAGATTTTTTATTCTGGATTTTGGTCAGTTACAGCTGCGTTGGCCAGCTTCGAGGAACTGAATCAACCAATGGATACTCCAAGCAGTTCCAGTTTACCTCCCTCCATAAAAGACTGGGATCCTGCAAGTGACTCAGCTCTATTCTCAGCAGGAAGTAGTTTCAGAAGATGAGATCATCCCCTCTGCTCCCAGAGGACTTTGGGCCCCATTGGTTTGGGGAAGAACTGGAACTGATTGGTGAATGGACCCCAAATTATCCAGTGTCTTCATGGATCTCCTATTACAATGTATTTGGGACTTAGGATAGTACAAATTTTCACATCTCAGATATGGGATTCCATGATATTTTCAGACCCTTCATTAATATACTGTACAGTATGTTTAAAAATATCCACAGATGTTTCTAACTACAGACATTGTTTTAAAGAATGTCACTGGAATACAAATCATGAATGTGCTAGGAGGATATACTGTAAGATGTTACAATTGTGTTTTATCCCAATGTCTTTTTTTCTATCCAAATGTCTTCTAATTCGCTATCTATGGTTCTTATTGTTGAATACCCATCCTCTGTGATAGTGCCTACTAAGATCAATCACCATTAATACAGGTCAGCAGGTGAACAGATCTGAGATATTATCAAAGGAAAATTAGAAAACAAAAGTAGGAAAAGGAGAATTGTTGGAACTCATTGCTGGAGTTCTAGCAACTATAGTGATTATTACATTATTTGCTATTTTATTTCAGCTTCTAACAGAATCTATTCAGACTGCCCAATTTGCAAATCAATTAGCAAAAAAATGTATCATAAGCTCTTGAAGAACAAATTAATATAGATAATGAGTTTAAAAAGGACTAAAGTTAATGGAACAATCATTAATATGATTAGGGGATCATATAAACAATTTGGAAACTCGATCACAAATAAATTGGAATTATAAATTCACCCATGTATATGAAACTCGATAGATGGGATAAGATTACCAGCAATGTAATATGACTTCAAATAAGGAACAGAATAAATGGAGCTATATGTATTTCCAACCTCACTTGGGATATATTTGAATTTACTGCCTTGGCAGGAAACATAGCAAAAAGTAGTGTCCCTGGAACCGATGCTGAAAGCGTAGCAAACCAAATATTTGAGTGGTTAAAAAGATGTATGTCTCCCCCCTCCCCCCTCCCCCCCCTCAGGCAATTGGGGTTAAGTGACTTGCCAAGGGTCACACAGCCTGGAAGTGTTAAATGTCTGAGGTCACATTTGAACTCAGGTCCTCCTCTGACTTTAGGTCTGGTATTCTATCCACTACACCAACTAGCTGCCCATGATATGTCTTAAAAAGGGAGGAGATATAGAAGGCCAATGGGTCCAAGTCCATTGCAGCTCACCATCTGTAACAGATGTAGAGGGCCAGTAAGTCCATGCCCTTTCTGGCTTACCATCTCCTCAATCTTTGAAAGACATAATCAGGATAAATTTAGGAGAAGGCAGACCATAGGAAGGAAGCATTTCAAACTATACTATTTACCCCTTAGTAATGAATTAAAGACATACTGGAGGTAAGTACATTAGTAGGATAATTTCTGCTATTTATTACTCTGTCTGGACAACTACCTTGGTATTGATAAAATATCACAACTATTTACAATTCTGTTGATGTTGAAGAGCATCATAACTAGGCTATTTATAGTTCAGTCTTGATAAGTATCTTGGTATTGAGGGGTAAGGTGGAAACTGAAATATCAAAGTATAGAATGTGCATGAACACTAAAGGATATGGTGAAGCTAAGCTAATGTTGTAAGGTGAGCCTAAAGGATATATTAAGCTGGCACTCAGATTAACAAATGGAGATTGCAAAGCATATCTTCCTCCTGGCCTGGGGAATTCATTTCACACTCTCAGTATTCAGTGGAGCTGGACTTCAATAGTAAATAATAATAGCTAGTAATAATAATAACCAGCATTTATATAGCATTTTATGGTTTACAAAGATCTTTCCATATATAATAACCCAAATGTTTTAGTGCAGTTTTGAGCTTTAATTGCTTAAAATAGAAATTAATATTTTGAGACACCCTATATTTTTCATTTGATCCTTGCAACACAACCTGTGAGGTAGATATCACTATTATTCTAATTTTACAGATGAGGAAACTGAGGTTGAAAGAGGTTAAGTGAACTTGGCCAGAGTCCCATAGCTAGCAAAAGTCTGAGATGGATAGATGGAGTTTGTGTTCTGTCCCTCCAGACTCCAGGTCTCGAGCTAAATCCACTGTGCTAAGGGATTTGTCACAGGTCACAGAGTCAGAGACTGCATTATATATCTAGTTTTTGTACTTCCAAGCCCAGTCCCCTTCTATTCTGCCATGTTGCCTTCACCTGTCAGAAAGAATATAGTATTAGTGTGTTTGTAGCTAAAAATTACTACCTTAAGATATTCATCTAAACATCATCCAGTGCTTTCCCACCCCTGTGCCTTGATTCTCAGTTTTGTTTCCTGTATACATGTATTGGATTTCAAATAACATTAGGAGTTGATTAGGTTTTGAGATTTGTCCAGGGAACTAGTTTTTATAACATTATTTACATGGGGAAATGCTTTATGAATTACAGATGAGCTACTTCCAGACACATTTTTGGAACATAGCTCACTTGTAAGTTGGGGACAGTCTGTTCTGAGTACTAACTGTGGGCAGATAGCCACAGATACAAAAAAAGGAATGAAGAAAGGAAGGAAGGTAGGAAGGAAGGGAGGGAGAGAGGGAGGAAGAAAAGGAAGGAAGGAAGGAAGGAAGGAAGGAAGGAAGGAAGGAAGGAAGGAAGGAAGGAAGGAAGGAAGGAAGGAAGGAAGGAAGGAAGGAAGGAAAGAAAAAGTAAGAAAAAAAATAGTAGAGTAGAAAATGTCCTAGATTTGGATTCTGAGAACCAGTTTGGGCTTTGTTTGACCTTTTGAAAATTATTTTCATTTTCTCCTTCTGTTTGGTTTTTATAACATGTAAGGTTCTTCTAGCTCTAACTTTATGCTTTCATGATCTTAAGTCACTCAATTAACTTGTAGTTTACTTGGTGACATATAGGTAGTGGAGAGTGAATTTAATTTGAAATCTCAGGGTCTGGGTCACAGAATAGTAGGAACGCAGTTTGCAATAGCAAAGATTTATAAAGTACTGAGATAATGATGTTCTTCAGAGAAATGTATGAGCAAAGATGATGATGAACTAGACACACAGTAAAAGCAATAGATAGCTCATATGTTTTTGTTTTTTGATGAGGCAATTGGGGTTAAGTGACTTGCCCAGGATCACACAGCTAGGAAGTATTAAGACTGGATTTGAACTCAGGTCCTCCTGATGCCAGAGCCAGCACTTTATCCACTGCACCATCTATCTAGCTGCTCCTAGCTCACATGTTTTACTGAAATCTTCATGAGAGTGTTCTGCTATTTTGGAAAAAATGTTAAGTTTTGGAGTCAACTGTTGTTCCTATTGTTGTCTGACTCTTTGTGACCCCATGAACCACAGCATGCAAGGCCCTTCTATCCTCCACTGTGTCCCAATGTCTGTTCAAGCTCATGTTTGTGCTTCCATGACAATATCCATCCATCTATCTCCTCCCTCTGCTATCTCTTTCTTTTACCTTTAATCTCCCCCAACATCAGGGTCTTTTCCAATGGTGCAAAATATTTAAACCTCAGCTTCAGTATTTGATCTTCCAGTAAATAGTCTGAGTTAATTTCTCTTAATATTGACTCATTTGCTCTCCTTGCTGTCCAAGGGGCTCTCAAAAACCTTCTTTGAGAGAGAAAGACAGATAGGCAGAGAGAGAAAGACACAAAGACAGAGGAGGAGGGAGAGAGGAAGGGTGTTCTTTACTAGTTTTGTAATCTATGTTAACTACTGAGAAATTTTCTTTTATCTGCAATGTGGAGGGGAGGGAGGGAAGTAGTGTGAACCCTACTCATCTCAGAGTATTTCATTTATTGAAATAATGTGAAAAAAAGTCTTCTCCCACACCACAATTTAAGAGTTTTGTTAAATGACCTGGCTTCAAATCTTGATTTATTTATTTAGTAGCTGTGTGATCTTGGACCTTAGTTTCCTCATTTGTAAATGAAAATTCCTATTAGATGGTTACTAATATCCTTTCCAATTCACACTATGTTTGTGATTCTGTGATCCAAGGGGAAGCCAGATGGGATTTATTGGGTTTGGAGACAAAGAATGCTATTTGAATTTACCTCAGACATTACTCGTGCATCTTTAGACAAGGAATCTAACCTCTTTCAGCCTCAGTTTGCTTGTCTGTAAAGTGGGAATCATAACACCTACTCCCAGAGTTGTGGAGAGGATCAATGTAAAGTACTTTCCCAAGCTTAGGATGACATATAAGTGCTAGTTATGATCCCGAGTTCTTATCTGAGAGTATAGAATGGCTGCTCACTGGTATGTCCCATGACCACCATAGTTTCCAAGAACTATGTCAGATTTTTGAAAGTTTTGGTAATGAATTATTTGTATCACTCCCATAAAAGTCACCTTAAGTAAATAATGATTGATTTGTATTTTCTGCTTCCTGCATGCCTGACACAAAGTCAACAATCATTTATTAAGTACTTGCCATGTGCCAAATTCTAGAGGATACAAATATAGGCAAAAACCAATTTTCTAGGAACTTTGGCTAACCAGGCAGACTATATGCAAATACATTATGTGCAAATCAGATATATAAAGGATAAAGTGGAGATTAGGAGAATTTAAGAGGGCTTCTAGCAGAAGGCTGAGATTTGGAGAGTTGGGCAAGCTGGGAAGGCTGGGGGTAGATGAGGGAGAGCATTCTAGGGAAAGGGGATAGCCTGGGGAAAAGATAAGAGTTAGGTGGGAGGAAGAACAGTTGAATTAGGGAAAGTATGAGTAAAGTTTAAGAAATTAAACAGAGGGTTTTATTTGATCCTAGAGGTAATGAGGCGCTGTAGTTTAAGGGCTGACATAAGCCATCCATTCATCTTCCCTCTCTCGCTCCCTCCCTCCTTCTTTCCTTCCCTTTCTTCTTCCTTTCCTCTCCTCCCTCTTTCTTTTCTTCCTCCTTCCCTTTTTCTTTCCTTCTCTCTTCCTCTCTCCCTCCCTCTCTTCTTTCTCCCTCCTCCACTTTTCTATATTTCTATATATATTCTTTCTTATCTCTGAATCCTTCTATCTACCCACTTTCCCATCACTCTGTTCCTCAATCTACCTGCCTATTTATCTAATAATGTGAAGAGGCGCTTATAATGTATTCCACAGGTCCCAGGAAACCAGCCGAGTGTAATGAATCGGGGAGCCTCATGGCCTGATGAATATTTAAATATATGTTAAATTGGACAATTTCTCAAGGTAACAAAATAACTCCCCCGCCCGTCCGCAACGTTACAACTTCCAGGGCCCACTGGCAACATCGTCCTGTGGTTTCAGCTCCGCCTCCTTTTATCGGTGGGAAACTGAGACAAAAGGGATGCGCAACTGCATCAGCTAATAGGAACAATCCTAAAGCGGTCACGGCCCATTAGCATTTATTATTCGTTATTAATTAGTAATTAATTAGTTGTTAATTATTAGTTAATAATTGCAATCATAATTGCGAGTCTGGCAACACCTTTAGCGCTGAGGAGAGTGCCTTCCAGCCTTTGTAAACACCTGCGAGGTTGAACGTCAAAGCCCCAGCCTCGCGGGAGGCGGAGCCGCCAGGAAACGGACACGCCTCTCAAAGGCTTGGAGAGCCAATCGGAGGCCAGGGAGAGGGGCCGAAAGGGCTCTCTGAGCGACGGCGGATAATAGCCAATGAGCGTCAGGCCGGTTCTGAGGAGGAACCAATAGGGGCGCGGCTGCTGGCGGTGGCCGGAAGCGGCGGCGGTTCTAGGGCGGTTGTTGAGTGCGGAGGCAGAGCGGGACTGTTGTTGCTGTGGCCGCCGCCGCTGCCCTCGCTGCTTCAGCCGCTGCCGCCGCCGCCGCCGGGGACGGGTCCTTTTCTGCCTCTCTCCCAGGTGGGCCGGAGCGGCCGTGGCCCCCGGGGTGGGGGTGGGGGGCCGCTCTCGAGCTCCGGGATAACGGGGCTGGGGGAGGGGGCGGGTCCGGCCGGAAGGGTCCTCCGGGCCCGAGGCCGCGGGCTTGGAGGTTCCGCCCGAGCGCGGTCTCCCCCCCCCCCCCCCCCAGGCCCCGGGCCGCGCGTGGGCCTCCCGCCGCGGCGGGGCGGCCCGGGAAGCGCTGGGCGGCCCGGGAAGCGCTGGGCGCGGGCGGGCGGGGCTCCCGTCGCCGCCGCTTTCCGCTGGCCCGGGGACCCCGACGGAGACAGTCCTCCGCCTGCTCCCGCGAGCCCGGTTTCTTTCCTCCCTTGGTCGGGCGGGGATCCGGCGGCCGCGCGGGGAGGGTCCGAGGGAAGTCCCGGAGCTCCAGAAAAAGGGAAAGACTGTAACCAGCACCAAGAGGGGCTTGGGCGCAGTCCTTTGGGCGCTCGCGCCGGGCGCAGCCCCAGGACCCGGGGAGATTGGGGTTGGATAATGCGCACTTCGGGAAGGGACCGTGGCGCCGCCGGGGCAGGACCCCCAGGGCCCAGAACGCCCCCTCCAGCTAGCCTGGGGCTCCCCTTGCAGCCCTTCGGCGTGCTCCTGTGAGATGCGTTAAATCAATGCCCCAGAAGCCCCCGCTCTGGCCTCAGCCTGTAGCCCTCTTAGCTGGCGCTGTCTCGTGCTCCCTTTATGGGAGAGGATTGGGAAGGACTCAACCTGTTGAGGATTCCCCGATACCCTCGGAGCAGCGACGTGCCCGCGGACGGCTCTCTGGGGAAGCCCTCTACAGAAGCGGCTGATGTGTTGGTTTCCTCTTGGAACTGAAAGTGAAGGTGCCATCTTTTTTTTCCTTTTCTCCAGACTTTGACAAGTTAAAGATGGCTGAAGTGATAAAACAGGAAACTCAGCTGTGTGACAACTGGTAAGAGATCCTGATGTTTTAACCCTGTGAGCTGGCATCTCTTGTCCTCCCCACTGACCCTTCCTCCCCACACTTCCAAAGTTTCCCTGGTGCCCTGTATTTCCGGAGGATCGAAACGACATCGCTGTGTTGGGGTCAAGGCACATTAACAGGTGGAGGGGAGATGGCTCTAATTTTGGGCTACCTCAGTGCTTTGCTATGGCACTCTGTGCCTGCTGGCCCTGTGCCAGTGCCCCCCACTCTCTCAGTTGATTCCCGAGTTCCTCAGAGACCCTGAGAGTTTCCTTGTATTACCTCTTCTGACCTCTCTGTGAGCGCTTGGTTTGTGCGAGTTCTCGGTGAAACAGTCTCATAGGCAAGTGTGGGTCTGGCATTCCAGCCACCTCCTTGAGGGCAGGGACTGCTTCCTTTTGGCTTTTCTAAATGCTGAATCCAGTGCTTGATCATGGTCAGTTAGTGCAGGCAGGCATGTTGGATCTAGCTGTGTGATTTGCTTTTTGTAGAAATTTGCTGCTGCTTTTGAAGGATTGAAAGCCTGTGGGCTTTGAGGCTAGACTAAGAGCTTTAGATGAGTCTGTAAGTAGCTAGATTTGGGTCAAGTGCTCTTCTTGATCATTGGAGTATTTCCTTTCTGGGGATGGACAGGGTAGGAGAGTGGGGCTCTTGCTGTTTGCTGGGGGCCCTTCCCCTCTTGGGTCTTGTTTCCTTCTCTGTGAAGTCCATCAAGGAGAGGAGTTGTATGAGATGAGATGCTCTGGAGGCTTTTTCCAGGTCTGGCAGTCAGTCTGCTATTCTACCCCAGGAAACGTGGTAGACACATAGATCCTAGAGCTAGAGTGCTCCTTAGTGGTCATCTAGTCAAACTGCACTATTTTATTTTTATTGGTGAAACCCAGTTTTGTTTCATTTTCAGGTCTGCATCCTTTCTTTCACTTTCCCCTTCTCACAACTGAGAAATCAAGAAATACAAAACCTGTTACAAACAGGTATTCAAGGGAAATAAATTCCCTTACTGGCCAATTTCCTCGTTTTATAGAGGAGAAAGCTGAGACCCCCCAAGAGGTTTGGTCTCTGGTTCCAAGGTCACAATAATGGATTGATAAGCCATAAATATGACTGGAATTTTAATATCAGTGGTGTGTCATGGGAGATGTAAGCTTTATTGGATTGGCTTTCTGGGGATTCCCATTGGAAGTCCTTCCTCCCCTCTTTCCGCTCTTCTCTCCCGGCACAAAAACAAATCCCATGAACTGCTAGAGATTTTTCAGAATCTGTTTATATAAAGTCCTAGGATGAAAGAGTGACTACCATGTCTGCTTCAGGTATTCAGGAAGGTGTGATATTTACCTCTTATGTGGATCTACATGACTTCTCTTCTCCCCTCTTTTCAGCCTGTCTTAATCAGGATCTGCAGATTTGCTGTGCAGAAAAAGCTGCCTATAGCCCTTGGTTTCTCTTTGAATGGAATTAAGACCAAACCTAAACATCACACTATGCTCAGAAATCTTGAGTGGCTCCCATTTACCTCTTGGATAAAATCCCCTGGTCTTCCAAGGCCTGTCTCTTATCTGCCCCTCCCTCCCATGAAGGTTTTCAGTCTTTATTACTCTTCTTTATGAGCTTTGTTCCATTCACAGAAGCGGAGCTTGGGAGCTCTTCTCCAGACAAGCAGCAGGCTCCCTCTGCTTTCTCTCTGCTTTTGCCCAGGTGAGGTTTATGCCTCCCTGTACTCCCTTGGGATGCCTTGAAAGCTCAGCTTGGGGCTGCTACCTCTGGAAAGCTTTTCTGTGTTTTGTCCGTCTCCTTTCTGAAAACTGCTTTGGGCAAGAGACAGTATAGAGTCAATGATTTGAGGCTAACAGAGAGGTGCTCTTTGTGTCTCTACCTCCTAACTCGGTGCCTGCTGTATAGTTGCAGGGCTGAACCGATACTTGTTGAATTAAATTGAGGCAAGGGATTATGTCAGTTTCCCTCCCTTCTAGCCTTCGTAATTGTCTCCTTCCCTCCCTTCCTATCCTTTCTTTCTTGTGGTTTTTCCTATTTCTTGTTATCGAGATGGTGCAGCCCGAGTCTTCATTGAACGAGACGCTTGGAATCTCATCACTTCTTGTTGTTGCAGTGGTTTTCTGCTTGGGCTTCGTGCCTCCAATTTCTCCTCTCTTCCCCCCCATCCGTCTCTGGACCAAAGCTGTGCAGTGATTGCTCACAAGATTAGATTGGGATGGGGTCCATTCTCTGCTCAAGGAGCCCCTGTCTCCATACTTCCTCCATAACCCCCCCCCTCTGGGGGGGTCCCCCAGAGACCCCTCTCTGCTTGGCACATTAAGCCGTTCACTGTCCAAATCTAGCCTATCTTGCTGGGCTCTCGGGCTCCTCCAGCTGAATTGGCCTTGGCCCTCTCCCCCATTCACAGCCTTGCCTGCCCCCCAGCTCCTCTTAACCTCTGCTTCTTGGAACCCCATGTGTCCCCTCTCACACAAGGCCTTTGCTGGTTCCCAAGGTGTGGGCCTTCTGTCCAATCCCTAGATTTTTGGTTTTTTGTGTCTTTCTGGGTAGTCCCTGAGGACATAATTCTCAGTGGATTGTGGGCTGGGAGTGAGGGGACTGGCTTGCTTTCATAGGGTGCTGGTAACAGTACACAACAACAACACTTGATTACTTGTTGATTCTTTTATTGGAAAACATTAGTGCTGCCTCTGATGTTGTTAGGTTATCATGAATTTAGTCTGGGAAAGGACTTTTTCCCAAGTGAGAAAACCAGTACCACCCCTGGAAGCAGCCTTCAGGCCCCTGGCAATGTATAAATAGCTGTGCAGAGTCACCAAGGCTGGGCTGTTGCTACCTTACAGCAGAGCCAATGAAAACAGGGCGATTTAAAGCAAAGCTATTTATTTAAAGAAATAGCTCAGGCAACAAGGAATGTGACTGAGCGCCCTCCCGCCTACAAATACTGGGTCCAAGCTATAAAACCTTTGGCTTGTTTTCCCCATTATTCTTACTCAGTAAAAGGTTAAGATAATTTTTTTTTTTGTTATGCAAAATTGGAGCTGGAATCAAGCTGAGAGGCACAATCAGGACATTCTCAGGGAAGGAGAGGAGTTCATTATGATTGATGGCATCTAACTGGACATGGTCGGGGACTGAGATTGTAGCTTTTCCTTTGCAGGCTTGCTTCTGGTCTGGTGGGTGGAAGGGAGGTGAACAGTGGGGTAGTTACTGAAGATCCTTGAATTATTGTCCTCTTTGTCTAAACGCTCATTGCTGTCTAAGGTGAGATTTCATCGATGATTCATCAATCAGCCCATCCTCTGGGGTTTGTGTACTTGTGTCTAGACGTAGAATAGAAAGGCAATGTTCTCTTCTCATTTACCTCTTAACAGCAGCCCTGCCTGTCTCTTTCTGTAAGGACAGAAGAAACCCTGAGATTTCACATATACACAATGCATATACATAGATATAATCAAAACACATAAATATATCAAGTGCTACCTCATTTTATTAACTAGTACTGGCACATTTTGGGGGGATGAGGGATATGATTCTTTTCATGATTATGCCTTTAAAAACTTTACCTAGCTCGAGCAGTTGTTTTGCTCTAAATATCTTCTGTCCTTCTCCACTTCCTCAACTAAGATGTGTAAATCGACCAATATCTTAAGGATGGTTGGATTTTCAGCAGAGTTTAAAGATCTTGCTGTGATTATTTCATCAGAGTGGTCAGATCTGATTTTAATAAGATTCAGAGAAATTTTATGTGAATTGGTAAAATCCAACAAAAGTACGCAGAATATGACCTGTTGCTGTCTGTAATTTTTTTAAATGGACTTTCTTTTTGTTATGAATTTTTAATTCCTTTTTTTTAAAAATTGTAATACACATTGCCTTATAAATCATGTTGGGAGAATAAAAACCAGAACAAAAGGGAAAAACCATGGAAGGAGAAAAAAAACAACAGAAATGTGTTGTGTTGATTTACATTCAGTCTCCATAGTTCTTTCCAATTCAAATGGTATTTTCTCAATTGGGATTGCTTTGGATCATTGAACCTTAGTTGATCATTGTACATTCTTGCTGTTATTGTGTACAGTGTATTCCTGGTTCTGCTTGTTTCATTCATGTTTGTGTAAATCTTTCCAGGCCTTTCTGAAATCTACTTGTTCATTTTTTATAGAACAATAATAATCCATTATCTTCATGTATCACAGCTTATTCAGCCATTCTCCAGTAGATGAGCATCTAGTCATTTTCCATTTCTTTGCACCACAAAAAGAGCTTTATGCACATGTGAGTCCTTTCCCTTCTTTCAGATTTCCTTGGGATACAGATCCAGTAATGGCACTGCTGAGCCCTTTGGGCATAGTTCCAGATTGCTCTCCAGAATCGTTTCACAACTCCACCAACAATATATTAGTGTTCCAGTTTTCTCACATCCCCTCCCACATTTGTCATTATCTTTTCCTGTTATCTTAGCCAATCTGAGAGGTATGAGGTGCTTGTCTGGTGTTTTGTTTTCCTATCATATACATTTTCAAATCCTGTTTTCCTCTCCTTTCCCTCCCCATCCTATTCCCCCATCTCCCAAAAGCCATCTCTCAAAACAAAGGAAAATCAGAGTAGGGAATATTGGAGCACAAATACCAGCTTGCAGTGGAACCAGACTGTGTTCCATGTCCATTCCATGCCCACATCTGTGAAGCGGCAGGAAGCTACCTGTATACAACTTGGTCATAATCAGATGTTGAATTCCTTCCTTGTTTCCTCTGAAGAATCATCATTGCCCATACTATTTTTCTGATTTTGCATCATTTTACATTAGTTTCTGTTAGGCTTCCTGGACTTGTTCTAGATAGTCATTATTTCACATGTCACAATGGGTATCTGCTCTCTTGTTCTTATATAAAAACCATAGTTGTAAATATTTTGATGTATCTGGGACCTCTGACATCCTTGGATGGGGGTGGGGTGGAGTAGATACCCAACAGCAGGATTTCTGAGTCAGACTTTGACCATTTTAGTCATTTTCTTAGCATAATTCCACATTGCTTTCTAATAGGATTGGATCAGTTAGCAGCTCCTTCAACACTGACTTATAACCATTTTGAATCATCCTTGCCAGTTTAATGGGTAGGAAGTACCTTTTGTCTTGTGGTTCTCTTATTCATATGATTGCAATTCTTTTGATAACTGTTCATATCCTTTGCCCTTTACCCGTTGTGAACTGGCTCTTGGTCTTATATATGTAGTCCCTGACCTTTTCCCCACTATCCCTACTATCTTGGGATATTATGTCTTTATTGTAGATATTTGATGTTAGGAACTTTTTTCCTTAACCAATGTACACAATACCTTCTTATCCTAGCTGCATTGTTTTTATTGGTGCAAAATTGCATGTTATCAAGAACTCTTTTACTTTATGTGATTGCCTCTGTACCTTGTTTGGTTATAAATGCTTCTTTAAACATTTAGATCTTTTTTAAAAGATTTTTTTTAAATTTAGGATTTATAATCTTTTCCCCCTGAATAATTTCATGGGTTATATGTCTCTTGTGAGCTTACTATGACATGTGTTGTATGATATTGGAACCTATTTTTTGTGAAACTTTTTTGAATATTCTCAGCAGTTCTTGTTTCTCATATTTGCCTAACACTAGGTTGAGTTGGATAATTTAAAAATTATCCAAAAAAAAAAATTCTGATTTTTTTTTTTCCTTATCCATCTCCTAATGATCCACTATTTTAACCAGTATCTATTTTATAATGTAATTTGAGTATTATTGCCTCATTTTAATCTACCATCCCCTTTCCCCCATTTCCTTTGAAATTCTAGACATCTGTTCTTCCAATTGAATGTTGTCGTTTTATCAGGCTCTGTGAAGTGACCTCTTGATAGTTTAGTATCTAGCATTAAATTTGTAAATTGGGTAGCATCATCAATTTCAATATGTAATTTTTAAAAATTCTTAGGCTTGTGGGGAAATGTTGGTATTCTAGATCTAGTGAGCCCAGATCCCTTGAATCTGGGACTTAGACATTCACTAGTTTAAAAAGAAATAACTACTCATGGACTTCTACCCTTCCCTTTGAGCCACCATGTGGGGCAGATTGGTGGAAAGCAGAAGCATGGTCTGGTCTATGTGGCACTAGCAGCCCCTGGCAAGGCCAGCCTTAGCAGGTTGGAGCCACTCACTCTAAAGATCATATAAGATTTAGCAGCTGCTATTGTAAAGAAAAGTAGTTCAGAAAGCAGGTGATTTACAAGCAAAGATAACATACCACCTAAAACTCAGTATAATCCTTCAAGGGAAAAAACAGATTTTTTAATGGAATAGAAGATTCTCAAGCATTTTAGGTAAAACTGAGTAGATAATTTGATTTTTTTTCTTTTTTTTTTTTTTGGTGGGGGGTGCTGAGGCATTTGGGGGTGGTAACAGCTAGTAAGTGTTAAGTGTCTGAAGTCAGATTTGAAATTGGGGTCTCCTGACTCCAGGGCCAGTGCTTTCTCCACTACACCATCCAGCTGCCCTTAATAGACACTTTGAAATGGAAATTCAGGGACCCAGAAATCTCAAAATTCTCTTTACAGGTGATGTTGTACAGTTGTGTCTAACTCTTTGTGACTCTATTTGGGATTTTTTTGGTATAGATATACTGGAGTGGTTGGCCATTTCCTTCTCCAGCTCATTTTACAGATGAGGAAACTGAGGCACACAGGGTTAAATGACTTGCTCGGAGTTACCCAGCTAGTCCGTGCCTGAGAATAGATTTGAACTGTCTTAACTCTAGGGCCAGTGTTCTATCCACTGAGCTAACTAGTTGTGCCCCATTAAGGTTCATAGAAAAAAAGGTTAAAATGACAGGGGGCATGTAGATGCTTTTGTTTTAATGATCTTAGAAGACAAAAATGGGAGGAACAGTATAGTTTGGGGGAAGAAAAGGATTATGACAATGTTAAAAGACATGTTAAAAGTCATAACAAAAGTACATAAGCTGAACATATCAATCATAAAACCCTTTTCTGTCCCCCCCCCCCCTTCCAGATTTTCATATGGAAGTAGATTAAATTTAAAAGGAAATAGGAGGGGACACATGTAAATGGGGAAAAGAAAATTCTAAGTCAGTAATAATTTGAGAAATAAAAATGAAAACAACTTGATACTCATCAAACTGGTAAAGATGAAAAATGACAAATGTGTTGGAAAGCAGGTTCCCTGTTGCACTGTTGGTAAAATTGTAAATTGATCCACAGGTTCTAGAAAACAACATAAAATGTTCTAAGTCACTAATTTGAGAAATGAAAATGAAAGCAACTTTATACTTCTCAGATTGGTAGAGATGAGAAGAAAAAAATGACACTATGCATTTCAAATTACTAATTGTCTATTCCCTTTTACTCGGCTCTAATACTTCTATACCTACATTTCAGAGAGATCCAAGAAAGATAGGGGAAAGATAGTTTCAGAAATATTTAGAGCCTCTGTGGGGCCAAAAATGGGAAACTAAGACAGTACACCCACCAGTAGACAAAATGGTGAACAAATTTTGGTTACGGAATGCAGTAGAATATTGTTGTGCTATAATATGATGAAATGGACACTTGCAGAGTAAACTTATGAAGTGATGCAGTGTGAAGTGAAAAGTACCAGAACAGATAATGATAGTGATTCAGTGATTAGCAAAGTATGGAGAAAAACAACTTCAGAACCATGATCTAGAAGAGTGAGACACTACTTGCATAACTTTCTGCCAGAAAACTGATAAACTTAAAATGTAGGCACGTTACTGAGCATGGATGTGGGAATGGCCAATAAGGGAATGTGTTTTGCCCAAACTATTTATTTCTGATAAGTTATTATTTTTTGTCTGTTTTTTTCAGTAAGACAATGGGAGGAAGTGATGATAGAAAGCTTATAAAATTAAATTTAAAAAAATTAAAATTGCTTATTTCTAAATCCTGAATCCTAAATCTAAATAATAGCTTTTTATTTTTCAAAATACATGCAAAAATGTTTTCAACATTTACCCTTACAAAAACTTGTGTTCCCCAAAGAGATACTAAAGAAGGGAAAGGGACCTGTGTGTGCCAAAATGTTTGTGGTAGCCCTGTTTGTAGTGGCTAGAAACTGGAAAATGAATGGATGCCCATCAACTGGAGAAGGGTTGGGTAAATTGTGGTATATGAATGTTATGGAATATTATTGTTCTGTAAGAAATGACCAGCAGGACGAATACAGAGAGGATTGGCGAGACTTACATGAACTGATGCTGAGTGAAATGAGCAGAACCAGGAAATCATTATATACCTCAACAATGATACTGTATGAGGATGTATTCTGATGGAAGTGGATTTCTTTGACAAAGAGATCTAACTCAGTTTCAGTTGATCAATGATGGACAGAAGCAGCTATACCCAATGAAAGAACACTGGGAAATGAATGTAAACTGTTTGCATTTTTGTTTTTCTTCCCTGGTTATTTTTACTTTATGAATCCAATTCTTCCTGTGCAACAAGAGAACTGTTCGGTTCTGCATGCATATAGCGTATCTAGGATGTACTGTGACATATTTAACAGGTATAGGACTGCTTGCCATCTCGGGGAGGGGTGGAAGGAGGGAGGGGAAAAGTTGGAACAGAAGTGAGTGCAAGGGATAATGTAAAAAAATTACCCAGGCATGGGTTCTGTCAATAAAAAGTTATAATTATATATATATATATATATATAAAAACCCCAACAAAAAACCAAAAACTTGTGTTCCAAATTTTTTCTCTTGCCTTCCCTATCTCCCCTCTCCCTTAGACAGCATGTGCAATATTTCTATACATATTTTCACATTTATAATGTAGCACAAGAAAAATAAGATCAAAAAGAAACAACAAACATCAAAAAAGGTATAAATACTATGTTGTGATAAATACTATACTCGGTCACCACAGTCTCGTCTCTGGATGCAGATGGCTCTCTCCATCATGAGATCATTGGAATTGGCCTGAATCATCTCATGCTTGAAAAGAACCACATCCATCAAAGTTGATCATCACATAATCTTGTTACTGTGTTGTTGGAATCCTTACAAAGTGTTAAGTCATTAGAATTGATAGAGACAATAATTATCTAATTTAGCTTGGTTCAGTATGATTGATCTGATCCTACAAGGAGATGTTATGGGCCAGAACCTGAAACAAGGTACTAAGTAAATTGAGGAGACAATGGCTAAATCTAGTTTAGCATTGCGTTAATCCTACCACAAATAATGCTTTCCCAGTGATATAATGATTGCTGTGTACTCGGTGTATAGCATAAGCAAGAAGCTCTCGGGGCCAAAGAGCACTCTGGGAGATTGAGAAGCCACGAGTCAGAGTTGAGCTAGAGGCAGGAGGTAGAAGAGCTAAAAGACAAGCTGCAAGAGCTCTTGGAACCAAGGAGGGAGATAGGCCTCTTAAGAAAGCTAACCAGGACCAAGGAAAGAGATAAGACGTGGAAGGAGAAAATAAACGTTTGGATTTTATCAGCTGGCTGCATTTGAAGTGAATTTGCACTTTGAACTGAAACTAAGGCTGCCTCCAGAAAACCTCCCCAAGAAACCTGCTCCCAGAGAACCATTATTATATAAGAGAACACCACACTGTGTAATGTTCTCTTGGTTCTGCTCACTTAAATTACCATCAGTTCATGTAAGTGTCTCCAGGCCTTCCTGAAATCATCCTGCTGATTGTTTCTTATAGAACCTAAATCAGTTTGTTAAAAGTTCCTGCAGTTTTTTGAAAGTCAAGGTCTAGAGAAGTCAATTAGATAATTGGACACGTCTTTTGTCTTCTTTATCCCAGTCAGTTATCATCATATTACAATAAAGTTTTTGCAAGGCAATTTGCCCTTGGGGAAATGAGCTTAAGATGCCACGGAGTGTGTAGGAAGATTTCCATCATGATGATGCTTAGGAGAGATCCCCCATGCTATGGTGATAACTGGAACCTTTGGGAGTTGAGAGATTCCTTTATGGAATTGTGTTATGATGCCAAATGGTACTATGAGAGGCTTGAGAGGCTGTTACCATGCCTTAAGGTTGATTTTCAAATTGTTACATTCATTGTCTAATTTGATCCATATAACTGTGTGGAGGTATTATTATTATTATAGCTTTTTATTTACAAGCTATATGCATGGGTAATTTTTCAGCATTGAAAATTGCAAAACCTTTTGTTCCATTTTCCCCTCTTTCCACCCACCCCCTTCCCCTGATGGCAGGTAGACAAATACATGTTAAATATATTAAAGTATATGTTAAATACAATATATGTAAACATGTCCACACAGTTATTTTGCCGCACAAGAAGAATTGGACTTTGAAATAGTGTACAATTAACCTGTGAAGGAAATCAAAAATTCATGCAGGCAAAAACAGGATTTGAAATGCTATGTAGTGGTTCACACTCATTTCTCAGTTCTTTTGCTGGGTGTAGCTGGTTCTCTTCATTATTGAACAGATGGAACTGATTTGGTTCATCTCATTGTTGAAGAGGGCCATGTCCATCAGAATTGATCATCATATAGTATTTGAAGTATATAATGATCTCCGGTCCTGCTCATCAGTTCATGTAAGCCTCTCCAGGCCTTTCTGAAATCATCCTGCTGGTCATTTCTTACTGAACAATAATATTACATAATGTTCATAAACCACAATTTATTCAGCCATTCTCCAACTGATGGGCATCCAGTTTCCAGTTTCTAGCCACTATAAAGAGACCTGCCACAAACATTCTTGCACATACAGGTCCCTTTTCCTTCTTTAAGATTTCTTTGGGATATAAGCCCAGGAGTAACACTGCTGGATCAAAGGGTATGCACAGTTTGGAGGTAGATACATTAGTGCTCTCCTTTGACCAAAGCCCAGTCACTTAGATTCAGGTGGTTACTTTTAGTGTGTGGGAAGCTCCATAGGAGTCAGTGGTCATAGATGGTAACAGAGTCTGTTACATTTTTAACTATCTTTTAAAAAACCTGTATAGTGTCCAAGAGTCAGAAACTGTCATAGCCCTGTTATATTTGGGATGCTGTCTTGATTTCTGGGTATATTTCAGAAAGGACATCGATAAATCTAAGGGTCCAAAGGAAGGAATCCAAAATGGTCAAGAGCTGAGTGTATGCCATTGTATTTTAAGGAACAAGTTGGTTGTTTAGCCTGGAGAAGAAGGAAAAAAAAGCATGGAGTTAGGAGAGAAGGAGAAATGCTATAACTTCTCAGCTATTTTGAAGGGCTGCTGATAGAGTAGGCATAAGATTCAGTCTCCTTGGTGGCCAGAGGCTAGAACTTTAAACTGTCCAGTAATGGAACTGTACCTACATGGTCAGCTCAGCCTCCTTGGAGCTCCTCCAGCCAAGATTGGATCAACCTCATCTGGGATTGGAACAACCTCATTTGTGGAGAGAGTGGTCAGGAATCTGCCTCTGAGTTATTTGCCAGTTCAGAAATTTCTCTGGCTTACCTGTGGCCTGATAGCTGGAGTCTGAGCTTGCACGTGATCACTGAGCCCAGCCCCCTCTCCATCTCTTGGTAAGCATCAGATGAACAACTTTTATAAATTGTAAGTTGCTTATGCAGACCTGTTATTTTATTATGTGGTTTCTTGATCCTTTTATGTCTTTGAAGTAAAGCTATTTTCATGCTAAAATGTTATTTCCCCATTAACATACTCCTCCCCATTTTGAGAATGACTGGATTAAGACAATCTCAGCCCTCCAGGAGAGTATATTTTAGTAGGAGAGAAAAGTTGTGATACTTGTGTTGTTTTGGTTGAAGTATATGGAAATAATCATCTTTGCGAGGCCAGATTATTTCCAGATACTTCAACCAAAACAACACAAGTATCACAACAAATTGAATCCAGAACTATTTCAGAATTTCTCCTGCCTTCTGTTAAACCAGACTTTAAAGAGATTTGCAAAACAAGGCCATTCTTGTAATATTTTTGTTTGGAAAATAATGAAAATAACACATGCAAAATTATTTTTAAATGAATTGGTAAATTTTAGAAAATGTTTTGATTTTTAATATTGTAAATAACTAAATAAGCTTTTTAGAGTCTTTAAATTTGTAAAGGGATCCTGAGATCAAAAAGTTGTTAATTTCTGTTCTAATTTATCTTTTTCTTTCCTTCATTCTAATAGTAGAAGCTCAATTAATGTTAATTGAATGGAATTGGTTCCTTGTTATTTGAGTTGGGTGTGTTCTACTTTTGGGCAGGGCCAGACTTGGAAAAACCAAACCTGGTCCAGACTTCTTGGCAGCCAGGCTTGATGTTATTGGTCTTGATTGGGCAAAACCAGAAGACCAAAAAGAAGAGAATTAGCTAGAGGGGACCTTTAAGAATGGGACTTTTCCTTTTTTGTGTTGTGTCCTTTTTTGGTTGCCTTGGGCATTTGAGGGAAGTTTAGGAATCCTTTCTTAGACTGAAGATGTTAAAAGCATAAAATACATAAGGCTTCAAAGGAAACCAGTGATATTGAAATAGTTTTCAGAATGTTATTTTCTAAAAACCAAGTAAATGTTTCCTAGGTCAAGAACCACTGCTGTAGAATATATAGTTAAAATTTCCCTTTATTGAAGAGGGAGTTGGCACATAGTTGGCTAGGTGACTTTAATAACAGATCCTGGACCAGAACCCAATGCTTCTTAATCCACTGCAGAGGTCCAGGTTCTCTTTAGGTCTGGAGCAGATGTTATTCAAATCGGCCTGCACCTTCAGAGTTCATTGAGGGATAAATACAGAGAGATTTGAAGTTTGTTGTTCAGTAAAACTGTGTGCCTCAGTTTCCTCATCTGTAAAATGAATTGGAGAAGGAACTGGCAAGCCATTCCAGCATCTTTGCCAAGAAAACCCCAAATGGGGTCAAGGAGAGTCTGACAAGACTGAAATGATTGAACAACATAGAAGCAGCACAGGATTTGGAATGAGCTGAAATCGGATCCTGTGCCGGTTGCATTAGATTAGATATGTAAGGCCCTTTGCAATTCTTTTTCTACTTCCCTTCCTCCTCATACAACAAATAATCCAATATGTTAAACGTGTGCAGTTCTTCTAAACATATTTCCGCATTTATCATGCTGCACAAGAAAAATCAGATCAAAAGGGAAAAATGTGAGAAAACAAACACTCAAAAAAGGTGAAAAATACTAAGTTGTGATCCACTCGGTTCCCGCAGGCCTCCCTCTGGATGCAGATGGAACAAGTCTGTTGGAACTGGCCTGAATCACCTCTTTGTAGATAAGAGCCACGTCCATCAGAATTGATCATCATGTAATCTTGCTGTTGCTGTGTATAAGATCTCCTGGTTCTGCTCATTTCACTCAACATCAGTTCATGTCGGTCTCTCAGGCCTCCTGATCATTTCTTACAGCACAGTAATACTTTATAACATTCATAGACCATAACTTATGGCATCCACTCACTTCCCAGCTCCTTGCCACTACAAAGATGGCCTTTCATGGGAGGAAAGTAATAGCAAAGGTGTGGAGGCCGAACTGACTTGAGAATGCTTGTTGGTGGTAAGAGGGAGACCCAAGTAAAATGGTGTGTTCAGGGAAGACCAGCACCTTTGTTGTGAAGGCTGCTGAGTCCTGTAAAGGGCTGCTTTTCCACCTTGTGTGACCCCCTGCTCCCCCGTGGCTCCGAGGAGCCGTAGCACGCACAGTGGCCACATCCTGGTGTACCATTATCGGCAGTCGGCTACACAAGGTGGTGGGGTAACCAAGGGACCTCACGTCCAATGGTGAGTCAGGGAAGGTCTACCCCCACTTCCCTGGTGGGTGAGAACGAGTGGGTGCTGTGGAGCTTGGCTGGACATCGCAGATACTGGGGTCATCCACTGCATCTCAGGTCACCCCCAGGAGTCCTGATTCTCCCTGGAGAGAGGGAGACTGACGATTCCATGTAGCTCAGCCTCCCTCAGATCCAGTTTACTCACGAGTTGGGAGACGTTGCCAACTAACACAGAGATGTCATTTAGTTGAGAACGAAGGATGCCAGCCGACCGCCTTGGGGAGGTCGGGGCGTTGGGCTCCATTGTAGGAATGAGCGTGATACGAGCACTGAGAAGGCACTTCCGGGGGGGGGGGGGGCGGTGACGGGCTGAGCGCTGTGCAATGTCTTGGATCCTCACACCAGCCTGGCATGGAGGTGCTGCTCCTCATTTCACAGTAGCAGATGGGTTAAGGGGCATGCTAGGACCTGCCTGGATTTGTACTCGGGTCTTCCTCCTTCCAGGCTGGGTACTAATGGTAAGGAAAGGCTCTTTGGGCTCATGTGTTTTTTCCTTGTGTCCCATGAAAGAAATAGGTTTTCTTTTTTTTTTTTAATTTGTTTTCATACCATACTTTCTAAATTCAAGCCTCCCTTTGTGATAGTGAAAAACAGTTAAAGCAAAACCTCCCCAAGACCTAGATTTTGTCTCACCCTTGACCTCACCTGATAGCATTGGCAACCAGCCAGTCATGGACCATTGTTCTTTTTATGTATGGGGAGTGGGGACACAGACAGACCCCAGAATCCAGGTGGCCAGGGCTGGTGCTGGTGGCTGTCAATCCCTGTTGCTCTTGTTCACTGGGCTTCCTGGAATGCCTGCTCGTTGGAGCCGTGTTGTTCCCTGGCTTTGTGAGGGGGCAGTTTCCAGTTCTTTGCTGCTGCCATGAAAGTGTTGTGGCATTTTGTTAACAATAATAGCAGCCAGCTTTTAGAGAGCGCAGACTTCCTGTCCCCATGTCCTTGGATCTCTGGGTGGCAGGGTTTGGCCTGGAGGGTCATTTCTTGGCATAATTGTAAGTTGCTTATCAGAATGCTTGGTATCCCAGAATCCCATGGTCCCTTCATTTTGCCACATTGCAAGGTATGAGGTAAAATTACTTCAGTTGTAACTTGCCCTTTTCTGATTGGGAACAGGAAACAGTTTCTGGTTGTCAGTAAATAGCTTGCACTTGTACTTGATCCATTAATCAGGAAACCTTGATTACATGGTGAGACCCAGACTAGCGTGGGGAGAGGAAGGTGGCCACCGCTGACCTCCAGCAGCTGGTTTATCACACAGGTTCCACTGGAACTTTCTTGGAATTTAGATTTCTGAACTCTGCCCCCTTTTTTTCCCCTTGTATGTTTCCTTCAATTAGCCAGCTCTATGTTATGAGATAATTGTGAATTACTCATTGAGAGAATGATACTCGGTTAACTCAAAAACTTTCATTGTTCAAAGTATAGGAGATGAGAGAGTAAAGTAGAAACAAGGGAAAAGGGGGAGTTGCTCACCCTGAGACCCAATCTGAAGGGCTCGAGGAGCAAGCTTGGAGCTCAGACAGTTTGATGTTGCAGTTGGAAATGGGGGAAAAGGGATGCAGCTGTTGGGAAATAAATATGCTTTTGTTTTGCTTATTTCTGTAGCAAAAGAGAAATTCCCATGCCCAATTTTACTATTCATGAAATTCATTGCCGACGAAACATTGGTGTATGCCATGTCTGCAAGGAGCCGGTCCCCAAATCGGAAATGAAGGCCCACATGGAGCTGGAGCACAGCCAGGTAGCACCATCACCCCATCTTGTTGACAGTCCAACAGTACGGTGAGGTTACCTTCAGAAAACAGACTTCATTCTTCTCTCCTCCCTCTCTAGGTGACCTGTAAGTGCAACATGAAGATGGAAAGACGGCAGTTGGCGAATCACGAGGTCGGTTCCCTAACCCTTCTCAGGGACTTGGAGTTTGGGTCTGGCTTGGTCACGTCCACACCTGCAGCCTCCTCCACTCACATTGGTTCAGATGGCCGGGCTCTTGGGCATCTGCCTTCAGAGCTCCACGGTCGCTGTTGCTCAGTGCGTCTGTCTGTTTGTGTGCGAGCTTCTGAGCGTATAGACTTATTAGGTGATGTGTGTAACAAATTGGGACCAGACCCCTCAACTCTGGCCCTGCTTCATTGTTGGAAGTTGGAGGAAAAATTAGGGACTTTCTGAGTTGGGAAGGGGAGAGCAAAAAGGTGCGTTTCCCTGGAATTAAATAGAGGTATCCCCGTTCCCCCAAGTACCTATAAACAATCAAAGGAACATGGAAATAACAACTAATTAACCAGTACAGGGCCGGTTTTGGAGACATAAGGGTTGAGAAAAGTCCTTGCATGCATCTTGGTATGTAACTGGCTTTCTGCTCATCCCCAACCTCGGTTCTTGGTTAAGGGTCTCTGGGAGGCAGGGAGAGGGGGTCCCGCTTCCGGGCCACACAGTGCGATAGTGGTCTCAGAAGACAGAAGCTGGAGCAGATCCATAATAGAATAGAAAGGGAACTGAGCTAGCTCCAGAAGGGAGTTACAAGATGGAGTCGTTTCACTTCACTCAGTTATCTCCTCAGTTTCCTCACTGGCATTATTATTTCAGTGCTAAAGGTGTGGAAAGCTTGTGAATTTGGAGCATTCCTTGGTTCTCTCAGCATTACGGCTGTATGTTACATGAGCCTTAGATGCTGCTGCATTAAAATTAGAGCCTTAAGCTTCAGAGATAAGAAATGGGTGCATTCTCATCACAGCGGCCTTCATTCCTTTGTACTGATTTTTATGATATTTCTGTTGAGGCATAAAATTTCATTTTGTTCCTAATCACCTACATATGTTACGGCTTGGAGCAGTCGCTTAAAGTAGTGCCGTGCACAAGTACATAAAGATCCTGAAATGTTTTTCTAGTCCACAATCTCCCAACTTTCCAAGCCAAGCCAAAGCAGGAGCTTTGAAAGCTGAGAGTTGGGTGGGTGGCCAGGCACTTGTGGTAGGGGCAGCTGAGTGGGAGGCCGAAGTACCGCCTCGTTGTCCACTGCTGTCTGTGCTGCTCCCTCCCCCACGGAGGTGACCGGGGCCACTGAGACCAGCCCTTCTTGTCTTGCAGACCCTGGAGTGCCCCTTGAGGCTCGCTGTCTGCCAGCACTGTGAGCTGGAACTTGCCTTCCTCAAACTGAAGGATCATGAGGATTACTGCGGGGCCCGCACCGAATTATGCAGCAAGTGTGGCCGAAACATCATGGTGAAAGATCTCAAGGCTCACCCTGAAGTGTGTGGGAAAGAGGGGGAGGGAAAGAGAGAGGCAAGAGCCAGGCCTGCTCACGGTTATGAGAGTGAGGAAGAGGAGGAGGAGGAAGAGGACGAGGAAGAGGACGAGGAAGAGGAGGAGGATGGAGCATGGTTCATTGCACAGACTGTTCAGAATATGCTGGGGCCTGACCATCCCTCCAGATCCCTGCAGAGGCTCTCGAGGTCCCTGGAGGAACCCTTTTACAGCCGCCTCCTAGCAGACCAGCTAGCAAGAACCCCAAACCGAGGGGCTGGTTCGACCCTTCAACCGGAGCAGAATCGAGGTGAGCCATCCTGGGCACTGGGTAAGTGGAGGAGGGTGTGGTGGGACAGGGCCAGAGGCTCCGGCCCCTGTGCTCCTTGGTGCTGCAGCAGGGCAGAGTCTCTGTGAGGAACAGAGGCCTTGGGTCTTTCCTGAAGGGAGCATTGGTGCTTGGGGCTTCTGGGCTTCTCTCTGTGAGGAAGGAAATGTCCCTGGCAGATCTAGGAGCAGTTCTGCTCTAATGTGCAGTGTGAGGTGGTCACAGGCTGACCCCCAGAGTGCCCGCCTGCTCTTAACATGTCTCTGGGTGCTGGGTTTTTGCTGAAGCAGAGAAGCAGGAGAGGCTCGTGGGGAGGAAAAGCCAGCCATCCCCCCCAGCATCTGGTAATGAAGATGCCCATTTGGACTACATGCTGGCCCTGAGCCTGCAGAGCGAGAGTGGAGCCCCGAGCAGCACGGTTGCCCACCTCGAGGACTTCTGGAGAGCCGTGTGCGCCGAAGACCTTCGCCAGGCCCAGGACACTGAGCCTTTCCTCGCCACAGAGGCTCTCAAAGAGTCGAAGAGTAAGTTGAAAAAACGGAACCTTGACATAAGCAGGCAGACCTGCTTCTGGGTAACAGCAGCTACTGAGCACCTTGTGAAAAAGCAATTCCTACAGTGAAGGGAGAGCCGGGTCCGGGGCTTAGATCTCCCCCATCTCCTCTGAGGTTTCTCAGGAGTTGGATGGAGAAGGGGTGGCAGTTACACGGGTTGATCGTGATGCTGGACTTGGAAGGAAGTGACGGCCTTTATATTATCTGTAGGTCCCAGAAAAAGAATCAGTCTTAACATTACCTCTCACACTGGGGGGCCTTTCTGATTACCTTAATTGAGTGAGCCCCCGGAGGCCTGGGGAGGAGACAGCATCCCATTCGCTCATAGCGGGGGGCTTGGAAAAGCTGGTGACGGGCGGCCCTTGTGAGGGAAGGGAAGGTGGACCACTGGTCGGGTGGGCTGAGGGAGAGTGTGGTCGGTTGGGGCCTGCCTCTGATCCTGTCACCTTGTTGCAGATGAGGAGACCATGCTGCCTTGTGAATTTTGTGAAGAGCTTTATCCTGAGGAGGACCTGATTCTCCACCAGGTGGGTAGAGAGACCTGAGAAGCCCTTCCGGCATGGAAAGTGCTATGGGTGCGGGGCTGGGCCCCCGGGGGGCAGGGCGTGGGCCCAGGAGCACCCTCAGGGGTGGTGCCCGGGTTTACAAGAGCATTACGTAGGCTGCGGCTTTGCCCTGGTGAGGAGCTTCTTTCCAAGGGGCAGGGCAGGGAAGACGTGACTCACCCAGGGTGTTGGGGAGGGCCTGAGCATTGTCTTTAGAAGGTCATTCCTGAGAGAGGGGGACCCGTGAATGGAGACTGGGTGTCCTTCAGTGGTTAATAAAGAGCAAGCCTGAGGGCCCTCCGGAATGCTGGGGGCGAGAGACGTAATGGTGGTGGTTCAAAGACAAACTGGGAGAGAGTCTCGCCCTTAAGAGGGAGAGACAGGGGGATGGATGTTTACCTGTGTCAATACTCAGTACAAGTTCAAGGTCGAAGATTATTGGAAAAGGGGAGCACACTAGCATTTGGGTAGAGGTGGAGGAAGGGCTTCTGGTAAAGGCGACTTGAGGTGACTCTGGGAGGGAGAAAGGGATGAGTGTCTGAGAGAAATAAGGTCTCTGGGAGAGGACCAAGTTTGGGGACACATTCCGTGTCCCATGTTCACTGGGGAGTGGTGCTGAGCGCGAAGCTCTGAGGGATGTGGGAATGCTTTTTGGAGAGAAGCTGAGGAAGTTGTGGAGACGGGAGGGGAGGGGCGTTTGGAGATAGAGCCTGGGGGGAGGGAGACTGTGCCAGTCAAGTGATGGGGGAGGATCAGCAGCCAGGGTGGCAACTGGTTTGAGGGGGAAGTAGCCTTAAGAGGGGGTTGCCCGGGGCAGATGTCAGGGGTTCAGCCCCACCCTGACATCCACCGAGTCCAAAAAAAAAACCTTGGCGGGAGTGGGCCCCTTGCCTTCTCGGGGGTGCCTGACCATCAATCTCTGAATGGCAGACGGGCTGTAATCCTGCAAGTGCCCTGGCATCATTCAGTAAGAGAAGCTCTCCCCCGAGCCTGTCCCAGGACCGTGGGGACCGTGAGGAGCAGCTTCAGAGGATCCTGGACCTGCCAGCCACGCGGGCCAGCAGCGGCAGGCTCCGCTCCCTGCTGGATCTGTCGGCCGCTCCGTCTGGGGAGAGCAGCGTCATCATTCCCTGCGAATTCTGCGGCGTCCAGCTAGAAGAGGAAGTGCTTTTCCACCACCAGGTGGGGCACTCCAAAGGGAGCCAGCAAGCTCCCCAATGAGAGGGCCCAGCCCTTTTTCCTGGCTCAGGATGATGCTCACTGGGCGTGCACCTGTCAGCCAGCTGTGAGAAAGCCATTCCATGGGGCCAACCCCTTCCTCCCCCCCAACCCCTCCCCAGGGACCAGCATGGTCAGGCTCAGTCTGCCCCTTTCCCTGCCCTCTCAAGGAGAGTAACTACTGGTGGGTCAGGCACATTGGTCTTGCCTGTACTGACCATTTGCGGGACCAGAGGTCGGTCTTCTGGCTGTGAGAGCCGTGAGAAAGAATGGGCTTTGTTGCCCTCTTAAGTTCCCTGCCAGCTGTGACGCTGTTTGGTTGTGATCTCCCAGTGTAGCCCATAGCCTTCCTGTCCGAGAACTGGCACAGGGGAGTGACCCTAGCCTTTGCCTGGTGGGGAGCGTGGATGTCCAGGCGGTTTGGAGGCTGGCTTCGGGCCCCTGGAAGGCTCCCTGCTTTTCCAGAGGCTTTTGCTGCCTCTGGGTGACAGATGGTGGAGGTTGCCAATGGTCCAACAGATACTGGAGCTGGCTGGTCCTGTATAGGGGGGAGCTGGGTCCTGGCTTGCAGGGTGGTTGGCACTCCTCCCTGTGCCTGCGACAGGGACTCCTTATGCCGACTTGGGTCCGTTGTCAGCTCCAAACCCAGCGTGGGAGGGAGTTCTCTGGTTAAAAAGGCCAACTTGTGGTTTCTCTTAGGACCAGTGTGACCTTCGCCCAGGTAGCACAGTGCCTGTGGAGTGGTTGCTTCCCGCCTGCAAATCTCTTCCTAAACAAGACAACTTGCAGCCAGAGACATCGCCCGAGCTGCCCAGGCGGCGGGTCCGACACCAAGGTATCCGCCCGAGGCCTCGAGCTCAGCCCGCAGCCCTTTGGACACTGCCCACACAGCCCCTGGCATCTCTTGGCTTGGGTTTAGGGTGGGGGTGGTGGTGCCTGCAGCCTTTGAGCCCACCCTGGTCCTTGAATTCTTCCTTTGGGGAATTCTCTGCAGACCGTGCTCTGGCCAGTGGGTCTGGACTCGGAACATCGATCTGTTTTTAATGATTTCAGAGTAATTCATAAATAAGGAGGTAAAAAGACTTTAGAAATGCATTTGAGGAAGACACAAATAGCCTTGTGTTAGGCGCCGCCATGTCCTCATGCTAGTAGGAGAGAGCTGGTTCAGCTCTCTGGGTGGGCTGTGAGTGTGGACCTGGGGCACAGCTATCACGTGCCCACCTAACTCGGCTGAAATTAAGAATTTTTAAAGGAGTGTCTTTTGTGTTTGTGTCCCCTGCATTTCCCCAAAGATTCCTCCCCCTTCTGGGGGGGCTGCCCCCCGTCTCCTTCCTTGCTGTTGCTGGCTGATTCTCAGCATTGCTGGCCTGCTCACTGCTGCTCTCTCCCCTCCCTTTACAGGAGACTTGTCTTCTTGCTATCTGGATGACATACGGCAGGAAGCAGCTGGCAAAGCCACCTACCCCCTACCCCCCAGCAGGCCCGCCAGCAGCATAGGGCTCGCCCGAAACAGACTGTCCAAAGGAGTGTTGGACCCTCGGCCCGGGCTCCTGCCGAGCCCTCCCCGTGTGCTGAAGGCCAGCAACTTGGAGAGCCTGGAACCCAGAGCGCAGAGTCGCAAGAACCACAGCCCAGCTGCGGGGCCCATCTCCGCCCTTCGGCCCGCTCGAGGCTTGTACCCCGAGAATTATGTGCCCAGCTTCCCCCGGATACCTCCAGTGAGACACGGATTGAGGTGAGTCAGACACTGTCAGCTGGAGGTCCTGGGGCCAGGCTTTCTCTCAGGACCGGGCTCCCAAGTCTGTCTCAGTGGCACTTTCTGCCCACTGGTATTCAGAGCCCTTCCTGTGGCCCAAAGGTCTCTGGCGAGCTGGTTCCAATTCCTTTTCTCTTGGCCTTTCAGTGTGAGAAACGAGGTTGGAAGGAACTCTCGCATCACCCCCACCGCTGCCAACTTCCGAAACAGGACCACAAAGGTAACCTGGGGCCTGCCACTGGGTACCTGCTGCCCTGGCCAAGCAAGGCCAGCTTCTCCCCCCAAGAGATTGCACAGGCTCTGGTTGGGGGTGGTCCGGTGCCCTCTCTGGACTGCCGTTGTTCTAGAGAAGACGTCCTGTGGGTACCAGGGAATTGGGGACGGGCTGCAGGGCAGGGGCTGCTCTGTAGCTAAAAGCTTGTGTCTCCACAGACAAAATCTCCTAAACCAGCGGCCGGGGATGCCGAGGAAGAGGAGGAATAGCCTTGGGGCTGGAGACCTCAGCTTGGCGTTCACCTCCTTCTGTGCCCAGCGGCACCTGCCCTGGTGCGAGATGCCGGCTCTCTGATTGTTCCAGCAGAGAACCTCGTATGGATTTTAATTTTTCTAGGCAGCAGTCATTTTCTAACTTTTTACATTGTGAAGCGGTCAGCGGGGAGGATTGTTCAGAGCCCAGTGGAGACCCCCTCGGCGTTCCGCCTCTGCCCGTGGGCCACAAGGAAGGCCATCTCCTCGCCGAGACGGAGAAGCTGGGCCATGAGAGCCTCCCCCTTCTCAGATGGGCCGCGTGTCTGCAGCATCAGGGAGGGTGGCCGGGCCGAGGCGCCAGACCGGCCCCCTCCTGCCCGCTGGGCTGTCTGTGAAGTCCCCCCGCCACGTGGGGGTAGCTCATCAGTGTTTGGGGGGCCTTCCTGTAGCCGGCCGACCTCGGCCTCTTCTCTGTGCTAACTCTGAAATTCCCATCCTGAACGCGAGACTTCCCTTGGGTTGGGGAACTCCGGCTGGGGGATGTCGGTTCTCAGCGCAAAGTGGGGCTGTCAGCAGCCTCCATGTTTTAAAGGCAGAGGCCCCAGAAGCCCTGCTCAGGTCCTGGGGCGTCCTCCTGGGCTCAAGGAGCAGCGCCCCACAGGGAGTTTGGGGGCGGCCACTTGGGAAATCTCCCCCTCGGCTCCCTGCTGGGGCTTCTGTTTGAACATGGGCCATCTTACTGGGAGCCCCCCTGGTGGCCCCTGGCCCCCAGCAGGGTGGTTCCCCCCACCCCAAGCAGTTCTACAGTTGGCTCTGAAGAGAAAGTTTCAGAGTCCCTTGTGTTTTGGTTGTTGTTTTTTTAATTTTTATTTTTTAAAGTTCCCAACAATAGAAATAAAATTTGTACTTGGAGTACAGCCTGTGACGCTTCCTGGCCTTGGTGTGTTGAGGAGTCAGAAAGGGAGGGTAAGGGGCAGCTGGGCGGAGCACCAGCAGGGAGGACCAGAGTTCAGATGTGGCCTCCAGTGCTTTATACTCTGTGGCCCTGAGCAGTCGCTCAACCTCAGTTGCCTCGCCAAAAAAAACCTAAAAGGGGGTCCCCTCGGCAGTGACACGGGGTAATCTTTCCCCACAGCATTGCAGCGTTGGGGGGATGGGGGGAGGTTCTGCCCATGACTGCAGCAGGGGCCTGCTGGGGCGGGCTATGAGGAGGCGCACCTGGCGTCCTGAGCATCATGGGCAACCTGGAGGAAACCCGTCTTCCTCCACTCTTGCCAGGCAGTGCAAGTTAGTAAACTTCCCCTGAGATGGTACTGGGTGCTGGACCCCGAGGTGGGAGGTGCATCCCCGGGGCTACTGAGGAAGGGGCCACGGCAAACCTGGGAGAGGAGCTAGGGCCCGACTTGGCGCTCACAGGCAGTGCTTACAGCCTCGTGGCCTCAATAACAACATGGGGAGGGGGGAACGCTTCCACCAAAATTAAGGGGAGCGGGCCCTGCAGCTCCAATGTTGGTTTCTCTGAACAGAAGAGGAATCTGGGAACTGTGGGAGTGAAAGTGCGCAATGTGAGTGAGCCGGCCGAGGGAAGGCTGCTTGGGGCTCGCGCTCAACCTTGGGCCAGAACTGATTCTGGTCCATGTGGTTTGATTCTGCCGAAGGGCGCTCATCCCCCCTAGGTGATGCTGGTCCCTGCCAAGGCCCACTCTGGGGCCGGAGATGCAGGTAGGGGATGGGGGGCCTTGCCCTGGGACCTGCTAGGGAAGGATTAAACATCGAGTGCAAAGAAACCGTGATGATAATGGATGGAATTCCAAGCCATGTGGAGGCAGTGAGATCACGTCAAAGCCGCCCACAGTCATTGGCTCTCAGGAACGCGCTCGGGCCTCATTCTCAGCCAGGACAGACAATAACAGGACTTCAGAGAAATCAAAAGTGGATGAAGGTTATTTATTGTGGACTTGTTTATCCAGGACGCACGGAGCACGGGCCCTTCACACAGCACCGGAGGCGTAGAGAGCACTGGGGCAAAGGAACCATAAATAAGGATAATAAATACACGCCATGTAACCTCCGGCCCAGGCGTGGGAGTGGGCCATTAGCAGCAGGAATCTGACTCACTCACAGCTGTCACTCGGGGGGTGGGGGTGGGGGCCCTGGGATTGGCAGAAGCTTCCCGAACCCCGGCAGGGGAGGTAGCTACAAAACTTCAAGTCCGCTCAAGGGGTGGATGGAAAGGGAGAGCACAAGTAGCAGTGAGGACACCTGGCTCGGGAGCCGTTCTGAACCCACAGGGCTCTTTCCATAGCGGGAACAGACAGGGGTGTGGGGGGTGGCGTGGAGGGGCAGTGACCTGGGTCTTGCTGCAATTCCCCCAGCAGAAGCGGCCCCAGCCAGGTCGGGGTGGGGGAGGGCCCGGATAGGGCCCAGCCTCCGTCCCCGGAGGGGTCCGTGCCAAAGCTCGGGCACCCCTCCTCTCGAGGAGGCTCCAGTGACCTGAGACGCAATCACTTCAGTAGTAGAGGTTAGTCCTGGACTTTATTTTAGAAGGCTGGAGAAAGGGGGATTGTTTCTATATATGCATATATATATTATATATATATGGATGTATAAAATGGTCATTAATACGCTTGCTAAGAATAACGGGTGCAGATGTAGCCGACAGCTCTAACCCTAAGATTCACACCCACTTCCATTCACTCAGAGGCTAGCACAGACTTGGATCACCCGGGGAAAGGGGCTTCTCTTGGACACACTCGTGTGCACCCAAGCCCTCCACACCTCGCACTCGGAGCTCCCGATATTCACAATAATATACAATAAATACAGCTTTGCGATTCCGTGTGAGCCGGCGAGGCCTTGGCGTCGAGCGTCCAGACAGAGCTTTACCCACCCAGCGGCCATGGAGGAGGCGGCGGCCCAGGGCCCAGCGCTTGGATGGAGGCCGCACAGAGCCTGGGTCCAGTGCTCCTGGATCCCTCGGCAGATGGCGGTGTCGGGGAGGATCTCTGCTCTGCCATCCGGTGCCCACTCTGAGGCTCAGATTCTGTCCTATGATGGGACTGAGGGCCCCCAGGGTCATGCCCCCAGGGGTCAGTGGCCCATACCTCCCAGCATCCTCTCTCCAAGGTAGGGTGGGGCCCACATCTTCCCTGTTCCAAGCCTTTCCTGGCCCGGTGCGGGGGAAGCATAAGAACAGGAAGCTTGGAGCCTGTGCTTGCTTGTTGCTTTTGGAAAAATACCGCTCAGCCAGGCGTGGGGAACCACTGGCCCTGGCCGGCCGCTGAGGCGTTCGACTCCCAGAGTTCCAGGGTGGCCTGTCGACGCTGGGGCTGACCTCTGCTGACTCGGGGGGAAGGCAGGGCAAGGGCCCTTCCCAGAGCACCTGTCCAGTCCACAGGGGGTCAGAGGAAGGCCCCCATTAGTGACTGCGCCGTGGCGGCTTTTACAAGGGCAGATAGAGGCCTCCGGAAGTGCCAAGGGAATGCACGCGGGCTCGTGGTCCTCCTGTTTCGCAGACTTGCTGCCCAGCCCCAGGAGCTCCTGGGGGAACCCCGGCCCCGTGTGTCCGCTGGAGTAGGAGGAGTCTGAGCCGGGCGGGGGAGCCCAGGCTGGCGAAAGGCAGTGCTGGGGACGCTCCCCTCATGAGCGGCCCGTGTGTGGCGGAGGCTCTTGTGGCTATGTGACAGGGACCCAGAGCCGGACTCCACGTCTGGGGAGATCAAATCACATGTCAAACTGTTTGGGACGAAACTACCCTACGAATATTCCACAAACGAGCGAGGCGGCCACAGAACCGATCCGGCACAAGACTGACAAGTACAAAAGGTGGTTTTCCGGAAGGAGAGGACACGGCTGGCTTGCAGAGAAGCCCCGTGTCCCAGCTCCTGCCAGCTACCGCCTGCCCCAGGCAGGCTTCCCAGGCCGGCGGGCTTCCCCGCGGCCGCTTACTCCTCGCGCCTCCACGTGCCCTGACACGGGCTCCCTCCTGAGCCCCGCTCAGCCACTCAGGGGGTCCTCCCGGTAGTGAATGGCACAGCGCAGTTTCTCCAGCATGATCTCCAGCGATGAGTACTGGGGAAGCTTGATCATGAACATGCAGGTTTCTACTCGGATATACCGAGAGTCCGGGGAGCCTGTGAAGCGACAGCCACGGACCCTCATTAGCTTCCCCAGAAGGTGCACAGAAACCAGCCCCCCGAGCCCCTCTCCCCGGCCCACCTGGTCACCGAGACCCCAAATAAACCTCCTATCCCAGAAGGGAGGAGGGGAACATTCAGGCCCCCACCTCCGCCCAGCACAAGGCGTTGGCGATTTGGCTCCAATGCCTTTACCCAGAACGGGAGAGTACCTGCAGTGCCATCTGGGGGCGCAATCTTCATGGGGTATGGGGGAACATGGGCAGTGTCAGGACCCCCGTCTTTGCAGGGACAGGTGAAAGGGATCCGCTCCTGGTTGCAGGCAAACTTGATGAATTTGCAGAGCTCCTCCTGTGCAAACATTTCCAATGCACCCCAGAAAAACTCGATGTGCTGGTCGGTCTCCATCAGTCCCACCTGGTACATGGTGTGAGCCTGATGGGAAGAGAGTCAATCACCTTGTGATGCCCGGGGGAGGGGAAGCCAAAGGCAGGGGACTGGCAGGAAGGAGTGACCAACCACAGCTCTGCTTCCAGCCCCTGACCCTTAGTGAGCCACTGCCAACTATCACGGCTGGTCTTAGTGTCTATCCCTTAGGAGTCAATCCCTTGCTCAGGGTGGCAGAGCAGCAAGTCCCATGCGGCTCGTACAGCCCCTGGTTTCCTCTGGCAGCTCTGCCCCCAGGGCCTGCTTCCAGTATCTGGCACCCTCTTGTCCCCCATCTCCCTGCAGACTGGCCTCCCCTTCCATCCTGTCCCTCAGAGATGAGGTCTCTTTATGGGCAGCTAGTGCAGTCTCCTACTGGGCGGCTCCATCTGCTCCTGCAGGTCACCCTCAGCTCTTCTGAGCCACCCCTCCCTTCCCCCTGGATTCTCCAACTCCCACGGCCAAAGCCTCAGCTCGTATCTCGCTCCTCCCAGTCTTCCAGTCTCAGAGCCATGCCCTCCATGACTCCTTATCCTTTTCTCTCCATGCCCCCGGCCCAGGCCCTCATCTGGGTCCAGACCTGCATCCAGGCTCTTCCCCCTCTGAGCCATCCTGCCCTCATCACCACTTTCCTCAACAAACTCTGGCTGCCGCTGACTTCCAGGATCAAACACCAAATCCAGGACCTGAAAACCTTATGCTATGGCTCCTTCTTGCCCTTCTGCTCGCTACCCACGGGCCTTGTCCAGACCTTCAGGTCTGTTCTCCCCCCGCCCTTGTAGCCCCCTGCTGCTAGGCCTTCCCTCTGAGACCCCCCCATCTTCTCCACACCCCGTGTCCCTGCTGGACGCGCTGCCGGCTCCGTTAGGAGCTCACTGAGGGCAGAACTCTTTGGGCCTCTCTCTCCCTGCCTGAGGGAGCTGAGGTGGGCCTTCTACCTTCAGGAACTCCAGGTTGATGTAAGGGAGGCCACAGGTGCGTAGCTCCATCTCCAAGGGGGTGAGCGTGGTAAGCAGCTGTAGGGGGATGATGGAGCCCAGGCCGGCCCGGACGGCCATCACGCAGTCATGGTTCTGCAGCTCGCGCAGCCGCAGATTCCGGATGGCCGTGGCGTAGACGTCTTTGTTCTCCCACCTGGTGGCGCGGATCATGGTGGAGAGGAAGATGCTGATGTAACGCCCTGTCCCTCTGGAGAGGTTTGGGGGCTTGACCCTTCCCCCCAACCTAGCTCATTTTGCCCCCAGGCTCCTCCACATCAGGGAGTCCCCAAAAGGGATGGGGACCACGGCCCAACTGGGAAAAACAAGGGCTCACCCAACTGGTATGTGCCTTCCTCGGGAGCACAGCTCCACCTCTTCGCCAGTCATGGTGAGATAGGTGAACTTGCAGCACGGTCTGTTCGGGGAATCGGGGCTCTCAGTGGCCAGGTGTTGGGAGGCGATCTCGGCACAGAGAGCCTCCAGTTCTGTCTCATCATTAATCTAGGATGGGAGAGAGCCGGGCTGCTGGGCAGGCAGTCCTCCCCAACAGCCCCTTCTGACCCCAGCTCCTCCCTCTTACTGCCCCGAGGTGTGGCCGTCAGAGTCAAAGCCAGCCTGTGTGAGATGAAGTCTCCACACTCGACAGGGAGGCGAGCCCCGGAAGGGAGGAACTGGCTGGGGCTTTGGTCCCTCCCAGGAGGCTCTGGGAGATACCATTCACTGTGCAGTCCCTGAAAGCCAGCTTCTTTCAGAGCATCTCAGCGAGCCAGAGACTCGCCCAGCTAGGGCAAGTAAGGACAGCAGAAGACAGGAAAGGACTGAAGGAGGCCCTAGAACAGGGATGTCCGGGCTGGGAGGGAGCTTAGAACAGGCAACGGCCTAGCTTGGAGGACGGCAGGGCTGCTCCTGCCCAACATACTCACTGCCTTCCCAAGGCCCCAGAGCTCATCTGTGGCTCCCCCAGGACTAACCCCAGGCTGCCCTTCTCTGCTGCTTCCCTCCCATCTGCTGCACATCCCAACGGGAAGAGGACCAGGATGGAAAGAGCAGCCCGACAGGTGCTTCTGTTCCCCTGAGTGACTGACACAGGTTCTGCTGGAACTCTGGGCAAAGTGGTGTAAACAATTTTCTGCTAACTAGGGTGTCCTTTGTAATCCTGGTATCTTATTGCACACATTTAGAACCTCAGTTCTGATAAGGAGTCTCAGACTGCAGCCCAAGGAGTCCAGGACAACAAAGAACCTGCAGGACCTTGGGCTGGCCCGAGGCCGGGGCCATCTGGGAGTCACTGGCCCTCAGAGGCAAGCACTCCTTCCCAAGACAGCTCAGTTTCTCAGGCCCCTGTGCTCTCCTGGGTCAGCGGAATCATCCGGATTGGCGTCCCTTACACACTAAACGGAGCACTGGCAGGGTGGGAAGGAGAACGTCTCCATACAGTGTGACGCGGGCTGTCTGCCACCAGGGGGAGAGCCATTTGCCTCCATGTTAGGGTGAGCCAGAGAAACCAGCTCCTGACTTGCATTTCTGCTGCTCTGAAATCTCCCATAAAATAGGAGTCGAGACCCAGGCTGTGGGTCAGGGGCTGCAAGATGGGGAGGGAGAAGCCTCTCTTGCCCTGGGCCGGCCTGGTGAACAGAGAAGGCACCAACAGGGCCTTTCAGAGGTGGTGGAGACCTCAAAGGTCATCTAGGCCCTCCCTCCCTCAACACAGGAATGGGAGCTTCCCCTTGTCAGGAGGCTGGAGTGGGCAAAGCTAAACTGCTGAGAGGGAAGGATGGTCCAGGAAATGGCGCGATTGCCTCCTTCAGTTTCTGTGCATGGCCCCAAGAGCAGGGCAAGAGCCCTTCTTCCCCTACCTATGTTGTCTGCTGCCCTTCTCTGGGCCTTCCTGCCTGTCCATCAGGCCTAGAGGGAGCCCCTTCTATGGTTCCCCAACAAGGCCCCCCTGCTGTCGTTGGCCTCATAGAACCTTGAGGCCAAGTCTCTGCACAGAGACTGAGAGGAAGGCGGAGGGACTGGAAACAACTATCACCCGATAGTGAAGATGCTGAGAGAGACAGAGACAGAGCGTGTCTCTGTGCGCTTTGGTGCATGTGTCATGTCAGGGTGCCGGTCTATGAACACACGGGGCAAGGCTTCTAGGGGCTCTGCTGTGGGCAGAGGGAGCCCGCGGGCATGGCCTGGGGCTGCCTTCTCTCCGACCCCCGTGGCAGCCGTGCTCGGGCGGCACTTACATTTTCAAACTTCTTGACATAATTGTAGGTGAGGATGTCGGCTTCTTGGAGATCCACGTCAGGATCCAGGGGCTCTCCCACCAAGGTCTTCCAGAAGGAGGGCAAGAGGTCCAAGGGCAGAGGAACATCAGCACGGATGGCAATTCCCAACAGCTGTCCAAAGAAATGAAGCAGCTGCTCTTCTCCATAGGTGATGGGACTCGGAGTCAGGATATACTTGCCCTGGAAGACAAACCCCAAAGTGGGCGAGATGCAGACGATCTCAAGCATCGTCCCCGGATCTCACGCTGGGGAAAAGAGCTTGGGGAAAGAGGCCACAGGTTCAAAGGACCTTTAGCCCACATTGAGCACGAAAACTGGGTCCCAGAGAAATTAAAGGCTTCTGTCCAAGGTCACACAGGGTGTGAGGAGCAAAATAGGCATGTGAATGCCGGTCCCGGGGCTCCGTATCCGGCAGAACTTGTGACTTGGCCCACCTCATACTCTGACTCTCATGGGACGTCCTACCTTATTTTTGTTGACAGCAGAACTGGGACACAGCAAGAGGAGCGACAAGGAGGAGCTCTGGAGTTCTTTGCACACCTGCCATAAAAAATGTCGGAAGGAACCACCTGCAAGACACAGAGAAAGAAGCTTCAATTCCCAGCCACCCTGCAGTCTCTCCTACCGAGGTCACCTCCTTCCTTGGTGCAGGGCCTCAGGGAGCATTTCTGAGCATCGGTCCTGAGGGTCCAGAGTGAGCCTCCTGCTCAGGAAGGGGCAGCAATTTGGGGCCTGCCAAGCTTGAAGAATGGGTGCAAGGCGACAAGAAGACCGAGCCTGAGGGAGCTGACTCCAAAGCTCATGGTCCCCAGAAGCCCAAGGGACAGCCACCATAGCAATCTGAGCCTCCCTTGGAGGATGCAAACTCTCCTGCTGGAGGCCGGGAGCCCAAGGAAGCTGCTCATGATACAGGCTGCTTTAGCCCATGGTCAGACCCGCACTGCACTGCAGTCTCAGGAGGCCCCTCAAAGAGCCTGCTCCCTAGGATTATTCAGAGGGTCTGGGGAAGGGGCTCGGTCCTACAGGCAGCTGGCTAAGGAGGGCAAAGTTAAGCTTTCTGTTCTGTGTTTTCCCCCATTCTCGGAGCCCTTCCTTGCCTTCCCTCTAGCTCCTTAAGGCACCTGCTCTTAATCCCTAGTGCAGAAAGCAGAGAAAAATTGGGGTCCATCCATACTTGGGGAGCCCCCCACTTGTCCTGAATTTGGTCACAGCCCCCCAAAACTGTTCTCTAGAAGGCAAGTGAGCCTTCACTTGGGGTTTCTCCTTTTATGGGGTGAAGAGAAACCCTCAAAGTCAGCAGGACTGGCCAGTCCCCCAGAGTTTTTTCAGAATTTGCTTCCAAAAGAGTGTTGGCCCTTCAGACAACACAGGGCAGCGTGCCTCCTGCTGCTCCTGGACAGGTCCTGCTTTAGTCTTTCTGAAAAGGAACCTAAGGATCCTTGAAGGAGAGCTAAGATGACCAGAAATGGTTCTGTTTGAAAGTGGTTTTTTTTTTTTTTAAATAGGGGCTGGCTCTCTAGGAGGTAAGATGGGGAAAAGCAAAGGGGGAGATCTAGGCATAGGTCTAGGCAATAATGACAATAGCTAGCATTTATATAGTGCTTTGCAAAATGCTTCATAAATATCCTCTCTGATCCTCCCAACAAACCCTGGGAAATGGGTGCTATTATTACCTAATTTTATAGATGAGGAAATTAAGGTGGCCTGGAATAGGTTAAGTCATTTGCCTGTACTAAGTGTCTAGGACAGAATTTGAACTCGGGTTTTCCTGGCTCTTGGTCCAGTGCTCTATCAGCTGTACTACCTGGCTATCAATAAAAATCCATTTTAAGAAAGGAATACAGGTCTGTTTGTTTTGTTTTGTTTTGCTGAGGCAATGGGGTTAAGCCCAGGGTCACACAGACAGGAGATGTTAAGTGTCTGAGGCCAGATTTGAACTCTGGTCCTCCTGACTTCAGGGCTGATGCTCTACCCACTGTGCCGCCCAGCTGCCCCTACAGGTCTGTTTTTAGGAAAAAGCAAATTGAACAAAACATGGCCACAGAGAACGTCGATGGCCTTAATAATCAAGCGCCCTCTGCTCATGTGGGCTAAAAAGAGAATTCTGGGGGCCAAAAAACATGGCTTTTGGCTCCAACCCCCTCCAAGGCCTGGGACGGGTAGCGTGCTGAGGGGAGCTTCCTAAGGACGACCACTACTCACTGGTGCCGTGGACTTCCTCCCCTGTGAAGCGGATGTTGAAGGCATAGGTGGGGTCGCCCCCGCTGGCCAGTTTGACGCAGAGCTGGGAGGACGGGACTGAGGAGAGCTGCCGGGCCGCCTGACAGAAGTAGGAGTTTTCTGAAGAGCGAATCTCCCCTGTGCAGAGAAAATGGCGTTTGTTTGCGGTGGGGGCTGAGCCGCAGCCCTCAGGCAGGACTGCTTTTCCGGGGGGATGACCTGGCACCTTACCTCCGACGATTTCCAGCGGGTCCAGGGTGATTTCCGGGGCTGCATGGTCGGCCGTTCTCTGAACAGTGGCATTCAGGACGCGGTTCATCACGGTCACCTTCGTGTCATAGAAGATAAGTCCTATGCAGGGGAGGCAGAGCGCGAGGTCAGAGCACCCTCACAACCCCTGGTAGCCCTCCCCATGTCATGGTGGGCCTTGGCTGCTGGCTCTGGCTCCATTTTTGTGAGATTAGATCTCCCTGGCTCACCCAGGAACGGGGGCCACTCCCAGGCCCAATCCCCCTAGAGATCGCATCGGGGGTTTCCATCTGTTTTGTTTTCCCAGCTGGGTCATCTGGCTCCTCAAACTGCCTCATCGCCATCTCCCCTCCCCCAATCTCCAATGCCCTCCCTGGCTCCTGGGACCACCATCCTGGCCTGGACTTATGTTTGGACACCCAGGTAGCTCCACCCCCTGAGCCCGAGTCACCCAGTGGCACCAGGCCCCTCACATGGGCACCATCATACCAGGCCTGGGCCCTTCTTTTGCACAAAGCTATAGAAATACTGGCTTTTGGCTGGAGAATGAAGCCAATCCCAGGGGTATTGACAGTTTCTGGGCAAGGCTCCCCCGAACAGCTTTGGTGACCAGTGACCTCTTCCTAGCTCTACAACTGACAGGAAGATGCCACGTGTCTGAGTTGATTAACTCTGGTTACCCACGGAGGGGGACGACACATTTGGCCGCCTGCCTTTCCATTAGCATCTTGTCAGCCTAAGCCTCCAGAAGCCCCCTGTCCCAGGAATCTCTGGGCCCGCCTGGAGAGCCTGACCTTTGGCCTCTTGCAGTAAGGCGGCGATGCTATTGGAGAACACGTCGGTCTGCCGCAGCTCCACCAGGGGCAGGAAGAACGTCTCCAGGGTAGTGTTCAGGGACTGGAGCAGAGCAAAGCGCAGACGTAAGCTTTCGATGGGAACATCTAAGGTGGCAATAACGAAGGGTGTTAGGACACAGGCAGCCTGTGTGACTGCTGCTACTTCACGCTCTCTGAAGCTGAAATAACATCATCCCAAGTCAGATCTGGATGGGTATAGTCAGGGGAAGGCATGGCCCCTCTGGGCCCCCGGTTCTTATCCTGAAGGGAAGACCCCTGGGGCTATCCCCTCACCAGACCACCGGGGGAGGATCAAATGAAATAAGGGCACTGGGAGCCAGCCTACATGCCAGTCAGCCATTCACATTTTAATCAGTTTATCAACTTCAAACCTTCCTACTTTATAATTCTTTCCTCTCCCAGGGGCCCACTGGCAGATCCTTTTCTAACAGACAATATTCCTGGCCCACCTTCCTCAGTAGAAAGCCCCCAGCAGAGACCCCGGGCTCTCTGGTCTCGCCACACTAAGGATCCCAGAGACCGGGTACCACTAGCACAGGCGCAATATGCCCAAGCAGGCTGGCCAGCACCAATGGTAGCTCCTTTCTAGGCACACGTACTCAGGAGACAGGCAACTCTGGGGTCAGCAGCATCTGCAGGGTCTAAGTACACTTCGTGGGGGTGAAGCCGGGCAGGGGTGATTGCAAGATGACGACAGAGGCGGTTGATGTACTGGACGAGTGCGACATCCATCTCTAAGGTCCACTTCCTGGATGTTTTCTGTGCATGTCTGGCATCGATGCAGGCGCACCTAAAGAGCAGCAATGGTGGAAGCTATGAACTGCAACTTAGGTCTAGATAAATGCCTTAAAGTAACAATTTTCAATCAAGTTTAAAAACGAACTTTGTGAGATGTGGAAGCACCTTTCACTCCTGAAGCCATGGGCGAGATGCCCAGGGGCTATGGGCTTCACAGGAAGTCCTCCCTTTCTAGAGAATTAAGTCCCCCGGGCTCAGGGTCTTCAGCAGCTGAATGTTAATGCCTGAGTATCGGGCTAAACATGGGACACAAAGTACTGGAAAGAGGAAAGGCACATGACTTGTCCATGCAGCCGGTATCAAGCTGAGTGCAGAAGGGGCTCAGAATTAGCCCAGAGAAGGACAAGTAGTCCTGCTTACACTGGTGCGTTCCCTCCCTTCCTCCCTTGACCCCCTGCCAGGCTAGGGTCCAACACTAAAACAGCTCGAAGGCTGAGCCCCAGTCTACTCCCCAGAGGGAGCTCCCCTATGGAGGGCAGGTCCTTGTGCAGACACTTCTGACTTGGGGTACACTGAGGCCTTCACAAGGATGTGTTAGCAGGCACCGAAGCTCTGCTAAATGGCATTATTCTAGTGCTGTACAACTGATCATTTTCTGGGGCATTCCAAAGTTTGAATTCTGGCCCACTCAAAAACGGTCTTTGCTTTAAACCCAACTGCTCCAAGAAATGAGCAAAGAAATTCAAACTTCTGGGCTCTTTTTGAACCAGTGTGGGAGAAGTCAACCAGCTCCTGACCAACCCACTGCAGCTCAAGTCTGAACCAACAAAGGAGAAAATGCGGGAAACGGGAGAGATATCTCTTTCTCCTGGAGGACAATGTACAGGTCTCTGGGGGGAGGGGGCTTGGCCAAGAAGAAGCCAATAGCAATTTTTCATTTTGGAAATTGTCTGTGGCAGGGGAGCTTTGGGGCAGAGGGGAGGAATTTCTTTTCCTTTTGCAATTTTTCTGCTTTGAATATGCATCCAATTGGAAAGGAGAGATATTTCTGAATGGGCCCTGGAGATCCAAGCGATCAAGGTAGCCACGAGGCTTAACTGGTCAGCAAGGCAGGAGTGGGCAAGATCAAGGTCCTAATACAACAAGTTTGCTGGTGAACAGCTCTTCTCAGCCCAGTCTTCCTGTCTGGTAGGAGACACAGCCTCATTCCAAAGACTGACGGTGACGGGGTGAAGCAGGGGTGGGCCAATGCCCTGACTAAATAAAAAGGGTCTGACCTGCTCCCACTCTGGAGATAGATCAAATGGGGTGTCATGGGGATAGAAGAGTAGAATGTGGACTCCCACACCCATCTGGGGCCCAGAGATAGTACTTGGTTATATGTGTACTACTTGCCCAGCTTCAAGAATAGCTATTCTGCTGTCATGTGGACTTGGTAATTGTCTGCGGGCTTGATTTTTCCTTTACTGAGAGGAAGAGAAAGGGACTGCTGTGGATCAGTGAATGCCTGGCTGGCTACAGGGAGAGAGAGAATCCCTGAGCATTTCACATAAGGCCTGGCATATAATAGGCACTCAAGCCATGTTCATCCTATCAGAGGGCTCACAAGGAATCTCCCAAAAGCCAAAGGTTTGGGGCAGCTCGGTGGTGCAGTGGATAAGAGCATCAGCCCCGAAGTCAGGAGGACCTGAATTCAAATCTGGCCTCAGACACTTAGCGCTTCCTGACTGTATGATCCTGGGTAAGTCACTTAACCCTAAGTTAAGGAGGATTTAACCTCCCTCAGGGGGAAAAAAAAGTCAAAGGTTTGTTTTAAATGCCTCAAAAGGGAAAGAATTCAAACCTCTGAGTTATGATTTCCTGTCAGTAATTTACCTCGGATGTGAAATGGAATCTGAAAAAAAAGCCATCCAAGTTAAATAAATAGTTATATGAAAACCAGGTCCAGGAAAACCAGGGGTGACCTACCTACCTTTCAAAATGAAGGTCATAGCCACAGGATAAAATAGCCCTCCAGACACTGCGAATGTCTTGTTTGGCTCGATCAACCACAAATTTGTGAAATCCTTCAAGGGTCAGATACTTTTCCTCAGGGACTGGAGAGAAAGAGATTATCCTGAGCTGAGCACTAGAGATCCTCGGCACTGTGTCCCCCACCTCTCCTGCTCTTGGTCCTGCCTTCCGTCATCACTCCCCCTCCTCTTCTGGAAGAACACTACTTCCCTCACATGAGGTGTCATTTCCCACCTCCACACTCCTGCTCACAATGCTGGTACCCCTAGGCTCCCCTTGACTGGGAATCTCTGAAAAGAGTCTAGATGGAATTTTGTATGGGGAATTCCTTTTAAGCTACCAGCCGGACTCCATGGCTTCTCTTAGTTCTTTCCAAGCTAAGATTCTGGGGGAAGGCCCCCTTGCTCTGTCTCTGCCTGTTTCTCATACGCCCCCCTCCTCTATGAAGCCTACCCTCTAAATCCCCACTGAACCCTAGAGACTCATCTCACACTGATCTTACACGGAGAGGGAGCAGACCTGTGATTTTACTGACAAAGAGAACTCCAGGATGAGGAGACTTCTCCCATCCATGCTACATGGCCCCTAGATAGTGCAGATCCTAGAGGTTCAGTGACTTGGCTGGCCCTCGGTTCCCTCACTGTTCTGCTTTGACTTCCTACAAGTGTGACGGGCAGTCTGAGTCCTTGTCTTCTCGCCTCTTAGATCTTAAAGCACCTTGAGAGCAGGGTTTGGAAGCACTTCCTATCTCTTCCAAGCTTGTCGCCCCAGTAAGCTCATACCCACACTCTACCCTTTATTACTCCAGGATTGGGATGATTGAAGACTCCCCCCACCAACTTTGGAAGCATTCAGAAACTTTGAGCACTTCTTCATCAGGATTCACTATCAACCCCTCCCCCCAACAGTTCTACTGTCCAATTTTCTGTTTCTTTTTTTCTCTTCAGATTCTCTCAGCCATGTGTGAACTCTCAAGACATTTTCTTAACACAGTTTGCCCTGATCTTTAAGAATATTCAGTCCAACAAACTGCCACCTTTGTGCTGAACCTACTATGTGCAGAGAACTGTGTGTGGTGCTGAGGGAGAGACAAAGACACATTATTGCCCCAGAGGAATGGAATGGAGTCTTGGAAAATGCCTCCTTTTCCTTCCTCAGACTTTTTGGAACTTCAGAATAAAACTTCCAAGCTAGGTCAGAGAATCTCAAGATTGGAGGGGCTCTCAGAGACCATCCAATAAACTTTCCCTCCACAACTGCTCACCTACCAGATGCCAGTTGCTCGGTTAGAGGACAAACTATAATCCCAAGCCTCGGGGGGCTTAGTACCCACCTGAATCACAAATCCTCTTTTCAACATCACTGACTAGGGGGCACCCAGAGGATTTCCCAATGGAAAGGGAGCCATCTGAGCCCTGCCATGGCCTGGGACTCTACCAATCAGTCAGCATTCCCAGTGTAGAGTTTTTGCAGGGCCTCCAAGGTCGGACCATCTGACCTGGAGTCCTTGGCACAAGCCAACATCCCAGCTGGACAGTGCGCTGTCTGCAAGGGCTCCCATGGACGTGCTCTGAAGCCCTGTAACCCGCCCCCCCCGCCCCCCTCACCTTCTTGTTTTTTGGTGGGGGATTTTTCAGGGTCCTTCTCATCAGGCTTACTCTTCTCTGGTGACTTCGGCTTCACAATGGGCTTCTTCTCACTTAAAGCTGTCCTGCTACAAAACCAAACAGCTGAATGAGACTGCTTCTGCCCGAGGCAAGCCTGGTCTAGGCAGGGCCCCTTGCCCAGCTAACCAGCATTCTACTTTCCTACTTCACTCAAGATTGTGGCTACATGTACTTGAGGGGATAAAACTTGGAGAAAAAGCTTCCATAGTGGACAAAACATCGGAATATCCAGTTCTTGGTTCAAGTCTCCACTCTGCCACTCTCTAGGTCTGGACAAGTGCAGATCTTACAGAGCCTAATCCCTGTCTCTGCCTACTTCCCTCTAGAGTGGGTCAAAGGATTAAATGTGATAATGTTGATAAAATACTATTTAAGTTTAACTTGTGTCATTATAAACCATCCTAGAACCATTTTCTCTTAAGAATCCTATCCTTTGTCTTTAATCTTAGTGCCATCCCTGTTAATCTTCTCCTACTGATCCAGTCTACATCTTGTTTGCTCATGACTGTCAGCATGTTCTTTCTCCATCAGATGGCAAGTTCCCTGAGGGAAAGGCCCAGCTCTCGCTTTTGATTATATTCCCAGTACCCAGCCCAGTGCCTGGCTTATAACAGGAACTTAATGTCTGTTAACTCGATTTTAAGCTGCCTCAAATGGATGCATTCTTTTACTGTACAGTTGAACTCAGTATCAATCTCCCTGTGGCAAGCAGGGAACTCACAGGCCCAATCGCAGCGTGATTCAGAGAAGACTTGGGTGGGTGGGGACCCTGGAGCTCACCTGACACTATTGAGCACCGACTTCTCCTTGGTGGGAGGCTTTGTCATTGGCCGTTTGGTGCTCACCACCTTCACGGGATGCTGTTCTTTGCCCGCTTTGTTGTATTTGCTCTTGTCAAACTTGGGTTTGGGCACGCCGTATTTCCTCAGAATCTTCCCACAGAAAAGAGCAATTAGTTCTGGGGCAATGGGCTTCCCAACCTACACCAGGAATGTAGAGCCCACAAGCAGGGTTTACACAGGACAGGGCGGGCTTACCTGGGTGAGCTGGTCCTCTAGCACCTTCTTTGGGGGGCGCACATTGGTGAAGAACACATGGAGCAAGTTTCCAGGAGTCTGGGAGTTGATTTGTTCCTTGCTGAGATAGATGTCAGAGACTTTAATGGGCTTGGCCGGTGTCAAGCTGAGCATCTGCTCTGAGTGGACACAACTTTTAAATATATCTGTAAGGACCTCTCGAGCCCCGGGCACCAGTTTCTCTCCTGGTATTGAGAGAGAGGGACAAAACTGTAGGATAAACATGTTTGTAGGAAAAGTTAGGCAGTTTTCTTTCAAGTATTTCTGACTACAACCTGAAAACTATTTACATATTTAAGGGAGATTCGATAGACAAATGATAGGGAGAGTAAAATCTTACAGAAAGTGCTTTACAGAAAGCATTAAGCTGCACACTGTGGCACACTAAACATGCTAAACACCAGGGATACAAAAAGAGGCAAAAGTCAGATCATACCTTTAAGGAGCCCACAAACATACACACAGAAAACAAGCTACCGACAGGTTAATTATAAAACAGTTAACAGAAGGAAGAAATGGGAATGATGAGGGGTTAGGAAAGGCTTCTATAAAAAGAGGGAATTTTAGCTGGGACTTGATGGAAGCCAGGAAGATCAGGAGGTAGAATGTTGCAGACATGGGGGATGACCAGAGAAAATGCTGAGAGCTAAGAGACGGAGAATCTTGTTTGTGGACCAGATACAAGGCCAGAATCACTGGATTCAAAAATAAGTGCTGGGGACTTAAGGGATCAGGAGTCTGGGAAGGGAAGAGGGCGCAGGGTAGGAAGGATCCTGAATGCCAAACAGAGCATTTTGAATCTGGAGCTGAGAGGCAGTGACTGGAGTATGAGTAGGGGAGTGACATGGTCACACTTGTGCTTTAGGAAAATCATGTTAGTGGCTTTAGGATAGAACCAAAGTAGGGAGAGTCTTGAGATAGGCAGAGCCACCCCAGATGTTTGCAATAGTCCAGGTATGAGATAATGAGGGCCTGCACCAGAAGGGAGAGAGTGTTAGAGGAGGGAAAGAGGAACATTTGAGAAATACTGCATTGGTGAATCAACAGGCCTCGCAACAGAATGGGGCAATTTGTTGGAGGAAATGGAATAGGATCACTTATGTATTAGTAGAGGGGTTAGCCTTGGTAAAGACAGTTTATCATGTGAAACTAGAGTGAAGGAAGACAGAGTAGTAGAAAGGAACAGAATGAAAGAAGAGGAGGAAGAGAAGAGAAGGAGGGACTCACAGCAATTGGTCTCAATTTTTTCTGTAAAAACATGTAAAAAATGAGCAATGTCCTTTTTCTGAGAAAGTAGGACTGGGGAGCCATGGGAGTAATTGAGGAGGATTGAAGTGGTTTGGAAGAGCTGCTGTGAAGAGTGAGTTGATAAAGAAAGTAGAGTAGGTTGCTGAGCAGCAGTGAAGGGCCAGATTTGCTTGTATGACAGGCATTTGTAGTGGACCCAGGCAGAACAACTGCATGATTTCTTATGCCTATGTAGGAGTGAAAGTGATAAATGGTGGGAGCAATCTGAGGCTTAGCTGGATGTAACCGGTGAAATGATACCAGAGTGAAAGATTCAAGAGAGGTGGACAGTGTAGAGTTGAAATGGTTCACCAAGGGGTCAAGGTCGGGAAAAGAGAAGTGGTTAGTGTAGGGGAAATGATGTGGGAGAGAATGAGGGGTCAAGGAATTGGTGAAAATGAAAATAAAGTTATGTAAGAAAAGGGCGAGGGAGGGGTAAAAAGTCAATGAATTATGGTCAAATAATGAGATTGGAGAATTCCTGAACATGGAAGTATGCTTTGCTGTGAGTGACAGCAAGATGGAGTGTATGAACATCTTTGTGTGTGTGGCTAGGGTGGGGTGGAGGATCCTGGAAGGAAAGTATGTTGAAGAACTGAGAGATTAGAGAGTTTCCCAAGAGAAGGGCTGGAGTTGGGAAAGAGTCTAAATCAATATACCAGACTCATTGAGGAAGATACAAGAATGATGAAGGGATGGAGGTGAGGGTCCCTGTAGACAACAGCTCCCAGGACTTTGATTGGGTGGTAGAAAAAAACAGCAAGACCTTCAAAAGAAGTGATGGAATCTAGGGGAGGGGGTGGGGGGGTAAGAGGTGAAAAATTGGAACAAGAGGTTTGGCAATTGTTAATGCTGTAAAGTTACTCATGTATATATCCTGTAAATAAAAGGCTATTAAATTAAAAAAAAAAAAAAAAAGAAGTGATGGAAAAAGGGGAGAACCTGAAAATGCCATGGGGAACATGAAGTATTCCAACTTCTTTGCCTTGACCAGTGAGCTACTGGGGATTGGGAAGGTGGGGAAGAGAAGGTATAGTCAGGATAGAAATGAGAACTTCTAAATGTTAGATGATGTTACCATTCTAAGATGCAAAATGTTATATGTAATCATCAAAGAACATGTTTATTTTGATCTTGGAGCGTGGTTCTTGCTTTCTTCACTGTCCTAATGGTGCAAATGATTTTCTGCTACTGTTTTATATGGCCCCAGAAAGCAGTTTCATTGTTTCTCAGAAAAATTCATCTATTTCTCTTCCTCCTTCTTTCCTTCCCTCCCTCCCTCCCTTTCTTTCTTTCTTTCTTTTTTTTTTTTTTTTGCTGAGGCAATTGGGGTTAAGTGATTTGCCCAGGTTACACAACTAGGAGTATTAAGAGTCTGAAATGGATCTGAACTCAGGCCTTCCTGACTTTAGGGCCAGTGCTCTATCCACTGTGCCATCTAGCTGCCCCCTCTCACAATTTTCTTAAGAACTATTACTTTTCTTAGGGGATGTGTTCCCTAAAACTGCAGTAAGTTTTATTACTCCTCATCCCTTAAGATGATGAATGTGTTCCCTAAAACAGGCTGACAATGATATAAAATCCTAATCCTGGCCAGAATGTAGCCTAAAAAGCCAAAGGACTATTCAGGAACATTGAGGTGTAGGTCATATCCAGCTCTTGTGGGGCACGTACTTTTAAAAAATGCTGAATACACATCAACTAAAGCAAAGCCTTGTTAGATTTTTAAAATGCTACGTATAAATAAATGCCCAATATGTGAGGTTTCTACCTAATATAGTTAGGAAATAACATCAACTGCAAGGCACAGAAAGACAAGCCACAGAGAAAAGTGAAAGACCAAATGTAAGATGAGATACTATAATGAGCTATCAGAGGAGGCTGCAGGATAGCCATTCTTGGTTGGGCAATCACTTCCCGAGGTTGTGTTGGTTTGGATGGTGGCCTGGCTGAGGGAGAAAATTTTCTGTACAGCAGAAATAGATATACAATAAGAAAAAAAAAATAATAACATGCAAAAAACATTCCTAACTCTTGGGAAGGGTAACTGTACTTGGAAAAAAAAATCATTCTGACACCAAACGTTAACTTCAGAGCATTAAACGCTAAGAACCAACTCCCAAAAAGTATTTCTTGAGAATAACATACCTTTAATAGATTTATCATTGAAATAGTCTTCTAGCCCTGGGCTTCCTTGGGTATCAAATAAACTCTGGTTTACTGTTGACACAGTTAAAATTTCTTCAGTTGACATTTCCATTAATTCATCTTCACCATCCAGGCTTGACAAACCAATCAGATCATTATTGTTAAAGAGACTTGCTCGAATCTTCTCAATTTTGGCCCGGGAACGTATCTGTGTGAATATTGAAGGAGGTTATTTGGAGCTCTGGTAGAAAAACCAATCACCCGATGCCATAGATTTCATTTATTCCCTCCTCTATCTCTGAATTTGCTACTTGTTTTTTCCCTTGCTGACGATGGTTTTTAGCCATTTTCTCCCATGATCATTTAAAAGGCTGGTGGTATCAGGCTGGCCACTTTGCAAATTAGTGAGACAGGCAATTTTTCTCCTGAAGAGCCTAATACTGTTTGGGAGCACACTAGCTTAGCTGTACAATTAAGATGAAGTTCTCATTTGGAATAACTCGTATCCTCTGTCCAGTCTGCAATGGCTCTCTGCAAGTGTCCTCATGGCCTTGAGTTCCAAGGGAGCCTGGGTCTTCTTCCCAATCTGAATATCCTTTCAAACCCAACTCACAGACTACTTCTCCTGGGGCACCTTCCCTTCCTCTTCCAATTACACTAATCTCACCCTGGCCATCTCTAGAACTCATGCAGCACTTCATTTGATAACTCTGGAATGAACTTATGGCTGTGAGCTTCCTACAGAGGGCTTTTTATAACCTACATTTTGCGATTCTCCCCCAATGCCTGTTGAACAACATGATCTGTACATAGCAGGTACTTAATGATGGTTGTGTATACTGTTCTATTGCATTTTAGCAGAGAAAATTTAGCTCCACTTTTTCCAACTGTTGGAAAAAGCTATTCCATCAACACAGTGGCTAAGTGGGTACAGCGCTGGACTGGGGAATCAGGAGTAACAATAAAGATGATGATGATAGAACAATAATAGCAACAGCAACAAAAACCAAAAATAGCTAATCTGTGCCAGGAACTGTGCTGAATACTTTATACCTATTACCTCATTTGATCTTCATAACAGTGAGGGTGTGATATGTGTGTGTGGTTATTTTCCCTATTTCACAGAAAAAGAAACTGGGGCAGACAGAGGCTCCCCGAACTAGTGCCCTGGGTTAGATCTGAACTCAGATCTCTCTGCCTCTGGGACCCACATCCCCAAGCTCTTCTCAGGAAGGTCTGAGCTCAGTCCCTGATGCATCCTAGTTGTGTGACCCTGCCCGAGTCACATCATTCCTGTCTGCTTCAGTCTCCTTGTCTATAATGTGGGGACCACGACGGTGCTTCCTCCAGGACTGTGGTGAGGATCCAACGAGACCTGACCCATAAAGGGCTCTGCCAACTTTAAAGTGTTGCTAAGGCACCAGCAGTTACTGTCGCTGTTGCCCCCGTCCTGTGTATGTCTCTCCCCTAAAAGGAAGCGTGAGTGGCAAGAGGACCCTGAGAGCCAAAGGGAAGAGAAGCTTCGGCACCAGGGCCCAAAGGGTCATTACCTCTACAACGGCGAAGCCTTTAATGGGACGAGACACCAGGGGCTGCTTGTCCAGCGAGGTGACTGTGTACATGGACCCCACATCAGAGATGGAGGCTGTCTCTGCATTGTCCACAGGCTCCCCCAGGCTCCCCAGACTGCCCAAGCTTCCAGTGCTACAGAGGGAAATGTCTAGACTCTCCTGGCTGGAGACAACATGGGGCTCCAGCAGACTGGGAGGAATGGCCAGCTCCAGACCAGGAGGAAATTGGTCCATTGAGACCTCGCTGACTGTCTGTGAGAGGCCCTGGGAGCTGCAGATGGATGCCTGGCTGGTGGAGGCAGATGCACTGACGCTCATGGCCGGGGTGACGCTGCTGGAGCTGCTGACATCCAGACTGTCAGCATTGGGGAAACCTGCAGGCTTCTCCAGCTCTGGTCGGCCTTCCCCTCCTTCTGCTTTGTCCTTGGGTTTTTTGGGGTCTTCTTCCTGCAGAGGGATATAGATCTCATCTTTAAAGACCCCGCCGTGGGCATTGCATGCCTTCCGAATGGCATTTCTCACGATGCCCTCGTCCAGATGCGTGGGGATGCCTGAGATGACCAGCAGGCGGCTGTGGGCCGTGGGGCCCACGAGGGCCTGGCAAGCATCGGCGATGGCGTCGTTGGTCACCCCCAGCCCTTGGGGATCTTTCTTGATAAGGTGCCGAAGAATGGTGAGCAAGGTCAGGGCCCTGTGAAACCATAACATGTCCTCCGGTTTGCTGCCACTGATACTCAACACGGATGCATCTGTTTCCACTGTTCGAGAGGAAGACCGTTTACCCGAGGAGGAAGCCTTCTCCCGTTTCATTTTGACCTTCTTCCTCTTGGACAGAAGGCTGGGACTCTGTGGGGTCTGGCCTGGAGAAGATGAAGACGAGGACGAAGAGTCGCTAAGATTTGGCGTGTTGGTCGAGGCCATGACGGTCGAGGTCACGCTCATGTTGATGGGCAGAGTCACCTCGGCCACAGCCAGGCAGGCTTCCATCAGTGCGTGGAAGTAGGTAGAGAACCTGCCCTGATCAGCGCCGGGGGCCCCCGAGCCTCCACAGGCACTGCCCGTGACCCAGTTCTGGGTCTCTTCATCATAGAGCTTGTGCAGCTCGGACTGCAGGGCCATGAGCATGGCCAGGCAGGGATTGAGCTGGAGGGCGATGGAGGACGACAGGCCCGATGGCTTCTTCTTTTGCTCCAGGCTGTGCACTTTGCGCAGGAGCTCTGCCAGGAGGTGGAAGACCAGTTCCTTCACACATGCGGCCATATCAGTGGTCCACAGGAAGTTCCCTGTTAAAGAAAAAAAATCAAATCAAGCCGCTATTGCAGTCCACGCACGTGAAACTAGGGTTCACATGATGTTAACAGGTGGCTGTCCATCAACTGGATTCATCCAGGTGGATCACATGACAGTGCCAGTCTCCTCCTCCTCCTGGCAATGACCTCTGCAACTGAAATCACCTTCCCCTTTGACTTCTCTAAATCATTCAGATGAAAACTGCAGTTTGGGAAGACTCAAGAAACCATCCCAATGATCGGGCCCCCTAAAATCTGTCACCTCACGAGATGAGGGTGCCCAGGCTTTGCCCAAGTCAGGGGAGGAAGGCCTGGCATCAGGGAAGGAGGCTGAGCCCCGGTTCCACCCCTTGTGGCTCCAGATCCCTGCTCCTTTGGGCCTGAGTTCTACTTGAAGGGGTTGGACCTGATGGTCTCTAAGATTCCTTTTGCTTCTACAATTCAAATTCAAATTTGAAATTCACCTTTTTTCCCCTCCAATCTTAGAAAACAACTTGCCCAGCCATCAGTTGGAGGCTGATGGAGACTTCTAAAGAAGGAGGGGTGCGATGTTGACACTGGAGAAGAGGTGGAGAACCCCGGCTGGAGAGCCTGGCTGGATCTGTGCACTAGGGTGAGGGGACCTGGGTTTGGGTCTCAAACACTTACTACCCATTACCCTGACAAGTTACTTAACCTTTCAAAGCACCTGTTTCCTCACTGATGAAATGGGGAAAACAAGAGCTTCTCAGGACAATGGTGAGACCCAAGTGAAATCCTGTTTGGACCGAGCTTTCAGGCTGACAAGGCTCTGTCTACCCACCATCTCCCCAGGTCTCACCGAGGAGCTCCACCACTTGCAGCAGAACTGAAGCTGGGATGATGGGGTCGGGCTCATCTTCGGATTTCCCTTCACCATCTTCAGATTTCCAAGACAGCAGCTGCTCTGCGAAGGCCATGGCCAGTGGGAATTCCAGCGGCAGAGAATGCAACACCAGCACAGCTCCCGGAGGTGGGGAGACCCCTAGAATGCCCCGCCCCCAGAAGGAAGGTCATCGATTAGCCCCTGAGTTCAATGACGGTACGAAATGGGTTGGTGGAAGCCATGCTGTAGAGGATGGCGACAAAGATGAGCATTTTACTAATGGGAAGCCTGCACCATTTGCTTTTAAGGGGACAACTGAAGTCAGGGAAGCAGGGTAAAAGTGAGGTAGTGACAACTTCTTAAAACACTGAAAAACCAACTCATCTTGCTGACCTGACGGCGAGTGCCGGCTTATACTTTAGGAAGACATTCCCTGCAATATTCCCACTCCTTAAATGAGTGTGCTGGCCCTGTCCTGACTACAGGGAGTTACTGCGAGGAAACCTGGCCAACTGGGGAGCCTACAACCCAATGAAATGGGCGATATGCCACCGTGATCACAGACTTCTAGGATTCTCAGCTGGAGAGGGTCTCTGAGGCTCTCTCGTCCAAGTGGCACCAGACCAATGATACACTTTCTGGAAAATCTCTCTCTCCTCTCTCTGATCTGAGCTCTGCTTTCTGGGACCTAAGAGCCAGCTACTTCTTGCACAAGATGGCCTAAAAGGTTACTCTTCTCTCCTTCCCTAGGTCTTAGATGAGAATATCACAATGTTAGGGCTAGAAGGGAACTGAGAGGTTTTCTCCAACCCTGGCAGGGCCTGAGCCTACAAAGTCCGGGGGTCTCACTACTTTTCCCCTCCAAATGGCTCCTTGGCTTGATGGCCATGTTTGTCACCAAGCTCCTGGAGCCCTGCTGCTCACCACAACAGTTTCTGAGAGTAGACATGACTGCGGTGCTCATCTGCCCAGAGCAGGGGATGACTGAACTCTCATCTCCCCAGTCTGAATACTAGGTCTTTCTCACAGCCCAAGATGGCACCATCTTTGCGCTGTCCTATCACCTGGCAACCTATATTGAGTTTGAAGGTCCTGTCACCTTCAGTAACTATTACCTGGTCAAAAATACCTTAACTTGTACTCGTGAAAATGATTTCTGGAAGCTAAGACCACTTTTTCCTCTTCTGAAAGGCACTCCCAATTCTCTGCTGATATATGGGCACAAGCTGTTACCAGACCCCAGGGTTTTCCAGATGGATGCCAGCCACTGCACTGATTGGGACCACTTGGAGAGCTGCTGCCAAAGGAGCCCCAGGCTAGGAGAACTCCAGATCTGGGGGTGGCTGGGAAGGCAGCTCTGCCACGAAGAACCTGTGTTACTGGGGCCAGTTCACCTGAGCTCTCTCAGCCTCAGTTTTCTCTTGAGTGGGGAAAATAATTCTTGTACTCATTCCTTCCAAGCTTGTGAAGGGGCAGCCACTCTGACCACATGCTCTGCAGGTCTCCAGTGCCCGATATTGGTCCTGGCAAGACCCCTTGTTAGTGGGACAGCTAAGAGCACTTTATTCAAGTAGGGAATAGAGGATCAGTTTTGGACTGTTTGATCTCAAAGATCCCCTTCTAGCTCTGAAGAGCTATTTGTTTAAAAAATTTTGTGTTATTATTAATTGTTCGCCAGGAATACAATAAGGAAGCAGCTCTGTGGACAAGCTTACATTTCTAGATGACTGCTCTCATGAAGCTCTCTCAAGAGCAGAAATATGGAGTCAGGGCTCCTTCATTTAAAACCTAATTATTGAAAGCTGATCTATAATCTTAAAATGACTTCCAAATGGTCAGAGTACTCTTCAGCTCAGTATTCAATTCCACTTGAAAACTGAGCCTGCCTGGCTCTTTCTCCTTGGGGAAGACTCTCAGTGTTGGAGCAGCCAGCACCAAAGGTCCCTCTTCCTCCTCCATCATCTATCCAGAAACAGCATCTTGTGCAAGCAGCACTCTCTAGATTTAAATAGATTTCTTTGTCACCTAAAACTGGATTCAGCCACTAAAGATGATGGGAAAGACAAGATACATCTGTGGTTTTCATGGACCAATCCCCTGGAGCCCAATTTAATCACAGCAGTTCTGAGGGATGAGAACTGGATGAAACTCAGTTTAGATGGTGAAATTTAAATGATTTATTGTTCTGGTCCAAACATACTAAGGAGAAGCCATTCCAACCATCAATAATCATCCCAAATCATGTGTGGGAAGAAACTCGCCATCCCTATTACCCCCAAACAAAGCATCATCTGACCAGGCCTTTGTACAATTATGCAGGTCTTCTAAGTAGACCATACTAAACAGACCTTATCTTTATCAGTGGGAAATAGACTTAGTAAAGGAGAAAATCTCTTCCATTTCAGAAAAGAAAAAGCAGAGAAATAATTTCCACTCTTTCATCACCATAAGTTAATCAAGAGATTTACCCAGTTTGATGTGGACTTTGTCGGCTGCAATGATCACGGAAGGATACTGGTTGGTGGTTGGAGGTGGGGTGAGCCCTGTGTTGGTTGGAGAAGCGTCCCGTGGATAGCAGATGGCTTCAATGAGATTAAGCTGGCCATTACGCTTCACTTTGTGGCCCAGCCCATACAAGAGCACCCGAGCCCATGGAGCCTTGTATAAAGAGGAACTGTGAAAAAAGAAAGGAGCAGAGAGGGAAGAATCACTGGGACAGTGGACACTAATGACAGATGTGGCTAACCGTGAGATGAAGATTAAGAGGCTTAGCTAAAGCAATCACACCAAGACATTTCCACTGTCTCTTGTGAGTGGGGCCAAACTCAAAGAGCACCGGATGCTACCTCAGAAGACTTGAGTTTGTGTCCTGATTGCCATCTATAAGGATATTACCTTGAAGAAGTCCTTTAGCCTCCATAAGCCTGCTTCTTCAAGTGTAAAGAGAAAGATCTTTAATGGTCTATTTCTCAGGGCTGTTATGAGGACCAACTAGCATTCTGGTAGGTACTTTGTATATTATAAACTATTGTATAAATGTCTGTAGTTATTATTCTTATTCTTATTCATAACTATTTCTCTGTCAGAAAATGTTTCCCAAAGTAAATGCCCTGGATTTATTAACTGGAAAAAGACTAACCAAGTTCTGGTATATGAATGTCATGGAATATTATTGAGACGTGAGACAGTGAAAATGACTGACCGAGAAAAGCACGGCATGAGGAGGCTCATGTGCACCAAGAGGGCCAAGGAAACAAGGTGCTCAGAGGACAAAACAAACACAAGCACCAAAGGAACTTAAGGATCAGGGCTGAGCGTCCTGAAAGCACAATGGGCAGAGCAGAGGAGAGGCCTGGCTCTCTTTTGCTGAATTGCTTTTTTCCTTCTTCAAGATAAGGGATGGCTCTCTGGCCATCCAGGGAGTGGGGAGAGGAGGGATATGAAGAGGATGTGGAAAGAAAACACCCAATAAAAACTGAACTGAAAAAAGAAAGAAATGGTCCAAGAGAAAAGGAAGCCGCAAGTGTGCCAGAGACCACTGGCCTATTTCTCTGATAACTCTGTCAAGCCCCTCCCAGGTCTCTCTTTCCAAAACCTTCTGCCTGACCAAGGGCCACTTACTCTTTGCGGAAGCCAGACTGACTCTCTTTACAAGACACGACGACAAAGGCGGCCCCAGGGAAGTTAACATCCATGTTGACTTTGGACTCAGAGACTGGGAATTCTTCTGAGGGAAACTGTTCCGGAGCTGTCTGTGGAGAGACATTTAAGCATGAAAACCACGGCTACAAACAGAAATGGACCCATTTTGTCCTCGGGAGAAGCAGTCTCTGGGCAGCAATGGGGTGGACTGGGAGGGTCCTACAGGGACTGGGAAACCAGGGAATGAGACACAAGGGCCCCCAGAGAAGAGAACAGGAAATTGAGAATAAAATGAACAACAATGATCACACTAAAGATATTATCAAAGACTTTTTTTTTTTTTTACCTGCAGGAAAGAACAGATCTGTCTCGTTAGTTCCAAAAGACTCTCTTCTCCTTGATGAAGGGTCCGAGTGATGGCGACATTGAGCCACTCTCTGACGGTCTGTGAGCTGCCTTGGTAGAAGAGGTCTGCGGCAGAACAGTTCTGGGCGTGGATGCAGTGCTGCAGAGACTGGGCCAGGAGGACAGCACTGGAGCTGATCGTGCCATCTGCAAAAAGGAAACCAAACAGGGTCTGAGCGCGGGGCCGGGGCAGGGGGCGCAGTCAGCAGGACCCTCACTCATTCACTCGGGAGGCTGGATCTGAAAGCGCGCCCAGACCAGCAACACCTGGAAGGTACCAAGAGCTTGGCTTCCCTCCCCCAACCACCGATCAACTACCAGAGGATTCTGAGAGGAGTTCAGGAGATCTACAAGCACAATTTAATGCCTCCAAGCCCAGGGGCAGGGAAAGAAAGGTCAAGGAAACCTCAGCACTGGAGAATCCCAAATGAGGCCTGGTGCTGCTGGGGACATTGTACATGCATCTGTGGTGGGCATCGTTACTGTGGGGAGGGGACGGAGGAGGCAACTACCCCGGGTGCGGCCCCGAATGAAGCGTGGACTTGCGCATCCAGCCGACCAAAGGTTCTACTGAGTGTGCCTCCCTCCCCAGCACCTCCTCCAACCTCCTCCCAGATCCTCTTCCAAGTTTCTGGTAAAGCAGGGGCAGGGATCAGAAGGCAGATTGCACGGGTCAGCTTGGGTAGCTGGGGGGTGAAAGGAAGGAGAGAGGGATGGTTGCAGCTCTTGGGTTTTGCCCTGGGGCTGGGGAGCACAATAAAGCCCAAAGATTTTGTTTCAGTTCTATACTGGAAGGGCTTTAATCCACGCCCCCACGCAGGAATCATGGCATTTCCCCCCAAAAAAGGATGTGTGGTGGGCCTCCCTTAAGGCCGCTCTGCCTGAAGTCACAGGGTGAAAGGGGCTGCCTCCTGGGGGTTATTCTCTGATTCTTGTGATACTGAAGAAGCCATCCAGGGCTCTTTATCATTTGGCTAAAAGACCCTCCCTCACCTCTCTCTGAGCCACTTGGCATCTCACAGGAGTAGAAATTTGAAGAACTAGGGCCAACTTCACAGAAATAAAACAGATAATAACAATTTGGAAAGCTCCATTCTCCACCTGAGCCTGCACTCTGCCGGGCATCTCAAAGGGAGCAAGGACGAAGGGCACGGCATCATCCTGTGACTTTGGGCGAGTCTGAAGAGGCACCTGCTGACCAGGGCACGCAGTAGGCATACTGCGTATGACATGACTGAGGAGACTAGAATCAAAGCTATGTTTTACCAGGAAGGGGTGGAGCAAGGAGCTGACTGGACAGGAGCTGCAGGTGTTCCAGGGTGATGTCCCGAACAGCAGGGATGTGAAACAGGCGAGTGAACAGGTGAGGCAGTTTGGGGGCAAAGATGTTGAGGAGGGCCATGCGGCAGTAAAGCCTGGCCAGGGAGGCCTCGCACCTCAGCAGCTCCCTGGAGACACAAACAGGCAACGTGAAGGATCAGAGTCTCTGGCTCCCCTCTGCCACCCCACCCAGCAGCTGCCCTTTCTCCCAAACCACCCTGATGACTTCCCCTTTCATTTCTCACTCTCGGCAAAAGAACACTGGGCCAGGGGCAGCTGGATGGTGCAGTGGACAGCACCCCGGCCCAGAATTTACTCAGCCTTAGACACTTAACACTGGCTAGGCTGGGTGACCCTGGGCAAGTCACCTAACCCCACCTGCCGGACCAAAACGTCGGGCCTCTCAGGGTGAGCCCTGTCCCTGGGGCAGAGCTGAAAAGAAAAACCAAGGGGCTGAACAGGGCGCTTTAATGCCATAGAGGAAGCAGAGAGGAGAAACTCTGAAAGCAGAGGCGCTCATTACTGCCCAACTAGGTCCGGTCTGGAGGGTATCTCCGTCCCTAATTACTTGCTATCACACCAGTATTTGAGCTTTAGGCTAGTTTGCACCCAGCTTTTATTTGTTAGCCACCCACAAGAAGGGATCCTTTTAGAGATGAAAACTAGACAAAAATGTCTTTTTGAGCCAACTTTAAAACTTGTACACATTTTCAAGCTTTCAAAGGTCCCCCTGGAGGATGTGGTCATTATTAACTGATATTTCTTAAATGGCCTAAATTAAATTTACTGCAAGAACACTTGGACTCTGTCAATGACTGGCAATCATGAACACAAGCTTTGGTCCTTGGGTGGCACCCACTTATTAATACACAAGAAATGCAGAAACAAAATGAAAGCAAACTTATTGGGAAGACAGATTAAATAACTGTCATACTTCCTTCTTGGGTATAGTTGTTTATCAATGTAAATGTATCATGGGAGGTGGAAAGACGCACAGATATATACTGTTTACACCTTTAGACCTTTTCATTTCCAATTTCAAACAACCAAATCTGTGAAGCCCAGAAACACAGGACAAACAACTTTTCCTGGTTTAAGTTTTATCTGACTGATGGGAATATTTTTGCACCCAGAAAAGCAGTCTTAGAAGCCTTTTTTGCTGATGAATTCCTTCATTTTTATTTGAAAAGAAAAGTCCTCTTTGAAAAACACAGAAATACATATTCTTTATCACTGGAGATCACTAGATAAGAACATCAATCTCCCTATTGACAGAACTGCCCCATGAAGCCCCAAATGCAAGCCCTCAGTCACTGAGGACATCTGTACTGAATATTTCATGCTCCCCTGTCCCTAAAGTTATGTTATCAATGACAATGACCACACCCCACATTTGGATGCTACCTCAAACTTTTAAAATCCCTTTTAGAAGTGTGACCTTTTTTGTCTATCAATAACCAGCTATTTTCTTTCCTGATGGATGTCTGTCAATAATAAAACCAAAGAGTCTACTAAGTAGAAAAGCTTTCAGCACCTTATGAAGGAATATAAGAGACAGACCTGGGGGATGATTTTCTATTAAAGCTAATAATAATAATAATAATAATAAATAAAGCTAATAAATAATTACAAATAATTACACCTAATGAAATGCTCCTACTTGTAATAGACAAAGAGCCCCTTTGGCTGGGTGTGCTCTTATGCTAGGATGTCCCCCTCTTGGTGAGTCAGGCCTCCCCTCCTAATTCTTCTCTAACCCCCCCAAGATGCCTGGCACAGCAGTAGGTGTTCAACAAGCACTTGACTGATTTAGGGACTAAATGACATCTGGGGAAAGAGAACCTAGCAGCAGGGCTATTTCTGTGCAGACCTATCAGACAGTGAGTTTTGATTAAAGGAAATTTTCAATTACCTGTGAATCTGAATATTGGTGTTGTCCAGTGTAACTAGCCCATTAGTGGCAGTCCTCCGGTAGCCTGCAGGAGGCCTTTCTAGCATGTCTATAGGATACCAGTACCGTACCAACACACCTTCACTGCGGAGGTAAGTTTCAACCTGCACAAGTTCATTTACCTTTAACAATAAAAAGAAAAGTTTATTAATGATTTTATTTGCATAGTTTAAAAATTTATTCTCCATTCCAGGCTTTCTAATCCTCTTCTTTGTGGCAGCTAATTGCTGGCTCAGAGCTAATTTACCCTCAAATAAATGATCTGACAGAAAAAGTAATTGTATATCACTCTTGGAAAAAATGCCACATATAATACTATTAAATGTGTGCCTTTTTTTTAAATTAAAGGGAAAAAGACCACAATGGTCCCCCAAACTGAAGAATATTTTAATCTTCCAGATAAAATGCAATTGAAAAGTAGCTGTTAATATTTAAAACAGAAATGGAGGGAAAATGATTAATGATATAATAATATAATAATTAATGGTATAATGATTAGAGGAAATTTAAATATGTGTGTGTTAGATACCGATGGTCTAAAAAAATCAATACAAATCCAGTCAGGCAATGGAGATAAATTTAAATTGTTAAGATGAATCTATGCAACTTGTATTAAACTTATTTTTGTCTGTGAATTTTTATTTTTTAAGTTTTTTATTTTCTCTGCCTAGATAATTTTCAACATTCACCCTTGAAAAACCTTGTTCCAAATCTTTTTCTCCTTCCTTTCCCCCACTCCCTCCCCTAGATGGCAAGTAATCCAATATATGTTAAACATGTGCATATATTAAACTTTTTAACGTCCCAATTATGTGTTATTGTTTACAGATGGAATCAATCCAAAGGCATTTATTAAGTGCCAACTATATGCCAAGCGTCAAGGATAAAAAGACAGACCAAAGTCCTTCCCCTCAAGAAAGGAAACAATACACACGCACAGAAGTTCCATACAAGAGTGGATATAAGAACATTTTGTCAGGCAGACCCAACAGTTTGAGGATCAGAAAAGATCTCACAGAGAGGTAGCATCTGAAGGAATGCAAGGATTTGGAGAAGCAGAGGAAGGAAGATGTGATACAATACTGAGATGGTCAAAGGGGCATCATAGGTGAAATAGCCCAGAGGCCAGCTGGGCTCAAGGAGGGCAAAAGCAGGAGAGCTGGCCTGGAGCCAAGTGGTGGCCGTTTTGAATGTCAGACTGAGGAGCTTGTTTGTCAGAGACTTGGGAGCCTGTAGAGTTTACTGAACAAAGGAATGATCGGGTCACACCTACGGCAGAGTCCAAAAGGAGGCTACTGAGATCATCCAAGTGAGAAGTGCCAAGGGCTTGAACGAGACTAGGGCAGGTCTGAGTGGGAATAAAGGGACAGATAGCAAGGGGGTAGCATCAACAAGACTTGACAAGTACTGGAGTTGAGGGAAAAGTGCCCAGGGAGAAAGTCTTCATTTTACAATTAGGCCAAGTTACATGTTTTTAACATTGCTGATGCTCTCCAAGTCGGGTACCTGTCTGCTGAGTCATCTCTCTTTTGGAGTCATTAAGGTACAGAATGAAATCATATAGATATATTTGGGACTCAAAATGACAGGGAGTAAAATAATGAATAAATCTGTACTTAGAAATCAATATAACACAGGATGCCAAGTCCCTCGACAAACAATAATAAATTATTGTCTCATGCAATGCCTTTATGATTTTCTATTTATAAGTGATTCCTACGTGTTATGAATTTCCATCACTAGAATTACATATAGACCATATAGTACTAGTATGGTTAGGTTTGAGTTACATAAGATCAGAACGATTTAAAGTTACAAGATGAAATTATGAGCTGGCCTAAGCCCATGTTTAAGGCAGAGTTCATCATGCCAATCCTGAAAGATATACCGCATTAAGCTCCACAGAGGTCTGACAGCTGGCTTCTTACAAGCCATCTCAGAGGAGTCATTGGTAGTGGCCTGGCTTGTTAAGCACAGCGTGAAGGCCGGTCTGGGGTTTCTTTTTAAGGTTTGCATTTGAGCACTGAGCCCAGAGCTCAGAGAGGTCTCTGAAAATTATCCATTCCAACCCCATCATTTTACTGACCACCAGACTTGGGGATATGCAGACACATGTGAGAGGCTCGAAGGCTCAGGAGAGGCAGAGTCTGAAGCACAGCCCTGATCTGGGGGACCCTCTCAGGCTTCTTCCCAACACCCTGCACTGACCTCTCCAATGGCGATAAGGAAGCACCTTGTCTTACTTCACCTTCACAGCTTTCTCAGAATCCAGACAGAAAGCCCCAAACTGTGAGCACAGCAGGTTCTGGATACTGTCAGTTTGTTCTTGGGTTGTTAAACATTTGTGTTCTCATTTACTTTAGTTAGGAAATGGAGGGACCCCCTCCCTGTAATGGGTGCCTGGGAAATGCAGGGATAATATGGACACATGTTTTTTCAATAACCAGCTTGTTTAGAGTGACTGTTGGCTGTGGCTGCCAGCTCCTTGGATGTCTGCACAACAGGTGCCACAGTGACTCAGGTGCTGCCGTGGGCTCGGGAGGCTGCTCCCCACTTTAAGCTCAGTGATGTGAGGACAGAAATGCACAGTAAAGACACGTGTGAAAGTCATTTACTTACTGAGTCCACATCCAGAACAACTCCATGCAGGCCAAAAGTTTTCAGCATTCCCCGGATGGCAAATTTGGGGAGTGCAGTCCCCACAGCACTGCTGGCCACATTGTTACTGTCTGGAGAGCGCGTGACCACAGTGAGACCTGGAGGCCAAGGGACAGAAGGGATCATTCACTCGCCTGGATGCCCATGATCCAGCATCATCTCTAAGTGGGAACCAGGATGGGAAGAGAGGTGTGGGCAGCATCTGAATGTGCCTTTGGAGGGGCACCATGGCGTCATCCTCAGGGTGATGAGGCTCAAACTGGGTTGGCTAGAAAAGACTTTGGCAACTTCCTTCCCCACCCCTGCCCTCTCTTATGCCCCCAACTCCAGCAATTTTCTGTCTGTGCTTCTTTTGCTGCTGAGAGAAGGAGAGGATCCTGAGGATGTCCCTCCTTACTAGAAGTCAGGGCAGGCTGGTGGCCTGAAAGAGTGGATGTAAGAGAAACCTGGACCTTCCCTGCTGCACCTGAGCAATTTCACCCTGCGCCCTATGCTGGTTTCCCAAGTCATGACTTTCATAAAGACCCATTCTCAATTCCGAACTTGTAGCAAAGCAAGAAGGAAAAAGAAACCTTTGCGAACTTTATCAATTGTGAATTTATTGGCTTCGTCTTTGATGTCTTCAATTGTGGGAAGATAAAGATCCCTGGGAATGCCACCATTCTCCTCATAGAGAAATTCTACGGTCTGCCGGGCGATATCCACCATTCCTGAAAGAAAAAGATGCCGCTGGCTCTCATGCACCCTCCTCCTTCCCAGCTCAGGCTGCTTGGACTCTTCAGGGCTGCATGCAGATTGACTGGCCGTGGGAGCTGGGTTGTCCCCTGCTCTTCCTCGGCAAACTGGCCACCACGTGGGCAGTCTGGGGCTGGGAGAGTGTGTGGAGGTAACAAACAGTCATCACATTTGCCTCCCGATGCTGGGCTGTTTCCCATGATACTAAGGGGAATATTTGACAGGACTTGTTTTTAAATAAAGGTCATCTCTACACTCCTCATTTACCATTCTGCTCAATAACTGTCCATACAAAAACTAGCAAGGGGAGCAATCTGCAGTGCACAATTCCAAAGGAGGTTGTAATTAGAGAAGGATGCTTACAGAGAGAAATCAGAGAAATCAGTGCCAAATGAAACAAGAGGAGAGACCATGAGCTAAGGATCAGCCCCTTCCCTAACATATTTTAGTTTCAAGGATTCTATAAAATATCTTGTTATTTTTCAAAGGACTACTAAAAAACTACACCTACCATACAATGTACAGGAAACCCTGCATATTTACATTAAACCAGAAAACAGGCAACCATGAGGACTATTTATTTTCTTTCATGTGATCAGTAATATCTGGAGTCTAGTTCTCTCTCAAAGAAAATATTTCCTGACCAGCCTGAGAAATCCCAATCAGTAACTTCTTCCTTCATTCCTTCACACTATAGAACAATTATTGTGAATTGAAAATGCAAAAAATTGTGAATTTAAAAAAAGCAGGGGGAGAAAGCATCCAGGTACTGATAGTCAAAGAGAACACTGAATCACAATGAGCCCCAGAGAACCGTTCTACTTCTAGTTGTCCTTTCCCACAAGCCTGGGGGCCCACTGACACAATGCTCCTGGGTGCTGGGATGACTCCTACAAATGATCAGAGAAGACTGGGATCTAGCTGCCACAGAGAAAAAGCCCTATTCTGCTCGAGGAGCATGATCACAGAAGGAAAGATTCCATCCCACAAATGCTGCGAACTCCCCGTTCTTTCTCCTGTGTGCACATGGCTGGGAGGACAAGTGTCTTGAGGAACAACCTCCTGACACTGAGAATGATCTGGCTTCAGAGATGCTTGGCAGGAGACCATTAACCACATTCTACATTGGTGGATCCTTTTCCCACCTTCTCAGCCCAGGGCATTGGTCTCATTGTCACCTCAGAGAAGATGAAGAAACAACATGGGGTGATGAAGACGGTTGGATCTAGAGTGTGAGGAGGTGGATTCAAATCCAGACTCTGCCAGGTACCAGCCTTGTGATCTTGGGCAAGGCACAGTAGCTCTCTGAACCTCAGCTGTAACACTGGAAGGCTTTTAAGGTCCCTTTTAACTCTATGTCTGGAATTCAACGAACTGTACTAGGGCAAGAAGTTAAAAAATAGCCTGGAAAGTGGGGAACCATGGTCTAAGACAACATAAGAGCAGGCTTTCTTTCTGATCCTGGCAGAGGGAGAAACTTTTGTGCTAATAATGGTCTTTTCTGTCTCTATTTCCTATAATCTTTTAGGGATCAAAAGATTATGTAACCATTATAGATTATTACATAAACTATTGCATTCATAAAAGATTATACAGATTACATGTTGCTGTCAAACTGTATTGATCTTCCCCTAGTGGGAGGGCAGGTCCTTGAGGTCAGGGGCTATTTTGTTTCTGCCTTGGCACCCCTGGTCCCGGGCACAGTGGCTGGCCCTTACAAGGCCCTTAACATATGCCTACTGAATGGTTTGTTAAATTCCTTCATTTATAATAATGATCAACATTCTAACAGCAAGGAAGAGTCACCACCTTGGTATATGAGAAGAGGGGCAGCAAGGCTTCCAGAAGGCTGTGCTCAGCCTACTTGGAAGAGAAAGAAGGGTAAAGGCTGGCATCCCTTACTAGGACCTGAATCAAGCCTTAAGCCTTAAGGCTAGATTTTTATCCCTATAAAAAGAGCTCTAGCACTACTTGGAAAAGGGCATTTCTTCTCCTCTAAAGCAGATGTTTACCAAGAAGAGGAAACATGAGAAGAGAAAGGAAGAGACTAAAAATAGGAATGAGCTATCTGTAGCAGTTTTCAGGGCACAGAACATTAAACATTCACTGCTGATCTACCATCTAGGGGCAAAACCTGCACTGTTCTTGGGCTAGCAACATCTCTCCGATTTTATGAGGTGCCTGAGAGGAATAGCCAATTCTATAACCTTCCAAGCCTTGTCCACTGAGCTACATCTTCTAAACCTCAGCTCTGTAGAGACCGGCAAGTGAGAACCAGACTCTCAAAACAAAAGCTACCCCAGGTGGAGGATGCAAAGGTAGGAGGAGCAAGCTGAGGCTTCTCCCCACAAGCAAGGGACAGCCTGCTTCTCTAAGGAGAGTTCCTGTCCCTGCCTCTGCCTCTCTCTTTCCTGAGCTACCCCAAAAGAAAACAAAAGCAAATCAAAGGGCCACCACACCTAGTTGCAGAGCCCCCTTTATCTGGTCCAGGCCTGACTTTCGCTCAGCTTCATTCCGGAAGCGTCTTCTAATGGTGGGGAAAACTTTGGTTTCCCAGGCTTTCACAAGCAGGGCGTAGTGATCCTCCTGAAAAGAGAAGACAAATGACCACAAGAGGATGAGTGAAGCTCCAGGAACCCACGGGAGGTGGATTCCCGTTCTCCACATAAACTCCTTATTGCCAGGTCGTCATATCTGAGCACAAAGTCTGCAGCTTATCAGCAGAGAATATAGCCTCCAGCTGTGGGGAGCAAACAGACAGTTTCCCCATTTGCACTGGAAAAAATGAGAGCAATTTTGCGTCAGTGCAACCAAGTCTATGCCAAGAGACATCCTTTTTCTGGCATCATGGGTCTGAACAGGCTAAAGGGCCTCTTTCCCTGAGCAAGACAAAATCTTGCAAATACTTTGTAGTTTATTTTTTAAATAAATAAATCAGAGATGCTTTTCAAAGTTGGATTATATAAATATAAATCCTTATAGCCCTCCATCTGGCTGAGCCACTTTCTCCTGTTTTCTGTTTTCCATTCCTCTGTCAGTTCATTCCTTCCTGGTCTCTTTCTCTTTCACAAGGTTCAAACCCACTCTGGGTCCTGCAGGCCCTGCCCAGCCCTTATCCAAGGCTGCATCTCCCTTACCTGAGGAATGTCATCATCGTCATCATCGTCACTCTCGTCATCCGCTATAGGAGGTGGGTGGGGGTCTGGGCCTGAGGTGATGAAATTCTCATAGCTGAGTTCCACTTTGTAGTGACAAGAAGTGTCACTGTCGTACTCTATAACAGAGGACAATGAAACTATACATTTCCTGGATGGGGAGACCTTAACTTCTGGCACCCCAAAAACCCCGTCACAGAGTCCCCCATTCATTGGGTGGAGAGGGCGCTGGAGCTCAGAGGAATGTCCAGCAGAGTGTCAAATGGATAAACTGTTACCTCTAATTACACTGAATCTCCAAAGAGTTTTTCAGGGCACAATTAACTCAATGGGGAAGCAATCTGGATAATTCTTCAAGATGAAAAAGCTCGCTAATTGCTCTGCGCCTCAGTTTTCCCATTTATGAAAGGAACTAGACCAGCTGTGTTCTCAAGACTCTGCCAACTCCCAATCTAATGGCCCTATCATCCTAAATGAGAATGTTGGGAATGGTGGGATAGGAGGATTCCATTTTCTACCAAGCAAACACCCATGGCCATTTACGTTGTTGAGCTGTAGCCACGGCAGCAATGCGGCAGGGAGGCCCATGTGTGCCCGGGTCAGAAGCGATGCTGGTGCCAGCATCATTGTCACTGTCAGAAGCCATAGCAAAGGGAAGGGCTTCAAAGTTGGCACTGATTTCCTCAGCCAGGTCGATGCACAGGTCAGCAGCATTCCGATGGGCTTGCCCTTCGGCATAGGCAAACTGTCGAGACCCAAAATTAGCCCGGATCTTGGTGTTCTGAAAGGAAAATCGTGGGGGGGGGGGGGAGATGCAGGGTTGGATAAGGGCTGGGCAGGGCCTGCAGCACCCAGAAGCTGCTGCTTGATCTGACTTTCTGGAAGGGTCTGAAAGATGCTAGTGTAAACATATCGTCTCAGAGGCCTACACCAGTTAGTTAATAAAGAGTTGCTCCTCCTCTCTCTGTTTTTCCCTTTCTTTCCTCTCTCTCTTTTTCTTCCTTCCTTCTCCACAAAAGTTTATGTATGACATTCTCTCAAAGCCTATAGGGAAAACGAAAAGCATCAAGTCCTTCCCTTATGGTTTCTGCATTTCCTTTTCACTGGGAACTGTCTTGGACTTCTGCATTGCTAATAGGAGCTAACCCCCTAAATCCCAAGGTTTCTAAATGAGAGCACCTGCCTTTTTCTGAATGTGAACCACAGGCCACATGCCTCCTGAGACATCTTCCAGACATGGGGGCAGGCGCTGCCCACAGTATGTGAAATAGACCCGGCCTTTAGGAGGCTGTCCTGGAGGGGGTGGGGTGCCCTCCGTCCTTTCCCAGCCGATTCCTGCCCCATCTCCTGCAGAATAAAGGAAGAACATCATCAGAGTCATCGTTATGGTCACAGCCACTCTGAAGCTCATTTCTGATTTGCATTAGCTTATCTCCTATTGCAAAGGTAAAAATGGTTAGCCCTTTGAATGGCATGGCTAACAGAAGGGGCTGCCCAGGGTGGACATCCAGGTTGCCCTTGGGTTTAGCTTACTTAAAGGAAAACGAATAGAGGAGATTATAATTCATTCCAAGGTGCCGGCTTTGACCCTTTTAGAGAGGCCGCTTTGCTAAAAATGCCTGTCTAGCTCCCAGATGTCACCATGCCAAGGATCTGAGAGTCTGTTGGTGATTACAAATACCCCAAGGTAACTCATCAGTCTCAGGGAGTCACCCGAGGCAGAGAATGCAACTGAAGTGCCCTGGGCCACAGAGCTAATGACAGTGTCAGGGGAAGGATCTGAATTGGGACCAGCCTCTGCTACACCACAATGTCTTGTTAGTTCTCTTACTTCTCAAGTATTGGTTAAATATCTCCGTGCCAGGCAGGGAGGACACAGAGATACAATGACAACAGTTTCTGGCCTCCGGAAGATAAGCTGAACACCCAGACAAAGTCTAGTAAATATGAAATACGGTGAAGGTAATTTCAGAGGGACTGGGGCAGCAGCACCAATTAAGGAAAATAAGGAAGTGTCATGTCAAGACAGCAGTGGAGGGGAGTTCAGTGGGGGTGAGGGGTGGAGGGATGACCTTAGGAAAACAGAGGCCTGGAGATAGGATGAGGGGTGCAGGAGGAGTCATCTGCTTGACATCATTCATGATGGCAGAAAATGGGCAAACCTCAGAATTTTTTTAAGAGGATCCAAAGATAAAAATAAAGATGACTCATCAATGACCAATCCCTGGTTTGTAAGGGTAATTCCCATGAAAAATGAGCTTCTGAGACTGAGCCCCAAAATAATGGAAGGCCAGGCCAGGGCTGTTCTTTCTCTGTTAAACCAGCGAGAAGACAACCTGGGGGGCCAGAGATGTGAGAACTGCTGTTTTCCTACCTACCTGGGGAGAGAGTCACGTCCAGCCGCACACTCTTCCACTGCAATAAGCTGGAGCCGTTGTAGTGTACAGCACGACCATTGCTGGGAATGAAAAGAAAACCCAGGCAAAGAATATGAAATTTAGTTTAAAAAATAACAACAGGTACTCTTTGCTGAAATGAAAGGAATGGGATAATTGTAACATGGCTTTGAAAAGGAATTTTCTTAATTTAAAGCTGAGAGGGCTGTTAGAGAAATGATTTTTAAATAACAAAAGCCCCAGATCTCCAAATCCTTAGGGTTCTTCCTTATTCCCTTGAGATATTCTGGAGGCAACAGTAGTCACTTACTTGTGGAAAAGGCAAGTACCCACAGGATTGGTCCAAGCACCATCTCGTTTCTCTGCTTCAGTAGCAAAGCCAAAGGAAACTATTGGTCCAGTGTCATCATCTGTATCTCCATAGGAAACAATTTCAATTTCCCAGTAGAAAGATGGAGCCTGGAGAAAAGTCAGGGACAATCAGAGATTCTTTCTCAAACTTAAAGGGAGGGAGAGGAGATGAAAGATGGTCTTTTGTCTCACCTGAATGGGAAGTGGAGAGGTTGCATAGATAAATGTACCTCGTGGGAGACCTCCACCAGCACTGGGATCAGCCAGGAAGGTCACAGAGGTCAGGTGGGATGAGAACATGCAGGCTCGAACAGGTGGAAACACCCGAGAAGGACTCCAGGTGATCTCCTTAGGCTGTGGCAAGAACAGAAACCCTTTCAATAGGTCTACTGCTGGGAATCCTTGTATTGCCCAGGGGAAGAAAATATCTTTATGTAATTATCAATATCATCATCATCATCATCATCATCATCATCATCATCATCACCATCACCATCACCACCACCACCATCTGAAGTTTGGAGAAAAACTAAGATTTTGCAAAGCACTTTATATCTATTAAGTTGTTTAAGCCTCACAACTAACCCAGGAATTAATAAGCACACCGGCATTCTGCTCCTTAGTTTACTGAGGAGACTACAGTTCATACAACTGTATGTCCAAGGTCATACAGCCAGTATATATATTGCATATATATTGTGGAGAAATAGTGCATTAGAGCCCTGGTTAATTCAGGACAGTGTCCCAATAAAATCAGGTGCTATCACCTTGCCTATTACACAAAAACACCTTTGTGGAAATCTACCAGGAATTCTGAGAACGAAGTCTTCCTCAATTGTTCCAAACACAAGTATCAGAATCTGCCATGAGCCAGTGAACCACAGTGATTGTGTGTATAAGTGGATTCGGGGGAAATGTATAACTACAGACAAAGTCATCATTTGCATTGACCAAAAAAAGTCATGACTATTCAGAGATTTATAAGCCCTCTCACTCTACCAGAAATCTATTATGATCCCCATTATGTCAAATCACTGTATTCTCTTGTTCTCCAAATTTAATAATTTAACAAATATTTAATAAGTGCCTACTGTTTGCAAGGCACTGAAAATACAAAATCAACTGATAAGCATTTAAACTCTTATTATATGGCTAAATTCTGTGCTAATCATCAAGAAAACAAAGAAAAAGCAAAAATGAATAAAAATAAAATGATTCCTACTCTCAAGGAGATTACATTCTACTAGGGAAAAATGTTAGGGGGGCAAAAGGGAAGAATGGAATCTAGAGAAACAGAGCAGCAAAGGAACAGAGTGTAGACATAGCCAACAGTTTGCACGACTGTGTGGATGGCGAAGAAAGAAAGCCAAAAACGTCCTATCTGGTTGGAGCATAGTGTGCATGGTAGGGAGTAACATGAAATGACGCGTGACAGGTGAGTAAAGTAAAGTTGTGGAAAGCCTAAAAAGTGAATCTGAGGAGTTTATAGTTTATCATAGAGAAAAGGATCTTAAGATTTGTGAGCAACATGGACATGGTCAATGAAGAAGCTTATTTTGGCAGGTGTGTAGAGAGCAGGGAGCCTGTGAGCATGGAGATGCTACGAAGGAAAAGACAGGGTTGTAAGCAAGGGAAAGGTAGAAAATGAGAATGAAGAGCTAGGAGCTCTGACTCAGGATGTTAGAGCCGAGAATGATGCTGTGCCCTCAACAGAGGGCTAAGGAGGCAGCAGCAGACTCTAAGGAACAGTGCTGAAACTCCATGTTGGAGCTGCAGCCTTTGGGATGCTGACCAACTCTCCAGGAAGAGCTTCTCATGGATTGCAGTGATGGGGGATTGGTGGTGAGCACAGAGATGAAGGCTAGAAACAATCAGATAATCACTGAACTCCAGGGGATCAGATGAGATCAACAAGGGAGAAAAGAAGTGGGGCCAGGAAAGGGCCTTAGAGGACATCATGTTTAATGGGTGAGAGATGGATGATGAACCCGTCAAAGAAACTGAAGCAACAAGCAAGGAATGAACAGTCGATATCACAGGAGAGGAGAATCCAGGAGCAGGGACCTCCCCCTCCCCCCCCATCCCCCTTCTCCTCCTGCCATTCTTCCTCCCTATTCCCCTCAGGGTCAGAAGCTGTAGGAAGGGAATGAGATCTGAAGAAAAGCCATTGTATTTAGCATGAAAGAGATTGCTACCAATTTTAGAGAGAAAGGCTTCCATCACATGGTCAGCATGTAGGGGATGAGAGGGTCAAGATTGGGAGACCTCAGCATGTCTGTGCCCAGGCTGGAACCCAGGGCACAAAATAGGAGAGCCAGGCTAAACGAAGACGATTGCCAGCACTTCTTCCCAGACTGGGAGGAAGAGAGGCCAGACCACAGTGCACTGGGGACCTGAGATATGGGAACCAAGATGCAAGTTTCCATTTTCTCAGTAAAAAAATCTGAGATAAGGACATGGGTACAGCCCAGAGCGGGGAGGAGGGAGCACTTCCTAAGAGCCTCGGAAGAGCTAACAATAAAGCCCCGATGAAAAGGGAACGCCCAGATAAGTTCAGGGAACAGGAGTGGATCCAGTTGCATGGTTCCCAGGCTTCCTCCAGGATTAAAGATGGCAGCTGGTGGGGAGGAGAATTGGCAAGATCACAGGAACAAAGGATGATGGTTAATTTGTTCTACTGAGTCATGATAGGCCAGACTAGGAGGTATTCCTCCTACTGCAGAGAAACGCAGAGAAAGAGGTGGAAGCTTCCAGAGCAGTAGTAGCTAATTCATAGTCTCCAACAAAATGCCCCTCAACAAAGCAGCGTTCCAACCCTTCTTGTGAATTCTGCCAGTGCTGGGCTGAGGAGCATTGAGACACCCTGCCTCCCAGCCAAGGGCTAGATCTCCACGTCACCAAAGAACAAAAAGCAGACTGAGAACTGCACGAGGTTGCCACCATTGAGCTTACCTGTCTGCGGTCTGCCTGAAGAGGCGGGGGTGGGGGGCGAGCACAGTCTCGGTAGAGCATCCTTAACCTCTCACATTGCACTTCCACAACCAGAAGCCGCTCTCCTGCAACACCACAAATCAAATTTGGGAAATCCACCACAAAAAAACAATGGCAGCACACAATACATATTTACATAGAGCTTAAAGGGTGACAGTTCTTTTCCTCACAAATCTTATGAAGTAGGGAATATAAACATTCCCCACTTTTCTAGATGGAAAGACTGAAGTCCAAAAAGTCACATAGCTAGTGAGTACAGAGCAAGGTTCCAGTTTTCCTGACTCCTCCCCAAGCATTCTTTCCACTCGGCTGTATCACTTTTCTCCAATTCCAAAATTCCAAATCTTTTAGAACCGGAAGAAATTGCTCATAACTTGGCTTCAACATACATTTCACAAACATTTATTGCTTAGCATCTATTGTATGCATGATACCATGGGATACTAAAACAAAAATCACAACAGTTCCTGTCCTCAAGAGGTTTACAGTCTATTTGTAAATAAGGGACAACTGGGCAGGTTATCTTGGACATCTTAAAAAAGAGAAAGAATAAAAAAGATATAACACTATGGAGCTTCATCCAATATTGACTGAGGACTTAAAAAAAGTACAAGGCACTATTGAGCATACAAAGTGAAAGAGAATGTCTCTGAGCTGCTCACGCCCAGGTGAGGGTTCTAGGCAGGCCTCAGATCCACGACAGAGCACTACTGTAGGAAATCAGCTGAGGTAGGAAGGGTTCCAAGTCTGGGACAAGAGGAAAGCATGTGAGCCAATGTCCCTCAGCAGGGAGGCCAAGGGCACCCTAGGTCTACGGGAAATGTCCCAGGGTCCTGACAATTTGTGGACAAGATGAGTGAGAGACAAGGCTGAAGAGGGGAACTGAGGCTGCCCAGCAAGGACCACGAGCGCTTCGCTGACAGGTATGATTTTGATTTGCTGGACAAGGAGGAGACACTGAGGCCATCTTCATGCAGAGGCTTGTCATATTCAAAACGGATTTAAAGATTAATTGGGGGAGAGGGAGTGATCAGTAAGAAATGAAATCAGACTGAGAGGGTGATGACAATAGGAGTGGAAATGAGGCCCTAATAATGAGGAACTGGGGTAAAGCTAGGGGAATTCTGTGGTGTTAAGGCTGAGAGGATGATAGCCCATTGAGGACATCTGGCTGGGAAATGGCAGGAAAGAGAACAGGATGGTTTCGGTATCAGGGGAGTGAGCAGAGCATGAATGAGGAGATATTAAGAAGGAAGATGGAAACAGAAGACTGCCTAAAGAAAAAGAAGAATAAAGAAAATAGTATACATTTCCAGGGACTTTAGGAACATGATGCACTTGAAGTTTCTGGGCTTCCCACCTCTAACTGAATGGACTTAGAGCAGTTTACTAATAGCAGTTTCTTCTGTGGATGACATAGTAAACAAAAGAGAAATTTTTACCAGGAGCTGCAAACATAAGCTTCAGCTGCTGCCAAATTCTATAGTATCATGAAATCACTTTTCAATGTACAAATTGTGATTATTTAGTAGAAGGTCACTGATGCTCAAGGTAATCTTATCCTAATTAAGCTTAGAAAGCTAAGATTATTATGATCCAACCATTTTGGAGAGCAATTTGGAACCATACTCCAAAGACTATAAAATTGCACAGCCTTTGATACAGCAGTCTCACTACTTACTGGGTTTTTTCCCAAGGAGATTATAAAAGAGGGAAAAGGGATGCACATGTGCAAAAATATTTGTAGCAGTCCTTTTTGTAGTGGCAAGGAACTGGAAACTGAGTGGCTGTCCATCAATCGGGAAATGGCTGAATAAGTTATAGTATATGAATGTAATGGAATATTATTGTGCTGTAAAAAATGATCAGCAGGCTGATTTCAGAGAGGTTTGGAGAGACTTACATGAACTGATGCTGAGTGAAGTGAGTAGAACCAAGAGATCATTGTACACAGTATCAAGAAAATTATGTGATAATCAACTGTGATAAATATGGCTCTTTTCAACAATGAGGTGATTCAAGGTAAGAGACTTTGATGGAAAGAGCCATCTCCTTCCAGAAAGAGAACTATAGAGATTTAATGTGGATCAAAACATAGCATTTTCACTTTTTTTGGTTGGTTGTTTGTTTTTTCCCCTTCTGATCTCATTTTTCTTGTGCAGCATGACAAACGTGGAAATATATTTTTAAAAATTGCACATGTTTAACCTATACTGGATTGCTTGCTTGGGGAGGGGAAGAAGAGGAAAGGAAAAAAAAAAACTCAGAACATAAGGTTTTGCAAAGGTGAATGTTGAAAACTCCCTTTGCATGTATTTGGAAAAATAAAATACTATTAAAATAAAAAAAAAAGAAAAAAGAAAGCAGATTACTTTAAAGAGGCATCTTTACAAAAGTAAAGGATGAATTTGATCATTATAATTTTAAAAACTAGCCAAAACCTGTCTCAAAATGAAGCTTGAGCCAGAAACACCAAACTGCAGAAAGTCAAATTGGGACACAGCTAGAGCTAAACACGAAGCCCATTCTGGAAGAAATTTCAGTCTAGGAGCTGAACAGATTTCCTTTAAAGTTTACAGACTAAACATCCTCATTTTCTCCTGTTCTTTCTCTCTGTAACCTTCTATTTTCCAGCCAAGACTTCTGATTAATAAGGGTAAGGCGATTCAGCCATAAAAACAAATTAAGAATAAGAAAGTAGAAAGTAAAAGAATTTAAAGGAGGGTCAGAGACCAAAAGCAAGGATAAGCACAGGGAAAGGCAAAGAATAGAAGGGAATCTATAATGATATAAACAGAAAATGACCTATTTCCTCCCAAAAAAGAAAAAATAAGGAAAACCTTGAAGAGACCAAAAGACACATATTTCTTCCCTCTAGATAGTAAAAAATACCTAGATAGTTACATTAAAGAAATGATAATCTAATCTTGAACTTCAAAATGATTCTTCATAACTTCATAATTATGGCACTGGAACCATTTGGTTAATGTTCATTTATATAAATACATGCAAAGGACATCTCTTATTGTAAACACTTTGTTTTCAATCATGTGCAGCCAACATCAATATTGAGACCATACATGAAACATTCCAAAAGATTATTAAATTTCAGTGAGAAAAAGACAGATGAAATAGCATGAATTTGAAAAATAAAATGTCCTACCAGCCGTAATGTTAACATTTTAAAAGCAGGGATGACTCATTTACAGCAGCGTCTCTTCAGATTGGGAGTTCAGCCACTGTCTTAGATGGCAGGTGCTCAAGGAAACGGGCCCCAGGCCCACACATGACTGCAGGGATGCAGATCTGCCAACTGGCCCCAGTGATAGCTGAGAATGGGAGGCACCTACCGGGACTGCACTCCTGGGCCACGAGGTTGAGGACTTCAACAGCTGCTGGACACTGCTGTAGGAATTCTTCACAAAACAGACTGTCTTCTAAAAGCTGGGCCATGACAAGGCATGCTCTTGATGGTAAAAAAACATTTAAAAACATTTCACAACTGTCAATAAAATCTTACTTTTATTTAATGAATTAAAATTACTTAATGAAGTCACCTTGAAAAGTGAGCTCCAGACGAGTCTGCTGCTGCCCCCAAGGTGCCCCTGGCCTCCAATCCCCCATCTCCTCAGGCTTTCCCTAAGCTGGCTACATCAAGGGCACAGGGAAATGCTTCCTTTATACAGGTGCTAGGTGTCATGGGTGCTGAAGGGAAAACGATCCACACCCACAACGATGGAGTCACAGAATACTATGTTTTCAGCACCAAAGCACAAGAGGTGTCAGTATTGGGAAGGCCCAAGCCGTTTCAAAGAAGGCTCAGCTGTGACGGGCAGGTCACGAACTACCATCACTGCTCTCTTCCTACTCCCCAGGTTCTAGGATGAGCCTGCATGCTTGTTGATGAAAAGAGAGACAGGAACACTACACTCACCTCGTTCTGATCTCAGCAAGGAGTCGAACCACTGCCATTACTGGAGTTGAGCCATCTCCTGTTGCAGGAAGTGAGGTATGAATAGATAGACTTCCCTCCTGAGGAAGCAACATGGACTGGACTGCCTGTACTACCTTCTCAGTAATGGACAGTTTATGAAGAGGCAATGCCTGATGGCGGTGGTGGGGGGGGCACGGCAAAAAGTTAAATTCAAGTAGTTAGTTTCTAAGAAATGAGGGTGTTATTATCTGGAGTAGTTAATTCTCATTTTGCACAGTCAATTAAAAAAATGCCATACACACAGAAAACTGAAAATCACAACAAAACAGCAAAACACAGTAGAGCTCCAATATAAAAGAACATATCTTATATCACATACAGGGCAACTTCCATACAAACATTGCTTTGAAATGCTCCCAACCAAGATGCATGCAAATCATAAGCCATATTTAATTTAGCCATCTATTTTCCATATAGTGTCTATGTATATTACTCATGACTGTGCAAATGACCATTGAGTGTGACATTGGATTTGAAAACGACCTTACCTCAGATCTTGGAACACAAAGTCTAGATAATGGAATAGTCAATGTGTCTGATGCTTGCGAGGTCTTTCTACAGTCTATGGGTGGAAATTTGACAGTGGCTATACCTTCCTGCTCATTGATTGACGCCACTACTCCAATGCTCCCGGATATTCCTCTCCCCAATACCTAGAGAGAGAAATGACTCAGCCCAAAGAATACCCACACCTTGCCAGTTATCTGTGGGACAGGCCAAGTTGTGGTCAAAGTAAAAGACAACTCACAAACTTTATAAATTAGAGTCAATTCTCTATATATTTTGGAAATAAGGCCTTTATCAGAACCTTTGACTGTAAAAATGTTTTCCCAATTTATTGCTTCCCTTCTAATCTTGCAACTCACAAACTTTAAAAGATGGGACTAAGTACAAGAAGCAACACTTGTGTGGTATGGTCTTAACTGACCTGCTTCAAATGCTACAGACAATCAGTGAAATGCCATGAGATACAGTGTGTATTTTATACAATTTATTTCAGAAATGCCTTTACTACAAAGCTCCTCCAGCACCTTCTCATGGCACGGAAGTGGTCATGGGCTCTCCAAGACTATGGTACCTGAAGGTGACCTCTAGCAAGTCATAGCAAGCTGGGAATATTTTTCAGAAGTAGGGGCCTGAATTCCCCTATGGATTCCCCATCCAAAGATCAGTTTAGCTAAGTGCAGAAAGTCAGCCAGAGACTTACAGCTCCAGACCTTGGAGATACTGAAGGAATGAAATGAGTACCACTGGAACCATGGCAGTAGAGCTCCAGCAGCATGGATTACTCATTTTATAAATAAGTACTTGGGAACAAGCTTCAGGACTGAATGTGTCCTTTCAGAATTTACCTTTAACCTCTAAACTACAAAGCTCCATTTTAACTGGAGAAGATTTGTTCTACAGCAATTCAATCTGGGCAATAAGCTGTTATTCCAAAGTGAAGGCTTGAGGATTAAGAAGAGGGCACAAAAGGGGTGTACTACCTGTACTTCAGACCCTATCTTGATGGTCTCTTTAAAGCCCCCAAGTGCACATAGTGCAGCTACGGCTTGTCGGGCAATCCTCTGAAGCTTGGCAAGCTTCCGACCACTGCTGCTCCCATTCTCCAGGATGCTTTCAGCATATTTTCCCAGCTGGGGGATGTACATCAGAGCTTGAGACAGAACCTAAGTGAATGGGAGAGAGGACAGGGCTAAAATCTGGGTCATTTTTTGAAGGAACATTTCACAGAAAAGAAATAAAATGGATAGGTCCTTCTATATTCTAAATGACAGACACAACAATCCCATAAGGGGGTCCCACTGGCTCCCAAGGGTGAGTAGCATGAATTTACAGGGCCTGTGGCTCTTGCGTGATCACAGAACTGACAAACATAACCATAATATATAGGAAAATGGAACATCATGTTGCTAGGGGTGCAAAACAAAAACTGTCCATATGAAAGCAAGTAAATCTAATTAATTTTAGGACATAGTGCAAAGAATTCACCTTAAAGACTATTACAGTAATGAGGGAATTAATTACAGAGGTTTAGTTTAAAAAAAGTACTTCCATTTACTGCTTTATGAGGCATCGATGTCAATTTCAATGCAATTACATTTAAATTCAACTAAATTAAAAATTAAAACATAAGGTCCAATTTAAGATGTCAGTAACTTGAATCAAGCCAAATTATAATGCTCACCTTTTCGGCGGTTGTCGTCCATATCTGAGCCGCATTCGACTCCGGTGCCATTAACAAACTATGAAGCAGGGCAATGACCTCCGCGGCCATGCTGTTTGCGACATGGCCACTGATGAACGGGCGCACGGGGTCAGTTCTGGAGATGAGGTGGAGACACAGAAAGGGATAAGGTGACCAAGGCTCACCAAAACAAGAGGAGGGCCTTCAGCATTGTGATTGCTCAGGAGCGTTTGTGTCATATAAAGCAGTTTGTCAGGGTTAAGTCAAAGTACGTTATGCTGGCAGGTATGGAGAAAATGAAGCAGACTCTTAGTGTGGAGGCTTAGCAGCCCCAGAATTTAGAATTCCCACAGGCACATTTTTCTGTTCTTTCTCTCTCAGTAGAGCATCTCATCCAAGGCTTCAAACTTTCTCCACTTTAGACTTCTTTTTGCCTGAGAAATTTTGACATGATCCTTTCTCAAATCTAAGCTGAGGTGTTTCTGGCAGGATTTGTGCACATGCAATAAAGAATGGGCATGTTGTGTGTGCAGAACCAAAGGTATGGTGAAGTTACACGATGCAACACAGGCTAGCATGCTAGAAACTCCTCAGATTTATTATGTGTCTGATTTTGAATTAATTTTTGGTCCTTGCATTCAGAAACCTTTTACTCTTGCCAAATTTTTCACAACATTAGGGGCACACATTTTAAGAAGCTTTGATCTAGATAATGGACACAGTGCATAGGAACAATTCCTCAAGGCAAAGGAAGCCTTAACCCTCATCTACTCTGGGTTTTCCAGCATAAAACAACCTTCCCAAGAATAGGTATTTGTTTAATCCATCTTGGGAGTGGGGTGAAGTGGAGAGAAAGCACAACATAAGTATAACAAGGATTAGAGTGGGAGGTTTAAGCTTTGCAAAAGAGAAGGAATGACATAAAGTCTCCTTATTTCTCTCCAGTTATACTGGGTGTTTCCTAGAGTAGTCACTCAGAATAAATTCCCTTTCTTCTCCCTGATTCGGCTGTGGTCCTTTAGAAATTAGCACCTCCAAACCGTGCATTTTGGACAAACCTATAACCTACATAGATATCAAGGCCCAGAGACATTTCTTTGTCTACACCCAAATAAGCCATAATTCTAATGGATGGGAAGTTGGTGCTTTGTGACTTATGTCCTCATTTCAATTTTCCCATATCCCCCCAAATTTTCCATATCCAATTTTCCTTTTCTGTTGCTATTAGCCCAGCCAATAGGTGTGAGGTAGTACCTCAGAGTTGTTTTAATTTGCATTTCAGTAATCAACAGTGATTTAGAGCATTTTTTCTCATGACTTTAGATAGCTTTGCTTTCTTACTTTGAAAACTGCCTGCTCATATCCTTTGACCATTTGTCAAATGGAAAAAATTGACTTGTATTCTCATAAATTTGTATGTCTACAATTCAAACAGGTAAAGGAAATGAAACCAAATTAGAAACCAGTTTATTAAAAAATCAATCTTAGATTAGTTTGGAAAGCCTCTACCTTGCAAGTTCGGAATTCCTCTCTCGACAAATGGAAGTCTGAGCAGTTTTCTTTTTGTCACCTGTGGACAACCCACTCATGGTCTCCGGGTTGACAGTTTCTACGGGAGGCCCAACACTGACAATTAGGCCTGACTGGGCCCATTTAGTTGCCTTTCGAAGGGCAGCTGCAGCTTCTTCTGTGATCACTTCACAGCAGCCACTCTGAGAAATCAAGATGAGAAATGTTTGAAATACTTGGCCGGCTTGGTCCCATCCTAGCCATCAACAGCCTCATCCATCTAAGTGCTGCCAAACTATTTTTAACTGTGATACTTCTCTGAATGGAGCTGAAGGAAAAAAATTCCACAATGCCATTCTAGAGTCTCAACCTCTAATACCTAATCTCTTTTCACATTTCAGGATTTGTATTTTAATAGACAATTGTCTTTTGGTCTTCTTACCCTTAGTCTTAGTTAATACATTGTCTTATGAGAAATGTCAAAATTTCCTGTCTATCTGCCCTGCTTTATGAGGAACTGAGTTGATTTCCTACTTCTCCATCATGCTGGATGGACCTGAACAATAGAAAATGCTGTCAGATCTAAGAATGACTGATGATGGTATTCAGGAGCACAGGGTCCTCCATGCCAGGCTTACCTTTGTCATGTCACGGTCCATTTTCACTACTTTCTCCATGTTGGCACCTGTGCCAAGTCTGAATGGCCTCCCTTCAGAACTGCTGCATATGCAAAGGAAAAGAATGGGGGCAGAGTGTTAGCAGGAACGGTGAGAAGTAACAAAAAATGAGGTTATCTTGTTTTTAAAGAAGGACAAAATTTCCAAAAGTGGTTTGCCTGCCATTCATTACAGAGGCTTTAGGGAAGAACAAAATACAGCAATCACTCCATCAGCATTATTTGTCTCCTAGGGACAAATCCCCTGAGTCCCCTAGGGCCACTGGGGATACAGTGATAAAAGTGAAACAGGTCCTGCCCTCAAAGACCTTTCAACCAATTTTTTAAAAAGCCTGTTTACACTGAAGTAAATACAGCACATGTACATCATGAACAAGGATGTCTATTCCCCACCTCCAACAAGAAGTGGCAGATCAGGAAGGAGGGGGTACTTGAGCTGGGTCATGAAAGACAGGAGGGGTTCCAAAAGGTAGAGGCAAGGAAAGAAAGAATTCCAGGCACAGGAAACAACCAGTAAAAGCATCCGGAGCAAGAGGTGAGATGCTGATTAAGAGGAGTAACAAGCAGCCCAGGTGAAGTCAAGCACCTACTGTGTGCCTAACCCCAGGAACACAGGCCCCTGCCCCTGAATGGTGGAAGGGGCCCCAAAGGCAAACAGAGGATTTTATGTCTGACCTGGAGGTGACTGGGAACCACCAGAATTTATTGACTGGGGGTGGGGAGGTGAGGACATGGTCAGGTCTGTGCTTTAGAAAGACCACCCTGAGTGGAAGAGGCCTGAGGAAGGTGGCCACATAGCACGGCTCATAATAGCTAGCTGACTTAGCAAGGTAAATGGACACTGCCCACAAGTGAAACAGTGAGGACAGAGCAAACACCACAGTGAAGCCTGAGAACTGCAGCCATTCCCCCCACCCCCGCCGGATGTCAGGCCCTGGCTCTGAGGCAGGAGCCCAGCTGTGCCAGGCCCTCCCTCTGCCCTCCTCAGGCTGCCGGGCGCACAGCAGAGGCAGAGAGCCTGAGGTGGTCAGTGGGGGGTGGGGGTGAAGCTGCCTCTGCCATTTCTGAGCCTAGAGCATCTCGAAGCAGGACCATGCTGGCAGTGATGACACTTGCGCGGTCTCCCTAGGACAAGGATGCCAGGTTCCCTGAGCTAATTAGAGGGAAAAATCAAGGACTCTGGTCCCAGTCAGGGCCCCTTCCACCACACCAAGAACCCTCCATGGATCTGAGCCGTGTTGTTCAGCTAGCAGCAATGCCCTGGCCCACTCCACCTAGTTCCGCCTCTCTCCCCATCTGAGTGCCCAGCCCAGCTACCTGCGGGTATACAGTGGGTCATGTCCCTTTCCAGCTCCTGTTATGGGCACGGTAACTAAATCAATCTTGTCATGGAGCTGGAAAGGACCTGTCAACTGGCTCTCCTGTGCCTTGACTTACACAACCCTCCGACTTTGACTGCCACTACCTTAAATGTGACGGCTCTCCACACTGGAACAAACTGGGAGACCATCTGCTTTTGTATTTGTATCTGCCACATCTGTCACAGGTTAAAGAAAAGTTTCCCATTTATTCCTTCATTCATTCTCTCCCAGGATCCTTATGGGTTTGTAATATCTGGATCCCAAGGACACTTTTACTTGCCTGTGCTTCCACAATCCACCCATTTCATGTGCATAAGATACACTTCTGAGAGAATCAGGTTCCTGCCCCTAATGCTGCTGCTGGGGTGCTGTGCTTTGGTAAATAGTCTTTCTTAGCAGCCACAGCTGACCATCCATCCATCCTATGGACAGGCTGGGGACTGGCCCCTCGGATACCCCATGAGGAAGGCTGTGAGACGCCAGGAGGAGAGCAGGAGCCAAGGAGCAAGGGCTCCACTGCTATCCCCAACACCTACTGTCCAGCTCAGATTTACCTCAGCAGGGGCTGTAGGACCTCATGTGACGACTGGTCTTCTCTCTTGTGAATAAAAATGGAAAGCTTGCCATCCACTGCCTCGCTCTCCTCTCCGGGGTCCTTGTCTCCTTTGAGGGAATTCTTCGGGCTGGCTTTTGCCAAGGTGGTATCCGGTTCAGAGGCAGTAGGAGAAAGCACAGTCTGGCACCCTTTAAGGAAAAGGCAGAGCCCCATTAGAAGCTGCCCATGGTGTCGTTCTGTGCCAGGGCCCCCCCGAGAAAAGGACGGCTTTCTCTCTGGCCAGCGTGCCCTGCTGCAGCATGTTAAAGACCACAGAAGGAGGGCTGAGCTTTCGTGCCTTCCCTGGCTCTTTACCTGGGACTACATAATCCGCCAACTTTGCCAAGAGTAGGGACGCAATCTTGGAGGCTGGGTCGCTGGGATCGTCCTGCTCGTTGTTTAGGGAGGGCACCGAGTAGCTCCAGGGGGGCAGCTCCACGTTTCCACAGTCTTCCACACTCATCAGAGGCAGTGCTGCCCGGCAAAGCTGAAGGATGATCAGGACCAGCTTTGGAGAAGGGCGCTGGTCAAGCAGCAGAGAAAGCAGCTTGGACACACACGCTGGCTGGCTCAGGATTGCTTTCCCAATGTGACTCCTGGAGAGGAAAATGGGGGAGGTGAGATGGGATTGCAAACACAACAGCCAAGCTCTCTAAACAAAGAACCATACACCTCTAGAAGAGAGATCTGCTAAAAAAAGACATCTTGGCTTTGGCACTAGGATTTTAGGAGACACAAACATTGGGAATGCCTTTGCTCTCTCTTAAGATCCAGACACAGTGGCCTTTTCTCAGTCCTCAGCCTCCATCCTCTGCAGCCTCTGACACCAACAATCACGGCTTCTTCTTCCCTGGGTCTGTCCCACCAGGACTTCTCAGCATTCATCAACTGGACTTGGTCCCCAAGGCTTTCCCCTAGAACCCTTCTCCTCTTCTGCTTGCAGATCTCATCTCCTGGGATGATCCCTCCTTGGCTCCCATCTCTGGGCAGAAGACTCCCAGATCTCTCTACCGAGTATTGGGCTGAGCTGCACCAGCCAATGTCCGTACGCCTCTAATTGAATGTCCCACAAACACTTCAAATTTAGTCTTTTCCCCCCAATTTCCTTAATACAACTTGTCAGGGCTACCACCACCCTCTCGATCGCTCAGGCTCTCCACTCACCCAACATATCCAATCTGTCATCAAATCTTCCTTCGCTGCATGCCTTATCTATGACCTCTGCTTTCCACTCATGCAGCCAACACTGTGGGCCAGGCCCTCATCCTTTCCTGCCTGGACTACTGCCCTGGCCTTTCAGATGACCTCCCTGTCTCCTATCTCCCCACCACTGACAAAGCCATTTTCTGTTAACAAGACTTTTCGTATTCTCTGAGGTCCAGCCACCCTGGTCTCGGAACCGCTCCTCATGTGATTCATCACCACCCCCCCCCCCCCCCCCCGCCCCTCTCATTCTGCCTTTCCCAAGGCAATCTCCCAAGCTGGGAATGCTCTGTCTCCCTCCGTCCCTTCCTCAGACTCCTTCCTTCCCTGGCTTCCTCTCCAGGAGGCCCTTCCCAGTCTAGCCAGCTGTTGGTAGCTTTCTCTATCCCATATATGTCTGGTACATCCCTGGCTATTTACAATTTGCCTTCCCTATTCAAATGTGAGCCCTGCGAAGTTGGGGACAGTGTTCCTTTTTTTTTCTTCTTTTTCCTTTCTATCTCCAGAACTCAATAAATGTTTTTTGACTATTGACTGATAATTAAAAATATGATACTTTAATTTAGCTAGAAAGGGGATCTGGATATTGATTACCAAATGCAATTAGAAGACTTGCATTTGTCCTCCCACCCCCACCCCCCAATTAACACAAATGATAACATTATCCTATAATGCAGAAATAAATGTGCATAGCCTCAGACTTTGGCACAAAATTGGAAAGCTCTTGAGATCATCAATTGGGATTTTTCAAAAAGAGTTAGTTTCAAAAACAACTCAAGGATCAAGATTTTGAAGACACTGTGGCCCACAGTTCTTGACCCACCCACAGGCTGCCCTGCAGCACACCTGGAAAGATCATTCAGAAGACTGAGAACATCTTGAAGGGCATCATTTCCGGCAGCTTGGTTGCCACAGCATTCGGTAGCTCGGGCGAGGTGGTTGGTGAGCAGGCTGGATACCTGACGTGCCAGGCCTGAGTGTACAGCCTCAGTAGAGCCACCTGTGGGATCAGAGGCAGAGAAAGGGTACACGTAGTGAGATGGCAGCAAACCTAAGACTTTACTGGACTGGCATAGACTTGCCTTGAGGAAGCACTTGCTTTGTGAAACCTCTTTACTGCTGCTTGGGCTTCCTTAATTTTGGTATAGCTGATTCTTCATCAGCTTTGACATAGACATTTCACCAGCTCCATGTAGACTAGTCCTAGCTACAAGGGAAAGATACTATTTCACATGTAACCAGGAGCAGCCATTTTCTTTGATTAGGAAAGATCAGCAACCATCAAGAAATATAATAATGAAAATAGGGCTGACTTGTTGTTTGAATCATGTATGAGATTTCATTAGTAGAGAAAACGTACTCCAACAGTACAGATCAGTTCCCTCTCTGAATATGTGTTGCGGAGAGTTCTGGGAACACAGAGAAGGCACAGAGCCAAGACACTGTGGGAGGGGCTTCAGTGCCCATCCAGCTGGCCACTGTTGCCTTTCTACTGAATATAGTCTTAAAGACAATAGGCTTCTTCTGACTAATACCAAACTTTTCATTAGAATACTGAATTTTTCTCTGGCATGTCTGCTCTCTTCCTTCACCAGTTCAGTGCCTCTTAAAACTCTCAGGTAACTTTAAAGCTTGGTCCTAAGGCCATAAGAGACTCTTTCTGACCCCCTTCCGTACAGTTGCAGAGCTTTCCCAATATTATCTTGAACATGAAACTGAAAATGAATGTTATCTAGGAATATAACTAGTAAACACTATCTTAATGCTAAGTCATTAGCAATGAGAGCATTTCACTGGATTATCTCCTAGAAAGAAATAAGAAAAAAGCTGTTTAACTTTGGGAAGGTAGAACTAACTAGTTCTTTTCAAAAACACTAAGGATATCTTTTAGCTCATGCTTTTTCTCAGAATCAGTGAGAAAAGATTCTGAGAAAAACCATGAGAAAAGGCTCTTGCTGCATGAGCTAGGGGTTGGAGGTGGGGTCCAAGGCAAACTTGTGTGGGCCTGGGGCTCCTTTCTTCTCACCTTCTTCTTTTTCCCACTCTACACAGCGATTGGCGAGCACCTGGAAGGCTGCCCAGGCCATGGCAGCCACTTTCTGCTTCTTGGTCTGCTTTTCACTGGAGCCAGCTTCAGCCTGACTGCTCAAGCTACAGAGTCTGTCCATGAGCTGAACGAGGCCGCTGCGGACTAGGCACTTTTCTTCACTTCTATACCCGGAGAAAAAAAGGCATCAGAAAAGATGTATAAATGAAAGATCCTCACAGGATGACAGCTCAACACTCAGCTCATTCAGGGGATTAGGAAAACATCTGGGAGAAGTCTCTGACCAGCATGTAAAATGCTTCAATGATACCTTCACAACAAATGGTCAATTCACTGGAATTTTTTTCTCCTTTTTTTTTTTGGGGGGGGGGGAAGGGTTGTTTGTTTTGTTTTTTAAACAAAACCCCTAACCAAAAGCTAATAAGGGCAACTTTGGTTTGTCAAAATGACCAAGTGGTCCATAGAAGAGTAGTTTTTTGAGGTTTAGGAAGAAAATTAATGCCGAAGAAGAATGTCTTTCACCATGCTATTTCTTCATCCTCCTTCCAGGTCATGCATTTTCACAACATAATGCGACCATCAATGTCTAGTTATGACTCTAGAGGATGAACATTATAGAATTTACATGGGATCTTAATGGTTGAAAGAGATTAAATAAATCCAAAGACAACTTCTTTTGATCACAAAAGGTTGCAAACTCAATGCAACTGGAAGCCAGTAGAGTTAGATCTCAAACTTTTAAAATGAAAAGAGAATAAAAGCAAAAAAAAAAAAAAAAAAAGGATTCTCTCCCATATATATATATATATATGGGAGAGCAAAGACTGTTCTCCTTCACCAGTTGAGTGCCTCTTAAAACTCAGTCCCAAGGCCATAAGAGACTCTTCCTGACCCTCTTCCCTACAATTGCAGTGCTTTCCCAATAAAGTGATTTTGCATATGTGTTCATTTGTCTCCCTTAGTACACTTGATTCTTATCTTTGAATCTCTCTATTGATGGGCATATGTGGTAGATGCGTAATAAAAACTGTTGAATCATTGCTCCCTTACTCAAAAGAAGAGGAACATTTTAATAGGATGCTCAACCTTCTAATTATGGGGTGGCATTTACCTGGTGTAAGGTATGGTGCATAAGAGACCAATGCTATTTGCACAAGCAATAGGATAACGAGCACACAAGGATACCACAGAGGTCATCGTCTCTCCAAAGGCTTCCTGCACCTGCTCGACCATTCCACCACAGGTTAGTTCTTCAATTCTATGAAAACAGAAATCAAAACACACTATATCTTCCTTATTCCCCTTTATTTTGCAGATAAAGAAAACCAAGGCTTTAGCTGTACAGACCTAAAACTGTTTTATAAAGCAGCAATCATCAAAACTGTTTGGTATTGGCTAAGAAATAGAGTAGTGGATCAGTGGAAGAGGTTAGGTTCACAAGACACAATAATAAGTAGTAATTTAGTCTTTGATAAACCTAAAGACTCCAGTTTCTGGGATAAGAAGTCACTATCTGATAAGAATTGCTGGGAAACAGGTTATTTTTACCTTCTGAATCCAATTCTTCCTGTGCAACAAGAGAACTGTTCGGTTCTGTACACATATATTGTATCTAGGATTTACTATAACATATTTAACACGTATAAGACTGCCTGCCATCTAGGGGAGGGGGTGGAGGGAGGGAAGGGAAATATTGGAACAGAAATGAGTGCAAGGGATAATGTTGTAAAAAATTGCTCAGGCAGTATGTGCTGTCAATAAAAAGTTATAATTAAAAAAACAAGATAAAAAAAAAAAAAAGAATTGCTGGGAAAATTGGAAACTAGTATGGCAGAAACTGGGCCTATCCATACCTATCATCTTATGCCACGATAAGGTCAAAATGAGTTCATGAATTAAATATAAAGGATGATACTATAAGCAAATTAGGAGAACAAAAGATAGTTTTACCTTTCAGGTCTGTGGCGAAGAAAGGAATTTATGGCCAAAGAAGCACTAGAGAACATTATGAAATGCAAAATGATCCCATTTTATTTATTATATTGTATCTTATTTTTATTATATTATTATTATATTTATTTATTATATTAAATTTTAAAGGTTTTGTACAAACAAAACCAATGCAGCCAAGATTAGAAAGGAAGCAGAAGACTGGGGAAAAAAAATTTTTACATCTTAAGGTTCTAATAAAGGCCACATTTTTAAAATTATAATATAGAGAACTGACTCAAATTTATAAGAATACAAACCATTCTTCAACTGATAAATGATCAAAGGATATGAACAATTTTCAGATGAAGAAACTAAAGCCATTTCTAGTCATATGAAAAAATGCTCTCACTATTGATTAGACAAATGCAAGTTAAGACAACTCTGAGGAACCACTTCACACCTTTCAGAATGGCTAAGATGAAAGGAAAAAATAATGATAAATGCAGAAGGTGGGAAAACTGGGACGTTAATACAGAATGCTGTGAAATGATCCAACTATTCTGGAGAACAATTTGGAATTATACCCAAAGGGCTATCAAACTGTGCATACCCTTTGATCCAGCAGAGTCTTTACTAGATCTTGCAGTCTAAGAAAATCATAAAAAAGGGAAAAGGACCTGTGCAAAAATATTTGTAGAAGGACGGCTGAATAAGTTATGGTATATGAAAGTAATGGAATTTTTTTTCATATAATTTTATTTTATTTTTTCATTATTATTTTTTATTATAGATTTTTATTGACAAAATACATGCATGGGTAATTTTTCAACATTGACCCTTGCAAAAACTTCTGTTCCAAGTTTCCCCCTCCTTCCCTCTACCCCCTCCCCTAGATGGCAGGCAGTCCCATACATGCTAAATATGTTAAAGTATATGTTAAATACAATATATGTGTACATTGTCTTGCCACACAATAAAAATCAGATTTAGAAAGAAGGTAAAAATAACCTGGGAAGAAAAACAAAAATGCAAGCAAACAATAACAAAAAGAGTGTAAATGTTATGTTGTAGTCCACACTCATTTCCCAGTGTTCTTTCACTGGGTGTAGTTGGTTCTGTTCATTACTGATCAATTGGAACTGATTTAGATAGTAATGAAATATTATTGTTCTATAACAAATAATCAGCAGAATGATTTCAGAAAGACCTGAAGAGACTTACACGAACTGATGCTAAAAATGTGAATAGAACCAAAAGAACATTCCACACAACAACAAGATTATGTGATGATCAACTATGATGGACTTGGCTCTTTTCCAATTCCAATGAATTTGTGATGAAGGGAGCCATCTGCATCCACAGAGAGGACTAGGGGGACTTAATGCAGATAAAAGCATATTTTCACCTTTGCTGTTATTGTTGTTTGCTTGTTTTTTTCCTCTCACTTTTTTCCTTTTTTGATCTGATTTTTCTTATGCAATATGACAAATGTGCTAATGTGTTTAGAAGAATTGCACATTTTTAATCTATATTAGATTATTTGTTGTCTAGGGAAGGGGGTGGGGTGGGGAGAGAGGGAGAAAAATATGGAAAACAGAGTTTTGCAAGGATGAATGTTGAAAACTATCTTTGCATTTATTTTGAAAAATAAAAAAGGCCCAAAGAAGAAGACTTGTTCAAAGTCATCTACTTAGCAAATGGCCCTTTTGAAATTAGAAGCCAAGTGATATAAAAACATGGACTTATTCTTCCCCAAATCTCCAAGAGAAAAATGGAATACAGAATACATCTTGAGGATTCTCTGCCTGGGAAGCAATGTCCTGATGTGGTACAGAAGTATGACTGATAGGTAGGTTCTCTCAATTTCGATTCAGGACTTCCTGGCCATGGCCCATGGCCAGCCTGTACCTGAGACTGCACTTGACTAATGCCTCCAAAGAAATTGATGAGATTAAAAAAATAACTGTCAATAGATATTAAGAAACAAAAAAAGCTTAAAACTACACAAAAGGAAAAGTGATCAGAAGGTGGTCATAACCCATGAATTATATATGATTTTCTTTTCAAATACTTCTGATCATATGGTTCAATTTAGGATTTATTCCTTATTTTGATTGTTTACGTTTGTTGAGATTGTTATTCATTTTATAATTAAAAAGAAAACAAAAGCACTGCCAGTATTTGGCATGGGATGCAAAAGGAGGGAGCTAAAGCTGCATTAAGTGGCTTTTGGTTCTCATCTTTTCTGTCACTAAATTGCCTTGGAGCAATATGGGGACTGGAAGTGAATAGCTCTAGGGGACATTCAGTTGCAAGTGACTAGTGTAAAATGACTGAAAACTGTTCTAAGTTATTTTAAGTTTGTTTAGTCACTTCTCATGTGCTAAGTATACAGCATGGCTCCCATCATTAGTAGGGAAAGCTTCTTATGGCTATTTTCTTGTGATGGATCTGATTAAAGAAAAAAAGAGAAAGAGGTGAGTTGGAGTGAACAACAACAGACCTGGGTCCACCTTGAAGCACCATTGTGACAGGACCTACAAGATGCGTCACCCCCCCAACTCGAACGGCTGCAGTCAGCAGCTCCCGCATGTGCACAAGCGCCTGTTTCCGAGTATTCCCACGCCGCCACCTGGTCTGAGCAGCTAGGAGGAAGCTGCTACTTGACACCTGAAACATCAGAGACCAAGCATGCTCTAAATGACATTGCCTCTCTCCTGCCCAACCAGCGCTCTGGGCTTTCACCCACTGCTGGACAGGGATAAAGGAGAAGGAGGTGCACAGTAACCTACCGCTTGGTCTGGGTTGGTCCCAATGAAGGCAAAGAGCTGCCCTAACAAGACGCTGTACGTCGGCTTGTCCCTGCTGTCCTCGATTGCCAGGGACTGAAGCAGTGTGAAGGAACTGCTCCGGTGGCTGGGGACGTGTCGACGCCTGTGGAGAGCAGCTCTGGCTCAGGCCACGGTGCAGTGGCCGGTGCGCCCGGTCAAACATGGGCCCCCGTCCCTGCCGTGCCACAGCACACCACGGGCAGCTTACCTCTGGCTTGCTCGGGTGAATTCCAAGTCTTCGTTCCCAATCATTTCCAGGTCAGATGGAGCAGACATGCTGCGAAGAAACACAGGCTGCCGGACGGCGTGAGCGATCACCTTGGTTTCGGACGCCGATTTACAAGCTGCAATGTGAGGCAAGAGTATGGTTGCATCCTTGCAGCTGCTGGGCCTCCCCTGGGTCCCCCACCTTGTCCCGATGCACTTCTCCTTCCCCCCTGCACCTTCACACACCACAGTGATGCTAATGCTCACAGCTCCAAAACCCTGATGAGGATCTTCAAGTCTCAAGGTGTTTTCTAATCTTAGGGAATTAAGTCAGAGTCCTCACTAATTTAATGAAAGAAATTCTCTAAGAAGTCTAGAAGAATCCCCTTGCTTCCTGCAATTTTATTTTGATGCATGGAGCAGAGACAGCAAAGAGCGAGCAACGACCCTAGTGATATCTGAGTTGGCAGCTTTTGAGGGAGGATTCTTGGAGAACATTTAGACCAGCAGTTCTCCAAGTGGGTTCCCAGGCCCCATGGAGTCCCTAACACTTATCAGGAGGTCCACAAGATCAAAATTATATTCATCATCATACTAAAATGCTATTTTCTTATTAAAACATTCTTCCCTTTTCCAATTACATATCTGTGTGAGGTCAGATTTTACTTCAACCAAAAACGACCAACATATCACAACAGACTGAACACAGATGTATGTGTGACAACCCTGGTCTTCTTATTAAACTAGAATTTAAAGAGACTTGGGAAAATTCTAAAATTATTCCATTCTTCTCACTAACCTTTTTGTTTTTGGAAAATGTAGGTATTTTTCATCTAAATATGTTATATTAACATATTAACGTAACAAAATTGTTATTCTTTAAAAATTAACAAATATATGTTTAGAAATTTTCCAGGTTTTATTTCTAATATGGTAAATATCAATAGATAAAATGTATATCAAGGCAAGCTCTTTGGGCAGAGAGAAGGATCCTCCATCATTTTAGAAGTATAAAGGAGCCTGGAGACCAAAAATTTGGAGGGCTGCCATTCTAAGTCAATCCCTTTCTTTAAAGCAAAACAAAGCCAGATTTGTCAGTTGCCAGTGACTGGCAAGGTAAGGAAGCAGAGGCCTGGGGAGGTTAGACAGCTTATCCAAGGTCACTCATGTAGCAAAGAGCAGAGCCTGTATCGGAAGCTGGGCCCTCTTTCTGTACCATTTTCTGCAAAGGTGACTTCTTCCTTGTCTCCTATTACTCTTTATATCTACACTTTAAATGGTGGCTCCTGTGTCTGGTCTGTGACTTGAGCTCATGGAGAGGAGAGCCTGACTTAGCCTCTTGAGGACACAGCCTTCGCACTACTGAAGGCATCAAAGAGGGTCATACAGGGTTGGAAGGGACAGGAAAGTCCGCAGAAGGTGTGCACTGGAAGCAAGAGGCCTCTCAGGACTGGTCCCCATAGTCTTTGATTTAAATTTGTCTAAGGGAGCATCAGAAAAGGTGATTAGCTCAGAGCAGAAGGTGTATGAATGTTTCTTGACTGACTAATAACCAAAGACTTTTGTTGTCATCTGTTAACCAATTACTCCCACAGCAGGCAGCAACATGGTTTAGCCCCAAAAGTGGTACATGTGGAGCTAGGAAAGCCCAAGTTCAAATCCTGCCTCTAACGAAAATGTGTGAAAGCATCTTCCAGCCTCAGTTTCCTCACAGAGAGGCTCACATCTACTTCAGAGGGCTCTTGTGAGGATCAAATGAGGTTTTATAGGATTATATAAATGCTTGTTGTTAAAATTCAATTCAATTTATGGATTAATAGCTACCTATGAGAAGACTGCCTCCTAGTATGGAGGCAATTTGGGGGGGGTCTCGTGGGTAGTAGTAGGCCTGGGCTTGGGAAGAGCTGAGTTCAAATCCAGTCTCAGATACTTCTTAGCAGTATGACCCCCAAGCCAGTTACATGACCTCTCTGCCTCGGTTTGCTCATCTATAAAATGTGAATCATAAGAGAACTTACCTCCCAAGATTGTGAAGATCAAATGAGATAATAATCTTAATTTGACATTTAATAAATACTGATTGATTATACCCAAATATTTAAAACTTGGTACATTTAATAAACACTTGTACACTGTGATGTTGCTTTATAGCATATTGTACAGATCACTTGGCACATAGTAGTTACTGATCCACAACCAAATGTACTAGAGAAGCTACAGATGCACAGAGCAGCAGCATGACCAGGACACTGGCTTTGGGCCCAGAAGTGCCAAAGAACTGAGTTCAAGACTTGCCTTTGACTGGAGCTTGGCAAGTCACTTAACTTCCAGTGCTCTGGGCAATGAGCTACTCATGAGGTAGAGAAGAGACTGCCATTTCCATCCACAGAAGGATGTTTTCTTTCCACAATAAAATCCCATCCCTGGACCCCACTGGACTAACAGAGGAGCAGTTGTATCAGGAGGAAGTCCAGTCATGCTCACTGAATCCAACTGAAGGACTGAACAAAGATGTGTCATATTTTCAAAGGAGAAAAGTTAAGGGCAGGCAGAAAAATGCTAGAATTTCATTTTTTATGGCCTCTTCTGGCAGCAGTACCTGGTGTTTCTGCAGGTGTCCCCGACACGCTTCTTGGGATGCCAGACTGGGCAGCAATGGTGACATGTAGTAGCAATTCAGCTCTGTTCATTAAGCTCTTGACTAGCGTTTTTGTCTTAGCCAGAAGGTGTAGGGGTTTCTGAATAAGAGAATTCACTTCCTGAAGAAACTTTTCCCTACAAAAGAAAAGTCCATATTCTATCAATCATGCATTAATTTGGCAAAACATATTTTTATAACCAAAGAGCTTACCTAAAAGGTGTGAGATGGAAAAAGTTTCAGCAAACAGAGCTTTTCCCTCACTACTTTCAAAAACAGCCAAATCCTAACATTTTTCAACTTTATGTAATGCCCTCATTTTAAAGGTCTACTAAGATTCATTAAAAAAACTATGATATTTTGTCTGTCCAAGTCTGAAATTCTGAACAAACACATGGATTCTTTTTTCAGATTTGAGATGGTACAAAGATATTTACATTTTCTGTCTGGCAGAAACATTCATGAGATAAATTCAACAGATTCTTATTTAGCCATCACCAACCTCAATGATAAGACCATGTTCTCAAGGTCACTTCCATCAAAGGAAACCTCCTTCATCGAACACAAGAGTTCCAGTTCCTTCATTTTATTCTAAAGAATGGTTCAAGAAAAAAGAAAAGGGGTACATAATCGTATCAACAATGGCTTTGGTAGAACATATTAGATTAGCAGATCATTGAGGGAAAAAAAATCATTTTTTGGACATATTTCTGAGAAATGGAAAGAAGTGATCAGACTGACATTTTGATAACTAAAAATGATCCTGGCTTCTCTTTGAGAAATATTTCTTTTCAGTATTTGTAGACAGAGTGAAATCTGATTACAACTTAAGTTTCCTCAGTATCTTTGTAAACAACTTCAACAGCTGGTTATTTGTAGTTCTAAATGTCAACAGACAAACCAAACAGGTCAATTTTAGATTATATAATAGAAATTATTTCTTTATTCTGTGAAGGCAGCATGGTCTCATCCCAGATGAAAAGAGATGGCTCTGCATTAGTTTTTTTGGCTGGCAAAATTAATTACCCAGAAATTTTAGATGACTGAGATTGTACTTCTGATTAGGTTTGGACACAGTAAAGAAGCATTCTCTGCAACTTCTATTTTCAGTCTACAAAGAGAATATGTTGCATGAACGTGAGAGTGATCAGCCATCACTTACTGACACCATTAACTGGGAATGTTGGTGGGGAGGGGAAAGGGTGGTTCGATTAGCTGGGAATTGGACAGTTTTAGCTACATTAATATGCTCACCTCATTAAAGTGGTAATCATAAAAGAATGGCGTGTTGTTTTCCAGTTTTCCTTGCATGGCATCATCCACCTCACTTTGCCATTTCTGTTCCAATTCTGCAACACTCTGGTAAATACATAAGACTGAGTGTAAAGAGTTTCAACAAGGAATACCTAGCTTACATGTGAATTAGGCAATCTAAGCTACACTGTTCATTAAAAAATTAAGAACATATTTGAGCTTTCATAACTTCAGCACTTAAGAAAAATTTTCTATCCTTGATGAAGAAATGATAAATACTCTGGTCTTCTCATTACCTGAAGCTGCCTCTCCATGGCATTGAGCTTCTTAAAGGTCTCCCCCATAATTTTACATAATAAATCATATTCTTCAGCATGTTCTTCTTGATATTGGAAATTGATTAGAGACTGCAGAGCATCAACCAAGTTCAAGTGCTTAATCACACATGATACGACCATTTCTTCCATGACATCAGGCTGAACTACTTCCCTATAGTTAAAACAAAAAACTTTACAATATGCAATTTCCACATATTAATTGCCCAGAAATCTTAGACTTCTGAGAGAACACATTTTTGATTAGGTTTCAGCACAGCAAAGAAGCATTCATTGCAACTTCTATTTTTAGTCTACAAAGAGAATAAGAGACATGAAAATGAGAGCACTGTTTATTGATCCAGTCATTACTTACTATTACTACATTGTTGGGTATGGTTGGGGGGTGGGGTGAGGAAAGACAAATATTAGAGCAGAAAACTTAAATTAAAACTTTAAGTGGCTCTATTTGCTGAGGTTTGGACATTTTAAATTAAAATTAAAGACACAAAGATAAACACCTTTCAGCCCCCTCAATCACACACACACACACACACACACACACACACACACACACACACACTCTCCTAACATAAATGAGGGTGCCTGATCTTACATTTCTTAATCATTAATAACACTGTAGTTTTATAACAACATTAGAGCCAGTATTCTGTTCTGCCCAAACCAAAGGAGAGATTTTTAATAGCCTTCTCTGCCTGCAGGTACAATGTCTCCTCCAGATAACAAAGAGATGTTATTTTTGCCACATCACTAGATCGATAAGGCTGGCTCCAAAGTTGGGATTTTTGAGGAAGACAGTTGACATTCTCTAAATCAATGGCAGAGAAAGAGTCACTCAGCCTGATCTATTTTTCTCAAAAAGAACAAGAAATGCAATAAAATCTGTCTAGAAACATAAATGAGATCTTATAACATACTTTATACTTGGTCTAAACTGAGGTCTTGCACGCCCAGAAATTTCCCTGAGTTTGATCATGATTCCTGGAGGCAGCCTGATCCGAGGCAGTTCAAAGTCATTCCCCACAGGAGGCACCAGCACGTCAGAGGGGTAGGTGAACTCCCTGTCTTCATCTATGGTGAGAGGCAGCGGAGAAGGGCTTGGGGTCAAAGCAGGAGAGATCACTCCATTGGCCTCCACCTGCCATTGACATCTAAAAAGGCAAAGATGGGGTCACTTGTACTCAGTTTCCTCATCTCCCTCGTGACTAGAGAGGCTGCATGGACAAAACTCGTCAGTGACTTTAACAAGATGAAGTGAGCAATGAGGCTGTAATTTTTCTGTACTGGATCCTTCTGCAGAAGCTTAAAATCAAAGAGTACCACAGGAATTTGTGCTGAATTTTCCCATCCTGGGAAAAAGTTTTTGTAGGTGAAGGTTTCAATTCTAAATTTATAATGCAAGGGCCACAGAAGTCCTTAGGATTAGATTCAACATACTTTCTAAGGCATGCTACCAACCACACTGTGAAAGAGCAGATGGTGAGGACGACCAATAAAATTCTAACTTCTTCAATGATTTCTATAAGGTTTGGTGTCTGTGATTCTAGATTTCTTTCTTATCACATGGGCAAAGATATAATTTTGCTGCATAGAATTATTACTCATTCTGCAAGCACATATGCATAGCTATCTCAATAAGACCTTTTCCCCACTTAGGATCTTTTTGTATTGAAAGTTTATTCCCCATTTCTTCATGAAATCCAAATTAGCATTTCACTTATAGAATCCCAAGGGGAAACCCTAAATCCCCAGATGAAGTCTTTGATTCTGGTGAAAGAGGGGCTCAAGAGCACCCTCCCCTGGGTATATATTGGTATATATGCTTAACAGGATCTGTCCCTTGGTTTTTTGACTTTAGTTCTTAAAAAGATCCAAGAAGGTCTCCCCTAGTTTGCCAAATAAAAACTTCATGGTAAAGTGTTTGCCTTGGCCCAGACAGTCCCAAAGCACCTAACAGTAAGGAAGAGCAGCCATGTCTCCCCTCTTAGCATTCCTAGGGTAAATCAAGGCATATTACATTTATCTACATTTAGCCCCCTCAACCAATTACTGATCTCCATCACACAGTTCTGTAGCAGCAGACAAAACAGAGTAAGCCACTGCTCTACCAATCACCATTCTGGAACCCTCAAGTGGGAGGGAGCATGTCTCCCACATGTTTATACCAAAATGGAAAGCAGAGAAGGCACCTTCTTGGAGTGCTGCTGTAGCATCATCAATCCAGAAGCTGATGGGGAGACCCGCTGTATAACACCCCTATCTCCAGTGGGCTGTAAAGGACATCATTCAATAACTTTCCTTTGGATGCCTAAGTCTTGTCTAATGGGGACATTCTACAGTCACCAAGTAAGTATTCTTTTGAAGCAGCATTTTTCACCGTCAGTCTGCTGATATTGCTGCAGTGAGGGGCCCTAATTTACTCAGGCAGGAGTCTCCTTTGCTCCTAGTACGTAGCATGGTGCCTGACGCATAACAGGTGCTGGTATACGCTGGGTGATAAAATGAAAAACACTGTTGGTTGAAAAATGAATCCAAAATGGTTTTTTTCCTTACTGAAAGTCCCAAACCCTTTCTAAATAAAAGAAGTCAAATTGAAGTCTTTTACCTTTGTAAAAGTTTTGATCTTAACAACTCTTGGCAGGTTTCCTCTTCTTTGGTAATTTCTGGTCCATTGTATAAGATCCTTAACATGGAACAAGCTAGTACTGACAGACCTAAAGCCAGGTCCACCAAAAAGGGTAATCCTCCCGATACATCCTCTGAAGACTCCTGTAAGTGTGGACAGGGGCAAAGCGTGCCAGTCAACGCATATCCGTGCAGCTTGTTATCCTAGGCTATGTCACGCTGCCCAGAACAGCAGCATCCCCAGGCCCTGGCACTCCCTGAGCTGGCAGCAGGCACCGGTGGTAAGGCTCTGCAGTGGCAGAAGCCAAACTGTACACTGCAGCAACATGGATGGATGATAGATAGAATTTCAATGATCAAAGACTGAAGCCTCAGCAACATTCTGAAGAGGCAATACACATAACACTACACATTCATTTTTAGGAAATATTTGCAAAGACTTAGAGGCCCAGGCTTTCTGGGCCCCCGACCTAGGGATGAACCACGATTCCATTTGGCCATCTCCATTTTGTTCCATTTCGCAGAGCTTCCTATGGCATTCTCAACTATATCATCTCCTCCAAGATGATTTATGACATGGCCTTTACCTCAGAATCAAGGTCTTATACAGTGCTCCGCCACCTCGTAACTAAGGATATGCCATCTATAAGATGTGCTGATTTTCTGGATCACTAGAGGACAAAGTCTGAGTCAGCTTATTTACAAGGGTTGGTGACCTAATCCATGCCATCTAAACCAACCTCTCCTGCTCAAGTCAAGAAGTTCAATAAAACAAGAGATTGGTCCGGTGCTATCAAATGGAGGGAACAGATGAAATAATGGCTCATCGTTGCCCACACTTTCTAATGTAGATGCAGATGATAAAACCGAGGAACAGAGAAGAAAATGCATTAGACAAACATCAGTGGTCACATTAGAGTACCTGAGCGCGAACAGTGCAAGCAAAGCCCCACATAGCTTTATCTGGAGTGTTGTGTTCTCGGCCACTTCTCATTTCAAAGGAGAAGGTGACAGTATCCCCTTCCACCTTAAAATTTAAGGGGGGAAAAAGGCACTTTTAAAACAAGACAAACATGGTTTTCAAAAGATCAGTGTGTTTCACAGGCTTATTTTTAAGAGCCTAAGGCTATGCTGAATTCTTTTTACGAAGTCATTTTCCTGTCACTTTCACCCCCTCCTGTTAGCCTCTGGTCTTTAGGAAGATTCTCTTGTCCTGCCAGACTCTGGCACTTGATAGCTAGCATGGACCAAAACTGGCAAACCACATGGCCAGAGTTTACATGAGAATAAACTGGAGCCATGCCAGCAGACTGCTGTTCCCTCTGAGCTCTTTTCCCACTCTTCCTGTGCCAGAGGGAAGACATCTCAGCACTTTCCCTTGGTCCAGAGGTAAGCAGAAGCCCTTAGTGTAACCAACACTAAGCACATACCTGGGGGCAGGCTGCTCAAAGACTGTGTAATGGAACACAGAGTCAGTCTGTTTACTTTCCCAGATCGAAGCTCCCTGCCATAGGGAGTTCCAAGGAAGGAAATTCTTTCTATTAATACAAAATAGCATCTGTTCTATGACTTAGAGCCTCGAAGAATTGTCTGGGGCACTAATCAACCAGTTTGTACAAGGGCCCGCATCTAGAGGCAGGTCTTCCACTCTCTATCCCCCATGCCACATTGTCTCTTACTCATTACTAAGACCACTAAATCAGATGCAGTTAACAACCTGATCTGAGGGGGCTGGGTCAATCAGAAGCCCAATTCAGCCAAACACCATCACTGAGGAGTGCTGGTTTTAATTCCCCAAGGTCAGGGTGTATCACAACAAAGCTCAAGAGATAAGCTCAGTTCATAGTTCTGTCTGCAAATGCTGGCTGACTCAGGAGCCTAAGGGCTACTAATGACTGGGGCTGAATCTCACTGTGTTGAGGGTTAGCATTAGCTCTAAAGCCTTGCTCCTTAACAGCGGCCCAAGATCCCTGTGCAGCTTTTGATTTTGATTTGGAAGAGCCTCAGAGTGCATTTGGCCCACCCCCTCATTTTCCAGGTGAAGGACTAAGGCCCAGAGATGTTAGGTGCCCTGGCTTGGGCCCCAAGGATAATATGTATCCAGAACAGGAATCAAACCCAGGGCTTCTGATGCAAGGTCCCTGCTTTTTGCATTCTATCACACACTACTCTCTAAAATGGTCCTGCTGATGAGGAAGTGGAGAGAAGAAGGCCATGACCCTGTCATTCACACAGCCTAGGGGATTTCTGAGCCCAGTGGGCTCCATGACTTTGCACTGACAAGAGAAGGGAGGACTGTGATAATCTCACTTTGTAAAAAAGAGCATGAGGAATCATTCTTCAAGATACAAGAAAGATTAGCTCTTCAGGGTAAAAGGAGGATCAGTTGGAAAAGACTCCATCAGGTGACTCTAACTAAATACTCCTATTTCACAAAATGTCCTCATGGCAAACCTCTGTCCAAAGAGTATTACCCTTAATACCTGAGCTCAGGGCTAACAAAATAAGACTTCATTTGTCTTTTCTATTAAATCATTTGAACTGTAATACCGTACCTTCACTAAGTCTTTTGGCCAACCAGTTCCTAAGACACTACGGCTGCCATATCCCAGTGTATTGCCTCCATATTCAGCAACCTTCCTACTGTTAGTGTTAGGCCCAGCATATATCACCAACTTCAAAACAGAAAATATACTGTTAGACTGTAAAAGAAAAACAAAAACAAAATCTACAAATAAAGAGGCCGCAAGAGATTTGTTTTTTAAACAGTTTATAACCAGGTACTGCTGTCAATATTACAAGGCAATATGCCTAATTTTTATACTATATCAAACACAGATCACAGTATTAATGATTTTATACTAAGAAGCCAGTGTGGGGTATACCCATTAAACTGGCTATTGATCAAATGTATATTTAACAGTTATGAAAGTATAACTTATTGGACAGACTACAGAATCATATCTTGAAAAGCAAGATATGCCCAATCAAAATAAACTCTTTTTTTGGCATGCTCCACTTTACTTTTTATTTCACACACCCCCTATTTTTAACTGATACAATTTTCCTTTCAATTATCCCCAACATGAACAAACCAAGCAAACAAAGATAGAAAAACGGTAGCATTTAACTGAAAAACAAACATTAAGGAATAAATGAGTGCAGGGGGAAAAAAAAGTTGCAATAAATTGGAAAATAAACTATATAGAGCTGGAGAACACGTCAGATGATGTAAAGAGGAAGTGTTCTTTGTCTCTTCAAATTTCCTTGTACTATCTGTGTTAATTTTATACTACTACCTCCTATCCCCATCCCTACCTCCCCTTCTCCAGCCTCCAGCTCCTGTTCCAGCAGTGAGCATTTGGTCCCAGTTCTTTGTGTTCCAGTGCCTGGCTTGGTAAATTGGACCTTGTATTGAGGTAGAGGCAAGCATCTTTTTTTTTTTCTATCATGCACTGGTGCTATTCCTTATTAAAAGCAGGTCATTTCATTTCACTTCAGAGACATAAGGAAACTGAATGAAGAGCTGAAGGCCCAAGAATGTTCACTGATTTGCCAAAGTTGAGATGTTTAGGAAGTGGCAGAGCGAAGACTTTAACCCTATCCAATGACCTCTCAATTAGACTTAGCTTTTAAATCTAATAGCAAGATTTCTATTAAGCAACAGTCCTGATTATTTAGCATTCAGGCTAATTCTCTAAGAAAAGATGTCTCACACTTTTGAATAGAGTCATTCCTATCCCTTACAAGCATTTATCATTTCTTCTGACCTCACCATGAATTAAGTGCCCAGCAAAAGGTGGAATTTAGCCCTGGTTGCTTAAAAGGATCACAGCATTTCTTATTCTTTGGGATCTTTGGTTGTCAACAGCCTGAGCCTGATGGCAAAGTCAACGATAAGATTATCCAGGTAATTAGTCTCATTGTGATGTGTCTCATAATTTCTAGAAAAGACTTAACTACTGAATCATCACAAGATGGCTATCTTTAAAAAGACAGACAAAATAACACTAATTAAACTAAAAGGGCAACCTTAAAAAGACTAATTTTAGAGAGTTGTATCACTCAAAACCAGAAAAGAAGTTCCCACCCTCCAAGAAAATGATCTAAAACTTTGGACCACTTTCTAACATTTTTCCATGTTATGCCATCCTATATTTCTATCCAAGTCTTCTCTTGACAAGACTAGTCTACAAGCTCCATGAGAGGGAGTATTAAAGTACTGTGTTTTGGGGGAGGATCCACATTTTAAGAACATTGCTATGTAGGAGAATATTCGGGAAGCCAGACCAGTATGATGCATAACCTCAAGACCATGCAATCTAATGACAAACGAAAGGAACTAGGGATCTTTGCCCTGGAGAAGAGAAGATTTAGTGGGAAGAAGATGATTGTTTCTGAGAACATGAAGGGTGCTATGTGCAAGACTGCAAACACTTGTCTAGTTTGACTTTAGAGAGGAACAATGGGTCAAAGACACAGAAGGCCAGATTTAGGCTGGATTTAGACTTGCTCTGAACTCAAGTTCTTCTAAAGTAAGATGGGGATCCTCCTCATTACCTCACTGAGAGATACTTGTTACTCGAGTATGAGAGAGAGGGGATTCTCATCAGGGCCAGAGAATAACATAAAGCTTAGCACTAGAAGGGATCTTAGCTATTATCTGATCCAATCCCTGCATTTTACAGATGAAGAAACTGAGGCCCAAGGAAGTAGAGTGACTTATCCAATGTCACACAGATAACAAGTGGCAGAGTTGTGAGCTGAAACTGGGTCTTATAACTTCTAAATCCAATACTCTCCATTACAATCAGATGGCTCTCACTCTGTGATTGTGTTATATGTATAAGACCTTGCATATTAATTGGTGTCTAATAGATATTTGTACAATTGAATTGAGAAATTGTTGGGAGGGACCTTCAGAGGCCATATAGCTCATCCTCCATCTCCAAACAAAGTTGGATTTTTGGTTGACACCATAAATCCATTCCCAATCATGGGTCTATATACTATTTTAAAAAAAGATTCTACAACTTCCTCAATAGTCTTTTTTACATTTAGTAAGCACTTAATAAGTTTATGCCAAACACGACTAAAATGTATACTAAACTATCTCATAATGACCACAATTTTTAAAAAAACCACAAGCATCTCCTGTGGCAATTTAAAACCATTTTCTCTTTTAATTCTGTTTAATTCATAGCAAATAGAGGTAACAACATGTTAAACAGCCTTCCCTCTCTCACATACTTAAAAGATGCAATAAAATTCTAGATTTTTCATCCACAGGCTTGATAATCTCAATTTCTTTAAATTTTTCTTACAAGGCCCTAATTATATTTCCTAAAGTTTTTTCTCTCTCTTTATACTTAAGGTAGGACTGTAAGCCTCAATTTGGAGAAAAGTTTCTTCTCAAAAGAACCATTTGGCACTGGAAGTAATGGTAGATGAAGTCAAGTATAATCCCCTTCACTCAGTAGTCACAGGATTGCCAGCATCCTTTTCTCTGCAGATGCATATGGGGAGATCATTTTATGGGAATGAAACCTCATATGACTCTCTGTAGAGGAAGGTCCATGCTCAGAAGAAGATCAGAATATCTACTTGGAGATCTCCAAAGAATTTCCCTCTTTGTGTCTTAAGGCTCAGAGAGAGAGAGAGAGAGAGAGATATCATGTGAAAAGTATTCACAATATACTTGCAACTTGCCATAAAAACAAAAACAAAAACAATAGCAAATTGGATAACTGCTCCTGAAAAGTCTATGACTTGCATCAAAATGGTAGAGAAAAAGGAAAGACTTTAGAATCTTAATTTCATTTCAAAATCCTGCTTTAAGTCTACAGAAATGATGGTTTTTTAACTCCCTCAATCACTACCCTTCTTGACATTATTTTAGGAAGGCTCTCTGTAGAGATATCTGTGGACAGAAATAAAGTGTCATGAATGGTGACTATTAGCAAAAAACAAAACAAAACAAAATCAAACAATAAACAGAGAAATAAATAAGAAGCATAAAATGGCAATCAGCATGTTTAGCCTAGAAATATTTCCACACTAGTCCTTACTTACCTTGTCATAGTCATACTGTGAAGAACATCTGCTATCAAATCTAAGATAGAGACAGCGAGCTCCTGGGATATGGACTGTTTCTTTAAATTTATAGTTGTCTCTGACGGGGTGAACTGTTTCCACAGTCTTCCCTGCAGCCCATGGGGCAGGAATCTTTAATCCAGTGAGAAAACCTGGCTCTTCTTTTTCTTCCAACATTCTTAAAATAGAGAAAAAGACCATGATACAGTGAAGCAGTGAGGACCCAAGATGCCAATAAAACCCCCAAACACATCTGTGCTAAGACAATAGGCTAATGAGAGGCTCCCCTGAGACCAAGTGAAAAGATCTCATTGAAAGATTTTACAAAGTATACATTGTCATAACACTGAGTTTTGTTTGTGAGTTAGGAAATGGATGTTAACAATGGTGACCAATGGGAAGTATACATCACTGGATCAAAAATCCCTATAGTCAAGGGCATCTAAAATATGTTTCCTGCTCAAAGGAGAAGTTAGATAGATGTATTAATTGCTAAGGGAACAATTTAACAACCTTTTCTTTTAAAATATCTTACCAAAAAGAACTAAAAAAAATAAAATAAAATAAAATAAAACAAAAACCTTCAGTGTTTAAAGAACCTATACAAACTCATTATTTTCCATTTATCAAAAAAAAAAAATAATCAAAAATTAATTTCCACTTACAAAAAAAAAAAAGGTCTTATAAGACTTTCTTTCAGGATTTAAATCCTACATGAATGTAAATCATTAATTTTCATTTGCAAGAAACAGTAAAAAAATTCCCAGCTCCATTCTTGCCTATTTTAACTTAATTTAACAAAGCAGCATCAATCACCTTTCATCTGGGAACAGCTTGCCTTTCTGATCTGATGTACCACATGGGGAACAGCCCATTTCAGCAAAAACTGGAGATTGCGTTTTAAGCAGCAAAGCCGTCTGAAACACATAACCCATCATCTTAAGTCACACATCCTAATTTCAATAATAATAGGCCACAAAACAATACAGAAGTTTCTTTTCAAGGTCAGGATCACAAAGATGACCTCCTTTGTCTTTCTGAATAGGGGCAGAAGAGATATTAACTCCATTTTACAAAGAAAGAGATAAAGACACAATGTAAGTAAATAACTTAGAGTCACCAAAAGACAAACCTCAAAATGGAGCCTGCTGAATCACTACTATTATTTTTCTAGATTGATTTTGTTTTCAATTAATAAATAATATTATATTACTTAAACCTGTTAATATTTTCCTAAATTAAAACCTATAATATTTATAATATACATATTGTATATTGTACAAATGTACAAACTGTACAAACATACAAACACAATATTATGCAGAGAATATTCTGTCAGCAACGGCTGACAAGGGCTAAAGCAATCAGAGAGAATGTTGGACTTGTAGTTTTATATGTTCAAAAAAGCATGAACTCAGCATGCACATATCCACTACAGAACTAATAAATAAGTTATGTGATCAAAGAGGGGAACAATCACTCTAAACTATCTAATGATTTTAAATGCTAGTTCATTTTTTAAGACATGAAAACTTCCTTCATCCACCTCTGCCCCCTCTCTCTGGTTTTTCCTTGCACTGAATATACCTTCAGTGGAAAACATGAACATCAGTTTAAAACTAATTCCTTCAGCCAACATCAAAGGACATACCTGACTGGTATAAAGCACCAACTGCACCAGTTGGGGCATCAGGGCATCAGCCATTGTTAAAGTCTGCAAGTTTGGGTGCATCAGGGAGGTGAGTAACACGGGAAGAAGGTGACCAAGCATCGTGGCCTTAGTGACTTGTTCCAAGCCTTTTAATCTGTAAAATATCCAAGAAAACACACAGCTTGAGTCATTTTCAGGAATAAGGAGACAATTGAAAAAGTCATCTGTCATTTATCAGAAAATGTCTATTAAACTCAATCTTATTGAACCTATTATTTAAGTTTGGTCTTACCCAGCAATCTAAGTTAACAATAAACACTTCCTAAAGGAAGGTGAGGGGGCAACTAGGTGTCAGTGGATAGAACATGAGCCCTTAACTCAGAAAGACTTGAGTTCAAATCTGACCTCAGACATTTACACTTCCTAGCTGTGCGACTCTGGGCAAGTCACTTAATCCCAATTACCTTAGCAGGGAAAAAAAAAGTAAAGGAAGATGAGGATAAAAAAACATGTACAAATATCTTTGCTCAGTGACTATCACACAGGTGAGGGGTGAATTCAGTTGTCTTCTAATAAAATTTACTGTGTGTTTTTCTTTTCCTAATTCACATAAAATATATCAAAACGCAAATTCCAACAAGCAAATGGCCATCCTATGTGGTTAGAGCAAACTATAAAAAAAAGTAGGGCCTTCATTCACTATGAGCTTTGCAGCTCTGGAAGGGAGAAAGCTAACACATGTGGAGCTTCAACCATTGCCACCCCCAAGCCCTTCAGCTCCAGTGATCACTCAAGACATGCAGGCCAATAGCATGTATATGTAGAGAAGAGTGTAAATACTACCTAAAAAATCATGTTTTCTTAATCTCTACACCTAGAAAAAGGAATGAAGGCCAATGTATATGAAAGTATCAAAGAAGAAAAAGGTGTTTGTTATGTCAGATTTTTTTCTAGACCCTAAAGGATATCTATGGTAGAGATGGAAATAGAATTTAGGCCTCCTGTCTTGCACATTTGGGGTGTGTGTGTGTGTGTGTGTGTGTGTGTGTGTGTCCATGCACGTGCATACACCCATGTCTTACAAGTTTGAAACATGTGTATACCGTTCTTTTTAGTTTTTAAATCGTGTTTTATGTTTCCCAATTACATATAAAAATAATTTTCAATGTTCATTAAAAATAATTAAGTTCCAAATTTTTCTCTCTCCTCCATGTTCCCCACTCCCTAAAACAGTAAACAACTTGATATAGGTTATGTATGTGCAATTACACTAAACTATCTTTATACTAATCATGTTGTGAAAGACGAAACAGACTAAAAGAAAAAACCACCAAAAAATAAAGTGAAAATCACACTGTTCTTTTTAGAGACCCAGCCCTTGGATGTCTCTTAGGACCAGACATAATGGCAAATAGCAACACATGAAAAGATGCTGTACTTGTTCTCTGGCCAAAGACTTAACCTTAAAAGAAGTAAAGCCATCAGTATCAGAGCATGAATGAAACTAAACTGATAAAACCAAGAGATTTCTTCCAATACATGAGAGTGAAAACGTTTTTTAATACATAACATACATAGATCATTTATTCAATTTTACTTTTTTTTTTTTTTTTTTTAACAGATATTAGAACCCATTTCAGTCAAGTCTGAGCCATAAAAGTCATTTACCACAGGATTTGATTAAGTAGACACTCCCTTCACTACCATCCCACTCACCCTTCTCCTTCATCATGCCTATGGCTGGGCAACGCTGGATGGCCCAGAGTTTTCAAAGCTCTGCAAGTAGAGTACCAGCTCTGATAGGACCCACCCAAACAACCATGAATTTATATTTCTTAAACACCTACTATGTTCTAGGAACTTTGTTAGACAATAGAAATAGCAAAATAGCAAAATAAATAAATAATCCTTACTCTTAATGATCAAGCATGGCATTGTGCATAGTACACTGGGCCTGGAATTGGAAAACTTGAGTTCAAATACCACTCAGACACTAAACAGACACTTAACTTGTATCTCAGTTTCCTTAGCTCTAAAAACAGAATAATAAGTTATTACATTCCAGGGTTGTTTTGAGAATCAAGATAATCACTGTAAAGAACTTAATACAGTGCCTGACATGGAATAAGATCCATAGAAATGTCAGCTGCTATTACTGTTGTTATTATTGTATTGAACTTGAAAGGTTTCCAGCAAATCTGTCTGTTATCAAAGGCTATCATCCAAGAAATGAACCCTGTCAACTTCAAATAGGCTCATCCCTAAAACCATCTACCGGTTGACAAAATTTTTTTTGGCCACAAAAACATAGAGTTGAAATCTATAATGGTCAAATAAATACCAACAGCACTCAAAAGTAAAATCTTTGAATTTCTGAAATATTTGCCATATGGACCACTGGTAGTGTCTTTCTCATCAGGAAGTACCAATTATTTGGAGCTTAACTGTGCTGTGTGCTATTTAAAAAGAAGGAAATTTAGGGAAAGCCCAATTGTTAGATCATTATAAAGTGGGTGACAAATGGCTTTCCACATGGCAAATATAAAAGATTCTTATTATTACACTGACTCCGCTATATCACAATGAGATAAGTTAGAGACTTCTTTTGTTGGAGGGGGAAAAAAAGCAAGTCTGGATAAACTGTAGAGAAAACTATGGATACCTGCCCTGGAGAAAAGCTAACTTAGGGAAGGCTGAAAAGCTGCCTTCCTATGTTTTCAGGGCCAGTCCTATGGGAAAGGGATTAGACTGGCTCTGGATGGCCCAGAGGGAATAATTGGGGAAAATGGAAGGAAGCAGCACAAAGGCAAACTGCAGCTGGAAATAAGGAAGAGCTGGCTCACAAGAACTGGCTCAAGATGGAATGGCAGCCTCAGTGGAGACCTTGGAGTCAAATGATCTTTGTCAAAGGAGATTTTTGTGAAGTTGTGGGTTAAACCAGATGGTTTTAGAAATCTCTTCCAACTCTGAGATTTCATAGTAATTTCTACCCCAGAAAGAGGCAACAGAGGAGGACTTTAATGAAGAAACAGAACCCTTTTAAGGGGAAATAAGAGAAAGATATGAAGAGAGGGCTGAGGCCAAGCAGCAGGGAGAAGAAGCTAGTGTAGCTTTTCCCCAAAGAGAATGATCCCTGAAGGGAATTTGGAGGATGGTGGCCCTTCAGGTATGACGCCATAGGGACATATTTCCCACCATAGGGTGGGAAAGGGAGGAGATGGGAAGGTGAAGGATTTGATTTCCATTACAGATATGACGCTGTGAACCACATGCCTGCTCCAGTTACCCTGAATCATGCTGGCACACTGAACCAAAGTTTCTTTTGCCTTGTTCTAGTTATAGCTCTGATTATAGACACAGAGCATGCTTCTATAGATAGTGTCAGGTGATTTTGCTGAACTTTTTCTTTTATTAAAAAGGATAGATAGTATTGGGTAGGAAGCATGTCAGGTGGCATTAAGAAACAAAAGGCACCCCCCCCCCAAAAAAAAAAAAAAGGGCACCAAGCAGTAAGAAAACAGGTTCTACTGTCTTTAGATGTAAATTCTTGCTCTTTGGGGATTTTATCGCAAAGATCACCTCTGATACACAAACAGATGATAACTGCAGTCCAGTTGGCTTTCACTCTGTAAGCCAGTCCCTCTCCCTCCTTGGACTCACTGACCCTCAGTGCTGCTCACCTCTGGTCCCGATCCGCCATGTCACTGTTCAGGAGTGCAGTTGTAACTTGTTGAAGCATTTCTAGAACTTCATCACATCCAGTAAGGATTTGGGTAGCAAGAGCCAAAATACTGGCCTTTAGCTCCTAGGTACAAAATGTCACAGAATTAGACTTAACATTCTGATGAATGCATTGACAAGTGAAAAAGAAAAATGTATGGTTCCAAATTAAATAATGTGGTGGACAGGGTCAACCCCAAGCAGAAAACTCCACTAGGACTTCAAGTGGCCACTGAATGGGGATGCCATGCCCTGGAGCGAGCACAGGCCCAGTTACTCCACATTTCACAGAGGGCACATCAAATCCCTAGAGAGGAAAGGCACTGCCCCCATCCCATCCAGCACAAGAGAACTACTGGTGGCCAGCCCAGGAACTGCACAGGTGGAAGACGGCTTTAGGTGGTGTGAGGACAGCTAAGGAGAAAAACACAACAGTGAAAGGCATATGGGTAGGGAAGGGGGACAGAAGGTGAATAAAATGAGACAGATGTACAACAGTTCTGTAACAATACAATTTAGTTTTTACTCAATGCCTTACACCCAATACACTTAAAAACAGACAAGACTCATCTGAAGGAGCAGACAGTTCATTACAGGCTATGAAAAAGTAAAAATTACTATTCTTAAGCTTATGGAAGCACTATGAGTAGATTCTGGAGAAAGAGATACAATTTTGAAACTCATGGAGATATTTTAGCTCTTTCCTATTGTCTCTCTACATAGAAATTTCTACTTTTCTCTAGAAATGCCACATTATAAGCCCTAAGTTAAAATGGTGTACACACTGGCTTTATGATTATTCTTTCAATGTATAAAAATCAAAACAGTTAAACTTTGACTCTTTTTAGATACAGAAAGAAGACTTCTTTTATGTTAAGAATTTCATCAGCCTTAACTTTAAAAGAAAATGTAGTGTTGATGACCGTATCATAACTGTGAGTGATTATTATCTGCATTCTGACTTCTTGTTGTTTGGGAGAGTTGACCAAAATTGGTTTTAAAAGTGTTGAATGCAGTTTAATACATCCAATCCCCAAGCCCTAAATGTTACAAAGACAAATATAGGCTACTTCTTAATGCTGACTGCATTTCTATCGTGAGATTTCTTTGAAAGGAAAAAAAATGTACAATGAAAAAAAAATTAGATTCTAAGGCAGCAATCTATAATACAACTGCTTCTAATTTTTACTCAAATTCTAGTTAGAAGGGAAAATCTCCCCATATGCAAATTAATGTGACAAGATAAAGTGGTACTGATATATGATTTACATGGAATTTACATCAAAATTCATTCAACAGAAATTAAAAGCAGGGACACTGTAAGAACTTTTACCCTAAATTTTCCAAGATATTATTGGAGGGATCATTTATTTTTGGGAGGAGGGAGAAATTTATCTAAGTCAATAATTTTTAGAATTGAACATATTAGTTACCTAGTTCCTAAAACTTTCCCAAATGATAAAACTTGACATAAAGATGCCAACAAAAGGTCCAAGCACCTGGTGAAATGATCTAATTACTGCAATAACAATCTATGGCTTATTCAAATTGCTATTTTAGGACAAATGACTGAATATTTTTTTAGTCGACAATTTCTAGAAAATAATTACAGAAAAGTTGAGATGAATTATGAGTTCAGAAAAAAAAAAAACAAACAAATGACTTAACAGAGATCATGAAAAGGAAGCTAAGCATCCTTTGCAACAAAGGCACCTGCATTATAAGAGGACAGGATACAAACAAACTTCTCCAATGTTTCATGTCTACAACGTCTCTCTCCCAGCCTGACTAGTGTACGTGACTTTCAGGGGTATGGGACATCACCTATAAAGCCCAGGATTTTTCTGTATCTTTCTATGCTCCTGGAAAGAAGGGGAAGGTAGGAATAATCAGAGGGGGCAAATGGGATGCTACATGACGACAAGATCACAAATACATTGGCGTTTGAGCAACAGCATGAAAACCTCTGTGATGAGCGAGGCACTATTATACTCTTGTGAGAAATGCATGGACATGGTAAGATTGGCCACTGAGTCAAACAGAGATATGCAGCCACTTAAGCAGTGCCCTACACACTGGAGAAAGCCTCATTAGAATAAAGCTTGGTGTTTACCTGTACCTTCAATGTCTCTCCCTGCAAGGAACTGTCACTGTCATCGTTTTCATCAGGCTTAATCAAAACCGTGTTACTGAGAAGGTGGTTCTGTACTGCCATCAGATAGCGCAGGCAGGAGGAAGCAGCCTTTAATACAAATAAGGGCAACTGGAATGAGCTAAATGCTACTGAAAACACAGAAGATGCAAAATCCTTTAGAAAAGTTCAGACAAGCAAGGGAGAGAAGGGTAACATACAAGACCAATCCCGAATCACTTGTTTAAATGAGTCAGTGTGCTGACACCACTAAGATGCCAAACCTCCTCCAGCCACTGCTGACATCTCATGCTATCCCTGCTCCAACCACTCAGTACAATTAACTGACTTCAGCCATGCAGGCCTGGTGTGGAGATGCCCTCCACAGCTCCAGATGATCGTTTATCCCAGGAGGCACCTGGCCCAGTGGGGCTGAGTGAGCGGTCCCCACCTCCCAAGCAGGAGGTATGGAGCTGGCCTTCCACACAAGGGTTCCGGCTCACCAGCCCTTAAAATCATGCTGCTGCATGTCACGTGTCCCCTTTTCCTGCTGTCTTCCTGATTGGTCCCTCCCTGCTTCCCCTCATCACCAAAGACATCGGGCCTTGTGATCCCGTTTCCTTTGGCCAAGAAGACCGGGTTCCTTTGGGTGGTGACACCAAATTAAAAACCTGCCTCTTAAAGCAGGAAAAGCTCATTAATGAGCAAAGAGGAACAACACCCACCCTTGAACCAACTGTCTGCCACCAAACTGGGGGTTTCAGGCAAGAGACAAGACAAGAGAGTTGGAAGAAATGGGTGCTCCCTGACCTAAGCAAAATGTTCTCATTCAATGACAGTCAACGCCTGCTGTTAACCCCTATCACTTTATGAGAACTGAGGTAGAACCGAGAGAAGACAGCTCAAGAGAACCCTGCTTTCATGAAATGCAATTTACTTACAGGCACCGTTGAAAGAAGTCTTTGAAAATCATCTTTAGAGACTGTTTGGCACTTGGTGATTAAGATACAGGATTCCCGAACAACAATCTTCAGAATGTAGTGCAAAAGTTCATCATTTAGTCTTTAAAATGTAGGAAAAACGTAACAGTAAAATGTCGATGGCTTATCAGTTCAGAGACACATTTCACACAATTGGTAAGCCCTGAGAAACCACATTGCAGGGTAAAAAAGACTCATTTAACTGACCTTACAACCAAGTTGTCAAACCAACACACATGGCAAAGGCACCAAGAGGAAAGAAATATGTAGCACCAAATAGAGGTGGTTCCCTTGTCCTAGGCTAGGGCACTGTCCTCAACAAGGTAAATCAGAGGCCGGCCACGACGGCCCACAGGTCAAATCCCAGTCTCTACCTGTTGTGTATGGACTGTAAGCCAACAATGGTTTTTACATTTTAAAATCAAGTTTCACTGACGGCTGTGCAAACACAGGTGCGGCCACATTTACTAATGCTGGCAATACTTTGTTGACTTCTGCTGTAAATGATAGAAAAACCTAGAGTTCTGCAATAACATCAAGACCAAGGGGCCAGAGATGCACCTGTGATTTCTTAATAGACAATGTCCCTTATCATTTCAGGGACATCTTGTTAATTCTGAGCCTCACTTCCTCTCCTTATAAAATGGGTGACACACTTCAGCAGTGGGATTTATAATGACCTTTCCCCATTATATTTGATGAGAAAGGAGACTAAAAGACTCATTTAACTGACCTTACAACCAAGTAAATGCTCATTTACTTTTAAATACAAGTCGTACAAGTCCTTAAGCTAAGCTAGAATCCAGTCCACACCCCTCATTTCATAGTTGAGAAGAATGGAGGAACCTCAATAAGGGATAAAGACTTAACTCCAATAACACAGTCCCATTTTGGCACAGGTAGGCTAGAATTTTCCTGTCTTTGAGTCTAAGGCTACACCAATCCATATGGCAAAAAGGGGGAATGATTTAATTAACTCTAAATTCTTATTAAGAATCTGAATAGGGAAAAGCATAAAAAATGTCCAAATTCACTTAATGCTAGAGTCCATGCTATAACTGACATCCAGCCAAGTGCTGATGAAGCACATTTTGAGATTAACCCATGATTACTAATGAACAGCACAGCTGCATCACCTGTAATGATCATCTTCATCACTACCAAAGCGATTGTTTTGAAGTTGTTCGGCCAAATTGGTCAGGATCACATCCCGCAGCTGGGAAAGCCCAGTGTTTCTCTCTCCTGTGATAAGACAAAGGTTTATGATATATTCCAGAAACCTGACTCACTGGAAAATAACTTGGGGACAACAGTTTAAATGTCCTAAGTGTTCTTCCCAGAACGTTAGTTGCTACTGTCACTCATTCTGCTGTCCAGCTTATCTGTATCCTAACTACAAAGACTCCATGAGTTATATGACTTCTGTTCCTCCATATCTTTCTATGACTTAGGTAACAAGTTCAATTCAGGAGGGCACTTCTGTAGCTCTAACTTCAGTCTGAATGCTAACATGAAAAAGCCTGAGACTCAGAAAAGCATCTTACATAATGACATGTACAACCTTTCCTAACAACCCTGTGAGACAAGAAACTGAGGCTGAGAAAGAATAAACAGGTTGTCCAAGGTCCTGGGTCTGTTCTAAGTGTACAAGGCAGGATTTGGGTACAGTAAAAAGGTCTCTGAGATTCTAAGAAACAAGTTAACCTTGAATACTCCATTTTCTTCCAGGTTCATAGATGACTAATGGGAGGCAGAGAAAAGAATCTCTAATGACTCTCCAGTTGTAACCTCTCTCCTAATTTGATTCAAAAGCACAAATAAAACCTCTTTGTGGATGGCACTCTTCCTGACAATAAGGATATATATATAAAAGCTTCTGCCTTCAAAGACCTCCTATCCAAGGTCAAGTCTTGAAATGTCACCTGAAGATTGTTCTCACCTTCTGTTAAAACCAGTTTAAGTAAATTATTCATTTCAACTTCTCCTGGGTAAAGAATAGTCAATCCAGAGCTAAAAGGAGAGAAAACAAAAAATGAGTTTTTGAACATGTTCTAGGTAGAAACAAAGCAACTCCTTCCAAGAAGAGTTCTAAACAACCATTTTCACTTAAAAAAAAATTCATTTCTTATCCTGCCAGAAATTTTACAAAAAGAAGTTAGTTTACCTTATGCAACCTGAATAAATGAACCTGTATTTACTGCACAAATAGTGATGATCTCTTTCTTTGTCCATTTTGTGAGTTCCCCAATATTTAGCTTATGCAGACATATATCACTAAATAGAGCAGTTTATTGTGCATTTAAAAGGTGGCAGAAATTGCCTAAATATGTGATTATAGGATTTACAAAAGAAAGAAAGAGCTCCAAGATTATCCACTTTATCACACGAAGAGGCAGTGTAATATGAGAGAAAGAGTGTTTAGTTGAGAGCCAGAAGACCTGAGTTTAAATCTCTATTCTGATCCTTAACAACTATGTTACTGTGTTGGCTTAACTTCTCTGACTCTATGTTGGCTCATCTACAAAAAAAAAAAAAACGATAATACTTGTACTTTCTATCTTAGGAGTTGTTGAGAAAAAGTGTTTTGTAAATTTAAGGGCTCAATTTTTAAAAAAGGACAGTGAAACTTTCATTTTATAGGTATGGAACAGGCCAGCAATATGAGTGCCAATGCTCATGGCTGAATAGTCCCACTTTCTAAGTGTAAAAGAAGATTCGGTCTTAAAAATTAATATCAGAATAACTATAAAATTGAGCATTTTATGAACAATCATAGTGGGCAATATTCCCCTTCCTCCTAGACCCTTCAAGAAAAAAAAAAAAAAAGATGAAAGCACCACTGTGGCCACTAGCTACTCCATTAGAGGAAGATGATCTTCAAAGAACTTATCTTCCTTGAACTCTTTCCTTACTCTTTATCATGGGACAGAACCATGTAGACAAAAAAGGATGACAAGGCAAATAACATTAGGCCTTAGTGTATCTTAAATTTCTTTTATCCAAGCACATCTATCTGTAAATACAGATATTAACAACAACAAAAACCTGGAAATGCTTACTTTAGAGATAAACACACACACAAGGATATATATGCCAATACTTCAAAAACTAAGAAATTCATTGATGTGGGAATACTCTCCATTGATGCAAATTGCAATCTGTAAAAAACTCAAAATATAAAAGAACTCTCTGGGGCTCAGAGAAGCAGATCACACAAAAGGCAAACAGGATGAGAGTCCAGGCCCTTCTGACATCAGGGCCAGAGCCTTCATTACTAGGTCCCACCAGGCCTTCCTCTCTCCATTCTTACATGGTGCCTGTTATGACATATTCTCCATAAATGAAAGACTATGGACTCCAGTGTGGGGACTTAATCATTTTAATACATTTCAAAGTGAACAAACCACTGCAAAGAAGATATCTGACCCTATCTAGGCAATACTGGGCTGCATATTTATCAAAAACAAAAGTGCCACCCAAGTGTATAAACCCCTAAATCGCCAGGGGACTAAAGCCAACAACTAAGGACATAACTCTGGGGAAAGGGATAAAAAAATGGAAATCTAATGTTGTAGAACAAATCTAACTAGATTTTTTAAATGAACACAAAAAACTGCTGATGACTTAGAGAACACCAGATCCTGCAGGGCTGTCTGTCCTGTCTTGATATTCTATGATAAGAAGGAACAGTGTGAGAAATTTTGTCTCTGATCTCAGACCACTTCCCATCTGTGAGGAGACTCTCTCGAATTGTGTATTATTGGGAGCTGCTCTGTTACCTTTCCTTCCCATCCTCATCCCCACCTCCATTTCTTAAAATATAAATATGGGATACCATTCAGATGTGGATTATAGTATATGACATCAGAGACCCATTCCAACTCCTGAGATTCTGTGACACTATCTTTCCCTTGTTCCTCTTCTCTGCTCTTCCATCAAAAAGCAAAGAAGCTTGAGTTTGTTTAAAAAATCTCTCATCATGCCGAGGCATTTGGTCAGCTATTCAGTGCCTGGATGAAATTTCATAAAGGCTTTCAAGGATCTTTCTAGAGAGGAATCTCACAATACACAAGAGTCAGAAGACTGAGAATACTTTGTGGAATACTTTGGAAATATGCCTTGGGTATTATTGGGTACAAACACATTCAAAAAGAAATTCACTAACATATCTCCCATTTCTAGAGCATTTCTGAATTTGCCAAGTGTTTTCTTCACAACAAGATGGTGTAAAGAATTTTACTATTCTATGTACTATCTGAACTGGAAAAAGACCTTAGGGATTACAGTCTAATCTATTCATTTTTAGGTAGGAGGAAAGTAACAGTGAAAATCTGGAAAAAATTGAAATGTCCCATTGCTGAGAAGCAGTTAAACAAATTGTAGTCCCTCAATATATTGAATTACTATATTGTCTTAAAGAAGGACAATAAAAGAAACATGTGGGATAAAGCAAATCCAATAAGAAATTAATACAGAATGGAAAAAGTAGACCCAGAAAAATATGAACAAGGACTAGAAGCATGTAAAACTATGCATACTTTTATGTGAACACAATATCATTGGGGATTATAAGGAGTATTGAATGGGTTATAGGTAAACTGTTATTGATAGCTATATGATCAAGTATGATTTTGTTTATAAAATTGATAATTACAAAGCAACTGGAAAAAATACCTTAAGAGATCAAAGAGCCACATGCAAATGAAGCTCTGTCTTCTGTCTTACTCCCTGATAGATACTTTAGCAAATCAGGAAAGCATCCATGCTGGAACAACTGAAATAAATACCTTTCTCAAGGTCCCCCAAAAGCAGACTTCAAGATCCCCATTATAAACAATCCAATATACATGCCCTCCCAAATTAAGTTATATCTTACATAGACAATGGAAGTTCCAAAGCATCATTCAACAACTGAATTGGGGGATAAGACATACCTCTAATTCTAAACAGCAGGGGAATTCTAATGCATCTTGAGAGAACCATGTATGAAGAGCACTAAGAAAATCCACTTCAGTTTACCTGATGGCAAGACAGACTTCCTTTTGTATTTCAGGGCAAATCTGGTCTTTCGGGGCCATCAACAATTGCCACAGCAGAAGTCCTGAGCGTCGAATGATGTCTCGGTTCCTTTCGGTTTGTGGGCTGAAGAAAAACTTAAACACCACCTACAGAAACATAAGAATTTAATCTAAAAATACTCTCTCCATTGAGGTCATAGGGAGAGTTCGATGTTCTGATTTTTAAAAGCACATGGAAGGGGCTCCGTGAGTTCATTTCCAAAATATTTAAAATTACAATTACAGCTCATGTAGCAATAATGCTCTGAATAAGACAAGAATTCTAATTGAGGATTAAAATGTAGCACAGAACCATATGGCCTTTATTATATTTTTTTTCTTTCCAATATAACACAAGAATCTTTTGGTAACCAATAGCTTCAGTATCAAAAATTTTAAAACGAAGTCATGAATGTTTCAAACTACCTTAATAAATTGGCTAAAAAATCAGTGGAGTTTAAATTTGCTTTTCTATTGGCTAAAAATTTCTGGAATCCCTTTCCCAGTGTTTATCTGAAACTTAGATATTCACCTGAAAGACAACAAGAATGCAGCGTATAATACAAGTATCTCCATTGACCATGGCTTTCTCCATAATGTCACAAATACTGCTAAGATGGTGTGCTTCGATTGGATGCTGCTTGCCCAGAAAGTTTGTAATTGGCAGACTGGTATTGGTTGCAAGAAGATTGAGTTGATGGATGCACATGGCACCAACATGGTGCAATAACTGATTTATAACCTCATTTGTGGTTATAGCCTCACCTAGAAAGTTAAAAACAGAGTAGGAAGAAATATTCAACATACAAAGGCATGAGATACAAATGACCTATACATATATACAAATAGCCACTATAGCTAGCCCCCACCCCCTCACTATCTCTCTCACATGCTGTTACTGGTGCATGCCTGATCTTAAAAAATTTTTTGGAGCTTATAGAGTTCCTCCCTTTGAAATCAGAGGAATAGAAGTAGCAAAAAGGCTTGAAAAGTAAGAAAAGCTTAAGAGAGCTGCTTGACCCAGGGAAAGGGAAATGGGGGACAAGGGGTGGGTGACAAGGGATGAGGGATGAGGTAAAGGGACAGACTCACAAGCAGTACCAGCTTGCCTCTATTGATGGCTCCACTGTCTAAAAATATCTTCCCCCACATTTTATGGATTTGCCATTCTTTCTTAGACTAATGAATTTCCTCAATTTAAGATTTTCTTGAGTTCACTCCACCTTCATTCATTCAACAAACACTGATTAAGTGATGAGGGTACACAGAGCACTGTGCTAGGCACTGGAGGAGACACAAAATTTAGATAAATGGTCTCTGCTCTCAAAGCTTATAGGAGAGGGAACAAGCATAAATACAAATAACTCTACTTCATGATAACTGCATTAAAGAGGGCAGGATAAAGCCACCTTTAAAAGATAGGAATTAGAAGACATTCCTGGCACAGATAATACCGTGAGTAATGGCAGGGAAGCCAGAAGCCACAGAGAATGTTCAAGGAATAGAGAGTAGTGTCCAGTTTGTCTGGAGTACAGGGTAAATGGAGGGAATAATCTGAGTAAGTCAACATTAACAACCCAAGCAGCACTATCTGAAGTCTTGTTTATTCCCACCCTTCTCCCTTTCATTTAATGCCTTCTTTTCCCAACCACTTTGTATAACTGTCTTTCATTTATTTGCATTTATTCTATGGATACTCTTATATGTCCATGTTGCCTTTTCCAATAGAATGTAAAGTTCATGAAAACAGGGACTGTTTTATTTTTTATCTCTGAGTTAATCTACAGTTCTGGTTTACAAAAGATATTTAATAAATGTTCAATGATTGTCTAATTGGTTGAATTGAGTTTAACCAGATCTCTTCCCTCCCACCTATTCACTGACATTTCTGTAATTTCTAAAATTTTAATAGCACAATCTCAGGCTAATACAGTTATCACTGTTGCTCACCTTTTGGCTCAGTAATGATGTGGCTAACTCCAAGTCTTTGACATACATAATGGAAAGCTTGATTTCCAGGATTGCACCACTGGTCAATATAGTCATTAGAACATGTCCATATCATGTTATTCACTGTGTCATAACAAGCACCTGAAGAATAAAATTGATTTAAATCACCTTGCTATCTTCCATATTTTTTTTTTCAGTTTTTCCCCCTATTTATTCAAATTCATTACTTCCTAAGAACCAAGATTTTTCTAATGTTGGGAGCTCCTACTATCAAAACGGATGCATCACTTCTACTGTTAAAAATTTTTATGAGTTGCTATGGACAAGCTTCTGGTAAAGTTTCTCCACACTTTGGTGGAATTTTTCTTAGATAAAAGACAATAGAGGAGCTATTAGACTCCATGTCTTTTGACAGAGCCTTCAAAAACCTAGGGTCACCTCCATACCACAATGAGGAACAGAGAGTAGGATTTTCCATGAAGTTCCTCTTATTAAGCACTTCAAAAATGAAAATAATGAAAAGGAGAAGTTTAATGCTGCTAATATGTATCTTTTATGGACAGAAAGTTAATCATCTGGGTATGGTATTATTCCTGCCCTTCAACCTGAAATTTTTTATGAAAAGTTTACATTATCTGTTTTTTCAAGTTATGCAGATAATTAAAATCAAAAGATAGTTCAAGCTATGACATAATATGCTTATGTCATAATAGCTTAAATTATAGAGGAAAATCATAGATTCCCAGTCCTTCAAATTTCACCTGTGTTGGATTTTTTCACGTGGTTTCTTTCTAAGGAATGGCAGAAATTCACCTTAATGGTTTTCCTTTACAGAGAAAGTATAAAGAATTTTTAAAGGGAACATAAAAGAGAATTTCTGCCAATGTATATTATACTGAATCCAACTATGACATAAGAAGAATTCAATGACTCATATAGGTAAAGTACTATTGAATCTGCTCTTGAGTTTAATTAATGAAAGGCAGTGTGCTATACGAATCAGAAGGCTGATTCTTCTTCTAGTTCTACAATTTAATCCTAATGTTAACCTGGAATAAAAGTCTCAAGATGAAGATAATATTAATGGCCTAATTCCTAATTCCATTTAAATACAGACAAGAAAACTGAGAAATCAAAATCCCATTTATGCAATGATTTGCTTCAACAGAAATTGGCCAGAACTTATAAGAGAAGTTTATGAATCTAATGAGTTTCTTGTAGGAATGTCTTGCATTAATTTCTTTTTTTGTTTTGTTTATATTATTCTATTATATCACATTATTTATACAATTACAAATTACTTTCCATACTTATGCTTATTCCACATATATATATATATATATACATAAGTATTCCATACTTATACCAATTCAAACCTCCACTTTTTTTTTCATATTTTTTTTAAATTAAAGCTTTTCATTTTTCAAATCATATGCATGGATAATTCTGCAACATTATCCTTGCAAAACTTTGTGTTCCAGTTTTTCTCCCCTTTCCCACTGCCCTCCCCTAGATGGCAAGTAGTCCCATATATGTTAAACATGGTAGAAATATATGTTAAATCCAATATATGCATACATATTTATACAATTATCTTTTTGTATAAGAAAAATCAAATAAAACCAGAAAAAAAATTGCATTAATTTCTTACCCAGCCCTGGCACAAGAGCACCACGTCCAAGTGAGCTCCCAGCAGCATCAATAAGGTCTGCACGGCTTGTGAACTGACCATCCGAAATGTTATACACCAAGCTAGATGCCAGAACTTCAGAAACAATTAAAAAAACCCAAAATACTTTACTTTAATGCAACTTTTGGAGACTCAATTAGGAAATTTTAAACTTCAAACTTTCAACTATACAGTGAAGAAATGTACACTTTCACTACTGAAAAAAAAAATCTATCTTCATTTGTTATAGATCTATAGATAAAGATTTTGAGAATAAAAGCATTCTACATTTAGAATGCCATGTATCAATGATTAAGTCCAAAAAATAGTGATGTGACAGTGGCTACAGGCTAATTGGCTGAAAAACTTGGGAGTCATCTGTACTTCCCTTTCCTTCCCTACACTTCACTGACAAAATCCTTTCCCACTGTTGCTTGAATTGGTGTTGCTCTATTCCCACTGTTACTAGCCCAGTGTAGGCCCTAATGTTCTCACATATATACTACTGTTTTAACTGATCATCAAACTTCCCATTTCTCTTCTCCATTCCATACTGGGGATAAGATATTGCATATATTATCAGATACTATTTAGTGATGGATTAAGTTCACTGAATCACTTCCCCCCCACACACACACTCTTTTTCATTGTTAAGTATAAGAGAAAGCTCACTGGATTGGCAGAGTATATTTTTGGAAATGAATATAATGTAAACTCAAAATTATCAATAAAAAAAGAAAAAATTTATATACATCTGCATGTATCAAAAACAGCAAGAGATTATGCTGATCACCTTCTTACGGGGGTAATTTCTTTGTGAGAATTACTTTGAGAAGATAAAATACTAAATAACAGACAGTAACAGCTCACGAAGAGGGCCCTTTCCATGGATTAGTACAAGTCATTTTAGGTAATCAAGAAAGAAAAGTTTCAAGTTTTTAAAATTCATTTCAAGGGGATTAGGAAAAAGGACCAGGAGCCCACCAAAAGTAAATGAAGCAGTTATCAAAGATGGATATAAAAAGAACCTCCCTTCCCTAAAGACAAATGGAAGAAACTCACTTACTTTTTAAAGATGAAAGACCACTTGTTCCACCAAAGAGTGAGCGGGTTGCAGAGCTGCCTGAGCCCCCAGGGGGAGGAACTAGCATCACCAGGTATGTGCCACATGTATATATAGGTGTCTTCCTTAACATTTTCAGCGGTAGCCCACAACTAGTATTTGCTGCTGAAAAAAATGTAAATGCTTTAGAAGAAACTATAATTTAATTAACAAAATAGATAATTAAAGTGTAATACAGTGCCCCATTTCAGAAACAAGGAGATGATTAGGTTAGGAAAAATATAAAGAAACAAAAAACTGGGGGAAAAATTAATTTATTTGGCTCAATTTCCTCACTTATTATCATTCTAAATCCCAGTATTTTTTAAAATTAAAGTTAATTTATTTTTAATACTCATTGTTTTATGAATCATATTGGAAGAGAAAAATCAGAGCAAAAGGGAAAAACCATGGGAAAGATTAAAAAACAGAAAAAAAAAAGACATGAGCATAATATTTATTGATTTATATTCATTCTCCTTGGTTCTTTTTCTGGATGCAGATAGCATTTTCTATCCCAAGTCTACTGAATCCCAGAATTTTTCTTTTGTGTTCCTTCAACAGTTTTTCCAAAAGAGGAATTTTAAAAGCAGCCAAAACTAAAACTAAAATAAATGTTACTTGTTATCAAAAATATTTCAGGTAAAACCCTCAGAGATTGATGTATATAGTCAGTGTTTCTATTTGACTCCAATAGTCCTACAAATGCAGCCCATCCCTCATTTTTCTACTTAACTATAAGATTGTATTACAAAGTGCTCATTGAATGTCTCCATCTGGAAATCACAAAGACACATCAAATAACATTCCCAAGTTTCCTATTCCATCCCATTCTTAATAACCTCGCTATTACAAAGGATACCATCTTTCTTGCATTCCACAGGCCTGAATTCTCAGAGCCATATCATATTCTTCACTGCCCCTTTCCTCACACATCCAATCTATGGCCATATCTTATCAATTCTCTCGTCCCAATGTCTCTCACATCTGTCTGTTTCTCTTGATCTGCAAAGCCAGTGACTTAACACAGGCCTTCAGCACTTCTCTCCTGGGCTATCATAAGAACCCCCTCCTTCATTTCTCTAAATCCATTCTTTTCCCTCTCCAATTCATCCCCCAACAGAGTTGGCAAATGAATATTTCTAAAGCAGAAAGCTGACCATGTTACCCTCCTGCTTCAGATGCTTCTTGTGTCTAAGATAAAATACATATTCCTCTGTTAGACATTTAAAACCCTTCACAACATGACTCCATTCTGTTCTTCCAGGTGAGGACTGCTCCCCTTTTGCCCCCAATCTCTTGAAACCTGTAGTCCCCTCTGGGCTCAGCTCCAGGACCATCTGCTGCATGAAGTCCTTCAGATTATTACATGTTTTATTACTCTCCCCAACAATGAAATCACTGTGTCTAGGTACATAGCATTTTCTCTCCCATGGAATTCAAGATGCTTGAAGGCAGGCACTGGAGGTTTTGTAACCCCAGGACCTGGCACATGACTTCATTTTTTTTTGTGGTGATTTCACTGGCAGAGGGCAACTGCCCGTGAATGAATTTTCTCTACTAAAGGAGATCAAACAAATGCTGTGTAACCTGCATTTTTATTGAGCTGAGAGGTGACACAGGTTAAAGGACTTTTCCAGGGTCACATAGCCAGATCCAAGTCTTTTCTCTATGATGTCATACTACTACGTGGTCTGGCACATAGTAAGGCTGCTGGATGAACTGGATGGAAAGCACCATGATTTTGTGTACACGTACACACACACACACACACACACACACACACACACACAAAGTACCTTGGCAGGCTCCAAGCTCCACACAACTTCTTGAAGTATGCTCAGGAAGTACAATGGGCAAACCAAAAGATGAGGCTTTCTAAACTTATGGGCTGGGCCTTGGGCATAGTGGCTGAGAACTTTGGATATATACTATGATATCACTGGGACAAGACTTGAGTAGATTTTATACATGTTAAACTATTTGATATTCATTTTGTTGTAGTGGTAGTAGTATTGGGCAAGGACCTTTGTAGGGTCCTTTAAGGTTTCAGAAGCACTCAACCTACATGATCATAAAATTAGAATATCTGAAGCAAGATTTGAACTTGACTACAGGCCTAACATTCTCATCATTATGTGATTCTACATACATCATGTAATCCAGTGAGTTCTGAATAGAAAATTGGCCAGAAAGATCTTCATCATTGTACTAAATAATGTAATATTTCCTCAGCTATATCTCAGAATAAATTTGTACCTGCAAGATTTATGAAATTCCATTAGATAACTTCTTTTGGGTCATTGACATATTATTAAGAAAAAGATGAGTTTTCTAATTTGAAGACCATAAAATTAACTTTAATCTTCCTGCATACATTGGCAAGACCATGATCTTCAGAGTATTGGAGCTCATTTAGGATCTTCTATACTTACTCGGGCGAGAAATAATGAGAAACTTATTCACTGCATTACAGCTCAGAACCTGCCAGGACTTAAATCATAACTTTTTATTAATAGTCTAGCACTGAAAAAAGCCAGCAGCATTGCCCATAGCAAATACCAGTTCCTTTTCTTGTTTTTTTCTTCCTATGCCACAACAAATGAATTCTGCAACTCATAAATCCAGAAAATAGGTTTTCTTGTGGTTAAGAAACTTTAATTAAAAGAACACATTAGGAACACTGGGAAATTAGTTACTGTGTGGGCACAATGACACTTTTCTCCGTGATATTTTTAATATGTATATTCCAATTAACATGGTGTCAGCTTTCTTCTCTAATAAACACAGAGCTTTAAGATGAAATCCTTTTTTTAAAGCCTACGTGAAAAACCTTCTTCTGATCCTTTCCCTGAAACTGAACTAGAGCTCAACTCTCTCCTGGTTCTGGTCTATGAGTTCAGGTGAAATGTTTTATTCCCAGAGTCAAAGGTTCCTTATTTGCAAAATGAGGACAAGGAAATCTAAACAAATGATACAGAGCTGTTTGGAGGAAAGAATTTTTTCCACTTACAAATAGCTGAGAACTCCTGAGTTTGGCAAGAAAAAATTAGCTCCAGAGGCAGCTAGGTGGATAGAGCAGTGGACAGAGCACAGCCCTGGAGGACCTGAGTTCTAATTTGACTTCAGACACTTAACACTTCCTAGCTGTGTGACCCCGGGCAAGTCACTTGACCCCAATTGCCTTAGCAAAAGAAAAAAAGAAAAAGAAAAAAAATCGCTCAGAATCCTGCCACTGACCCATCCTATCCACGTTAGGTAAGTCACTTAACCTTGATCACATGATCTCTTAAAAATGAAAAAGCTACAGATCAAATGGCAATCGGTCTCAGTGGAGAATGTTTTCATATCAAGAAGTCCCCATAAGAATTAAATTATAGGTAAAGGGGGGAAAGTGCCTACAATCTAAATTGTCTCTTCTAATTCAAATTCACATAACAAACCAAATACAATAGGCATTTCTTTCCCTCTTCCAAATTATAATGGATAGCACTGAAATTTTTAACATTTGAAATTAAGGGGTAATCAAGTATTTCATCTCACATTGCTAATTAACAACTGATTCCCCCCCCCCAATTCTTCTCAGTAGAAATCTATATGTACAAATGAGTAATTTTCATTTATACCATACTTTCTGTACATAATTATTTCTCTTGATCTTGGGTTTTATTATAATTTATTAGTTGATTGGCCATGAAAGAAGGTGGACTGGGAAGGTTATAGAAGATCAAGCGGGGGCCATATCTGTCATGCTATCTACAAAATATTCCAAGACATAGATGAAGGTTTCAAATCTGTCTGAGGCAGATTTAGAAAAGGGCACAGTCAACATCACACCGGAAAAGATAGCATGAATGGGCTAAAATCTGCAGAGAGAAAATGATTCTGAGAAGTTCACAGAAGCATCTAAGACTTGGGATCCAAGTCTGGAAGTTGATATAACCTCCATTCTTGTCAATCTTAACTGGCAAATTCTAAAAGGCCTAACTCTTATAGACCTGATCACCAAAGCAATAAGTCCATGTGGATCTTCTGTAAATAGGACTAATAATGGCAAAATAAAATAGTGAAACAGATATAGCTAAGCCCTCCACAAAAATCCCGATCCACTTTCTCAACTGGGGTATGAAAATGACCCTTAACTATCAATAAATGAAGTTGGGGAAATTAAAGACCTGATACATTTTTTCAAGCTAAGCAAGCTTTGCTTCAAATTCCAGGGACAATGTGGGTCTGTTGTCCCAGGATAAGGAGACTCAATGTCAGAAGTATGGCCAATCCTCTGATAATGAAAATTTAAAAATTAAATGAGAACTCAGTCGTGAGCTTCTGCAATCAGCAAAGCAGAAAGAGAGAGAATGCATTTTCAGATCATCAATAAACATTAAAATAATGCTACTTCTCTATATGTCAGATTTTTATCCAATGTTGGCCCTCTAAACACCAGATTTTTATCCAATGATCACTGAATTGACTAGAGTAAGTGAATTATTTTCAGACTGATAGTCTCACCAGAAATGAAACCATTAGACTAAGAAGTTACAGCTGTTGAAGGCAAATGGGAGGAAGGATAGTTAATAGGTTTGCCCTAAATATGCAGCAGAGTTGGTTTAATTTCTTTGCCCAAGGCCATATCATTACACCGGATACTTGATTTCTTTGACTTATAGTACTCATGATGAGCATAAGTCTTAAAAGAGCCATCATGAAGAGGATGACTACAGTTTATGGAGCACCAGGATGATACACTTTATGGCCCTCCATGAGGATGACAGGATTGTAGGCTACCAATAGGAAGCTGTGAATTAGGGACCACAAGAATGAATGTGGTCTTATGAGCCAATATTTATTGGAGAAGAAAATGCAATTATCTAACAAATCTAGCATGACCCTTAAAACCAAATCAACTTATACATCTGAACTTGGACGCTTCATTGGGAAACTAATCATAGGGATGACAATTTTTAAAAACTGGAAAATATTTTTTTTGGATTGAGAAATTAGAGGTAAGGGACTGCTGGGTTACAAGCCTAATGCAACAAGACATTTTATATATTTCTCAGGGCCTCTCAAACATCTCTAAAAGAGGAATTATGCACAAGAAATAGAGCAATTTCATCTATCTTCATGGTCTAGGACACTAAGAATCTTAACAAAGTAAAGACTCAATGAACTAAAAGCAGAAAAGGCTAATCTCTGAACCTAATGTACTCAGCCTTCTCCCCCATCTCTCACTTTGCTATGACATGGCCAAACAAGCCTACTCGTAAGCTTACAACAGAATTAACATCTAGTCCATCTAGCACTCCTCCCCATGCTGCAGAAAGCCCCAAATGGGAGATCTTTATTCTGGCTAGGACAGTAGCATGGAAACACCAGTTAACACTTATTAAACACCTACTATATGTCAAGCACTGTGCTAAACACTAGGGATACAAAAAGAGGCCAAAAAGAGAGGAGTTCACAATCTAACGGGGGAGACAAGCAAAAAATACGTACAAACAAGCTATATACAGGATAAATCAGAAATAATTAAAATAGGGAAAGCACTAGAATTAAGAGGAAAGGCTTTCTATGGAAAATGAAACCTCAGATGAGACTTAAAAGAAGCCAGGGAAATTAGCAGACAGATACAAATGACTATTCAAAGCATGGTCATGGAGGTAAGCCAGAGAAAATACCTGGTGTCTTGCTTTTAGAAAAACCAGGAGGCCAGTATCTCTGGATCAAAGAGGATGTGTTGAAAAGTAAGATATTAAGGAAGACTGGAAAAGTAGAAGGATAAATTATGAAGGGTCTTGAATGCCAAAAAGAATTCTGTATTTCATGGGGAGAGGGAGAGAAGATAATAGGGAAGCACTGTAGTTTAATGAAGGGAGAATGGATTGGAATGGGGAAGAGATTTAAAGCAGGAAGACGCACCAGCAGGATATTATAATAGTCTAAATAAGGCCTGCATCACCTTACATTTTATCAGTATAAGAATGGTAATTAAATCCATATTTGACTAGATCACCAAGCATGAAGTAGTACAGAAAGAAAAGCGGGTCCAGAAGAGAATCCTGTGGGATAACTGTAATCAAAGGGGAAGGAGTTAGACAGTTTGCAAAAGGAGAATATAAAGAAAAAAGGATGACGTTAACAAAGACCTCAATAATAATTCTTTTAAAAATCAGTTAAAGACCTTCAGCATAAGCAGATAAGTCTTCTGGAACATGGAATCTAGATCAATGAAGAATACAAATGTCTCTGAACAGACTCCAATCCACCCTCCATTCAACCACTAAAGTGATTTTCCTAAGGCTCAGATCCAATCATGGCACCCCCCATCTTTTCCCCTCCTCCCCCTCATTATATTTAAAAAACAACAACAAAAAAAGGAACCTCTGGATTCCCATTGGAGATGGAAACCAACAGCAGGGATGTCCCTGAATGTTTAAAAGAGAAATCAGTATTGTAAAAGCAGAATATATGGCATGTATACAATGTCATACATATGGTATGTATGAGCAAAACAGAAAAACTTGAAGCCACAAAGGGAAGTGTCAGTAGAGAAACAAAAGAGAAAATAACTGACTGGGAATGTAAATACATGGAAGAAGAAAAGCAAAAAAGAAAACACAAAAAGGGAAATAGATTGCCATAGAAGCAAAACATATCAATCCCACCCTTATCCTTCTTGACCTCTTAGTACCTATTGACAAACACAATGGCCTCCCTGCTGTCCCTTACACATGACCTTCCCAATTCTGAGCTGTCCCCCATGGTTAGAACTCTCTCCCCACTCATCTCTATCTCCTGGATTCCCTAGCTTCCTTCAAGTGTCAGTTAAATTCCAGTCTTCTGCAATAAGCCTTTCTCTGCTTAATGTTAGTGCCTTCCCTCTGTTGATTTTCTCCAATAAGTATCTCATATGTTCATAGTTGTTTGCATCTTATTTCTCCGATGGATTATGAGCTCCTTAAGAGCCAGGACTATTTTTTGCCTTTCTTTGTACACTCAGAGGTAAGCATAGTTCCTGACACAAAGTAGGTGCTTAATAAATGCCAGATAACTGATTAATTAGTGTTCTTGCAGATAGGATGTAGAAAGGCAATTAAGGATTATAAACCCATGTGATAAGTCAAAAAACTATGACACCATAATTCAAGAAATTATCCAAGAAAATTGCCCTAATTTTCTGAACACAGAAAGCAAAGTACCAATTGAAAGAATCTACAGATTGCCTCCAGAAAAATAAAAAACAAAAACAAACCCTATGCTGCATACTCCAAGAGATGATATAATAGTTAAATGTTTAACAGTTCTGCTGATAAATAACAAGATCTCCAAGTGATCAGGAGAAGTTTCAAATATAAAGGAAAAGGAATTAAAATAACAAGATTATTCTGCACTCACTAAAACTCACGAGAAAGTAGAATAATGTGTTTTGAAGAGCAAAGGAGCTCAAGATGGAACCCAAAGAAACATACCTTTCTTGAAAATCTGAGTCTGTTAGTGAAAAAGATGGGGCATTCAGTAAAAAAAAAAAAAAAAAAAGGCAGAGATAGAGATGCAACTGAAGCACTTCTAGAAAGAAATTCAGACTTGAACAAATTTTCTTTTAGCTTTTCAACAACCCAAGATGATAGATATATAGAAAACAAGGACAATAACAAATTAACAACAGAGAAATGAAGAGATTTCTTTCTAAAAGTATGAAAGGATTCTAAAAGAACAGAAGCAAACCAAATAGAAATGATATGTAGAAATTGGCCTACACTCTCCTAAAAGTCAATAAATATTTTTGCATGAGAGAATACACTGCAGAATGGATGTACTCATATAAGAAGGGAGAAAGAAGATAAATAAAACAAATATATATGTAATGTGCCTTAAGCAAGTCAATGATAAGAAGTCCTGTACTCTGCAAGAAGCCTATAGGAGAATAAGGAAGCATGGGGAGAGATTAAAACAGGATGAAATAAATAGGGAAGTCTTGTTTCACTGATAGGGCAGGGTATTACTGATACATGTTCCCATTAAAGAAAGATACTTTATGAAAGGAGATCCAAACTTTATAATGAATATAAACTATAGCAATTTGGTGCTTAGGGAGACCACAGGGGAATCAAAGCTCCTAGGGGCAAATTACATCCAGAGAGATGGCAGGCAATACACCCAGGAAGATATCAAGATAAATAGGTAAAAATGGCAATGGGAAGGGCCAAGATTAATAATGATCCTCACAATCAGAGGCATAGAAAAATTTCAACCACAAGATAACCTCGATCACAAGCAAGAACTGACACTTCCATAAATATATATATGGCACCATATCTATAAAACAATATTATAATATAGAAGCTGTTTAGAAGGAATGTAAACTAGGTACCTTCCAAGTATTTAATGATAGGAACTTTACATAAATCTATCAAAAAGGCAAACAAAAAGGAATAATATAGAACTGAACAAACTGTTGGAAAACCAAGAGATAAAACTTTTTAAGTTGGACCACACAGGAATATATATATTTCTAGCACAACATGAAACTTTGACAAAAACTGAACATAATACTAGGTCACAAAATATATTGCAAAATATATTTAAGAAGAGGAGAAATAAAATTTAAAAGGAAGAAATAGTATGTCCTTTACAGATAATTATATAATAAAACTAGTAAACTAGTAATCAGTTCAGAAAAAACAAACAAGATAGATCCGAATGGAGCCTTAACAATGAAATTTTGAATAATGAGTGGGCAAAAAAATAAATAAATAAATAAAACTATAGAAACAATTTATAATTTGGTGGGAAAAAATAATAATGATGAAAAAAACATACCAAAATTTCTGGGATGCAGCTAAAGCAGTCCTCAGGGAAAAAATTATATCCCTACAAACATACATTAACAAAATAGAAAAAGAGAAGATTAATAAAATGAATATGCATTTTAAAAATTAGAAAGTCAACAAATACACCTAAAATAAGCACTAAAGAAATATCAAAAGTTAGAGATAACCTGGAAATGAGAAATAAAACTAAAAGCTGATTCTTTGAAAAGACAAAATTTAAAAAGCTTTTAGTAAATATAATTAAAAAAGAAAAGGGAAGAAAACCAAATTAACAAAACAGCAAACAAGGTAAAAATCACAAAAAGATCAGAACAAGAATTATCAAAACCTACTCTACAATTCTATACTAGCAAAATTGAAAATACAAAAGAAAGAGAAGAATCCTTTCACAAATCTCAAATACCCAAACTAACAGAAAACTAAATAGAGATCTTAAAAAAAAAAATCCAATCTCAGAAAAGAAAACAGAACTAGATCCAAGGGAATTGCCAGAGGGGAAAAACCCTGGGCACTTATCCCCAATTGCTTCACCAAAAAACACACTACATTAATTCACTCAAGAAATCATCTATTGTGTGACCAAGCTGGTACACCAGGAATGCAAAGGGAGTTCACCATTAGAAAAGCAATCAACATAATTAATCGTAATAAAAATAAAAACACCTCAAACTCCACAACTATCTCAATTGATGCAAAAAAAAGCCTTTTATAAAAGTCGAATACTCATTTATGTTATAAATTCTGTAACAAAGTATAGGCAAAGAGAGATGCTTTTATAAATAATATAAAAAGTATTTAAAAATCAACTCCAATATCTTATATAATGTAAAACCTCTAGAATCTCTCCAATAAACATGAAAAAAGCAAGGATCCCACTTTATTTAAAAGCAACAGGTAAAAGAAAGGTAAAAGAAATTAAAAGCATAAAGACAGATAAAAATAGAGATAAAACTCTCCCTACCTATGGCATAATGGTTATATGAACTGATACAAAATGAAGTAAGCAGAACCAGGAGAACATTGTACATTAACAGCAATATTGTGCCATGCTCAACTGTAAATGAAATAGCAATTCTGAGCAATACAATAATCCATAATAATCCAATACAACTTTGAAGGACTTATGATGAAAAATCCTATTCTAACTATTCTCTCTCTCTCTCTCTCTCTCCTCTCTCTTTCCCTTTTCCCTCCCCCCCCTTACTCCTCTTGCAAAATAGCCAATGTTTGGCTTGACTTCACATGCATAATCTATATTAAATTAGTTGCCTTTTCAAAGAAGGGAAAGGGAAGGAAGAATTTTCAATCCAAAATTTTAAAAAACCAAAGTTAAAAATTCTTTTAATTGATAATTAAATTCAATTAAATTGAGTAACTAAGAAAAAATAAGGAGAAAAATAAAATATGCCATATTATTCAACAATAATAAAGAAATTATAATAAGCACATAAAAGAATGATCCAACTCATTAATAATAAGACCAATATAAATTAAAACAACATATATATGCAAAAATAACAAATATGGAAACAGCAGCATTAGAGGGGTTGGAGGGAGAAAGGTTTCTTATTATATTGTTGATGAAGCCATGAATCAGGACATGCATTCTGGACAAGCAATTTGGAATTATGCAAATGAAGTGACTAAAATGTCCATACTCTGACTGAGACTAGGTTTATCCTCCTATATATAATGAAATATTTATAGCAGCATTTTTTGTGATAGCAAGGAGTAGACAACAGCAACAAAAAAAAAAAACCCATCAATTGGGGAATAGCTAAACACATTGTAGTATATGAATGCCAATATGCTATTGCTGTCTCATCAGAAAGGATAAATGTGATGAATATAGAGAATCATCGATAGATAGCTCTACATAAACTGATGTAGGCTGAAATAAATAAGCAGAGCCAAGAAAACAATATACACCTTGAACTACAACAAAGTAAATGGAAAGAACCACCAAAAAAAAATCAAAAATAAATGCTGCAAAATTATCAAGTATGGCTTGAAAGAATGAGAGAAGGCATTTCTACCACATTCCTCTGCAGAGAAAAGACATTCATAAATGTACATTGCACATATTTTCAGGCTTTTTTGACTAACCAGTTTTGCTGATTTCTTCCCTTTTTTGACTTAAAAAAGAAAAAAGTCAAAAAACATCAATAAAAACATTTAAAATAAAAGCAATAAGGAAACTATTGATTTTTTTAAAAAAGGGAAATGGCCAAAGGAAAACTTGCCTCTATCACATTTCCTGTAGCTTAGAAGAGTTACAATCTTCACAATGTAAAGGCCCAGAAATCACTTCTGCCAGAAAATGCAAATGCACCAAATGGAAAGATACAATGAAAAAAGGTAGCACCTTTTTAAAATATAAAACCACGTGTAAAACATGATGCAAAATATTACCTCACAAAATGGAAAAAGGCTAAGGAAGTGAAAAGAAAGATATACAACAAAACTTGGTATAAGACGCAATGTAGCAGGACCATCCTAAGAGCACATATAATCAAATCTGGAAGGAATGGAATATATGCCAGTATTTCTATAATCCCCTTTTTGTCAGAGGTGACAATGGAATCAGAATATTTTGTTTCTCACACTTCAATGTGACACTAGCAGAAATGTCAATAAAGAATTGATCAGACCAAATGCATGCAGAAGAAACTAATAATGGAGGAAATAGGATTTTGAAAGCATTAAGGATTGATTCTCAAGATATCTCAAGGAGATAGCAAATAGCTATAAAAAATGATAAGCAACATTATAACATTCCCTCAAAGATGATCTAGCCTTCCTAGAAATGGGAAGTTCTAATATTTTTAGGTCTATTTGCTCTCTCTGATCAATAAAGTCAGAAGTGATATCAAATCCAAAGAGTCTCAGAGGTAGAAGAGAGCTCAAAAGACATCTTCTATAGTAGTTTGACAAGTAGTTATCAAGGTTCAAATTGAAGTTATCTATTAAATGAGGGAAAACCTAAGGCAGTCCATTCCAAATCTGGCCAGTTCTAACTGTTGTGAAGTTTTCCCTTATATCAAATCAAAAGCTTCCTATGCAGCTTCTACCCATTTGTCTTAGGTTTTACCTTCAGAGTCAAGAAAAAAAATCAATCCTGCTTTCATATGACAACCCTCCTGTCAAAGACATGAAGGCAGTTATCATAATCTTGTCACCAGGGGGAGTGGTGAGGATCAAATGAGATAATATTTGCAAGAGCTTTGGAAATATTAATTACTTTATACATGCCATTATTAGTTATCTTCTTCAAATTTAATGTTCTAGTTCCTTCAAACAAGTTTCCATTCTCTTAACCAATCAGAGATATAATTCTGTTCAATGATCTTCTGGTTACCAAAATCAACCAAGGCATAAAACCAGAAGATACTGAACAGAGATTAAGAGTAACACAGTAATTCTGGAATAAAGTCCAAAAGAAAGCAAGATTCCCTTTAAACTGGTAAGTATTTCAAATGCTTATTGTGCTGGTTATATCAAAGCCACCAGGTGCTGTAGATCTTCTTCAATGAGATCTATAAGCACTCAAAATATCCTGGCCTGATATCTCCAGAGGAAATAAATAAATGGATATCCATTGTTCATGTTGTGATATGTAACTGGCTGGACAGTCCATTGAGCCATTCCATCAGTACATTTATCTTGTACTACAATGAACTGGATCTAGAATTGAATTGGAGTAAGAGAATGGGATGGACTGTACTTGGAAAATTATGTTTTGTTTTTGACAGTTCTCTTGTTACTTTGTCACTGATCTCAATATGGCTACATCACATGGGATATCACAATTTTGGGAAGCAAAATTACAAAATTCAACATGGAGAGGCAACAAAATTTTGGTAAAATACAATAATCATTAGTATCATATTCAACTAATTTATTAATAAGCACAAATAAAGCACCTAATAGACGAGGCACTGTCCTAAGGAGCTGTAGATACAAGAAGTAAGTGAAATAGTCAATGTTGTACAAAAACAAGCACACTAATGTCCTGAAGATAGAGCCTGGAATTGCTTCAACTCTTCTGGAAAGCAGTTCAAATGTCCACACCTTTTGACCACAAGATAAGCTCCATATTTTTGTTGCTCAGTTTTTTTCAATCCTATCCAACTCTTCATGACCCCATTTAGGGTTTTCATGGCAAATATGCTGCAGTGGTTTGCCATTTTCTTCTTCAATTTATTTTACAAATGAGGAATGTCTAAACAAAATCTGGTACATGAATGTAACAGACTATGTGTTACAAAAAATGATGAATATGATGAATATTAGAGGGCAAGAGGAAGGTTTCTAGAAACTAACACCAATGAAGCAAGTAGAGCCAGGAAAACAACATATAAATGACTACAACATTAAGTCAAGGATCAACAACAACAAACTGTGAAATTACTATGACTAACTCAGCTCTCAAGAACAGGGAGAATAAGGTACCTTTATAGGCTATGTCAGATTTTTTTGATATACTGGTTGGTTCAATTGTTTCTTCTCTGATCCAGTGATGCTGGCCTCCCTGCTGCTCCTCACACATGACATTCCATCTCCTGACTGGGCACTTTCATGGGCTGTCTTCAATAACTGGAATTCTCCCTCCTAATTCCTAGCTGCAGGTTTTCCTGGCTTCCTTCAAATCTCTGTTAGGTCCCACATTCATTAGTCCTTCTTATTTTAGTGTTTTCCTCCTTCTAAGAATACCCCAAAGTAACCTTTCTGTATCTTGTTACCACATAGTTGTCTCCATGTTGTCTCCCTATTTGACTGAGACTCGTTCCTTGAGAGCAGGGATTTTTCTTGCCTTTCTTTGTACCCCTAGCATTCACCACGCTGCCTGGCACAATGTAGGAACTTAATAAATGCTTGTTGTTTGATTGGTTTTGTGGAAAGCGAGAAGGGAAGGAACATACTTGAACATATAGAAAAGGTAAAAACAAGCCATCAACAACAACAAAAATTTTTAAAAACAGAGTCAGTTCCTACCCTCAAGTAACTTACGTCTACTGGAAGTAGTTTTAGTTTTTAGAGCTACAAGAAAACATATTTGAATGGAGATTGATGGAATAAATAAGAGTGCATCATGTTGGATAAGTTGATTTGTGGAATGAACATCATACCTGCTTGGTCTTCCTTCAGTGTGTTGGAGATGGTAGAGCCAGTTAGGGCTGCCAGTGTTGCTGATGGAGAAGCTCTGTACCGTGAAAGTCTACTCAGAAGCATCTCATTAATGCTTTTGGCAGACTCACCCTCTTTCCTCATTAGTATTATGCGCTCCTGGAGAGGGCTGGCTACACACATACCATTTTCAACCTATTCAAAAGAAGATTGCCCTTAGATAATGTTTAAAATACCATTTTCAGCTCATCTCAATTTATTTATCAAAGTATTCTCTTCCATTTGATAACATCACAAAAGTAGTTATTTCTGAACATGGGATTTGAAATGTTTAAATATTGTTTAAATGTTTATTTGTTGTCAAATATTGTTGAAATGTTTAAATCTTACAAAACACACCATAAACAATCTGGGCTCAATAGAAACTTTTAAGAACAAAGAATCATGATTAAAAAAAATTGAGAATATTCCTTTTGTTCTCTGATACAAAGTGATTCTAGATTTCACATTTACTAAGTGAAGATCAATTAGTTCTATTGGAATGTAATTGATAAACATTTTACACACAAGTGCCTACAACTGGTACCTTCTGATTAAAATAATGTATCCCCAGAAAGAACAACTGAAAATCTCAGAGATAAATAACAGATACAAAACAGAAATAAATCTTAGAGATAAATAAGCAGTAGCATAGGATGGAATATGCATGCCTGCATGGGTTGGGAAGGAACTGGGAGGAAGAGGGAGGGAAATGATCACTTCTTAAATTTAATAATAAAAATGTTGCTGCCTCCTCCTCCTCCATAGGTTCACACACAGCCACTATGAAGGGAACAGGTCTATGCAAAAAGGCTGTCCTCAGGTCCCAGAGCACATTCAGAGACATACAAGAATGAAGAAGGATAGGCACCTTTAGGGTCAGGCATTCCTGATTAGTCAGCATGGTTAGATAAATGAAATCAAGAGGGTGGAAAGATTTCTCATTTTGATAGATCCCCCTATCTAGGTGATCTAGCTAGACTTAAGCATATACAAAACTAAAAGACTGCAGAAACACCTTGGAATCAGATCTGATTTTAAATCATGTCTCTGAGATACACAGACCATGTAAATTAAAGGCAAAAGCATTTAACTCCCCAGAGCCCCAAGCAACTATTAAGACCAAAAATTACAGAACAGATGCAAAATGAACTGACAGAGGGAGCATCTGCAACAAAAGTCCTCCCCTAGAGATCTACAACTATACAGGCATACACAGCCATACACTACGACTTCTAGGATCAACTATGAACTCTTTTGTGTGGCCCCTAAAGCCTTTCACAGTCTGATGCCTTGGACTAGGTTTCAGTCTTCTCTTCTGACTTATCTCCCACCTTCCGTGACACTGGCCTCTTTGCTGCTGTTTGGCTCCTGGCTTTTTTTATTGGCTGTCCTCCTTTTTAGAACTCTCTTCTTCCTTATTTCTGCCTCCTCCAGATCTCAGACCAGATTCCACCTTCTGCAAGAACCCTTTCTCTGTCCTTCTTAGCCTAAGTGACTCCCCTAAGATGATCCCCAATTTATCCGGAATAGATCTTATCTGTACATAAATCTTTGCATGCTACCTCCCTGATTAGATCTTGTACTCCTTGAAAGTAGAAACTGGCTGTTTTTTGTTTTTTTTGTTTTGACACAATGTCTGACAGTGAAATGGTGATTAAAAAAAGATTTGAGACACAGTTTCTGGATAATTTAATAATTTTAATTTATTTTTAAAAAGATGGTTACTTGGGGCAGCTAGTTGTTGGAGTGGATAGAGCACTAGCCCTGAAGTCAGGATTGCCTGAGTTCAAATCTGGCCTCAGACCCTTAACTCTTCCCAGCTATGTGACCCCTGGGCAAGTCACTTAACCCCAATTGCCTCACCCCTTAAAAAAGATGGTTATTTGACCATTTCTCTTAGACCAAAGTTCCCTAATAGTGATTTATATGCCCTTCAAAGCATAAGCATTCCTAAGGAGTGTCAATTAATTCTGACTGATTAACACAATGGGAAGTAGGCTATATTAAAATGAGGGTCTTGGGGTATGTAACAGATCATTGAAATCTTGATCAAAGAGACATCAATTTCCATGTCAACTGCCTCACAAGGGGGAAAATGCACATTTTTTCAGATTTAGAATTTCTCTTATTCTTTTTTTATATTTTGGCCTGGGTAAATCTTTTAGTGAGATCTCACATTGCTAATTGGATGAGGAAGTAGATAAGAGGAAAAACCTTGGTTCTGATTCAATAATCAGTTATCAAATGATAAATAATTCATTTTTCATAAATACTTTCTGATCATACACATACCTACACACGTGAGCATATATGCACACACACACAAATGCACATGCAAGGACACTCATGACACAATGACTAATCTCCATACTTTGGCTCATACTAGCAGCTTTAGAAAGATTTACAGAAGAGCAATCATAGTTTATACATTCTACAATCTTAGCATATTTACGTTACCAAATTGCAATTGAATATTAATGGAGAATTCTTAACAATGCAAAAGGTTAAACTTACTATGAGTTCAAAAATATCCATAAAAACTGAATGTCCTTTTGGTGTTTTCTCATTTAAACTTGCAGGAGACCAAATCCAATAGAAATAAGTACCATCTGAAGAAAGATGCACAGTGCTCATGGTGCTGCCAATAGGAAAATGGTTTGCTGGCATTGGCACAATCTGACATACCTAGAGTATAGAAGAAAAAAAAGGTCATGGTAGCAGAGAGTCAGATTTAGACTTAATGCAAAGAAAAACTTCTTGATGAGACCCACACAAAACTAGAAGGGTGGCTTGGGAGGTGGAAGGAAAAGGCCTTCCAGAAATGGCTTGGATGGCCTCTTGTTGGGTAAGTAGTAGGAAGTACTCCTTTTCAGGGAGAGGTAGAACTAGGGAGCTACCAAGATTTCTTCCAACTCTGTAATTCTGTGATTCTGTGATCCTGTGATCCTGTGACAGGAGGACACTGAATTTAACACTGTTCTTTTTGCCAAGTACAATAACTTTTGGCTTAGGAAGAACAGAACAAAAATGGATGACGTGGAGTTTAAAATCAAACATAGAGGAGGAGAAAGTAAGAAAACACCTCCTTGACCTAAATGAATTCAAGTCATGTGATCTGTCGGAACTGTATCTCCAAGTACCAGAAGAAATGGCAGATGGTGAATATTAAGCTACTGTCAGAGACCTTTAACAAGATTTTTTAAAAACTATGGAAAATAGGAAAGACACTTCAGGTGTGGAAACAAGCAAATATTTCTCTAATTTTCAAAAAAGGGAAGAGAGGAGAGTCTATGAACTATGTAAATGGTGAGCTAAAGTTCAATTGTTGACAAAGTTCTAGAATGTACTATTAAAGGTATGGTCTGTAACCATTTAGAAATGAAAGTACAATCAACCCAGAGGCAGGGGCTATACAGGAGTGCTGATAAGGAGCTACAAAGATGCTCTCCATAAGAGTAGCCATGGGCCTGGCCCATCCCTTCCTCTGCCAAGCCAGGCTACTCTCCAAAAATACCCTGGGGACAACCTTTATTGCAGTAAGGAACATCCATACTTCTAAGCCTTCCAAGATACTTTCTCTCTTTGAATCAAAAGTTCTGGAAAATGAGCCCGAAATTCTTCCTCCTATTGACCTTCAAGAAGCTGGGCGTGTCCTGACTATTGGTGATGGTATTGCCCGTGTACATGGATTAAAGAATGTTCAAGCAGAAGAAATGGTGGAATTTTCTTCAGGCATAAAAGGGATGTCCCTCAACCTGGAACCTGACAATGTCGGTATTGTTGTATTTGGAAATGACAAACTCATTAAGGAAGGAGATATTGTAAAGAGGACAGGAGCCATTGTAGATGTTCCAGTTGGTGAGGAGTTGCTGGGCCGTGTTGTAGATGCTCTGGGCAATCCTATTGACGGAAAGGGTCCAACTAAAGTCAAAGAACGTAGAAGAGTTGGTCTGAAAGCTCCTGGAATCATTCCCAGAATTTCCGTGTGTGAACCTATGCAAACTGGCATTAAAGCCGTCGACAGTTTGGTACCAATTGGCCGTGGTCAGCGGGAGCTGATTATTGGTGATAGACAGACTGGAAAAACATCAATTGCCATTGCAACAATCATTAACCAGAAACGCTTTAATGATGGAACTGATGAAAATAAGAAGTTATATTGTATCTATGTAGCTATTGGTCAAAAAAGATCCACTGTTGCCCAACTGGTAAAGAGACTTTCAGATGCAGGTGCCATGGACTACACCATAGTGGTTTCAGCCACTGCTTCTGATGCTGCCCCGCTTCAGTACCTGGCGCCTTATTCTGGCTGCTCAATGGGAGAGTATTTCCGGGACAGTGGGAAACACGCTCTAATAATCTATGATGACTTATCCAAGCAGGCAGTTGCCTACCGTCAAATGTCTCTGCTGCTCCGTCGCCCACCTGGTCGGGAAGCTTACCCTGGTGACGTCTTCTACCTACACTCCCGTTTGCTAGAGAGATCGGCTAAAATGAGCAGCACTTTTGGTGGCGGCTCCTTAACTGCCTTACCAGTCATTGAAACACAAGCTGGGGATGTATCTGCTTATATTCCCACCAATGTCATCTCCATCACCGACGGACAGATCTTTCTAGAAACAGAACTGTTCTACAAAGGTATTCGCCCTGCCATTAATGTTGGTCTGTCTGTGTCTCGAGTTGGGTCTGCTGCTCAAACCAAGGCCATGAAACAGGTGGCAAGCACAATGAAGCTAGAGCTGGCTCAGTACCGTGAAGTAGCTGCTTTTGCTCAGTTTGGCACTGATCTAGACCCTGCAACTCAACAATTGCTGAATCGTGGAATACGGCTAACTGAGTTGTTAAAACAAGCCCAATATGCTCCCATGGCAATTGAAGAACAGGTGACAGTCATCTATGCTGGTGTAAGAGGATATCTTGACAAAATGGATCCCATTAACATCACCAAATTTGAACGTACTTTTTTAGCTCATGTAATTGAGAGCCACCAGGCCCTCTTGAATTGCATCAAAAGTGATGGAATGATCTCGGAAGAATCTGAGAAGAAGTTGAAAAAAGTTGTCAACAGCTTCTTGGCTGAATTTAAAGGTTAAATTCCCAAAGATGTGTACAACATGCAGTTTGGTTCTGTCACAATTTCTTCTACTGATTCAGTCCTATTCAATATAGAACTTAAATTATGCACTCATGCACCCAATATACAAAAACTGATTTCTAAAAAATCAGGGCTCATTAAGAACCAACATTTCTTTATGAAAAACACGTAACAGCAAACTACTGTATTTTGTATATACTTACAAGTATTTTGACATACTTAGAAAATTGGTTAGGACAGCATCATGAATAAGGTACATTTAGATTGTTAGCAAAATTTGACAAAATAGCTCATGTTTTGCTTGTTGATGAGAGAGAAACAGTGAGTCAGACTAGAAAGGAATGTAGTGACATTGATCTAAGGCCAGAAGAACAAGCAGATCTAAAGAATCATCTAAACGGGTTGATATAAACTTGCATAGAGATCTCCAAAAATTTTGTCTTTAGATCTGTGCTGTTCAACATTCTTAGCAATGATTTGAAAATACAAATGGCATGCTCAGTAATCCACAAGCATATTATTAACTTGTAGTGTATCAAGCATTAGGGATTTTTTTTTAAAGGAAGACAATCACTTTTCTCAAGGAGCTTATTTTATTGGTGGTGAATGAGTGCTAAGAAACTAGGAGGAATAGCTAATGTGTGATATGACAGAGGCAAACTCCCCAAAATTCATGACAACTAGAAAAATGGGGCTGCATCTATAAAACAAAATGTAATAGGAAGTCTTCTGCTTGGATTAAAAAAAAATGGGAAAGGCATGGCTCAGTAAAATTCTATGTGAAAAATATGGAAGTTTTAATGGTCTACAAGCTCATTATGAATCAACACTGTGATAAGTGAAGGTGAAGATCAACTGAGGTAGATGATTACAATAGGATGGGAACTGGAGACCAGGATATGTGAAGTTCAGGTGAAAGAACTTATTGTGTTTGACTTGGAAAAAAGAACACTTAGGGAGAACAAATTAGCTGTCTTCAAGCTACATATGGAAGACTTGTCCTGGTTAGTCCCAGAGGACACAATGTGTGGAAGGTCTATGCAGACAAATTTAATCTCAAATTAAATTTTAATAAGGGGATAATCTCCCAACAATTTAGAGCTGTTCAAAAGCATAATAGGCTATTTTGGGAGGAAGTTGGTTCTATTACTGGGAGGTCTTCAAATGAGGTTTAATAATCACTTGTTAAGGATATCATATTCTAGGATTGGTACAAGTTAAAAAGTTAAATCCTGTAAAGATATTGAAGGAATCTAAGAAAAACTTAACAGAAAGAGAAAAGAACCAGGAGAGAGCAGAATCATGGAAGCCAAGGAAAGAGATAATACTAAAAAGAAAAGGATATTCAATAATGTCAAATGCTGTGAAAAGGTCAATGAGGATGAGGCCTGAGAAAGACCCAATGAATTTACCAATAGAGACTGTTGGTGAACTTATTATGAGAGCAGCAGAGTATAGGGAAGAGAGATCATATTGCAGCACACTGAGGTAAATGTAAATAAGCAGAAACTGCAAAGACAAACTACTCTTTCTAGAAGTTCAGTAGTAAAAAAGGGACAGCTAGGTGACACAATGGGTAGAACACAGGCCCTAAAGTCAGGAGGACCTGAGTTCAAATGCGGCCTCAACACTTAAGACTTACTAGTATGTAATTGTGGCCAAGTCATTTAACCCCAATTGCTTAAAAAAATAGAAAAGAAAGAAAAAAGGAAAGATCCAATAATCACATGATGGTGGTGAGGAGAACAAGACAAAGGGAAAATTTCTTTAGAATAGGAAAATTCCAAGTATCTCTTTAAGTAAAGGAGGAGGTGCCAGAAGAAAATGAGGGGCTAAATATGGCAGAGAGAAGGAATGATTAGATTTTCAAAGTTACAGGGTCAGAAAGTCAAGGGCTACATTCAGCAACATGGACAACTATATCATCTGCTGAGATGAAAGTAAGGGGGAGAAGGTGGATAAAAACAGACAGGTTGTGAAGTGTGGATGATGACAGAGGAAGTTGTAGATGGTCTCAATCTAGCCAGGTGAAGTAGAAAATGAAGTCTATAACAGAGAAACTGGGTATTGAAGAAAAAAAAGTAAGTTAGGAAAACATGAGGAACATAATTTATATATCTAAACAAATTCAAATTGCTTTCAATGCATATATGCACTCAGGAACCTCATGGCTCTATTTCACTGAAAGATTACAAAAACTAAACTGGTAGGAATTAATAAATGTTTCTTGACTGACTCCCATGTTGTCATGTTCCAAGACTGCTAAGCATTTTTTAACTTGAAGCTTTTGGAGCTCTGTTTCTAATAACTATAATAATAATAATGTATGGATATAATATAATAGTGAATCTCACAGAGCTATTTTAGCTCTCAGAAATAAGATGAAAATGATCTTTCCAGCAGCAGCAATGAGATAAAGCTAGTAAAACCAATAAAAGAGAATCTGACATAAATATGAGGGTCTATCAAAAAAAGAGGATGCTAATCTTCCCCTTTAAAGTGCCAATTAAGAATATAAGGAATCATTTGTGGGAACTTCCCTAATTTCCAAAATATAATCAAAATTTTAAAAAGGAAACTTTCTAAAATAAGAATAAGTATATAGAGATCTTAAAAGCTAAAATCATGATGTCAAGTTACAATGGGGAAAACTCCTTATTGAGAGATGTTTTCAAGGCAAACAAGTCTTCCAAAACATTTATACTTTAATTAAATGCTTTCACAGTACCAAGATATAGATAAAATTTCAAGTGGTCATTGCTCTCTAGAGGTACACTTACTTTATGAGATGGGAAAAACAGGTTTCTTCTTTGGTGCGGGAGACAACACGTAAATAGCTGGGAATATACAAATATACAAAGGAGATGGAAGGCAATAGAGGACAAAGCACTAGCAGCTGGGAGGACTGGGAAAGTCCTCCTGAAGAAGACAGTTCTGGAATTGAATTTTTTTTTTTTTCCTGAGGCAATTGGGGTTAAGTGACTTGCCAGGGTCACATAGCCAGGAAATGTTACGTGTCTGAGGTCAAATTTGAACTCAGGTCCTCTTGACTTCAGGGTTGGTACTTTATCCACTGCACCACCTAGCTGCCCCACTTGAACTGAATCTTGAAAGAAGTCAAGAAAACCAGGAATTGGAGGTGAGGGGCATAGCCTTTCAGGTCTGTGGGAGAACCACTGCAAAGGCACAGAGAGAAGACAGGGTATTAGGTTCAAGGAAGTATTGTTAGAGGGGAGCAAAGCATCACAAAGGCCAAATAGAGAATTTGGTATCTGTATCTGATCTTGGCGGTAAGAGAGAGCCAATAGTTTGAACTGTGCATGTGGATGGAGATGGGGAAGTCATGGTCAGACTTGCACTTTAGGAAAACCACTTTGACAGCTGAGAGGAAGAGAGATGAGAGAAGAGTGAGATATGAGGCAAGGAGTCCAGTCAAAAGGCTACTGTAATAATCCAGGCAAGAACTCATATTTAGGGGCTGAAGCAGAGTTGTGGCTATGGAAACAGCAAGAGGTAGATATATACAGGAAGTGTTATGAAGATCTGACAAAGAGGCAGGATGACATTAAAGTTGTATATCTGAATGACTGGAGATGGTGACACCCTTAAAAAGTAAAAGGGAATTTTGTAAAAGATAAGGGTAAGGGTAGTGGACTCTGTTTTGGAAATGTTGAATTTGTCATGCCTGTGGGAGATCAAATTCAAAATGTCCAAGAGGCAGTTAGAGAGGCATGACTGCAGGTCAGGAGAGACTAGGTTGTATATAGAGATCTGGGAATCAGCAACATAGAGATAAAGGCCCTGGGGAACCGATGAGCCACGGGAGCTGCTGAGATCACCAAATAAGAGAGTATAGAGCAAAGAGAGAAAAGTTCAGAACAAAACTTTTGGGAATGCCCAAGAAAGAAGAAAGAGCAGTTAAAGCAGGTATGAGAAAAACTAGAAGAGAGCAGCATCATGAAAACCGAGTAGCTCAAAGAAGAAAGTGATCAATAAGGTCAAGAGACAGAGAGGTCAAGAAGAATGAGGACTGAGAAAAGACCATTAGATTTGGCAATGAGATCACTGAATAACATGAAAAAGGCAGTTTTAGGATTGTTTTGATTCAATTACTGGAAATAAATTTTAAGGATGCTATTAAAAGGGGGAAAAGCTTAGCTGTACAGAGATATTTATACGGGTACTATCTATAATGGGGAGCCACTTAACTGTCCAATGGTTAGGGACTGGCTAAACAAACTATCACATCTATGCAATACAATAATATGCTATCCTTAAAAGTGACAAATATAACAATTACAGAGAAATATAAAACATCATATGAAATAATGGGAAACAATGAAAAAAACCTAGAAAACAACTGATATGGACTAATACTAGTAGAAATATATTTAGACATATGTAACTGGGCAAAGAAATGAGAAGGTAATATAGAAGAAGAAAACAAAAAGCTATTATTTGTATATAAAGATAAGTTTTTACTTGAATATATGTTCAACTGATATTCTTTATAATGACAAGTTACATTTATAATAACTTTTTTAAAACATCCCCCAAACCACTATTATTGTATTTTATTTTACCTGAAGAGTATTCTGGTCAATGACCTGGAAAAGGGAATGAGGTTTATTATCAAAAGAAACAGGTCGGTGAAGAAGATTGCCATTGCCGAAAGCAACCCATCCTGGCTCAAGTTCCTCATTACGGCAATACACAAAACCTCTACAAGAGAACAGTACATGAGTGTTAATAAGTTATTGTTATTTTTTTCTTAAATATATCAAATACAACCATTATTTCTGACTTACTAATAATAGTGATTCTTTTTTTAAAAAATCTTTTTTTAATTTTTTTTGAAAGGCAATACAACTAATAAAAATTAAGTATCTCAGGCCAGATTTGAATAATGATTCTTAAAGTTCGCAGAAAACTCTGAGGTAAAGAGAAATAATATATATATATATATATATTTCTGCCCAACATGTATAGCCAACAAAAATGCTGCACAACTGATAAGAAGTGAAAAAAATATCTTTTAAAAAAACCTAAAGAAATCGGTAATAGAATCTCGCTTTTTATTCCATTGCAGGGATTGAAATTTATAGGCTCTCTTACTAGAGAAACACTACTTGTTTAATTTCCAAGCTAAATACATGTAAATATTTAACCATCAAGATTTTTTCCTAGAACAAAGAAGTTACCGACAGTTTCAGAAATACTCAACCTGGGGCAGCTTCTGGCTGGGGCATAAGATTCTGTGGCTTCCACACTAGGTCAAAAATCAAAATCTATCTTAAAAACAAACAAAACACTCAAGACAAGGGAAAGATTAAAAGAAAAATGGGAGTGAGAGGGATTACCTGTTTCTTAATTTAGAAGGGCAATTTTGTTATTTTAATCTAAAGCAAATTTCTTCAGGCTGACTACTCAAGCTTCATTTTCATGGAGATTTATTAGAAAAGGATATATTTCAATAAAAACATTTTAATAAACATTGATGCAGCTTACCGTAAAGTACCATGTAATCCAGATCCCAATTTGCTTACTCCTCTACCAACAGAGTTAGTAGTATATAGGTAAAGACCATCTGCTGTAAGGCAGCGCCCCAAATCAGCATCTGAAATAAATAAATGTGTGTATGTGTATAGGTAACATAATTATGTACATAACTTCATATGCATGGTTTTTCTTTTTTTAATTTAAGACTCTTAACAAATTAAGAAATTTTAACTTGGGGGCTTCCAAAGACATGTGAAACATGAGGCTCTGTAGACAAAACTGATACTGATCAGCCTGAAAAGACAGGACATTTGGAAGGGCAAGGTGAAGCTAGGAAGAAGGTTCACCATGACAGCTATCTTCATGCATTTAAGGGTATACTGTGTAGAAAGTGAATTAAACTGGACTCTCTCTGGTTTAAAGGAAGAGATGCAGAAGACACAAACAGCAAATTTGGTCTCAATGTGAAGAAAACTCCCTAACAATCAGCGTGGCCCAAAAGTTATAGGGGAAGCTCTAAGGAATAAGTCCTCCTCTCATCTAACTTAAGCAGAGATTGGATGGCCCTTTCTTGAGATGGGATAGACAGAATTCCTGTCTACTAAATCTAAATCCTGCTACTACTTATTTTTGTGCAGTCCATGATATAAGAATGTTTTGTTGTTGTTGTTGTTTAACCATTTTTAGTTTCATAAAACTTTATTTTAAAAAATTAAAAAATTAAATTTCATTTTAAAAAATTTAAAATATTCTTTGCTCCAGAGCCATACAAAAACAGGTAGTGGGCAGGATTTGACTCACAAGCCAGTTTGCCAGCCCCTGAACTTGATGGCCTCTGGGCTCCCTTCTAAGCCTACAGATGAAGCATTCCCTAGTCCCTTCAGTGCTACTGCTTGTCAGATGACTTTTTTATACCTGATGTTCTGGTATGTCCCTAATTATTTACCTGGTATCTCTCCCATTTGAATATAAACTTCTTTAGGGCAGAGACTTGTCTTTGTATCCAAGACTTTGCACAGTCTTAAGTCTGTCTTGTGGTAAATTTTTAATAAATGCTTGGTGATTTACTGATGGCATTTCAGAATGGCTGCCCAAGGAAGGAGGTCCACAAGCCAAAAAGCAAACAAAGAAAATGTGGCTAGTTACAGGAAGATGAGGCATAGGGAGCCCCATGGAAAGCATGTGCTGTATACTTATTGTGTATCTAATTTATATTTTAATGTATTTAACATCTACTGGTCATCCTGTCATCTGGGGGAGGGGGTGGGGGGGTAAGAGGTGAAAAAATTGGAACAAGAGGTTTGGCAATTGTTAATGCTGTAAAGTTACCCATGCATATATCCTGTAAATAAAAGGCTATTAAATTTAAAAAAAAAAAAGGGGGGGGGGAAAGAAAGCATGTGCATATGTGCAATTTTAACATCACCCCTTCTTCTGACTTCTGGAATTTATAAGAGTGGGATAGACTTGCCTGGTCTTAAACCAAGAACTGAAATTTCAGAGATTTCAGAGATCCTGAGAAAGACTCCCAGCCGCCACATAATCAGCACCAATCCATCCTGTCCTACTGACAGATTTCTAAAATTTTTTTTTACAGAGGAAAAGTCTTCAGAATCAAAGATTTTAGAACTGCAATGCACTTGCAAAACCACCCAATCCAACCCCCTCATCTTACACAGAGAGAAAAACCAAGGCCTAAGCAGGGGAATGAACAGCTGAAGTATGATTCAAATTCAGGTTTGAGTCCATTACACATCTCACTACCTTTTACTTCAAAACTAGAGAAAAATCTTCAAAGAGGGAACAAGTCATCCATTACATTGTTTCTTTTATTAGTTTTGACTGAGGAAAGAGGAAAGAAGGCTCTTGAAATACTGAATTAAGGAGGATAAGAAGGAGCAGAGAAAAGAGAGGCCAGAACTCAAAAAAGAATGTGATTTGGAATCTTTTTCGTTTCACACAGCAACCCAGGCAGATGGCCATCTGTCCTCTCTTTAAATATCTTCAATGAAGAGAGCTCACTATAACATGAGGCAATTCATTCTGTCATTGGACAACTTTGATACTCACAAGGATTCTTAGAACCTAATGCTGGTTCAAAAATCTGCCTAATTTGCACCACTCAGAAAACAGAATAAATCTGAACCCTCTTTTTATATCTAACAACACTTATCTAACTCTCCTTTACCTTTTCTCTAGATTAAAAATGCCTAGGAGGTCTTTGATGAAACCGCAGTTTGTCATTCATTGTTCCTCTTAAAACATGGCATTTAGACCCCCCAAATACATCATATGTGAGCTGACTAAAGTCCTAAAATTGTGAAACTTTTTTTTTTGATCAGCCTAATCATAAAAACAGTGCATATAAAATCATATAAACAGTGCATATGACTTGTGGTCAGCAAGTTTTTTTTCCCCTTACACAAAATTTTGGCAAATGAATCCCACCTAGGCTAATTAAGTGAGCTTATCTTTGTTTAATGTCATGTTGCCAGTGTGGACCCAATAATTCAGCCCACATTTAAGGCAACTGATCAGTCAGGTGTGTTACACTACTTATCTTCTTTCTAGTTTGGTTTGCATCCCTAATGTCTCCATTCATGTCTTTCATAAAGAACTAGAACAGGATCAGGGATAGAGTCTTATGGCACTCCACTGGAGACCAAGCCAACCATCTGGCCATTCTCTGGACCAACAGTACAAATCTCCCCCAATGCAATGTCATTCATTCTTTTTCTTCATCATGTTGTCCACTAGGGCACAGAATTTTTTTGAAAAAGAAATAAAAATGTCATGCAAAGATATAAGCAGTGTAGGAGTTTTGTTATTGGTGATGGTGCAATTTAACTCCAATTAATAATCTCACTAGCAGGGATCTCCTGATATAGAAAATACCTCCATTGATGGAGGCCAAAAGCAACTTATCAGTGACTTCCAGCTCTTGATACCCGGCTGAAGCACAGAAAGGGCAAGGGATCTGCCCATGCTCACTCAGCCAGCATCTAACAGCAGCAGCAGCACCATCAACAACCCAGAACTTCTGATTACAGATTCTGACTTCCCTGCCCAACAGGATAGTAACAGTCTAGTCATCTTTAGGGTAATTGATTTCATATGAATCTAGAGGAGACTCTCCCATAGACAATGCAATGTGCCAGAAAGAGCAATGAACTTGGACTGAGAAGAAACCTGGACTCACATTTTGGAGCTTAAGAAATGAGCAAGTCACTTAATCTCTCTGAGGCGTTTTCTTCATCTGTAAAATGGTGATAATAATATCTATACTACACAGGTTGGGTGGAAAGTATTTTGCAAATCTTACAAAATATAAGCCATTGCTATTTTTAATAATTACTTTTAGATACTAAGTATAATAATTCTATATTCCCATAGCATCCCATCACCCTAGTTGCTGAGGAGCTTGTGGTCTACAAAATCACAGAAGGGCTGAAAGGCTCTCTAATCTCAAATCTGAACCCAATCCCCTCAACGATATCCTGCTAAGAGTTCCTCTAGCATGTGTTTGAGACCTGCAGGAAGGGGAGCCCAGTATCTTTCAAGATAGCCCATCCCATTTTGGAATGGTACTCTCTGTTCCTTTCTTCAAGTCTAAGTTCTGCCCATCCAAAGTAATCATTTACTCAAGGGACTACTTAATAGTTATAGGCCGTGTTACCATAGGAACAATGGAGGAGAGTCCAAAAAAGTAGAAAGAGTTTCTTCCACCTGAAGATTCCTGAGTAACCTAGATTTGGACCAACTGAATCTTTCTGAAATAACTGGGAAAGAGGCTCATAACTTTCCTCCAAGCACAGAAGAAACTTTCTTTTTCAAATCTTCACTGAGATAATTTCACTCCATCAAGAAAATGATAGGGGCATCTTTCAGCTCAAAGGATCAATAATTCTGCCTGGACTGGCAAAGCACAATAGGTCACTTGGCAAATGCACTCCAATTCAGCATACACAATAATTTCCCTCCTTCTTTCCCCCTTTTACTGCTACCTTTAGGCCTCAGGTACCTTTCATCATCTACTTTTTAAAAAAAAGAAAAGAAAACAAGACTTGATGATCTCTTCTCATGTCCAGCATTTATGTGCTAAGCATCTGAGACCAGATACAAATATCCATGAGTATTTTTTTAAGAAACACAAAAGTTTTTCAGATATGCCTTGTGACAGTAAAACTACCTGTGTTTTGTTCTCATACACTATCACATAAAACTAGGGAAACCTTAGGAAATTTTTAATATTCTGAATAGACATGTCACATTGTAAATCATTCTCAAGTCCCCTTATGCTGATCAACTGCCCCAAATCCAAAGTACCTTTACTTTCAGCACTGGAACCAGTGTTACCATCTGGTGCTGGTAACATATCTTCATATCCCCAAGAAACCATGTGCTTGCCCCCTAGCAAACAGGATGGTGATCCTGGGCCTCCTTCCAAAAGTAACAACCTATAAAAGGGGGAAGACATTTGAGTTCTTTATTCCAGTGAGACAAAAATCTGCTATCTGCTATCTGAAAAAAACAACTCAAGCCATTTGAGCAGAAGATTAAACAGTCTCCAATTTACCCCAAAGTAGGACAGAAACCTTTTCAAAGAAAGTAGAATTTGGGATGGAATTTTGACATTTTAAGAATCTGATATTTCTTCAAAATGTATTGGACAGTTTTTAATCCTTTATTGCCTATCACTGAAAGTGGTAAAATCTCACTTTTAAAGATACCTTAAACTTATAGACCATTTTCTATTAGAGGCTCACCTGTATAGTACATCAGCTACAGGCAGAGACCCCAGATCTGTCTGTTTCTGTAATAGATGAACTGTATGTACAAAAGTTTTCAATGATCCCCTGAAAAAAAAAAATAGAAATGCATCAAAATAGAAGGTAAGATGACTTGAGTAACTATAGAGTTCTGTAGCTGCCTGAAAGCTGAGAAGATTTCAGTTGTTTTCTCACGTGCTATTACCTTCCCTCTTAGCTGAATGACTAAGTTCCCTTCAACTCTCTGGTTAACAATTTATCCCTTTGTAAATGGACAAAGTTGAATGAATTGGTTTCCAAGGTCCATTCCAAATTTCTGGGCTTATAACACTGTGAGAATCTGATGACTTAGACCTTCACCGGAGCAAGATAACCTTCTCTACTCCATACTTTGTAAAAATTGTTCCAAATTTTTTTTTCTCCTCAAACCACCCAAATTATCTCCTCCAACCACTCTCGCATCTGAGATCATCACTTCATATTTACTGAAAAAACTGAGGCCAACTGACAAGGGCTCCCATTTCTATTGTCTTCCTCATGTCACAAGCCCATGACATAATTTCCCATTGCTTCCTTACACTTGCCTCTAATGAAGAGGTATCCCTTGTCCTTTACCAAAACTAAGACCTCTATATAAATCTTTGATCCAATTCTCATTCACCTTTTCCAACAGCTTGAGCCCCTAGAAAACAGAATGGTGATCCTAAACCTCCATTCAAAAGTAGCATCTCTATTTTCCCTTTTACTTTATTCTTCACCTTTTGCAATTTGGCTTCCAACCTCATCATTCAACAATAAACTTCTTTCTCCCAAAATTCCAATATCTTAATCAATATATTTAATGGCCTTTTCTCAAACCTCATTCTTCTTGACCTCTCTACAACCTCTGACAACCATACTTGTAATGATCCTCTTCTAAATTTTCATGACATGGTTCTCTCCTGATTTCTCGGTTTGTCTGACTGATTCTTCTGATTTCTGATTTGTCTGATTGATTCTTCTGACTAGTTTCCTTCGCTAATTAATCATTATTATAGGTATCTGCTTTGGCTCTGTCCAGGGCCTCTCTTGCTTTCTCCCTATATTCTCTCACTTGCTTATCTCATCAGCTCCTAAGGGTTCCATTGTCACATCTGACCAGATGATTCTCAGCTTTCTAGATACAGAGAATCCTAGTCTCTCCCTGAACTTCAGTCACTATAACTGCCTATTCGACATTTCAAATAGTCTTGTAGCATCTCAAACTTAACTCAAAACAAAATTCATCATAATTTCCCCCTAAATCCAATCCTTTTCTAAATTTGCCGATTATCATTGTTAAAGACAGCAACTTCCTTCCAGGCCCTCAGGTTCTCAGCTCCTCTCTCACTACACAAATCATTGCCCAGTCATGCTTCTGTCTTTACAATCTCTCCATTCATAATGCCATAATGCCCCATCACCTCTAATTGTAATTACTATTTGGTGACCTGAAGCCTCTCCCCACTGCAATTCATCTTCTACAAAACTGACACAGTTCTGATCATGTCAGTCCCTGTCAGTCCCTCCTACTCCAGTGACCCCATTGCCTCTAGGATCAAGTAAGAATTCTTCTGTTTGCCATTTAAAACTCTACACAAATGGGCCCCTTCTGACCTTTCCAATCTTCTTATACCTTATTCCTCTCAGCATACTCTGTGGTCCAGCCAATATTGGCCTATTTGCTGCTCCCTAGATAGGATGGTCCCACTGCTGAATCTTTGCACCAGTTGTCCCCCAGGGCTGAACTGAATACTTCTCTCACCCCAACCTCTTGGAATCCCTCATCAGCTCAAGCACCATCTTCTAAAAATGTCTTTCCTTACTGCCCCAGTTATTGGCACATTCTCTATCCAAACAATCTTTTATTCTCTTTATATATATTCTTTATATAAGTTTTCAATTTTCAACATGTTGAGTTTACAACATCTGCCAGACATCCAATTCAAGATGTTCAATAGACAGTTGGAGATTTGAGACTGGAGGATAGAAGAAAATAAGATTGGGCAAACAGAATCTAGAAACACGTGCGTAGAGATGAGTTTCACTAAACAAAACAGAATAAAAGGAGGGAAAGAGAGGAGGGGAGAGTCCTGAAGAGCATGAATAGTTAGGGCACTACCTTGAATGTCATATATAAGGATTGAACAAATAAGAGCATTCAAATAAACTCCTTACTCTTGCACATGAATATAAAAATTATAGGAGAACTCAAAAATGCTTGACCACCTACAAGGCAGACGTATATTAGCAGCTGGCCAATCACTTGATATAAAATATCATTCATTTAGGTAAGTGAATATTGGTAAAAGCGGGTTTCCCACTTACCATGAACTTTCTTAAAATACAAGTAAATAAAATTTTTATCATAAGACCTACCAGCCCTCACTCTAATCTGATCTAGTTACCAGCAATCCCAAAGCAAGGAGTGAGTTTTGTAAGAAAACTGTAAACCAAAAACCTCTGCATAAACATGAGCTCTAGGGAGGATCCTGATCTTCCCTTACCTTGCACAAGCCAAGGCAACCAGAGCAGCAGCAGCATTCTCCTTTTGCTTATGGGGGACATGTTGGCCGGTGGCAGACGTCTCCTCAAGCCATGAGCAGAGCAGAGCCTCAATCCCGTTAAGACAGTCGGCCGGCTCCTTTGTGAGACTCAAAGGCTGGCAGTCTCGAAGACAATTCAACAGCACTTCAGCTGTGATATTACAGAGAGAGGGGTCTGTTCTACTCTGGGACTGAAGAAGAGGAAAAACAAGGAGGAGTCCCATTCGGGATGTGAATGGTGCTTGCTCCGGTTGCTGTAACAACCCCTGGCGTTTGAGCAGAGCCAAAGTTTCTTCATCACCCGAATTTTCCCTTTCATGTTGTTCTTCCAAGGCCAGCTGGCGCTGAGCATTCCAAAGTCCTCGAAGGGCATTCAAACGATATTCCAGCAGGCGGGCATAGGCATTGCTCTGATTCCCACACACAGACCTCAAACGTTCTGCAAGTTCAGTAGGATTTTTGGTCTCAAATGTTAAAATCTAAGAAAAGCAAGCAATAAAACATTACCATCCAACAACAAATGTGTCCATTTCAACAGTCATCTCTAATATTAAAGATGTAATTTAATTCCATTATCTAAAACATTATTTTGATTATAATACAATGTAAAAACCATGCACCCTGGGATCAGTTATCCATTGTTTGGAAGATCTTTTCCTAAATATTTCTGCTAAGCCTCCCCTAAAAGAGGAGGAAGAAAGTTGGCTGAATCATTGAAGAATGCAATGGAAAAAAAGATTATGATCAAATTTCAAAGCCAAATATTTTATAACAAAAGCAAAAAGGATTTACTTCTCCAGAAAACTGAAATTTTTTGAAAAAAATTCAGTTTGTTTACTCATAGGTATTTGTCATAAAATATGGTAATTTAATTTTAGATAGAACTCAGTTTTTAGTTTTGTCACATTCTCATTTTGAAAACTGAGCCCATTTCATATGGAAGACTTCCTTTCTACCATCTTCTTATCAAAACAAACAATTATCAGGAAGCTCCCCTTAATTTTAAGCAGCAAGGGAACAAAAGCACTAACCATTCAATCAACTAAAAGAAGAACCAGCTGGTAAGAAAAAGAATCAAACCAAATTTATGACTCAAAGAGTTCATGCACTAAATCCCACTAGGTTGAAAAGAACACAATACAGAACAATTTGGGAAATCTTTACAAAAAAAAAAACAACAGATTATTGGGAGCAATGGGGTCTGGTTCTCATTAGACCAAAAAAAAAAAAAAAAAAAGTAAAAAACATTATGTTAAGTCATTGGCAGAGATATCACAAAATACACAAGTTGTGATTCACATTATTTTTGTTATTAACTAAAAACCAATTTTCTTCTGTTTCAGATTTTGCTTTTTAAAATATTGTTAGTCTACTAAAATAACAAGCTCTTCTGAATGGAATGTAAATATTGGAATTGCCAGGCTAAGCTATAAATATGCGTACACTGCTCTACTGGTTTGAAAAATGTTGACTTTGGAAAATTTAAAAAAAAAAAAAAAAAAGCCAAAATAAAATAAATACCTATGCAGTCTAAAATGGTACTAATGGTCAAAGCTAATCCTGAATGTAGAGATTCCAACCAGGCCAGATAAATATTCAGAAATTTACTGTTAGTTTTTGAGGCATTAAAAAAACCACATTAGTTACTTCAAAAGTTCAACTTTTCTCTTACTCTTAGTACATCACAAAGTTTTTCATACAATAGAAAACTCTTATCACTCTTTAAAAAAAAAAATACTTTAACAGTAAATAACAGTATTAAATATCTTTCTTCAATGCTTGCCCAGACTTTATAATTACCCATAAGAAAAACCCCAGATCCTGAATTATTTTCTTAAAATGGTATCAGATATGAGAAAACAGGAGTTTTTTAAGATCCTTGAAAATCTCTACAATAAAGAGACACTAACTGCTCAACGATCTGAATCTCTCCAGTCATGTACACCTGGCCTTCATGCCTGCCAGACAGGTGGTGCAGTGGGTAAAGCATTGAATCTGAAGTGAGAAAGATCTAAGTTCAAATGTGACCTCAAACCATAGCAGAGTGACTTGGGCAGATCACTTTACCTGTCTGCCTGCACAATGATGATAGTAATAGCATTATCTCCAAGAATTTTCATAAGGATCAAATGAGATAATGTTTGTAAAAAGTGCTTAGACAAATGGCAGGTGCTTAATAAATGCTTATTCCTAAATGCCTTTACAGTCATACTCAAGGAAACTGTTATTCTAGGAATGAAGTTAGCATTTCCTTTCTAAAGCCTACAGATGCTGATGCTTCTCTCTCATCACTAAGAACACACAAAAGCTTATTATTTCAGTTGTTTTTTTTTTCCCTAAACATAAAAAACAAGTTTTATAGCAATTATGAGCCTTTTTATTTGATCATCTTCCTAAGTCTGAGAAAACCTAAATAATTTAAATATTTCCTAACAAGCTTTTCCATTATCAACCTTGTAATTTCTTCAGCTTAAAAAAAGTTTTAAAAAGAATCCACTCCATATATACAGCACATATATGACTTCATGTTTTATCAGACAGCTATAGAAAGACACTACTAAAAAATGCAAAATGGGCTTTTATTAGATTCAAAAAATAGATGAACAATTCCATAACATTAAACCCAGCTATTTATTTTTATGAACAATGTTCAAAGATAAGCGCTTCTTAAATATATTTGATAGTTCATAAAATGAGCTGTGTGGCTAGATATTTCCAATGCCAAATAGCATAATTTGTTGAAAAAAATACGTAATATAATCTGTATTTTTCTTGTCAATTTACTTTTTTACAACAAGTACTTTTGTATATTTTTAGCATTCCATTTTAAAAAGAACTATTCTGAAAGAATTGTTATAATTAACCAAATATTATGTAATACATGTACTTAAGTGGCTGTTACATTTATTGATTTAGCAGTGTCTAAGGCTTACTGTGCTTTTAAAAATCCATTAGACTATTCAGCATTATTTGTTTTCAATGGTACCTTATGAGGACTGAGAGCTGTCCATTTATTATAAGACTTTGTTGCTGTTTTTAGAACACTCATGTCTGAAGGGCAGCCAGCCTGAAATTCTTCAGTAAAACCACTATAAGTTTTAGGTTAGTAAGTTTGCTTTGGAGGAGCCATTTGGGTAGATTTTTTTTATTAAGTGCTTGTCAAAGTTTAACACGCTTCTATCAATATCTGCTCCTGGCCAAGAGGACAAAAGACCAACATCTTAGAAAATTAACAACACTTTTTTTTCCCTCAGGGGGAAAAAAAAAAGTGAAAAAAGCTATGTGAGAGAAAACTATATGTGGGTAGATCTTTTACTATTTCTACACAAAAGTATCAGAAACTGCATATGGATGATAATACCCCAGTCTTTTCTTAAACGAGTGGCATCCTGAAAGCCACTTACAGACTTGGAACAATATGCTATCAAACTTAACACACATGTTGACTACGCCAATCATCCTAGAACCTCTGGAGGAAGATGTGAAGGAGGGGGAAGGACATGGCAAGTGTGGTTAACGTCACTTGAGATCAAATTCGATTCTGAATAAGATTCAAGTATAAGGACTGGATTCAAGCCATTTTGAACATTTCATGCTTTTTCGTCTTGTGAAAAATATAATAGAAATATTAACAAAGAATGTTTTACTTAACAAAGAAGCTTAAAATTTGTATAGAGAAATGCAGAGAGGTTGCAGCAAATGTACACTTAGTTGATCCTTCACACATTCCATATATAATAAACATGTTTGCTTCTGCAAAAGTTCTAACCCAATGTCTTATCATGACATGGAATGATCTTGGGCTCTCTCTTTTTTTTTTCCTTCTTTTTTTTGGGGGGTGGGGGGGGGGAGGCAACTGGAGTTAAGTGATTTGCCCAGGATCACACAGCCAGGAAGTATTAGGTATCTGAAGCCAAATTTGAACTGGGGTTTTATTGACTTCAGGGCCAGTGCTCTACTGCCTCATCTAGCTGCCCCTTGTACAATTTTAAAGACACTCATAGTCAAAGGATATGAATAGACAATTTTCATAGGATGAAACTAAAGCCAATTATAATCATATAAAAAAAGCTCTAAATCATTATTGATTAGAGAAATGCAAATTAAAAACAATTCAGGTACCACCTCACATCTCTCAGATGGCTAAGATAACAAGAAAAGATAAAGATACATGTTGGAGGGGACATGGTTAAACTGGGATACATACATTGTTGGTGGAGTTGTGAAACAATCCAACCATTCTGGAGAGCAATTTGGAGCTATGCCCACAAGGATATACAATTGTGCATACCCTTTGATCCAGCAGTACCATTACTGGGTCTGTATTCTAAGGAAATCACAAAGGAATGAAAAGGACCCACATTGTGCAAAAATGTTTATAGCACCTCTTCTTGGGGTGCAAAGAATTAGAAAATAAGTAAATGCCCATCAACTGGGGAATGGCTGACTAAATTATGGTATATGAAGGCAAGGTTTTATTACTGTTCTATAAAAAAATGATGAACAAGCTGATTTTAGAAAGGCCTAAAAGGATTTACATGAACATCATGATGCTCAGCAAAACAAACTGAACCAGGAATAGATTGTATACAGTAACATCAAGATAGGACAATGATCAACTGTGAAAGATTCAGTTCTTTTCAGTGGTTCAGTGATCCAAGGCAATCCCAATAAACTCTGGATAGAAAATGTCATCTGCAAACAGAAAGAGAACTATGGAGACCGAATATAAATCAATATATGTTATATTCACTCCTTTTTAATTTTTTCCTCTCTCGTGGTTTTTCTCTTGATTTTTCTTTGCTAACATGATTCATGAATAGATTTCTAATAAATAAAATACCGAGCATTACAGAGAAAAAAGAAATAAATAAAAATATGCATGGGAATGGCGTCTTAGTCTACCATATAAAATGCTTTATGTCGTCAACAAAAAAGTGAGCTCAATGGGATTAATACTCCCAATTAAATTTAACTCACTAAGCATTTATTAATCTGAGATGGATAGCACAGCAAAAAATGTTTGATCTGGAGCCAGGAAGACCTCTATTTAAATAAGCCTGAAAAGACTTATCTGAACTGATGCTAAGTGAAGTGAGCAGAATCAAGAAAAGATTGAACACAGTAATAACAAGATTATGTGGTGAACAACTGTGATGGACATGGCTCTTTTCAACAATGCAATGATTCAAGGCAATTCTAATAGACTTGGTATGCAAAGTGCCATCTGTACTCAGAGAGAGAACTATGTGAATCAAAGCAAAGTATTTTCACCTTTTAGTGGTAGTTGTTTGTTTCTTTGCTTTTTTTCTCTCATGTTTTCTCTCCTTTTGATCTGATTTTTTTTTGCCTAGCATGATGAATATGGAAATATGTTTAGATTTGCACATGTTTAATCTATATCAGACTGCTCACTGTTTTGAGGAGGGAGAGGGAGAAAGGGAGAAAAATTTGGAAGACAAAGTTTTGCAAAAATCAATGTTGAAAATGACCATTGCATGTACTGGGGAAAGTAAAATGCAATAAAAATAAAATAAAATAAAATGTTCATAGCCTGCAAGTATCTAATTAACTAACTAAATGAATGAATGAATATTGACTCAGATACTTAATAGTTAAATGGCCCTAGGTAAGTCACTTTACTTCTATGTGCCTCAGTTTCATTATCAGAAAAATGGGGGTAATAATAGTATATATTTTACAAAGTTGTTGTGAGAATCAAATTAGACTATATTTATGAAGTGCAAGGTATTATATAAATGTTAGCTATTATTATTAATCACTTATGTGCCAGGTTCTGTACTAAGGCAAAACCAAAACAATTAATTATGATCTGTTCTAAAATACGATTTGTAAAAGCCATCCTACTCATATTTTCATCAAGAATTACCTTGAACAATTCCACTTGGGATGGAAAATGCCATCTAAAACCAAAGAGAGAATTATGAAGAGACCGACCATACTATTTTCTTTTATTATTATTATTATTATTATTATTATTATTATAGCTTTTTATTTATAAGATATGTGCATGGGTAATTTTTCAGCACTGACAATTGCAAATCCTTTTGTTCCAACCTTTTCCTTCCTTCCCCCCACTCCCTCCCCCAGATGACTGGTTGACCAATACATGTTAAATATATTATCGTATATGTTAAATACAATATATGTATATGTCCAAACAGTTATTTTGCTGTATAAAAAGAGTCAGACTTTGAAATAGTGTATAATTAGCCTGTGAAGGAAATCAAAAATGAAGGTGGACAAAAATAGAGGGATTGGGAATGCTATGTAGTGCTTCACACTCATCTCCCAGAGTTCTTTCGCTGGGTATAGCTGGTTCAGTTCATTACTGCTCTATTGGAACTGATTTGGTTCATCTCATTGTTGAAGAGGGCCACATCCATCAGAATTGATCATCATATAGTATTGTTGTTGAAGTATGATCTCCTGGTCCAGTTCATTTCACTCAGCATCAATTCATGTAAGTCTCTCTAGTTCTCTCTAAAATCATCCTGCTGGTCATTTCTTACCAAACAATATTCCATAATATTCATATACCACAATTTATTCAGCCATTCTCCAATTGATGGGCATCCACTCACTTTCCAGTTTCTGGTCACTACAAAGATGGCTGCCACAAACATTCTTGCACATGCAGTCCCTTTTCCCTTCTTTAAAAACTCTTTGGGATATAAGCCCAGTAGTAACATTGCTGGGTCAAAGGGTATGCACAGTTTGATAGCTTTTTGAGCATAGTTCCAAATTGTTCTCCAGAATGGCTGGATGTATTCACAATTCCACCAACAATGTATCACTGTCCCGGTTTTCCCACATCCCCTCCAGCATTCGGCATTATCTTTCCCTGTCATTCTAGCCAATCTGACAGGTGTGAAGTGGTATTTCAGAGTTGTCTTAATTTGCATTTCTCTGATTAATAATGAGTTGGAGCATCTTTTCATATGGCTAGAAATAGTTTCAATTTCTTTGTCTGAGAATTGTCTGTTCATATCCTTTGACCATTTATCACTTGGAGAATGGCTTGATTTCTTATAAATTAGAGTCAATTCTCTATATGTATTCCCAGTTTATTGCTTCCCTTCTAATTTTGTCTCAAAATTTTCACCTTTTTTGTTTGCTTGATTTTTCTTTTGAGTTTTTTCCCTTTTAATCTGATTTTTCTTCTACATGACAAATATGAAAAAATGTTTAAGAGTATTGTAGATGTATAACCTATATCAGATTGTTTGTCTTGGAAAGGAAGAGGTAAGGAAGGGAGGGAGGGAGAAAAACTTTGGAACCCAAAATCTTACAAAAATTAAAGTTAAACACTATTTTTACATGTATTTGGAAAAATACACTACTACTAAGGAAAAAAACAAAAGGAGTTCCCTTAAAATGTATAGATTATTTTCATAAAAAAATTGTAAGAGATAGAATGGCAATCATAAGGGATGGAAGTTACTGACATTTTCTCAGCTGTCTTTTTTCCCCCCTAAGAGTCTGCTATCCTGTCACATATCCACAGACTCAAAACTGTGTGACCTCTAGCACAGAAGTCACTCTAGTCCAACTACTTTTCCCATCTCTATTTGCTAGAATACTATTTCTATTTCCTAAAGCAGAACCTCAGGAATGGAGTTATTAAGATAAATATTTAAGTAACATTTTAAGTAATGGAAAAAAATAGTTTGGTATAGAAGTTCAATAGATCCTTTTCACTTTTCTTCCAGTTTCACTTTTGAATACCCTAAGGCAGAGGTCCTCAAACTATGGCAGGCCAGATATGCAGCTGAGGATGTTTATCCCCCCCACACAGGGCTATGAAGTTTCTTTATTTAAAGGCCCACAAAACAAAGTTTTTGTTTTTATTATAGTCCGGCCCTCCAACAGTCTGAGGGACAGTGAATTGGCCCCATATTTTAAAAGTTTGAGGACACCTGCCCTAAGGGATACCTGGTTGTGTTTAAGTCTTCTCAGCTAAATTTTCACTATACTTGTTATAGGTAAGTGAGCACACATATTGCAATTAGAATTGTTTATCTTCATAGAAAATTCTACCTAATTAGCAATAGTCAAATAAATAAATGGTGACATATATCACTCTTTCCAAATCCTCTTTTTCTTTCTATTTCTTTAAGGTAAATAACTTTGGAAGGGGCATTGATTCTAGAGGAGATTCTTGCTCAGTTATAGGCTGAAACTGGAGATTTCTGAGATTTTTTTCTGAGTTAGATTCTATGAAACGTAATATTTTTTTTTTAAACGGGGGAAACTAAGGCAACAATGAAGAGAACAGCATCATAAGCAATACTTTTTTTAAAAATGCAAATTTCTACTCTCTTGTCATTGTACTGTTGACATATGTCTTTCTCAAACAACATTGGCTTATATTCCTTGGACAACTACTGCATATATTTAGATCCAATGAACAATAAAGACTGGCTCACCAGAAGACAAGTGTTTCAAACCTGGGATCACTCAAGCTTCAAAGAAATGAATTACATTATGACACTATCCAGTCTGTATGGTACATTAACTGATTCAATTCATTATGTGAATCTGTTAGTATAATCTAAATTTATTCTAAGCCTTTTTTCAAAGCTGACCTACTGAACAGATCTGAAATACTAAAATAAAACTTTTAAGTAAATGGCAGGGAAGCCTGAATCTCATTCAAGTGCTTGATCAGATTTTAAACTTATCTAGATTTATCTCTGTTTCTTGCATTCTGAATCACAGAAGCTCTGAACTGAATGTAACAGACCACAAAAGTCAGCAAGACTTCAATTTAAACCAAACAATAGGTGGAAGGATGAGAGAAAAATTAATATTATTATTGATATTAATAACAATAGATTCTCTTTAGTTTAGAATTTTAAGAGCCCAAAATACTTTCCAACTTTAAAAGTTGGCTATACACTACATAGAATTCCCAATCTCTCTACCCTTGTCCGTTTGCATTTTTGATTTCCTTTACAGGCTAATGGTATACTATTCCCAAGTCCGATTCTTTTTGAACAGCAAAATAACTGTTTGAACATGTATACTAATATTGTATTTAATTTATACTTTAGCATATTTAACATGTATTGGTCAACCTGCCATCTGAAAGAGGGGGTGGGGGAAGAAAGGGAAAAACTGGAACAAAAGGTTTGGCAATTGTCAATCTGTAAAATTACCCACGCATATAACTTGTAAATAAAAAGCTATAATTAAAAAAGAAAAAAAAAAAGTTGGGTATAAACTCAGAGGTCAAAATGAAGCCAAGTTAAAGGTTTCTAAGTTTTCTCAAATAAATTAGACCCTGACTCTATACTTTATAGAATCTTTAAAATTGTCTGCCCAAACTATAAATGGCTTAAACTTCTTTGTTTTAACACCTTGTATAAGGAAGAATTTTAACTTAAAAATTTTTATGCTTTCAACTCATAAGTTTTAGTCAAAATTTGAGAAAGAACTCTCCCTTGTAAATAAATTTAAAAAATATTTCAGTGTATAAAACTTTGTTCTAAGTAAGTTCCTAAGTCCAAGAATTTTTTTTCTTTTTTCATTTTCAATAATTGATTTCCTTAGTAATCTCATTTATTTTACTTTATACATTTAGAAGCATCATTGTGAAGAGGGGCCCATAGGCTTCACCAGACACTGCCCAAAGGGTCCAGGACACAGACAAGGTGAAAAAGCCCTCCTGGAGCTCATATCAAAGTTGACAGCCATCTCTCGGCAGAGGATGACCAAAGCATCTGGGGGTCAGGTGGCAAGAAGTAGAGGGATCCAATCCCTATATTTTTGTCCACCTGCATTTTGGATTTCCTTCACAAGCTAATTGTACAATATTTCAGAGTTGGATTCTTTTTGTACAGCAAAATAACGGTTTGGTCATGTATACTTATTTTGTATTTAATTTATACGTTAATACATTTAACATGTATTGGTCATCCTACCATCTAGGGGAGGGGGTGGGGGGAAGGAGGAGAAAAATTGGAACGAAAGATTTGGCAATTGTCAATGCTGTAAAATTATCCATGCATATAAATTGTAAATAAAAAGCTATTAAAAAAAAAAAAAAAAGAAGTAGAGGGATCTGGATAGTTCATCCCTTAGGATGTTACCTATTAGGGTGGCTGCTGGGATCTAGATTCAGAGATTGAGAGAGCAGATAAAGACTTCAGAGGGTACCACATTTCACCAGCACTATACAGATCAGACAACTTCTTTCACAATGACTGTTAGGTGGCTAATACAAGAGTAACCCTATTTCACAAAGGAGAAAATCCAAGCTCAAAAAGGCCCCCTTGCCTTTTCTAGGCCACTGTCAGAGGTGGGCCCTGGGTTCAGTTCTGCCTGCTCCAAGACCTCTGCTAGGCAAGCCACCATGCCACTTTTCCATTTTAGGAATATGTCCATATGAAAGGGAGCAGACTTTCCTTCCCTCTTATGAGTTTCCTTTACAGAATGACACATGCTAGGTTATCAGTATTCTTGCCTATTTGAGGGTTGCAGGAAGGATGTGCCAGGACAGGGAGTTGGGGCCATCAGCATTCACCACAGAGCTACCAAATATATAAGGGAGGCTTCTAGACTTGGCTCTCTGCCAAAGAACCATAACCACTCTAGAACTAAGGTGTTTCCTATCCCCTAGGCAAAGATATCAGCAGAAGGCCTAGGACTCCTGACACACGCAATCAAGGTGGGTTTCACTGAGAAGGGAACCAGGGAAAGCTGATATTGAATTATGTGAATGTGTGGTGACATCTGCATTTTCTAGTTCTTCTTTCTAAAAAATGTCTTTTCACTAGTGTTCAGTACTGATCTTCCTTGATTCTATTATCCTAGATAACCTTGTTTTGGCCATTCACCTGTAAACCTGAGTCAAAATGGGTTCAGATAACATTTTCTAAATATATTCTCGATTCATTCTCTGTATAGGCAGAATTAACTTACTGACCCATGCCCTCCTTCTTGCGAGCCCAGAACAAGCCAGGATCATTTCTGAGAACAAGAAACTATTTTTGCTTTTTTTTCCCTGAGCCTCCTTTACCCATTCTGCCCAGAATGCAGTTAGTTGTCTGTACAAATCTTATTCCTCCTTCAATTCTAGATCAAACCACCTGTGTCACAAGGCCTTAGTCAAATCGACTAGCCCACCCTGATCTTCCTTTTCTATCAATTGGGAATTGATATCATTTACTGTCTGTATCACTCATTGTGATATCTAATCATAAGGCCTTGCATTAAGTTAACTGCTTCTTTTGTCTACATTCTGTCTCTTAAACTACTTAAAGCAAGTTAAGCTTTCAGACTTAAATTTAACTCTGTTTCATGGAGATTTAAATTTGGAGTATTTTTTTGTTTGTGTGTAGTCTTAAACTAGACTTTAAGTGTCCAAACAGTAAGGACATTTCTTTTTTAAAGCACCCCATTCACTACCCTAATTAGAATAGTGCTATGTAGAATACAAGCATTCAATAAATACTTGCATAATTAATGAATAAAGGAAATACAAAAATAATATTTAAAATTTTTAAATGATAACAACTAGTATATAAACAGCATTTTGAGGTTGGCAAAGTATTTACATTCATGATTTCATTTGATATTCCCAACAACACTGGAAAGTAGATGCAATTATTATCCATGTTTTACAAATGAGCAAACTGAGGCAGACAGAGGTCAAGTGACTTGCCTAGTGTCATACAACCAAAAAGTATAAAGTCAAATCTGAACCAGGTTCTTCCTAATCAGCAATCTCCCAACAGTAACTTGACTTCTTTAAAGATTTCTAATATTTTAACAATCCAATCTATTAAAAAAAATTTTTTTTTAAGTAGCACACTCCATCAAACTTCCCACAATAAAGCTGATGAGTTTGAGGAAGACATCCTAGAAAATACCAAGATTGCTGAAATCAACTTAATTTAAGTGTCCTTAGTTCATCACAGGAACAATTCCTGCTAAGGTAGCAATATGGCTCTCTCAGGTCTTAGAAGATTATCCTATGAGAGGAATAACAAGATTACTTATGATATGATAATCTAAGGATGTGATCATATTGCAACAAATTTATCTCGTAGAGTTTTTATAAATACATCTAAATCTCTTGCTTAAAAAAATGTAACACTGTGATGGAAAAGTAGAGAAAATGCACCACAATGAGCTAAAAATTAAGCTAAACCAGCACAATTAAACTAAACAAGGCTTAATTTCCCCATACCCTTACCAGGATTCTGACAAAACATTATCAAGTAGCAAACAAAAGTGTATGATCATATTTCAAAGGATTCATGATCTAATAGGATTCAATTAAACCAATCCTAAGCACCTGCTCTGTGCTTGACATCCCCTATTCCAGCAGCTCTGGGGACCATGGTTTAGAGAGATGAAGTAACTTAACCAAGTTCACAAGGCGAAGATTCAAATTCATGGCTCATAGATTAAGTCCAGATCCTCTCCACTCAACAAATATCTAGTCCACAACCCAAAGAAAGGGACCCCTATCCTAGGACCCTGAAGTGAGTCCTATAGAAGGGAGAGTCACTTATGGCAGCTGGATGCCTGCCTTCTGCCAGCATGTTTCACTTCCCTTTCCCCTCCTACCCCTGCAGAAAGCTTCCTCCAGCTCAGGAACAAAAAGGGGGCCTTTATTCCAGACTCTCGTCAGCATTCCTTCCATTACTGCAGATTCCAGCTCCATACCTTCTAGACTGTGGGAGTCTTACATAAATCCTCACTAGAAGCACTACTTGATATACTGGAGACTTTCCTTCCGCTGGGACTTTTAAAATTTCATGAACACCCATGTAGCAGGTGGGTTGTCCATCTGCTCTCTCCTGCTCTCACTCCCTAAGAAGCCTACCTCGTTTTCCAAATATATATGACCCCGATGATATCTTTCATGACATTTCTCAGGGCAAAATAATTTTTGGCAATAAACTAGATGTTAACCAGATTAAAGCACATTGATTGATGTGAGGTGACACAAATTTCTACATCATAAATGAGATCTATACATTAAAGTTTACAACTTGAATGAATTCTGAGTTCATTTTTTTCTAAATTTGACAAAAACACTTTGGCTCAGGATCAGTTATTAAGTGGCAGAGAAAGGATCAAATCCACTGGCTGAGTTTGAGCACCAAACTCAAGATGCTCTGGTGCTTCTAGTCAGTTTTCTATTAACAAAGTTGAGGGAAATTTGAGGAGACTTAAAAATAACTACAAAATGAAGGAATCTCTGGACAGACTCTATCTCATTAAATATAACCAAGAAGAGGTGAGTTGATATTAGTTGAATAAACAATTGCTAACATTTATAGAGTGCTTTATAAAGTTTGTAAAAACAACCAAATGAGGTAAATCGTAGAAATACCATTTTATAGATGAAGAAATTGAGACTCAAAAATGTTCAAGGATTTGGCTCAGGTCAAAAAGGTTCAGTAAATGTCAAAGGTGCAATTTCATCCCAAATTTTCTGACTCTTGAAGTTTAGACTTCTTCCTATATACCACATAACCAGGCTTTCTCTCTAGCCCAATGTATACCCAAAAGAAAAAAGGACTTTGCTACAAAGGCTAATGCAATCATTGTATTAATAGAAACACAATATACAAATCAGAAAAGGGCAAAAGTCCTACTCTATAAACGTCACATTGGGAATATGTGGCCACTTCAGTCATGTAGTTTCTGAGGAACACTGGCAAACCAAAACATATTCACAAGGACAGTAGATGATATGGCAGGTCTAAAAAGATCAGAATTTTGAAAAACAGGTGGAAGACCCAAAAACGCTTAGCTCAGAGAAGACCTAAGTCTTCTGACCTCTTCTATTTAAAGATTGTCATGTAGAAGAGAAAGTAGACAGTCTTTCTTGCTCTAATCAGCAAAACTCAAATTAAAGGAGGAAGTATATAGAAGATAGGGAGGTTTCAGAACAATTAAAAACAGGCAACAATGGAACCATGAGTATTTCATGAACCAGAATCACCAAAATTTAGATGTATGAAAGAAACTCTAAAGATTATTGGGATCCATAAACTTGTATTTTGTACTTTTTTGATAACTAGATATCTGTGAAACTCAGAGAAGCAATTATCTTCACATACTACATCATTCGTGTATATTTTTGCCCAACTCTTCATCTGGCTGTGCAGTAACAAAAAAATTAGAATGAAAGTCCGCCATACAATACCATTGTAGACATAGTAAATACAATGGGCCAAGCCCATTAAATTTCTCAGGGAAACCTTTAGTCTATATGGCATACAGACAGTCCATGGAACCATAAAAGCAGGGTGCTATGCCAAAAGAAACAAATGAATTGTAAACCTGTAATGCCTCATTTGAGAATTTCTCTAGCATAGCAAAATTCTTTATTCCATGAAATCACCTAGAAGTTGGACTGACACCAGTTATGATGTTGGGATTAATAAATACACTGATTTCTTGCCCTGTACAAATGTTTTTTTTTCAATCCAACAAATATTAAGCATCTGCTACATGCAAAGCAATGGGGATGCCAAGCAAAAATCAAACATTCTCTATTCTCAAGCTTTTAATCTACCAAGAAGACAGAACATAAACACACTCAAGTACAAACAAAGTAATGAAGAGTAATTTCAAGAAGAGATCTCTAACCCACAGAAGTATCAAGAAACGAGCCAGTAGAAGACATGGCCTCCAAGCTGGGATGGGGAGATTTTAAGCAACAAAGATGAAGGGAAGGATTCTAGGGGTGGAGGACAAGTTGTCCAAAAGCACAGAAGGAGAGGTGATGTCATATATAGGGGTCAGTTAGAAGATGAATAACTAGAACAGAAAGAATGTGCAAAAAGGAATAATATTAAATAAAATAATACTCAAAAGGTAGACAATACCAAACTGAATGCCAGGCTAAGGCCTATGTATTTTATCCTGAAGGACATGGGGAGTCATTGAAAATTAGTAAAGGAGATGAATACAGAAGTACAGGAAAACAAAAACTGATGCAAAGTAAAACAAGCAGAAAGAAGGTAATTTACAAAAGGTAAATAATGTAAATGAAAGAAACCACAAAATACCTCTAGAATCAAAAAGAAAATTCTTGGGCTTTTAAAGCAATTTTAAAAATTAGTCCCTTCCCATCTTTCCAATTTTCTTCCATCTTATTCTTTTCCACTAAGATCTAGTGACATCAGTCTCCTGGTTGCTCCTTGCACAAGATACTCCATGTCTTGCTCTGCACATTTTCACAGACTGTCTCTCACGTGTGGAATGCTCTGCCTCCTGACTTGCTTCAAGTCTTACTAAAATCCAGCTTTCTGCAAGGTCTTTCCTGACCTCCCTTTAATAATAGAGTCTACCTCTTAGATTACCTGCAATTTATCTTGCATCTATCTTGTTTACTTACTTACTTGCATGACATGTTGTTTCCCATCAAGCTCCTTGAGAGCAGGGGTTGTATTTTGATTTTTTTATATCCCCAGCACTTAGCATAGTGCCGGGCATGTAGCAAGATATCCTACATGTGACACTCAACTTCTGACTTCTGAATCACTGGGAGCAAAACCCTTCCATCATCACATTCTAATACCGTTTATGTGCTAAGGTTTGGTGTATATGACAATATAAGACTCCCCTGTGATGCAGGGGAGGCTGCCTGTGGCCATACAGTTAATCAATAGCAGAAGCCAGACTAGAATCCAAGCCTTTTGACTCCCAATCCACAAATCCTTTTTTTTTTTTTTAAGCAAACCAAATCCACCAAACTGATGATATATTCCTCCAGAATGATCTGCTATTAACCTCTGTTGAGCAAAATTCAGACTAATCATGTTAATCAGTACACATAATAAGCAATCTAATAATTTGCTCTACTCTATAAATGTACACATTTCTATCCTTTATAATTCCAGTCTTCAGAACAAGGTTCAAGAAAGACTTTTGAATATGAAGCATACTTTACAACACAGTTTTAAGGATGAATATGCTGACCAGTGAAAAGGCCTCCAAAGGAGAGTAACTAGAATTTTGAGTAGAATGGAGACCAGCATATGATAACTATGGTCAAATATGTGAAGTGTCATCATGTAGAAAAAAAGATGAAATTTGTTTTGCTGAGCCTCCAAGGGCTGAATAAAGAACAATTAGATGTGAGGAAAAACTGAACAATTCAAACTGTCCAACATCCCAGAAGACATTTTTAGAGGTGGCAAGTCCCTTTTATGCAGAATGAATAACTGAATGACCACTGGTCATGAGTGTTGTATGGAGTATTCCAACTTAAAGCCAGGAGGTATTAGATGCTTTCTATGATCTCCTTTCAGCTTTAATACTTAGTGATTCTCTGAAAGGATATTTTCATAAAGTGAAGAAAGCAAAATCAAGTAAATTATATGATAATTAACTATGACAATTTAAAAAGAAAATCCAGTTATACAAAAAGGGACTTAGAGGGAAAAAATGGAAAAAAAAAAAAAAGATCGCTTAATTTTTATAAATTAGAAGTTTTAAATGTTTTATATTGGTTGTTTTGAATATGATGTTAAATAGAAACAAAAGCAGTGAGCCACCATGACTAAATTCCTGAGTCATGAATTTAGTGTTAGAACCTGAATTTAATCTTCCTCTTTTGGGGCTACAAACTTCAGAAAATAGAGCAGGCTCATGAAATATTAGACCTTAACTGGCTGGGAAATCAAAAGTCAGCAAGTCCAAAGTCCTTGTTTTACAAGAGGTTCAGATAAGCTGATGACTTGCTAGAAAAACATGAACAGATTTGTATGAATTGATACAGAGCAAAAAAAAAAAAAAAAGAAACTAAGAGAATATAGGTAATCACTAAAACAATGTACATCTTAACCACTGAAAGTCAAAGACTGAGTAAATGAAAAAAATCAATGAAGAACTCTGAGTAGAAATAATAAAATAAAGCTCCCCATCTTATATCCCAGAGGAAAGGGAGTACTTGGACAAAAAAGATTATCATATATAATGATTATAGTTGTTATTCTATTAAATCATTTTTCTTTGTCAGGAAGAAAGACCCAATAAGAGGATGGAATGGGTTGAAATGAATGTGATGTAAAGGATATCAGTCAATGAGACTTTTAAAAACTTTTTAAAAAATTAAAACGACGGGTTAGAGTAAATGACCTCAAATGACCATGTTAAGCTAGTCAAAGGTTAGCACCCTGAGTATTACCCAACAAGAACTCAAAAAAATTTTAACTAATGATGTTAGCTGTCCAAACACATCCAAGAAGTGTGAAAAATTATTGATTTCTTTACCTCAATCTGTCCATCTATCTCTCTCAAAAACCTCTACCCACATGAAGTAGTACTTGACTAATTTGAACTCCCCCAGAAGCTTTGCCTAGTTTGAGACTTCTTTATAAATCAATTTCATTTTAGAATGCAAATACATCTTCCTCATGTTGCAAATACCAAGTACTCAAGAAAACTAACTGCTTGCTAAAACCTTGTCTACTTTTCCCATGATTAAATGTATCTTTCTGCAATTTTCACCTACTACAAAAGTCAGGGCCTTATGGAAGAGAAGTAAAGCTCTATTATGATTCTAGCAAAATGTTCTTTTTAATATTTGTCTTAGCATTAACATAAATGACAGCCCTAATCTCATATGATTACTAATAATGGAGTTGCATCTTTGTAAAGATGTACATTCCATATAATCTAATGGCACAATGTTCTGGTGTTTAGTAAATTACACTTTTGTATCATCTCTGATATCACCCCAGGTATCTAGGACAACTTTCCATAAATTAAAACCAGCCAAGCAACCTAACTTTCTGGTAGGTCCCAAGTTCCTTGTATTGACTTTACTATCCTCTGAATAGTGGAAAGTCACCTAGATCACTCACAATATGTAGCTTTATAATCTATGTTCCTGAAATATCCAGCAACCCCAACTCATGTGCCTGTATATCTTACACTGATATGTCAGGTGGCTATGTCTGGATTATAATACTTCAAAATAACGGAATTCTTGATGGCAAAACACATAAAAAATTTCCCCTTTTCATACCATTTTTTTTTATGATAGGTCAAACCCCAAGTGCAAATGACTGACAACCATCAAAAGTTTCACATTGAGATTTCTGTTGTCCCCAACTTGCTTCTGTAACAATAAAATAGAGTGAATTTGTGTTGAAGTTAAAGATACACTAAACTGTACTTAGATGTATTCATCTTCCGAACTAACAAGACACCTAAAGTCTATAAAATTTTCCAAAAGCTGGCAAGGACAGCCTTCTCAGAAAGCCAAAGTAACAGGGTATAATCTGTATCTGAGAAATACTAGATCTACTGAAGTTATTCTGAAGTCACTATAGTCTACCACATAGATATATATTTAGAAAAATGTCTAATTTATAGCAATACACAAAGATATTTAAGAAATGAAAGTTTATATACACACACAAGTTTACATATACATATATACACATATGTATATGTGTGTATTTCTATCAACAACCACTTTTCAAAATTATGTACCTTGGCATTCTTCAAAAAATAGAAACATTTGAGATTCCAATATAGGTTAAATCCTGATACAGTTAATTACAGAAGGATGCCTAAATTCTTTTACTATATTAAAAAGCTGCTATATATTTTTTTCTTTCTTTCTTTTTTTTTTTTTATTTAATAGCCTTTTATTTACAGGATATATACATAGGTAACTTTACAGCATTAACAATTGCCAAACCTCTTGTTCCAATTTTTCCTCTTACCCCCCCACCCCCTCCCCTAGATGGCAGGATGACCAGTAGATGTTAAATATATTAAAATATAAATTAGATACACAATAAGTATACATGACCAAAACGTTATTTTGCTGTACAAAAAGAATCAGACTCTGAAATATTGTACAATTAGCTTGTGAAGGAAATCAAAAATGCAGGTGTGCATAAATATAGGGATTGGGAATTCAATGTAATGGTTTTTAGTCATCTCCCAGAGTTCTTTTTCTGGGTATAGCTAGTTCAGTTCATTACTGCTCCATTAGAAATGATTTGGTTGATCTCGTTGCTGAGGATGGCCTGGTCCATCAGAACTGGTCATCATCTAGTATTGTTGTTGAAGTATATAATGATCTCCTGGTCCTGCTCATTTCACTCAGCATCAGTTCGTGTAAGTCTCTCCAGGCCTTTCTGAAATCATCCTGTTGGTCATTTCTTACAGAACAGTAATATTCCATAATATTCATATACCACAATTTATTCAGCCATTCTCCAACTGATGGACATCCATTCAGTTTCCAGAAAAAGCTGCTATATTGAAGAGTGTTTAGAATAAACTGTAATTAGTCAAGCTATAGAAATCTATTTATCAAGAAGTTGTTGTGATGGGATTTTGACCTGCATACTAAACATTCTAGGGTATAACACTAGCTGTAGTCAAATTCTCTTAAGATGAAACAATAATTATTTTCGGACAAAAACATCTAAAAACCAATAGATTTAACTAGAATATAATTTGTACTCTCAATGGAATTCTTTTCTATAAATAAACATGGAATATTACATTTTGCTATCACTGCACAGTCTAAAGTAAATTATTTTAGATATATAACATCTAAGATTCAGTCTTGATTTCTAATTCCATAGAAACAGCTGTCAGGAAGTTCTATATATCACCTCATTTGATCTTTATAACAACCTATCTTATGAGTTGAGAGCTAGCATTATTATTATTATTACTACTATCTTCATTTTATAGATTAGGAAATAGAGATTAAGTGACTTGCCCAGTCACTCGACCAGAAAGTGTGTTAAAAAAAAATTCAAACTCTTATCTTCCTGACTCAAGGGCCAGTGGTCAAGCTTTACAATAGAGAAGTGGGTTACTTTGGGAGGTAACAACTTCCCTGGATAAGATATCTTTACAAAAAGTTTTGATGACACTTTTCATGGATATTGTCCTTAATGATGTGTTGAGTAAAAGTTCTCTTCCAACTCTGAGATTCCATGATTCTTGAGATTCTAGTACTTCTAACTTTATTGGAAAGAAAAAAGCTGGAAAACTTAGAACTTTGAATTTCAAAGGAGCAAAATTCTTCATTATTTGACAAAAATTGCTGGGAAAATTGGAAGAAACTAGACATTGACTAGGATCTAACACCCTATACCAAGATAAGGTTAGACATAAAGGGAATTTAGACATAAAGCAAATTAGGAGAAACAAGGGATAATCTATCTCTCAGACCTTTGGAAATTGAAGAAATCTATGGCCAAAGAAGAACTAGAAAACATTATGAAATGTAAAATGGATAATTTTGATCATATTAAAAACTTTTGTACAAACAAAATCAATGCAGCCAATATTAAAAGGGAAGTAGCAAAATGGGAAAAAAAAAATTTACATCCAAGAGTTCTGAGAAAGGCTTCATTTCTAAAATATACAGAGCAATGGCCTTGGGACAAAATCATAACCACATTAATCCTCTAAAAATTATTTACTTACTATGCCTCCAAATTCCTCTAAATGAAAGAAAATACAAATACTCCACATGCAAGTAACAGAATACTGATAGGAAAGCAGATAGTGAACTGATTTTTAAAATAACATGCCAATTTTCCCCATAGGTTAAAGAGATTTGGTTTTGAATATGAATCCACAGAAGCCCCTAGAGCTTTCTGAAATTGTAAAGCTATTCAATAGTTAATCTACCATTACATACCAATTAATTCATTTGACCAGTATGACCTAAACTTGAATGTCTAGACAGTACATTCTATCTCCATATCAAACAATCCACAATTTCATGCCTTAGTGAAGACCCAGTCCTTCTCTTCTGGAATATTTTAGTTGCTTGGAAAAGACACTGGGGGGGTAAACCTTTGTCCCAATTTTCTGGACCAATAAATGGAAGAGAAGTCACTTTGACTAGGTGGTGACAGGCAGTGGAAAACTGCAGAAGGGTACTCCTGGAAGTTCTGTCTTTCCTAGGCATCTAAATTTGGGGAGAGACAACATGCATAATGGCTTTTCTAGGAAAAAATAATTTGCTATTAACCATGTAGATTTGGTTCTGTCTCCTTATAAAAAACACATAACAGAAAATGCATGAAAGTTTTTTTTAAGATGAAATATTAACTTAAAATTACAAAAATTATGGCCACTGATTTAAAAAACTAGCTTTTCAGTATGGTTCTATCAATGACTACAGGAATGTTAAAGTATAATCTAAACCCTATACCTCAGTTTCTCTATCCAAAAAATAAAATAAGGAACACTTGTCCCTAAATTATTTCACAGGGGCCAAATGTGTCATAAAAATCCTTTACTGATTTTTTACTACAGATAAAATACATTTCTGGAATGAAATACACACACAGACACAGACACAAACACAAACACACAGACACAGACACACACACACACACACACTCCTCACCCCACTTGTAAAAGCATTGTAACAGTGGTTCATTTAACTCTTTTTCCTCCACCAATAATTAATCTAAGGTTAGTCCAACATTCTTTTTTTTTCTTTTTTCTTAAAGCAAAGAAGCTTGAGGGAAGGAGAAATATGCATATTGGTTTTGAGAGAACCACCTCTTCCTTCTATAATTGGACTTAACAGTCACTAATGTCCCAGGGGAAAAAGTGCTCCTCCTCCAGAGCTCTATAAAACAACTGCATTAGGACTGTTACACACTTAACCATGTAATACATAAGGGCAATCTGCTGGCTCAGGCTGGGCTTGCTACAATCTCAGTCAGCCATATGTATTATACAGCACCCCATTTATATGGATTACATGTAATATGATTATTGCATTGAATTTAGAGCTTGTTTCCAGTCTGTCACCTCATTAACTGAGCCAATGTCCTTGCCCCAGGCTTGAATAGAAATGTTTCATTTCTTCATTTAGACTTCATATAAGAGACCAGAGGAATCTATGATAAAATTGATTAGAGCACAATGTGCCAGCTAACTGACTTCTTGCATCATTGATTTGTACTAGACAGTCATGGATGCAAAATATTCTAAAGACAGGTGGGTGAATTATCTTTTGGTGGAAAGAACTTAATTCAAATGACAACAGCCTACAGAAAACAGCTGATGGTTATCCTGGAACCATTAAATAGGACAGACTAATCAACACAATATCTGTTCTCAATGAGGATGCACCAGATCAAAGAAAGAATACAGAAGTTTTTTGGCAGGATGACCCAATGATTTTTCTTCCTATGTACAAAAACAGATAGTGTATAGAATGCCAGATTTGGGTCAAGAAGACTCATTCATCTTCCTCAGTTCAAATCTGATCTCAGCAGGCACTTACTATCTATGACATCCTGTGCAAGTCACCTCACCCTGTTTGCCTCAGTTTCCTCTTCAATAAAATGAGGTAGACAGGGAAATGGCAAACTACTCCAGTATCTCTGCCAAGAAAACCCCAAATGGGATCATGAAGAATTGGGCATCACTGAAAAATGACTAAGCAACAACACCAAGCTATAAGGCACCAACTAGTTATAACTATGGAAAATAAATCTCATTAATCAGATGTTCAGCTTGTTCATCCAAATGGATTTTATATGATGAAAATCAAATGGGACTTTTTTTAAAAATAGAATTTATTCAGTTCAAGTGTTCATATGTTACGATCTGAGATTCTGTTTTATCTAGCTGGCTGAGAAGGCATCAGCTTTGTAGAAAAGGAAAAAAGTAAGCCCAACCACCTAAATGCCCTTCCCTCCCCCTTTTGTATGATTTTTAACTAATCCATGCTGATAGCAGATGGCAAAAGAAACTGGCACAGGTATGAGTACAGAATTCAGCTGTCATAGTGAAACACTGATGGTCAACAGGAAATATATTATTCTTCACTCTAACCTTTTCCTGGAAACAGGCCCTGGTGCGTTACTGAAATGAGCAAGTATGTGTAGGGGGTTGTTATATTCACCAGAGAAAAGAGAAGAGAGCATAAAATTTTAGTAAAAAATAAATCTTTCAGAAGTACCTGTTGTCTTTTTAGACTAAGGAACTCTACTTAGTTCTTTAAAAAGCAAGAATAATTTTTTTTTAGAGTGATATATATTAGACAATTTTAAATTGCAAAAAAAATCTGTTAGCAACCCCATTAATAGTAATAGCTAATATTCATGTATTGTCTTAATATTTGCCATGTACTTTATTAACATGATCTCACCTGATCCTTACAACAGCCCTGTGAAAAATGTGCAATTACTGGCCTTATTTATAGTTAGGGAAACTGCATCTCAGGTTCACATAGTAAGCTGGATGAGTCCCAAGGTAAATGATAAAAAATTAGTCCAATATATTAAAAAAAGATTCATAGGAGGAAGGATTCTTTGGGATAAGAGAAAAAAAAAAAAAAAAAAACAACAACCTGGAATCAAAGCAGATGTCCATCAACTGGGGAAAGGCCAAACAAATTATGGTATACGAATGTAATTGAATACTACTACTCTAAAAGAACCAACGAATATTAAGGATTCAGAGAAACATATGAAGACATATCAACAGATGCAAAGTGAAGAAATCAAAACCATGAAAACAGTAAGGACAACAAATGTTTCAATAATGTAAATGAAAATAACACTAATTATTAGGTAACTAAATTCAGATAAATTACAATGAACAATCTTGGTTTCAAAGAACTGAGGGTAAAACATACATTCTTTTCTCTTGGACAATGAAGAAATAAGAGTGAAGAAATATTATGTAATATATCAAACATGGTTGCTTTCTTGGTTGGTTTTGCTTAATTATATTTGTATATGGGAATTGTTAGGAAAGGAAATGACTTGTTTTAAAAAAAAGACATCAATAAAAACAGTAAAGAAAAAACTATCAGTAGTGTGAATAATCATGTCAGTATTTTAGTAGGATTTTTCTTCCAAAAAGAAAGTAGCAGGCTTTAATGGGCATACAATATTTTTTAAATAAAAAAAATACTATTTTCTGTAATCATTCTCTTGCAATGAGTTCAATGATAGTAGTACCTGAACTAATACTGTCAAGTTCTCATAAGTCTTTCAAAAATTAATGTGATTTCTAAAAACTTAGATTATATTTTTTCTCAAAGATATATTTTAATGCTACCTATGGAGCCAATGAAGTTTAATAAATACGCAGGCCCTTCCTAAACTTTAACAAGAAATAATTTTACTTATTTTTGGAGAGTTTTTCTGGGCTTCAATATTATCTACAAATATCTCATAATATCCTTCATGTGAACAAGAATTTGTTTATATTAAATGATAATCTATTTAAATACAGCTAAAGATAGTCAGCAAGGCACACCCTCAGAAGTGATGCTTCCACTAATCATTGTTAATATGATGACTGCCTTTTACTTATGGGAGATGAGTGACTCTTCACATAGCCTCATAGTCTTCACCGAGACTCTTCAAGTGCTCTGCTTCCAGGTCTTCCCATAAGAGAATGAGATTAGCTTTCTGGACTGGACAGACTGATTCTATTGATCTGCACATAACAATTAGGATGATAATGAGGAGTCTATTTGCATCTATCTAAAATCTGTTATTAAATTCTGTTCACTATTAGAACAACTTATTTTAGGGGTGGGGGGAGAGACAATCAAAAGCCAGATCGGCATTCTAAATCTTCACCACCTCTCTATATGTGCTAAGACTCATCAGGAGTTTCATTTGCATATATGTAGGTGCGTGTTTTTTAAAATGGTCTATTCATTTTTATATCAGTCATCACCTGAGCTATCTGTGCCCTATATTCCATAGGGATGCTTCAAATAGCCCTAGGCCATCTTTTTATGACTCATTTTACTGCCATGCACAAAAAAAGCACATCAATTTGACAGTAACAAGAAGACAAAGGTATACTGACATATGATGGTAACAAATATGGCATGAAGTTCAGGATTGGAACTCAAAAACTGTACTTGTCAAGGTAGGGCATGTTTAAGTTAAGCCCCAAAGAACCTTTTAGACCAGAATAAGCGAGAAGACCTGTAATAAGTCTTATGGCTAAATAATGATAAAAGTAAGAACTTTTTCTTTTTTTCTATGTTCTTTCTTCAAATACTTTTCTAAAATCAATCCCTTAGCTTTTGCCAGCATCAGAGATAACAGAGCAGAAATCTTAATCTTTTTGTGCATAGTGTTCCTTTTGGGAGTTGGGTGTAGCATATGGACCTTTCCTTAGAATAATGTTTTTAAATAAAAGAAATACCAAATTTAAGTTAGAGGTTAGTAGAAATAAAGCCAAAACTTTTTTTCTCCCCCATCTAAGTTCACAGATCCCTCTAAAAATCTATTCATGGGTCCTTTAGGGATCAGTGGATATAAGGTTCTTGGTGGGATAGAAAGTGAACTTAATGACAGAGGCCCAACATAGGATTCCCAGTTCTGCTATTTCCTATCTGGGTGACTTTGGACAAAGCCCTTAATTTCTCTACCCATTTGTACAACAAAGCATATGAACTGAAATGTTCTAAGTTCTATGTTGATGATGTTGAGGAACAGATCACACCATTCCTCATACTCTACACTACAACAAAGCAACCACAACTATATATTTCTAAATTGCTCACAGAAGCTAAGTAGACAAGTTATGAATTTGCTACTTTTCATCATTCAAGTAAAGAAAAGGATTCCCCACCATAAATCTATTATATGAATCCTAATAGTTTATTTTTTCTTTTTCATATTCAAGGTGACTGTTGATGTACTTGAAGAACTTAAAAGATAAGCACATAAGATAGAGAGGTCAGAATCACAATAATGGCCTATAGCCTAATGGAGAAAGGGCCAGACTTAACTGGGCTCTATCAGTGACTCTGATTTCACCATTTCTATGCTCAGAAATTTGAGATATTTTCACTTCATAGTGACAATGATCCACATAGAATAAAATTGTATATTGTGCTCAGAAAAGCCTATTCTTTAAGCATTTATTTTTATTCTGAGGGTCAAATCTGATCTGTAAAAAAGGAAGTTTGTTGGTAATATTTTTGAGTTTGGTATCAGGGAGAAGTTGGAAAGCCCTGCTGGAGTCAAAAGACCAGGGTACAAATTAAGTTTTGCACCTTGAGCAAGTCAACTTCTGTGGGCTTAGTCAACTCCTCTGTAAAATAAAGGCATCAGACAAGATTTCCAGGGTCCTTTCCAATTCTAATGAACCACGATCCTAAGATCTCTGCATGTTTTTGTTATCTAAGTACATGTGCCTAAGGTGTAAGATAAAGAAATGTTCATTTTGAAACCATTGCTACATAGCAAATGGAAAATCTTATAATTTTCATCTGTTTTCTTTTACTCACCCCTATAATGGGTCCCACCTTCCTATATTAAGTATAGCAGAATCACACACAAAATCTTGCAGCTATGTACACGTACACACATGCACAAAGTGAGAAGATTAGAAATGGTAAGGGACAGCAGAAATCCCTGGCTGACCTATTCCTAAATGATAATTTGGAAGAACAATTCCCAATCCAAGTTTGAAGATGTCCCAACAAACCTAGTTCCCATTTCCTTTAAAAAAAAAAAAAAAAAAAAAGGTCATGAAATTCTCCAATGAAAATATATTTAAGGTCACTTTAATGTGAAAACCAAAACAAACAAAAATGAACAAACCATGCCAAATAGCACTTTCAGCAGAAGGTGGGAAAAGTATAAGTAAATGAGAACAACGATAAAATGTCAACTCAGGAAAGTCTAGAAGGCACATATTTAGAAAGCACAAACATGTTGAAGTTAAATTTTAAAAAGGATCTTCTTGAAACGTCCTCTCTAAAGTAAAAAGGAGTATTAATGGCATCCAAATTTTTTTTGCTGCTAAAACTCAAATTGCTGATTCTAATAAACCTATCCACTTATAACCCAAAATATCCAGGAGCACCACTGTATAAATTAAGAATTTATAGTGAAACAAAAATAAAAAAATACAGGTTGTAGTCTTTCATTTCTGAACATGGCAATGAGAATCCCTTTTCTTCTTTCATTTGGCTTTAAGGTATCATTTCTGGAGTTTTACTTGGGATGGTTTTTTAAGAGTTTTTCATCATATAGACATGATTTTCCCTTCAGTACTCAATGGAGCACTTCAGATTTTTTTTTGATAGATCTTTCAAAAGTAGGGTTTTTTTGTTAGTTTGTTGTTTAAGTCTCAGCATTTAATAGTGCTTATGTGTCTATGACATCAAACTGATCTCATCATTCAGGCTACCGGGTTTCTTTATCTTTTGAGAAGACTTCTATTCTGCATTTATCTTTTGGCAGCTGAGAAATTACTCAATACAATAATATGAGACACAAAGCTCTTTCTGGTTAGGAACCACAACTATGCACTGAAAATAATTAGGTTCACATAATTTTTTCTAATTTCTATCAGCAATTAACCAAATATTTATTGAGCACCTACTTTATGCAGAGGATTTGAGAATGGGGGTAAAAGCTACATAAGGGCAATAGAAACAGATGAATTTCAAGAGTAGTGGATCACAATGTATACTTATTGTGTATCTAAGTTATATTTTAATATATTTAACATCTACTGGTCATCCTGCCATTTAGGGGAGGGGGTGGGGGGGGGTAAGAGGTGAAAAATTGGAACAAGAGGTTTGGCAATTGTTAATGCTGTAAAGTTACCCATGTATATATATCCTGTAAATTAAAGGCTATTAAATTAAAAAAAAAAAAAAGAGTAGTGGATCACAATACAGAAAGTTATGGGGATTTTCTTGGATTTGTTTTTGTTTTGATTTTCTTGGATTTGTTTGTTTTGTTGTTTTGTTGGGGATTTCTTCCTCTTTGCTAATGATATAATAATGACTTCTTTAAAGTATGAGGGATAATTTTAACTTCACCAGTAGATATATTTTCTAGAATAGGTTATGTTTCTGTCGCCACTAATAGTGGTTTTTCCACTTTACTAACGTGAAATTCTTCAGGGGTTATGTATTGACTCTCTAAATTCAAATAATTAAACAAGGGTAAGCCTATCAAAACTCAATTTGTTTTCAGGCCTTAATATGGGGGGGTGGGATGAATTTTTACAAAACCTATATTGTGAGCTATGGCCTCTAGGTTTTTTTGTGGAGGTTATGTGTGTGTGTGTGTGTGTTTAACCTCATAATAAAGATATGGATTGGTTTGCCATTTCTTTCTCCAGCTCATTTGACAGATGAGGAAACTGAGGCAAGGTGAATTGATTTGTGCAAAGTCACACAACTAGTAAGTGTCTAAGGCCACATTTGAACTTGGGTCTTTCTGACTCCAGGCCTGGCATTCTATCCATTTCACAACCTAGCTGCTCTTAAATTTGGGTCCAGTAGTGATGATTAGGACTAAACATTAAGAATGGATGTCTTGATTCAGGCCACTTCCAAGGATCTTGTGATGATGAGAGTCATCTACACCCAGAGAGAGGACTGTGGTAACTGAGTGTGGATCACAACATTTTCACTTCTTTTGTTGTGGTTTGCTTGAATTTTATTTTCTCTCTCATTTTTCCCCCTTTTTTATCTGATTTCTTCTTGTGCAGCAAGATAACTGCATAAATATGCATGCCTATATTGGATTTACATATATTTTTACCATGTTTAACATATATTGGATTATTTGCCATCTAGGAGCGGGCGTGGGGGGAAAGGAAGGAAACTGGAACGCAAAGTTTTATGAGGGTCAATGGTGAAAAACTATCTTTGCATATGTTTTGAAATTAAAAAGCTTCAATAAAAAATGTAAAAAAACCTCTTACATAAAAAATAAAATAAAATTTGCATATGTATGTAAAAAATGGATGTCTTTTTCATCAAAGATTTCTGATATACCTAATTAAGCAAAAACTTATGTTTGTCAAATGGGACTTAAAAAAACAACATGTGGAAATCATGTGGAAAAAATGAGCACAACAATGTTAAGAAATTTATGTAATTGAGAAAAAATAACTCTGTCAATAGTAATTCATGTTATTTAAATATCAAATCATAAAAGATACTATGGATAAAAATGCCCAAAGGTATTACTGTCTAGTCAAAATTATTTTAGGTTCTAAGTATGCTTGGTTTTTAAGTAGGACTTCTAAGGCATACAGTTTGACGGGGCCTTTAGAGAATACACATCTCAAATAGCAGAACAGCCTGGAATCCTTTAATACAAATTACCCTGAATATATTACTGAGAACAGTTATTGAGGCACCTGTTACTGTTCCATGGCTTTAACAAAAATACATGAACTTCATTCAAAAATATTTACCACAATATTCTAATTTAAAATCTTAAAAAAGAAATAAGCTCGGGGAAGCTAGGTGATGCAGTAGATAGAGCACCAGCCCTCAAGTCAGGAAGGCCTGAGTTCAAATCTGACCTCAGATATTTAACACTTCCTAGCTGTGTGACCCTGGGCAAATCACTTAACTCCAACTGCCTCAGCCAAAAAAAAAGAAAAGAAAAGAAATAAACTCAGGACTTTTAAAATTTGATCACTTCAAAATGCTCAATATGATACTTGTATGCACTGAATCTCCATTTAAGTCATGATTCTTAATCAGGGATTCCTGAACTTGATTTTAAAAAATATTTTCATAAGACTATTTCAATATAATTGGTTTCTTTTATGATGCTGTACATTTTATTTTATGTATTAAAATACAGTATTCTGAGAAGGGGACCATAGGTTTCACAGACTGCCAACTAGGATACTTTCCTGTGGCATAGCAATTCTCAATGAGGACCACAAACCCTGACATATCCTACCAAAGTAGAAAAGCTTCAGGAATAGGATAAAGATGGATTGTATATCTGTCTTCTGAGAACCAGCCTACTGATGTTCTACAAGGCTCATCATTTAGACTGATCACAAGGAATGGATTGTTTAACCACAGTAACAAGGAGGCAGCTGGGCAATACAGTGACCAAAGTGCTATACAAAGATATTGCCCAGCTGAGTGACTCTGGGCAAGTCATTTAACCACTCTAACTCAGTTTTCTCATCTGTAAAATGGGAATTATAACAGCACCTACCTCCCGGAATTGTTGTAAAGATCAAATGAAATAACATGTAAAGTGTTTTGCAAACCTTAAGGGATTATATAAATGTTATCTATTAGTATTGCTACTACTACTTTGGACAGAGGAGTTCTCATGCTGCCAAAATCACAATTTCTTAGAGGAAATACATATATAATTCAAAAAACAATTTGTTTTCACAGAATCAGAAACTTTCTGGATTAAAAGGAACCTTAAAAATATTCTAATCCAACCCATACTTAGCCCTTCTACACTGTATTTAGCAAGTGTTCATCTAGATTTTATTTGAGAACCTTTGATAGGGAGAAACCAACTACTTCCCAAATCAGCCCATTAACAGCACAGGGCAAACAAAGATACTTGAGATACTCCACTGAAGATCCCCTTCCAAACCATTAATTAATTACTCCCGAGCTCGCTGTTTCCTGATCCATCTAAATTACAATGTTCTGTAGTTATATTTCTGCTACTTTTCCACGTGAAAAATGAGACTTTATCAAATGTTTGTTAAGATTGGTAAACTATATCTATAACAAAGCCCTTGCCTCTCTCCTTTCTCCCCCACAAAAAAGAAGCAAATGCAAGATAACTTGAGAAGAGTGCTAGCACTGAACTAAAAGGATGTGGAAAAAGTTCTCATAGAAGGTGATAAGTGAGCTGAGCCTTGAAGGAAATGAATGATTCTAAGAGACAAAGGTAAAGGAGGAGTATACTCCAAGTACATGGTGTAGCAAAAGACAGCAGAATGCCAAGTTCCAGGCATGTCAAACAAGTAGGTTAGTTTGTTACAACAAAAACTTTTAGAAGGGAAGTAACATCATGGAAGGGTTGGAAAATATCCTGGTATCACAAAACTTTTAAATTAGAAGACACCTTAGCAGTCACTCCTGGAGAGGAATCCCCTTTACCCCCTCCCTGACAAGGGCAAGGTTCCCTCAAAATTTACTTGACAAACTTCCCATGAAGGAACCTACAAACCTCCCAAGGCAGTTCATCCCACTTTTGGATAACTTTAATCTTTCAGAAATTTTTCCTTACTTAGGTCTAGGTTTTTGCAGCTTTCACCCGATTGCACTGGAGCTATTACCTGAGTTCAAACAAAATATCTAATCGAACCTTTCTTCCACACGGCAGGGCTTGAAATACATGAAAACAATTATCACATCCTTCCCTTCCTAGCCAGGATAACCATACCCCAGTGTGCCCAAAAAGTCTTCATGTGTGTTATGAAATCAAGGACTATTACCATTTTCATTGTCAAACTCTGAAAGCTTTCTAACTTCTCAATCTCCCTAGTAAATTGGGTTGTGCCCCTTAAATGAACTTGGGTTCAGAAACTTGTATTCTATTATAGGGAATGTTGGGAGTAGATTTTTGAGCATGCAGGGTGATGTGGTCTTATCTGAGCTTTACAAGGATTATTTTGGCATTGTGTGAAGAATGTATTAGAAAAAGGAGACCATAAATAGTCCAAGTAGGAGATTATTTTAATAGTTAGGGAAAAATATGATGAGGGTTACTAAACTGGGTGGTGAGTTACTTATGCTTGGGGGAGACAGTTTCATAATGTGATCAAATTACCCTTCTCCTCAAAAATTTCTGCTGCTGTTATTGTTCAGTTGTTCTCAATCAAGTCTGATTCTTTGACATTGCTTATGATCCTATTTCTTCTCTATACATTTTCCTGATACATCTCTCTCCAGGCCTTCCCCTGTCTGACCATATCCTTATCACCATTCAGGGTTATTCCTAATAACTATGGGTGTTCTCCCAAGCATCTGTCCTAAGCCACCTTCTTTTCCTTTCTCCCACTCTATTAAACCTGGTAGTCTCATCAGCTCCCATGGATTCAATTATCATCTCTGTGCAAATGGTTCTGGGATCTATTTGTACAGCCCTGACCTGTAAAGTACAGGCTAACTCCCTGGAGGGCCTCAGGATCTGCCAGAGTCGGGATAAATCAAAGTCCTTGGTCTTTAGGGAGAGAAGTGAGAGGCAAGCAAGCTGCTATGCAGCTTGCCAAAAATGTATCCTGGATTCTGGAGTCCAGAGTCTCCGGCCTCTCTCCTCCTTGTCCTGCTGCCAAGTGACCCCGATTTCTCTCCCTCCACCCTCCAATCCTTGCCTATGATTATCTCACCAACAAACATTCAGCAAGCACCAATGGTGAGGAGAGCCATCATCTAAATATATGCTAATAGAACTATTATCTCACATCGAATAGGTAGCCTTAAATGCTCTCTTATTTGATTCAGTTTCAGCCCTCTACATATCTCTCTCCTGACATTCAAGCCCTGCATCTCAAACTGCCTATATAAATGTTGAACTGCATGTCCCCAAACATCTTAAACTCAATATGTTCCCAAATGACCTTATCTTTCCCTCCACATCCTCTTTCCCCTCACTCCCCTCTTATTGATACATGTCCCACCATCTTCCCAATCACCAACCCTCACAAGCTAAGAATTACTATTTTTTAAAAGCCCCTCCAAGAAACTATGTTCAAAGCTGTGCATACCCTTTGATTCAGTAACTCTATATCCCAAAGAGATCATAAAAGAGGGAAAAGGACCTATATGTGCAAAAATGTTTGTAGCAGCAACAATTTGGAAATTGAATGGATGCCCCTCAGTTGGGGAATGACTAAATAAATTATGGTATATGAAGGTGATAGAATATTATTGTTCTGAATTTGCAGGCTGATTTCAGAAAAATCTGGAAAGACTTACATGAACTGATGCTGAGTGAAGTGAGCAGAATCAAGAAAACATCATAACCAGTAAAAAGATTATGTGATGATCAACTTGGCTCTTTTCAACAATGCAATTCCAGGCAATTCCATTAGACTTAGGATGCAAAGGGGCCATCTGCATCTGCAAAGAACTATGGAGACTGAATATGGATCAACATATAGTATTTTCACCTTTTTGGTGTTATTTGCTTGTCTTCTTTTCCCTCATGCTTTTTCCCCTTTGATCTGATTTTTCTTGCACAGGATGATAAATGTGTTTAGAAGAGTTGCACATGTTTAACCTATAGTGGAATGCTTGCTGTCTTGGGTTGGGGGGAGAGAAAGGAAGAAAAATTTGGAACACAAGGTTTTGAAGAGGTGAATGTTGAAAACTATCTGTGCATATATTTGGAAAAATAAAATACTACTAAAAGAAAGAGAGAAATAGTGTGGAACAGCAAAAACAACTCTAAACTAGATGTTCTAAAATCTAAAAAACCGGAATTCATTCTCATTCAACTAAGTTTCTAACCTGATTGTAACCTGGTTTCCAGGTTCTCATCAACAACTGCCTACTAAGCAAAATAACGTTTTGGTCATGTATACTTATTGTGTATCTAATTTATATTTTAATGTACTTAACATCTACTGGTCATCCTGCCATCTGGGGGAGGGGGTGGGGGTTAAGAGGTGAAAAATTGAAACAAGAGGTTTGGCAATTGTTAATGCTGTAAAGTTACCCATGCATATATCCTGTAAATAAAAGGCTATTAAAAAAAAAGAGAGAGAGAGAGAGAACAACTGCCTACTAGACATTTCTCATTGGATGGACTATATAAACATCTCAGATGTAACATGTCCAACATGTTATTTTTCTCTTACTTTTCTCCCTGAGCACTCTTCTACTTCCCTACTGCTGTGAAGCTCACTGTCATCCAGGTTCACAATCTTGGAATCCTCTACTCAATGTTCATTCCTCCTTCACCTACCTAATCTGATCTCTTATGAATTTTGTCTCGAGAACACCTCTGATATATTTCTTATTCTCTCTACTCAAATGGCTACCACACCAATTTAAGCATTCAATATCTCATGCCTGCACTACTGCAAAAGCCTCCTTATTATTAGTCTCCATACTCCAGATCCCCCCTCTTCAATCTTTGGTACCCTGCTGCCAAAGTGATATTCTGAAAGTACAGGTTTGATCATTTCACGCTTCCATTCAAAAAGCTTCAGTGGGCCCCTCTTGCTTCTAAGATCAATTACAATTCCCTATCTAGGGCTTAAAGCCCTTCACATTTGGGATGCAGCCTGCCTTTTCAGATGTAGGCTCCCATATGCCACTTCCAACTTTATGGACTAGCTAAACTAAACTATATGCAGTAGTAGAAATGGATCTCTATTGTTAAAACCTATCTATGTTGCACTGCATTTTTATTTGTTAAATATTTTCCATTTACATTTGATCTAGTACAGATGCCACTCAGGAGTTTTGCAGCAGCAAAGAGTGGACAAATTTGACTTCTTTAATCTACACATCTCAGGCTCAGACAGGAAAATTTCTCCTATGTCTTTAATGTATTCCCTTCTCACCTCTTACTTCTCTAATAACTACTTCCATCCAACCCCCAGCTCTAGTGACACGGAAGATTTTGTTGTAAATAAAGTCAATAAAGCTACTAAAGAACAAAGGAAGAAACCATAGATCCAAGAGTGAAAATTGCTATACACAGAAAAATCTAAAAGATTTCACTTACATCTAAAAGAAATCATTTACATCACTGCCCACCTATGAAAAAAAACAAAGCAGGAAACTCATTAGAGTCCAACTAAAGATTAAAGACAAACTCCAAGGTCAGCATGATGAGGAAGCACGCTCTAACTTACCATTCTAGAACGTTAAGACATAGCAATGCCAGGGAAGGTTTTTATATGACAGAAGAGATTCTTAAGTTCAAAGGTTATCCATGTTCTTTCTAAAACTAATCACCACAAAAAATGAACAAAACTATAGTCTGACAAAGGCAACTGACAGAGGGACTAACAGCTCAATGGATCTGGCCACTGGATCTCTTCAAATTCAGCCTAAGAGTAAAATTGCTCTCTTAGTTCCCATAAAATACTAATGGATAACACTAAAAATTCAGTCCACTTAAAATCTCCACATCTTTTTCGAACTGCTAAACAATGATGATAATATTTCAATAGTTAAAGATTTTCAAGGTGCAAATCATATTATTATTCTCATTTGATCCTCACAATAATCTCATGAGATAAATACAACAGATATAACCCTGATTTTATAAGAAAATTAAGGCATAATTTTGGCTTTTTTCTCATTTTTTTCCTTTTTGATCTGATTTTTCTTGTGCAGCAAGATAACTGTATAAATATGTATACATATATTTGATTAAACATATATTTTAACATGTTTAACATATGTTGGATTACTTGCCATCCAGGGTAGGGAGTGAGGGTAAAGAGGGGAAAATTTGGAACACAAGGTTTTGCAAGGGTCAATGTTGAAAAATTATACAGTGCATATATTTTGAAAATAAAAAGCTTTTATAAATTAAAAAAAAGAAAATTAAGACATAGAAAGTTATAAGTACTTATCTAGAAGCACATGGGTAGAATGAGTAGCTAAGTAGGATCCAAACCAAGGCGATCTTGTCTCCAGATCCAGAATTCTAGCCAATATTACCAAGATGCCAATCACATACAGACATCATGTTAGTTTTGTGATTATGATTTTTTAGAACATAATATTAAGAATTTCTATTTATTCCTATTGTAGTCTGTTATTTTAGACCCAACCCACTGAGATCTCTTTGAATCCTACCTGCTATTCAGATCCTTAGTTACACCTTCTATCTTTGTATCACCTGCAAATTGATGTGCACACTACACTATCTAGGCCTCTACTGAGGGACAACTGACTACAAATTTCCTATCTTTGTGATGCCTAAAGAAGAAAATGGAAATTGAGATGAGTACTAGAAAACTGGTAAAATTCTGTCACCTTTATTTCCTCCTAGGGTGCAATGGAAAGAACACTGAAGAGAACCTTTCTTTACAAGGCTCAGAGATTCCAGAAGCCTGGCACTGCTGTTACTTCCTTGTAACTTTGGGTAACTAATTTAACCACTCTGGGCTTTGGTTTCCTCAAATGTCAAATAAAACGATTGGAGTAAAGGATTTTAAGTAAATTTACAACTTTGAAATCCTATGATCTTATGACAGATAAATTTTAACAAACCAGCCCAGTAATTCTCAAGCAAGGAAAATGTTCCACAAAATAACAACCACTGAAGATAAAAATTATAATTGAAATATTTGAAGGGGGGCAATAATTTTGATGTCATACTGTTAAAAAAGAATTTAAAAGGTCCATTTACCAATAGATTTTTTTTCCTCTTTTTTTTTTTTTTTTTTTTTTTCTGAGGCAATTGGGGTTAAGTAGGTCACACAGCCAATAAGTGTTAAGTGTCTGAGGCCATACTTGAATTCAGGTCCTCCTGACTTCAGGGCTGGTGCTCTATCCATTACATCAACTATTTTTATTTTTTAATCTTTAATAACTTTTTATTTTTCCAAATACATGCAAAAATAGTTTTCAACATTCACATTTGCAAAACCTTGTATTCAAAATTTTTTTCCTACTGCCCCCCATAGACTGCAAGTAATACAACATAAGTAAAACATGGGACCACAAATAATATAATATAGGTAAAACATGTGCAATTCTTCTAAACATATTTCCATATTTGCCATGCTGCACAAAAAAAATCAGATCAAAAGGTGAAAGGGGAAAAAAAAATCATGAGAAAAAACAAACAAACAAAACAAAAGTGAAAATACTATGCTTTGATCCACATTAGGTTTCCGTGGTTCTCTGGGTGACTCTTTCATCACAAATCTACCAAATTGTCTTGAATCACCTCATTGTTGAAAAGAGCCAAGTTCATTACAGTTGATCATCACATAATCCTGTTGCTATGTATAATATTCTCTTGGTTCTACTCATTTCACTTAGCATCCATTCCTGTAAGTTTCTCCAGGACTTTCTGAAATTATTGTGCTCATCATTTCTTATAGAGCAATAATGTTCCATTACATTCACATATCATAACCTATTCAGTCATTCCCCAACAGAGAGGCATCCACTCAATTTCGAATTCCTTACCACTACAAAAAGGGCTTCCACAAAACATTTTTGCGCATGTGGGTTCCTTTCCCTTCTTTAAGATCTCTTTGGGATATAAGCCTATAATGGCATTGCTGGATCAAAGGGTATACATAATTTGACAGCCTTTTGGGCAAAGTTCCAAATTGCTCTCCAGAATGGTTAGATCTATTCACAATTCCACCAACACATTAGTATTCCAGTTTTTCCCTACATCCCCTCCAACACTCATCATTATCTTTTCCTGTCGTCTTAGCCAAGCTGAAAGATGTGAAATAGTATTTCAGTTCTCTTAATTTGCATTTCCCTAATCAATAGTATCTTAGAGCATTTTTTTCATATGACTAGAAATGAGTTTAAGTTTCATCATCTGAAAATTGTTCATATCCTTTTACCATTTATCAATTAGGAGTATGGCTTACATTCTTATAAATTTGAGTCAATTCTCTATATATTTTAGAAATGAGGCCTTTATCAGAAACAATGGACATAAAAAAAAAATTTCCCCAGCTTTCTGCTTCTCTTTTAAATCTTATCAATAGATATTATGTAATACAAACAAACTGGATGTGATTCTCATATATACCATCTCCCTCCCCATCCCCACCCCCCAAAACCCTGGGAGAAATCAACATCTTGTCTTGATGGATGATATTTCAATGACAAACAACAAACATTTTTAAAGTCCTATATATTGGGCACTGTGCTAGGAACTGGGGAATATTAAAACAAAAAGGTAAGCATCTCTGGCCTCAAAGAACTCACATAATATCAAAACTTTACAATACCTGGCATAGAGGAGAATCTTAATAAATTCTTGTTGACTTAAATTCCTTCAACATTTACATAATGTAAAAAGGTGTAGGGATAGGATGCAGAAGGTCAGTTGATAATTACACTTGTAACTATTACTCTTTTCATTTGTAATTATTATTCTGTAACATTACTTTTGTCATCTTAAAGTTTTAAAACTTGTTACAATTATACACATTGAATAACATCTAAATGTCACTTTCTGAAAGTAGTAGCCAGATCTACAAACCACTAAAATGAGAAACCCAAACACTCCCCATTAGCTTCAAAGTAATGTTGGGGGATTCCAAGCAAACTACAGAGATCCAGTTCACAGCACAGTAGCCAGGATCCTTCTTTTGCCTTTAAACATGAACTGCAAGACAAATCAGTCTACTTTAGCCCCACTTCATACTTGAGAACTGCTTACTCCCAAATTCCATTTAATTTAACTTTACACAAGAAGCCCACAAAATAAGTGACTCTAGGCCAGATCTAGCTGAAAGCACTATCTGCTACAAACCAGCACCAGCTCCTCCCAAGAACCAGCTGATCTCCAAGGTTTCCTCAAGTGCAAATAATCTCTAATAAGAAGACTAGTAAGGAAGAGTGGTGACTCCAGAGGGCCAAGGTTTTAAATTGAGAAAATAAAAATCCAGAAAGCTTGGAAAATTTTCACCATTAATACTGGTGAAACACCTTCCCCCCTACCCACTCCCCCAACTTCCATTAAGGCATAATCCCTCAAGCAGTTTTGAAAAGCACTAAGAGTTGAATCCTTTCCAACTGATATCAGCCTATTGTGTGGAGTGTTTCCACCAAAAGAAAAAAAAAAATCTAAAAAATTTTCAGTTACTATAAAGGACATGTAGGTACTCTAAAATGATTCTTGAACTTAAAAAAAAAAAAAAAAAGGTACTAGGTGGTCTTACTCTTGCCTTTTGCATAGTAATTCTCATGCGCTGAGGTCAAAGAAGGGTGAAGGGAGCCAGGAACAGTCCCCAAAGCTTATTTTTATACTAACCTTCCAACACTATCTTATCACTAGGTGTAACTATTTGGGGCTTAGAGTGAAATAGAACTTATATGTTAATATATTTGATGCTTTGGTGGGGAACAATATATCAGATAAAAATTATGAAAGATTCAACATTATTTTATGGCTAGTATTCTCCTCTTCCAATAGCATTTTTTTTTAATTATCAATTTATGTTGTACAGTCTAGAGTTCTGGAAGATCTGCACATTAAGTCAGACATCAAATACAATCAAATCCCAGGAATTCTGGAAGCCTACATGGTGGTGCATATGCATACATTATTCCATTGTAGTGTGGAGGTATTAATCAAAAGTTCTCATTTATAAGAAAACTGCATTGATTAGAAAATATTTTAAAATGTCAGTAATTCACCTGAAAAACCTTAAGTAATAAGGTCGTAAAATATGGGTTTGGGTTATACTTACATCATTTAACCGTGTGAGTATAGACAAGTAAACAAACTCTGTGTCTCAATTTCCTCATCTGCAAAATAGACTGAACACAACAATAACAACAAATCTTTATTAAGCATTACTATGTCCAGTGTAATTTAACTAGAAACTGGAAAATGTGATGTTTAGCAAAAAAGATTATTCCTGTTCTTATGGTTCCCCCTTCCATATATCAAATGGAAAATGACCTCAGAGAGAGTTATAATATGCTATATTTTATGGTAAATGTGTTTGAGAACTACAAATTAAAGTTTTAGCTGAGATCTGATCCAAGGAGTCAGGGAAGGCTTCTCAAAAGAAGTGCCACAAATTAAATTTTAAAGATTGGACAGGAATTCAATAGGCAAAAAAGTTGGAATGGAGATGGTAGGCATATTCTAGGCCCAGAAAACAGTTTTGGCAAACGCATCAAAGCAAGGGATTACATGGTTCATTCAGTATGCCTACTATATAGACTATATGGAGAGTAATGTGACATATGATAAGGTAGGAAGGAAGTTATAGAGCACTTTGAATGTCTAGCACACTAAATTTAATTCATTAGGCAACAAAGAATTGCTGAAGATTTCTGAACAGAGGAATCACACAACTAGCTAAATGAATAAGGATTATTTTGGTAAAAGTATAAAGGAAATGTTATAGGAGAGAAGATCTGAAAGAAGGTTCTTACAATATTCTAAGTAAATGGAAATGGGTCTTATAATAATAGGATTGTTGCAAGGAAAGCATTTAGTAAAATTAAAGTGCTATAGAAATATGAGCTATTAGCTGGTCAAAGATTTCCAGTTGCTTGGTTTTCTGGAGCCAAGACCTCAGGAACACGAAGATAAGTTCATGATAAGAGATAATAGTTAGCAAGTGTCTTGACTTTTCTTCTTGCCCTAATCCCGGGCCATTGCTGAATATATCCCAGTTTTTATAATGAAGCCTACTGCATTATGGGCCATCTTGATCTGGTGGGTGTACATTTTTAAATTCCCCACAGTTCCATTAGGTACATCCAATTACTACCTCGAGACTAACTGAAAAGAACAGAAGAATGTAGGTTTTATAACTTCTTACATGACTAGATAACTGTGAATTTAATTACCTTTATCAAACCGAAAAGCTAAAAACTATCATTTTGCCCAGCTCCAAAGTTTCTCTCTCTTATTCTTTGATTTATGACAACTGCATTTAAATGACTCCAGTATATTTGACTTTGCATTCTTAAAAGGAAGAGCTTCACTTTTTCTTTTCTAAAAACATTTCCTCAATGTTTCAAACCTTAAGAAGTTTGACCTTATCAAATTAAATCAGAAATAAAATTATTCTATTCATTTTAATAAAACTATTCCACCCACATAAGTAAATTGAGACATTCATTCTTATTTAATGCCCAAAATATATTCATGGCAATAAACAGGGCCAGGACTAGAAGACAATATGGACTTGGGGCAAAATGAAAGGTTATTCCAATTCCATTTGTGCAGTGACAAAGAGAGCCATATGCACTCAGAGAGAGAACCGTGGGAACAGAGTGTGGGAACAGAGTGTGGAACACAACACAGCATTCTCACTCTCTGTTGTTATTTGCTTGTATTGTGTTTTCTTTCTCAGTTTTTCTTTTTCTTCCTTCTTGATCTGATTTTTCTTGTGCAACAAAATAACTGTATAAATATGCTTTGGGAGGGAGAGGGATTCTGGGTTATCTCCCAGAGTGCTCTCTGGTCCTAAGGAAGGTGTGAATTCAGATATCTCTTTCTAGACCCTGAATCTCCCAAACTGTGAACTCCATTGAGTTCTTAGATACTTATGAGCTCTCTAGAGGTGTGAACACAAGCATTGTTTCCATCAGTTGTACTTAGGACCTAGTTCAAGTTCTGGCCCAAAATAACTCTTTCTAAGATTAAATCAACTCCAATGGCTTAACACTTTGTAAAGATTCCAACAAATATGTATACATATAGTGGATCTAACTTGTATTTTAACATATTTAACATATAATTGGACTACCTGCCAGATAGGAGAGGGGATGGAGGGAAGGAGGGAAAAATTTGCAATAAAAAGTTATGCAAGGGTCAATGTTGGAAAAATTACCCACACATATACTTTGTAAATAAAAAGCTTTAATAATTAAAAAGAAAAAAAGAAAAGAGCCACGTCTATAAGAAATGATCATCATATTAAAAAAAACACATGTTGCCGTGTGTACAATCATCTCCTGGTTCTGCTCTTTTCACTCAGCATTAGTTCATGTAACTCTCTCCAGGCTTCTCTAAAATCAGCCTGCTGATCATTTCTTATAGAACAATAATATTCTATAACATTCATATACCATAACTTATTCAGCCATTCTCCAACTGATGGGCATTCACTCAATTTCCAGTTTCTTTGGGCACAATTTTCAACCTTTGCAGAGGGCACACAATTGCTAATGTTCTCTGGATAAAAAATGAATTCACAACATATATTATCAAGCTTATTGCCTTGCCCCAAGATATATGAATTTCTAAAAAGCTACTTAAATTCATGATAGCTTTTAAAAATGATGCTTAACACTTGAGAATAAGAACTAGAGATGTGAAACAATTTTAAGTTCTCCCAATTCATTCAAGTTGTTAACAGGCACATCAACAGAAACTCTTATTACTCTCTACAGGATTCATTTCAGCCTTAACAAACCTACAGTGTCAAGGTGCACTTAGTCTAAAGTGCAAATCTCTTTAATACAGGGGTTATAGTTGTGATTGCAGGACTCCATCTCGACAGCAACCATTTTACTTCACCAAAAATTATCATTTAACATTTCATCTCCATCTACTCTGGTCATCAGATGTGTGCCCCTTGCTCATGCCTTTTTTTTTTTTTTTTAAACTTCTTAACCTCAATGGATCTAAATGCCCAGACATCAATTTTAGAGTTACTGCTACAAATGTTGGTAGGATCAGAACCAGAATTTGTCTGATTTCCTGGGGATAACTGGAATATTACTTTCCCTGCATCCTACTAACTTACTGCCCTAACCATCAAGTGTAAGATAATATGCGCTCTTCAAAACCTCTTAATAATCACTATAATTATCAGAAAACCATTTAAAAATGGAGGAAATGATCAATTCTCTTAGAATGTAAATCATATATATAGATATAGATATAGATATAGATATATGATCACCGTGTCCATTGTCAGTAACTTAACTGAATACAACATTCTAAATCAATTTAATTTGGAGAAATGACAAAACTCAAATCAAAGGCAATAGTCAAGGCTCTTGTCATATTATCAAAAGTAAAGGAAACAGCCTATCTTCTCTCTTAATAATAAACTATATGGGGACCTGGGAGGAGAGAGAGGGGAGAATGTATTGTGTAGTGAGCTTATTTGGATGTGCTGTTTGAAAGTGTATGTGATATCAAACAATTATCAATAATTTCTTTAAATAAAAATGTAGAAATAGGTTAATGGGCTTTTATATAACAAAGGTTAAAAAATTATCTTATGAAAATGAAAGGAAATTTCATTTCTGTCTGAAGACAAATTCCCATCCTAAAAGCCTTCCCAACAGCAGATGTCACTGCTGGAGGCTACTTGTATAAAATGCTTATGCATTAATACTCAACAAAGAAATTAAGGAGTTATTTCCAGAATTTCTGCTGACCTACTTATAGACTCATAGGTACATAAATTATAGGTACTACAAGAGACTTCAGGAATTATCCAGTCCAATCAGCCAATTACTGTAATTTGGTTTTCTTCTAAATAGAATTCATCCTTTCCATCACCATTTCCACTGAAGATCATGTGTCCTTCCCTCACCACTTCTCTCTGTCCCTTATAGAGAGAGTTGGAAGGAGTCAGTTTCTTCCTTGTTCCCCCCACTACCACTTCTAACCCCTCCCTGTTCCACTCTTCACACTCACAACTCTCCTCAGGTCTCTACACTTCAAACCCTTCCCCTTCTCATCCTTGGTTGCCATAATATTCATTCATCCTGATAATTCCTTTGAGAAACTTAGCCCCTCAGTTCATCCACCTCAAAACCCCATGACCTCTTCGGTCATGTCTGTACCTCAGCCATCTACAGGAGTGGTTAATTTTACACTCAAGCAAGCACTAATTAGAGAGAATAATGGGCTTTCACAGGCAAAGGAATTAAGAATTGATAATTCAAAATAATTTTTTGAAACGGACAACAATGCCTCCTAAGTGTCAGACACTATGCTAGGTACTAAGGATAAAAAAAAAAAAAAAAGTGAAACAGTACTCTCCCTCAAGAAGCCTGCATTTACTAGAGAAGACAACACGTTTACACAGTTTTTACAAAATGTATACAAAGCAAATACAGGGCAACAGGTAAGAGAAGGCACTAGTAATTAGGGGAAGTATTGCTTCTCCCATGAAAGAAGAATTCTCTGAGGTCAAGGAAGAGGAGCAGGGGCACAGGAACAAGGATATTAAGCAAGCAGAGCACTGCACTGCAGAGTACAGAGAGGGAAGTTATATGGGAAAAGGCTACATGTAGGTATTGTGGGATAGTGGGTGGCCTTCAAGTCAAAAAAACTTTTTTTTACTATGTGAACTAGGGCAAGTCACTTAAATTCTTTAAGTCTTGGTTTGTTCATCTGTAAAATGGGGATGATGCCAGTTATTGTGAAGTTCAAAAGAAAGAGTAGGTTTACAGAATTTAAAGTACATACTGAATCCCAGAGGACATGAATTGTTGGGGTTAATAAGTGAGGACTAAATATTGTGGGTGCTTAAATATTGTGAATTGCATTAAATATGCACAGGTGTCCACTAAACACATATCCACATCCACCGCACCCCTTACATACAATCCCCACTGTCCCCAGATCCAGTTATCTAATCAAGCTTTTGCCCCATATCTATTCTTCCTTTTATTAATAAACCAAAAAGATGAGCTTTCAGTTTGTCACCTCATTCCCTTCTCAATCTTTTGCAATCTAGCTTCTATAACCTTTCTCTTCTCACTCGAAACTAAAGTACAAGAGATGTGAAGTAGAATGAACAAGAAATGCTAAATTAGAAATGGGAGGTAATAGAGAGTGGAAAGTTGAAGACAAACTCTTAGACTAGAAGATAAAGTGATGTGAAGAATGGTGTTAAAGGAGAGGTAAGAGGAAGGGCAGGTTTAGTGGGCAAGGGATTGAGTTTTACTTTGGCCCTGTTAAGTAAATTCCCTACACAAATTCCGGGTAGAATGCAGGCAGAAGACAGACAAGGTACTGGATATCAAGAAAAAGATGAAGGTTAAACACGTAGATGTGGAAGTTTTCTTCAATTTGGTGGAATTTTCTTAAAAACTTCTGAATAATCAGTCACATACCAAATTTTATTTAGCAAATATTTTCTTTTTTTTCCCCCATTTTAAAGAAAATTTCATTTATTCCTATGCTCTCTAGTGTTTTTTTTTTTTTAAATAGCTTTTTATTTACAAGATATATGCATGGGTAATTTTTCAGCATTGACAATTGCAAAACCTTTTGTTCCAACTTTTCCCCTCCTCCCCCCACCCCTTCCCCCAGATGTCAGGTTGACCAATACATGTTATATATGTTGAAGTATAAGTTAAATACAATATATGTATACATGTCCAAACAGTTATTTTAGCAAATATTTTCTTAAATGTTTGCTGTACTTAATAACAAACACACCACCAGACTTAGCTCCATTACCTATGAAGTGACTTTGGCCAAATTCAGGCTCCAAGCCTTGCTTTCCCTTGTGTTAAACTGGGAACGACATTTTAATTATTTAACTCACAAAATTGTTAGAAAGCTCTTTGTAAATCTTAAGATACTGGAGAGCTGAGAGCTGCTATTACTACCTACAAGGTAATGTATTGCTACATACTTTGAATAAGACAGGTGCCTAGTCTCAGAGTCTACACACTCTTCCCAAAATTTTGGCCCTTAATGAATGCTGATCGAAATGAATTTGTTGTTGAATGTCCTTAGAATCTAAACTGGAGGGGGAAAAAAACCAAAACACCCATGTCATCTACCTCAAGATGATTGTTTTCTCCATTCTCTCCTTCCACATAACAGCTACCAAAGTGATACTGAACCACATGCCTCATTCAGATCAAAAAGCTCCCAATGGCTCCCTATTGCCTCTAGCATCCAAAAATAAATTCTTCTCTTTGATATTTAAAGCCCTTCACAACCTGGCTTCACTACCTTCCCAAAATACACATCTTTTTTCATGAAATCTACAGTTCAAATTGGCCTACTTGCAATTTCTCACATACAACATTTTGATGAGGTCTTGAATATTATGTTAGGCAGAGAGAAACTGAAGAACTGATCCCTGAAGCAAGCAGAAAGAACACACTGATACCTCTGAGGTCCCATCCTCTGGAAACATCTTCCCATAAGAAATCCAAGTTATATCAAACCCAAGACCCACTTATGTAGGGTCTTATGCAGTCTCATCTTGCCATGTCCTGTCAGAAATCTCAGTCGTGTCCCTGATGTCAAACTCTCCCTATAAATTTACTTTTGACCCATCCCATGGCTACTATCTTTCTTTGAGTCAGTCTTCCACAGCATTCTGCCTTGCATGATATCTCTCCCCTTATCCCTGTGATGTGATCTCTCCTAACCCCAGCATGCCTTGTGATGTCTTTCCTGACCCCACTTCTCCTTACAGCTAACCAAGTCTTTTAAGATGCTAAGTCCTTTTCAGGATTTAGTCTGCCACCCAACCTCATGGGGTGTTTCTTTTCTCCTAGTAAATGGCAACTTCCAGCAGGGAATTTGCCCTTCCCATCATTAATTATTAAATTAATCTATGCTCTCCCAACTCTATTTCATATTTACCATTTTGTCTGTAATCCATTAAATAAATCTACCTTTTTCTGAAGGAGAACAGCCATTGTGAATTCTTCACTCTTTTGGTGCCTACCATAATCTGGGGTTTACATCAGCCATATTAATTCCTTGTTTTACGCAGATGTCCTGGCATAGATCGTCTCCCATGCCTAGAATGAACTCCTTTCTCATCTCCACTTCTTAAAATAACTTTCTCCGTTTAGATCTCATCTCAACTGTCACGTTCCTCTTCAGGTCTTTCTTAATCTCCCACAAATTATTTTTGTGTTTTGCATATATGTGTTGTTTATTTATATATACATGTTGTTTTCCCTAAGAATGCAAGTTTCTTAAAGACACAGTATTTCATTTTTGTCTCTGTACTACCAATGTTATCTGCTTCCAATCCTAGAACCAAGCGCTTGTAGAATGTTACTTCAGAAATGTATATTTCAAATATAAAAACAGGAAAGGAGCATCAAGAAATAACAGATCAATTCTTCTCAGCAAAACAATGATCTAAGATAACTTCAAAAGACTCATGATGAAAAATACTATCAATATCCAGAAAAAGAATTATGGAGTGTGAATGCAGATCAAAGCATACAATTTTCCCTATTTGGGGTGTTTCCTTTTTTCCTTTCTCATAGTTTTCTTCTTGTCCTGATTCTTCTTTTACAAGATGGCTAATTTGGAAATATGTTTAAGATGAGTGCCCATGTATAACCTATATCATATTGTTTGCTGTCTTAAGTAAAGGGGAGAAAAGGGAGAAAAATTTGGAACTCAAATTCTTATAAAAGTGAACGTTGAAAACTATCTTTACATATAATCAGAAAAAAATAAAATCAGAAGAAAAATAAAGTGGGAGGAGAACTTTTCTACTATTTGCCAGAGTTTTGAAGAAAGTCTGTCAACCATAGAATTGCTTTTGATATCTACAATTCTTTTCTTTGAACAATAAGTTCAATGCAACCTTTTTAAAAGGCAGGATAGTCAGGTCTTTCAAGTTGGCAAATTACCTGTGCATTGCTAGAATGTGTTCATCTGAAATTGGTGTGGAATTTTAAAAGGTACAATGTTCATAACTGTAGCATTGCCATAAACATAAAGAAGAATCATTACTTATACAAACAAGATGACTGATCATATTCTGAATATCTCAAACTACAATTCTGCTGTTGTATTAATAGTTATTTGTAAAGAACCCTATAACAAGAGCATAAGGAAGTATGAGTATTATATACACCTTGTTATCATCCATTCTCCTCCTGCATACTGTGTTATGACCTAGTAAAGCAGCCAACTGCCAGTTTGAGGGAATATATGAAGGATTCCAAACATGCCCACAGGAAGAGCACTTCATAGATTCTAGACTCACCACAAAATAGGTAGAAAGGAAGGGAGGGAAGGAGTGAGAAAAGAAGGAAGTAAAGAAAGAAGGAAGGAAGGAAGGAAGGGAAGAAGAAGGGAATGGAGGGGAGAGAACAGGAGAAAAGTTGAGAGAAGGAAGAAAGAAAAAAAAGCAAAACTTGGAAAAGGTCAATTAAAAAAAAAACAATGTTTGGAAATTTCTGAAAGTCATTGTGGTGCTTCAGTTTTCCAGAGTAAAAGCAAATAAATATCAACTCCAATACTGAAATATTTGAAGAAGACTTTCTCTCCAAAATACGATCACCTTTTAAAATAAACAGCTTCTAGAAGAGCAAAAATAAAACTCAAATTTAACAATGTTTTCATTTCCTAAAGCTACTATTATTTATTTTACGTATATATTTAAGATAGGAGATATTACTAAGATTTTATCTCCATTTCAATTTCAATGCACAAGGATGCAATCCAGGTGCCACACATGATCCCCTCCCTGTACCTGCTCTGGCTTTGGCCTCTGGCACAATCTCCAGGCCTTGATCATCAAGGAATACCAAGCCATGGTTCTCCCCAAGCTTTTTATGGAGTTGCATCTATAAATTAATGTATTACTGATCACAAAATAAAAACATGGGCCCCTTGGGAAAAGAGTCCTCTGAGGCAAAGTGACAAGACCTCTCTATCTATAATCTGTCTAGCGCTATCAAGACAACAAGCTTCTACAGCCACACAAAAGTTCTGCTCATGTGCATTTTCAGGTTCCTAATTGTTCTCATTTAGGTCCTTCTAGATAAAAAGCACATAATGGTTTTAAACAAAGAATTCTATAAGTTACACATTTTGGGTCTTGGGTTTTCAATAACCTAAGGATAGCTCCAATTATCTTGTTTCCCCCAACTCTTAAAATACAGCTAGACATAATATTCATTAAGTATATCATACAGTACTGAGAAAAGGGAGTTTAGGAAGGGGAAAAAGGAGGCAGGGAAAAGATGTATAGCAAAATTAAACAGGAATAAGGTGAGACTCCCAATGACTGGAAACAAATGGCCTCAGCATGAGTTGTACTACGATACAGTATAAAGCTGTTCACATAGCCTTTCTTTAGTATGAAACAATTTTATACATAAATTTTTCCTTTAAATAAAGTAAGTAACCAAACAATCTACATCAAGGATCACATAACTGTTCTTGTATTATGGGCAGAGTTATGGGAAGTCTAAGAAGTGAAAGAAGGATCAGAAGAGCCACTTCCAGATGTTACTATAAATTCAGAGATTAAAAATAGAAATGATTGCTCTTTCAAAATTATCTTCACATATGTGCCACACCTAATTCATAAGATACTTTACAATCTACCAGGTCACAATGGCCAACAGGGTGTATTTCTTTACACTCAATATAAAGCCAAGAACACAGATATGAATCAAGACTGCTTTTCAACAAGGGCTCTTACCGTGCAACTGGAGGAAAGTTGAGATGGTGACAATCCTTACCACCTCTCTCTATTGTCTTGCTCGGCTAGCCATATTGCAAATGAGCTACTGAAAAGGGAGGTAACATGAGAGATGAGGAAAAATCCTTCTCTCAGAAGACAACTCAACTCCTAAGCCCAGCTGTTAATGGGTAGTTATCATCTTTATCTACAAAAAAGATGACACATTGAAATGAATGAAGTAATTTCTTGTACCACAGATATGGTGCACTTTTGAGAAGCTCTGTGCACTTAGTTCATATAAGCTTGTTAACTCACACTGCTTACAATCAATCATCTTGTAAATCTGGGAGAAAACAGGTGATTAACAATTTGATTTTACAATTAGACAAGTAAGAATAAAAAGGGTAATGATTTATTTACACAAGGTTACATAGGCATCCTAGTTCAATTTTCTTTAATTTATTTTCTATACCAAGTTCAGTTTTTGAGCAAGGATAGTTAAATAGGGAAATGGCTTCCTATGAGCTTAATTTGGTATTTTAAGAGATTCAAGTATTGCCAAAAAATGAACAGCAACATATATACAAAACAAAGAGTAAAACTTTGAAGAAGATTAAATACAAATGAGTGTGTGTGTGTGTGTGTGTGTGTGTGTGTATTTCTTTTTTGGGGGGAGAGAGGAATAGGCAATCAGGATTAAGTGACTTGTCCAAGGTTACACTGCTAGTAAGTGTTTAAGACTGAATTTGAATTCAGGAGGATCTCCTTTGTTTTCTTTTTAAAAATAGAAACAGTGAATAATGAGAAAAATGAGAAAATACACTTTTAAAAATCAAGCTAAACTGTAATGTTGCAGCTTAATCATATGGCTCTGGTCAAGTAACTTAACCTTAACCTTTATCAGTAATTATATTTCAATAAAGTGTAAGAAGAGAAATAGTAAAATAGTATGGTGATATCTTTAGATTCATGGGTATACTGGATTTAAGTAAGGGAGAATTGCTCGAAGTTGTCAGCCCCACACTCTCTTCCAGTCATCACTGTCAGGGTGGCACGTTGGAATAGAGCAATAGCCTTGGTATCAGGAGAACCTGAGTTCAAATCTGACCACACATACAAGTAGTGTGAAAAGAGAAAGACAGAATCAGCATTGTTCAGTGACAGAATCAAGACAACTATAATGACTCAAGATGCAGTGAATGGCCTTCCTGTCTTCAATGACTAACCAAGCTCTAAGTGCTCCACTAGACCTATTTCATTCCATAGGGGAAGTCTTTACATATTTGGGGCAGACACCCCGCTAAGATCTCTTGGTTACCCTACAACCTGGGTTAGCCCGACTGCCAGTCGCTGTGCATGCTACAGCTTCTTGGAACCACAAGGGAGACTTAGGTGGATCAGGTGAACACCAAAGGTAGAAAGTAGCCCTTTAAAGGGCTCAGCATCCCTTGCCCAAAAATACTAGTCTTTCCAGATTGCCCAACATGGTATGCCCTCATCAAAGAAGGTACTCAAGAAAAACTGAATTTACTCAGGAGAAATGCAAATGCAAGATGTACAAAGTTAGACAATCTACCCCAAATGTTCATAGGGACTATTTGTGTATGACTATGGCAGCGCATTCGAGCTCGTGTTAGTCTGATCAGCCACAGCTGGTCACACTAACTTGACTTTAATATAGTGATGTCATTTTGGTCTTCTACCAGCATGAAGGACAACCACCATAAATCAATAAAGGGTAAATAAGATGATACACAAAATTCTTTTTAAAAGCTATTTTAACTAAGATGACCAGACTAAAAGTTTAGCTAAAGAAGAGCTCTTAATCAAAGAATACGATCTCTACATTTTACAAAAAGGAAAACTGAGGCTAAAGAGAGAGCAAATGACTTGTCCAAGGCTACTGGTAGAGAAAAGAGATGAGCCTAGAGCAGCTAGGTGGTGCAAGTGGATACAGCACCAGCCCCGAAGTCAGGAGAACTTGAGTTCAAATTTGGCCTGAGACACATTTCCTGGCTGTGTGACCCTGGGCAAGTCACTTAATCCTAATTGCCTGGGGGGGCGGGGGGCGGGGGGGGGGGGAGAGGAGGAGGGGAGAGAAAAAAAGGGAAAAAAAAAAAAAGAAGAAGAAAAAAAGAGGTGAGCCTGAAATTGAAAGTAAGTCTTCTGACTTCATATCCAGGGTCTTTCCATTACATTACACTTACTGCAGACACATATCTTCCACATAAGAAAAATGAACATTTATATTTCATTCAATTTTACTTTACCTTAAAACATACAAAAATACTTCCCCCTTCAGGCACTCCTATTCTGAGAAGTTTGTCTCTTTTCTCAATTTAAAAAAAAAAAATCTTATTTTAGAAGCCTTCTAAAAAGACATAAGAGAATGTCTCAGGATAAAATTGCCATTTAACACAATCCAGGTGAAAACTATTCTTCCATTTGGAATGTATTGAAAAGAAATGTTTTCCATTCAACTAACACAAATAAGTGACCTAGTTTAATATGACCAAATCATTTTAACTTACTGTTTTTTTCAAATGTTACTGTAGCTTTGTTTAAATGTCTTCAATTTGACATTTATCAAAAGGTGAAATGGAGGAGAGAAGCCTCAGCTTCAGGAAATTCTGAATTCAGGCCTGATTCTGTGACACTGCTTATGTGACACCTTGAACAAGGGTGTGTGACACCTTGAACAAGTCCCTTAACCATTCTGGTCTCAGTTTCCTTTTTTGTAAAAACGAAAGGTTTCAACTAGATGATCTCTAAGGAATCCTTCTAGTTCTAAATATCTTTGAGTCTAAGATAATAAAGGGTCTTTTCAGAGACAGGCAAAAATAGTTCCGAAGACAATGGTTTTTAGTCAGTTTAGCAAAATGTTTTTATCCAAAATTCTAAATTAAACGTCTCCATAAATATAAAAGCCTATGAGGATGGGCCTTTAAATTTAAAAATATTTTTGTAACAGTATTCTTCATGGGCATGAAAGTATTTTAAAGAACTTTTGTCAAATAAAAACTTATATAAAACTTCTCATCTTTCTCAAAAATCTAAGTGTTACTAAAAATGTTACTAGAAAAGTGCAAATACATTTTTTCATTATTACAAATGTACTCAAGCTATAAAAAATTAATTACAAATATGAATATTATATATGCTTTGTTAATTTTTTTTTTTTTAATAAAGTGATCACAAACACAATCTTGGCAGTTCATTTCGGATGCTATATGTAGCATGGAGTGGGAAGATGGGGGAGGAGGGAATGAAAAGAGGGAATGAAAACACTTTTCTCTACTACCAGTCATAATAAATGTTTAATCACAATGTACATATGGCTATCTGGGAAGTTAAACTACAAATCAAGAGATAAGAAGAAAGCCACACTGTTTCATTCCCACAGAGTCAAAAAGGTTCTTTGCCTCATTAATTCAGTATTCAGTAGAAATACCCTATTCAAATTATCATTCTCCTGTTATGTTTTATTTTAAGGTCAACCAATCTCTAAAGACCCAAGATTAACACTCACCCACATCCCACCAAAGCCACAGTAAACAAACTAAGAGCATTTCACTATCATAGCAAAAGACCTTAAGTTTCCAAGCAGAACTTTACACAAAATAAAACAAAATGAAATGTTATGAAACTCTTATTGGATTAAAACCGTCTACCAATTATTAAGCGTGGTGTTTTGTTTTTTAGGGAACAAGCTATAAAATGTAAAATCAAAGTGCTTATTAAAAGAATGCTGAGACCACCAATTCCAGAAAGAAATATCCTGTCTCTGATTCTGAAATGCTCTGAGAAGAATGTCTGAGATACAATTAGGTCACTATAGTTTCCAAAATCATCTAGTCATGGTTTTAAATCCATTTCTAAATGTTCCCTGTGCTGAAAGCCAATGTATTCAAACCATAAAACACAAAGAATTCTTTGCTTTCCTTTTTTATCTGGAAGACAAGACATCTCTTCCTTGCTCTACCCAGAATCCTTTCTACTTGTGAAAATAAAAATTTCATGATAATTAACCAATGCTACCCACAAACCAAAATGTCATCTCTCAAGTGAAAGGGAAACACTGGGAGGACAGTGTCAAGCGAGAGAAATGGGCTGGTAACAGAAGTATTTCTGTATCTGTACTGACAAATAGGAATCATGGGTTGACTTGTTTTTTTAAAGAATGATGAAAGAAGTAGGGGAAATTTTCATATAAAACATATTTATTATGGTTTAATACTGTCAAGACTGAAGAGACCATCATTCCTAAGTACTCAGTTTACAACCCTGGGCTCATAAAAAGGTCCTGTATCCTAAAACGCCTGTGACCTAACACCACAAACAGATGTAAAAAAAATGATAAGCCAGTCTCAGTCTCCCTCTGTCTCTCTTCACACCAGCCAGCTCCCATTACAAAGAACCCACTGCATTTGCAAAACCCATTATCAAGAAAGGAGAGGTTGTTCAGTTTCACCCAGGACAGAAGCAGAGAGGAGGCAAGTGGTAAAATAAAAGAAATTTTATGGAAATCAATGTGTCAAATCTGAGTTGCCCTCCTCCTCCTTCAATAACCGAGATAGGGAAGGAATATGGCCTTCAAAGTACCTAGCACACAAAGTTAAAAGAAAAAAAAAAAAAAAACATCCCACACAGGAATGAGGGGAAGGGGATAGAGTTAGAGATAGGGATGATAGGAGTACATATAAAGGCAGGGAGAGTCCTGTGTGGGGGAAAGGGAGTAGCAATACATGTGAGAGAGAGGGTGAGGGAAGTAATGAAAGAAAGGGCAGAAAGGATAGGGAGGGAGGATAGGAACAGGGGACATGGGTAACAGACAGGGGTGGAGGGAAGGATAAAGAAGGGGAGAGATGGAGAAGAATAGGGATAAAGGTGGTAGAAAAGGAATAAAGATGAGGGTAACAAGAGTGAAGGAGAGTAGGAATAAAGATGAGTATAGAGAAGAGTAGGGATAAAGGTGGGGAAAGTAGAGATGGAAGAAATTAGGGATATAAATGGGGGTAGGAAAGAAAAGAGTGAAGATTAAGATGGGGGAACAGGGATGAAGGTGTGGGGGAAGAGTAGAGATATGGGTAACAGAGATGGGGGAATAGAGATAAAAGCGGGCAGCAGGGATGGAGGAGTAGGAATAATGGGGGGCAGGGATGAAGGAATGGGGTAAAGGTAAGAGAAGTAAGGAGGAAGAAAGGCGGGAGATGGGGGAGGGAGCTAGAGATGGAATTAGTAGAGATAACGGGTAGCAGGGATGGGGGACATCAGGATAACGGGGAGCGGGATGGGAAGAAGTGATATTGGTGGAGGGGTCTGAGGAGGGAGGAATTCAGGATAAGGGGCAAGCAAGAATGGTGGGAGTCGGGATAAAGGGGGTGCAGGGAGGGAGTCCCCGGGATCGGGGACGTCGGGATAACGGGGGAGCACGACAGAGGTGGAGGGGGTTAAAGGAGGAGGAAGTCGGGATGGAGGAGTGGGGCTCAGGGCCAGAGGCCGGCTGGAAGGCGGGGGATGTAAGGGGGGTTGCGGGCCGGCCTGACCCCTCCAGACCAGCAAGAACAATGACGTTCGGCACAGGCCCCGCCCCCGCCCTGCCCCCCAGCCCCTCGGGCCCCGCAGTCTCGACCCCGCGCCCCTCCCCCACGCCCGGCCGCGCGCTCACCTCCAGATCGGTGTCGGCCGTCTCGGCCGCGCCGAGTATCTCGCTGGGCAGCTCGGCCAGGTCGGTGACCCGGATGAGGCCGTCGTGCAGGAAGATGGTCTCCTCCTTCACCGAGAGCCACTGCGCCGAGTCCGCCGCCGCCGCAGCGGCCGCCGCCGCCGCCGCCGCCGAAGAGCCCATGGCGGAGCGGCCCGAGCGGGGCTGGGGGAGCCGCGAGCCGGAGCCGCCTGAAGAGGAGCCGGAGCCGGGGCCGCTAGCGCTCCATGGCCGCCCCCGGCCCCGGGGATCCGCACTCGCGCCCACGCCGCCGCCGCCGCCCTAGGCAGCCCGAGGAGCCGCGGCCGCCATGTCTCCACCCCCAACCCGGAGGCCCCGCTGCCGCTGTCGCCGCCGCCGCCGCCGCCCCGAGGAGCCCGATCCGCCTCCGCCGCTCCTCAGCCAACTGTCAGTGAGGCGCCATGTTGGGGGCGGAGGCTCCCGGCATGCCCCGCGGAGCGGACAATACAGGCTCCGCCCCCGGCCCCGCCCCTGCCCGGGAGTTCGGGACGGACGTCCCCCTCCCTTCCTCCCGCTCTCCCAGTCCTGCCCGCCCGACGCCGCCCAGCCCCGCCCTGCGCTCCGCCGCCCCCACCTCAAAGCTCGGCAGTCTCCCGGTCTGTGCGCTGCGGGCCCCGGCGTGACCCCGCTCTCCCGTTCCGATCTTGGGTCAGCCGTCAATCAAGCGGCATCTTCGCTCCTCCCACAACCCTTTTATTGAGAGCCTGTCCCCAGAACCTCGCTTAACCCTCTGCGTGGACCTGGCGCCTAGCTGGGTCATTCAGCTGACCTGCATTTATTAAGCACCAAGTGCATGCGGGCTCTGGGGGTCCGGAGGCGAAATGGCCAGTCAGAACAGTCAAAGCAGCAGGCATGTATTAAGCGCCTACTCTGTACCAAGCCCCGTTCTGTACCCGAAAAGTTCACAACCTGGGGGTGCAGAGATGCCAAATGAAAGCGCCCCTGGCCTCGTGGCTCTGCTGGGGGCGTTAAGGAACGTGGCGGACCGCTGTGTGATTGTGAGGGCGGTGGAGGGGAGGGGTTTCGAGGCAGTCAAGCCTTTGCTCGCTTACCCATTGATAGGAAGATATCGATAGGAGAGTCTTCGCCCCAGAGCTCCCTAGACCCCTTTGGGTGTCGAGCACTGCGCCCTGGAAATGTAAAGACCATTTTAAAAAAAAAAAAAAAAGTTGTTCCTGTCTTCAAGGAGCTTACAATCTAGTGGGGGACACAATGGCCGGTAACCGTCCAGCAAGCTTTATTAAGCTGCCCATTCTGTGGCCAGCACGGTTCTGGGAGCTAAAGATAAAAAAAAGGGGGGGGGCGGGGGGAGGAAGGGGAAGGCCTTCTCAGGAAATTTACATTGCACGGGGTGGAAAGCTCCCTTTCTACAGCTCTCTGGTGCCTTATGTCATCGGAGCCTCCCCACAACCTAATGAGGCAGGTGCTATTATTATCCCTCTCACCTCTGAACAAGACAGCCCGAGGAGAAGGACAGAATCTCAGCCTGGGAGGGGCCTCAAGGACCATCTGGTCCAGCCCTTCTGCGCGCAGCCTTCCACCCGGCAGCATCCCAGACTGGTGGTGCTCCAGCCTCCGCCCTGAGACCTGCGTGCATGGGAAGCTCATGAACTTTCCTCCACGTCACCTTTTTCTCTTTAACAAAAATCTATTTTCTCTCTCACCCTATTGGGAAAAGGAAAACGAATTCCTCGTAACAAAAATGCACGGTCAAGCCAAACATTCTCCCATTGTCCATGTCTAAAAACTGTATGAGTCATTCTGTACCCTGAGATTGTCAGTTCTGTGTCAGGAGATGGACAGCCTGCTTCATCATCAGTCCCTTTGAATCACTGATAGTCATTGCATTGGTCAGAGTTCTTACAGCTTTCAAAATTGTTTATCTTTCCAATTTGTTAATTCCAAAATTGTTCTCTTGGTTCTGCTCATTTTATTTTTCACTTGTTTGTACAAGTCTTCAAACTGGTTGGTTCATTTTTTATATAATCGGTGTTACAGTATAGTCTTCTGATCCTGCATGGATTCATACCAATCTTTTTTCCATGTCTCTTTATATCCTTCCATAAACCCTCCAAAGAGAATTTAGCCAAATGTATTAGATGCTGTTTGGGTTTGGGAGTTTTTTTTTTGTGTGTGTTTTTGTTTTTTAAACATTCCCATGTGGAGAAATGTGTGGTGGGTCAGGTACTAGGCTCAGGCTGTTATCCCTCATTCTGGATACATAATTGGCCCACTTCCTTTTTCTGATTATAGGTTTTCCTGGATGTTATCACATTATCTTAGACTCTTTAATAGGGACCTCAGAGGCCATCTTGCCCATCTTGGACCTGAACAAGTGTCCTCTCTAAAACATTGGTTATATCCTTTGCTCATAACCTCCAGTTAGAGGAAGGAAATCTGCAACCTCCTGAGGCAGCCCATTCTATTTTGAGAAGGCTCTAATTGGTAGGGAGTTTTTCCTGACATCAAACAAAACCTGCCTCTCTATGCCATTCCTTGGGGGCAAGTCATCTTATATAATATGCTGCTCTCTACTGTTTCACTTTTGGTTTTGTACACCAAAACACGGAGCCTACTACCTGATCCACCACGCATTTCTCCATTGTTTTTTGGGATATGTTGGCAGAATTATCCCATCTCTCATCAGCAAAGGTGGCATGGCGAATAGAATACTGTTTCTGGAAGCAGAAAGACCCCAGTTAAAATCTAACCTAAGGCACTTCCGTCTATCTCAGGTTCTCCAAGTAAAAATGATTATAATGATAGCACCTACTTTCTGGCTTCTGTCTACCTTTATCTGCCTCAGTTTCCTCAAATATAAAATGGAAATAACCATAGCACTTACCCCCCAGGATTGTTGTGAAGATCTAAAGAGATATTTGTAAAGTAGTTAGTATAGCATGCATACATGCTACTTAATATTTTTATTAATAATCTTGTTCTACCCCCAATTGTTCTGAAATCATATTTAAATTTACTTTTGTTGGCAACTGCAATTATTCCTAAGTAATACTATGGCATATCATTATTAAATTGTAAAGGGCTTAGGGTCCATATAGTCCAATCCTCTTTTTTTTTTTTTTTTTTTTTTTACAGATGAGAAAAATCTCCAGCAAGGCTAAATGATTTGCTCAAGACCATATAGATAGCAAGTATTAGAGGGGTCCTTTAACTTCAGAGTCAGTACTATCTCCTTCCAAGTAGTTGTCCTGGCTTTCAACTCAAATTACATAAAAAGAAACTGAGCTATAGAATCTAACATGATATTATATGTGTGTAACTTACATGTATACATGTATTAGTCTAATACAATACAATACAATATGTATCTAGTCAAATAGAAGATAGCAGTTCTTAAAGTATTGTCTGTAGATCCTTAGGGTCCCCAAGACCCTTTCAGGGCATCCATAAGGTTGAAATGATTTTCATAAGGCATTACTTGCCTATTAAAATTCTCCCCCCTTTTCCAACCACATATCTGTATGAGATTGTATTTTTTTATATACCTCAAACAAAATAACAATGAACGAAGCAGATATGAGAATCTAGATGTCTTAATTCAAACATTAAAAAAAATTGATATACTCACAAACTTTTTAAGTTTGTCTTACAAACTTTAAGTTTGTAGAAAATAGTTATTTTCCTACTAAAATACGTTACTTATGCTCTAACATGTAAAAATAGTTATCATTTTAAATGAATTAATATAAATAATTAAAGCCCTTTGGAAAGTCCTCATTAATTTTTAAGAGTGTAAGGGGCCCTAAATTTGAGCATAATGTGTGGAATACATCCACAGAAGCAGAGGGTATTCTAGAAAGAACAAAAGACTTATAAATATCTGGGTTTGAAACTTAACTCTTGACTTTTAAACACTGAGTATTATTGAGTAAGTGAATAAAGGAATGAATGAATGTAGCAATCTCACATGGTTGTGAGAATTTTGTCTTTTTTTAGTTGTGTTCAACTCTTCATGACTTCATTTGGGATTTTCTTGGCTGAGATAGAGAGGTTGGCCATTTTCTTCTCCAACATTTTTTAGCTGAGGAAACTTGAGGCAACGCAAATTAAGTGACTTGTCTAGGGTCACACAGCTAATGTGGAACTGGATATGAACTAGAAGCTACTATACATGGATTCATATAATTTAAGAATTGGTAGAGATCTCAGCAGCCATTTAATGTAACCCATACCCAGCAGGAATGCTCATTAAAATGTACCTAATAAGTAGCCATACTGCCTCTTCAAAAACACCATAACTCAATGACATGCAGCATCATTAGAAGAATATATATTTTTAAAGAGGAAGCTTTGCAACAAGGGGCATTTAGAGTAATTCAAATCCCAGTGCTAGTTCCCCAAAGGAACCCAACCTGGTCTTTCTCCCATTCAACTCTGGGCTATCCCATTCAAGGACTATTCAGGTTATATGTATTGCTACATTGTCTCTCCATATGTCGGCTTGGACAATAAGCATTCTTCATCAACTTAGAGTTTCCTATGTGGATGATTACATTGAACTCATTAAAAGAATAACAAATCTCATTTGTGAATCTCTGCAGTCTTTTGGGACTTGATACAATTAGCATAATAACATACAACATTTTTAAAAATTGCTGATTTCTGAGGCAGCTAAGTGACAGTGAATGGAGTACTTGAAGTCTCCCTAAACTCGCTCAGACTCAGTTTCCTCATCTATAAAATAATTACAACTTATTAATAGCATATAGAGTTGTTGAGAGCACCAAATGAGATAATATTTGTAAAATGCTTTGTAAGTATTAAAAGCACTATGTAGAAGCTAGTTTTTTTTTTCATTCAATTTGGATTCATCCATCAACATCCTCCTTAATAAAGATGAACACTTATAGAGTAAACTCTATTTTAGGTCTTGCTTGCTATTCTATTAATAATCAGTGTCCTTGAAGAAAATTTCTTCTGTTATATCTTTCAAAGTATATCAAAGTATTTATGCATGAGAGACTCTTTCTTGGAGGAGTCTTTAATGTGATATTTTGCTCTATCAAATAAAATTTTAACTAGTCAACAATAAACAATAGGAGCTTGTATTCTCTATGCCTTTCAGATTTGTAACTATAAACATGCTGCCTGCTATGAAATATTGTTTATGAAAATCTACCTAGTTCTTCCTTAAATTTTCATTGGGGATGCTCTCTATGAATATGTCAGTTACAATAATACAAATTATGCATATCTTAAGAAAGTAGGCCTGTGTATCATTAGTAAAGAGTAATTTCTCTGTTACTCTTTTTTTTTTTGTCAAGGCAATTGGGGTTAAATGACTTATCCAGGGTCACAGAGCCAATGCATGTTAAGTATTTGAGGCTGGATTTGAACTCAGGTCTGCCTGATTTGGGGGTTGGTGTGCTATCATGCCATCTAGCTGCCTCTCAGTTTTCTTTTCTTTTCTTTCTTTTTTTTTTTTTAATTAATGAAGTTTGAAATTTTTTCCAAAATATTGATAGTCTTCCTTGATTCAGATAATTTGATTATCAATCCCTTAACACACTCAAATTATTTCACTTCATGAATTTCTTATGTGTATACTTGCTTTAGTCCAACTGTTCTTTCCATCTTTATCTTCTTTGATATCATTTCCATTTCCTTATAGATAGACTATCAAGGACTATGGCTATAAAGTCCACTTCGTGGCTCATTAGTCCTTGATGGTGAAAAGAGATATAAAAATCATTACAGATCTTGTCCATTTTTCATCTGTATTGTTCCCTGTCCACTATTATACTTAAATGCAGCCAGAAAGTCTCTCCCACAGTTTTTGGTAAATTTGTTTTCCCCTTTATTGATACTTAGAGGTTTATAAGATGAAAGTATTCTAAAGCAGAGCTTCTCAATTTTTTTCCACTTGAGACCCCTTTTTGAAATTTTTACATTACCCCAGCTATATAGATACCAAGCATTTATTGATAATAAACCATAAATTTATTTTAAAACAGTATACATATACTTTTGCTGTTTATTAAAGGCAAAAACAAATTAGCAGTGTAATGAGATGGATATGCTTGTTTATTCTTACAAAAGGAATTAAATTTTGGCAAAATATTTGATATCTTTTACTGTGGTCAAATTTTTCACGACTACTGCATTCAGTTATGTGAACCCACATGGGGTTGTGACCCACAGTTTAAGAAGCTTTGTTCTAAAGTAGGTGTTGACATATGAACTTGGGGACAAATCTGGATCCTCCCACCCCTTTTTATACAGCTAAGAATAGATTTTACATTTTAAAATAGTCTGTTCTTTTGTCTATTTCCCTTTTTTTATATCAACAGCTTATTTAAATAGGTCAAGTGCCTCAATTATATGCTGTATGTTCTCAATTTTATTCTGTTTCCTTTATCTTCAATAAGTCAGTAGTCTATGTATAGTAAAGACAGGTATTTCAAAAACAACTACTATACCAGGTATAGTTATTTCCTATCTATTAAAAAATAATTTTTGTGATGTCATTCACTGCTCACCAGGATTAGTATCTCTTAACTCTTAAAGTATTTGTTATTTTGTTACAGGTAAATATAAGGCTACTGTATACTGATCTTTAATCTTTCTTAGATGTGTGGTTCTGTTCCCACAACATAATATGGATCCAGATACGCCTGCCATTTACCTCCCATCTTATTCTTCCAACTACTTTCCTTCTCCCACAGCTTTCTACCTCTCCTTCATTTGTTGTTTTACTCTAGTACAAAGTTAGCACCTTTTGAAACTATGAACCATCTTGTTTTCTTGGTTTTGTATCCCTGGGGCTTCACACAATTCCTTGTACCTAGCAAACACTTAATAAATGTGCTTATCTATCATCTATTTATCCTGGGCTATCTTCTCTACGTCCATCTTTGAACTGAAATTATCTCATAATAAAGTATACGTCAATTTAACTCAGAGAATCTTACTGAGTTTTCATGTTACCCAATTATCAGGAACAGATGTTAGAACAATAACTGTAATTATTTTCATGGTGGTCTTTTTGATCATGAGCATTGCATGACTAGTTGTCCCATGAAATTTTCTTTCACACTATCTTTATTTAATTTTATTTCTTTGAGACTGAATCTCCCTATTTAATGCATGCTGGAAGGGTAGTGGCCACTCCTGAGCCTTATCCCAATAATGAATGGCACAGAAACTTTAATCTGCTCTATTTTTCTGACCCCAGCCAGTTTTTCCCTTCTTAAGTAACCTGGTGATTCTCTACCACCAGGGGCTCATTGTATTGATTGATATTAGATAGAGTGCAGACTCCTAGTCAATGTTAGCCCTATTTTAGGTTAGAACTCCCAAAGGCAAGCAGTCAGTTTCCCAGTCTCTCCAGGAGCATGGACTACTGACAAGAGCCACCATTTGGTTCATGCTGCCTTTACATGAATAAAACTACTTCCATGATATGTTTCTCCAAGCAGGACTTGAGAATTGCCCTTCCCTTTATTTGTATTTCCTTACATCTTTTGTTTTCAATCAGAATTACAGTTGAATAAGAAGATTGGTAAAATTCAGCTTATCTAGTAGGATGTCTATATCTGATCCCTGGACAAAGATTTCACTTTTAAAGTAATGATAGCTAAGTAAATGTTTATATAAGATCTCAGAATTATGATCCTTAATGCCCTTAACTTATTCCTATTTATTAGGAGCACTCTGCCTTGATCACTGCAAAAATAGAATGGGAAAACCGGGAATGAGGGCCTTTTCGTATTTTTCTGTTTCCTGAATTATCCCAGCTAATCTATTCATCACCAAGTGGCCAAGCTATCTGCTGAATGAGCCTGTCTATATTTAGTTAGGCTGGCACATAGAATGCAGATATAGGCTGCTGCTGGGGCCAGGCTCAAACCCTTGGAAATCTGATAGAATCTGCCAGAGTTTACATTCCCTCATTTTTATCTTTGAGAATCCAGGGCTCAGTAATACCAAGGCAACATGTGGCAGTTAGGATTTGAACCCAACTCCTCTGACTGACTGAAAGCCAGAATTTCTTCCAAAGCACCATACAATGTCTATGCACCCAGACCTGCTGGTTGCTGAATGCATCTTGCCGAATCTGACATCATCTTCCATTCCTTGTAAATGCACTCCCAGTAAGTACAATTCCATGACAAGTTTAGAATCATAGCATGCTGGATCAAAAAAGAAAAAGTAATGTGAAATAAAACCAGATAGGTAAGTGGATCCAGGTAGTATGAGGCTTTAAATGCCAAGCAAAAGGGTTTTTGTTTTATGTTATTGGAGGCAATATGTCACTCTCATCCAAAAGTACTTTATTTGGCTGCGTAGGATGGAAGCAACTCCATTGACCACACCATTTATTTTTTTTTCTAATGTGGTGGTCAGAGCCAGAAAAGCAGGGTTTCTTTATTTCAGATTGTCTATTGAATTTCTGATGAAACCAAGGACAAATTTCTTAAACATGTCATACCTTTACTTTATTATGAACTGTGAGCCAAGGACATGGCTCTCTTCAACAATGAGATGATTCAAACCACTTCCAATGTTCAGTGATCCATCTACATCCAGAGAGAGGACTCTGGTAACTGAGTGTGGACCACAACATAGCATTTTCATTTTTTCTGTTATTGTTTGCATTTTTGTTTTCCTTCTCAGGTTTTTTTTTTCTTTCTAGATCCAATTTTTTCTTGTGCAGCAAGATAACTGTATAAATATATATAGAGAGATATATTAGATTTAACATGTATTTTAACATATTTAATATGTATTAGACTACCTGCCATCTAAGGAAGGGGGTAGGAAGAAGAAGGGGAAAATTTGGAATAGAAGGTTTTGCAAGGGTCAATGTTGAAAAAATTACCCATGCCTATGTTTTGTAAATAAAAAGGTATAATTTTTAAAAAGAATGTAAGCTCCTTGAGGACTTCTTCCCTTTTTTTGTATCCCCAGTGTTTAGCACAATACTTGTCATTTGTTCTTCACTCTCAGAGAGGACCATGACCTCAAGAAGGTGATGCGATGCCATGCCATGCAAGTGAATGGATTTAAGTGAGAGAGGGCAGGGCAAGGTTACCTGCCTCACTTTCCCTTCCACTGGACCAACTTGGTCCAATGACCTGATATAGATCAGGACAACCGGACTTGGCTCTGGATGCAATGGGAAACCTTGGTCCTTTTAAACTAATGTCTTCAACAGGTCTCACTTTGACTGAGGGCGACATCTATTCAATGATTAAAGTTAGGTAAGAAATGAGGCAAAGAATCTGGGGGAGGGAGGAGGGGGTAAGAGGTGAAAAATTGGAACAAGAGGTTTGGCAATTGTTAATGCTGTAAAGTTACCCATGCATATAACCTGTAAATAAAAGGCTATTAAATAAATAATTAATTGAAAAAATTAAAAAAAAAAAAAAGAGAAATGAGGTAAAGAATGGTCAATACTTAGCAGATGGCTAGTGGTCCTCAAACCAGGGGTCCTCAAACTTTTTAAATAGGGGGCCAGTTCACTGTCCCTCAGAGGGCCAGACTACAGTAAAAACAAAAACTTTGTTTTGTGAGCCTTTAAATAAAGAAACTTCATAGCCCTGAATGAGGGGGATAATCATCCTCTGCTGCCGCATCTGGCTGGCGGACTGTAGTTTGAGAACCCCTGCAATTTAGACCTTGAATCAAGAGGAGCTGAGGTAAAATCCAGCCTCAGATACTTACTCTCTGTGTGACTCTGCACAAGTCACTTAATCCCTATCTACCTCAGTTTCAACATCTACAAAATGGAGAGAATAATAGCACCCAGGGTTCTATGAGGATCAAATGAGATAACATTTGAAAAATATTTTTTAAAACAAAATGCTATGATGAAAAATATTTTTCACATCCAGAGAAGGAACTGAAAGAGTCTAAATGAAAATTGAAGCATACTATTGTCATATTTTTCATAGATTTTTTTCCTTTCTATTTTTTCTCACATGACTAATATGAAAATATGATTTACATTATTGCACATATATAACCCTATATCAAATTGCTTATTGTCTTAGGGAAAACAGAAGGGAGGAAGGGAACAAGAAAACTTTGGAACTTCCTTGTGGGCAGGGACTGTGAAACACTGTGTCTTGGAGATAGTAGCTATTTGAGAAATGGTTGCTGATACCCTTTGATCCAGCAGTGTTACTACTGGGATTATATCCCAAAGAGATTATAAAGAAGGGAAAGGGACCTGTATGTGCACGAATGTTTGTGGCAGCCCTTTTTGTAGTGGCTAGAAACTGGAAACTGAATGGATGTCCATCAGTTGGAGAATGGCTGAATAAATTGTGGTATATGAAAATTATGGAATATTACTGTTCTGTAAGAAATGACCAACAGGATGATTTCAGAAAGGCCTGGAGAGACTTACACGAACTGATGCTGAGTGAAATGAGCAGGACCAGGAGATCATTATATACCTCTACAACAATACTAGATGATGACCAGTTCTGATGGATCAGGCCATCCTCAGCAACGAGATCAACCAAATCATTTCTAATGGAGCAGTAATGAACTGAACTAGCTATGCCCAGAAAAAGAACTCTGGGAGATGACTAAAAACCATTACATTGAATTCCCAATCCCTATATTTATGCCCACCTGCATTTTTGATTTCCTTCACAAGCTAATTGTACAATAATTCAGAGTCTGATTCTTTTTGTACAGCAAAATTAATGTTTTGGTCATGTATACTTTATTGTGTATCTAAGTTATATTTTAATATATTTTAACATCTACTGGTCATCCTGACATTTAGGGGAGGGGGTGGGGGGTAAGAGGTGAAAAATTGGAACAAGAGGTTTGGCAATTTTTAATGCTGTAAAGTTACCTATGTATATATCCTGTAAATAAAAGGCTATTAAATAAAAAAATAAAATAAAATAAAAAAAAAGAGAAATGGTTGCTGAATTGTTATTGATGATACAATGTGACCAGCACAAAATCATCCCCAGACAACCAAGAATGAGTTGGCACCTATAAACTATTCCCCCTTTTCCCAAGGTACAAACCTCCTGATTAGAGCAGAAAAACACGCCTATCTGAAACAAATTTGTCACCCAAACTAAGCAGTCTAAGATAGCTTCAGAAAACCAGAATCCATATTTAACCAAACACAAGAAAAACAACATCCCTCACATCCATTCTCCTTTCAACCAACACAGCATCCTCACTTCACATAACCCCCAGTTGTGGTCCTCATCAACTCTCTCCTAGGCTATTGCAACAATCTCTTCCTAATTAGTCTTCTTTCTTTTACACTGTCCCAACTTCATCATACATTCCAACATATACAAGGTGACCAAAATGATCTTCCTCAAGTATGAGTTTGATCACATCGCCATCCTACTCAAAAAGCTTCAGTGGCTCCCTATTGCTTCAAGGAGACATAAAATAGGGAGCAACTAGGTGGTACAAAAAATAGAGCACTAGCTCTGGAGTCAGGAGGACCGGAATTCTGCTTCTGACACTTAACTATCTGTGTAACCTTGAGCAAATCATTCAACTTTGTTTGCCTCACAAACAAACTAACAAACCCAAACAAATTAACAATGTCTCTTTGACATTTAACATCCTTCAAAATCTAACTCACCAGGATTATTACACATTGTACTTCATTCATAGTCTATGTTCAGCCTAATCAGTCTGCTGGCTGAGATTTCTCAGTACTGGAAATTCCTTCATTTATATCTGATCTGAGCCTTGCATGATATCCCTCATGTGTAGAATATTCTCCCTCGTATATGTTGGAATTCTTAGCTCCTTTTAAAGCTAGATCAAGTACTTTCTCATAACTAAAGGTTTTCCTGATCTCCCCCAATTACTCCCAGAATTAAATGAATATTTTTATTTACATATCTACATATGTATTGTTTTCCCTCAGTAGATTGTAAATTTCTGGAGAGCAGAGACTGTTTTACCTTGTAGCAGACGCTTAATAAATATTTCTTGAAGTGAATTTAATTAAGAAAAAAAGATGGGAGGAGAGGGGGAATATCTGCTTTTCAATTTTTCTTCTTTGTCATATTCCTTTGACTTTTTGATTCAAGATGGGCAAGACATTAAAGAGAGAGTATGGGAATGGAGCAGTTCTAAGAGCACAGAGGAAGTTTAGGAAGGGGAAGAAGCAGATGAGCTAACAGGAGGCTTGAGTTCATGGGGCCACTGGGAGCCATTTACCCAAGAGAGAACAGGCTTGTTGATGGAGACATCTCCAGGCTGCAGCAGCTGCTGACGTGGCTTGGCTGGAGCCCCCAGGGATTCTCAGTGTATTTTGCTGTCTTTCTCTAGCTCCCCAGGAAGGGCTAACGGGCTGAGACTGTTCTGGTGTCAGAGTGAGGTCCACAGATAGGAGATGAAAGCAAGGATAAGGAGAATGAAAGGAGCCATTAGGGAGATTGGAGGCAGTGTTGGTCAATGAGGACAATATGTTGATTTCACTGCCTTTAAAACCCCAAGGAAAGACAGAGCCCCCGACCTGATCAATAGCCCAACTGTCAGAACTAGTAGGGAGATTATTTCCATGTCCTTACTAATCAGCATTAGGGAAGAAATATGTATACTTCATCCAATCTCTGCTTTTAAAGGGGCTCATGGGCTTTGACAAGACGTTGTGGCTCAGAGTCCTCCTGGGAAGAAAGACCTGGATCCAGAACCTTCTCCTGACATATATTGGCTACATGATCCTTGGCAAATCAACATCCCAGCAATTCTTTGATTGCTGCATGCACGCACGTAAACACATATGTTAAGGAGTTCATATGAGTTAGATATATATTTATTTATATGTATGTATATATGTGGGTATATATGAATATGTATATGTATAGGTTAAGGATTTCATGTGGTTGAATATGTATATAATGTATATGGGTGTATGTATATAAAATGTACATGTATATATTTGTGAATTGTAGATATGAATGTGTAAATATATGTGTGTCATGGGTATGGGTATATATACATTGTGCATGCACACAGTGCATATGCACACACATGTTAAGGAGTTCATGTAAGAGCGAATATATATGCATCTATGAATATACATATATGAATGGGTATGTATACATATTAAACATTTCATATGTTGCGTGTATGTGAGCATTGTGTAATATGCATGTACACACATAGTGTATAGTGTGAATGTATGTACTGTTAAAATGCAAATATAAGCAAACACACAATGCATATGCACAAATATGTTAAGAAGTTCCTTGAGAAGTGTGCACATGTATGTGTATACATGTGTCTATGAACATGTATGTGTGCAATGTGCAGTGTGTTTGCATATATGCATGTGTATATATACACATGATAAGGATTTCATGTGGTGTAGGTGTATATATGAACATACTTATAATGTATGTGGGTATATGTATGCAGTGTATATGTATATATGTATACATATACATTATGTGTGAATGTGTATATATGTAGATGTGATTATATGTTATGAATATGTGTATATATATATGCTATAAAAACAACTAGATTGGTGGAGCTGAAATATGTCAGTCTTGATATTCTTGCAATAAATAAACTAGAAGAACATGTATATAATGTATATGGATGTATATGGATGAGCTAGTGTGCTATAATGGAGAAGTAGGGAGGAGGAAGAGGGAATGGAGGAAAACTATTAGGTTTAGAATCAAAAGACTTGAGTTCATATACCAACTTTACCATTTCCTTAATTTAACCTTTCTGAGTCTCAGTTTCTTCATCTGTAAAATGAGATGTTCAGACTAGTTGGCTTCTAATGTCTCTTCTAGTTAAAAAGTATTCCTGACATTGGTTGGGGAGGTTGAGAAGGAAGGCAGAAGAAAGAAGAAAATAGTAAAAAGCAGAAAAGAATGATGGAAGTAATTAAATTAAAATTTATTTTCCCCATTGCTAAAAATCCATTTTCCCTTCCTCCTACCATCTATTGATGAAAAATGCTAGGGAAACCTTTTAATAAATAAGCACAGTAAAATAAAACAAATTGCTCCATTGACCACGACCAAAAATACATGTCTCATTTGGCTCTCTGAATCTATCACATCGGGCAGGTAGTGGATAGCGTGCTCCATCATGAATCCTCTGGTCATTACTTTGATCAGAGTCCTTAAGTCTTTTAAAGCTACTTATTTTCACAGTGTTGTAATTGTATAAATTGTTCTCCTGATTCTGCTCACTTTATTCTGCATCCGTTCATACAAGTTTTCCTAGGTTTCCCAAAAATCAGTGCACTCCTCATTTCCTGTGACACAATAGTATCCCATTCATTCATATAGCACAAATTGGACGGCCATTCTCCAGTTGATGAGCATCCCCTTAGTTTCTGATTGTTTGCCACTACCAAGAGCTGTTATTAATATTGACTAAAATGTAGTACATTATTTATTAATAATTTATCAGTTACTATTAATTGTAGCAATTATTAATGTTAACGTTTTTGTGCAGGCGGGTCCTTAAGAAAGGGGAGTTTTTTTTTTTTTAAAGGAGATAGCACACAACAAGGAAAAGTCCAAGCTACAGCCCCAACAACTGGCAGCAGATAACAGAGTAGGCAAAATGCCCTGCCCAGAGTGTGAAAGCTGAAGAATTACCAAAACATTCATCTTGCTGCTTTTCTTGTTCAAGTTCATGGAGAAAAGTGCTTCCATGCCACCTTTTGGTCACTGAAGTAGCTACTGCCCTCTTGGTCCAGAAAGCTGAAATCAAGTTCTGAATTGCAAAATTACACAAACTCCTTAACGCCAAGATTTTCTTTTCTTTTCTTTTCTTTTTGCTGAGGCAATTGAGGTTAAGTGACTTGCCCAGGGTCACACAGCTAGGCAGTATTAAGTGCCAGAGGCCTGAATGCCTTGGAATTCTTTAAAAGGAAGGGATTTAGTGAAAGTTCTGGAGAACAGATAATGAAACACAACTTCAATGGTTATTAGAGTGTTGGATTTGCAGTCAGGAAGACCTGATTTCGAATCCCATCTCAAACATTTACTGGGTAGCCCTGAACAAATGACAACCTCTCTGATTCTTGATCTGTAAAATCTAAACTCAAGCAAAGAGTCTAAACAATGAGATGATTCGGGCCAGTTCCAATGGTCTTGTGATGGAGAAAGCCATCTGCACCCAGATAGAGGAATGTGGGAACTGAGTGTGGATCACAACAGAGCATTTTCACTTTTTTGTTGTTATTGTTGTTTGCTTGCATTTTATTTTCTTTTTCATTTTATCCTTTTTTATTTGATTTTTCTTATGCAGCATGATCATTGTGGAAATACTTATAGAAAATTGCACATGTTTAACATATATTGGATCACTTGCCATCTGGGGGAGGGAATGGAGGGAAAGGAAAGAAAAAAATTTGGAACATAAAGTTTTGCAAGGGTGAATGTTGAAAATTATGCATATGTTTTGAAAAAAGGTTTAATAAAAGAAAAAATGGAGCACCAGCCCTGAAGTCAGGAAGACCTGAGTTCAAATCTGACCTCAGACATGTAACGCTTCCTGGCTGTGTGACCCTGGGCAAGTCACTTAACCCCAAATGCCTCAGGGGAAAAAAATATCCATTGAGAATCAAGGAATGTTTTGCATCACCTCACATATGGTTTCTTGATTGTGAGTGGAGATGAGGGAGAGAACTTAGAATTCAAAAATCTTAAAAAATAAATGTAGAGACAACATAGAATTGGTTCTTATTAGTGCAAATAAAGGATCCCAAGAAGTGGTCATATTAAAAAAATAAATAAATAAAAATAAATGTAGGGGCAGCTAGTTGGTATAGTGCCAGCCCTGAAGTCCTGACTTCAAATCTGGCCTCAGATACTTAACACTTCCTAGTTGTGTGACCTTCAGGCATGTCACTTAACCCTATTTGCCTCAGCAAATAATAATAATAATAATAATAATAATAATAATAATAATAATAATAAATAAAAAATAAAGAACTAGATTGGTGGAGCTGAAATATGTAAGTCTTGAGATTCTTGCCATAAATAAACTAGAAGAAAGAAGGAAGTCACAGCTAAATAAAAAGCTGGGAAACCAATACTATGTGAAAGGCTAAAGAAGAGAATTATAAAAATTATGTATATTATATGCCCAAATTTAACAAGAAACATTTTTCCATAAGATTTAAATATTGTAATACTGATCGTAATCATAATATTGTAATACTGATAAAGGGGGGAAAAAGATTCAAGGGAGAAAAAAAATTGCTCTGAAGAATGTGACCTCTAGAAACTTGGAAGAAAACCATCTATTAAAAAAACAACAAACCACAGTTCTTGAGAGGTATCTAATTGTTCCTCCACTCTGGAGAGGAAAGAAGGGATTTTTCTATTCTCCTTCTCCCATCCCACACTGACTAGAAAGCCTTTTTCTTACACAGAGACAGTCTTCCAGGCCCTGAAATAAATGTGCCAGCAGCTAGGATAAGTTTTGGTGAGTCATTTCAGTCGTGTCCCACTTTTTATGGGGTTTTCTTGGCAAAGACATTGTAGGGGTTTTTCATTTCATTCTCCAACTCATTTTAAAGATGAGTAAACTGAGACAAACAGGGATAAGTGACTTGCTCAGAGTCACAGAGCTAATAAGTGTCTAAGGTTGGACTTTATGTCACCACTTTTTGACCTTTCCTGACTATGTTGACTCCACTCCAATTCAATGAGCCCTGATGGCTCCCTATTACTTCTGGACCCCTACTACCTTTCTAGTTTTCTTACACATTACTCCCCCTATATGCTCTATAATTCAGGGATGCTGGTTTGTTCCTCAAACATATCACTCCATCCCTAGACTCTGGACATATTTTCTGGTTGTCTTCCATGCCTGAAATGATCTCACTCCTCATTGCTGCCTCCTGAGTTCCTGGATTCCCTTCAAGTCGTAGCTAAAATTCCATCTTCTGCAAAAAGCTTTTTGTAATCCTTGCAAATACTGGTGCCCTCCCTCTGTAAGTTATCTCAGATTTATCCTTTATGTAGCATGTTTGTGCAAAGTTGTTTCCATGTTCTCTCCTCCATTAGGGTATGAGTTCCATGAAAATAAAAACTGGGTTTTTGCCCATCTTTGTATCCCCAATTTTTAGCACAGTGCCTGGTATATGGTAGTTACTTAACAAATGCTTTTTTCTTGTAACTATTGACAAAAGCTAGAAGAAAATTCAGAGGCCATCTAGTCTAATCCTTTCATTTTTACAGATGAAGAAAATGAGTCTTAGGGGATTTTAGTAGTTTGCCCAAAACTATACAGGTAACAACCATCAGAGATAGGATCTGAACCCATATCCTATGACATTGGAACAGATGTTCCTTCCACTGCGTGGATTTTGTTAAACTGCTAAATCTTGTTAAAAGTACGTTGACACTGGAAAAATGCAACACTAGGAACATTGCCTTGGAAGAGCTTACTTTCTCCTTGTTTTTTGTTTTTTTTTTTTTTCACAATAGACTAGAACTACATGCCCATGGCAGCTAAGTAGATTGATTATTTTTTGTTTTTTAATTCTTGGTGTCAATGTCCCCTTGCTCTAGAACTGGCCCAATTCTAGATCACTCCAGTAAAACTGTTGATGAAATGAACTTTTCTACTCTCTATTTATTAAATACCTTGAATTTCAGAATATGCTATTTTTAAAAAAAAAATTTAAATTAACTGTTTTGCTAAAAAAATTAGTTGACTTTTGTGACATTATTATTCAAATTAATATAGTCTAGATATACAGCATAGAGATAAAAAATAATTTCTAGCCATGAGGTGAGGACACTTCTGCCTTCAGATACTGACTTCTAGACTTATTCACTATGTGATTGGTATACTTCCATAAGTCTCAGTTTCCTCATCTGTAAAATGGGAGAAAAAAAGTAAATTAAAAAATAAATAAAAATTAAATTTAAAAAGAGGTCTATGAGATTTGTATTAGGAACCTCACAATGTGATTGTGAGAATGACTCTTTTTTCCTTTTAAAAAGAGATTTATTGAAATCTTTTTGTTTTTATATTGGCTACATTTTCCCCTGTATTCTCTCTTCCCTCTCAGAAACCCCATCCCTTGTAACAAATAATTTTTTAAAGAAGTTAAAAAAAACTGAGCAAAATCAATTGAAACATTGAAATCTGACATTATATACAATGTTCCACCCCTAAACCCACACCCACATATACATACACACACTAAGCTGTCTCAGTAGAAAGCGAAAGCTTCTCTACTTTTAACTCACTGCCCCTTTTCTCTTGGATAAACAATGCTTCTTTGCAAAGGTAGCTAACCTATATTCCAAAAAGCCCTATAAAAATAATAATTGCTCCCAGCTCTCCCCCAGCAGACTGTAGGCATTAGGAAGAAACATCTCCTTGAAATGTCCATGCCCTGAGATCTGGCCTAATGATTTGAGAGCAGCCTCAATAATCTGAGCATCTGCTCCCAATCACCAGTTTCATTACTGGACAAACTACAGACAAAGGGAGAAATGCCTGAAGGAAGACAACTGGCATCCTTGTGTCTAGAGGGGTCTAGAACATCTGGAGGGAATGGGGAGGCCCAATACATCCAAGAATAAATAAAGAGCAAAGTTGATATGATTTGTATGATTTGATATCATATGAATTGTAAATGACCAGGTCTACTAAAACCCAGGAAAGCAGCAGTCACAGGCTAGATTTTAGGACTTAAAAGAGGCTGAATCATCTTTGTTCTACTCCCATGTTAATTCTGGATGGGGGGATGGAGAGGAAATCAGTACAATTTCCCCCATAATGTCAGGACCCTTTCTAAATATTGATGGCAGGTTCAACGAAGCTACCTAATTGCTTTGCCGTGAGCTATATGTGAGACTTAGTCTCTCCTCTACTCTGAAATCCTAAAACCCAATGAGGGTTTTCCATTGGCAGTGTCACTAAACCCTCCTCTCTGTCTTATTTTCTCCCGTTAGAATGTGAGTTCAGTGAGAATTGTTACCATCTTACTTTTACATTTGTATTTCTACTGCGTAGCAAGTAGTAAGTGCTTAATATGTGCTTTTTAAAAATTCATTCATCACGTATCCATTTGTAAGGTACTGCCCCTTTCTTATGTGATCTTTTTATTTGCTGAAAGGAGCAGGAAAAGGACATTTTATGTGGAATATAGAGAAAAACCATTTGAAGAAAGACAAAAAAAATAGCCCTTTGGAGAAAAGTATATGAGAAGAGCTAGAGAGTTTTGAGAGAACCAGAGTGAAAACATGCCCCTCAAAAAGAAATGTACTGACTAATTATAGAGATAGCTGTCGGGGGTTTTCTTTATAGTCAGTAACTTGAATATGACTGTTTTGGGGACTTGGGAGTCGGTTGCTTGGAAACAGCATCAAAGAACTGTTTTGGATCTATTGTATAAAGACTATTTGAGGCATATATGAAGAAATGTAGAGGATTCTCAAATCAAGTTAGAAATGAGTAGACTCTTTGCTGAAGTGTTAGAAGCAAGATATCAGAATCCAGAAAGTACACACTCCTACTGAACTGAGAGAATGAGAGAAGTTGAAGCCAGCTGACTAGAGACTTTGCTATTGATGCAAGTTGCTGATCTGATTGGAGGAAAGCTTGGCTGTTTGAAGAGCTGATGGGAAAGAAAAAAAAAACTCCTCTGGTTGAGGTAAAGGCTGTCTTTCTTTCTAAAACTATAGCTTGAGAGAAGGAAAACCCCTCAAAAGCTTGTCTACAATGATTTCTTACGCTCAAGGGGGGAAACTCCAGAAATACTTTGGAGAACAAAACATAAATAGCTTTGCTGATCCCAGGGTTAAAGGGATTTAACAGTTTACCAGTTTATTTATCAGTTAATACTAATAAAGTGCATACTTTCTCAAGGCAAGCCAAAGGAGACATGAGAAGTCCTACAGACACTGAGCATAAGGCTGCTTTTAGCTAAAAGAGCTTCACACAATTTTAGTGGCCCCAAAAATAATAGAAAAATAACTTTTTCTGGTAGGAGAATGGAGAGGCTCTTAAGAAGTGACATATGGTCCAGACCATTCCTTAAAGGGACTATAGCATTCAGGCCTGTAGTCATGACTTGTTGCTGCTCCCAATATTAAAGAGAACTGTTTTGGGTTTTGTTTTTTTTTTTAACTGATAAAGTGCATACTTCCTCAAACCAAACCAAAGGAAACATGAGAAGTCTTACAGACACTGAGCATAAGGCTGCTTTTAGCTAAAAGAGCTTCACACAATTTTAGTGGCCCCAAAATAATAGAAAAATAACTTTTTCTGGTAGGAGAATGGAGAGGCACCTAAGAAGTGACATATGGTCCAGACCATTCCTTAAAGAGACTATAGCATTCAGACCTGTAGTCATGAGTTGTTGCACATGCCACATGGATTTCTCTTCATATATTCCCAGGAAGAGATTGTAAAGAATTAGAAGATGTGAGATATATACTTTATATATGCTGCATGTTAATTATATGGAGTTGGGGGGATCCACACAGCTAAACTTTTAAATGCAAAGAATATGAATGTAATATAATATAGTAGATCAGGAGGCTAATGATGCTTCTAGTTACCCAGATTCACAGGCTGAGTTATTCTTCCTCTCATTCATTTCTCATATCGAATCCCTTTCCAGTATATATTGAATTAAATCCCCACACAAAGTTGAAAGGGGAGTAGGGCTGCCAGAGGCTACTTTTCATGGAAGCATGATGTCCATTCATAAAGTCAAAATCAAGCAATGTAGCTGAGAGAAATGAAGTTAGCTGAAAAAGTCTGAGTTTTCTGTAAAGGGAGATTTTGGAAGAAATTTATTGCTCTATCTTCTAGCCCTCCAATAAGAGGGAAAGGCAAATAAGAGAATGGAAAAGGAGTTGAGAATTAAAGCTGAATCTGTCTCCATTATGATGGAGATTTTGAGTGATAACTTAACCTAGGGGAAGCATGATATTTATGAAAAAAATGTAAGAGCTTAATAGTTTTTCATTCATCTGTCACTTCTCAATATGGTGTTTCAAAAATTTTGAGAGCTCATTTCTCAATAATTTAATCATTTTATTAATAATGTCAGCATTTTAATAAAAGGATGGTCATGTGGCTGTCTCTCTTTTAGACCAAAGACCCTCGTGGTAGTGGGCTCAAAGTTTATATACTTGAGTGTAGGTGCCCCTGAAAGTGGTCATCAACCCTGTTTGGTTAAGTTAATATGAGAATGACTATTACAATGAGAGGCTGAGCCATATTTCAATTAGGGTCTTGGGATATGTGACTTGGATTACCAAATCTTGGTCAAAGAGACTTGCCAATTTCCACATTACCTGTCTGACAAAAAGAAGGATCCACATTTTCCAGATCTGTCTGGGCAACCACAACAAAAACTTAGAATTTCTTTGACTATCTTTGATTATATCCCAGTCATCCTGACTGGATAAGAAGAATTTCCCATACTGGTTGATTTCTGAATGAAGAAGCAGAAAAAAGGAAAAAATTGATCTGAACACAATAATTAGTTGACAACACAATAATTAGTTAATAATGTATTAGTTATATAATATGAGAGAAACAATCATTTCTCACTCTAGACTATTATAACAGACTCCTAATTGTCCTCCTGCCTTCTACCTTCTTCTTTCTCCAACTAATCCTTCATATAACTGATAAAAATAGTTTTCCTATGTTGAGTGAAGTGAGTAGAACCAAAAGAACACTGTACACAGTAACAGCAATAGTTTGTGTTTATTAGCTATAACAGACTTAGCTCTTCTCAGCAGTGCAATGATCCAAGATAATTCCAAGGGACTTGTGATTGAAAATGCTGATCAGATCCAGAGAAAGAATTATGGAGTCTGAATGCAAATGGAAACATACTATTTTCACTTTTTTTGTTTTTCATTTTTTCTTTCTTTGTCCTGATTTTTCCCTTTTGTCCTGAGTCTTCTTTCACAACCTGACTAATGTTGAAATATATTTAACATGAATGTATATGTATAACCTATATGAGGGAGGGGAAAGGAGAAAAGGGAGGAATGAAGAAGAATTTGAGCTCAAAATTTTACAATGATGAATGCTAAAAACTATCTTTATATATAATTGGAAAAAAATAAAATACTATTAAGTAGGAAAAAAAGAATAAAAAATAAAAAATAAAAATATCTTCCTAAACCAGTTTAAAATTGCCATTGTAATTCCCTGTTCAAAAATCTTCAATAATTGCCTATTGCCTCTAACATAAGACTCCTATTTGTCACCATGACATTCAAAGACCTCCATAATCTGGGTCTAGCCTATCTTTTCAGATTGGTTTCCCATTATTTGCCTTTACACACAATTTGCTCCATCCAAACTGGTCTGCTTGCTGTTTTCTGAACTCATTATGCAATTTCCCATCTCTGTGCCTTTGTATAGGCTGTTTTCCTTGTCTATAATGCCTTTTCTCCTCATTTAGTGTCCTTGCTTTCCTTCAAGGCTCTGCTTAGGTGCCACTTACTTAGAGAAGTCTTTTCTTGATTTCCCCAATTTAAAGGGTTCTCTAACTCCTCAAACTGTCTTGTACTTGGTAGAATATCAGTCCTTTGAGGACAAGAATGGTTTGGGCTTCTTTTATTCCTTCAGATTCCCAAACTTCAGTTCTGTGTCTTATGCATATTAAAAGCTTAATAAATGTTTTTTGAATTGAATTTTTTTTGGAGTGTCGATGAAACATTTTCTTTTTTAGGTTTTTTCTTAATGGTATTTAATTTTTCCAAAAAGAGTTGTCAACATTCATCCCTGTAAGATTTTGAGTTCCATTTTTTTCTTCCTTCCTCCCCTCCTCAAGACAGCAAGCAATCTGATATATGTACATATACATGTACAAATCATTTAAACATATTTCCTTCCATATTAGTCTTATTGTGAAAAATTAGAGCAAGAGGGGAAAAAAACATGAAAAAGGAAAAAATCCAGCAAACAACCAACAACAACAACAAAGGTGAAAATACTATACTTTCTTTCACATTCAGTATCCATAGTTCTCCCTGGATGGAGATAGCACCTTCCATCACACTTATTGGAATTGCCTTGAATCAGCACATTGTTGAAAAGAACCAAGTCCATCACAGTTGATCATCACATAAACTTGCTGTTACTGTATACAATGTTCTGGTTCTGCTCACTTCCCTCAGCATCAGTTCTAGCAAATCTTTCCAGGCTTTTCAGAAATCAGCTTGCTCATCATTTTTAACAGAACAATAATATTTTGCTACATTCAGATACGATAACTTATGTAGTCATTCCGCTCAATTTCCATTAATTAAATTTTTTAAAGGGAATTTGTTACTTTATCTACGAAAGGGGCTTTTACTATGGAAATCCCCTTCACTAGAGCAAATCAGAAAGTGCCTTGATTTATAGTCTTAGAGACTTGCTTGGAACTTGGAGGGGTGAAATAGTTTGCCCATGGTCATGCAGCTAGTATATACTAGAAGATTATACTTGAATCCAAGTAAATCCTCCTGATTCCAAATCTGATTTTCTATCTATTATACCCACTTTCCTTATTTGAATTGAGAGTAGGTTTTTTTTTTTTAGCAGAATTATTCTTTTTTTAAAGTTCCAAATGCTTTCCCTCTTTGCCTTTCCCCCCACCTAATGAGAAGGCAGGAAACACAAGATCTATAAAAATGTGTATAGTCATTCAAAGCAAATATTCTGCATCTGTGTGCCACCCCCTAAAAAAAAAACAAACAAGAAGAAAAACAAGAAAAAGCATGAAAGAGAAAAAAATGCTTCAGTTTGCACTCTAAATGCATTACTTTGCTATTTGGAAGTGAATAGCAGGTTTTATCAAGAATCCTTTGGAACTTGGTTAGTTATTGTGCCTAATGGCTTACTAAATCTTTCAAAATTAACCAACTTTACATCTTTACAATATTAATGTTACTGTGGAAATTATTTTTCTGGTTCTGCTCACTTCATCTTATATCAGTGTGTACAGTGTGTACAGGTCTCCCCAGATTTTTCTTAAATCTTTCCCTTCAATATTTCTCACAGTGTAGTAGTTGAATTATTTTTTTTTTTAAGCAACTAGTAAGATAGTCAGATTTTTTTCCCCATACACAGAAGCCTAAGGATCAATTTTGGTTGTGAAATTAAAGATGGGCATATCGCTTTCTTTTCCTTTCTTGCCACAACCTGAGGCCAGACACTGATTATCCCTCAGTGTCCTTGAATAGAAGAGTCAGATTTTAAATTGGTCAAGTGAGAGCAGATGGCTCCTTTTTTATTAGAGATGCTAATGCTGTTGTTAGCTGTTGTAAGGGAAACCCAGAATGGGGGCTCAGGTTTTCACTAAGAACTAATTTCTTCATTAGTCCATTCTGGGACTAAAAATCAATAAAATTCTGTCAAAATAGATACTGAATAATTGCACAGGAAAAGAGGCATGAAGAATGTTTTGGAGAGATGTAGGTCTGGAAAAAGGATGGGGTGGCTAGAATATATATATCCACATGCTCCATTTGTAATAATGCTAAAACATTTAGAAATTGCTCACCAGCACACTGGGAAAGTTTATAAGGAGAGAGGAGTCTCGCAGGACAAGGAGATGAGATTTATAGTATTTGGAGAGAATGTCCCCATTGATGAGATCCCAAGTACATGGAAGTATAGGAATATCAATACCCTTTTTTTTCACTTAATAGCTGTGTAGTAGAGTGTGTGATCAGTTTTCAAGAAAGGCAATCTGATATTTTTTTTTAAAGAAAAAGCAAAATACCATAACTGTACACAACAGAAGTTTGTGGGTTTATTTATAATCGTCTTTTGAATTTTTAAAATATTGTAATGTTTGTAGCTATTGCTATGTTTATTATAAAAAAAAAGAAATACGATATATGTGATTTTTCTTCTCCTGCCCTAATATTCTTTTCACATCAAATAGTCTTAGATATCAATTTAGGGAGTCTTTTTGCCAAGTATCTTCTTACTATGGCTTTCTCCAAAACACTGTACCTTATCATTTGCCTTGCAATTACATCTGCAAACTAGGTGACTTTACCTTCTCAGTTCTGGAATTCAACATTGGGACTTAGACTGATTGATGAGTATATCACATGGGCTCACTCTATTTAGCTGCCCCCAACCATGTTTCACATTCTATCCTTCTTGCCACTTGTGTTCACACCTTTTCCTTCCTGTACTTTCTCCCTCTTTCTAGCTCTAGAAGTTTTATCAAATTAAATTTTTCATTGCTAATGAAAAGCAAGTCAATCAACTCTTTTATGATTTCATCTAAAGGAAAGGTCAGTTTTTGTGCAAACAAAATCAATGCAATCAAAACTAAAAGGAAAGCAGAAAACCGGGGTGGGGTGGGGGGAGGTTTGCAACAGATATCTCTGATAAAGGTCTCATTTTCAAATATATAGAGAACTGAGTCAAATTTATTTTTAAAAAATTCAAGTCATTGCCCAGTTGATAATGAACAGGCAATTTCATACAAAAGAAATCAAAGCTGAAGCAGGCTGTGGTCCCTTTAAGAAACTATTTGTGATTTGTGGTTCCTTTCAGATAACTCCAAGCTCCTCCTGGCTGATGCATTATCAGTTCAGGAAGATATCCCCTTTGATTCACAAATCCTGGTCAAAAGCACCCCTTTGGACTTCAATAGGAGATCTGGTCTTGTCCTAGCCCCCATCAGATCTGAGCCAACTGAACCCCCATTCTCATGATCTGCTTGGGTTTCCCAACCCCCACCAAGCAAATTCTAGCCCTGGCTGAAACCCAGTGAGGAGCCAACTTGGGACTCCACCCATGGGCCCCCTTTAGCTAAATCTCTCATTATAAAAAGAGCCAGACTAAAATCCTCTCTTTGCAGAGTTTCCAACATGTCATGCCATGCTATGCATGGCATGCTAAGGGCCTCTGCCTACTGGAATACTGTTTCCAGTGCTATCTTCTCTTTACCCTCACCTATTTCCTTAACCAGACTTTAACCTTATTTCCAATCCCCATAATAAACCTCTTTTATTAATCTAGGTTTTCATGTCTGTAAATTCCTTTACAGAGGATCTCTGCACTGTCAGAAGGGGATCCTCAGAACTCCCTACCCTTGAGCCACCACTAGACCTCTTTTAACTCCTTGACCACTAGAAACCCTAATTTCATTTGGGTTCACCAAATCTAAACCTCATCAAAGCTACTTATAATCATATGAAAAAAACACTCTAAATCACTATTGATTAGAGATTGCAAACTAAAACAACTCTGAGGTACCACTTCACATCTATCAGATTGGCTAATATGACAAAAAAAAGGAAAATGATAAATGTTGGAGAAGATATGGGAAAACTGGGACACTAATGCATTGTTGATGGAATTGTTAACTGATTCAACAATTCTAGAAACCAATTTGGAATTATGCTCACAGGGCTACATAACTGTGCATACCCTTTGATCTAGCATTACTAGGTCTATATCTCAAATACATGAAACAAAAAAAAAAAAAAAGGAAAAGGACCTATTTGCACAAAAAAATTTTATTGAAGCTCTTTTGGTGGTGGCTAAGAATTAGAAAATGAAGTGAAGTCTATCATTTGGAGACTAGCTAAACAAGTTGGGGTATATAATTGTAATGGAATATTATTGTAGTATAAGAAATGAAAGGCAGGGTAATTTTAGAAAAATCTGAAAAGACTTATATGAACTGAAACAAAGTGCCATGAACAGAACCAGGAGAATTTTGAACACAATAACAGCAAAATTATACAATAAAGAATTGTGAATGATTTACCTATTCTCAGAAATATAATGATGCAAGACAATCCCAAAGGACTGTGATTCAGTCCTCAGTTCAATCCTCAGAATTCAGGACTAATGAATAAGTATACTATCTACCTCCAGAGAAAGAAATGATATTGTTTGAATACAGACTAACACATGCTATTTTCACTTTTTCTTTTTCCTTTTTTGCATCATTTGTATGAAATATTTGCTCCTTTTCATCTCTTCTTACAGTTATATTTTTATATAAATATATAAATTACCTCATCACACTCAACTCAGTCCAAGACTTTCTTTCAAACTACCCAAAAAATGAGTCATAAAAGAACTAATAATATTTTCATATATAAGGAGTAAATGATTTGACCTTACTGAGTTCCTTATAATTGGTCCTTAATGTTTACATTTCTCCTGGATGTTCTATGTCAAATTTTCCCTTGAGTTCTGCTGTTTCTGTCACAAATATCAGAAAGTCAGCTCTTTAATTATTTTTTATTCAAGATTATACTTTTCTGGGTAAGTTAACTTGATTGTTACCCCAACTCTTTTGCTCTGTGAAATATAGTATTCTAAGATCTACAATCCTTCAACACATTAGTTGCTATGTCTTGTATAACCCTTATTGTAGCTCTATGATATTTAAATTGTTTTTTTTCTCTTTTGCTTCCAATATTTTTTTCCTTAACCTGCGAGGTTTAAAACTTGGCTATGATATTCCTGGAAGTTCTCCTCCTGAGATCTCTTTCAGTTGGTGTTTGGTGAATATTTTCTTTTTTCTGCTTTGCCTTCTTGTTCAGAACTTCAGGACAATTTTCCTTGACAATTTCTTGTAATATTGTATCAAGATTCTCTTCTTATCATTATTTGTTGTAATATTGTATCAAGATTCTTTTCTTATCATAATTTTCAGGCAGTCTGACTATTCTTATGTTTTGTGTTTTCAATCTGTTTTCCAAAAATCAGTTATTTTTCGGATGAGATTGAAGCAAGGAGGGAAAAAGTTATGGTCCCTTTAGTGGATAGAGCACCAGCCCTGAAGTCAGGAGGATCTGAGTTCAAATCTGGCCTCAGACACTTAACACTTCCTGGCTGTGTGACCCTGGGCAAGTCACTTAACCCCAATTGCCTCAGGGGAAAAAAGTTTACATTCCAATGCAGACATAACATACTTACAAGATAAAATTTGTAGAATACATTTAAAAAGAATAAGTACTAGGTAGGAGATAATTTGGGTGGGTTCTAGCATTTGGGAAGATCTGGAAGACTTTATGTAGAAGGTAGTGTTTAAGCTTCATCATGAAGGAAGGGAGGGCTTCTGAGAACACCATTGATTTATCACAGACACGGCTTCTGAGACTTTGGACAGCTGACCTGAAAAATCAGGTGCATAATTATGTAGTTATTGATTAGCAGGGGCAAACCACTTTCCCTGCAGCAGGAGAGTAGCATTTTGCTAGTTGCACACTGGTTAAGAGCCAGTTGGATTAAATTTCTCTTATCACAAGGAATCCAAATGAGCACCAATAGCTGCCTTTCCCTGAATTAGGAAAAATATACGGTCCCATGCCCAACACAATATGGCATCACCATAATAGACATCTCTGGACTATTTCACCTATTCATTAGTAACTAGGGCCCGGTAACAAGCAAACAATTGCTTTTTTTTTTTTTCAACTTTATTTAAAATTTTTTAAACAATATTTTAGTTTTTCAAATACATGTAACAATAGTTTTCAACATCTGTTTTTGTAAATCTTTGTGTCCTAAATTTGTATCCTTTCTTTACTTATCTTCCCCCTCCCCAAGACAGCAAGAAATCTGATATAGGTTAAATATGTGCAATTCTTTTAACCATATTTCCATATTTGTCATGTTGTATAAAAAGAATCAAATAAAAAAGGAAAAAAAAAAAAAAAAGTGAGAAACAAAAAAATCCAAGCAAACAACAACAGCAGCAAAAAAAGGTGAAAATACTATACATTAATCCTCATTCAGCCTCCACAATTCTCTTTCTGGATACAGAGGGTATTTTTTATTCCAAGTCTATTGGAATAAGCAATTGTTTTTCAGAAGTAGTTGAGAGAGTGGCCACTTTGAGGACCTTGTAGCTCTAGAAACTCAACACTCACTTATTTTAGCCAATCCTTGGTGCCTGTCAAAGGCTTCACTCAGTCTGATTTTTAGGAACAGAGACCTCCAGAAACATGGGCTTTGCAAGGTCATAAGGGACTAAGGGGAGAAACTGCCAATCTCTACTCACCCTTCCCACCCTCCCCCATCAGGAGATTTTAATTTTTAATGTTAATTTAATTTAAGTTTAATATGATTTTATTTATGTATGAAATTATGTTTTATTATAATTATTTATATAAATTATAATTTAATATGTTATTAACAATATAATATATAATTATAATTTAATATGATTGTGATGGAATACTATTGTGTTTATAAGAAAAGATGAGGGAGGTGATTTCCAAAAACCTTAGGAAAACTTATATGAACTGATGCAAAATGCAGTAAGTAGAAGTAGAAAAACCCGGAACACAGTAACAGCAACATTCTAACTGTGAAAGACTCAGATATGCTTATCAATACAATGATCCAAGACAATTCCAAAGGATTCATGATGAAAAATGCTATTCAGAGAGAGCACTGATGAGTTCTGAGTGTAGACTGAAGCAGACTTTTCCCTCCACGTTCTTTCTTTTTCTTTTTCACAATATGGCAAATGTGGAAATAGGCTTCACAAAAATAACAAGGATCATACTGTTTACCTTCTCAGTAGGTGGGGAAGGGGTTAAAGAAAGGAAAATAATTTGGAGCTAAATATTTTTAAAATGTTAATGTTAAAATAAGAATTTTTTTAAAAGGAGAAATCTCTTTGCTTGTCTTGCCACTGATTCCATTACCTGCTCTTGTTTCATTGCTCAGTATCTGAAAGCTAAGATCTGTCTCTAGTTGTTGAATGCAGTGAGCCAGCTCACTTTCAATCTGATCGTGTTGGCAATCCAGCTTCTGCAGGACAGTCAACAATAAACCAGGAAATGCTAGACTTGGCATTTTCTTTACCCTTCTATTCAACCCCATCCATCATCCACTGAACTAATGGTCCTTCGTCAGCAGGAGCTTGCTTCCCGTCCCATTGAGAGGACTCCGCATTCACTTCCAGAAGAGCTCTTGTTACCAGATACCACCATGTGGTGCCCAGTCATCCTACTCCTCCCCCACTATTTGCCTCGAGGTCATCTCAATTCAATCAGATCATCACCTATCCCCATTGTTAGGATTAAGTCTGCTGCTGGGACCCCCAGAGTTCAGGTTTGATAGTGGAGTGAAATGAAGCATTCTCTGATACTATAAGCAAATTATAACAAAGGATAGTCTGCCTCTTTGATCTGTGGAGAAGGAAGAAATCTCTGGCCAAAGAAAAACTAGAATATTATGAAATGCAGAATAGATAATTTTGATTATATTAAGATAAAAAGTTTTGTACAGACAAAATTAATGCAGACAAGATTAAAAGGAAAAGAGAGAACTGGGAAAAAAAAAATTTTCCCCCAAAGGTTCTGATAAAGGCCTCATTTCTAAAATATATAGAGAATTAATTCAAATTATAAGAATACAAACCATTCATCAATTGATAAACAGTCAAAGGATCTGAACAGGCAATTTTTCAGATGAAGAAATGGAAAAATGCTCCAAATCATTATCGATCAGAGAAATGTATATTAAGACAACTCTTGAGATATACCTCTCAGATTGGCTAAAATTACAGGAACAGATAAGAATAAATGTTGGAGGGGATGTGGGAAAATTGGGACGCTAATACATTGTTGGTGAAGTTGTGAAATAATCCAACCATTCTGGAAAGCAATTTGGAGCTATGTCAAAAGAGCTATCAAATTGTGAATATTCTGTGATCTGGCAGTGTCTCTACTGGGCCTGGTATCCCAAAGACATCATAAAAAGAGAAAAAGACCCCCATGTGCAAAAATGTTTGTGGTAGCCCTTTTTGTAGTGACAAGAAACTGGAAACAGAGTGGATGCCCATTGATTGGAGAATGGCTGAATAAGTTATGGGATATGAATGTTATGGGATATTATTGTTCTATGAGAAATGATCAGCAGGATGATTTTACAGAGGCCCGGAGAAACTTACATGAACTGATGCTGAGTGAAATGAGCAGAATCAGGAAATCATTGTACACAGCAACAGTAATAATATACCATAGCCAATTCTGATGGACGTGGCTCTCTTCAACAATGAGATGATTCAGTCAGTTCCAATAACTTGTGATAGAGAGAGCCATCTGCATCCAGAGAGAGGACTGTGGGGACTGAATGTGGATCACTACATAGTATTTTTACTCTTTTTGTTGTTGTTTGCTTGCTTTTTGCTTTCTTTCTCATTTTTTCCCTTTTTGATCTGATTTTTCTTGTGCAATATGTGGAAATATGTATAGAAGAATTGCACTTGTTTAACATATATTGGATTACTTGCTGTGTAAGGAAGGGAGGGAGAAAAAAAATCTGGAACAAAAGAATTTGCTAGAGTGAATGTTGAAAACTATCTATGCATATAATTTGAAAATAAAAAAACCAAAAAAAGAAAAATATGAGGCACTGCTAAGTCATCGAATAGTTAATAAAAGATTTACCTAGCCACAAAATAGTAAATATATACAATAATGATACAGAGACAATTAGCTGCTATGGATTCAGTCTCCTCCTGACCAAGAACCTGCATCAAAGGCAGTAAGAAGGAATCAGATATGAGGACAGCTTAATTACTTCTTTGGGAAAAACTAATCCCTATTGTGGGGCAATGGGGAGAGTACTGTCTTATCATAACCCCTCTAAATCTTCTCAGGTCTAAGCATTCTCGTTTATTTGACCATATTTTCATTGGCAATGTCCCTTTGACCTGAGTTATCTACTCTGTGCTCCTCATATGGTTAGAACACAGAACCATGGGCATTCCTAGGTTGAGTAAGGTTGGAGGTTCAGTCCCAGGAGGATTAAGTAATTGCTTTCAGTGTCATGGACACAGCCTTCATTCTGCTCAGTTGTATCCCCGTCAGAGATGTGAGCTCTTGGTCTACTGGGAGTTGTAGCAAACCCATCACCAAGATGAGGAAAACAATTCAAAGAGCAGACTTTGTCAAGAGGAGATTGCCAGAGTTATGGTTATGTAAAGACAAAACAAATCTGGAAAGGGCTGCCTGCCAGGGGGTTGGCAAGGTGCTGCAGGAGGGGAAAAGCCTGATGTCAAAGGGCTGATGTTCTGGTCTGGTGACGACCCCAGGGGTCTTTTCCAGCCCTAGACAGACAGTGCAATGGTCCTAGGATCTCTCAGAGCAGCCCTGGGCATTGTGAGCTTGTTCTCATTCTCCTGTCATCATGGATTCAGCTTCCTTGTACCTCCCCTCCCAGAGCTCCTGATTCTGGCTTTTGGGCCAAAGATAAAGTGTAACTTCTATTGGACAGTCCTTCAAGTACTTGAACCCAGTTCTTTGTTCACCCTGAGTCTTACCTTCTCCATACTAAACATCCAACTACTCCAGTCCTCAAATGGCAGTCACAGATCGTTCACTCTCCAAACCCCGTCCTTTGAACATTCCCCAACTTGTCGGTAGAAGAAGCATCATGGGTCAGTGGGAAGAGCCGTGGATTTGGAGTTGGAGGAACTGACTTGGAATCCTCCCTCTGAAAACACTTTCAGAGTGACCCTGGATAAGCATTTACCGCCTCTGTCTTCACCTCTTCATCCATAAAATGGAGATAACAATACCCACACTATCTACCTCAGAGGATCTAATGAGATCTTGTGTGTTTTGTAAATCTGTGATGTAAATGTGATGTACGTGTGTGTGTGTGTGTGTGTGTGTACAAAGAGAGAGACAGAAAGTAAAAACAGAGAAAGACAGAGTTAAAGACAGAGACAGACAGAAAGAGATAGAGATTGTGTGTGTGTGTGTGTGTGTGTGTGTGTGTGTATGTAGAAAAAAACAGAGACAGAGAAAAACAAAGAAAAACAGAGTTAGAGACAGACAGACAGAGAAAGAGACAGAAAGAGAAACAGAGACAGAGAAAAAGAGAGAGATTTTGTGTGTGTGTGTGTGTGTGTGTGTGTGTGTATAGAGTTCCAGGCCTGGAGGAAGGAGAACCTGACTTTAAATCCAATTTTAGACACTTCCTAGCTGTGTGACCCTAGACAAGTGAAGTCACTTCACCCTGTTTGCCTCAGTTCCTCATTTTTCAATTGAGCTGGAGGAGAAAATGGGAAATCACTACGTTATCTTAGTCAAGAAAACTCCAAATGAGGGAATGAAGGGTCAAATACAATTAAAATGATTCAGCAACAACAACAAATATATGTATGAATATATATATATATACACACACACATATATATGTACATACATCATGTGTATATAACCTATTATGTATGTATACAGACACACTATATGTGTATATACACATCTATATGAAAGAGAAAGGGTGAGTATATACACATATATACAGTTTCCTTTTCGCTTTATTGATCACTTAGTTGTGAAGTGACCTTAATCAAGTCCCTTGATCCTGCTAAATCTGAGTTGCTCACCTTTAAGGTTGAAATACTAACCTTGCCTTGTTTCTTGACTACCTAAATGAATAAAAGAATGAATAAAAAAGCATTTATTAGAAACCGAGTCAATAAATATTAATTGTGCACCCACTATGCGCCAAGCACTATTCTAAACACTGGGGATACAAAGAAAAAATATCCAAGTCCTTCAGGAATTCACAATCCAATGAGCAGGATATAGCAAATGTTTATTATGTGCCGAGTCTTATTCTAAATACTGGAATAAAAATTTAAAAACTGAGCCGTCCTGTGCTTCAAGGAAATTCCGCTCTAAAAGGTGGAGACAACATATATGGAGAAATGGTGGCCAGAAAGGCTTGTGGTTTGGGTCTGGGAAGTCTGGGGGAGAAATGCGTGGAGCAGAGAGAAGGCCCGAACTCCCTTTGCCAGTAATGATGGCAGCCCAGATTTGATTCTGATTCCAGAGCTGCCAAATACGGGGCATTGAAGGAGGGAGAGGTTAGGGTGGGGGAAAGGCAAGGTTTGGGGGGCTGGAGGATGCAGGAGCAGGCAGGGAAACGGTTGGGATGAAAAGTGAACCGTGGCTGGCCCTAAGTGGAATTCAACTGGGGGGGGGGGGGAGCTGTGGAGCTGAGGGGGACCAGTGATGGGGCAAAGGGGAAGGTCCAGGGTTAGGAGGATGCTGTTGCAGGCGGAGAGAATGGGGAGATGATCTATCAGGATGGTTGGAAGGGCCAAATAAGAGGGATGGATGAATGGATGGATGGAGGGTAGATAGACTGATGGATAGGTAGGCTGAAAGAAATATAGATGGGTGGATAATGGATGAAGAGAGAGGGGAAAGCGAGAGAGACAGACAGAGAGAAGGACGAAGGGAGCTTTTGAAGCTTCCGGACAAATTCAGGTACCTGATAGGAAGTAAGGCCAGAAAGGTAGGAGCCCTGATAGGTCAGCACTGACGTCACCTAAAGCCACGTGCTCCTGGGTTTGGGACCAGAAGGGGTTCTAGGGGAACGCTCTGATTTTATAAATGAGGAAACTGAGGTCCAGGGAGTTAATTAAATCACTCGCCCGAGGTCACCCAATGGGGGAGGTGACAGGTGGGACTCGGCTGCTGAGACTCTTGGGCCAGTGCCCCGTGGGCGGACTTCCCCCAGTCCCCTTCACTCTGAATAGACTGGGTGGGTCTCGCTGTCCGACGCTGCTAGGGCCGAAGTGCCCTTCTCAGCCCGGGACGCCGATGCCATCTCCAGGCTGCCGGGGGCGGTGCACAGAGACGGGAGAGTCTCCGGGGAGAATACCAACGGGAGCCGCCACTCTCCTGGGCACCGCGGGGCAGGCTCAGCGCACGCTGCTGCCCAGAGGAGGCCGCTGCCCGGCGGAGGCCGCTGCCCGAGGGAGGCCGCTGCCCGGGAGGAGGCCGCTGCCCGGCGGAGGCCGCTGCCCGGGAGGAGGCCGCTGCCCGGAGGAGGCCGCTGCCCGGGAGGAGGCCGCTGCCCGAGGGAGGCCGCTGCCCGGCGGAGGCCGCCGCCCGGGAGGAGGCCGCCGCCCGGAGGAGGCCGCCGCCCGGGAGGAGGCCGCCGCCCGGGAGGAGGCCGCTGCCCGGCGGAGGCCGCTGCCCGGAGGAAGCCGCTGCACGGGAGGAGGCCGCTGCCTAGGAGGAGGCCGCTGCCCGAAGGAGGCCGCTGCCCGGGAGGAGGCCGCTGCCCGGGAGGAGGCCGCTGCCCGGGAGGAGGCCGCTGCCCGAAGGAGGCCGCTGCCCGGGAGGAGGCCGCTGCCCGGCGGAGGCCGCTGCCCGGAGGAAGCCGCTGCACGGGAGGAGGCCGCTGCCCGGAGGAAGCCGCTGCCCGGGAGGAGCACGTTGCCAACCCAGCTCAGCAAACACTCCTTGGGTGCCTCTATGAGCCGGGTAGCCGGGCAAGGGGCGGGGACGGGGGCAGGGCGGGGAGACTGATAGCGGATACAGCGAATCAAAAGGGAAACTGTCCCCGCTTTTTTGTTTGTTGGTTTTACTGGAGAAAGGCCCGGAGATGAGTGAAATGCAGTCCGTCTGCCAGCCGAGCCGCGCGCTCAGACCCGAGGCTGCGCCGGAGGACTTGGCCTCCGGAAGGGCTGAGGCCGGGGCTCCGTCCCGACGTGTCCCTGCAGTCCTCCTCCTTATGGGAGAGCCTCTTCCTCTCCCGGCCGTCGCTTCCAGTGCCTTCTGTATCAGGCAGGGAGGATGTGCCTAAGGGATTGTGTGTTTGTGTGTGGGGAGAGAAAGAGAGAGGGGGAAAGGGGCGGGAGGGAAGGAGGGAGGGAGAGAGAGACAGACAGAGAGACAGAGAGACAGAGAGACAGAGAAGGGAGGGAGAGGGAGAAGGGGAGGGAGGAAAAGAGGAAGAAAAATAAAGACAGAGGGACAGAGAGACCAAGAGACAGACAGAGAGAAAGACAGAAGAAGGAGAGAGAGGGGGAAGGAGGGGAGAGGGAGAGAGACAGAGACAGAGACAGACAGAGAGAGAGACAGAAGAAGGAGAGAGAGGGGGAACGAGTGAGAAAGAGAGAGAGAGAGAGAGAGACAGAGACAGACAGAGAGACAGAGAAGGGAGGGAGAGGGAGAAGGGGAGGGAGGAAAAGAGGAAGAAAAATAAAGACAGAGGGACAGAGAGACCAAGAGACAGACAGAGAGAAAGACAGAAGAAGGAGAGAGAGGGGGAAGGAGTGGGGAGGGAGAGAAGAAAGAAGAGAGGGGGAGGGACAGAGAGAGGGAGTGGGAAGAGGAAGGTAGGAGACAGACAAAGACAGACTGAAACACAGAGAGACTGAGACTGAGACAAAGATAAAGGCAGAGAAAGAGAGAGATAGAACAAGGAAGGAAGATAGTGAAAGAAAGGTAGGGAGACAGAAAGGAAAGAAGGAAGAGGAGAGGAAAGAAACAGAGACAAAGAGAGAAATAGAGAGAGCGAGAGAAAGATCAAGCCACCCAGCTGCTCCGGTGAATTGTAGAGGCTCCAAGAGCAAATACAAAATGCTGTTTCAAAGTCCTTCATATTCTAAATGCCTCACCTCCTCCTTCCTTCCAGTCCTCCTGCACCCTACTCTTCACCCCATAGCCTTCCACCCAACACCTCTGGCCACTCTCAGCTAGGGAGTTTTCTGATCTTTACATCCAGCTCTTCCTTTCCATCTTCATGTCCTGGCTCCTCTGGCTTGCTTCAAGTCCCAGCTGAGGTCCCATGTTCTATGGAAAGCCTTTCCCAACTCCTCTCATTCTAGTTCTTTCCCTCAGTTAATGATTTCTCATTTTATCTTGTACATACCTTGTACATATTTGTTTGCTTGTTTCCTTCATTAGATTGTAAGCTCCTTGAGAGCAGGGACTGTCTGTTGTCCCTTTTTGTGTTCCTAGCACTTAGCACAGGACCTGGCATGTGGTAGGAGATTAATAAATGTTTATTTCCTAACTGACTTCCACAGAAACTTCCTTGATTCTCCCCACCCTGGAGTTAATGACCTACAGGTAACTTTGCAAATCTCAAACCATTTATTTAATTGTGTGCATTATAGCCACCTTTGCTAGCAGGTATCTTTTTATGCCCCGGTATCTCTAAAAACAACAGCAACAAAAATAAATAAATAAATAAATAAAACAAAACCCCACCATATTCTTATTTTCGTAGTCTTATTTTTAAAAAGTCTTTTGGAATTTTGTTGTTCAGTCACTTTTCAGTCATGTTCGACTCTATGACTCAACTTGGGATTTTCTTGGCAAAGATACTGAATCTGTTTGCCATTTCCTTCTCCAGATCATTTTCACAGATGAGAAAATTGAGGTAATCAGGTTTAAAAGACTTGTTGAGGGTCACATAGCTGGTTGTAGTCCAGACTTGAAATCAGAAAGATGAATCTCCAGGCCCAGCAGTCTACACATTTCACCATCTAGTTGCCCATTCTTTCTTGAATATATACCTCCTATATACATATATATATATATATTTACTTGTATATAAATTATATATATTGTTATAATGAATAGGTACATTTTGAAACACGCAAGTGGACTTTTAAAATGGCTGAAAAAAAAGGTGAAATATCTTGAAAATAATATTTTAGATGGGACAAACAATCTTATTGCTCTCACTAAAAGTACCAGTCATATTTTTAGTGAGTGTCATTTTTGAAAAAATCTTATTTTAAAACTTTGTGATATAGTGAGTCAGAGACCTGGTTCTAACTATAATTTATTTCAATGTGATTTCCATATTTACCTGTCAGAGCTGTCAAAGATACTTGACAAAGGTATATGGATTCAAGTGGAAAAAGTCTATTGTTGGCTTCACTCACTAAAAGAAAATATTCATTTTTCTTTTTTAAACAGTTTTTTATTTTTCCAAATACATGCAAAGGTAATTTTTAACATTCACTTTTGCAAAACCTTGTGTTCCAAATTTTCCCCCCTCCTTTCTACCCCTGCGCCCTCCTCTAGACAGCATTTACAATCCAATATAGGTTAAACATGCAGAGAATATTCATTTTTCAAACAAGTTAACATATACAAAGTACTCTGCAAATCTTAAAGGGCAGTATAAATGTCAGTTATCATTTCTTCGATCCCATTCATCAATTGAGCAAAAGTTTTTGTTGAAATTTAGCTAATAAATGTCTATGCTCTGATGCTATTTGGTTATTTTTTTTTAATTTATCTTTTTTGGGTTTTTTTTTTTTTTAAGATAATTGGTTATCCTTGCAGAGTAATTAGAACTTGTGTTTTTATATTATTAACAAGAGAGCTCAAAACCCTGTGGATTCTTCATTGAAAAGATTTTAGAATAGATTAGGGAATTCTCTTTTCAAGTTTCCAAAATGTGCTAATAGGAGGATTGTTTTAATATTTCAAAAAGAGGAAGTAAAGATCTGGGAGAAGAGAGTAGTCAGCAGTATCCAAGGGTACAGCAAGGTCAAGGAAAATGAAGAAGAATAACCATTCTCAGATCTGGCGGTTGAGATGATAAGTAACTGGAGAGAGAGTCATTTCAGTTCAGGGAAGAGGAAGGTGAGATTTAGAGAAACTTGAAAGATGGTGGACATCCAGAAAGAAAGAGAAAGGAATCTGTCCAGAAACAAGTTTAGATTTGCTGGAAAGGGACTATTCAAAAGTGAAAAAAAAAAAAAAAAAAGGGTTATAGAAGGTTGAGTTTCCATTCACTGGAGGTCTTTCAATGGGGATTAAATGACTACTTAAAAAAGAATCGGAATGAATAAATCAATGAATGAATGATTGATTGAAGAGACATTCATTAAGTACTGTCCTAAAAACCAGGGATCCAATCCAATATCTAAAAAATATTTACTAAGTACCTATGTACTTAATGTGCTATGTGCTAGGAACTATGTTAAGTGCTGGGAATATAATTCATAAAAAGAAATGGCCCCATGTAATTGGGGGAAGGAATAATATATTTAAAAATAAATGCTAGTTTCTTCCCTATCCCTTTTTAAAATAAAATTTTATATATTTTCTGTTACATTTAATTTTTGAAAATTAAAAATTTTTTTCAAGTGTTGGGTTTCAAATTCTATTCTTTCCTCACCCCTCAACCACCTCTTTGAGGCAGTAAACAATCCAATAACAAAAAAAGAACTGAACATTAATATTTCAATTTCATATGTAATCATCTCTTCTGATTTCTTTTGTAGCAAAAGCATGTTTTTTTTTAAAATTCAATTTTATGTTCAGTTCCAAATTTTCTGTCTCCCTTACCGACTGAGAAGGCAAGAAATACAAAACTCATTACAACTAAGTCATGCGAAACCAATTTCCACATTAGCCAAGGTCTAAAAAACCAAAAAAATAAAGGCCTATTTGTTAGAGGTGCTTATGTTTATTGCTAAAAGGAAAGGATAAAGCATGAGGCAAATGTAGGGTACGATTTATTTGATCTTCTGCATTAAATCATTGATAGAAATGGGATTCTGGAATCCTAACTCCTGTCTCAATGTTCTTACCCGTCCAATGATGGGGTCATCTTTGGATACTTTCTGGACATTGCACAGCTGGGTTTAGGAAGATGGAGTAGGAGGGCATATTTAACACTAACGAAGTCCAGTGATTTATTTGGGGCTGTAGCTATTTTAAGAATGCTATATCTTTAATTTTACTGATGAGGTGGCTGGCTGGGTTTTCTCTTGTTTCTGAAAAAGGATGGAAAATCTGTGATTCAGCTACTCATTACAGCCAATCTCTCCTCGGATTTAGGCTCTGATGATACATAAATAGGGGAAAATAAATTTGTTCACTCTTTCCAGATTGGCTTAAACTTTCTTTTCCAAATTTTTTGAAGTATCAAATGCTTCAAAAAAGTTATCTTATACATTATCTTCCTTTTTTTTTGGGGGGGGGGGAGGTTTGCTTTTGGCAAAGCAATTGGGGTTAAGTGATTTGCCCAGGGGTCACACAGCTAGGAAGTGTTAAGTGGTCAGATTTTAACTCAGGTGCTCCTCATTTCAGGGCTGGTGCTCTATTCTGCTTCAACATTTAACTGACCCTATGCTTTAGGTCATCTCCATCCTTTCTGATGGAAAATCTATAAGAAAGGAAAAAGCCTAGATTCATGTAATTCCTGCTAATACCTGCTAGCCATCTAAAGATGGGTGAATCACTTAATCTGTCAATCCCCTGGAAATTCTGGAAGATTATAAATTAGAAAGATTTACAAGATCTCCAGTTTTCACCAGAAGTTTACACCAGTGGAGGAGGTAGGTCTTCCAGAATAAGATCAGAAAAGATTTTACATATATGTGTGTGTGTGTGTATACATATGTATACACACACACACACATACAAATATGAATAGTTCCTTAATTTCCACAGGGAACTAGACCCCTCAAAATTTTAAAGAATTTTATCATGCAAGTTTTCTGTTCTAGAAACACCATGTAGTCAAATTAGTAAGAGGTAGGCAGGCTTTTAGTAACACAATTTGTAATTAAGACTATATGTTGTATGTTCAAAGAATATGAACAATTTTCAGGTGAAAAAATTAAAGCTATGTATAGTCATATGAAAAAATGCCCTAAATCACTATTGGTTAAGAGAAATGAAATTAAAACAACTCTGAGGTACCACCTGACACTTCTCAGATTGGCTAAGATAATGTTGGAGGGGATGGGGGAAAACTGGGACAGTGTTGTTGGTGGAGTTGTGAACTGATCCAACCATTGTGGAGAGTAATCTGGAACTCTGCCCAAAGGGATACAAAACTGTGCATACCCTTTGACCCAGCAGTGCCATTATGGCCCCATTATGGGGCTTATGTCCCAAAGAGATCTTAAAGGAGGGAAAGGGACCCACATGTGCAAAATGTTTGTGGCAGCTCTTCTTGTGGTAGCAAAGAATTGGAAAATGAGTCAATGCCCATCAATTGAGGAATGGCTGAATAAGTGTGGTATATGAAGGGATATTGTTCTATAAAAAATGAACAAACTGATTTTAGAAAGTCCTGGAAAGAGCTACACAAACTGATGGTGGGTGAAACAAGCAGAACCAGGAATACACTACACAATAACAGCAAGAATGTGCGATGATCAACAAAGCAATGTATATTAAAATAAGTTGACTAGAAAATAAGAGACTATATGTTGTAATACTGGACTTGGATTAGAAAAGATTAGTTTGAATTTCCCCCCAGATAACTTTCTGGGTTTCAGTTTCTTCACATCAAATGAGGATCCCAACCTGCTCTAAAATTTTTGTTCTTCTAATCTAGTAAATCTTAGAGACTCTTCAAAACAAAAGGGAGATTGGAGACCAACTAGTTAGTGAGACCCAGAGAGAGTCAAATGATTCGCTCAGAAGTTTATAATTACATTCAGGGGCAGTTTTTGAATTAAAATCTTCATATTCCAGAGCTCAAAGTAGAGAATACTGTGATGCATGAAAGAATAAATGGATAAGCTTCCTATGTGGCAAAAAGGGATAAGGACTGACCTTATAATTTCATTAATATTGGGAACTCCCAGATGAGGAACTCCCTCAAGCAAGGCAGATTGTCTCCCCCCCTCCCCTTTTTTTTCTGTAAATTTTATAAGAGCCCTAAGTTGTCATTTTTACAGGACCACATACAATGTATTATAAATGAGAGCTGAGAAATCAACTCTTATCTGGGAAACATGATCTCTAAATTCTATTTGTTGGCTCTTAAAAAAACAAGTGTGTCATATTCATGTCAGAAAGTATTAGCACCAGATGATAACGAAGCTGGCTTTATAGAGTGCTTGGAGGTGAACACAAATACATACACACACGCATCTATAATTTTATAGATTCTTAGCATTTTTCATGAAGATCTCAAATAATTCCTGTTGAAAATTTTTATATTCAAGGGTTCTGATAAATCTCATTTCTAAAGTATAATTGAATCAAATTTATAATACAAGCCATTCTCCAACTGATAAATGGTCAAAGCATATGAACAAGCAATTTTCAGATGAAAAAACTAAAACCATTTCTAGTCAAGATGGAAAAATGCCCTAAATCACTTGATTAGAGAAATACAAATTAAGACAACTCTGAGGTATTACTACCTCTCAGATTGGATGAAAAGAAAAAATAAGTGTTGGAGAAAATATGGGAAAACTGGGACACTAATACAACACAGGTGAGGTTGTGAAATGATCCAACCACTCTGAAGAGTAATTTGGAACTATGCCCAAAGAGCTATGAAATTGTGCATACCCTTTGATAAAGCTGTGTCTCTACTGGGCTTATATTCCCAAGAGATCTTAAAGGGAAAGGGACCCACATGTGAAAATGTTTGTGGCAGCCCTCTTTGTAGTGGCAAGGAACTGGAAACAGTGAATGCCCATCATCTGAAGAATGGCTGAATAAGTTATGGAATATTATTGTTCTGTAAGAAACAACCAGGAGGATAATTTCAGAGATCTGGAGAGACTTACAGGAATTGATGCTAAGTGAAGAGAGCAGAACCAAGAGAATATTGTACATAGCAACAAGATTATACAATGATCAATTCTGATGGGTGTGGCTCTTTTCAACAGTGAGGTGATTCAGGCTAACTCCAAAAGACTTGTGATGGAGAGAGCCATCTATATTCAGAAAGAACGATCAAGAGCAAATATCATAACATAGTATTTTCACCATTTTTGTTGTTTGCTTGCAGGAAATATGTATAGAGCGAGAGGATTCTGGGAAGATGGCAAAGTAGGTTGGTAAATTTCAAGCTCTCTTGATTTTCCTCCAAAACAATCAATTTGAACCTCAAGGCAAACAGATGAGTGGAAAAATCAAGAACTTGGGGTAGAATATCAAAAATCAAAACTTGGGGTAGAATATCAAACTGAGACCTGAAGAAAAACCAGTGGTTGGGGGATTATTCTATCTTAAGAGGACACCCCTTCATCAAGTGGGGATCCCTTTGGCTGGCTGAGTGTGGCCAGATCCTCAGCAGCAACTAGAGACTTTCACCCTGTACAGTTTGGGAAGACTGAGTGAACTTCAGCTGATAGGCCCAGCTGTGCTTACACAGGAGGAAACCAGGACTTGGTGAGTGCAGAGGCAGTGGGACAGGGCATTTGCAGCAGGATGGAGCTCTTGCTTTAGGGGTCCTGGTCAGAGGGAAGAACTGAAGGGAAGCTTGAGGCAACATCCCCCTGCCCTACAATTAGGTGCTTACACTAATAACTCTTAAAAATATATATATAACGACAAAGAATGAACCCCACCACTGAAACATTTTATAGGATCAGAAACCTTCAGAGGATTTAGTTTAAAAAAACAAAACTTCTATCCCAACAGTAATGTACAATAGCTCTCTGCCCACAAAGAATTTAAAAATTAAATGAAACATTTAGAAAAAAAACAAAAAATAAAAACCATCCAAGAAAAACAAGATTATAAAAAAAAAGATAAGGACACGAGTCTCAAAGATGAAATATATGTATAACAATTGCAGGCCATTTTGGTCTAGCCTCAAGCATTCAGCTAATACTGAATTATCAGTGTCCAGGATGTTAATAGTGGAGGTGCTAAGGCTTTTTCTGCATGGCTCCTGACATTTGGAAATCACTTATTCCTGCCATAGGCATAGTTCAATTTGGGACACATTTTAGAAAAGATGGTTATTTGAACATTTAAATGAAAACCAAGGGCTTCAGGATTTTGCACTATGATGTTTGAATAAATGGAAGACATGGGGAGGAGTTTCCTTCAAGGATTTGAAGCTTGACAGGAAAGAGTCATCTGCAGGGTCTTGCCACGAGGGTGGGAAGAGACGTTTTGGGGTCTGCACTGGAATATATGATCTTCTCAAGCCTCTTCCAACTCCTGAGATTCTGTGAGAAGTGACGTGGTCTGCAGGAGACAGTGATCCACGCACAAACTACAAGGCACTATTTTGCATGTCATGCACAACATACAAATACCAACACTGGGAAGGAATGGGAAGACTGAGGGGTTACCAACTGTCTAAGGCCCTGGGTTCATCAATACACCCGAGTAAAACATTCTAAGAGACCCAATGCTTCAAGCTGGCATTAGGGGAAAACTGGCATCAGTGACCTGGAGAATGATCTTTTAGAACACACAAAAAAAGTACAAGAAACAGTTATTCCAAATATTTTAATAAGAGTTCTCTGCAAGGCATTTAAAACACCAGTTTGTGAGGATAAACTCCATTGGAGAGAGAAAATACAGACCGCAGATAGCCACGGAGCTGAGGAATTTTCTTGATTTTGGGCAGGATCTGCGAGTCTACTGCTTTCTGATCAGCCTTGCGCTGCTCTGTAATCTCGTATTTCTAAAGAGAAGAGAATATAAACAAATTCACCCAGAGGCTAAACATGGTCAATAGCTATCATCAAACCAGTTCAGCAAATAGTTATTTCTGTAAGAAGCCTTGGCTATTAAAGGCTCCGAAAATCAATATTACACATAACAAAATTATGGTGCAACAGAAGACAGCCAATTTGTTGAAGACTGTTGTGGGCTAAAACAGCACTCCAATTTACCTAGTGAATCCTTAACAAATACTGTCTCCCCAAACTGTGAGACCATTTTAAGGGTTACAGAAATTACCTTGGAAAAAGAAAATAGAAATCTCACCTCTTTTTCTGTGTCAAAAATCTCTCCTTCTTGGTGTCGAGGTTTGCGGAGCCTCTTCTTCTTGAAGTAGGTATCAGTAAGATGATTTGGAATTTTTACACCAGAAAGATTAACCCTGGTGGAGGTGGCAATGACAAATTTCTGATGGGTCCTTCGCAGAGGAACACGGTTGATGGTCAGAGGTCCTAGTTAAAAAGGGAGGAACAGTTTATGAAGTTTCTGACCTAACTCAAATATGGAATGTCTGTTTCAGTCAAGTCATATTACCCAGAAAATTTTATTTGGGGGTTAAAGATATTCTTTCTGATGTGTAGCTGGTTGACCCTCAGAAAAAGTTGACAGGATTATATATACTCAAAACCTTTTGATCTTTAATGCTTTGTTAAGATTTATTAAGGTCTGAAAATGTGATGAGCTGGTTGGGGAAGAATACAATAATGGGAATATAATACACTTCAGCCATTATCAAGAAGTGAAATGGCATTTGTAAGGCAAGGGCCAATGAGGCAGGACATGACATCAATTTTGAAAGATGGGTGAAACAGACGGGTTACCATTTTATGCTAAAGGCCCCAAAGGAGCCACCAACACTTTCTGAGCTTGTGCTTTGGGAATACAAGTCTGAAGCCATTTGGAGGATAGACTAAAGAGAAGGCAAGACCCCCAACAGACTATTTCAAGTAATCAAGGTATACTACTGACATGACCTTGAAAATCCAGGTTTCACTGTTAGCATAGTATAAAAGCACTGGAGCTACAGACTTTTTATTAAGAGGTTAACACCGAGTTCCCATATGAAGATTTAAAGTAGTTAAACAAAAGTTAAGTGATCTTAAGAAAAACATACGATCTGATTTCTTTATAGTTTAAATCTTTAATTTACTCAGAGCAGTGGAAGCTTGCCTAACCAGAGAGATTATTAGTCTAAAGTCAGAGAAAGACAGCTGGGTGCATCCCCTTCACCATTACTTTTTTACAACCTTGGTAAGCTAGGTTGCTTCATAAAGTTGAAAAAGGCTTTTTTACACAACTAGTGCTATCAGCTGGCAACTGTGTACAAACCAGAAGGACTTAAATCTTATTAAAAAGATATTTTAATGAGAAAACAATACAGAAATGGTATCTCAAGGAGCAAAATTCCCTTACCAGTCACGAGTAGCAAACCACTAGCCAGCTGCTTCAGGAAAACCACTCGCTGCAAAGAAAACAGAAATGTCAAATCTTAAATGTTTTAAAAATGAGGATTATTGCTTTCATATTACCCATTAAGCCCCTGTACCTAGGATCATCTTTATTTTATCAAAATAGAGCTCCATAACTAAAAACGGGTATATAAAAAAATGCCATTACTCAGGAATAGCCAGGAAAGAAAAACAAAAACAAAAACAAAAAACAAAAAACAAACTAGAGCTTATGACAGTAGCCAACAGAGAAGCTAAGCTTTCAATTCACTAGGGAAAACAAAAAATTGAGACGCTTACCTTGCCTCTGTGGCGGCCAGTGAGCATGATCAGAACGGTGCCTGGGGTGATGCTAGAGCGAAGTCTCCTCACATGCTGGCTGAAGGGTTTTTTGCCATGACTTAGCAGCTTTCTAGGCACATCCTCAGTAGGGTAATACCTAGGCTAGGAGAACCAGATACAACAGAATGTTACAAAAGCAGAAGAAAGCACTCCAGAGCCCTCTAAAAACAACCAGTGAAAATACAATCACACTAAATCATGTGTTGGACTTTGCATTCTGCTTTAAAACACCTTTCTAAGTGTAACCTCTAATATCTTGTTTTTTAACTGTAAGGAAAGCCACTCATCTTTAAGTGGATTTAAGGTACTTATCTCTTTATGGAGCATTAAGCACCAAAGTAGGTGAATGACATGTAAAATAAGTAGTCTTTGATGTAAACATAACTTTGATATAAATGGGTGCTTACTTTCCTGAAATTCAAACAGAAATCTACATTCCCCCTCTCCCATTTGGCCAAGGAATGCTTTCTAGGTACTTCTTTTTAAAGGACATCCCCCTTCTCTGAAGATTGTTTGCCATCCCCAAATCTTACCATTTTGCGAATCTTTACCACACGTGTTCCTCCATTCTTATCACCGCCAACTGGTTTTGAGATAGTAGCAGGCACCCTCTCTCTCTTTTTCCTTTCAATTCGGGTTTTTGGCGCAGCATATTTTCGCTTGTACATAGCTCGCCGGGAATACATGGCAGACCTGGAGTATTTACCGATTCCTCGGGCCAGAACTGGGTTCCTACTGCAATGCTTTCGAGGCTTCTTCACAACCTTTTCAGCTGCATCTTCCTTTTTGCTTTTCTTTTCCTTTTTTTCCTTTTTTATTTTCTTTTCCTTTGGTACCTTTTGGGGTTTTTTGTCCGCCATCTGTCAGTGGAGAATCAATGGTTAAATAAATTCTAATCTCCTCATTCAATCAAATATCTAGCACCATTTCATTAGCTCCACTTGAACAGCCATTGAACAGAAGTCTCTCCTCCTCCAACATCTTGATTTGTTAATTGTTTGAAAACCTCCCATGGCTCCCAAATGTTTACCAAAAAACAAACCCTCAAGTCTTATAAGCAGGCCTACAGACTCCGATAAACGTTCCCAACCTTGTTTCTCAGCCCTAATGTCTTCTCTTTGGATCCAACTCAAGCCCGGACGACTATTCCCTCAGCTTACTGAGTTTTCTCAGCCCAAGGCAGGCTTCTTTTTGCGGGAAGCTTCCCCTTCCCCTCCAGACTGGTGTCCCATACACCGGCCTAAGGCGCTCCCGAGGTGCTAAGCTCACACTGGTCCCTTCACCCCCCCATAACCCAGTAGAGGAGGCACGAGTTGCCCTATAAGGGATTCTCAGTTCCGATGGCCAGGCACCGACAGCCCGCCTCATTCATTAGCCTCCAAGTCTCCCATAAGCGCCGGCTGTTGCCACTAACGATCCCGCCGCACAAGGCGCGGAGTCTCCGCGCGATCCCCGGCTGCCCGCGGGAGCGGGGACAGGCGCTGGGAAGAAGCCTCCCGAGCTCGGGCTTCGGTGGCAATCGCCGACTAAGCACACTTGGCTTTAAGGGAGCCGTCCCCCTTCTCGGTCCTTCCTAGAAACCCCCTCCGCACGCCCTGCATTTACTGATCGGTGCCCACGCCGGCCCCAAGCTCCCCATCGAGGAGCGTGCTTAGACGCTGCCAGACGTGGCTCGCAAAGGATCCCAACTGTATCTTTGCGACAGCCCCGGGAGGACGCGGCTGCTTTGTTACTCCCATTTCACGGAGGGGAAGGCAGAGGGAAGCGAGGCTGCGCCGGAACGCGGCTCTTCCTTTAGGGAACCGGGGAGGCCGAGAGGGGTGGGGGCCACCACCCTCCCCGCCTCCGAGGCCCCCTTCCCCGAGCCCACGGACCGCGTTTTCCCCCGCAGCCCCAACCCCGACCCCACAGGCAGCTCCGGGCCACGCGCTACGGGTGCCTGCAAGGCCCCCTGCCGCCCCGTGCCGACGTGTCTACAGCAGGGCCTGGCGATCGGCCTGCGCCTTCAACGCCCCGGGCCGGCCGGTCGCTCCCGATGCTGGAGAAACGCCAGTGACCGGGAAGTCCCGGGACAAGTCCCGAAGGCGTGCGGGCGATGATGATGCCCGCTCGCGGCCCTAAGAGACCGGATGGCTGCGGATTCGAAACGTGAAAGAGAACAGCGCCCAACCCCCGCCAGCCATTCCTACCTTGAGAGAAGGGAAAGAGAATTAAGGTCCGGACTTCCGGTCTATAAGCAGGGGCGAGAAGGCGGCGAGAGCACTTCCTTTCCGGTTAGCGAGCATTATGGGAAATGTAGTTTCCTTGTCTATCATCTTCTCCCCTTTTTGCCTCACACTGAGAATTAGACTTCTAGAAAATGTTCCGAGAAACTTGGGGCGGCTTGGATGACCATCTGCAGAACAATTGAAACTACGACCTCGGACCATGGACTTAGAATGGTCCTTATGGACCCTTATGGAACTTAATATCCCCATTTTACGGGTGAGGAAATTGGAGCCTAGGGGAGATTATGCGATTGTGGGAGATTGCGAGCTTTTACACGTCATAAATCAGAGTGAAAATTTGAATCTGTCCAAATGCAGCGATCTTTCCACCGGCTGTCCGGCCTCTGGCCAGAATCATGTGTTACGCAACTTCCTGTGGAGGGGGAAATGCTCATCTGCTGCTGCTCACGGGGCGAGCCAGGAAGCCTTGGTCAAATAGCCGGACACAGAGAGAGACAGAGACAGAAACGGAGACAGAGACTTAAAGAGACATAAACAGAGAGACATGACCACAAACACAGAAACAGAGACAAAGAGAGACAAAGAGGCAAAAGGACAGAGAGAGACAGAGACAGAAACGGAGACAGAGACTTAAAGAGACATAAACAGAGAGACATAACCACAAACAGAAACAGAGACAAAGAGAGACAAAGAGGCAAAAGGACAGAGACAGAGACTTAAAGAGACATAAACAGAGAGACATAACCACAAACACAGAAACAGAGACAAAGAGAGACAAAGAGGCAAAAGGACAGAGACAGAGACTTAAAGAGACATAAACAGAGAGACATAACCACAAACACAGAAACAGAGACAAAGAGAGACAAAGAGGCAAAAGGACAGAGAGAGACAGAAATGGAGACAGAGACTTAAAGAGACATAAACAGAGAGACATAACCACAAACACAGAAACAGAGACAAAGAGAGACAAAGAGGCAAAAGGACAGACAGAGACTTAAAGAGACATAAACAGAGAGACATAACCACAAACACAGAAACAGAGACAAAGAGAGACAAAGAGGCAAAAGGACAGACAGAGACTTAAAGAGACATAAACAGAGAGACATAACCACAAACACAGAAACAGAGACAAAGAGAGACAAAGAGGCAAAAGGACAGACAGAGACTTAAAGAGACATAAACAGAGAGACATAACCACAAACACAGAAACAGAGACAAAGAGAGACAAAGAGGCAAAAGGACAGACAGAGACAGAGACAGAAACAGAGAGACATAACCACAAACACAGAAACAGAGACAAAGAGAGACAAAGAGGCAAAAGGACAGACAGAGACTTAAAGAGACATAAACAGAGAGACATAACCACAAACACAGAAACAGAGACAAAGAGAGACAAAGAGGCAAAAGGACAGACAGAGACATAAAGAGACATAAACAGAGAGACATAACCACAAACACAGAAACAGAGACAAAGAGAGACAAAGAGGCAAAAGGACAGACAGAGACTTAAAGAGACATAAACAGAGAGACATAACCACAAACACAGAAACAGAGACAAAGAGAGACAAAGAGGCAAAAGGACAGAGACAGAGACTTAAAGAGACATAAACAGAGAGACATAACCACAAACACAGAAACAGAGACAAAGAGAGACAAAGAGGCAAAAGGACAGACAGAGACTTAAAGAGACATAAACAGAGAGACATAACCACAAACACAGAAACAGAGACAAAGAGAGACAAAGAGGCAAAAGGACAGACAGAGACTTAAAGAGACATAAACAGAGAGACATAACCACAAACACAGAAACAGAGACAAAGAGAGACAAAGAGGCAAAAGGACAGACAGAGACTTAAAGAGACATAAACAGAGAGACATAACCACAAACACAGAAACAGAGACAAAGAGAGACAAAGAGGCAAAAGGACAGAGAGAGAGACTTAAAGAGACATAAACAGAGAGACATAACCACAAACACAGAAACAGAGACAAAGAGAGACAAAGAGGCAAAAGGACAGACAGAGACTTAAAGAGACATAAACAGAGAGACATAACCACAAACACAGAAACAGAGACAAAGAGAGACAAAGAGGCAAAAGGACAGACAGAGACTTAAAGAGACATAAACAGAGAGACATAACCACAAACACAGAAACAGAGACAAAGAGAGACAAAGAGGCAAAAGGACAGACAGAGACATAAAGAGACATAAACAGAGAGACATAACCACAAACACAGAAACAGAGACAAAGAGAGACAGGCAAAAGGACAGAGAGAGACAGAAATGGAGACAGAGACATAAAGAGACATAAACAGAGAGACATAACCACAAACACAGAAACAGAGACAAAGAGAGACAAAGAGGCAAAAGGACAGAGAGAGAGACAGAAATGGAGACAGAGACATAAAGAGACATAAACAGAGAGACATAACCACAAACACAGAAACAGAGACAGAGAGACAGGCAAAAGGACAGAGAGAGACAGAGACAGAAACGGAGACAGAGACAGAAAGAGACATAAACAGAGAGACATAACCACAAACACAGAAACAGAGACAAAGAGAGACAGAGACAAAAGGACAGAGACAGAGAAAGAGACAAACACAGAGACAGAGAGAGAAATGATAGAAAGAGATTAAAAAAAGAGACAAACGCAGAGAGAGAGACAGAGACATAACCACAAGTACAGTAATAGAGACAAAGCTACAGAGACAGAGACAGAGACACACCCACCAAAACAGAGAACGAGAGATACGGAGATAAAGAGAGACAGAGACAAAAGGACAGAAAGAGACAGGAAGAGACATAAACACACAGAGACAGACAGATTCAGAGACATAATCATGCACAGAAACAGAGAGAGAAGAGGAGGAATCAGGAGGAGACAGAGGCAGAGAGAAAGAAAGAGACAGAGGCAGAGACAAACAGACAGATACAGAGAGACGCAAATACACAAAAATTGAAAGACACAAAGAGACAGAGATACACAAAGCAAGAGACAGAGACAGACACATGAGATTGAGATATGTATCAGTAGGTAGAGAGAGGAGGGGAGGAGAGAAGGGAGGGAAAGAAGGAAAAAGGAAAGGGAAGGTGGAGGAACGAGAGAGGGGAGGAGAAGAGCAGGATGGGAGCAGCATGTGCCAAGCACATTGAACCGTGTCCCCCACGTTGATCGCTCTCTCCCCTCAGACTCTACTGATGTAGACAGCCCAGCTCCCAAGAGCCCCAAGAGTAGCTCTGCTTCCAGCCTGTGTCTCTCAGCCATTATCCTAGGAAACAAGATGCATGCAAATGTAGCCTGGCAACTGCTTTGGCAGCTTTATATACTCAATACACCCAGAGAAGAGTTCTTGGCACCAATGATTTTGACATTTTGGTCATTTAGTTCAACATGAGAAACTGGTATGATTTTAACAGGGGAGAGGACCTTAAGGAAGAAGCTTTTCCACATGCTTTGGGACCATCTGATTCCCAGCTGCATCCTTCCCTGTGTGCTGTGTTCCTCACCTTGAGCACTGGAGCTGTTGTATCCCGGGTTCTTAGCACGGTGTATAGAGGCGATTAATAAATGTTTCATTCATTCATCACAGGCTTTATAATTTTGATCCTGAAGCTTGATTTTGGAGGGCCGATGGTCAGTCCATCCAAATTATTTTTACTTGCATTAAGCAGGTGAGATTTTCTTTTCTCTGAAGGTACCAGTGTGAAAGGGAATTATATAGTATTGCCAAGTTTGAAGCTTTTCTGCCCTTTGGGATGGAACTAGAGGGTTTTGTCTGTTCCCTGGCCACTGCAGCTCACTGGGGAATAACAGATTCCAGCTAAAGTTTCTTACAGTAGCAAACTGGTCATCTTCTTCTAAATCTGCAGCCGCTTCCTGTTGCAAAGACCCAAGTTCAAACTTCTTTGCCTTGGTATTCAAGACCATCCATAGCTGATCCTCTCTATCTTTCTAAACTTATTTAATAGCTCTTTCCTCCTTGTATTCTTCCATCTAGAAAATTGAATTTACCCCCTAAGCCTCCCTGCTCCATCAACTGCATTCTCTGGTCTCTACAATTTCTTTCCTTAAGCCTAGAAAGCTTTTCCTTGATTTTTGAATCCCTTAGCGAGCAAGTAGGTGATGCAGTGAATAAGTGTTAGTCCTAAACTCCGGAAGATCCAATTTTCAAATGCAGCCTCAGACACTATGACAAAAATAAAAGTGACTGGAGAAGTCACTTAAGCCTATCTCAGTTCCTCATCTGTAAAATGAGCTAGAGAAAGAAATGGCAAACCATTTCAGTATCTTTGCGGAAAAGATCCAAAATAATAGAGTCATGGAGAGTTGAACAAGACTGAAAAAGTAACTGGACACTGTAAATTAGTCACTTAACCTTTATCTACCTCAGTTTCCTCAAGTGCAAATGAGAATAATAATCACATTTCCCAGGTTTGTGAAGATCAAATGAGATAAAATGTGTAAAGTGCTTAGCACAGTGTCAGAAAAAAAAAATGCTTGTTTCCCCATCTCCGTGTCTCTTACATCCAAAATAATTCCCTCTATCCCCCACTTAACCAACAATTTTTTCTGAGTCCCTCTGTCCATCAATTTAATGCAACAAGAATTTCATGTAAAACATCTCCTTATTAGTCATGTGGCAAGAAAAAAAAAAAAAGAAAGAAAGAAAGAAAGAAAGAAAGAAAAGAAAAGAAAAAAAGCTTCACATTAAAAAAAAATGAAAACAAAATTTCAAGTAAATGAAAAAAGTATGCTTCTGTCTACACTCATTGTTCATTAGTTTTCTCTGGAAATGGATGACATTTTCTACCATGAGTTCTTTGGAACTGTCTTAGATCAATGTCTTGATCTGGATAGCTGAATTTTTCACAGTTAACTATCTTATACTATTGATGTTGCATGTTATATATACAATTGTATAGTGTTATGTACATTACTCTCCTGATTCTACTCACTTCACTTTGCACTGGTCCATATATGTCTACCCAGGTTTTTCTGAAACCATTCCTCCCATACTTTCTTATAGCACAGTGGTATTCCATTACATTCATATATCATAAGTTGCTCAGCCATTCCCCAATTTCCAATTCTTTGCCACCACAGAAAGAGCTAATAAAAGAATTTATGCCAGTTTCTTAGAATACAGAGATAAAAAAACCTTCCCTAAAAAGTTCTATAGAAAATTTCAAAATGGAATATACTATTTTGAAATAGCATTTGAAAAACATATTTATATTAATATTTGAATTTGTAATAGTATATGAATTACTATTTCAAAAAAACTATTTCTACATTGTAATTTTCTAATGTCGTTATGATATTAATGTCTCATGAGGTTGAAAATTGAAAGGGACTTCAGCGGCTATTTGACCATCATCTTCATTTTCTTGTATTAAAAAATTATGGTATTTTATTTTTTCAAATACATGCAAAGATAGTTTTCAACATTCATCTTTGCAAAACCTTGTGTTCTAAGTTTTTCTTCCTCTTTCCTCCCCAAGAATCTGATATAGTTTAAACATGCACCCCTCATTTTACAAGTGGGGAAACAAAGGCAGAGTGAGGTTTAAATGACTCCTGCAAGGAAACATGGTTATTAAGTATCTGAAGTAGATTTAAACTTTGCTGCTCCTGGCTTCAGAGTGTGATCATCACACCCTACACCAATGGTCCAGAAGCCTACAACACTCCCCAGTGTTCTGAATCAGATTAAAATATGAATGGAAAATATTTAAGAAAATAAAAATACAAAAGAACATTCAGTTGAGTCATTTTTCAGTCATGCCCAATTTTTCAAGACCTCATTTGGGTTTTTCTTGGCAAAGACACTGGAATGGTTAGCCATTTCCTCGTCCAAAGCATTTTACAGATGAACAAACTGAGGCAAATGGGGTTATTAGTGATGATCTTTTCTTCTGGAAGAGGACCAATGACATCAATCAAGACATAACGTCTTGACTTGAAAGTGAATTGGATTTGAGTGAAGTAGAACTGCACAAAGTCACTAGTTCCAGTTATTCTTTTAGAATCACTTAAGTTTAGTGACAAGACATAGGTCAGGAAAATGGAAAAGGACCAGAGGTGCTGGGGATATAAACCCAAAAGAAGAAAACAGTTTTTACTCCTAAGGAGCATACATTCCAAAAAAGGAAACAGTAACATACACACATTGATATAGATTTGAGACACATATCTGACATGATCTGTCATATCAATGGATGACATTGGATCATGAAATGCAGATTTGAAGTCTACTTTTTTTTTTTTTTTTTTTTTTAGCATTCTCTGAATTTTTCTCCATACCATGCTGGAGCCATAAAAAGGGACAAAAGGTATATTAGAGATTTATCTAGTGAAAACCTGGCATCTCACTATTGAATCCTGAAATATTAACCTCTTGCATCGTGGCTCCTAGGAATAAGAACTGTGGTTGGGGATTGGAATGATGTCTATAAGCTGTTGCCTCTCAGTGTGAATGAAGAAAAGCTTTCTGTTAGTCATGGCAGCAGTTAGACACAGTTGGGAGGCAATTTTCTGGCTCTGAATCCATTTTTGTCTCTTCTTTTTTTCTGGTAGACTTGGATCTTCTTGTATTCTAATTCCTTCACAAAATTTAACATCCAGTTAAATTTCCAGGAATGCTGCAAATGCTTCTCTCTTATCAGTCAGCACTGAAATAGTGTCATCACCTACAATGGTTCACACATAGGCCCATGGGGCATGTGCTCCCAGGAAGAACATGGCCTCCTACAACAATAAAGAAGAAATTAATAATATTAACTTACATTTTATGGCATCTTAAGGTTTAAAAAATACTTTGCAACATTCTCAAAACATGGTTCAAGAAAAAGGAGAAACATTTTTTATTTTTTTATTACAACGGCATTGTTAGGTTTTTTGAGAGGAGTTCAACTAACTTAAAGCAGTCTAATTAATTAGAAACATCTTCCTATCTTTGTAATCCAGATGTAATTCCTGGAAGAGGTAGACAAATCTAAGTTTTGTCTTACAGATTAAACTAAGAATAATGTTATAATGTACATGTTAAATTATTATATAATATATATTATTATTATATTATATATTTATTTATTATATGTATATTATATATCGTATTAATTATAATATAATGTAATATAAATGAATATTATTATGCTAATTATTTATATATTAATACTAACTATATACATTGTTATACTATTGTATGTTGTATATAGTATACTATATTGTATATGCTCTCTGTATATATGTGTGTGTATATATATACATATATATAAAATTGAATTTATCTTTGTGAACTTGAAAAATTTTTAGGCTTGTTTCTTCTATCCAATTTTAGTTCTCATATTTAACCTTTTTATATACGTAGATGATGCTACTTCTTTATAGTAGAGAAAACACTGGAAGAGAAGACAGAGAACTTGGACTGAAGTTCTCCCTTTGTGTGACAATAGATAAATCATTTTCCTTCTTTGGGCCTGTTTCCTTGTGGTGGGAGCAGTAACCTAACCTCTGTTCCCTTATAAGTTGGGGTAGTTTTCCCTTAAAAGATATTGAAATCATCCTTGATGCTTGATTGCCTCAGAAGGCTACAGGCTTGGACTTTTAACATTGCTTTCTGGCCATGAGTCCAAACAGCCAGGAGGAGCCTCTGGTAGCCTATTGCTTGGCTGGCAGAGCATGATGGGCAGCTCACACAGGATCAGTTCAGTGTATCCTCAACCATATCCTTGTTGAACTTTCTTCTCCAGTCATGTTTATGGAAATCTCCTTTTCTTAACTCATGAATGACCAAAGAATATCCCATTTCATTCTAACATCAAACATAAACTGCCACAGAACTGATTCAGATCAGGACCAACCCAGAATATTTTCCATATGATATAATGGAATAATTAAATTCAACCATCTCTAAAGAAATATTAATATCACCTATCTCCTAGGATTGTGACATTTCCTAAAATAAATAAATGCTTAGCATGACATCTGTACATATTGTTGTTTAATCACTTAGTCCTAAGTGATTGGAGTGGAAAACCCAACTTTATTTGAGATTTTCTGGGCAGTTTCTTGCCATTTAGGTGGTTAAGGTTTTCTAATCATTCTTTATTCATATAAAGAATGGTTTTTCATTACTTTTGAGTTTATGGTTCTTTTCTGACTACAAGGAAGCAAGCACATTAGAGAGAGCAGGGAACAAAATACAGAATTTCCTCCAAATGTTAGGCAGCTGCAATTTACTGCAAATAGCTCAGGATTTGCAGCTGGAGGGACTGGTTTCCATTTGAACTCTACCACTGACTGTTTTCATCTTTGAGTATCATTTGTCTATTCTGGGACTCAGTTTCCCCATCTGTAAAAAGAAGAGATCTGACTAGCTACTCTAGTTTTTCTGGTTTGTACTTTCAACCTGTAAATGCTTTGACTTGTGTCTCAAGTGCCTAGTACAGTGCCTGAAGTGGAGGAGAGAGACCAGTGGACCTGTGATTTCACTGACAGAGGGAATTCCTGCTTAAGAAAACTCCTTGTTAATTCAGTCTTAGAGAGATACCTAAGCAAAGAGTAAAGCTCAATATAAGAGTGATGTATCCATCTGCAATTACAAACTGTCAGAATGGGAAGAAGCCTTAGAACAAACAAGAAATGATGTTTTAATTGGAAGGACCATTGGAGGTTATTCAGGCGAATATTTTCATTTTATTGAATATAAATACATAGCTATATAATAGCTATTTAAATATAATATAACTGTGTGTGAGAGAGAGAGAGAGAGAAGGGGGAGTGTAAGATGGATAGAAATGATTTTGAATTGTGCTTTGAACACATCCTGGTTGGGAGACTCTAGGTAAGTCATTTTATCTAGACTTGCATTAAGAGACTGAATTTCCTGAGAGTTGCTTATACTAATCCTATCTGAAATAAAAATAATTATAGAAAAATGAGAAACACTCATACTCGTGCCTAGCACTTGCATAAAATTAATGTTATAACAAAGAGAAAAATTATTTTTAGCCTCAATTGACAGATGCAGCAACCGAAGTTATGAAAGAGGAGTGTCTTATGCAAGATCATAGAGTTATCAAGTAGGTGACTTGAGTATTTATATAAAAATAACCAAACAGCTCACATTTATACAGAGCTTTATGATTTGCAAAGCATTGTACCAAGATTATCTCATTTTATTATGACAATGACTCTGGAGGTAGATCAAAGTCTAGTAATCTAAGTCATTACACTAAGCTACCTTTACATACAGGAGCAAATCTTGTTGCTCCTTCTTTTGTTATTGTTTTTGAAGAGTACCAAGGACATCACAGTGTGTGGTGGGTGATGGGTGATGGCTTGATTTACCTGTGAATTGGCTATAACTGAGGCAGAACTGTCTGAAGTAACTCATGACTTTCTCAGAATCACTGAATTTCAGTAGCAGGATAAAATCAAGATGACCGACAACTACCCAGGAGGACCTTGGCTTCTTCCATGGCTGACCAAACGCTGAGTGTTCTACATTCAGCTGCCTTCAGGGCCATTGGAACAAATTGTTCTCATCTACCCATTCCTCCAAATGAATCTTCATATGCTTGAGATAGATATTTCCCCTAATTCACTGTCAGTTACTTGGCAGGTGAGAGAGCTTCCTTATTTCAGATTCTGCTCTTATTCTCTATACTCTCTAGAGGATTCTCTCCCCCTCCCCCACCCCCATCTCCTTAATATTGGTATTTTCAATATAAGATTTTTTCTATAAGTCCACATTGTCTGAGGATATCTTTCTGAGCTGGAAGGGATTTTACAACACAGGATCTTAGATTTAGATGTAGAAGGGTCATGTAGAACAGGGCTTCTCAAACTTTTTCAACCTGTGATCCCCTTTTTGCCTGAGAAATTTTTACACAACTTTGGATTTATGGGTACATGAAATAGATATACAGATCAAACATTTACTGATGACAAATCATAATAAAATTTATTTTAAAACAATTCTTTGGTATATATTAAAATTTACCATGTGTTAAAGATGGAAAGCATGCAAAGTGAACAAATTCACATACCAATGATATGAATGGACCTGTTTATTTTTACATAAAGAATTCAATCTTGTCAGAATATTTCATACTTTTTGCTGTTACCAAATATTTTAAGACCACCATGTTCAGTGGATTGTGACCTATAGTTTAAGAAGCTATGATTTACATAAAAGAGGAAAAAAGGACCCATCTGTGCAAAAATGTTTGTAGCAGCTCTTTTTATATTGGCAAGGAATTGGAAATTGAATGAATGCCCATCAGTTGGGGAAATGACTGAATAAGTTATGATATATGAATATAATGGAATATTGTTGTTCTGTAAGAAATGAGCAGGCTGATTTCAGAAAAGCCTGGAAAGGCTTATATGAACTGATGCTGAACCAAGAGAACACTGTATACAATAACAAGAAGATTATATAGTGATCAACTATGATAGACTTGTTCTTCTCAGCAATTCTGGGATCCAAAACCATTCCAACAAACTTGGGATGGAAAATGCCATAAGCATCCAGAAAGAAAAATGTGGAGACTAAATGTAGATTGAAGCATAGTATTTTTTTTTCAAGATATTAAACATGTATTGAATTCAATTACATTTCTTTTTTTTTAATTATAATTTTTTATTGACAGAACATATGCATGGGTAATTTTTTTTACAATATTCTCCCTTGCACTAACTTCTGTTCCAACTTTTCCCTTCTCTCCTTCCACCCCCTCCCCTCGATGGCAGGCAGTCTTATACATATTAAATATCTTATAGTATATCCTAGATACAATATATGTGTACAGAACCAAACAGTTCTCTTGTTGCACAAGATTCAGAAAGTAAAAATAACCTGGGAAGAAAAACAAAAATGCAAGCAAACAATAACAGAAAGAGTGGAAATGCTATGTTGTGGTCCACACTCATTTCCCAGTGTTCTTTCTCTGCGTACAGCTGATCAATTGGAACTGAATTAGATCTCTTTGTCGAAGATATCCACTTCCGTCAGAATACATCCTCATACAGTATCATTGTTGAAGTATATAATGATCTCCTGGTCCTGCTCATTTCCCTCAGCCTCAGTTCGTGTAAGTCTCTCCAGGCCTTTCTGAAATTATCCTGTTGGTCATTTCTTACAGAACAGTAATATTCCATAATTTTCATATACCACAATTTATTCAGCCATTCTCCAACTGATGGACATCCATTCAGTTTCCAGTTTCTGGCCACTACAAAAAGGGCTGCCGCAAACATTCGTGCACATACAGGTCCCTTTCCCTTGAAAAGAAGCTCTTTATGCAAGAATATTTGCAGCATCCTTTCTGTAGTGGCAAGGAAGTGGAAACTGAGAGAATGCCCATCAGTTGGGCAATGGCTGAGTAAGTGATGGTGTATACAAACAGGCACTCAGACGAGGTCTGCTATAAGTCTGATGAGCAGCTAAGCAGCCCTCTGGATAGAACCCAGCCCTAGAACCAGGAGGACGTGAATTCAGATCCAGCTGTAGGTACTAGCTGTGTGCTCTTGGGCTTGCCTCAGTTTCTTCATAAAATGAGCTGTGGAAGGAAATGGCGAAAACCACTTCCGGGTCTTGGCCAAGAAAAGCCCAGACGGGGTCACGAAGGGTTGGATGCGGCTGATTCAATTCTAGCAAAATCTGGCTCCTGGAGAGGGGAGCACTCGTAGCCCCTCGCTCTGGGCCAGGCAGTGAGGCAGCCCCGCCCTCGGGGAGCCTGCGGTCTACTACGGGGCCCCCTAGAGCGCGCAGCGTGTAAGCCTTCCGCGGTCAGGCCCGGCTCGGGGTCGGGCGCACATGGAAGGCGCGCACCCTGGCAGGACGAGGAGCGGCTGCGGGAGACCACGTCCTCCTTGCTCTCTAGCGCCCCCCTCGCGGCCGCTCGCCTCGGGGCAGCCGGAGGGGGGGGAGGGGGGGGGCCCAGCGGGCCGGCGGAACCCCGGGCGCGGGGCGCAGTTGCCCGCCCAGGGGGGAAGCCGGAAGTGTGCGGCGCGCGCGCGCGCGCGCGGCCGGCGGTAGGCTTTTTGGGCCGACCGGCGGCCTGGCGGGAGGTTGGCGTCGCAGACCGATGGCGTCACTGTCGCGGTGCCGGGCGGCGAGGGGCGGGGGCGGAGGCGCGGGGGAGCGGAGCGGAGCGGAGGCGCTTGGGGGGCGGGGGGGGCGGTTCGACTCTCGTCTCCGGGATCCCGAGGCCTGGATGGCGGCCGGAGCGCCGCGGGCTCCGCGCTAACCCTCGGCCCGGCCCGGCCCCTGAGGAAGCGGATCCGAGGAGCAGCCCGGGAGCGGGAGGAACATGACATCCCGGAGGTAAACGCCGCGACCCCCGCGACCCCTACCCGCCCACAAAGCACCGCGCGCCCCTCCCCCTCCCCCGGCCGGGAGACCCCCCCTCCCCCATCGGGAGGGTGGGGGGAGGGGCGGAGGAGCTAGTTCTCTCCCCTCCCCCAGCCTCCTCTCGTTCTTGCCCTTCTGCCCCTCCCCCTCTCTACCCTCCCCCTTCTTGCTCTCTCGGGTCCCCTTCCCTCCTTATCCCTTTTCCCCCATCTTTCGTCTCGTTCCCTTCCCCTTCTCCACCTCTTCTCCCCGTTTCCGTTCTCACTCTCTTTTGCTTTTTCTTTTCGTCCCTTTCATCTCCCTTCCTCCTTACACTATCCCCTCCCCCTCTTCTTCTCTTTTCCTCTTTTTTTCTGTCCTTTTCTTCCTCCTATATCCTTTCCTCCCCCTTTCTCTTTTTATCCCTTCTTTTTTCTCTTAAATTCCCGTTTTTCTTTTTCATCTTTCTCCCCTTTCTATGCCTTCCCCCTCCTTTTCTTTTCTCTCCTTTCCCCACTTCTTGTCTTCACTTTATTTCCCCCTTGGTTTTTGCTGGGAAGACCAGGCTCTTAAGTAGTACTTCTTCCCTTGACTCTTTCCCTTGTGTCCTTCCTCTCCCTCTCCTCTTTCCCTTTCCTTCCCTTCCCTCTTTTCTTCCTCTGCCTTTTTTTTCCTCCTTTTTCTTCCGTTTCTTTCTTTCCTCTCTCTGGCGAGCAAAGTCTTTTTTGTCTGTCTTTTGTTTCTCCAGCGCTTAGCTTTATCTGATTCCTTCTGTCCCCTTGTCGTCTTCTTCCCCCTTTTACTCTCCTTCAGGAATCTGCTGCTCTTGCCTTCTCTCCCCAGGGCTATCCCAGCTCTCGTTTCCCCCTTCCCAATCGTGCTTTTGTCATCTTCCTATATATGTATAGTCTTTGGTGTTTGAAGAATAATAATCACTTATTCCTGAGAGGTTTAAAGCAGTTTTCTCATAATCACCTTGTGACTTGAAAGCTTTATGCCTCCCATTTAATGGAGGGGGAGACCGAGACTGATCGAGGTGAAGCGGTGCCGTTTTCTACTCAACCTTCTTTTCTCTCCTCTCATCTAAGAGGAGCCCTTTCCTGTTCCTGTCCCCAGCCTCTCTTCCCTTTTGTGCTCCCTTCATTCCTTTCACTCTCCTGAGCAGTCACTGCCCTTCTACGGCTTCCAGTCTGGAAGGCAGGGATTGTTTGCGGGCAAAAGATGCACCCCCGAAGTGGGTCATGGCCGTGTTACATTCCTTACTCGTTGCTTCATGAACATTGCCTCATAATTGTTCAGAAATAACAGCCCTTCTTTGGGGGAGAGGTTCTTGGGGCTTGATGCTTGTGTGCCTAATAGGAGAGGGCAGAGTTCTCCAGATGCCCCTAGTTAGCCACTCCGACTTGGTGCCTTTCCAGGACTGGACTTAGGCAGCCCAAAGGAAGCCTGGATGTAGAAACCTTTCTTCAGGTTCCTGCTGTGGCCAAATCTTAGTAATTGTCGAGCTCAGTCCTCTGGCCGGGGTTAGTAGCAACAGTGAGAATTGATGTCAAGGTGCATTGTGCTCCTTACACGAAAGGATATAGGCCAAAGAATGCATTACTACTTTCTAAGCATGGACACTGTTTCAGTATTGTCGACACTTCATTGCACTTAGTCTGAACCATCATTACTAGTAAATATTACTAATCCTTTATGGGCTAAGAACCATCTGGCCTTTTTAGAAGGCTTTTTTTTTTTTTTTTAAATGATTGCCCTGTTTTGTTTAGACCAAGAACATCACTGTTCTTTTGTAATGTTTAAATAATACCTTTGGAATGGCCTGGCTAAGAAGCTTCTTAAGAAATTAGGATTTCCCTCCCCCCCCCCCCCCCCAAGACACTGTTTTTGTGTCTTTCAATCTGATTGTATTTTTGTGTTTGTCTGTTTGTTTCCATGATTGTTTGGGGTAGGAAAAAAACAGACCTGAAAACTTTAGGAAGTGAGTGGCTTGGCCCTGTCTGGCAAACTTTGATGGCTCTGGTTCCCTTGTGATTGCACGATTGCATTTCAGCAAGACGATGTGGGGCCGTGGCCTCTAATGTACTCCCTCATGAAGTCTTTGTTTGTTACTTAATATATCAGAGTGGTTATTGAGCCTTTGTTCAGGATCTGCTGTTCTAAAGCAGGAAGGATCTGCCTTTCTAGGACATGAAAAGGCTGGGGGACAGGAAAGGGTCTCCTTCATAAGTTGCCTGTGTGTACCCTGTTGATTTAGAAGCTTCAGTCTAGGCAAAGCCGTCCAAAGGCTGCTTGCTAAGTGGACTTCAAATGACTAATAGACTGTTTTTCCTCCCTTTCACTCCTGTTATTGGTAAGAAAACTGTACCTAGCTGACAACAGCATAAGAACAATGATTTCTGACAGCATTCCAAGGCAGAAAGCCTAAAATTCTGGGCGTGGAATCTGGAAGTCCTGGGTTCAGATTCTGCCATGTTAATTGTGGGGCTCTGAGCCAGCCACAGTATCTTTTTAGGATTGAATCAGTTCTTTTCCTGTCTTCAACGTTTTTTTACATGTTATCTACAAACAACCTCACAATCATTTGAGAAGGTATTGAATCCCATCTTGAAGAAGTGGAGGTTCTGAGGTGAGGTGATTTGTCCCTGTGAATGTCAGAGTTGGAGCATGTGCACGCAATCCAACTGAATTCCAACTCCAGCCCTTTTTCTCCTCCCCGCAGCTGTTCAGTGTGGGACTGCCTTCTCATCTCAGAACTGGAGGGACTTAGCTTCTTGATTTTTGCTTTGGAGGTGTAATGATCTGGGCTATACCTTGCTACATTTTGAGGAATTCCTACTACAAGACCTCTTATCTTTTAAATTTTGCCCCCATTCCCCTTTCCCTTGAGGAAATGAAGTTTAGTCTTTTTCTTTATCTCTAGTGCTTTAATTTAGTTTGAGGCTTTTTCTGGTGGCCTTATATTTTTAGCTCAACAGTAGGAAATAAACTTGTCTTACTAAAATTTGGTACTGTTTGCCTGTTGAAATTCTTAACTTCATATTCCTATTTAATGTCAGCTTGGATTACATACTTTTTTTTTTCTGCAGGGTTCTGTCAACGAGTCCGATTGCTATAAAGTTACAGAGGATCTTGGGAAACTGCTTGCTAAGATGCAAGCTGATACATAAACACAATCGTTTCTAGCAACAGTGTCTTTTGTTGGGGCCAAGAGAGCAGATGGAGAAAATCTGCTAAAACCTTTACCTTTGGGAAAGCCAGGGGCAGACCTTACTGTCTAACATGGTTTTTTAAAATAAAAGAAATGTTCCTCTTGTATCCATTCTTCTTCCTCCTTTCTCCCTTTTCTGTACTGTATAGAATAGTGTTTGTTTGTTTTTTTTTTTTTTTAAATGCCATCAGCCAGAACTCAGCAATTCTTTCTCCTTTTCCCTCTCTGTTTCTCCTTTTCCTCATCTCTTCAGCTCTGTTTCTTTCACTATCTCTATCTCCCTATCTGCTGGGATATTTTATTAACATATTTTGTTTTTACATCATAGTTATTCCAAATTTATTCCCCCATGAGCCTTTACATATAACAAAGAAAAACAAACCCACTGACAGTGACCTTCCTGATAGCATATTCAACTTTGTACTGTCATTATTCCTCTTCTCACTATTGAAAAGAGGGAAATATATTGTAATTATCATTTTACATATATATATATATATTTTTTTTTTTTTTAAACATAGGGGATCCTGACTTTTTTTTTTTTAAGTCTCCATATCCCTTGACTTTTATTAAATTTTTTTGTAACCCCAGTTTAACATTTAAGGAAATATATGCTAGTGTTTATCATGCAAATGGACATAAAAAATAAAAATATTAATTTCAATAGAATAATGCAGTTATTTATTAAAATATTCTCTGTGCTCCTTAGAAAAGGTTCACATACCCCCTTTGTGATGTTCATATCACAAGTTGGACACTCCTGCTTTATTTAGCAACTCATTCTGTCCCCCTTTTGCATATTGCTGGACTTCTATTCCATATGTACAAGTTTGGTCATGAGAATTATAATAGTGATAGAGGTCATGTTTCTATAGCTTTCATACAGGGTATCCCAAAAGTCTTCCTGCAGTCAAAAGTTTAAAAATTTTTGGGATATCTTGTTAATATTATCTGATCCTTGCAATAGTTCTGTGAAGTAGGGGCTTTTTTGTTTCAGTTTTTCATATTTTGTAGATGAGGAAATGGAGAGGGAGGGAAAGGATTTGCCCTGTGCACTGCCTGTTTAGTGTTAGAGGCCTGACATGAAGCCAGAGCCTTCTGATCCCAAGTCCAGGAATCTCTTTGCCCCCCCATGGCCACATCCCTCCTCTGTTCACCACTGTCATGCTTCCCAAAGGAATCACAGACTTCTTGGTTCAGCATTCAAGGCCCTTCTTAGTCAGGGCCTTGTCGATGGTGAGCAGTAGCTTTCCTTTTTAAGAGTACTGTTTTCTAGCCAAAAGGGTCACTTTATTGTTGTCCCCTCTATAAACCCTGCTCCCTTTTGCCTCCTTGATTTTTTTTTTTTTTGGTATTAATACTAACCCTAACCCTAAATTCCTTCCACTTCCACCCCCCATTTCTATTTATCCCTTAAAACCAATCTCAAATACTGTCTACTCTTAGAAGTCTTCCTTCCCTCAATAGAATTTCATAATATTATTTGTACTCCTCATATAGTAAGAAATTTATTTTCTACTTAGTATATACACAAAATAAACATTCCAATAAAAAATGAGTGTTCACAAAACTGATTTCCAAATTATTTATCAGCTTTTTTTAAAAAGGGGATGTTAACTTAAAAAAACCTTTTGCTTCAATATCCCCAATATCTTTATTATTTCCCCTTTATTGTTTCGTATCATTTTTTAAAAATGTAATTCTTGGAGGTTATCTGGTTATTCTTGAATATCATTTGGATGTTTTCTTTAGCCTGAATCATTTCCTTTAAGCCTTTCCACTTCATTGCTGGGATCATACTCCTAGAGTTGGAGGAGACCCTTAGCAGGCTAGTCCAGCATTCTTTATTTAACAGATGAGGAAATGAAGACCCAGGGAGCTGTCATTAAATGACTTGACTAAGGTCACACAGCAAGGAAGTGATTGAGGAGGAATTTGAATCTACTTCTTGTTGACTCCAAAGCCAGGGCTGTATGCATGCATGACATCAAAGCACAAAGGTACTTGGCATTCAAGCTTACTTAGAAGATGGTGCTCTATAAAGATAGAAAAAGTTTTTTATTTAATGTAATTTCAATTTCTTTTAATTTGTGCCTTGTTTTGTCTGAAGTTGCCTACATTAGTGGTGAGGTTGCTACACTTGGAATCTGGAAAGGCTCTTAACAAACTATGTGGAAGGAAGGAAATAAGTATTTATTAAATGCCTATTGTGCTGTACGAACATTTCAATTGGTCTTCACCACAACCTTGGCAGAGAGGTGCTATTATTATTATTATTCCCATTTTACATATGAGGAAGCTGAGGCCCATGTAAGTGAAGTGAATTTCCGGGTCATATACCTACTAAGTTAGGACATGAAATGGGACTTCCTGACTCAAGGCCCAGGGCTTTGCCCATTGCACAGCCATGAACAAGTCTAGTTTTTGAACATTGGTTACCTAATCTTTTAAAATGGAGCTTGTGAGGTGTGTGTTGTCTGCCTTGTGGGGGACATTGTGAGAAAAGCACTTTGTAAGCCTTCAAGCACCAAAGAAATGTGAGCTATTACTGTCCTCATACCAATTACCTGCTGCCGTGCAGGAGCTATACTTATCCCATAGAAAAGAGGCATTAATTTCTTTCAAAATAACTGGCGATTCTTCCAGCAATCAGAAATTCCTTAATTAGAAACCACTGTATGGATTACAGTCTTCCAAGACGAGCATCGGTGTTTTCTTGATCGGCTAAGAGCCACTTTGCTTAGTAAGGAATTGAAATGAGAGTTGGGCTGTTCTCCAGGGGAGCCTTCTCCAACAGCTTCGGCCTCATTCCTTAAGCCCCTGCCCTGTGCTGGATGCTGGTGAGACAGAGGCAAAGAGGAAAGCTGGCCTTGACTTCAGGGGGCTTCTAGTTTGAAATATGACAGCTGTAGAGGAAAGCCAGACTGAACATTGAGATGGAGGGGTAGTAAGAGGGGGCAGGAAGCAAGGTTTCTTGCAGGTATCTCTGTCATAGGGGGTTGTGGGAGCAAAGGCCCAGAGACCTGAGAGACAGGTGAATACACCCTCCTCTTGGAACCCAGGAGACGAGCTGGCAGGGAGGAAAAGGGGCCACCAAGTGCTTTGGAGCCAGATCACCTGAATGTTAGGTTCCAGGGTCAGGGGCTCAATCAAGCTTTATTTACTAGGCAGTGATAGCCACTAAGATGGGGAGTGCAGGAGTGATATATTCATAGAACTACAGCCCCAGAGAGAAAGATGATGTCCAGTAAAATTGGCTTTGCTGCATTTATAACTTTGCCAGATGCAGGGTCATGGGTTCTTAGACCTGGGATAGGCCCTCTAGCCCAACCCCCTCATGGGTAGAGGGGCCTTGATGTGCCTGTGTCCACACAGCTTCTGTCAGGTAGGACTGAAAGAGTCTTTAGGATTCTCTCTAGGACTTGGGACTGCCTCAAAATCAAGGCCTCCAGAACGGGATTGGAAATTATTGACAGGGCAAGAATGATGGATCTTATATGACTTGATTAAAAAAAAAAAAAATATATATATATATATATATATATATATATATATATAAGCATAGTGCTGGGCACATAGGTTTGTGCCCTGCACCTGATTTTATTATTCTTCCTTGTGTGCTGATGGGTTTCTTGCAATGAGAAGTGTTCAATATAGTGCCAGGTTCACTTTGGCATTTAGTAACTAATAAGGCAGACTAGAAAATGGATCAGAAGTTTATGTGCAAAGAGTGGCTCGGGGAAGATCATGAGAGTGGACTGCCTTTGGTAGTTGGGGAGGAGGAGAAGATGATGACATGTTTGTTTAACTTCACCTGCCCCTCTTGCTATCTGGGTGAGTTGGAAGAAATCATTTTACCTTCCAGGGCCTCTGTGCCAGGGCCTTCAGGCTAGCTTTTGACTTTCTTGCTCCCTCTTCTCCTCATTTTATTGACCAACAGGCAGTTAGGGAGTAGGGAGTCATGACGTAGGCACAGATCCTAGCCTTGATGTTGTTTACCTTCTCTAGGTCTCAGTGTCTTCATGTGTCAGATGAAGTTGGGCTGGATGGCTGCTGGGGGCTTGACAGCTCTAGATCTACGAACCTGTCAGCCTAAGCACAGTTTATCAATTAGATAAACGATGCCCCCCTGCAACCAAACACGGGTGAACCCTCTTTCATTTATAAGGTGTCATCTAGCTAATTTGATAAATGAATAGATGATAATTGCCCTTTTCTTGGTCCCTGATAATTCATGTCCATTTTAATTACTGTCTTTTGGAGATAGTGTCCAGTTTTGTTGAATTTTATGAGTGGGAATGGGGTGGGTGTTCTCAAATAATACCCTGATGCATAATTATTGCCTCTGCCTATAAGGTCATCCTGGTATATAAACATTTTAGGTTAATGCTGCTCTTTTATTTCCTTCCATAGCTTCAGATAACAACCTTGAAATACAATTAAGTTTAGCAGCCCCGGGCACGATTTTAAAACAGTGATATTTCTGAACCTTATATCTGACCATCTTTTTGCTGCCACCTCTTCCTGGAAGAAACTGTAGTTGTCACCTCTTCTTCATCTCCCACTCACTTTTGGGACCTCTGCAGCCTGACTTTCAACCCTGTTACCCAATTGCTCCTCCAGGTCCTAGTGATCTTTCTTAAAAGACAAAAACAGATTTGTTGATTCTTTTTGTTTCTAATTCTCAGTCATCTTGGGATATGGGTCTGCTTAATTTCCTCCATCTCCTCTCTGGGCAAAGGAGAAAACTGCTTCCTCATTTCTTTTCCAGGACCAAGATTGGCTATTATCATTTCCTACTGTCAGGCTTTGCTGTAGTGTTGTCATTTACGTGATTATTATTGTGCAGTTATTATGCATATCATTTTCTTGGTTCTGCTGACTTCACTCACTTTAGTTCATAAAAGTCTTCTCATTGAATCCTTTATATCTCTTGAATCCTTTATAGTTATTTTTATTACCTTTCATATACTGTGATGTTTAACCCTTTTGTAATTGCTGGGCATTGGAAAGTGCTATGAGGAATATGTTGGTGACTCTAGGCCTTTCTTCTGTTTTTGATCTCCTTGGTATAAAGATCTGTGACTCCAAGGATCCGTGGTCTCTGAATTGCAAATTCCATTAGTCTTTTTTTATCAATTTTCCCACTCCTTAACATCTCTGCAATTTTTGATACTGTTGAATCCTCTTCCTGGATATTCTGTCTTTCCTGGGTTTTGGTGATACTTTTTATGGTCTGGATTTCCTCTTGCTTATCTGACTGGTCTATTTCAGTCTCCTTTGCTGAGTCATCAGCTTTGTTCTGCTCACTCTTTATGATTATATTCCCTTTTGGGTTCTTCCCTTTCTTCATGCTCTTGGTGATCTCCCATGGTTCAATTAATATCTCTATGAAGCTGACTTCCCTATAATATATATCCAACCTCTAATTTTTAATCTGTACTGGAATCTTTAGCTTCCTGATGCATTTCTCTACTGGATAACCCATAGATTTCTCAAATGTGTTCAAAACAGAATTCATCAAATCTTCTAATTATTCCAAAGTTCTAGCCCTTTATGCCAAGATCAGAAGAGGATCTTTGAAATATCATTCTGTTGTGTAGAGCTCTACATACTGAATTGCTTTTTAAAAATTTTTTTATAATTAATTCAGTGGACAAACTTTCCAAACTGTCCTACTTTTTTTGTATATCCTCCTGAACCTTCTTTCCATTTTCTTCTGTACATTTAAAACTACTTCAGTGATCCTTTTTTTTTTTTTGGCAACCTTGTCTAAAGCTCCTTGTTCCTTCCACTACCTTTCTCTCTCAAATTGGATTAAAAAAAAAGTGAAAACACTATAGAAAGTATGCAAACCAAGCAAAATAAATCCCCATGTTGATCATATGCAAAGACATATGTTTCATTCTGTCCAGATTTGTCCATCAGCATCACTCCGCTATTAGGAGATGACTAGCATGTGCTGTGGAGTGGTAGTTGGTGGTTTCATTGATTAAAGCTCTTAAGTTTCCCAGAATAACTCAATAACTTTTATCCCAAACATTTTTTCTTAATTTCCATATTTCTGTTGAGGGCACCATCATTCTTGCAGTCACCACCACTTACAACATTAGACTCGTCCTCAATTCATAGAATTACTGAACTTGAAAGTTGGAAGGAACCTCATTGGTCATCTGTTGTCACAAATAATATATTTGTCACATAGAAAGTAAATAGTGAAACCTGTGCTTGAAGATTTCCAAGGATAGGGGCCTACCACCTCCATCAGGGCACTCTACTTTGGAACAGTCCTCGTTCTGAGGAACCTCTTTCATACATCAAATTGAAGGTGGCCCCTTTACAGCTTTTGCCCATTATTCTTGGTTTTGTCCTCTGGGCCCAAAAGGAATATCGAATCTGTCCTCCACACAAGAGCCCTTCAGATATTTGAAGACAACTAGCTTGTTCTCTTATGCCCAGTTCTTCTAACTAGTCCTCGCGACTGGGACCTGAGACCTTTGTCCATCCTGGTTGCCCTGTTCTGGGAACTCTCCAGCTTACTAATGTTCTTCTGAAACCATGGCACTTAAGCTGAATCTAGTGCTGCAAATGAGGTTTACTTACTCTCCCACACATGTGCCATACATGTATATAAACATACTGTATACATGACTTGTAGATATACACACCATTTACATATTATAACATCTATATGTGTATCTATAATCTGTATTTAAATTTAGATGTTTTCCTTTATAATCCTATGTATTTTATGTCATTTATTTTAAAAAAAATTCTGAAAATGGGTCCCTAGGCTGCCCCAGACTGCCATATGGGACCATACCACAAAAAAGGTTCCTAACCTGTGCATTATCCTGTCAAAATGTTGTCTTCCTATTCCTCATTGCCCATCACTGTACCTGTTACAGAGGCATTTAATTGATATGTGGTTATTGACTTGAATATAGGCATTTTAATTTTTTTCTTTTTAATTGTTTGGCACAGAAATCCTTTCCCATCAAACAATTCCTTCCCTTTCTCTTGCTGCCTGCTCCTGACCCACAGGTTGTCTTAAAATTTGGTATCATTCCTTTTTTTTAAAAAAAAAAAAGGGGGGGGGGGCAAAAAGGCTAAATCATGTGACTGCCACTGACAGTTTATGCAGTCTTTTCTTAAAAGCTTTATAAATAGGACATGATAGGCCACTGATTGTCTTTTTGTCTTGCCCAGGATCACATAACTAGTAGATGTTAGGAGTTTAGGCTGAATTTAAATTCAGGTCCTCCTGATTCTAGGACTGGTGCTCTCTCCATGGGGCCACCTCACTGTCTCTTATTTCCATTGATTTTTGAGTATGACTCTTCCTTACTCAACAAAGTTGGTTCTTCCTCTTCCCTGCTTATGTAAGAAAGAGGGAGGGGAAAAAAAGTTTAGCAGACTTGGCCATCGTATTAGCCTCATACAACAGCGTTGATAAGGTTTTAAAAAAGTCATGTCAGTAAATTCTTAGAGAATTTAAGAAACTGAAGTTAGTAGAGATTTTTTGAAATTATAGTCTAGTTTATAACAGCAAAACTTTTTACAAGATCTGATGAGAATTATTTTCCCCCATCTTCTAATTCATTCTAAATTGATGAATCATTTGACAGTTGAAAAAGCAGGAAAAAATCTTTTTCCAGTTTGTGAATAATGAGAAAGAAGGTGGAGACAATATAATCTGCATTTTGAATTTCTCTCATGGTGATCCAGCTACATGGGTATATTAAGTTTTATTATGGGGAGGATTTATATATATAAAATCATTTAATTCTTATTTTAAAAATTCCAGAAAACATAGACTTGTTTAGTTAAATAAAATATTACAAATGTTGTCTTGGATGGCAAAATCATTTTCTAGATATCTATGGTATATAGAGATGAATATCTTCCAGTGACTTCAAAAGGATCCGCTTCAGGATTTTTTGAAGTGAAATAATCAGTGATAGAATTTTCTGACACTATTATAAAAAATAATCAGGAAAAATATCAAAGGGAATCATGGCTTTTAAGTATGTAGTACATTTAAAATTATATTTGAAATATGAAGAAAATATATGGTATTAAAGTCTTATCAAATAAGAATGAACTCTGTAGAAAAATGGTAATTAAATTAAATCTTCTGAGTAGTGATTTAAATTAGATTTAAATTGATATGAAATAAAATAAATCTAATCCAGCTCCTGTGAATTAGCTCTATAGATTGCCTTGCTGCTGCCATTAAACTTATATGGATATTAATTTCTCCATCAATAACAGAGCCCTTAAAGATTTCCTGAGTCAGTGGCAGAAAGAGGCCTTTAACCTGAGCTTCAATACCTGCTTTCCAGTTTTAGATATTTTTCCTTTCTAGTCTAATGAAAGCTTCTGCCTTCCCCCTTTAACTCATCTACCTTTAGTTGATCATTTGTTAAGGGGTTATGGGAGATTCTTTGCTGTTTGATCTTTCTGTGTACCACTGTCTTCACCTTTGTGGCAAATCGGCCAGCCTTGTTATTCTTGTCACCTTATTTATGAAGCCCTGTTTGTATCAATGGCAACGGTTTACTATAGCATTCTTGTGTAGTTTTGTCATGTGGATAGCTGGCTAAAAATGGAATCTGGCTGTGACAGGGGCCTCCTCTTCCACTCCCCTTCATCCTCTTTCGGACGTGCTCGTATGAAGAACAGTATTGACTTTCTCTGATCCAGGGCTTTCTATGGAATATTGAGGTAAAAAAAATGGGCTACAATGGGTCTAAAAGCAAAACTTCTTTTAGGGAATTTTGGTTCTTTATTCTTTACCCTGTCCCATCAGGGCACCCTATTCTATCCAAGGGAGGGGCAAGCTCCATTGCTTTAAGTTGCTCTACTCTGTGTGGTCTCAGTCACTTTTAAATGGGGGGAGGGGGGAGTGATGCACCAACAAAAAACACGCTTAGGAGCAGCCTCCTTTTACATTTGTTTTGGTTAACCACTAAATAAGTTTGTTTGGAGGTAAAGAGGAAAACGGTGTAAAATACCCTAAGTGTTACAGTTGTGCAATAGGAAATGAGAGAAACCGCTGAAGAATTTTTTTTTTTTTTCCTTCATGATCTGAGCTTGGGTGAGACAACAGAATTGTTTTTTGCCTTATAGAAATGAATGGCATTTTTCTGTCCTTGTGGGGTGTTACACTGTGCCAGATACAGAAAAGCTGGGATATCAGGAGAATAAGAATCACTGGGTACTTTACTTGCCTTGAGGTTAACAGTGACAGCTCAGATTGGCCTCATATAGACCTCGTCATCAAGTCAGATCTTTTGACTTTTTTTAATTTAAACTTTACTTTTTTTAGATTAACAAACATTTATCAAACATGTATTTTCTCTTCTATTCTCTGCACCCATACCATGGGGGGGAAAAATAACCCAACCCAAAATCCTTGTGACAAATATGGTCAAATAAAAGAAATTCTGGCATTAGTCATATCCAAAAATGTCTTATTTTACATCCAGAATCTTCATCATCTTTGTCAGGTGGTGGATAGCATATTTCATAATACATCTTCTGGAATCCTGATTAGTCATTATGTTGATCAGAGCTATTAAGTCTTTCAAAATTTGTCTTTTCTCATATTGGCTCCCCCCCCCCCCCACCTCCCCATTGGGGTTACGTGACTTGCCCAGGTCATACAGCCAGGAAGTGTTAAGTGTCTGAGACCAGATTTGAACTGGGATCCTCCTGACTTCAGGACTGGTACTCTATTCACTGCATCACCTAGCTGCCCCTCCATATTGTTTTAATTTGTGTGTGTGTGTGTGTATCCTTTAGCATCCTGACTTAAATTTACAATGTTAATTATCCCTCCCATCTTGGTATCATCTGAAAATTTGAGGAGCATGCTGTCTAGGCTTCTGTTGGAGACACTGACAAAAGTGGTAAGTGGCCCAACACCCGCCGTGTTTGTACAGATCACTTGGCTATACCACTAGAGATTTCCTGATATATTAACTTTGAACCATTAAAAACTGCCCTTTTTGAGTCTGGCCATCGACCATGTTAGAATTAGCACCTCCTCCAGATCTCTTCACAAAAAGGGTATGAAACTTTTGAGAAAAAAAAAAGTGATAAAATTGAGGTAAACACTCTCCAATCAGTCATTAGGCACTTATTAAGCACCTCCTATGTTCCAGGAACTATGCAGAGGAATAAAGCAAAATGCTTATGGCATGATCACATGGCTAAACTAGTCAGTGGCCAAGCTAGGACTCGAATCCAAGATTTCCTGATTCTGAGCAGTGTTCTTCACACTGTACTTTGCATCCTCTTCAAAGTACCTCCATTTCCAGTTCTTTGACTTCTCTGCTTCACAAAGCTGTATGGGACAAGTGTGACATAGGGAAGATTATTTCCTATTAGATTATATTTTTATTTATCTTTTAATAATAATTTCTTTTTTCTTGTATTGATTTTTGTGAGAGGCCTGTCCTACTGGTCTGTAAAGCAATGAATAAATGCTGGGTAGAGCAGACTCCCACCTCCAAGTTGAACCCTGGCTGGTTGCCTGGGCCTTGGAGCTCATTCTCGCCTTGAACAGGGTCCAGGCTGTGGATGGCACTGAATGGCAGTAATGGAATAGAAAGGTCTGGCACAATGCCACTGCCAGTGTGGTGCTGGCCCCTTGTTGGTCTTCTGGGCAAAAGTGAATTGTCTGCCTCTAAAGAGGCGGCTTTATGTGCCTGGTCTTGGAGTGTGAGTGGTCCCAGTGAAGGCGCTCTAACTGGGGACAACAAGCACTGGCTTATCTTCTTCTGCCCCAGATGCCTTGTGGGGGACTTGGAAAAACTAAGGTCTGACTGGGTTTGGACTCAGCTGGCTACCACCTGGAAATAAGGCTCTAGAAAATGGCTGGGTCACTTTTAATGGATATTAAAAATTGGATTCTCCTCCTGAACGGAGTGAGTGTCTATTTTATGTGAGCATTGCCCCTAGAGCTGAGTGTGGCATTATTTTGGTTATTAATATTGCCTCTATTGTAGTCAACCACTAAGCATTTATTGGGTGCCTGCTATTGTAAATTACTGTGAAGGATATAATAAGGCAGAAAATGTGGTCTTGAGCTGGTCTTGAAGTCCACTCGCCTCCACAGCATCTTTTGCATCTGCCTCTTTTATTCACACAATCTCTGTTCCTGATAATTAACACAGCCTTGTTAGTTATCCACAGTAGCTGCTTAAAAAGTTTGTTGGGATAATCATAACATTATATTTCTCTAGAGCTTTTATTGTTTATAAAACACTTTCCTCACAACAAACCTTTGAAGTATATTTTTACAGATGAAGAAACAAGCTTAGGGAAGAATGGAGTTCAGTGGAAAGGAGCAGGGAGATGGGGGAATAATGAGCAAAATATATATAGAAATAGGAATCATTAAATTTGGAAGGCATTGGTTCAGTCAGTAAGCATTTAAAACACTCCTATTTGTATGCCAGGCACTAGGATTGGTGATGTTTTTTACAAAGTAAAAAATACAACCAGTTCTTGCTCTTAAGGAGCTTATCTTGTATTAGAGAGGAATAACATGTAAATAGGTAAAACAATTACAAAATAAATACAAAATAGATATAATTTTGATGTAGAGGAGGCATTAACAACAAGGAGAATCAGGAAATGCCTCTTATAGGAGGAAATGGCCCTTCAGATGAACTTTGAAGGAAGCTTAAGATTCTAAGATATATAAGAAGAGTGAGAGCATTCCAGTCCTGGGGCATGGTCTGGAGTGAGAGATGGGGCGCTGTTGGGGAGAAACAGGAAGTGTGTTCCCGAGGCTGGGGGATCTATAGAGTGTAGGAGGGGGAATAGTATGAGATCAGTCTGAAAAGATAATAAAACCAGATGGTGAAGGACTGGTAAGTGACAGGCAGAGGAATTAGCATTTTGTCAATAGGGAGCTTCCTGAGCAGGGGACTGGTAAATCTGTACTCTGGGCATATCAGTTTTGCAGCTGTTTGGAGAATGGATCAGATAGGGGAGAGATGAAGGACCAGGAGATAATTAGGAGGCTATAGAAGTGAGGAGGGCCTGAACTAACCCTGAAGAGGGCAGAAAAAGAGGATGAAAATTGTAGAGATATAATTGATAGGATAAGCAGTGACTGAGCTTTTGAACTTGGGCTATTAGAAGAATGGGGGTGTTCCCCCACAAGAAAGGGGAAGGGTTTGGATATGGGAAAGAGATAATGTTGTTTGGGACACAATGGAAGTTTAAAATACCTTTGGGTTTTGTAGTTGGAGATGTCTTCTAGGCAATTAATTGGTCATGGGGTATTGAAGCTCAGAGAGAAGGCTGGACATGTAGATTTGAAGTCATCTGCATAGAGATCATAATTGAACCATGTTCACTGGTAAGTGCTTGACAGAACATAGAGAAAAGAGGGTCTGTGACAAAGGCTCACTTTCCTGGTGAGAGGGCATAGCTTAGATGATAACCTAGCAAAGGAGGAGAATCAGGGTCTTGAGAAAGCTGAGGCCTGAACATCTACCGAGTAGAGTCTCCAGGAGGAGGGCTTGATGAGGGCGAGGGCGTCATTTGTTCAGAGCGGCCAAGGATGAGGACAGAGAAATATCTCTAGGATTAGTAATTAAGAAGTTTTAGTAACCTTGGAGCAGAGTTTCTGTTGAATGTTGTTGGAATACCTAGATTGCAAGGAGTTGAGAAGAGAGAGAGAAGAGCAAGTATTTGTACTTTTTCCCCCAGGGCATCAATTGTGGAAGAAAGGGAAGAGAAATATGGGATGAGACTTAAGGTGAAGAGGAGGACAAGTGAGTTTTTCTTCCTGTTTCCTCTACTTATTCCTGGTCCATTGTATCCAAGTTCTTTAGTAGGCTTTTTCCCTTCATTTCTCAGTCATTTCTTTTCCAGATCTCTTTAATAAATTTCACCCCACCCTTCTTTTGGGGACCCCTGCTTGGAATTGTTCTGGATACATCTTTGATTTTGACAAGAAAAAAGGTGCAACTGGAATACTCTCAAGAGCGTCAAACTTTCTTTTTTTTTTTCCCAAAATTTAACTTATAGTTTTTATAATTCTTTGCCATTAGGTCCCTTTTTCATCTTCTGTGCTTTAGTTCCTGCATACTGAGTGACCTTTCTTCTACCTCCAAGAAGCATGGTATGTCTGAGAAGCCTTTTTGCCAATTCTCAATGCCATTTAGTGAGTTGGCTATCATTTTGTCTTTTTTCCTGGGACTTCTTCTGAAGAAGTGCTGTTTGCATCTTCTTGGTGTATTTCCTTAGCCTTTTTAGACTTTACCATTTAAACCTGTTTTGTTAGCTGTTTTTGTCAAATCTTTGGCATCCACTGGTTGTCTTTGCAGAGTAATCATTGGACTGCTTGCTAAAGATTTTCTACTAGAGGGGCCAAAGCAAACTGGAGAGGCCAGAAGTAGCTCTTGGGCCTAAGATCAGGTGATTGGGGCCCTGGATCAGCTCAGCTGGCAGTACTGAGCCTGGTCTGAGGGTGCCCAGGTGAAAACCACCTGCTGCTACTTGTGGGGAGAGACTGGTGCTACTTGGGTAGCTCTGCCTGAGAAGAGAGAGGGCATAGTGGCCTTGGCATTTGAATGCTTTTGAGGGTTCTTTTGTGGGGGCTTTCTGGTGCTGGCAGGACACTTCTTCCTCTTTCTCAAATCAAGTATTTTTTTTTGGTTTTTTTTTTAAGGATCTGAGACCGTCTTGCAAATCTTTTTATAGTGGGAATCTAACTTTTTTTTTTTTTTTTTTTAAATATTACATTCATTTCTGGTTCTTTGTCCTCCCTAATTAGCCATACACTGACTAGTTCTTACAGTACAAATAGTACCCCTAACCCATAGTTTTCTGCTTTATTTCCTAAGCTCTTCTTTGAAGTCCAACTAGGACATTATAATTATTAGTTAATTTTATTGTTCCTTCTGGTTATATTATTATAGTCAGTTTTGTGTATTGTTTTTGTGGTTCTTATTTGACTTGATACTGATTCACATAAGACTCCCGTGAATTTTCTTTTAATATTCCACTGCATTTGTGAACCCGAGTTTTTTTTAACTAGTCTTTTGTTAGTGGCTACCTACTTTCCTTTTTGTTCTTCATGACCACAAAAAGTACAGCTGTGAATATTTTGATGTATATGAGACCTTTCTTTTTGTCTTCGACCTTCTTAACAAGGGGATCTCTGGTTCAAAGAGTGGAGATTTTAGTCACTTTTTGAACATAATTCCAAATTGCCTTCTGCAATTTTTCAACCAGTTTATGGTTTGACTCACAGTGTATGAGTAAGTGTACCTTGTTTCCTATAGTTTCTGTAACATTGGTTATTTCCATTTGCTTTTTTATTATTGCCAGTTTGTGGGGTGTGAAGCAAAACTTAGAATTGTTTTGATTTGCATTTTTCTTTTTTAAATAGTATTTTGTTTTTCCTAATACGTGTATAGAGAGTTCTCAACATTCATTGTTGTAAAACTTTGTGTTTCAAATTTCTCTCCTGTATTTCCCTTCCATCTTCCCTCCCCCCCCCCCCCCCCCCCCCCCCCCCCCCCCCCCCCCCCCCCCCCCAAGCTGGCAATTTGATATAGGTTAAATATGTGCAATTCTTTTAAATGTATTTCCATATTTGTCACATTGTGCAAGAAAAATCAAAAGGGGGAAAGAAAAAACAAGCAAACTTCAACAAAAATGTGAAAATACTATGCTTCAATACATGTTCAGTGTCCATAATTTTCTTTCTGGATACAGATAGCATTTTCCATCCCAAGACTTTCGGAATTTACATTTTTCTTAGTAGTGATTTGGAATAATCTTTCAGCTGGGTAAGTTTATCATTCTTCTTTTGACAATTTTGCTTTCTTTGACCACTCATTCATTGGGGAGTGGCTCTTGATCTTATATTTTTGTGCTAATTTCCTATATTATCTTTGCTGTCATCCACTTGTATTTGATAGAAATATTTTTCTTGAGTCAGCAGTTTCCCTTATTAGACTAGATGCATTGATTTTTTTTTTAAATTTTCATGTAAAATCTATACATTTTATGTGATTGAAATTAGCTGTTTTATGATTCCTCTCATCCCTTCTTGGGTAAAGAGTTCTTTCTAGCTGTTCTTGTAAAAGGTTCCACATCCTTGCTGTCTTTTTTAATTTTTGTGTGGTGCTTCTTTTAAAATTCAGGTTGTCCTTTTAATATTCAGGTTGCGTGTTTATTTGAGTTTTTTGTATATGGTCCAATGGTCTAAGCTTATTTCTCCTAAACTGTTTCACTTTAACAAGTGACATTAAAGACATGCCATAGAAAGTGTGTAATTGGTAAAAAAAAGTTGGGCTAGTCATATAGTAAGGCTATGGATAGCCTGGGTGTGATACTGGTACCCATTTAACAAACAGATTTAGAGGAACTTTCACTCTGGTAGATGGCCTCTCAGGGCACAATTTATGGGAAGACATGGATGAAAATCACAAGAGGAGTTTGCATAGTTGAGTTGCTGTTCACCTTATTGGAAAGGGGATTTTATTCATACCTAGAAGATCATGGTTACTCAAAAACATGTCAGTACCAGGAATCTATCCTTAATGGACATTATACAGAGACAATCAAGGTCTATAGCACTTCAGCTATTGTATCATATTTAAATTGGGATAATGTTGGTTAAAAAAAATTCCTTAAAAGTTCACTTAGTTCATAACTCTAGGAGTCTCTTGAACTAGCATTATTATGTCTTTCTTTTACAGTAAATATTATCACAGACACTATCAATTTATCACTGAGTATAATTCAAGGCAATGAATTGAATTAATTATAACATTTGCTAATACCTACATGGTACTCTAAATGTTTGCGAATCACTTTATATAATATGTCATTTGAGCTTCTCAACAACTTTGTTAACTTTATGCTATTATCAACTCCACTTTACATGTGAGGAAACTGAAGCAGAGAAGGGTTAAGTGACTTAAATGATCCAAGTTACCAGCCAGTAAATGTCTGAGAGAGGATTTGAAATTAGGTCCTTCTAACACTTATTGCATCTGTAAATTAAGGCCAATATAAATTGGACCTAATTAGTATGCCATAGATTTATCTTTCTATTCCCTTTGTGGTATCCATGATGTAAGTTCTCTTGCTCAAAGTTTCTGACTCTAGTAGATCAATTCAAGAGGTGATGCATTTTCATGGTAGATTTTTTTGTTTATATTTTGGTCAATGACTCACTAGTCACTTAATACTCTCTGTGATAATGTAGGAAATATGGTCTAAAATCTTTTTTTTTTTTTTTTTTTTTTTATTTTCCCCTAAGATGGTTTCACCCAAATATCACTGGAGTGGAGGCAGAAAATTTACTGCTGACACGAGGTGTTGATGGCAGCTTCTTGGCCAGGCCCAGTAAGAGTAATCCAGGAGACTTCACACTTTCTGTTAGGTAAGTTGAATGGAGATCTGAATCTGGGTAAAATCTCAGGGGTCATCTAGTCTGGCACTCTTTTCTCCATGGAAACAAAGTGATTTGCCCAAGGTGATGTAAGTAGTAAGTGACAGAGCTAGGATTGAATCCAGATCCTTTCATTCCAAAGTTCTTTATTGTAATATACACCAGAAAAGTCAACTTTGAGATCCCTTTCCAGGTAGGAGGGAGTCTTGGGCACTAATAAGATCAGGCCTCAACAATTTGCTGCCTTTGATATTAAATAAAACATTCAGAAGCTTTTCTGCCTGTCTCTTTTAAAAGGGCAAGCAAGAACATTGGGCCAAAGGCCAGACTTGTGCACTCTGCTTTGGGAGGTTTGGCGATTCTGCTTCTATAGTTAAGTCCTCGCAGATTTAACAAAAGTCTGAGTGTTCCTACAATATCTCTTCTTTTCCTCTATCCCCCACTGAGATGCCCCTTCTCAAGTAAAAACCAGAAATAACTTACGTCAGTAAATGTCTATAGTGGATGAGGATACCAATCTTTGGGGGACAAAGGAAACTAATAATGAATTAAAGTTCTACAAATGAGTTCTACTGTTGCTCTCAGTCTTGTTGGAACCTGGTTTATTTAATAATAATGACAATAATATTGATAACACTAGTAATGAGGATGTTAATAGCTAGTATTTATATAGCATTTACTATGTGCCAGGCATTATTTGGCATTGACAATACTAGCTCATTTTATCCTAATAACCTTAAGAGGTAAGTGCTGTCATTTTCCTTTTCTATCATATTAGTGTATCTGATAGGTATGAGGGACCACAGCAACTCTTGATCAACTCCCAAGTTGTAGAGGGGTTGGGATGTGTGTCAGCGGAGGGGAGGACATATCTCTGTCTGTGAAATCGCAGAGCCTTGAATTGATAAGTTTTGAATGAAAAACTAGTTCTGGTTGTTTCCTTCTCCCTGGGTGGATCCCAAGGGCTAAAGTGAATGCTCATTGTACTGTTAGCTTATTTGTTGATGGCTATTTTTGAAAAGAAAGAGTCAAAAGTAAGTGAAAGATATTTGCTGGCAAGATATATTCTTGCCCAAGAAGTTATTTTTAAAATATCATTAGAGTTGGCCTTTGCCTCATTTATACTATTCTAATGATAGAAACTTTCACAAATATTTCTGGCTTATCATGAAGACTTTTAACAAGGCTTTGTGACTCCTTTGGAGGGGTTTGGTAGAATTTGGTAAGGATTTTACTTTTTTTTTTTTTTACTCTAGCCAAGGAAGAATTTACTTAGATTTTTCTTTGTTTTTTAAAAAAATTCCTGAAAGCTCAAATTTTAAAGTTACTCAATTAAGAGTCTGACATGAGAAGAGTCATGATAGATTGACTTGCATGATAGATTAACAGTTGCCTATGCAGGCTGTATTAGGTGCCTATGCAGGCTGTATTAGGCACCTAAGAATGACAATACTGTGGTAGGAATTACTGAAGAGGCCTCATCAGCAGGCTGCATCTGCAGTCAGAGTACACTCTGAGTATCCAGCTGATTACCTAGTCAGAACCCAAGAGGAGCCTCAAGAACCAGATAAGTTCATTCTGCTGTGGCCTGGCCTGGATCAAGCACCTTGGAGATAGTTTCAGCTTTGAGATTCTGGAATTTGTGAAGAGAGAGACAAGAAAAGGCATATAGGGGCATGGTCCACAATTGAATGGAGCATCTCTTCTGATGAGAGAAAAAAGGGCAAGGGGGAGACAGTGTAGGCCTGCAATTAAAATCAATTGCATTTTTAAAAATTGAAGGAGGAAAAATCCACTTGTGCGATAGTGATCCTTTCATCACAGGATCACATATTTAGAGGTGGAAGATTCCTTTGAAAAGGAAACTTAGATCTAGGGAGGTTGTGACTTCTTTAGGGCCCCCTGGATACTAAGTGTTTGAGGTGGGATTTCAAAGATTCTTCCTGACTCTTAAGCTTACTGCCCTAGCCACTGTAATGGGCAGGGATCAACAAGCTGAGGGCCAGATCTGGCCTTATGACAATTCTTAACTGACAGGCTGCATAAAAAGAGTAGGTGGTCTGGCCTTTGGCCCATGAACTTTGTGTAGCTCATTGTATTCCACTATACCATGTGGCCCAGATGACAGTGTGTATTTTGTCACTGGGTCTGTCCTCAAATCCATTCCTCATTGGTAGAACCTCCTGTTACTGGTATTTTGTTGCTCTAGCCCTAGCATGAGAAAACATTAAAACAGGTCTTTGGTGGGGCATTTTAAATGCATAATGATTTATAAAGTATAAGTTGTATTAATGTTATTGTGACCTATCCAGATTATATAATTGAATATGTATAATCATTTAATTCACTAGGTGACTGTAATTGTGACTATAGGGTTTACTTCTGACATTTATGGTGAAAGGCAGGACTGGGAGATTTTTAAGGCCTACTGCAATTCTGCAATTCTGATTTAAGGAAAAGTGAGATAAAGTCCTGTAGGTGATTCACTATAATGAACAACTCTTCTCTTGCCCTTTCCTCATTGTGTTCTTCAATTTTAGGCGGAATGGCGCTGTCACACACATCAAGATTCAGAACACTGGCGACTATTACGACCTATATGGGGGGGAGAAGTTTGCCACCCTGGCTGAGTTAGTACAGTATTATATGGAGCATCATGGACAATTGAAAGAAAAGAACGGAGACGTTATTGAGCTGAAATACCCACTGAACTGTGCAGATCCTACCTCGGAAAGGTTAGTGCAGTGAGCCCCCAGGAAGCCTTGATGCCAAGGACTTCCGTCACCCAGAGAGGCTGGGGGCAAAGATTTGGTCTAGTGCTTGCGTGGTTGCTTCTCCTGTTTTGTAGGTTTACAAAAGCTGCCATCTAACTCCAGAGGTATGTTGGCTATAAGGTCTTCAAGCCAAGGAGCCTTCATTCTAGGGCAGGCATTTCCAGAATATGCCTTTGTGTGATTGTCAGAGACCATAGGTAGAGTATGGCACTTGAGAGTTGATGTGTCTTCTAGGCATACACTCTAGGCAGGAGCACACTTGGCTAGTTGTTCAGCAGCACTGCCAACAGATGTCAGTTTAACTTCACAAGTAGAAAAAGAATGTGAAGCAGAGGGCTTGAATTTTTCATCTGTTCTGTTAAATTAAGTTCCACATGTGTATGCAGAATATTTGGCTGGGAAAGAATCCTCCTGAACTGCTGTTGGTCTATAATGTAATAACCACCCTTTAGGGCACAGTGATGGGGGTGGGGAACAAAAGGGAAACTACCACTTATGAAAGTCCCTATGGTGGTTGGGTTGGTTTTTGTATTCCCAAGACATTTTCTGATTTTCAAAAAAATTTAAGTTCTCCCAATTAGATTTGCATATTTGATGCTTTAAAATGCTGCTTTTAAGTCTTACAGCTTCATTTCTGTGCTGTATAAATTGGCTTCCCAGTTGTTTCTTCAGCTAGCCGCCACTGCCGGAATTTCAGATTATAGCTATAGCATCTAGCTGGATTAGAAGTAGTTTCTAAATTTTATTTTCTGCTTCAGACTATGTCTGGCTCATCTGATCCATTCTTCCTTCTGAAAAACAATTCAGAATCTTGTTCTCTTCGTAGGGGATCTCTATTTTTACTTTTAGCATGTGGCTTCCCTATAGGACTCCTGACAAGAAAGGAAGGTATAGTGGTAATCAAAGTTGGGACAGGATCTCTTTCCTTAAGTCAGTCCAATCTCTCACTCTGTAGCTGGGCATCTGATATTCTCTCTCCATTTGGAGGGAGCTGCAATACAGATTGGAATTTTGGAATCATTTTGAATGTTTGATTTTGATTGTAGTTGATCCTTTATCTGGAGGGGTAGAGCTCTTTCTCTGCCTCTACTGCTGTATAACTGCTTCTATTTATTAGTCTTTGAGACGGCAGTGGACTTGAAGGGTTCTCTTGCTTTAGTAGCTACTGGTGAGCAAATACAAAGTGATAACCTTTGTTTGCTTCTTAGAGATGAGTGGTCAAAGAAGAAATGGGGAAAAAATGAGAGTGCTTTCCTTTCAAAATGTTTTTATTATTATCAGCTTCATTTCTCAACATGTTCTCCTCGTCTCTATCACTTAGAGAATCATCCCATAGAACACAGAATAAAGAAGGAACAGGGAAAAAGTGGTTCTTGAGAACTAACCCACATATCAAGTCTGAAATGATTGGCAGTGTTCAACTCCCATGATCTGCAGAGGTGGAGAGTACAGTGAAGGATTTCTTTTCCAGAAGATCTCTGATGAGTTTATGGTGGTTTCTGTTGTTTCTTTTTCCTTCTCCCACCTCTACCATGTCAGTCTTCATTCAGTTTGAAGCTTCTTTAGGACAGGTTTTTTTTTTTTTTTTTTAATTCACCTCCCCAACTCAGCAGGGCTCAGATATGAGCATTTCATTGTTTGTTGATTCACATTGAATTGAAGCAATTTAATAAGCACCATTCAGCCCTAGACCACACTGCTGTTTCTCTTGCCACTTGGGAGCTGTTCCTATCTTTTTAATTATGTTGAGGGTTTCTAATGCTTTATCATAGTTTGAAGCACTTTGGGTAATAAAATGCAAAGTCATAACCGTCCTAGAATTTATTCATGTTATTTAAATTTCAGGTGGTTTCATGGGCACCTCTCTGGGAAAGAAGCAGAGAAGTTACTGACTGAAAAAGGAAAACATGGAAGCTTCCTGGTGCGGGAAAGCCAGAGCCACCCGGGGGACTTTGTTCTCTCTGTGCGCACGGGGGATGATAAAGGCGAGAGTAACGATGGCAAATCGAAAGTGACGCATGTCATGATTCGCTGTCAGGTAAAGCCCCAAGTGAATGTGTGGTTTGCCAGCAGCATCCCTGTTGCGACAAGACTGGAGCTGGTATACCAGTGGGCCATCCTTGTTGCTCTGTTAGCCCAGTGCTTCTGTGTTTGCACTTTATTGTTTATTAAAGTTGATTGATTGTTTCAAGACTCTATTAAATATTTTATTTTCAGTCCATCCCTGGCAGATTGAATCATGCGCCAGTGAATCTTCTTCCCTGCAGCATCTCTAATATGTTTATGTTTGATTGCATCTGAAGTCTGTCTCTGAGGCTCATCTGCCAAAGTTTATGGCCACAGATCCTTCTTAGGATTGTCGCAGTCTGTGTCTTGACTACATTTGCCATTTTACAATAGACTGCCTACATTAAGACTCTTTGGGGAATGGATCTGGAGGGGTTTGCTTTGTGCTAGTGAGATGGCTTCAAGAGGGAGGTCCATTTGTTTGCTTCCCCCCCCCCCCCCCAAATCAGTAATCCCAAATACTTACATTTTAAAAATATCATCTTGAATATCTTTTTGTCATTTCCTCATAGCTTTTTTTTTTTGTCTCCTAGTTAGAGAATGTTTCTGGTTATGCAGTTTTAAGTTATGCTTTTCTTTGGTTGAAAAATCAATCCTTTTTAAAAACTCATATTTGGAGAGTAAAAGGGAAATGGCAAGGAAGGACAAACAGTGAAACAGACTGGGAGAAGACTAACGTGAAAGACCACGTAGAATGAAGTGAGGCAGTACCAGGACCAGAATCTGGGGTGTCGGCCACCTCTTAGTCTTGTATCCTGCTTTTGCACTGCTTATCCCCTTCAATGACAGCCCAGAAGAAGCTACTTATGGGGGGGGACAGCTCTTTTCTAATTTCAACCCCTTAATTCTATGTTCTGTGTCCTTCTAACACTGCTTGTAACCCCTAGTTGCCTCCTGAAGAGAAGGGGATTTTTTTTTTTTTTTTTTATGGGTTTGCAAATTATTAATGTTTCTCTACAAAGCTGTTCTCTCCTTGGGGCAATCTTTATTTCCTTGCCCTGTATGTCTTCTGATAAGTGTTGCCCTAATAAGAAGCACCTTCTGGTCTTCTTTAGAAAAGGATTGATCTGTCCTAGGTTTTTGGGTGGTTGGAAATCACTGGAGACTATTATTTGTTTTGGAAGGATCTGAAATATGATGTCGGTGGAGGAGAGAAGTTTGATTCTTTAACTGACCTTGTGGAGCATTACAAGAAGAACCCCATGGTGGAAACTCTGGGTACTGTGCTACAGCTAAAGCAGGTAAGCTCCTTCCTCCTCCAACAAAAGGAGATAATACCTTCCTTTAGGGTGCACAGCTCCTGTTCTGCAAAATAGTTTACTCTAATTTTTCAATGTAGCCTACAAAGAGTTTGTTCATCGGTTTGTTCAGAGGAAGCAAACTATTTCTTATTCTTGGGAATGATCATTGTTAAAAATCCCCATGTGATTTAGTAGTAAATAGTGCCATACTTCCAGACAACTATGAAACTCACTCACAAAAATGTCACAAAATCTTAGGACTGGAGAAGGAACAATAAAGCTCTCTTGGTCCAGTGTCCACATTCTACATCAGAGCCAGGATGACCTCAAGAGCAGAGCCAAGGCTAGAATTCAGCTCTTGTCCCTTACTTTCCATTGCACCAAAAAGAATTAATTCATCAATTATGCAGGCAACCTCAGCAACTTCTACTTGTTGGTCAGCATGTCAAAAGTATGTGAAAAAGGATGTATTTTTTTGTGTAGAGCTGAAGAGTTTCTCATTTTGAAATTTTTATTGTGAATTGTAGCATATTCTAACCCTCCTTGATTCCCTGGATAACAATACTGTGAAATAGCATAGAAGACATTTTGGTGTTAATGCAGGCTTCTTTAATATTTTCTTCTTTTTATATCAAATGATCATCATGATCAGCCCCTGAATACAACTCGCATTAATGCTGCAGAGATTGAAAGCCGTGTGAGAGAATTAAGCAAATTAGCTGAGACCACGGATAAAGTTAAACAAGGTTTTTGGGAAGAATTTGAGGTAAGTTGATTCTTTTTAACACATCCATTTAGGCAGGAGAGAAATTGGTCTGATGTTAACACTTAGAATACTCAGAGCCTCTGATTTCTCTATTCAATCATTGCTATTACATAGTTTGCTGAAAGGAAGGTGCTGCTTGTAAGCTGAAAGGGTGCTTTATTCTTGGGAGAATGGATGTGGCTGTTGACATTGAAGATATAAGCCAGCTGCTTCATTTGACTATCTTAGATCAGATGACTGGCAGAAAGTGGGAGTGGGAAGGAGAGAGTCTGTCCCTTTGTATTCCAGTTTTCTGCAGGGTCTTGAGAAAAATTCTCTGAAATCAATTTTATTGCAAAGAATCAAAGAAAGAAATCTCATTGTATTGTAAAAGTTCAAAGTCATTACTTTTGATAGAGGAATCTTTGGGGGGGGGGTGTTTATGTATGTGTCCATTAGTACACTCATACACACTTGATAGAAAAAAAAGTCAGGGATGGAACTGGATGGTCTATGCCCTTTAGGGAAGGAAAGAGAACCCTTTCTGCAGATCCTCCGATGTGCTAGGCACTGTCTTGCACACTTTCTACAAATGTTATCCCATATCTGGGATAACCCTGTTAATTTTTTTCTCTTTTTTTATTATTATTATAACTTTTTATTGACAAAACACATGCGTGGGTAATTTTTCAACATTGACCCTTGCAAAACTTTGTTCCAACTTTTCCTCTCCTTCTCTCCCCCCCCCCCCCACTCTCTCCCCTAGGTGGCAGGTAGTCTAATACATGTTAGATATATTAAAGTATATGGATAACCCTGTTAATTTGAGGAAAATGAGGTAGACAAAGGTTAAATGGCTCACCCCGTGTCTCACAGTGAGGAAGTGGCTGAGGATAGATTTGCACTTAGGCCATCCTGACTTTCAGGCACAGGGGTTTTGGCTAACTATATATTAGTAGTATCATTCCTTTTCTTGTTGTGAAAACTCTCATTAAAGACTTTTTCAGAAAGTCTCCAAACATTATATGAAAGCTTAACTTGTTGTTTAAATGATCTGTTCCTTGTGATTTGATGACATTGTCCTTTAATAAAGAATTTAACAATATTTAAAGATCCAAGAGGCAGCATCTAGTGGGCAGTGTCAGCCTTACAGTTAGGAAGACCTGAATTTGAGTGCCGTGTGCCAGCAGTGACCCTGGCCTAGACCTCCTGCAGTTGTCGGATACCACGGGGGATGTTAGCCTGTGTGGCTGGAAGGAATTTCTTCAGTAGTTCATCATCTCACGGGTCCAGGCCCAGTCTCTCCTGTCCCTACCCCCCCATTAAAAAAAGATGCATGAAAGGTCAGGAGTACTGTGGGTACTCATTATTCATTTCGATCAGAGGAGTTGGAACAGGCTTGGAGGTCATCACATCTCACAGAACTGAGCATTAGCAGAGGGAAGGGTGGCCCAAGGTCACCCAGAATAAGTAGCTGGGCTTGGTCTGAACCTCTGTTTTGACTACAGACCCCAGAGCTCCTTTTCATGGTGCTAGACTACAAGGAGAGTATTTTCAGTCTTAACGTTATTGGGGAGTGACCCTTTGTTTTGAATTTGTACCTGAAATGACTTTTTATGACCATTAGTTTTCCCCTTAAGTAACTATTAACTTTGTAAAAATGAAAAAATGACCGAGAGCAGTGGCCTGAGGAGGGAAGGAAAGAAATAGAATAACCATCTCATTTCTGCCTTTTTTAGTGGGGTAGTGATCAGAGAGAGAGGAGCCCAAGCTCTCCAGAGAGCTTGTTGGAAGAAGAATCTCATTCTTGTTCGTCTTGATGGTGTCAAGATTTGGTCTTGGAGCTTGTCCTAGAAAAGGAGGGCTTGTCCTAAATGCAGTGCTGGCTTTTTCACCCTCCTGGCCTCCACACAGACCCAAGTGCTCTGTGGGCTGGCCTCAGGCAGCAAAGGGACAAGCGCCTGTTGTCTTCTGTCAGGCCGGCGCACTCCTAGCCAGCTTGGCCTGCTGCATCCAGCAGCACTGGGTCTGTGCTTTTTAAATCGTTTGCCTTTCTCTGTTCATTTACTCCCTTCCCCCTTCTAGGTGGGTGCTCTGGTCTTCATTGTTTCAGCTTGAAAGGCTGCCTCCAGGTGGGAACGAAAGAGATGGTTGGAGGGAAGATGCTGAGATAGGAAAATTGGTCCCAGAAAAGGGATGTTGTCATCTTAATGATGTTACCTTCTCTTTACCTTAGCTGTTTTGGGGAAGGTGATAAGTTGGAGATTTGTCCCCCTTTCCAGGGTGATGTGATGGTCTTTGAAAGGAGCCAGCTTTATAAAACGTTCATTCTGCCATTAACTTTGACAGCCACGGCTTGTTTGTCTCCGTGGATGACTCTTGGATCTCTGGCAAGCTCTGCTTCTGTCATGCTTGCCTTGATCCTGGCTTTTCGAAATGACTCCTCCTTTAGACATTTTGCCAGTTGAGAGGAGCTCACTTTCTGAAGTGCTTTTTTCTTCCTCACGGAAGAAAGAAATGCAAATGAGGATTTGGGGTGTGAAAAGGAGGGATGGAGGAATGTCTGGGCTTTTGTGGAGAAGGAGGCAGGGCCTGAGATGCCCCCTGCACGGGTGGATGTGCAGGCAGCTTGGGATTCTGTCACTTGGTGTTCTGGGATCCGTAGAGTATCTCGGAAAAGAACCCAGTCCTAGGCTTTAGGCTGTGTCGGAGGCCATTTGTTCCCTTGGAGGACATACTCTGCGGAGTCCTTTTGCCATATGCCGCCAGGGGGCGCTGTGGCCCAAACAGGAATGGTGACTTGCTTCCCAGGTGGGTGCCCAACTTCTTCACCCCCTCCTCCTCCACTCTTCCCCCCAGCCCCCAGGCTGGTCAGCAGGCCTTCTCTCTCCCCTTCCTTTTTACCAGAGAGCTGAATGGCAAGAGCACCGGCAACCGGAGGGGATAACACTCCCCCTTTTTTCATTTTGGATTTCTTCCCTCCTGCCCTCTTTCCTGACTTTTCCTGACTTGTTACTTATTCCCTTCTGATTAAAGGTATTCGAGGTGCCTTCAAACCTACCACATGCACTGGTACACGCAGTTCTTAGACTAATCCATGGGTTATTATGGCTTGGGTGTTTGACATTTTGGGACAACTAAAAAAAAAATTCGTTATAACTGCCAAAGCGGCTCTAAGCTGTTTGTGGGTAACCGTTATAGAAAAGCATGCTCAGATCCCTGAATGTATTTGAAGGATGCCAGTGTTTACAATGGGGAAAAGGAGCCAGAATTTTGGAATTAAATCTTCAGCTTGATCCCAGGCTCCTCTTTTGCTTGTACCCACCCTGGTCCGGACTCCATGTTGAGTGGAGGGAGCAGGGCTTTCCTGCCCCAGCCTTGGGGAAACCTCCCATTGCCAACTGAGCTGCAGGGGATCTGAGGGCTCTATCTGCTCACTGTGCATGTGCACACTGTGGGTAAAAGTCTCTTTAATGGAGATTATGATTTCCTAGTGTTCTCATTGGTGTCTCCAAAAATCCTAGTTTTATTTTGTTACTGAACCCCATCTGCTTATCCTGTGGGGATGTTTCTAAGTCCAATCTAGAGCTGTTTTTAGCTTGCCCAGGCCTGGCACCCTGCAGCCATTTTACTGACAGCTAAACAGATGTGGAATCTTCTGGTGAGTCTAGTAACTGTCTCCATTAGAAACTGGTGTCTGCCTGTAAGCCACAGCCCCTGTTAAATTCCCTTATAAGTTACTGTTAATTTTGGTGGTAATCTGTGGGTTTCCCTTTTGTGACAATGCAGTTTTATTTCAATTCCATGTAAAAGCTGTGAATAGTGCCCTTTGATCCTGCATAAATACTAGGATTTAGAGCTGGAAAGGTCCTCCCATATCTTCAGGACAGGGCTTCTTAGGGTAGTCTGAAGATTGCTTAGGGATCTCTTCCTGAATCGGGTTTTTAAATGCAGGAAATAAAATACAGAAGATTAAAGAGGTTACCAGTTGGGGTCAGCCCAGTGTAGCAGTGTATGGACTCAGGAGGACCTGAGTTCAAATTCAATCTCAGAAATTCTGGACAAGTCACTTAACTCTAGTTGCCTACAAACAAACATTTTAAAATGAACTAAAAAAGGAAATCAAATTATATTGAAATACATTTATCCAAGTACTTTTTTTTTTTTAAAGTTCATGAATTCCAGTTAAGGCCTACCTGCTCGAGTCTAAACCCCAAAGAAAGACTAGGTAACTTGCTTAAGTCCCACAGCTTGCAAGTAGCACTCAGGTTTTGAATCCAGGTCTTCAGTTTCCAAATCTGGTGATATCCTCACTATATCATAATTGTCTGTTTTTTAGTAGGAATTGTTCCCACTGACAAAGGAACAGGGCTATGATGAAAATTCCATTCTCCCCTATCCTCTTCCTAAAGAGGTCTAGTTAGTACTTATAACCTTTGGGGGAAAATAAGTAAAACAGAGCAAATTGTGGGCTTAGTCCAGGCTTCTTTAGGTAGGCAGAATTTCCACTGCCTCTGGTGGGAGAAGAGTTAGTCTTGGACAGATCCTGGCCTGAGAGAGCCCCTGGGGGCCTTGAAGGATCTTCTGGTCTCCTGATTATTTTACTTTGGATCATTTCCCCCTTTGTGTGTCCCTAGACACTACAGAGGAGGCAGCCACTTTGGGGAAAGAACAGGCTGTCCTTTCTTTTCCAGGACTATTTTTAGTAGCTTAAAGCAGCTCATCATTGTTTCGAAGAATATAAATCCTAAAAATGTTCGGTTCTTTGGTCTCTTCTCTTCTATTGGTATTTCTCTTTCATTGTCACATATACACAGGTCTCCTCTTTTTTAAAAAAATTCAAATGCTCACCTTCACTGGCCCCTGCTGTGCTGGCCTGTTTCTTGTCAGATTTTCCTAGCCAAGCTTTTTCAGATGAGTTGTCTTTACTTTCTGCCTCCTTTTTTTTTTTTTTTTGTCTTGATCCATACATACCTATCTAATGCTGAGGACATCAAAGACTTTTTTTTTATTGCCAAGTCCAGTGACTGACCTCTTCTTTGTCTTCATTTTCCTTGATCTTGGTCATATCTTGTATTACTAATCATGTTCTTGAAAGTCTTTGCTTGGGCTTCCATGTCTTAAAACCTACTCATTTCCCCCTGACCTACTTCCTTATCCCCTCTCTGCTGTACCAGAGATGGTTTTAACCTTGATCTTGTCTTCCTCTACAAATGCACCATTTTCATATTAATTAAATATTCTTATCTAATCAGTCTTTTGTCACTCTACTTCTCCCTTGAAACCCTAAACACTATTCTTTAAACTGTGTGACCTCCAATCCCTAGATTTCGCAAGTTCTTTCCCAGGCTATCATATTTGAGTGGATTTTCCTCCCTATCTTGACTTTTTGGTGAACTAGTTCATCTTCATACTGTCCTTTTGGGTTCATTGCCACCTTTTCTTGTCTCCAGTTGTGCCCTGTCGTGCCTCAGCTTTGGATTACTCCTACTCATGTGCTGCTGACCCAAAGTTGGGGGAAAAAAAATCATGAAACTGTGCTGATACATATATATCATACGACTGTTACATAGTCTCCTCTAGGTCCTCGCTGCAGCAGCTTCCTAATTGACTCCAATTTTTACTCCAATTATTCACAATCTTCATTATTCATGTGTCTTTCTTTAATTTCCCCTACACCCTAAAATAATTTTTACTTCATCAGTCCCTTATGGCTATCTCTTCTTTGTGTGGAGACTATCCTTGATCCCTTTTCTCTCATTCTATTCCTAACTTTCTACAGTCTGGCTTTAAGCCCCATCATTTAATGAAAACTCCTTTCCTTAAAGTTACCTAGTGACCTAATAATGTTCAATGTAATGGTCTTTCCCCCCCAGCTTTCTATTCAGCATCTCAAACTGGATGTGCAATCTATACCTTAGATTCAGTATGCCAAAAATTGAATTCATTCCCTCCCGCCCCTTCCTAACTTCCCTTTTCTTGTGGAATGTACTATTGTTTAGGTTCGGAAGGGTCCCCGAAAGGTTGGGGCTTGTAGATTAGTGTTGGGAGGTGTCTGAAAAGAATTTATAGGCTTGAACCCATATCCAAGTCAAGGGACAGAGTTTATTGTAATTGTAATGCCAGTTGAAGCTGGCTAAGTTCCAAAAGAATTTAGCAAAAAAACAGAAGCCAAGAAGATAATTTTATAGGAAAAGGACAGAGATGAGATGCTTCATGTCACTGTTATGCTAATTTTATGGCCCAGAGGTAGAACTGAGAAGTGGTCTCAAGAATTAGGTTACCATTGACCAGCAGATCATGTATCTGATAGTCAGCGATGTTAGAACAATGGTATTCTTAGGTTGGGGGTGAGGATCTTCGGGTCAGAGATTCTAAAGCCAGGACTTTAGAATCAGACAGATTATTTTTAGATTGGGTTTGGGAGTTCCCAGAGGTAAACTCCAAAGTCAGAAGAATTACTGACTTATTGTTACAACAGAAGCCCCTTAAGGTCAGGGGACCTCAAAATAATTGCTGTTTCCACTAGAAGCTATATTTCTTCATCACTGTCTTCCCAGTCCTCCTTTATTCACAATCTAAGCATCATCCTCAATTCCTCATTTTCTCTCACCCTCTATGTCCTATCTGTTGTCAAGTTGTTGATTATCATCACAGCAACCCCTAAATATACTCCTTTTGTTCCTCTGATGTTGCCTCTGTCCATATCATCTCAGCCCTGGACTACTTTATTTTTTTGATAGTCTGTAGCACATGGCGCTCTTTATTGAGATGCTTGCAGTGGCTGCAGCTTACACTAAAGCACTTTTCTTATATAAAAATGGGCAGGGTTTCCACTGGGACCTGACGTTGGAAATTTTAGGCATAATGTAGTCATATGTATATATCTATATATATATGGTCTGTGGGGTTGCTAATTTTCTTAATTTTAAAGTTTTCTTTAATTGTAGATAGGTAAGGCTGAGTAATGCAGCATGTATGGTGTAGTTAAGAATACAGGTTAAGTCCAGCAACCAGTGTGTGACAGAGAAAACTCAGCATCTCCCTAGATCCATAGCCTGGGAGAAGGCAGTGATAAAGATCTTTCTTTAATTCTGGAGAGACACAAAGCTGTGCAGACTAAAGACTACTTAGGGTACAGAATGAGCTTCCCCTTCCCTAGGGGGAGTAAGATGGGGGGGTGGAAAGGGACAGGGTAGGCTTTTGGCCCTCTCTCCTTCAGCCTTGCTGTAGCCAGGCTTAGTAGGAAGAATCCTCAAACCATTAAAAAAATTTGGTTCCCAAGAGTTACCAGGAGAAGCCCCAGGGAGCTGTAGGGTATCTCTCTCTGCCCTTGGGCTTTCTGCCAAACAGAAGAGTGATGGAGTGTCCTAAGCTGGTGTGTTCTTGGTGGGGAGTCTGTTATAGTAGCATAATCATTGCACTTGGACAAGGCAAGGGGGCTGATAACTTTGATGGCAACTCTTGGTAGGGTGCTCCCACCTCCCTTTTTTGTTGATTCTGAATCCACCCTGTTCCCCTTCTCCTTTTGGGCAGACCCAACCTATGGGTCTGATGCTCATGGAGCCAGGCAGTGATTCCCAGAGGGAGAATCAGGTGTTCCTTATATAGGGAACAGTGCCAAAGGGAGGACCTAAAGCTCCTCCAGATAGAAAGTTTGGCTTTGGAGGTGTCTGAAAGGTTACCCCTGCTGCCACCATTAGTCTGGGTACTGAAACTGGAGTCATGGCCTGCCTGCCACACTTTCTCAGGTCCCCTTCCTCTTCTGTGGCAAGGAACTGGAGGGATCCCTCAAGTTTTTCTTGGGGGGTTGGAAGGATGTAGCTTTATCTTTAATAATGAAATAGGAATATGATTTGGTCCACTCTGAATGGTCGTTGCCATTGAGTACTTCCTTCTGGGCACTGAGGGACAGGCTGTCCAGGATGTAGAGGTTAACCTTGGGAGGCTCCCACAATTGCTTTGCCTTCCTGCCTCTCTCTGTAGTCCTCACCCAGTAAGATGATGAAGGACATGCCCTCCTCGCCCCTGGTAGATGCCTTTCCTACATGGGGGTCTTATTTAGCTGGGGTAGTCCTTATTTTGTAAGCCCTTTGGTTCTAGCTCCCATTCCCTTTTATGCTACAGCTCCCTGTTAGCCACGGCCAAAAGATGTCATCTGCAGGTTCCTTCCTGCCCTTTCCTCCCCATTTTGCTGAAGGCCTCCTTCCTGTTCTCTTATCAATAGCATCTTTGCTATAGTTTTTTTAGGAAGAAGGTGAAGTAGAACACACTGGAAACAAATGACATTTAACTTGTCAAGTTGTGAGAAACTTTTATAAATGGATAAAGAATGCATTCCTATAAGCTTGTTGGCTTGAGTGAGACTTTAAATAATCAGCATTAAAAATGCTCCTTGAGGGACAGTGCCATTTTGTATCCTTTTAATGCTAGGATTGCTGGAGCATTCTGATTCTCATTGAACATCCAGGGGGTCTAAGGCATTAGAGATGAAGTCAGGAGATCTAAAGGGGGTAGGATTGGTTGGAAAGTCCAGAATTCTTGATTTTCATAACATGCCTTATCTATCTTCAGTCTGACTTTGGAAAAGCTGCCTTGTCTTTGCTTCAGTTTTTCTGTATGGAGACCAAGATGTGTTATGTTAGATCATGTCTCAGGGGTGTGATGAGGATGGATTCATGTTTGCCATGTATATTGAGATCCTAAGATGAAGGGAGCTAAGGAAGAGACACGGTATTATTCATTATTAGACTCAGACAGCTGCCAGCCATCCAGTAATTAGCTCCTCACTGTGCTCATGATAAAAGGTCTCTTGCTTGTCCTTTATATCGTCCTCTCAGGGGTAAAGGACAGTCTCAGATAATGTCTTGTTAGAATACACAGTCTGCAAACAAGAGAAGGATGGTGGGAGCCAGCCTGAATGCAGTCCTGGCCATAGAGTGTCCTCTGAACCAGGACTCGATGCTTATGTTTTGTTCTTTGCAAGTATTATGAAACAGTTTTGTCCTTCAGCTTGACATCCTGTAGTAACAGAAGGCATTATTTGTCACCTCTTTGATCATTATCAATATATCTCTACTAGGGAACTTGATAACTGTAATAATAACAATAGCTAACATTTCTGTGAAGCTTTCTATATTCCAGGCAAGCACTTTATGATTATTATCTCATTTGATCCTCACAACAACCCTGGGAAGTAGGTGCCATTATTATCATTCCCATTTTACAGATGAGGAAACACAGGCACACAGAGTTGAAGTGACTTGTCCAGTGTCTTACAGTTAGTAAGTGTCTGAGTTTAGATATGAATCAAGTCTTTCTTCCTCAAAGCTTAGTCTAGTGTACTTCTTAGCTGCTCTAGGCTTCTCCAGGTTTTTCTCTTCCTCCTAACCTTTTCCTTCCCCTCAGTTTTCCTGGCTCTTGGAAGATTTGTCTGTGAATTGCTGCTTTACCTTCAGTGGGTTGATGTTAACACAGAGAGCATCATCCCATGGGGAATACTTGAAGTGAACTTGCCTTTTTAAGTGCTAAAATTTTGTTCTGGGCCAAATAGCTGATTATTTTTGGCAAACTTTTGTGCTTTTATTTTTGCTTGTTTAATGGAGTTTGAAATAATTGCTCTGATCCAGTTTTGAATTCATCTTTGAGCTCTGAATCCCTAAGTCCAGAAAGAGCCTTTTCCATAATGTGGCAATTATCGACTGAGAAAACTAGCCAGGAGTTCCAGAAGGGACAGTTGTGTGGGTACTACATGACTTTTGGTGCCTAATCTGGGGTCATTTTTGCATTTGAATGACCTTTTTGTTGTCAAACTGATGCACTAGTGATTTCTTTCATGAGATGCTACTCAAGATTGAATATTGCATTTGGAAACTAGGATTGAAACATTAATCCAGACTCTAGATTTATGCCTCTTTGAAATTCAAAGTAATAAAATGGGAATTTAAGTATTATTCTGTAAAGTATAGCCTGCTTTCTGTGCTTAGATTTCTTGGTGACAAACTACTTGAGTGTTCTGAATTTGTTGGGTTTCTCTCCCCATTTCCCCCCCAACCTCCCTGTGTCATTTACCTTGCAGATTTGACCACTGATAATTTGCTACTACTTATTCTATCTCGGATTTAATGGCACCCACAATGAGGCACATTTTATCCTACATCAGTTGAAACCTGCCTGGCAACCTGCTTTAGCCCGCCTTATTGTCTCTCTCCTGAGTTTGCCTCCTTCCACCCGAGCCTTCTTTGCTTTCCAGTCTCTCATTCCTGGGCCACTCCACTTCCTGGCATCTACTTTCTTGTCCCCTTCCTTAGTGGCCCCATTCCCTCCCTACTTTCTGGCTTCCTTTCCCAGAACTGTGCTTGATGCCATTACAGGAGAGGCCAGAGAAACAAAAGAAACAGAAAGAAAACAAGCCTTTTAATAAAAGGTTTTTCAAAAGTATTTTTCAAAATACATGCAACAAGTTTTCAACATCCAGCCTTGTAAAACCTTGTGTTCCAGATTTTTCTCCCTCCCTCCCCAGACAGCAAGTAGTCCAATATAGGTTAAATGTGTATAATTCTCCTAAATCTAATTCTACATTTGTCATGTTGTGCAGGAAAAATCAATTAAAAAGGAGAAAAAAACCACAAGGGGGGTGAGCGGAGCAAACGAACAACAAGAAAGGGGAAAGTCCTATGCTCTGATCCACATTCAGTGTCTCTAGTTCCCTCTCTGGATGCAGATCTTTCCATCTCAACTCTATGGGAATTTTGGCTTTTTCCAAAGGCAGCTTGAGAAGTCTGTTTCAAGTCAAGAAATCCATCTCGAGTTCAGATCCAGCTTCAGTCACTGTATGACCCTGGCCAAATCACTTCACCATGTGAAAACCCCAGTTTTCTCATCTGTAAAATGTGGGTAATAATAGCACCTACCTGTGTTGTGTGAGGGTCAAGTAAGTCAAGAACTGAAGTGCTTGACCCTGTGCCTGGAACTTAGCAGGTGCTTAGTAGGTATTAGCTCTTATTATTTTTGTTCCCTTTGCCTGTACTCATCCCCTGGATTAGGGAAGTATCTATGTGGACATTCATTGATTCTTCTTGGTAGAATATAAGTGGTAAAGAGACTAATATTAAACATATTAAAGGACTAACAGTGAGCTTAACTAGACTCAAAAGGCACGGAGAAGTAACTTGTCCCTCAGTCCAGAGCATCGAAACCATCTGGGATTGAGTGGATGACAAAGGTTACAGAGTGCCATTGCAGGGTTATATAGTCCAGTTATGCTGCTGGTGACTTAACTGTGAAAATTCTGGCATTGCCCATGTGCTCATGTCTACCCACCTTTTCTCTGACCTCTAAGAATTGCCTTGTTTGTATTTGTGTGCACAACAAATACTTATTGTTTAGTAAATGTTTGTGGTCTCTCTGTCTCTGTTTCTGGCTTTTTGTTCTTTCTCTTTCCCTTCCTCCCTCATCCCCTGTATTTTTTTTTTTTCCTGAAGCAATTTGTCTCCTACCCTTCCTGCCTGCTCCTTAGTCTTTGAGTTTTTCATGGATTGTATATGGGTGGGCACTATGAGAAAAGGGGGGGGGGTAAAAATTAGAAACATGTGGATCTTATCTAGTTATAGGAAATCTTAAGAGCCTGTTGTAGTGCCCATCGCTTGTCTCACTTGTATTCTACATCTTTTTCTTGCCTAAATTTCCTAGTACAAATGGTTCAGAAATATTTCTTCCTCTCATTTTTATTTAGACTCTACAACAGCAGGAATGCAAGCTCCTATATAGTCGTAAAGAAGGTCAGCGGCCAGAAAATAAAAACAAAAACAGATATAAAAACATTTTGCCATGTAAGTATTGATAATTTTCATTTCCTTTAGTGGTCACTTGCAACAGTTTTGCTTTCCCTTAATAATGCTGGAGGGATCGTGGCTTTATGTCCATCTCACTGTAAGCAGCATCTATAATAACCAATTTTAATGGGGAAATCAGATATTTGTTCTTGGAACTTCCTTGTCATTAATACTATTATTGATTGAAGAATTGGAGAATCTTATTAGAGTTGGCGGGATCTCACCATTTACTTAGCTCAGACTCTGTAATTGTATTTCTGAAATACTCACTTTTCCCCTAAGAAACAATCCTGAGAGAGGGTGTACCCAGAGTGCTGCCAGCTCTATTGGGGATACGTTGGGAGGTCTCTAGGTCTGTTAATACTGTTCTCTGGGACCTCATTGTAAATAGAAGTGACATGTTCTTGAGGGCTGTGCCAGGGGAGCGCTAACTGATCCTCCCAAGATGGAAAAGCCCAGGAAGGGGACCATGTGCGTGTTGTCCCAAGACGTATTAGCCACTCCTGCTATTGGCAAGGGCAGATTCATTACTAGGACATTGTAGCAAAACCTGGCAAGCTTTAGTAGTTTGGATTTTTACTGAGAATCAGTTTAAAACAATTTTTTTCTCTCAATTTTAAGCCTCTCAGATTTTCTCTATAGAAATTTGAAATTGTTTTATTTACTGCATATATCTATCTAATCTATCTATATATTATATAGATATATAATTTTTTTTTTTTAAAGAAAGTATCTTTAGCAGCTTGATGGGTGACCAAGGTGCATTTTAACTGTCTTTATTGGAGGTGTGTTCTTGGCACAATTTTTTATCCAGAGGAAATAGAATGTTGCTAGATTTTGGATTAACTGCTAGAAAAACTGGGAATTCTTTGTGTAAGTTACTGAAAGTTGTCAGAATGGTATTAATGACTTTGTGGTATCTCTCTCTAGTTGATCATACCAGGGTTGTCCTACATGACGGGGATCCGAACGAACTAGTTTCAGATTATATTAATGCAAACATCATCATGGTAAGTTCTGCATTTGCACTCTCCATTCCTGGCTATGGGCTGCCACTATATTTTTTTCTTTCTTTCATCTGGAAAAAATGACTTCCAAATAGAATTTTCATCATTGGTGAAGGCATGTTTGTTTTGATTTCTAGCCTGAATTTGAGACCAAGTGTAACAATTCAAAGCCCAAAAAAAGTTATATTGCAACGCAAGGCTGTCTGCAGAATACAGTGAATGACTTCTGGAGAATGGTGTTTCAGGAGAATTCGCGAGTTATTGTCATGACGACGAAAGAAGTAGAGAGAGGCAAGGTAGAGTATGAAATGGCAGATTATGGGAGAGCTGGGGCCATTATCTCCAGGGAGATAATGTTGGGAGGTGATGGCCAGAAAATGTCCAAGGCTGCCCAATTAGCCCTTAGTGATTCAGCCAGTAGCCTCCTACTCCATCAATTTTTGCAATGCATCAGGTTTTTTGTTTGCTTTTTTTTTTTTTTCCCTTCCGTCTCTCTCCTCCCTCCCCTAGGTAATTAGGGTTAAGTGACTTGACCAGGGTCACACAGCTAGGAAGTGTTGTCTGATATCAGATTTGAACTCGGGTCCTCCTGATTCCAGGGCTGGTGCTTTATCCACTGCGCCCCCTAGCTGCCCCCTCCTTGTTTTTGTGATGAAATATTTTGACACTATTGGAAGCTTTAACTTGACCATAGTGGGACTGAGTCATCTTCTGTAACAAACTTGAACTTTTATGAAACTGATTTCTTGATGAGAGAAATGACATTTTTGTAGGGTTATCTGATTCTCCCAGGTGACTCAAGTCCCATTTAGTAAACACTGCACACATAAACAACAGATGGGAAGCTTTTTCTTTAACAAGGTTTCTGTGTTTTCATTAGTGTGTTGAAGGTGAATTTCTTTTTTTTATTTTCAAAAGAAATTTACTGGTTTATATTTGACTTTGGGGTTTTATACCAGTCATATCTACACAAAACATATTAAACTATTGCTTCAATAGATGATATTTGACTTCTGGGTAAAAAAACATAGCTTGAGCCCTTTGTAGTAGGGCTACTGGAGCACATGAATTGTTGATCGCATTCTTCAAATCATTTTTATATTAAAATAATAGAGAAATGGAAGATTGTCTTTTTTATGTTAATTTTATTTTATTTTTATTTTTATTTTTTTTTGGTAATAAAGCCCATTACCTAAGTTAGCAACTTCCAGCATAGTATTAAAGATCTTTGTAATAGACTTACGTACAATGAATATTTGACATCTTTCTCCCAAAGGGAACTGTGGTATTATTAATTATCCTTGGATTTATTATCTGGAATATAGATTTATTATTATCAACTTTTAAGTCCTTTTATAAATCTGAGAGCATTCTCTGTTCCAGGGTTCCTGGGTTTCCTGGGTGTGAAGCAGTGAGCCTGAGGCCTAGGGTTCCCTCCCTTGGGTTCTGCTCTTCAGCTATGCTCATGCCTGAGTGCAATTGCAGGTTCTTGCTTGTCCTTGAACATGCTGCTGTGAAGGGAAAAGAGCTATGATGGCCTCAGAATAATTGGTGTGATCTTGTCTCCAAGGAGCTGTCCCAAACAGATGAGATGGATGAGATGTGTTATATTGCCTCCAGTGTATTACAAAGGGGTCTTCCTCATCCAATGCCAATGCCAGTGTGCTCCCAGTCATACTCTCTTTCCCCTTCTTTCTCTTTAGCTTTAGGATTAGGCTGCCTTTAGAAGCCCCCCCCCCCTTTTTTTTTTCCCCATTCTACTTTCCATGTACTCCTCAACCCATTTGTTGGCTAGTACACGGCTGTGTGCATTTTATTTTGAAATAACTTTGTGCTGCAGTGAAAGAAAATAGTGTTTTCAGGGCAGCTAGGTGGTACAGTGGATAGAGCAACAACCCTGAAGTTAGGAAGACCCGAGTTCAAATCTGGCCTCAGGCACTTAACACTTCCTAGCTGTGTGACCTGTGTTACTTAACCCCAATTGCCTTAGCCAAAAAAAAAAAAAAGAAAAGAAAAGAAAAAGAAAATAGTGTTTTCTTTCAAAACTTTTTCTTTAAAAGGCTTATTTGAGAGCTACATATTAAAACATGAATGAAGGGTCCAAATAATTTAACCAGCAATGAAGGTATACTCCTTCCTAGGACACATCAGGAAGAAGGCAGTTACAAAGAGATATAACCCTGAATTTCAGCATTAATTTGCCAAAGGTCCCAGTGGTGTCTGAAAATCTACCAGAGCCTGCTGTCTAAGATCATGATTTTGATTTCTTGCCCTCCATAGAGTTCTCTGCCATCAAGAATGACCAAGTTTCTACTAGAATTAATCTGCCACTGATTGCCTTGGTTTTAATCAGGAAGGGGATTATTGGGGAACATCAAAACTGTTGAATCTTTCAAAAACATACTCAAGTTAGAATTGTGCTCAAGGAGAAGGAAGAGATTTGAACTGAAAAGCCAAAAGAAACAGACAATACCAAGTAATCAATTCCCAGGACTTCCATTAGCCCCTTGGCTCATCTTCCATCTCCTTGTGGACAATTAAAAAAAATACATGAATCATGGCGCTCATTGGGTATCATTATTAGCAGTTGTTCTTTCTGTGACAGTTGTTTACCTGGAAATGATTATGGCTCTAAATGCAGAAATCAAATTTCTTCCCTTGTAGTTTGGGATTTAAGTGTTATGGGAAGTAAATTGGAGCTCAGGATGGCGGTTGCCACAGGAAAAAGAAAGTACAAAAAGGGAGCCCATTTCCAGAATGGATTGCCAAGGATCAGGAGCACATCCCTTAGTTAACATAAAGGTTCTCCTTGTTGCCAGCAAAAAAAAAAAAATTTTTTTTTTTGTTGCCATCTTATTCAATCCGTCTATTATTGAAACCGGCAGCTGTGGAGAGCTTGGCCATCTCAGACTCCCAAATGTAGCTGAGGGAATTGTCTCCTCAGTGGTGACATATGTAGCAACTGATTTATCCTTAAATTTGTTGGAAAGTTTGGATGTGGAGCAGTTCCTTCCTGTTTTATTTAGTTTTTTGAAATATAGACTGGAGGAGTTATTCACACTAGGGTTAGACAAGGCTTGGAAAGCATCTGGAGCAAAATTCTATGCTGATATGAAAATTCATAGACAACTCGAGAAGCCCATCTACTTCAACATTTTCTGTTTTTTTTTTTTTTTTTTTTCCCCTTGGCAAAATGATAGGCAGATTTTGTCTGAAAGGAAACTGAACTGTTGCTGGGTGATTCAACCTAGTTAATAGATTCCATTTTGTTTTCTTGGCATATTTAAAACATAAATGAACATTGGGCTCCTGTTTGAATGCTGGGTAATTATTATTCTTTTATCCCTCTGCTTGGGAGGGAAGGTATTTAGTATAGGAAAATAATGCTAAAAACCTGCTTCCTCCATTCTCAACTAAATTTTTCTTCATTGTTCTTGTTACTTTTTTCCCCCTCCCCTTCACTTTCTCTCTGTATCTTTGTCTCTCTCTGTCCATCTGTCTCTACCTTCATCCTTCCTACAGTCATTCAATTTTGAATGTTCCTATAATATTCTATCATTTGCCAGCTCTTTTCATACTGAAGCATTCCCTTACTCATCTTATCCAACCCTGAAGCCTCAATTATTATGCATGCTGATGATTCGCTAACCTATTTCTCTTCCTCAGCTCTAGTTTCATATTTGCAACAGCCTGCTGGACATCTGCCCCTTAAAGCCCCATTTCCCAAGCTGACCTTGCCTTACTTCAACAAATCTTTATTCTAGTGATGGCAATATGTTATTCCAGTTCCTTAGATTTATAAGGAAGTCATTCTTTTCTATAACTTTTCCCATTCTTTAACTTTTCTTTTTCTTTCTTTTCTCTTTCTCTTTCTCTTAACTTTTCCCATTCTTTTCCACTCTTTTCCTTAACTACTTATTTGCCAGGTTTTGTCAGTTCTACAATATTTTTATTTTATTTTACAATTAACAAATGCTTATTTTCCCCTCCTTCCCACTTTCCTTCCCTTCCCCCCTTTTTGCTTTTTTTTTTAAAGCAAAAAAAAAACTCTTGTAACAAATATTCATAGTGAAGCAAAATAAATTCCCTGCTTAAGCCGTATCCAGAAATGTATGTCTTGTTCTTCATCTTGAATCCATTCTCAGTTAAACATCAGACTTCTAGCATTAATGGCTAGTCTGGGTTTTTAGGTCTTTTAAAATTGTTTGCCCTTATAGTATTGTTGTGATTGTGTAAAGTGTTCTCTGGTTTCACTCATTTCTCTCTGTGTTAGTTCCTACAGGTCTTGCCAGGTTTCTCTGAAACTGTCCCCATTATTCTTAAGGTAAACTATTACCTTGGAGGCAAAACAAGGAGTTCAGTGAATAGAGCACTGGGCCTGGAATCAGGAAGGCTTGAGTTCAAATCTAGCTCAGATGCTTCCTATTTGTGTCCCTGAGCGGGAAAAAAAAAATTTTTTTTGCCTCAGTTTCCTCATTTTTTTTTTTAAACAGGTATAATAATATACCCCAGGGTTATTGTCTAGATCAAATGAAATAATGTTTGTAAAGCATTTAGCATAGTTCCTGGCACATAGCAAATGTTTCATAAATGCCTTTTCTACATTAATTTGCCATAATTTGTTCACATTCTCAAATTAATGAGCAACCTCCTTGTTCCCAGTTTTTTGCTACTACAAAAAGAGTTGCTATAAATATATTTGTCATAAGATGTAGGGGACAGAAGAGGCGAGCGGTGACACAAAGGGGCAAGGGCTGTGATGTCAGAAGGAACCCCAAGGTTACACAAGGGGAAAGGGCAGCCTACCATCTGTAATCTCTTTTGGCTTTGGGGTTCAGCTGTTCCCCATGGAAAGGACATGCCTTGAGGTGAGTGGTCCAGGCGGAGCTCAGAACTGGCCAGGCTCAGCTGCCTGGGGCTGTGGTACAGACTGTCACTCACCACTGAGCCAGGCCTGGTGCAGGAAGCCCAGCTGTGTGGGCAGCAGGGGAGGCCAGACCACTCACTTCACTGTGCCCAAGGGGTGGGGATGGAGAAGGGATGCGGATCACCAGCTCATTTAGGTTATTGTAGCACTTTCTGGAATGGATTCAGAAACATTTTAATGACTCCTTTCCTCCTTTTTGCTTGTCTGTATTGCATCTCTTTCTACTCTACATAGCCACTAATATGCATGGTTGTCAGTGCAAAAGTGAAAATTAGATTGCTAATAAAATCATGGGAATGCTTGAGGTTGCAAAAGGTAAACATGTAGTTATTGAGGATTGACTATACACAGGTTACTGACTTTTGAGGCATAGTTCCAAATTGCTTTCCTGAATGGCTGGACCAAATTATAACTTTAGCAATAATATATTAGTGTGCCTGTCTTCCAACCGCCCTCTCTGGCAGTGACCATTTTCCTTCCCCCCTTCAGTCTGATATGTATGAGGTAGAACTTAAGAGATGCTTTAATTCGTGTTTCTTTATTATTTGGAGTGGTTTTTTTTAATATGACTTTTGATAACTTGGATGTCTTCTTTGAGAACTTCCTATTTATATTCTTTGACCATCTGTTAATTGGGGTATGGCTCTTATTTTTTATGTATCTTGGAAACGAGACCTTTATTGTGTTCAGAATATTTCTATCCATCTTTTTTCTATATTATTACAACCTTAGTTCAGACTCGGGTTTCTTTTTTTACCTAGACTATACCTCCCAATTGGTTTTCCTATCTCCATGCTGTCTCTTCTCCAATCCATCCTTCACTCTTCTGACAGAGTAATTTTCCAAATGCACTACTCTTATCAGTATACTATTCCCAAACCTTTAGTACTTCTCATTGCCTATTGAATAAATTAAAATTCTTGATATTGGCACTCTGATCTTGCCACATCCAGTTCTATTCTCCTACTGCTTTTCCACAAATGTGACTCCTTCAGGACACTCTCGTTTCCCTTATTTACTCTCTCAGCAGCTTTTTTTCCCTTCTTTATCTATTGCCATGCTGGTAGATGGGTGATTCCCCGGAAGGAGTTGCTGTTATTTCAGCATTCTTGGGTTCTCTGGGCTAATCCTTGGAAGAGACAGTTTCTATTAAAATTGTAGGTCCTGAGCCCCCATCAGAATATTTTCCTTAATAAATCAATTACTAATTCTCAGTCTTAACCAGCATTTACTGAAAATACAATACATAACATTTATGTATCATTCCACCTATAAACATCAGTTATAACCTTTCTCATCGATGCATCTCCTGCCTGTGAGGATAGTAGATATGTGCTTAAAGTCTCAGGGTAATAGAGCATGAGTAAAGAGAAAATATGTGGCTGAGTCAGCTCCTAGCTCTAACATTGTAGACTTTATCTTCTGTCTCAGGAAATTTTCATAAAAATAACATTGATGAATTGAATATTGTATCCATTGTGTTTGCTAAGATGAACTGTTCCAAATTAGTGCTGGATTAATTCTTCACTACTCATGGCATCTCAGCTGGGCAAATTGATTTAGTGATACAGTCTCTGATTTTCTTCTTCTAGACCAGGGGTCCTCAAACTATGGCCTGCTGCCAGATGCAGCAGCTGAGGATGATTATCCCCCTCACCCAGAGCTATGAAGTTTCTTTATTTAAAGGCCCACAAAACAAAGTTTTTTGGTTTTTACTATAGTCCGGCCCTCCCACAGTCTGAGGGACAGTGAACTGGCCCCCTATTTAATAAGTTTGAGGACCCCATTTTAGACTGTGCTGTTCTGCTCACCTGGGCTTTGTTCTTCAGCAGCACCATAGTTGACACCTTCATCTGAATTGTTAGATGCCTTTTAGGAAAAAGCAATGATCTTTGTCCTAATGTTGGCAAAAGTTTCCCTAATTTTGCTTCTATCTGGGATTCTCTCTTTCTACAATAACAGGTGGCAAGGCAGAAAGCATCTTCCGTCTTCTTTTTCTATTTTCACCAACAGATAGCAGCAGAGAGCAAAATGTCATTTCCATAGCAGCAGGTAGCAATGGAGAAGGGAAAAAAAAAAAATCCCAACTTCTATTTGGCCAAGCCTTTAACCGGTCTCTGAAATCAGTGGTTTACCAGTCTGCCTTCCTGATTAATCAGTTGGTTCTACTCTATTAGTGATCTCATCTTTTCTTAGTAACTACATGCTTATCTTCCATCACTACATTGTTAGATAAAATACATTTGTCTCGATCACAAAATAGATGTGGTGTTTAGCTTTTAACTTTAGTATGCCCTAGTTTTTCTTTTCATTTTAATTTTTGAAGCCCTATTTTTATTTTTAAATAAAATTATATTTTAATATAAAATGTTTATTAAAAATTTTAATATAATTTTTATTTTTTAAATAAAATTTTAAAAAATCAATTTTAACTAAAATTATATTTTAAAAATTCTAAACATCAAGACACCAATAAATGATAATCTTCATTTCCAGTGTAGTACAGAAAAAGAAGTTTGTATATAAGACAGTGAATTAATCATTTTCAATTGTGTCTAATTCTTTGTGACCTCATTTGGAGTTTTCTTGGCCAAGATATTGGAACAATTTGCCATTTTCTTTTCGAGTTCATTTGACAAATGAGGAAACTGAGGCATGCAGGGTGACTTGATTTACTTAGGGTTATACAGTTAGGAAGCGTATGAGGCACCTAGCTCCTGGAATCTAACTAATTATAGCTTGCTTTTTCTTTAATGTGCTATGGTTCAACTTGTAGCTTCAGCTGCTGTCCTGCTTATCTATCTTTTCATCTGGAATTAGTTCTTTTCTTTTCAGTACATAAACACAAAGCACAAAATCAGATTTTGTCCTATATTCATCCCAGAATTCTCATCATATGAAGATGAACAACTAGAACAATGAGGCATACTCTTACTCCAAACAAATGAACTTTCAAGGGTCACTCCCCTTTCCTATGTAGCACTCTAGTAACACATAATCTGTTCTAGAGTGAACATCCACTTCCCTTTCCTAAACTTCTATTTGTATCTATTCAATTTCTTCTTTTCTTTCAAATTTGTATTAACACATGCCACCATTTCCAGAAAGCCTTCGCAGACAGAGCCCTTTTTTTTTTTTTTTTTTTTCATTCTCACTCCCACCTGAAAATTATCTTTGTCCCAATAATTCTGATAATAGTTTGCCTGGAACTCTCCCTTACTTATCATAATCCTCCATTGTATTATAGACATTTGTGTGTTAATGATTTTTTTTTTATTTTGAATAATAAACTCGGAGCAGGGATAATGATATATCTGTATATTCAAAGAATAGCTCAATGTCACAGATATAGCAAATGCTTAATAAGTTTTGAAATTGAATTTTCTTCCTTAAATCAAGACTCAACTTTAGAATCTTTTTCAATCTTTATAGCTTTAGCCAGATAACCATTAAGTAAGACTTAAAGATATGTTTTCTGAATATTTAGATTTTTACTTAACAATTTATGGGGACTAATTTATTTTTGATTCTTTCCAGAGTAAATGTGTCAAGTACTGGCCCGATGAATATGCTCTAAAGGAGTACGGGGCTATGCGAGTTAGGAATGTTAAAGAAAGCGCTGCTCATGATTATACGCTAAGAGAGCTTAAGCTCTCTAAGGTTGGACAAGTAAGTACATGGATATACTTTAGGGTCTTTGGTGGCTATTCGTGGAGGAATTTGTGGTTGGGAGTTTTATGGAGTAAAATGAGATCTTCCTTCTGTGGGAAGAGCTGATCCAAAAGGAATGGTTTTGGTTTAAGTTTAAACCTTATGTAATCTGTACAAGCAGACTGCCATGGAGTGATTTGGATGACGATTTAGCTTAGTGATGGAACAAAGGCATCTGGGGGAGGCTGTTCACTTAGTTTTGGGGTAGAAAGGAGAGTTAAATTCACTGTGGCCTGGCTGGAGAATGCAGACTCGATTTTTCTGCTAGCAACCATCCTGCCAGTCTTAATATCTTATATCTCTCAGGAGCAGATAGGATAAAAGACTTAGCGCTTACAGATGTAGTTTTCTGCATCAGGAGCATTAGCATTGTCATCTTACCTGGCATACAGCACTGTGGAGTTTTTCTAGGTGCCTTCCTGTATGTTATCACATTGTATTTCTGTGGGAGGTAAAGTTCTTCAGGTACTTGAGGGAACTGAGGGAGAAGCCCCTGGTGCTTTGGGCTTATCTGTCATGTCTCCCACCTCTAGAAGCTATAGGCCCAGTTTATCTCAGTCCTTTGAATTAGAACAGCTGGAATGACTCGGAGGCAAGGGAGCTAAATTCACATCTCAGGTTGGTTATTTGTAACTGATGATCTTGCCAAAGTCACTTAGCATAAACTTTAATCTGTAAAATGAGAAGTTTAGATAAAATCATCTCCAAGATCCTTTCCAGCTCTAGATCCTATGATTCCTATAACCTAACTATTCATGGATATAAGAGGATTTTACAAGAACTCTTGATTGACCTAAAATAGACCACCTTCAACTCAACATTTATTAAAACTGCTGGATGTAAGCCAGAATCACTGGGACATAGTGGGTAGAATGTTGGCTTCGAGATCAGGAAGACCTGAGGCTGTGTACCTGCCTCTGTCACTGAACGGTATGTGATTCTGGCAGCTCAGCTGATGGTCGTAATGTTCATTGATGGAGGGAATGCTCAGAATGGGTTTTCTCCATCTTGACAAAAACTCCAGATCCTTCTCTTTTGCTTCTAGTATATGCAAGGCACAGTGCTCGACAGATCTGATCTCCAACTTGTCCTTAGTCCAGTATCCATGGCAAGAGGCCATTCAACTTCTGTTTATAATCCTAATGGGATTGGGGGAGTAAGGGTGGTTTCCCTTGTTCTAAAAGAATTATCTTACCCATAAAAATTATGACTATTTTATGAAATTGATTTTCAAAGGCGTGGGGCCAAGTACAGCTACAGAAAAAACATCTTTAAAAGTCTCAGAGATGGTAAACTTCAACTTTTTTATTGGAATTTTGTTTTTTTAAAATGCCAGTTTCTTTGGATCATTTAGAATCCCTGATTGTTCCTGATTTAGGGAAATTTTCCCCCTTGGAGTATTTAATTCTTTCCTGCTGCTTCTTGGCTCTACTTCAGGGGAATACGGAGAGAACAGTGTGGCAGTATCATTTTAGAACCTGGCCCGATCATGGCGTGCCCACTGACCCTGGGGGTGTTCTGGACTTTTTAGAAGAGGTCCATCACAAGCAGGAGAGCATTCCTGATGCAGGCCCTGTGGTGGTGCATTGCAGGTAATCATCTAGACCATGACAGAGTTTTGGTGTGGTTCTGGGTAGATAATATATTAATTTCCCAAAGCAGGGGGAAGTGTGCTCCTTGTTCTCCCTTTTCCCATCTCCCAGCTCTTAAAGGAAAACATAAACATTTGTAGGGAATATGGATAAATGGTGAGAAAAGGACATCTGTCACCTGTGTCACCTTGAGTCCCCAAGTCTGTAATTTTAATTGGCAAATATTTATTGAATAGTTGTAAGCAAAGGGCTGAAGCTAGGGTTGGGTGTAGTTTTGTAATGACTAAAAAACCCTGATAAGACACAATCCCTGTCCTGAAGGAGTTTATGATTTTGTTGGGTTGTCTTTTTTGTAGGCAGGATTTTAGGCTTTGATTTGGTTTGGTTCAGATCTCTTAGCATGGAAAGAAGAGATTCTCTCCTGCCTCTCCCCTCCTACCCCCCTCCCCAAAACTACTGTTATTTGCTTTAAATAGATATGGACCACTTCCCATGCAGGCCAGGGCTTTGGTGGGAGCTGTGATCTCAAGCCTTATGCCTTCACACTGGTGCCCACAAATGTATCATGCCTCACATTTGAGGAAAGCTGTGTGTGTCAGGAAGAGATGTTATTTTTGTAGATTATATTTGCACAATAGGCAAGTAGATATGTGGGAGGCTACTTAACTTTAGTTATTTGCACAACTTGATTAAAATATGCCTTGTTAAAAATAATTTCCCTCCCCCAACGTTTGAACTATTTTCAACATTCTTATTTTGAATACCTCCCCAACACAATGTGTGTACATACAACACACATACATCCACATAGAGGAAACTGTATCTATCTCTTGAAGATCTTTGCTGTGACTAGAAGAAAAATGAATAGCTTTTTGTTTTCTTCACCCACAGTGCTGGAATTGGCAGGACAGGAACTTTCATTGTGATTGACATCCTTATTGACATTATCAGAGAGAAAGGTAAGTTGACTGCAGTCAGAAGCTCCAGTTTCTGTTCTCATGTTTTGTGGGGGAGAGACAAAGTGATCTTGAAGTGATTTCAGAGAGACCCCTAAATGTTTATTTTTCAGAGAGGTCTAGGTGGTGACCAGAGTTCCAGGAGTAGTTGGCAGAACATAAACTGGACATTGAACTGAATAGCTGCGTCCCCTTGAACTGGGACTTTTAATGGTCACCTACACACTGTTTTGTGGGATATGGAAATGAGTGACTTTTGGCTGGGTGAATCCTCGGAGAGGATGATATCAGTGGGAAGCTTTTCTTGCACACAGGTCAAAGCTGAGTGTGCAGAGGCCTCATGTGGCATGGGAAATACGTCAGGATCTCCATTCCTATTTGTTTTCTTCTAGGTGTGGATTGTGACATTGATGTTCCCAAGACCATTCAGATGGTGAGATCCCAGAGATCAGGGATGGTCCAAACAGAAGCCCAGTACAGATTTATCTACATGGCTGTGCAGCATTACATTGAGACGCTACAACGCAGAATTGAGGAGGAGCAGGTACAATTTTGCATAAATCCACAATAGCTTTCATGCTGCATTTTCTCATCTGATCTGAAATGAATTAAGTGGAGGACAGCTCCGGTCTGGAGCATATTCTGTCTTCTGCAGGCCCTCAGCTATATGACAGTATATACTTAACCTCCTTTTGAGTATGGGGGCAGTGCCCGGCAAGAGGGTCCTCTGATGGAACAGGTGGGAAAGACTCATGGAACACATTAGGAACTTTAATTTGGCCTCCTAGAAGGAGGAATGATAAAGAAATGACTGGACAGAAAGGCTCTGGTTTTCCTTGGATTGTGTACTGAGCTGATGGAAAAACCAAACTTGGAATCCAGAGTCCCTCAGTTGGGAATATGGGACCATTCTTGATACCAGGTCTTATCCTCCTCTTTCCATTTATTTATCTTACTTTGATCACTGATAATGGCCAGGCTTTGGGGTGGCCAATTTTTGGTGCTGTTGAAAGTAGTAAAATTTCAGTTTTAATAAGATTTGGGATAAGGAAGAGAAATTTGAAATTGGAGTCTGTCTAAAAGCTATTTGTCAGACAGAAAGCTGAGTTAATTAGGAATTATGCTGAGATGAAGAAAATAAGTAAAAAAAATTTTTTTCTTAGTAGCATAGGTATTACTGTTGCTGAAGTCATGTCTAAATATCAAAGTGGTTTGTCAGTATTACTGTGATTGCTTCCAAAGGTCTAGGCCACAGTCTGAAGCTTTCCTTAGAATAGTAATGGGCATTGCATTTGGTGATTTTTAGGAGGACAAAATAGCGATCAATTGGCAGTGCTCAGTTAGCCAGAACACAAGTCCCATTTGTCAGAAGAGATCTTAGTCTTCACTGCATTTGCTTGCCTGGGTTTTATGCGGCAATGGTGAAATACTGTGTAGTTAGCATGTCAGCAAAGGCCGGCTCAGGGATTTTTTAAGGTTTATGTTTTTAAACTCTCTGTTCCTTAAATCTGTGCTTCAAACTGTGTGACTTGCACCAGTCAGGAGAGTCGAGGTCCTTATGTTGTTGGGAGCTTAGTGTGCCATACAAACTTGGAATCAGAGGAGCTTCATTTACCTCAGACTCTACCTCTCGGCATTGTCTGGCCCTGCTGGCCCATCAGCCTGCCTCTCTGAGTAGTGGTTTCCTCGTCTGTGAAAGACAAGGCTGGACAAAGTGGCAGTGGATAGCCATTCTAGTTTGGAATGAGAATCATATTTTTGATTCTCTTAATTCAAAAGTACAGCATTTAAAACATACTCAATACCTCCCATTTATGCACTTTATATCTTGAATGTCCATAAGTGTTTGTTTACTGTTTCTCCCATTACACTGGGAGCCCCTTCTGGACATGGATATGTTTCTGTATCCCAAGTGTATAGCAACAGTGTTCGGCACATAGGAAGCAATTAAAAGTACTTGTTGATAATCATGATCATGATACTATGTCCTAGACATTACACTGAACATTGAGGTTACAAATAAATGCAAGAAAGGTTGGTTCTGACCTCATGAAATTCTCTTTCTGATGGGGAAGAGAACAGACTCGTGTATAGGAGCTGTGAGTGGGAGAGGAAAATCTGGCCCAGAAAATTGGCATTTTTCTTAGAAGTTGGAGTTTAGGGTTAGATATATGTAGCTGATAAGACTAGAGGCTTTTTATGTTAATTGGTGTTAATTATGAAATACTCCAGAACTTCTGAAAAGTGGTTAAAAAAAAAATTCATTGTTTTGATGACTTATGGGGATTCTTCTTTCCTACCTGCTCTATTTTAATTGGTTGTCAAATTCTTAACTCTTTAAGATACTTAGTTGGAGTGGATACTTTTTTTTCCCCCCTTACACAGAAGAAAAGTCCATTTAATTTAGTTTTGTTTTTTAAAAGTGCAAACTCCTTGAGGACAGGGGCTATTTTATTTCATCCTCAGTATAAGGCCTTTTAGGTAGTATATAGTCTCTGAATGCAAGACCTGTGCTTTTAGGTACCTTATAACTTATTCATTTTATCTTTGTTTCTTGATATTCAGATAGCTAGCATTTTGGATAACTCTCAGTTGTTTTTATTTTCTTCTTTCTCACTATGCAGAGACTCAGGTTGGTGGCTTCTTCTGGGGGGGGGGTGCACAGTGGAGAAAAGTGAAAGAAAACCTAGACTGTAATTATCTTTTGAAGAATTAAAGATGAAAGAATCTAGTTACCTCACATGAAAAGATACATCTGTATATTTATATATACACACATGGATAAATATATTCCATATCTGTATATATCTAGAGAGACAGAGACAGTGAGAGGAGATGGGGGAGAGACAGCGACAGAGAGAGAGGTAGGAAGAGCGAGAGAGAGAGAGAGAGAGAGCGAGAGACAGAGAGAGAGAGAGACAGACAGACAGACAGACAGATAGATAGATAGTATAAGAGAGTGAGAGCTCTGTATCTATATTACTAGATGATTTCAGAGCCTTGTAATTGTCCCTAATCCTAACCAGCTGAAAAGTCTTGTGAGACAATTGAATTCATACAGATTTTTAAAAAACCATAGGAATCCTGCCTATCAATGAAATCTGGTGGAGGAAGAATCGGTTTGTTTGCTTCCCAGTTTCCCAAAGCAGAGTCCTTCCTGAAGCTCTTATGGAAAAATTTAAAATTTCATCTGGAATTTTTCTTACAGTATTTCAGACAATCAGTGAAACAGAAAGGTTTCATTTAGCTGTCCCCAGGGAGGGGAGTCAGCTCCCCATCAATCAGTGCCTTTTGTGGTTGTATTCAAGCTGCTACAGAAGTCCTCAGCAGCTGTCCAGTTGGAGCTCTGGTTTATTTGAGTCACTGCAGTCATTCCTATCCCACTTCTGTTCCTCTTTATTCCCAAAATTGCCTTCTTTTTACTATTTCTTCATTTTGAAAAGAATTTCAGTGTTGAGGAAAGAATTAAAGACAAGTTCATTTTATGGTTTTTATATGTTCTACCTTTTTTTTTAGAAGATTTCATCTCAGGCAGGCTGAGATTTTTCATGCTAAGATTTATGACCTATGAGGTGCTTAGATTATTTGCATGCAAGTTACTCTGAAATAGTTTCTTGCTTATATTCACTCAAGTCTGATTATTTTTTTGTTTGTTGCTAGCCCATGTTGAAATGGTTCATCCTTTGTATACAAAGATGGCACTATTTGTCTTCCACAGAGTGTAATTTTTCAACCATTTGTCTGATAGTTGTGCTGAATATTAATCCATTAAAATGTCTCCCTTGAGTGTGCCTCCTAACCAGTGATTGGCATTTGCAAGGTAGTTAGTTAGCACTGATCAGCCACGGGCTGTGGTCTTGGAGAGAACTGAAGGTCAACTACAACCTGGCCCATAAACAGTTTTAACCTGTGTCCTTTGTTTCCTTTGGATGCTCTCCTTACTACATTAGTACTGGCTTGTGGTGTGCCCTTAGGGACCTATATGCCTACTGCCAGTGAAATATATATGTAAATAAAATAAATATGTAAAAAAAAATTTAAAAAATATATATTAAAAAAAAAAAAAGGACAAGAACTTGATCCTGGGATTTATTCCAGATTTGTTATAATTTTAGGTAACAAATTTGGATTTAGAATAATAAATCTATAATGTAGGAAATTCCAGTTTAGGTATTGTTTTATTTCTGTACTTCAGGGCTCTGTGATGTCATCTGACTGGGTACTTATTGGGCCAGTGTATCATCTGAGAATTGTTTTTCATGAGCCTCAAAAACTCAGCATGAGGTGGCCAATTGGCTCCAGGATGAGGAATCTTGTTGCACATGGCTGGACAAGTCTTGGGACACCCTGACCATATCTTTATTTGTGAAAACCTCCCTAGTGTCTGTTGGGCTTGGGCAGTTCTCGGAACAATAAAGTGAGAAATTATGGAGAAGCAATGTAGAAGATATCAGTAGAGAGACGCAGGCATAGGAAAAAATATGGGCTGATCATGAACCTTGAGTGAGGGATAGCTGATGGACTGCCCTACCCAGTGCTTCTTTATTATAAATGTGTTGTCAAGAGAATGGCTAGACATCCAGAGAGAGAACTATGGAGACTGAATGTGGATCAAAGCATACTGTTTTTGTCTTTTTGTTGTTGTTGTTGGTCTTTTCCCTTTTGTTCAAATTTCTTTCACAACATGACTAACATGGAAATATATTTAAAATAAAATAATTGTACCTGTATAACCCCTACCAGATTGCTTGTGTCTTAGGGAAAGGGGAGGTAAAGGAGGAAGGGAGAAAAAAATTTGGAACTCAAAATCTTACACAAGTCAATGTTTATAATCAGTGAAAAAATAAACAGCAGCAACATCCCCCTTCCTCTCTTCCCTCCTTCTCCCCCCCCCCCCCCCCCCCCCCCCCCCCCCCCCCCCCCCCCCCCCCCCCCCCCCACACACACACACACTCAGAGAGAGAGAAAGGAGGCAGAGGGAGGCAGAGGAGAGAGAATGAGAACGGCAAGATGGGTGCCCAGTATGTTCCACTGGCCCTCTGAGCAGATTTGTGGCCGACCATGGATTGCAAGGCCTCTGCTAGCTGTTACCTGTATTGTTGGAGGAAATGGCCACATCCCAGAGAATGGAGAAAGCCACCAGTATGTGCAGAGTCTGTTCTGTAGGAGTGGGATGGGGTTTGGGCTAGTGACTGGACCTCTGAAGGATCAAGCAAAGCCCACCCTCTTTCCACGGTGTAGGCCCACGTCTTCATGGAAGCTCCTGGAGCTCAAATTCACTAACTTGGTCATCCAGGATGGGGTAATCCAGGGCTTCCTGGCTTCAAGAACAACTTTGTGTCCATTCTGCTCTGGCTGCTTCTCATCTAAATGATGATCAGTGCTATTTGGACCAAGGGTTACTCAATAATTAGGGCAAAAATTCTGAAAATCCTAGACAGAGAATGTTTCTTTGAGACTGCCCCTAACTTGAAAGATACATTGCATGTGATATCGCTTTTTGATGAGATCAGTGTTCTCTGCTTTAATGTTACTGGCATAAATGGGAAGGGATTCTTAACTTTGAGCTAGTTACTTTCTTATAGGTGCTTCATTTTCTCATTTACTCTTATTTACTTGTTTGAGTCAAGTTCAAGTTATTTCATTTTGTGCTTTGTCTCCATTGTGGCTCAGCAATGATGAGGCGATGTGCTTATTGGGGGATTTTCAGAATCAGCTTTGCAGCATTGAAGGAGGGGGAACAGTCTGTGGTCTCTGGGGTCTTGCTGCCTTTCCGATTGTTGGAGAGCCATTTCTCAGGGCTTCCTTCCTTCAACACTACTCAGAGCTGGCTCTGGTTGGCTATTTCTTCTGATTGTATACCTGGGGTTCATAAAGCTGCACTGCAAAGAACTGTGACATGATGACTGGGAATTCTTCCATCCATTCTGAGGATTGGTCTGAGCCAGGCTAAGGTTGTTCTGTCTGACGTCATCTTTCTCTAGACTTGTATGGGCTCTACTTCTTTTGACACTGTAAGGTTCATGTTGTACATTGTCGTTGGAAAGAGGAATTCTCATCCTTTCGGCTTCTGATAGCATCTTAGAGTTTCTTGAATGTTCATCACTTGTTTGACCATCTGAAGCATAAGATTTTAGACTCCTTTGTGTAAATGTCTGCTTTCTTCAGGCCTTCCTGTAACTTAAAATTTTTTATTTTTGTTCTTTGATTTTCAGAAAAGCAAGAGAAAAGGGCATGAATATACAAACATTAAATATTCTCTAGCAGACCAGACAAGTGGAGATCAGAGTCCTCTCCCACCTTGCACCCCGACTCCAACCTGTCCAGAGTAAGTAAAGGGGGGAGGAAATTGGTGTTGTCTGAAAATCCTTCTGTAAAATTTTTTTTTTTTTTTTTTTAAGCCTAAGACTTCCATGGACATATGCTGCGGCTAATCAGCTGTCTAATAATGTCCATTAGCAATTAGCAAATTAGTAGCTTGTGCCTTTTCAAAGCCTTAGCTGATTTATTTCACTGATGGCTGGCTGGCTATTGCCTTCCCTAGGGGTTATTAATATATCAAAGCCATGTTTGTTGAGCCTAGCAAAGTACCAAATTTGGTTTGTATTTCTTTTTGTTCCCAAGACTAATGATTGCTGGTTATCCTTTCCTTCCATCCCTCTTTACTTTTTTTTTTGGAGGCGAGGAAAGATATTTTTTAGAAAGCCGTTAAATAAGTGAGCCCTTACTTTGTCACCAAAGAATTAAGTTTCATATTTGTTACTAGATGATAGATATGAGTTTTAAGATCTTATTCACAAAAATATAATCGAAAACATTTATTAGGTCAGTTCTGTCAATAGCCACAAGAAGCTTACATTATTAGCATTTGCCTTTCTAGGTTAATTTTCATTAGACTCCTATTGGCTCTTTCCTACTGATTCATATTTTCAAATCTTTTCTGCCTTTGGCTTCTCACGTATTTATTTGTTTATTTATTCATATGTTTATTTCTGTCTGCTTATTTATTTATTTTTATATTTATTTGTTCATTTCATTCATTCATTTTAAACTTGACAACTCAAGAAAAACAAACATTGAAATACAAAACAAAATTTATTTCCATAAAACCACGAACTCAGTTAGTTGCCTTTGTGTCCACCATTGAACTTTTATTTTTGTATTTTTTTTCCTGTATTTTGTTGCTGTTAAATTTTTTTATATATTATTGTAGTCCATGTGTATGTTCTGTCATTAATGTTCTATGCAAATGGTTAGGCTGCATGTAAGGTGAGTAATCCTGTGTGTGCTTCTGATTTATTCATTAAATGATACATCATGTACTAGTTGTGTTTCCTTGAGTAGACAGTTGCTGCTTCCTTCTTTCTCTTCCTCCTTTTTGTTCTCTCTTCACCACAATAAGAGAGCTGATTTGTTCAATGGATTTCTTTAGTGATGAGCAGTGGGGGCACAATGCTGGCCTCCTTGGTAGTAGACTTCCAAGTGAGTTCTTTCCTTTGTGCTGACTTAGCAATTTTGGAGCAGAAAGTCGTGGCATGTTGTTTTCAGATAGCCCAAGTATTGATATTCTAGTTAGTGACAATCTGACAAGATAACTGTCTTCTGCCTGGCTTGCATTTTTGTAAATATCTTTTTCAGAATGAGAGAAGATAGTGCTAGAGTATATGAAAATGTGGGATTGGTGCAGCAGCAGAAGAGTCTTAGATGAGAAGACCTGTCCAGGTTTCAGCTCAGAGCTGGGTAATTACATTCACAATGTTTGATTATTGTTCAATATGTTTTGTGGTAGGCTTAATTTATTTCAAGAGTAACATTTAGGAATATTTGCTTGAAATGTTCCAAAATTGTGTTTAAAAATTTTTTATAAGTTAGTTCTGCCTCGATGTAACCTTTGACAGCCATTTCAGAATCCATTCAACACATAAAACAAAAGTCAGAGTTCATTCTTTGAAGGTAACTTAATGTCTCTCCTGAGAATAATTCTTATGGACTACTTAGAATAATAAAGAGGCTCTTTTCTGAATTGCTTAGTAGAGGTTGCCATGGCTGCCTAGAACAACCTGTAGTGATGTCCTTGGGCTTGAATAAAGAGGAACCTCCCCTAGGATTTAAAAACTCTTGGCTGCCCTGTAGCATTTGGGTGACCCTGACGCAGAAGCTCAGAGTTGACCTCATTCCAGGTTATTCATTGGTGAGCATCCCCAATAAAATTTATTCACATTCTACTTGATCACCTCAACTGCTATGAAACTCACTGTCTTGAGGCAGTTCATTCTTCAGTAGACAGCTCTCCCTCCTGCTTAAAAAGCTCATCCTTATGTTGATCGGAAATCTGGTTTTTTGTGACTTTGACCGTTTGTAGTTTTGTCCTCTGGGACCATAAAATCTCGGCATGAGATAGGCTCTTTGTGGCTTCTTCTGGAACCTGTACCTGTGAAAAGCATCCCCTGTTGTTATCCAGCCTCTTTTCAAATGTCCTCAAGTGAAAGAGAATCCATCACTTCTTGTGGTATCCTGTTTCATTTATGGATGACAAGTAGGGAGTTTTTCTTGATGTTGAACTTAAATTTGGCCTGCTAAAACTTCTTACTTTTGTTTCTTGTTTTTCTCTTGGAGATTGATTAGAATAAGTGACAATGTTGATAGCCTTTCTCCCTGTTATAACCTTCAAATACTGGAGGACATCAATTATGAACCCTCCTTCTCCAACTGTGACTATTTCCTTCAGCTGATTCTCATATAGTTTGAACTCGGAGCCCTTTCCTCTTGAGGTTAGCCTCCTCTGGACATTTTCCATCTCATTGGTATCCTTCTTAAACTTTGCTGCCAGAAATGACCTCAGTAGCCCAGAAGAGGTCTCTAGGACAGCAGGATCAGCTCTTTCTTATTCCTGTGTCTTTCTTACTCTGGTCCTAAGTTCTCTTTAGCTTCCCAAGATTATTCTGTTCTAGCTGCTCCCCCACTCTCATCCCTAGTTCTTTTCGGTGACCTAGGTTTTCTTACCAGGCCTTCCATATGAAAGTACTTTAAATCCTTGAAGGTATCTTGAACTCCCTGCACTCCCAGATCTTGTTTCAACTGCTTCTGACGTAGCATGGCTTCTTGTCCCTTCATTCTTCTGTTCACCATCTTATGGATCTGACCCCAAATATCAGTGACCTTCCTGTGAGGTCCAAGAATGAAAATGGTACTGCAGATGGAGCCTGGCCAGGTCAGGTCTTGGGTGATGGTCACTTCCTTATTCTGGAGGCTGTCACCGTTGATGTAGTCTAGAATCATAGTAGCTGCTTTCATGACTGTCACCCTGTTGACTTACTGAACTTGCATTTAATCAAAGTGCTGTCTCTCTCAGCTGTACCCATGTAGCAAGAGTATAGTAGGAGTATACATTTATCCTTATCAAAATCTTTTGTATTGGAGAAAAATTTCAGCCAATATTCTGATATGTTGAGATATTTTTGGAACCAGTTAGTGTTGGTTCCTACTTTTGTGCCATTGATAGAGCCATTGAATACAAGGCTAGGATCAGATGACCCTTGCATTGTATTAGAAAGTAAACACCTTCTCCTCTGTAAAACAAAAGGATTAAACCACTAAATTCCCCTTCAATTCCGAGACAGTGATCCTATATAATTTTCAAGTATTTTACCCTATTATTGGCCCCAAAACCTTTTCAGAGAGTTTAATTTTTCAGAGTAGAGACAAAAGTATTTCTTAATAACAACTAGAAAGTTAGGGTTTGCCATGAGCTTTTTTTTTTTTCCCCCCCAATAAAGAATTCTACATTATTACTTTCCAGCTTACTTTAATGTTTTCATTTTTATTAACTTTTAAAATATCTATTCTTAACTTCTCGCTTTCTTTTTTTTTCTCTTTCCAGATATGACTATTCCTCCCCACCCCCAAAAGGTCAAGAAAGATGCAAGGACTTTCATGTGAAAAATGAATTTGGAAGGTTTGCATTCTGACTGTTTAACTTCCGCTAATAAGCAAAGTGCAAAACCATGTGTAAAGATCATGATTTTTCTCTCTCAACAATACCTGATTTCCAATTGCTGGCTTTTTAAATAAGAAGAAATCATCTCTACAATGTAGACAATGTTATATTCTATAGAATTTTGTGTTAAATTGAGGAAGCTATTAAATTTTCATTTTCACATTTTGTAGATGATGGTGATTAAAATTCAAGTTATCAGCATTTTTCTTTTTTAAATTGGAGCAGATTTATTCTTTTTTCTTTGTGAGGCATGAAAGGGCACTTTTGGAAGGAGCAATGATTTGGGAAAATCTGTCAAATATCCAGTACAAATGGGAACAATTTTTTTCTTATCTATTATAACTAATAGGGGATAGAATCATGTGCTAATGCCTGAAGCTCACAGAGTCGAGCATTTCCTTTCCAACTGGCCACTTCAGAGTGGAAAGTGACAATGGTTTTTTGGTAAAGTGTAGGGGCTTTGTTTTGTTAGCAGATGGCTGACTTACTCCTCAGCCAACTTGTTGAGTTTCTGTTGGGAAAATATACACAAGGTTTTCTTTGAACCAGAGTCACTGTCTTTATACTCAAAAGAAAATCCTCCTGCTGATGACCAGTAATGGAGATAGCATTTGCAGTCACTCAGAAAAGCATCAGCTCATAGCAGGGGCAGGAGGTGGCAGCAGCCCAAGGGGATTCCTGGGGCTTTCATGGCCATCTCGCAGTTTTGACAGTTGGAGGTGGAAGACCTTCCAGTGAGCTTCTGCTGATTCTTTGTGATTTGCTCGACCCCAGCAGCCCTGCCGCGCCAACTGTGAGCTGGTGGGTGGGAGCTTCCCCCAACTCGGGGCTCCTGTGGTTTTCAGTAAGGCCTTATACTTCTTTAGGTGATCTGTGCTTCAGAATCTGATGAAGGATACCCGATCTGAGCCAGGCCCCTCGTGGCGATCTGCGTGAATGCAGAGGGTTGGCTTAAGCAAGGCCAGGAGGGGCCAGCGCCATGGCTGGGGGACATGACTGCCAGCAGTAGCTCCTTTTCTGTTTCATTGAATGGGATTTTCACCAACCTTCTTTTACCTAAAGTGCCTTCCAGAGCCACATCCCTTTTTGCTATGTGTGTTCCACCATTCTTCATTGTGTTATTTCAGCTGAAGTACTTTTGATCATATTTGTAAAGACAAATAAGCTCCTCTAGTGACTTCCCTTTTGAGCCCCTGTACTACTCAGGTTCCTTTCCCTATGGCTGTCTTTTGTTTCTGTGCTTTGAGCCTTCCCAGGTCTCGGACCAGAGTGGAGCCAATTCAGTGACTAGATCAGGCCCGACTCGCCAGGAGTGGGAGCTTCTTTGCAGGAGAGCTGGGCTAGAGTGTTGCTTTTCCCTGAAGTCATTTGGGAAGACCCGTGTGGTCATTTTCACGTGCAGAAGAACGAATGCCCTGACCTTCGATAGACCATGGTGAGACTTGGGCTGTATGTAGGATCCACATAGGCCTTGCCCTGCATGAGGGTGAGTGCAGCTGGGCCTGAGATGAGAGAAAATTCAGGCCCACTGTCACAGGGGGCTGCCTAAAGCCTGTATTTGTGTGAATTGAAATAAGTGCATCTTTTTATTGCACGATCACTTTGAAAACTTTTGTTTGCCTTTACTTTGTTGTAGTACTTTGGACTCTTGACTTTGGGACAGACTTTCACCAGCATATATCTATATTTGTGCAATGGTTTGATTGTACAAATGTATTTGTTGCATTAATGTCAATGCCTGTAGGGTAGAATCAGTAGTATTTGCACTCTCGGAACCCAACTTGTCCTGTAACTTGATGGTGAGGTAATTTCTTTTATTTGGCTTTATGAAGTCCTGTATGGGACATTCATTTAATGAAACCTTTTCTTATTTTCCTAAATAAGTATAGTATCATGGTATTATCAAACTGTGTCTTAATTCTGCCAGATCACTGAATGATTATTGAGCACTGGATAACTCGATGGAACTGGGATCTCCTCAAGGTGGGCGGACACTCTTTGCAGTGATGCCAGTGGCAACCCCTCCACACCTTCCTGTCTTGTCTAGCCCTTGTCCATGCCATCCTGTGACTCTTCCCCAAAAGGCTTTAGATTCCTGGACACTTGTATGGGTGCCAGTGGGGCATGGTGACTTCACGGGTAGTCATAGCTCTTTCTTGCTTCATGACTGTGCCCCTTCTTTTTCTGGTCTTCAGTCTCTCTGATGCTCTAGTTCTTTATTGCTGAAGTGCTATAGCCTGTTCCATAGCCATGCCTTTGGTGATCTTCAGCTTTAACCCTTCAAAGACTGGTAGTCCACAGTTTGCAGCCATGAAGCATCACCAGAACTTGGTCCCACGTTACCAAATTTCACATGAGCTTAAGGTGTGACACTGAATAGGTGCAATGTAGAGCTGGAACCATGACAGATTGGCAATTGGAGCTTTTAGAATTAGTAGTTTGGCAAAGGTGGTTTGAGGAAGCAGCAGAACGACTTGGGGGGGCAGGGCGGGGGGAAGCAGTTGACAGTGGATGGATCAGATGACCTTGAATTGTATGTGAAGTCACATTTATTCTGTAGCTAACAAATGAATTTTGCTACCAGAGTTGACAGATATTGTAATGCTTTCAGCAAAGTCTGGAAAGTATAACTTTCTGTATTTGGAAATTGTTCTGAGTCCATTGAAGACTTCAAGACTTCATGTTGTTCAAGTTGCATTTGGTATGAGTTATTCAATTGAGCTAACATTTAGTTTGTTAATGAGCACCAAGGCACTTTGCTGGGCTCCTGGGGATGCCAAGATTTAGAGAGAGAGAGAGAGAGAGAGAGAGAGCGCATCTGCCCTCAAGGAATGCCATGCCATGAACTGTGCAATTTTTTGGCTTATCACTGGGCATGTGCACATTTATTAAAACCAGTTTTTAGGTGAGGTATCCATGCTTCTCATTGCACCCTGGCCAACTACTTACCTTGCCTAATTCTGAGTATCATGTCATTTACATATCATGCACAAGTAAGCTGGCTCTTCTTAAGTTGTGAAACTAGGAGTCTGTGTTTTGAGTGAGAATTTTTCTGGAATGTGATATTGGAATTAAAAACAAAAACAAAAAAATGAATTCAACAAGATTTCTTAACAGCTCTTTTGGGGGGGAATTTTGAAGTTTCAACCTAGTGTATGGCCCTGCTGAAAACCATGGCGATTGCTCAAGTTGACAGGAATGGCCTTTTTCATATGGTGGATTTGGGGAGGGGACAGGGAAAGATGGAAGGATTATCTTTAGTGTCTCCATGCTGGGTCCTAGTACAGGCTGGGAATGTGCTTTGGTATAAGTAGAAGAAATTGTTCTGTTTGTGAGAGTCCGTAATTAAGGTGAATTTCCATTTCTTGCAAATATACCAGCATGTGCTCATTACTATGTATCTTAATTACCTGCACGTCTAAGCTCAGAGCACTCATGCATAGTCCGTGCATAAAACTGACAACATTGTCACCAACAGCCATTTTTCCAATTTGGGGAACTTTTTTCAGACTTTTGTTGCAGTTAAACATCAAAGTGCCATTCAGCTTTTGCTATTGGAAGGAGTTAAACCAATCATTTAAAAAATAAAACAAAAATCTATACGTCGAAAGGCCTGAATTGTTTTGAAATGTGGAGACACCCTTACATACTAAAAACAAAGGGCAGAGAATCCAGTTAAACACGCACGTTCTCCACCAGCCTCCCCCACCACTACCAACCAAAAAAACCCAAACCAAACTCTTTGCTGGGGATATGGTGGCTTGTCAGGTCTGGTGGTGCATTTGCACAAAGACAAACTATACAGTGACAAAGGCATCGTACTGTGAACTTTTTTGAGGCACTGTGAAGTCAGTAATCTAGTTATTTTCAAAAAGTGTGGTTCCCTTAATGGGTGCCCCTCTATAATGGGGCAACATTTGCTCCCAAGTTAATAAAACAGGTAGTTGAATCAGGAGATGCAACTGCTTCCTCTGCATCCCCCATGTATAGGAAGTCCACGTTGAGTCCTTGACTTTCTCAGATTTGGACTGCACCAAGGGGGAGAGGATGCATGTCCAAAATGATATAATTGTTTAAAATGGTGGCTTAATTGGCTCATCTTTTTCCCCCACCTTCATTCCATCATTCTCTAATTAAATAAAAATAGCTAGTCAATTGCTAGAAACAGTGTGTCCAGAGAGTTAGGGGATTCTGCTGACAAAGGGGTATATTCATGTTTCTGGAATGAACTGTTTTGAAGCTCCATTTAAGTTCATCTTATTTATCTATTCCCATTATATCTTGAGAGATTATTATAATAGGTGTTTTAAAAATAATTTGACATCCTGGATTATTTCTAGTTCATTGGAATGAGAAAATGAATTGAGTTAGAAGTATTTGATTATAGATTACTTACACCACAAGAAAACTTAAGAGTATAACTCTTGAGGCACAACACACATATCTATATCTATTATATATTTTTTACCAGTATAAATCTGGTACAGTTTTCATTGACTGTGCATTGTAAGAAAAAAATAATATAAAAATTAAAAAAAAAGTTTTATAGCAAATGGTCACGCTGACTATGGTTATCTTATTAGGACTGCTAGCCATTACTTTGGACAGAACTTATAATTTTCCCTCATGAATATTAGTTTAGAAATATAGTTTATTGTTATTGTATCCTCACTAAAATGTTTGCTCCTTTTTCTTTTTTTTTTTTTTTGTTTTGGGGCAGACTGCAAAATCTATCTAGGAGCTCGTTTCAGTGTTTTTCATAACTTTTTTTTTTACTCAAACTAATTTGAAAAATGTTTCCACGCTCAACCTCAAAACTTGTAATTATTAATTTTGCCTGTTTATTTATGACATAATTGTGATTCTTTGTATTACTAAAGGCTAATGAGAAGGGATCCTTTATTAAGCTGATGACTAGGCCTACTTTTAATTTTTCTGCAGTGTATGAAGTATTGTACCAGAGTATTAAATGAAATGTAATATTTTATTGAAAATCTATCCTTTAAAAGGAATACGTTTTAGGATGTCATCAATTTGATGTGAATCATGTAAATGTTGATAATATGCGCTGTGTTTATTATACATTTAGTGTTTTTAAAAGACTCACTTATTGCCTTTCTAGCCCACCTATATTATGTAGTCGATTTGCAATTGTCCAAAAAAAAAAAAAAAAAAGACATTAAAAGAATAGCTTATGTATAAAAACAATAGTGGATGTTAATCGCCTCATGATCTGTATTTATGGGTATTAGTTCAGTGGTATTGCTAGCAGCAAGGCTGAATTATCAGAGTAAAAATGTATTTGTAAACTGTATCAGAACTGAAAATTAGGAATAAAATCATTTTCTTATAATCTGGTGTTTTTGTTTATTTCATTAAAAAGTCTGAATTTAATATTTCATTAAAAAGTAAAAAGTCCCATTTACAAATGGGAAGACCCATCAACAGCATTTATTTAAGTTCCTACTATGGCCTGAATGGTGTCCTAAGGGCTGGTGATATAAAGGCAAATGTGAAACTTCCAAGAGCTTATTGTTAGAGACAATATGTACACATGTACAAACAAAATTAACCATCCTCTCAATTAGCTTAAAAAAGGGCTGACTTGTTAATGTCTATCAGAAGATCTATTGAAATGAAGAATAAATAAGTTCATTTATACAGCATTTATTTGGTACCTGCTCTATACACAGCTTTTGGAATTCCATAAGGAATAACATAGATCATCTGGGTTTGGAAGATTTTCTGATTTGGTGGTTTCTACCATTGAAATACCTTAAGAACAATCAAGAAAAGGAATGAATAGGTGAGCTAAATAAATATATTGGAAACAGGATGTAGAACTACTGGGGTGAGGGAAAGTGGGCAGTAAGGGTTTATAAGAATGTGGTTATACCATGAGGAATCTTTTCTTGCATTCAATAAATTTTGTGGTAATGTTGATGTTTGAAAGGGAGCCCAAAAGATTGGGATTGCAGACTGGTGTCCTGAGGTGTCTCAAAAGAATTTGCCCTTGACTTGAAGATAGGTTCAAGTCTACAAAGTTAATTGTAATTGTAATCCCAATTGAAGTGGGCTAAATTACAAAACAAATTTTGCAAAGAACCAGGAGCAAGAAGACAAATTTATAGGAAAAAGATGTTTCTTTGTCATTGATATGCTAATTTTATGACTATAATATTATAGAACTGAAGAATGGTCTGGTATGCACCTCATCATTTATCTCTGCAATTTGTTGGTCAGTGAAAACAGGATTTCTATCTGGCAGGCAGCAGTGTTCCTAGGACTATACTATAGTATCCCTAAAGCGAGACATTAGGATCATTGACAGATTGGTAGAATAAGCACTCTTAAAGTCTGGAGACCTCAGGATTACTGCTATATTTCTCATAAAAGCTCAACCTAAGGGCATCTTCTGGAGAGTCATTCTTTCCTTCCTTCTGGATTCCATTTTTGTATGCTCACTCTTATTAAATACTTAATGTGTAAGAAGCAAATCTGACATAATTTGCAGGGCAGGCATTGGTGAAGGAAATTTTCCTCACATGAAACTCCTTACCCAAATGAAATCACAGATTTGGATCCATCCCACTGTAGAGGTTCAAAAAGAGATTCCTAAAGATTGGAGTTGTGGACCAGTGTCGCAAGGTGGCTGAAGAGAATTTGCAGACTTAAACCCATCTCCACCAAGGGACAAAAAAGTTTATTGTAATTGGAAGACCAATTGGAAGAAGTGTGCTAAGTTCCTAAAAGGATTTAGCAAAGAACCAGGAGAAGTTAAATTTAGAGGACAAAGTTAAACAGATTAGAGCTTTATGTTACTTATTTGCTAGTTAGTCTTATGGCTTACAGGTAGGTTTTGAGGGGGTCTATTCACTATTGTCTCAGGAACTTGATTATGATTGACCAGCAGATTTTTCTGTCTGTCAGTAATGTTTGTAGGACTATCCTAAGTCCAGAAGACTTTAACATCATTAACAGACAGATTGTTAGAATAGCACTCTAAGGTTAGGGAACCTTAGGGTACAGCTTCTAGGGGAAATGTAGCAGCAATCCTATCACCACCCCTCAAAATCCACACACTGCCCGCCCTTTTCTCCCTCCTTATCCCCCATTGCCTAGTATGTAAAACTTTGTACTAGGCAATGGAGACAGAAGGAAAATGAGAAAATGGCGCCTGCCCTTATGGATTTTGTGTTCTACACGAGGGGGAGGAAACCATAACAATTTTAAGAACGATAATGAAACTTTAAAAAAATCGGTTATTTTGAAATATAAATAACACATATATTACCAAAAAGAGAAAAGGGGGGAGGGAGCCATTTAAACACAAAAGGTGAGCTTGGTCTCTTTTACAGCTCATTTGCCAATTCTTTGTCTTGCTCTCTCTTTGCTGTGGTCTCAGCCAATAGACGACTATTGCTTTTCACTACCTTAATGCTTTGTAACTCTCACCCAACTTTCTTAATCATCTGACTTTTCTTCATAACCCATCCTCTACCTGCCTTTGCAATTTTTTTATATTTTTCCCCTCATCTAAATCCTTTATGGTTCAGTGACATTCTTCTCTTTGCTACTTGTCACACAGGACACTCTTACTTTCTCCCCCTGGACATTTTTACTAGCAGTCCACCATGCCTGGCAGCTCTCTTTCCTATTCCAAGCCTCCCAGGCTTTCTTTAAGTCTCAGCTAAAATCATACCTTCTACAAGAATCCTTTCTGGGTTTCCTTAATGCTAGCATCTGATTATCTTTGATTTGTCCTGTATACCACGTCTCATTGTTGTTAGCATTTTGTTTTCTTCCCAAAATTGTTTCTTGACAAGATCCCCCTTTAGGGGGAGGAGGACCTTTTTTTGTATTACCAGCACTTAGTACTATTCCTGACATATATTAGGTATCTAATAAATGCTTGTTGACTTGACTGGTCACTTGAGTCATACAAAGCCAAGATGAAGAACAAGTCTCTGCTTTCAGCAAGCTTATTCTCCTGGGTATATTTATGGTCTCACTGTGTGGCTCAAAAAACATCTATTAAGTGCTAACTTTGTGCCAGCTAGTGGGAATACAAATACAAATAAAAAATGATTACAAGGGACTTACATCCTAATGGGGGAAGACAACATATAAAAATAAGCTAAAATTTTTTGGGGGAATTACCTGCACTGAGAAAGAAGAAAGAAGGTGGAGAAAGAAGTCCATGTTGGGGATATAATTTGGGGCAAGGGAAATGATCTGTCCCTTCCAATTCTCAGTTTCTGTGAATTTTTGTCATGGAACGGGATTCCTCCTTTATTTTGCTCTTTGGGGTAACAGCTTTGAGATCTTAAGCTCTGTGAAGAGGAACTGGCAAGATGGCCACAGAAGACTTTCAAGGACATGGCCTGGGTTGTTTAATTTGGAGGTCTTATGTTCCTGCATTTGGAGGCTGGGTTTTTTTTATTTTTTTTGCTTCAATTGCTACTGATTCTCTTTCTTCAGTTCTCTGGAAACTTGTGAAGCCTCATGATACTTATACTATGCTATTGCTACATGGTTTTCAGAAGAAATTTTATCTATATTGTACATCTGGGATTTCTTCCCTGTGGTTTTTTGAACCAGTCTGTCTGCATCATAGGTAAGACAAATATACTTTCTTTAAATTGTGAAAGAGAAATTTCTCTAATAATAAATACTGTAACTTTTTGTCCATAGGGAAATACATGAAAAATTAAAATTGTGCCAGGACTTTCACACTACATGTTTCTCCAATTTAGAAAATACTTATGATCATTTGTGGAATAATAAGCAAGAAGAGCCCTTTAGGCATCATTCAGCTCAATCTCCTTCACTTTAGAGATCAAATGACTTGTGCAAGATTACACAGGCAAATGATAGAGTTAAAATTTAAATGCAGATTCTCTGATTTTAGTTTTAGTTTTTTTTTTTTTTTTCTTTTTTCTTCTCAGGCTTCTTATTAATACTCACTGTATGCAGAAAACTGCATGCAGTCAGGAAAATTAAAAAAAAACCCAAAACCCAGAAAACAGACCAGCACAAAGTTTAGATAATTCTTCCCTACCCATATGAAAACTGAAGTTTCATTAGTTTTTTTTTTTTTTTTTTTAGTAGTTTAGATAAATCCCTATTTGTGAAAATTGAAATTGTCTTAGTTTAAAAAAAAAAAAAGTAAAATTTAGGTAATTCTTCCCTGCCCACATGAAAATTGAAATCTTGTTATTGAAAATATAATAACAAAACTTACATAATTCCTTGTTTATATGAAAATGTTCACCGTGCCTTTTTAGTTAAAAAGTTAAAAAGAAAAAGCAAAGTTTAGATAATCTGAATCCTTATTTGTGAATACTTAAATTGTGTTTAAAAAAAAAAAAAGTAAAGTTTAGGAAATTCTTCCCTGCCCACATGAAAATTGAAATCTTTTTATTAAAAAACAACAATAAAATTTAGATAATTCCCTACCTACATGAAAATTGAAATCTGGTTCTCAATGACCTCTTAACTGCTAAATTTTATGTTCTTTTCTCATTCTTCATCCATCCTCTGACCTCTGTGCTATCTTTGACACTGATTTTCCTAAATACTCTTCTCCTAAATACTTTTCTTTGTGCTTTTATGTCTCCATTCTCACTTACTTCTCCTCTTACCTCCATGGCCACCTTTTCATCTTTGTCTCATCTCTATACATGTCACACTTAACTGATTCTCTCTCCTTTTTTTGCTGAGGTAATTGTGATTAAGTGACTTGCCCAGGGTCACATAGCTAGGAAGTGTCTGGGATCAGATTTGAATTCGGGTCCTCCTGATTTCAGGACTGATGCTCTATCCACTGTACCACCTAGCTGCCCCTAACTGGTTCTCCCAATTAGTCCTTTTTTTTTTTTTTTTTTTAATCTATAATTGGTGGTCTGATTAGCTTTCATGGTTCCAATTATCATCTTTGAACAGACAATTGCTAGATCTATACATCTATCCTTAACTTCCCTGCTTTACAACTAAATGTCCCCTAGGCATTGCCAACTCAGCATGTCCATAGTATAACTTTTTCTTGCCAAATCTCCTGCCGCTTCTGAACTTCTGTTATTGTTGAGGACAGTATCATCCTTTAACTCAAATTTGCAGTGTTGATGTCATGCCCATTCTTCAGTCTTGCTTACCCCACATATCTACTCAGTTGCCAAATCTTGTAATTTTTTTCACTACAACATCTTTCAAGTAGACCCCATTCTCTCCTTTTAGAGAGCCACAGCTCAATACATGTTCTCATCACCTCACTCTTGGATGATTATAATAGTTTGCGGTTTGATCTCTTTGCTTCAAATCTTCCCAACTTTTGTCCATCCTCCACTCGGCTATCGTAGTGATTTTCCTTAAGCAGAGGTCTGTTTTACCCTTGTACTCAGAAAATTATAGTGGCTCCCCATTTATCTCCAGGATCAAATTTAAACACTCATTTATGGCACAACCTGGTGGTGCCATAGTGCACAGAGCACGGGCTCAAGCGTCAGAAGGACCCGAGTTCAAATTTGACCTCAGACATTTACTAATTGTGTGATCTCAGGCAATTGTCTTCCGAAAAATAATTCTTTGGCCATTTCCCCTTCTTATTTTGCCTGAATTTTTACAAATTAACTGCCCCCAAAGCACATAGTACTTCTACTATACTGCCCTGCTTGCTGTCCTTAATCCCCAAGACTCTATTTCCCATTTTTGTGACTTTACATTGGCTTTCCCCTATACCTGGAATGCTTTTCCTCATAATGTGCACATCTTAGATAAAGAGATTCTTTTAAAGTTCCTCTCAAATGCTCACATGGACAACAAGTATTTAACACATGCCAGGTAAGTGCTGAAGTTACAAAGAAAGACAAAAGTATGGTCCTGACCCTTGAGAAATTCATGTTCTAATTGGGGAGAGGCAGCATGCAAACAACACTGTAATACAAGTATTTATTTACATCTATTATCTATTTCATTTATATCAGCTCTATTATCACTCCCTAACATCTTTTTGTGCAGTCATTTTTAAGTTGTATTTGATTCTGTGACCCCATTTGAAGTTTTCTTGATGAAGTTTTTTTGATTTGCCATTTTCTTACACAGTTTGTTTTACAGATGAGCAAACTGAAGCAAAAGGTTAAATGACTTGCCTAGGATCATACATCTAGTAAAACTCTTGAGATTGGATTTGAATTCAGGACTTTCTGATTTAAATTCATCACTCTATCCACTATGACATAGTGTCTGACATAGAACTAGGAATCATTAGCATAGAGATGATAATTATGGCTAATGATGCTGATGAAAGGTTATAGAGCAGAGGTTCTTGACCTGGGAGCTCTAGGGATAGATTTCAGGAAGTCTGTGAACTTGGATGAGAGAAAAAATTACATCTTTATTTTCTCTAACCTCGAATTGAAATTTACCATTTCCTTCAAATATTTAAAAGTATTATTTTGAGAAAAGGTCTAAAGGCTTTCCCAAACTGCCAAAGGGGCTCATAACACAAAGAGGATTAAGTACCCCTAGTATAAGAGATGTTGGAAGGTCATTCAGGTCAGTTCCAGTAGTCTTGTGATGAAGAGTCATTTACACCCAAAGAGAGGACTGTGGGAACTGTGTGGATCACAACATTGTATTTTCTCTTTTGTTGTTGTTTGCTTGCTTTTTGTTTTCTCATTTTTTTTTCCCTTTTTGATCTTATTTTTCTTGTGCAGCATGATAATTGTGGAAATATGCATAGAAGAATTACACATTTAACATATATTGGATTACTTGCCATTTTACAGGAGGGGACGGAAAGGAGGGAGGAAAAAAAATTTGGAACACAAGGTTTTGTAAGGGTGAATGTTGAAAACTATGCATGTGTTTTGAAAATAAAAAGCTTCATATATAAAAAAAAAGATGTTGTAGGCTTATTAGGTAAACAGCCCAATTGTATTAAAAACAAAAACATCCAGAACCACATTTTTATGTCAATAGATCCAGAAGAAGCCTTTGATAAAGTACAGCATCCATTTATACTAGAAGCCTTACGAAATAGAGATACTTTTTTTTAATGTCATAAAAAGCATCTAAAACCAAAAGTAAGGTTATATGCATTGAAGATGAGAAGTTTTTCCAGTAATTATAGGGGTAAGGCAAGGATTGTCACTCTTCCCACTATTATTTGATATAGTTCTGCAAATGCTACTAAGAATTCTTCAAGTTTCTTGAGGACAGGAATTGTTTTTGCTTCTTATTTGAATCCTCAGCTGTTAATACAAATTTTGGCACATGTTAATCACTTAACTAATCATTGTTGATTGAGTGCTTAGAAGAGTATTAAAACCTAATAAATTTGAAAATAGAAAAATTCTTAAAGAGTTCCCCCATTTAACTGTCATTAGATTCCATCCATTGCTATATCTTTGTTTCAGGACAATCAATTTCTGTAGGTTATTTACATTCTGCTTATTAAGTCTGATGGAAGGGGCAGCTGGGTGTATAGTACATAGAGCAGCCCTGAAGTTAGGAGGACCCGAGTTCATATTTGGTCTCAGACACAATTCCTACTGTGTGACCCTGGGCAAGTCAGTTAACCCCAACAGCCTCAGCAAAAAATAAGCAAACAAACAAAAGTCCCTGTTCAGAAAAGGGTTGAATTTAAAGCAATATATATATATTTTTAAATAAGATCAGAAATCTTAGGCCATCTAGTCAAACTCCCTCTTTTTACAGATGAGCCATCCGAGACCCAGAAATGTGAATTATGACTTGCCCAAGATCACCTAGTAAATTCGAGAGCAGGATCTGAATCCAGGTCCTCCGACTAGAGACAATATTCTTTCCATTGTAGGAAGCTACTTTACTCAAGCAATTGGTTGAATTTATTAATTCAATTTATGGTTATTCAGGATCTTCTTGAAGCCTTCTGATGAGGGGGAATGCCTCACCTCTTGAGGTAGCCCATTAAACTTTTGGATTCCTTTCATTGTTAAAAAGCTTTTTTTATTATCAAGCTGAAAGTTGTCTTTTTTTTTTTTTTTTTTTAATTCTTATCTTTGTTTCTGCTGATACCTTCTAAGAACAGACGGGATACATCAAAATCAAATCCCTCATCTTTGCAAATGTATTGCCCTTTACAAGAATTACTTCTGAGGGACTGTGATAGATAGGTTCTCCAAACTGGAACCTTTTAAAGAAAGGGTATTTGGCATTAAAGTATAGCTTCTGTTCTGTCTCTCAATATGTATTACAACTAGACCTTTCCTGACTTTGCAGGTTTCAATGAAATTTTAAAAAAGTTTTTGGATGCCTTTGCTTTGACATCATATTCATTTTAGAGTTTATATCTTCTTTTTCTCTTCTTTCCACCAAGACTTGCCTTATAACAAAGATAAAGATACTTTTTGATATTTCCATATGCATTATTTCATATCCATAGTTCTTCTGCCTTTTTTTATGAAAAGGTGTTGTTTACTCATGCCCAACTCTTGACTCCATTTCGGGTTTTCTTGACAAAAAGATAGAGTGCTTTTCCATTTCCTTTACCAACTCATTTTACAGAGGAAATTTTCTCGTCTCTTTTCACTGATCAAGCTTGGCCATTATAATTATACATTATTTTGTTTTATTCTACTGTCCTTTCTGTTTACTTTGTTGTGGTCATTGTATATATTATTCTCCTGGTTCACTTATACCTAGGTCCTCAAACACAAATAACAAATCCCGGGAATGATATTTATTCAAACTTGCACTGCATATTTGCATTAAACTGGAATCAATTACCATGTTTTACATAATTATAACTTTGAATAGTGCTAATTTGAATACATATAGTAAACTTCATTCTAATCAGGACCTAGGATCTAATCAGGACCTAGTTATATTCCACTTGGCATTGGTACATATAAGCTTTCAAATACTTCTGCATCATACATATTGGTTGTTTCTTACAGTACCATAAAATTTTATTATATTTACATGTAACAGTGTCTGAGGTATGGGGGTATTTGATCAATGAGGGAAACTAGTTGCTCCCTCTCTGATGGCCCCCATTTTTGGGTAGTTGGAGTCTCTATTTTCTACCTTTCTCCTTCCATTGGCATAACTTTTTCTCTAATTGCTATTAGCTTCACTCAGTACAGAAATCTACTTAAGTATAGATAGAGCAAGATAATAGGTGGGCATAGTGGCCTCTGTAATAGCTTGCCTTTCCCTCTATTTGTCAGGAACTTACCTTTCGCTTAAAGGAAAAACAGGATTCAATCTTTTGTTTCATTTTCAGAATTTATAAAACATAAATAATGATTTTCTTTTCATTTAGCTCCAGAGCCTCCAGCTAAGAAGATCCTAACCATCCCAATAAACATATTTTTTCTGTGTGAATTGGTAGCCATGGCTCCTTACTCATACCATTGCTAAAAATGAAACACATACAAGCTAGATGTTCTATTGTTGACCATTTTTTTATGCTGTCGATATGAACGGGCAAAAATATAAACAAACTGTACTGTAAAGAACATGTATGCCCTAGAATACAAGATAAACTTACCTTCCCTCCCTCCCTCCCTCCCTCCCTCCTTCCCTTCTTCCTCCCTGGCAAAAACAACAAAACAAGTAAGCAGAAAACAATCCAAAAAAACAAATCATTTCTTCCTGGTGAAGAACTTCCAATTTTGTATAATAAAAGTGAGACCCAGAGAAATTTCAAGATTACAGTAGAAGACTTGGTCCCAAAGCCACTGCCTTCAGGGGACTAGGGAGCCATCTTCCTTTGGAGTTATTGGAGGCTTAAGGGCTGAAACCAATTTAAACGCTGAAATAGCTATAGCTTCCTTGTTTCTGGTCATAAGTATGCACAAGAGCACACCAGGAAGAGCGTTTTTGATTTATTGATTGTATGAGTTGTCTGGGACACGGCTGCTTCAGGCTGCCGACCCAAGGAGAGAAAATCTTACCTTGCTAGCTGAATTCACTCTGGGTCAAAATTCCAGGGGATCAGAAGATTTAGAACTGGAGGGAGATCTTAGAGACTCAGCTCTACCCCCTTTCCCCTTTCCCTTCCCCATTTTTCTTGGTACTTATGTTCAGTGTTTAGCACAGTGAGTGCTTAATAAATGTTTGTCAATTAATTAAATACCTGCTCTGCACCAAGCACTAGAAATACAAAGATAAAAATGAAATAAGTCTTCCCCTAAAGGAAAGACCTGCATTTTAGGAAAATCAATTTGACAGCTGAGTGCAGGAGAGACTTAGATTATAAAATGTGTGTGTGTGTGTATGTGTGTGTGACTGTATACACAAAAAAGTAAATAAAAATCTACAAATAGCAATTTCCTGGGGAAAGGCACTCGTGGTAACAATATCTGTACCAGGGACAACAAGGTATCTATTAGGTTTATAGAATTGTATTCTTGTTTCTGCCTCACAGCATTGCTGTAAGGGTGAAACAAGCTTATGGCTTCTTAGCTCTGGAACTGAAAGGGACTTTCAAGCTCATCTCTGATTCAGTTCTCTTATTTTATAGATGGGGAAATTGAGACACAGAGGAGGGTAAATGGCCCTTCTAAGGTCACACGATTAATAAATAACAGTAAGCAAAATAAGAAGCTACGACCTCTAACTCCAAAGTTGAACTAGATCTTCTTGCATCTTTCTGGTTTTAGGCTAAAGTTTCCTAACCTTTTTCTGAATCATTGTTCCTATGGATCTATTTGGAGTGTTTTTGAATGTATGATATAAAATATATGCAATATAAAGGAAAGCAACATATGAGATTATAAGGAAAATATAAATAATGAAAAATAAATATAATTAATTTATTAAAATAAAAGCAATAAATTAGTATATTATGAAATAATGTCATAATTATAGCATATAGAACATCACAATTATAAAACATTAAAATATAATAAAATTGTGATGATGAACCATATATCATGGTCATAAAATAGTTATCAAAATATTAAATAATTCATTGAGATTAGGTTAAGGAGTCCTACTATCGATCTCATGATAGGAGAGAGGAAAAGAAAATGGGAAGAAGATGAAGCAAAGGAAAAAATACTTATGGTAAGGAATTGGAGAATGTCCATTTCAGGAAATCTTTAATAATATCTGTACCATGAGGCTGACTACCCTACTTTGAATGGTAGACCTGTCCTTTGCTGTAACCTTGGGAGAATGTGAGTGCCGTGATTCTATAAATCATGATTTGTTTACCTTTGCCTAGAGGGAGTGTGTCATAATGGGGCACTCAGGTGAAAGAATCCTGTTCTTGAAGTCTGGAGAGATGGGCTCAAGATGACCTCCAAGGTTCTTTCTGGCATTAAATTTATGATTCTATCAACCAGACAACAAGCATTTATTAAGTACCTACTGTGTGCTGAGTGCTGGGGATATTATGATTCCTTCTGTACCCCAGACCCAGTGAATATACACAGACCTACACAAAAGGCTTTGGGACTGGCAAGGCTTAGGGCTTGGGATGAGAAAGGAAGGCAGACAGATGCGTCTGCCCATGGATTGACTTTGATGCATTGTAAATAACCTAGAATCATTTCTGGGTGGACGTGCGGTGACTGTGATGTGCAGAAAACCCATTAATTCCTTTGGCTAAGGCCACAGCAGGCCCCTGTGATTAATTAACACACTGGAGGACAGAGTAGAGATTCAAAAAGATCTTGACAGGCTAGAAAATTGGGCTAAATCTAACAAGATGAAATCAAATAATCAGTAAACAAGCATTTATTAAACACCTACTATGTGCCAGGTACTTGGTGATACAAAGACCCCAAAAAACCCTATTCCTGCCTTGTAGAAGCTGACTCAACAAGGGAGATAACATCTATATATTCACATACATATTTATGTAAAGTATGAATTATATATGTATGTATAGATACTATGTTTATATCTATATATATCTATGCTAAATGAATACAAGATTGTTTGGGGAGGGGGGACACTAAATCTTCATTTGACTTTTCATGACCCTTTTTGGTGTTTTCTTGGCAAAGTTACTGGTGTAGTTTGCTATTTTCTTCTCCATCTCATTTTACAGATGAAGAAACAGGAGGCCAAAAGGGTTAAGTGACTTGTCCAGGGTCATGCAGCTAGTAAATATCTGAGGTTGGATTTGAACTCAAGTCTTTCTAACTCCAGACTCAGTTCTACTTTGGACATCTAGCTGCCGTAAGCACCACTATGGGCCAGGAATATAAACAAGCAAGACAATCCCTGTCCTCCAGAGGTTTACATTCTAATGGAGGAAAAACCATGAGGAAGGGTCATGCAGGACTTGCTCCTTGTGACATATTGAAGAGATGCCTGGGAAGTAAATATAATGAAGGGTTGGGCCCCATGAAAGAAACTCAAATATCAACATGGTTCAGGGGAGGAGTCCAAAGATCCAATTCTAAAGTTTTTAATTTTAGAATTGATTGCATGAAATGGGAGTCCCTGGCCCAGGACCACTCACTGGCGAGCCCTCATTGGAGAAGGGGCTGTGCTTTATGAACAAAGAAGAATTGAATTAGCCCAGAAGAAACTTAAAGCTAGACTCCATCCCAAATGTTCATAGAGCTATTTGTGTCCGACCTGGGGGAGAGCATTCTGTGCTCCTGTTGGTCTGATCAGGCATGGCCGGACACGTATAACTTGGCTCTAACAAAGTGATGTCATTTTGGTTCTTTGACAAGGAAGGACAACCACCAAAGACCTGTCAGAGGAAGATGAAGAAGATGGACTGGTTTAAAGAGTACTGTTATTTTCTAGGATTCAACTCTCAAAGAGAGAAAAGCTTTTTTGTGTGATAATATTTTTAGATGCTGAGATCCTTCAGGGACGGGCCCCTCTTCCTCCTGCTGCTCAGAAGAGAGCAGAGAGTTATTTAATCTTCCTGAATGTGTTTCTTTCTGGGCAGCTGTTAATGGAATGTTGCAGGGGGGCCATCTATGAAAATCTGTGTTCTTTGGCTTTTGACCAACTGGGAAAAGTCTGGAAAATCTGGCGTTTTAAAAATCACTTTCTCCCAGGCCAGATTCAATCCAATTTTGAAAACATTTATGGGCAAAGACACTATGCTAAGTGTTGAAACTGCAGGGATTGAAATGAAAACAAACAAACAAACAAAAAAGATTTTGCTCCTCAGGGTCTGAGGAGAGAAGTGAAACATGGTTGGGGTCATCAAGATGCAGTGGATTACGTGAGGTTTTCATTAATCAAGACAATGAAGACTGAGGGAAGGTGTCCTGTAGGGCATCATTGACTATTACTGAATCTCTTCATCAATCCATCAGAAAATAGTGAATAATACTTGCCATTAAATATCTGTTGTTCTTTTTTTTTTTTTTAGTAGTAAGTTTATTTTTAAAACATTGCTTTATGAATCATGTTGGGAGAGAAAAATCAGAGCAAAAGGGAAAAACCATGGTAGAGAGAAAAAACCCCCCAGAAAAAAGAAGTGAACATAGTTTGTGTTGCTTTGTATTCAGTCTCCCTTAGATCTTTTTCTGGATGCAGATGGCATTTTCTGTCCAAAGTCTATTGGGATTGCTTCAGATCACTGAACCGCTGGGAAGAATACCTGTTATTCTCCATGTACATCTTTCAGAAACCTGAGTTTCTTTCAAAGAATATTCCCACCCCTAGCTTCCAACTGCTGGGTACAAGTAGACACTTAATAAATGCTTGCTGTTTATGTGTGAGACCCATGTGAGAGTCTTTATAAGACATAGTTCCTGTCCTTGATTCTAACTTGGGGGATGGGTTGAGGGGCTTGAAATCTAGTTGGAGAATTGGGGGCATTTATATAAATGAAAAAAACTTACTGTCTCTTTCTCTGGATATAATCAGAACCCTCATTTCTAGAGTGTTTTGCCTGAATCACTCTTTTGCCCCATCGTACCTTACCTTGTTTCATATGATAGAAGGAATAAATATTTAGATAGTACCTACTGTATGCTATGCACTTTACAGATATTACAATTGAGGAAACTGAGGCACACAGGGTTAAGTACCTTGCCCAGGTCACACAGCCAGTAAGTATCTGAGGTCAGATTTGAACTCAGGAAGATGAGTCTTTCTGGTTCCAAGCTCAGTGCTCTATCCACTGAGCCATCTTGGTACCCAAAGCATAGAATAGTAAGTATGGATAAGTGTTTATTGAACAAATGGATGAATGTAGTCCAATGCTATTTAGTTACAGCAACATGACTTAGTGAATAGATACTAGGTCTACAGTCATGAAGAGTTTAAATCCTGCTTCAGACACTCATTATCACTGGAGAAGCCATTTAAGTATTGTCTACTTCAGTTTCTTCTTTTGCAAAATGGGGATAATTCATAGGGTTATTGTGAAGATCAAATGAGGTAACACGTTTTATAACTGTTTTATAAGCCTTACAATGCTATATAAATGTTGGTTATTGTTATTACTGCTTTTTTATTTCATCAGGTTACCCCTTGTCTACCTCAGTTTCCTCATTTGCAAAATGAAGATAATTCATAGAGTTATTGTGAAGACCAAATGAAGTAACATGTAAACTTTTATCAGCCTTAAAGTGCTATATAAATGTTGGTTATTGTTATTGCTTTTTTATTTTATCAGATTACCCCTTGTCTACCTCAGTTTTCTCATTTGCAAAATGAAGATAATTCATAGGGTTATTGTGAAGATCAAATGAGATAACATGTAAACTATTTTATATGCTTCAAAGTACTATATAAATGTTGATTATTGCTGTTACTGCTTTTTATATTAGGTTACTCTCAAGTATGGTGAGTGTTTTTTTTAAATAATATTTTATTTTTCTAAATATATGTATAGGTGGTTTTCAACATTCATTTTTTTCTTTCTTCTTTTTTGTTATTTTTAAATTTTTAATAATAGCTTTTGATTTTCAAAATAGATAAGATAGTTTTCAACATTCACCCTTGCAAAACTCTGCGTTCCAAGTTTTTCTCCCTCCATTCTCCCTTCCTCCTCCCCTAGACAACAAGCAGCCCAATATAGGCCAAACACGTGTAATTCTTCTATACATATTTCCACATTTATCATGCTGCACACTAAAAAAAATCAGCTCAAAAAGGGAAAAAAATGAGAAAGAAATGGAAAAAAGCCAAGCAAACAACAACAAAAAGGGGCAAATACTATGTTGTGATCCACATTCAATCCCCAAGTGGATGCAGATGGCCTTCTCTGTCACAAGTCCATCAGAACTGGCCTGAATCACTTCATTGTTGAAAAGAGCCTCATACATTACAGCTGATCACATTATTTTATTGTTGTTCTGTACAATTTTCTCTGAGTCAAGAAGATCCGGGTTCAAGGCCCACTTGGATTCACTCTGGCTCTGTCTAGGCAAGTCTCTCCACCTCTCAGTCACCCAAGGAAATTCTCTGGGCAGGTGCTGATTTTAACACTACTAATGAGTCTCCCCATTAAGAGTTCTAAATACCCATGAACATGAGGAGGTCAAAGAAATGGACTTGATTAATTTAACTTAAAATTTTTAACTTACTAAACATTTATTAAGCACCACTAAACATGTTCTGGGCACAGTACTAAGAGCTAAGAATACAAATAAGAAAAAAGAAAAACAGTTCCTGAGTTCAATGGGCTTGCAATCTAACAGCACATAAAAGGAAGCCAGAAGATGGGGGTGAGGGAAGCCTTGTTTCCTGAAGCTGAAACCTAGCAGAGCTGCAGATGGAGAGTAGGGTGATCTGGAAAGTCCAGTTACTGCCCCATATAAAGGGAGGAGTTAAGTAGCCTTCTAGTCCTATCAGAAGGGAAAAGAGACTGAAAAAAGCAAAAAGGTGTCCAGAATACAAGGCTGAGTTAGCAGACTTCATTAATTTTATAGCTGACCATTTATGGTCTGCTTTTAGGTTTTCAAAGTGATTTACATAATTTGTAAGCAGCAGCTTAAGTATTTGAACTTCAGACCTCCAAGAGCCAAGTTCATTAACTCATTATGTCACAGCCTCCCAGTATTAAGTCCTATTTGTGACTAGCTCCCACAGAGCATTGTGCTAAAGAGTCCAAAGTCAGGAATTCAAGGGTGTGTGTAAAATTTGTTAGCTTTGTTTTTTTTTTTTTTTTTTTTAAGATCATAGATTATGCTCTAAGTCCCAGGATACTGACCCTCTCCCCCAAAATAAAAGCATTTCAGGAGTGCTTAATGTGCTTTTAATTCAATATTTTTTTTCTGTTAACAAAAATTCTATTTACCTCCTCCCACCATTCTTGTACTGGAAAACAAAACAAAACGCTTGTAACAAAGATGCATAGTCAGGCAAAATGAATTTTCACACTGTCCACATCTGAATTTATCCAAGTTAAATATGTTTCATTGGTGACTGTGCACACACACACATGTACACACACGTGTATATAATAAACACATATAGACATACATACATATGCATGTGTATATATTAAATATCCTTATAGACATATATAGGCGCATATAAACATATACATAGATGTGTATATTATATACATATTACATACATCTGTATCTATATATTTAACCATATTCTGCACCCTGAGATCATCACTTCTCTGTCTGCCTCGATTTCCTCATCTGTTAAATGAGAGTCATAATAATACTTAACCTCCCAGAGTTGATGCGGGGGGGGGGGGGGGGGGGGGGGGGGGGGAGGGAAATAAGATGATCATAAAATGCTTAGCACAGTGCCTGACAGATAGTAACTGCTACAGAGATGTTGTTGTTGTTATTTGTACTTCATTCTCAAAGAGGACCATGACTTGCAAGTGAATAGGATTTAAGTGAGGAAGGGCTGGGCAAGGTCACCTGCCTCAGTTTCCCCCTCAGAGCCATCTGAGTCCAGGGGCCAGATCTAGATCAGGATGACTGGAGATGGCCCTGGATGCAATGGGAGACTTTGGTCTTTTTAGGATAAGGACTTTAACCGATCTCAGTTTGACTGAAGAAAGGTTCATGTAGTGATTAAGGCTAGGTAAGAAATGAGGCAAAGAATGACATTTTTTTTTTAACTTAGCCAAAAAAAAAAAAAAAAAAAAAAAAAAAAAAAAAAAAAAAAAAAAAGAAAAAGAAAAGAAAGAAAAATCAACCTGGGAGTAGAGTGATGATTAGTGTTTCTGGCCCAAACAGAAACAATTACTGTTTCTTATTGTCTCTCTTTTCTTAGAAGATAAAATCTATGAGGGCTGGGACAGTCTCCCTTTTTGTCTTTGTAGCCCCCGACCTGGGCAGAGATGTTCAAATATGATCTAGAAGGTTACCTTTGAGACCATTTAGTCCAATACTTTTGTTTTACAAACGAAGCCAGAGAAGTGATTTGTCCAGTCTAGTACTGGCGTTGAATAGTGGAGCTGGGATCTGAATTCACATTCCAAGCTTTGACTTCCAGCCACCTTCTTTCTCTCCTTTATTGCCACTTTCCTTTTTTCCGCTTCATTTGTTCATAAAACAAAACAAAACAAAATATTCCTCCATGCATTAGGATCTCCTAATGTGGACTATAATTCTCAGCTAATTAGATTTACAATTGGGCAAAACAACCCCCAACATGTGTATTCTCTCTAGCTTCCCAGATGTCCTTGAGATAAAGTTACATCTTCAAAAGGGTTCATTTCAATATATTTTGTCAGGGTGTAAGGCTCAGGTGTTTGCATATTTTAAGTGAGGAAGAAGAACAAGAAAGTAAATTGTTTAGGGATAAAATTCTCCCTACTCTGGGCTCTTTCCAGATCTATGGGTCCCCTCCAGACTTCAGACAAAATTATTATTCTTTTCTTTCCACTTCTCTCCCTCAATCTGTGCTAGAAATGTGGTATCACCCAAGTGAAGCTCCATCATCCAGTGGGGAGAAGGGAGGAGGGCATAGTAGAATGAAATCTGCATAATCTAGATAAGAATCCAGCACACCAAAGCCCTCATATTCTGTACATGACTTTGATGCTTCCCTGCAGGTGTCAGATTTCACCTAGGATAAAAGCATTTTCAAAGGGAGCAGAATTAGGTTGGGATGCTTTGATGATTTGGAGCAAAAATGTTTGCCCCAGATACTGAAGGCTGAAAAACAAACAAAAGCTGAAGGACGGATTCTCAGAACTGGAAGACATCCAAGAGGCCAGCTGGTCAACCTCCTATCTGAACAGGAATCCCTTCTTTTAACGTCCCTGACAAGTGGTCATCCAGACCACTTCTCTTGTGCTGAAAGATGTCCAGGGAGCAGACATCCTCCTCTTGTGAAGGGAGCCCGTACAGCTCATTGCTGGGGTCTTTTTGGACACTGAGTCTCATGCCCCTTCTTTGCAGCTTCTGCCCATCTGTAGGTCAGGCAAAAGAATTCTATGAATCCTTAGTCCAGGGATGGAGAGAAGGACTGGACCTGTGACTGCAATAATATAGGGGACTCCTCATAAAGAAACTCCCTCCACAAATGCAGTTTTAATCTTCCCTGAAATATAATAGCTAACATTTATATAGTACTAGCTATTAAATATTTTAGAATTATAAACATTACATTTTATTTATAGATATATAGATATTTATAGATTTATAGATACATTTTATTATAGATGTATAGAATTATATCATAAATAATACACATTATATATTGTAGAATTACAGATTTACAGATTATACAATTCGATATCACACATTATCAAATTCTATAATGTGATACTTCTTACATATTATATAATTGAGCTCACAAAAATACTTTACAAATGTTATCTTCATTTATCTACATGATAATTCTAGGACAAAGTACTATTTTAATCACAATTTTACAAATGAGGAAACTGAGCCTCAGAAAGGTTAAGAGTGTCTTGACTCAAGTTGCATAGCAGAAAAAATGTCTGAGAGAATTTGAACTTCCTGGCTCCAAGTCCGGTGCTCTCCCCACCTGTTGCTTCTTAGAAAGTTGTCTAGACTTGAAAGTTAAGGGACTTGCCCAGGATCACCTAGCCATTCTATGTCAGAGGAAGGTCTTGAATACTGATCTTTGTTCTTGAAGACCAATTCGTTATCCACTACAACATGACCATTCTTATTTTACATAGCTCTAACTGATGGGGTCTTTTATTTTATTTGTGTAAGGAGCTCCCAGGATATCCTTCTACCAGTACAGGTCAATATTTGCTTTTTTACTGATGGTGTAATGGAGTTGCCTTGAGCCTGAAGGTTCAGCCATACTAAGTCACACAGCCACTTGGGAAGCATGGAGTGGATAGAGAGCTTTGGAGATCCAAAGTGGCTCCATCCAAGATGGCTCCATCCAAGGTTGTTCTGTCCACTTTTTCCTGTTGCTTATCACTTGAGAGCCATTCTTGTTATCCGGCCCTGACCCTTCTTTGGGCCAAATGTCCTTAATTCCTACAATCAGTCCCCATATAGCATACTCTTGGAGACTTCTAGAATTCTGATTGCATTCCTCTGGAGACTCTTCAGTTTGTCCATATCTTCCAAAAAGGTGTTCCCCAGAACAGAATAACCCATCTGGGATATCGCTAGGAGAATGTAAAAACTGTTTCCTTCTTAGGTCTTTTCAAATGTGTCTTAGTTGCATTTTAACTTTATTCCCCCTGCCCTTTTCTGTCATACTTTTGACTTTTATTGAACTTGGAGTCTATTCAACCAGATGGACTATAGTTTAACCATCATGCCCCATCTTGTACAGGTGATATTTTTGAACTCAAGCAAAAGATCTTATATATGTTATTGTATTTGATTGGACTCCCTGGATTAACCTATCAACAAGATGTTTTTGCATCCTACCTGTTTTGTGCCATTGGCAGCTTTGATAAATGGATCATCTATGTACTGAACCAAGTCATTGATAAAAACGTTACAGAACATATGGCCAAGCACAGATCCTTTCGTCGTTCCATTGGAGACCTTCCAAGCTGAAATCAAACTACCAGTGAATGACTGCTTCTTTGGTCATTCCATTAGCTCTTAATCTAGCTAATCATACTATTGTTTAATTTACATCTCTCATTTTCTTCCAGGATACAATGGGGGATGTTTTCCCCAAAATGCTTTCCTATAATTTACATAAATTAAATTTACAGCATTCTCATAATCCAGCAATCTTATAGCTCTGTGAGAAAAGAAAATGAGTTACTCTGGCATGACCTGTTCAATTTTTTAATTAAACTATTTATTAAAACCTTAATATTGAACAGCAATACAACTAATTAAACTTGCTTAGCAACTATTTACATTAACATTATTTAATTTTAACTCATAGAATGTCATAACTTTCTAGCCACTTCCTTTAAGCTTCCAAGATTTTATTTGAACTCATTCATTTGCATTCACTTTTTCACTGATGTGGTTACTGGGTGCTCTAGCCTTCAGATTCTGCTTTTGTCCCTTTATATTATTTCACAAATGCCTCTTTGGTTTCCTTTATTTTCTTTTTATATAGTATCAGAGATATAGAGCAGAAAGGCACTTCAGAGTCCATCTAGCTTAACCCTGTCCTTTTACAGATGAAAAAAGAGGTGAGAAAGCATTGAAAGAAGAGAGCTCAGAGAGGGAGAAGAGAGAGGAGGAAAAGGGGAATAGAGAAAAGGAAAGAGGGGAGGGAAAGAGAGAAGGAGAAAGAAAGTGGGAGAAAGAGAGATGAGGGGGAGAAAGAAAGTGGGAGAAAGAGAGATGAGGGGGAGAAAGAGAAAGAGAGAGACAGAGAGAGAGAGAGAGAGAGAGAGAGAGAGAGAGAGAGAGAGAGAGAGAGAGAGAGAGAGAGAGAGAGAGAGAGAGAGAGAGAGAGAGAGAAGAAATTTGCTCAAGGCTAATCCCCACACAGGTATAGTAACAGAATTGGAACCCAGGTCCTTTTGATGCAGAAGCTGTGCTTCCTATAGAGAGGCATTGGGTAGCAATTGCATCAGTGTTACATTTCGTTTTGCCAAATTCTCCTACGGTCAGATATTTAAGTTGCTTCCAAGTTTTAAAAATTGCATATAAAGCTCTCAGTGGAAAACTTTGGAAGGACAACTCTTTTGTTGCTTGTTTTGTTGTTTGCTGTTCTTTCCCCTTATTTGCAACATTGTAGCAACTTTTGCTTTTCTCCATTACACTACTTCTCTCATTCTCTGTATCTTGTAATAATCATTGACAGTGGAGATGCAGCCAAGATAATGGATCATGAGGGCAAATTAAAACCTGGCTGCCCCCACAACTGTTTCTGCAATGATCTAAGAATGGTGAATGGGAAATCAAAGGAGATCATTTTTCTAGCCTAATATCACAAATTTGTAAGAGGAATGAGAGGGGACAGCTCACATAATCAGTGGCACAAGTAGGAGTCTATACAAATGAGGAAGGAGTGGGGGGGGCTGGAATCATTTGAACATTTGAACAGGCAAAGTTATCAATGCAGGTTCTAGGGAACAGGGATACAGAAACATCACAGGTACCCAATATTCAGAGCTCCAAGAGAGATCAATAGAGTAGAGCAAAGAATAAATAAAAAACTATAGCAAAATGAAGAAGAATTGATTCAGAAAAACTGAGTAAAATAATACATAAGAAAAAAAAAACTTAATGAGGATTAATGGACCTTCCAAAAATTTCTGATGAAAAATTTGGTACTTGGTGGAAACTTTGAACAATAAAAACTGAAGTAAAGAGAAAGCAAAAAGATGAATAAAAATGAGCAATTAGAAATGACTTCATAAGGATGAAAAATTTTCATTCTGCTCAGGAAGGCTGGGGTCAGAGGATATGGGGGGAATGGTACAAACTTCTAAGCATCATGATGTTAGCAGGGATTATAGAGGGAATCAAAATGTGGATTGTGGAAGTGATTTTTGTTATATTTTGATGTTCATAAAGGAGAAAGGAAGGGAGAGAAAAAAGGAATGAGAGGGGACAGCTCACATAATCAGTGTCACAAGTAGGAGTCTATACAAATGAGGAAGGAGTGGGGGGGGGGTTGGAATAATTTGAACATTACTTTGATGCAGAATGAAATGAGTAGAATCAGGAGAATAATTTATATTATAACAACAACACTGTAAAAATGAGCAATTTGAAAACTGTGATCAAAATGTGAGCAGCCAGGAGTCCAGAAACCTGATGATGGGGAATGCTTCCTATCTCCTAGCGGGCTGGTAATGAATTAGATATGCAAAGTGAGACCCACATTTTTGGAGGTGGCCAGATTCTGCAAGTTTTCTTTTCTCATGTGTGGTGTGAGATAGGGGAGAGGAAAGGTGGATACTTGTTAATTGAAAAAAATCTAATTTAAAAGAAATCCCAACAATGGATCCTTGACAGTGGCCGAACAATCCCATCTGCCATTTTTTTTCTCCTGGCACCCTGGAGATGGTTCATTTGGACCTGGAGACTTGAAGTCATCAGGAACAGTTGGGTACTCCCATACTGTTTTCATACTTGTTTTGGGTATTGATTCCTCATTAGAAATGTTTGTTATGCCATTTCCAATTCAAAGATCTTTCAGCTTTGAAAGAAAAATAAAAAGCAAAAGGATTGAACAGCTAGTGACTTGGATCCAATTCTACAAACTATGATTTATTAGCTGTATGATTATGAACAAATCACTTGACCCTAATAGTACCCAATGTTCCCTACTTTACAGGATTATTTTTAGACTCAAATGAGATAATCATTCAGATATCAAACTTAACCCTATGTGCCTCAGTTTTTTCAGCTGTAAAATGAGTTGGAGAAGGAAATGACAAGCCACTCCATTATCTCTGCCAAGAAAATCCAAATGGGGTTATAAAGAACCAGACAGGACTGGAAAATGACTGAATGATGACTTCTAGTGCACTGAAAAATTACTCACCAGTATCTGTTGCCTTTTTTATGTGATTCCTTAAATAAAATGCCAATGTCTTTGCAAACTTTAAAGCACTATATAAATGCTAGCTATTATTATTAACTTTTTCCTGGGCCTCAGTTTCCTTATATGTCAAGAGGGTATTTATTTTTATTGTCATTTTTAATTAATTTGTTTAATCAACAAAAATCTGCCTATTTCTTTCTTTCTGACTTCTCTACTAATTGAGAAAGAAAAACATACCCATTACTAACATATATAGTTTAGTTTTTCAAGACAAATTCCTACATTGATCATGATCTCCCCAAAATATGTGTCATTCTATACTTTGACTCCCTCATCTCTCTGTTAGGAGATGGAGAGCATGTTTCATTATGATTCCTCTGGGGTCATGGTTGGTCATTTCAACATTCTGGAGCCTTTTAAGACTGTTTGTCTTCACTGTGTTGTCTTCTTCCTGACCTCCCTCCCTCCCTTCCTTCCCTCCTTCCTTCCTTCCCTCCCTCCCTCCCTTCTCTCCTTCCTTCCTTCCCTCCCTCCCTCCTTCCTTCCTTCCTCCTTCCTTCCTTCCTTCCTTCCTTCCTTCCTTCCTTCCTTCCTTCCTTCTTCCTCCCTCCCTCCCTCCCTTCCTTCCTTCCTTCTTCCCTCCCTTCCTTCTTTCCTTCCTTCCTTCTTCCTCCCTCCTTCCTTCCTTCCTTCCTTCCTTCCTTCCTTCCTTCCTTCCTTCTCTCCTTCCTTCCTTCCTTCCTTCCTTCCTTCCTTCCTTCCTTCCTTCCTCCTCTTTCTCTTCCTTCTCCTCTGTCCCCCCCCCCCTTCCCAAGTGAAAATATCCTCATGTATATTAAAGACCATTATATATGAGGACTCAGCTTTGTTTTGCTCAACCTCAGAGGACAGAAGACAGGATCAGGAGAAATGGTGGGGGGCCCACAGTTAGGTGGTATAGTGTATAGAGCACCAGTCCTGAAGTCAGAAGGACCTGAGTTCAAATCTAGATAAGCTGTGTGACACTAGGCAAGTCATTTAACCCCATTTGCCCCCAAAAAAGGAAGGAAGGGAAGGAGGGAGGGAGGAAAGAAGGAAGGAAGGAAGGAAGGAAGGAAAGAAGGAAGGAAGGAAGGAAGGAAGGAAGGAAGGAAGGAAGGAAAACAGGGGATGGAGAGAGGAGAAGGTGCTTTTTCCTGAGTCACAGTACTTGCTTCTGAATAGCTCCTGAAAAATGCGACCTGGCAGTTGTCCTGCCTGGGGCTCGGTTGGCTGATCGGTGGAGGAACAGCTGGCGGAGTGTCAGCACTTTTCCAAGTCTCTACCTCCGGTGCTGCCCACTTCAGGGAACAGTCAGTTCTTGTGAGTCTCAGAGGTCTTCCGTGAGTCTTCCGAGTGCCTAGCTAGAATGTTCGGTGGGAAGAGCCAGTGGTTATCATCACACCCTCTCTGTGTGCATGAGGCTTCTTGGGAAGGGCAACAAGAAGCTCTTAACACAAAGAGGGAGCTAGGGGTAGAGGCTAAAATGGAGTCTGCAGAAATGGAGGAGGCAGAAGTCCTGAACCTTTAAGAAGATGTCAGGAAGATAGAGGCCCAGGTATGCACACCGTGGACACTTAGGACATGGTCCAAATTAGGACAAAGTCAAGTGTCTGGTAGAATGTAAGCTCCTTGAGAGCAGGGACTGTTACTTTTGTATCCCCTAGTACAATGGCAGTAGCAAGAGCCCTAGACTTGGAGTAAGGAAGACTTGAATCCAAATCCAGTCTCAGACATTTACTAGCTCTGTGACCCTGTATGCCTCAGTTTCCTCATTTGTAAGTACATACACACATAGGTGCACATATGAGTTATCCTGGAAAGAATTCAATTGAATTGAATTGGTAGGAGAGTCTGTGTGTTATAATGAGTAGTCATGAAGGTTCAAATACTACCTCAGATATTTAGCAATTGTTTAGCCTAATTGACTCCCTGCCTTAAGTCTCTCCTTACTCAAACCCATCTTCCATTGAGCTGCTAAAGTGATTTTTCTTTTCTTCTTTTCTTTTCCTCCCTTCCTTCCTTTTTTGGGGGCATTTGGGGTTAAATGACTTGCCTAGAGTCACACAGGTAGTCTAGATTTGAACTCAGGTCCTTCTGACTTCAGGACTGGTGCTCTATCCACTGTACCACCCATGTCCCAAGTAGATTTTTCTCTGTGTAACTATCCCACTCCAGTGGCCTCTCAGATTAAATACAAAATGTGACTTTGAAAGGCTTTCACAACCTGACCCTTCCTATCTTCCCAGAATTCTCACACTTTCTTTTCATGTACTTTGTCATTCAAGTCACAAAGTCCCTCTTGCTCTTCCTTGGACAAGACCGACTGTGGGTTTCTCCCATCCTTGTAAAGCTCTTCTTCTTCAAGCCTGCCTTCAGGATTGCAGAGTTGGAGAATATTAAGGTACCTCAGGGACCATCCAGTTCAAACCATCCCTGAAAATCATCTATTTCAACATATGTAACAAATTGTCATCCAAGTCCCTGCTAGAAGGTCGCTAGTGACGGGGAGCTCATCACCATCCAGGGTAGCTAGTCTATTCCTCATTGTGGCATCTCTCTTTGGTGGGAAGATTTTCCTGACATCCAGCCTCTCTTTGATCCTGTTTCATCTTCCATCCATTACTCCTAGTTGTATCCTCTGGGACCAAGCAGAATAAGTATAATGTTTATTATCCATATGAGGATGATGCCTTTTTCCTATGAAAGCCCTTCAGATACTTGAATATAGGACCTCCTAGTTCCTTCTTCTCCAGGCTCAAGATCCTAGTTTCCTTTAACTGAACCTGGGGCATAGACTGGAGGTCCTTCACCAAGCTGGTTGGTCCATAGTCCAATGAATAGTAATTGTTAGAGATTGAACTCATATCTCTGTTGATTGCAAATTCATTGCACTTGATTTCATTGTTTATAAAATAGTAAGATGCACACAGTACCACTGATGGAGAAAGATACTTTCTTTGCCCATGTCTTTTTCTTTTCTTTTTTTATTTATTGATCTGCAGAGTGATTTAGACCTTCTCCAAATGAGCAGTCCATGTAGTAGTATCACCCATTTCACAGTGATGGAGAAAGACACTCTGTTTGCCTATGTCTTATTCTTTCCTTTCTTTTGTTTATTGATCTTCAGAGTGATTTAGACCTTCCCTAAATGAGCAGTCCATGTAGTAGTACCACCCATTTCACAAAGAATGCAAATTTTATTCAATATTTTTTATAAAAACAAAACTTTTTTTGAAGTAAAATCTCATTTTACTTTTTAAAAATTTCACTTATTTTTCCATTTTCCTTATAAAATAGCCATTTCATTAGCAGCTCTTCTTTCTTCAACCAAAAACAAAGGGTGCTCCGGGATTTACTTCTGTCTTATTGGGCACCTTGTGCGGGACAAACCTAGAGTTTTGTACAGAGCTGTTACTTAAGAAATGTTTCTTGAATTGCTCACTAAATGCTTAACAATGATATCTATCAGGATGTCAAAAATTTCTTGGTGTCTCATTTTTAGTTTAATTAAAAAAAAACCAAACAATATATGTGATTAACTCAAATAGACAACTCCTTAGAAGGAAGCTCTCTGTCATCCCATCCAGAGTTTCCTCACGATTCCCTTTGGGTGTCTATACAATTAATCATTGGAGGAACTAAGTGACAATAATTTGGGGTAAATTAAATCCAATCAGTCATAGAGCCACCTGCTCCAGCTATTAGAAACCGATCAGAACCAAACCCCATGATGGTAAAAATGGGGATAGCATGATGAGGGAGGTCTGGCTCCATCTGGAGGGTTGTTTATTTCTGGACCCCATGGATTATGGGTATTGGTATGCTGGAGAGAGAGTGGCCCTAACAGGGAAATTATGAGTTCATGTTTTCAGAAGATTGGTTAAAAGAACTGGGAGTAGAGAAGACTGGGGAAGGGAGAATAATTATGAGAGTTGTCTTCAAGAATTTGAAGGGTTTTTATCTAAGGGATAAGCCTTAATCTTCTTGGAGCCAGAGTAAGGTAGCAGGAATAATGGAAGTTGATGGGAGTGGGGTGGGAGTATTGGGAAATGGGAAGGATGCAATTTAGGCGAGACAGGAAAAGTGAGTTCCCTATCACTGGAGATGGTCAAGCAGAGGCTGCATGACTCTGCTTTGTGTGCATTATAGAGGGAATTCTGGACCTGTCACAAATTCAATCAAATGGTCTCAGAAGTCTTTTCTATCTCTGAATGTCAGAGAGAATCAAACGGACTTTTCTCTGGGGACTTCAAAGGAGTGATTTGGTAAAATGGGACCACTTGGACTTTGATAATACAACCTTATTTTGGATTCTGTCATTCTTTGTATCTCCATCAATTAGGACATAGTAAGTGCTTAATAAATGCTTGTTGTTTTGACCTGAATTTGCCACTGACAAGCTGGATGACCTGGGTCATTTTTTTCCTTCTTTGCCTTTGTTTCCCCGGTTATTAAAATGGAAGTAGCTTTGCTATATTATCCTCACTCTGGCATTTAAAGCTCTCCTGCCATCTGGCTCCCATCTACTTTTCCAGCTTTCTTTTATATTACTCCCCCTCACAAAATCTCTTGATTAAACTGGTCTCCATATATGATGTTCTATTTCCCATCTCCATGCCTTTCTCCAAGCTACCTTCCATGTCTGGGATCCACGAGTTCCCCAACTCCATCTTTAGCCATCTCCAATGAGAGGCTGTTCTTGATCTATCTAATTATTAAACAGTTTTTCCCTCTTAAAATGCAAGAGAATAATTAGCATCTACACAGCCGCTAGGTGGTGCCATAATGCACAGAGCTCTGGAATCAGAAAAACTAATCTTAAATTCAAATTTGGTCTCAGATACTTACTAGCTGTGTGACCCTGGACAAGTCAACTTACCTCAGTTTTTTCATCTGTAAAATGAGCCTGAGAAGAAATAGCAAACCACTCTAGTGTCTTTGCCAAGAAAACTTTACAAAAAGCTGGACACAATCTGAACAATAATAAGTGTTTATATTGGGTTTTTAGGTTTGCAAAGTACTTTATAAATATCTACTATCTACCCTGGGAGGTAGGTGCTATTATTATTTCCATTTTATTGATGGGGAAATTGAGGAAAACAGAGGTTAAATGACATCTGCAAAATGGAAATAATAACAGCACCTACCTCCCGCCTTGGAGATGGGGAAACCGAGGCAAGCAGCTTCTAAGTCTCCAAGGCTGGATTTGTATTCTGATTTATCCTGACTCTAGGTCGAACACTACCCACTGTGCAAACTACTTGCCTCTGCTTTGTATCTACTTGTTGTATATATAATACTCCCCCAGTAAAATGTAAGCTCTTTGAGGACAAGGATCGTCTTTCATTTTGTCCATGTATCTCCAGCTACTTAATAAATGTTTGTTTCATCAAATGAAGAATTTTAGGACTCTGTAACTCATCCTTCAGAGACCAGTTTTGATATTTAGAGATAATTTCAACCAAGGAAAACACTGAGTTATTAATAAACGGTTTGCAGTAAAGTGGGAAGAGAGACTTTGGAACTCTTCAATTGAAAAAGCTACTGTTGATGGCTTCCAAAATAAACCCCTATTTAGCATTCCATTCAGCTCATTTGCAAATTAAGAGGAGCATTGTTTTAAAAATAATTGAATCTAATTTTGTACATTTGGTATATGGGTCTCCACTGACTTAAAATCCTTATTTTTTGTGATGCTCTGAATACAGAGTGATCTCTTTCACTGAATGTCTGCTGTTTTAAATAATCTTCAAGAGGAAGTGTAGGTTTAAGGAAGATAAAATCACGCTGGGTTAGAGGTGTGGAGGGGATGGCATTTGTCTTTTTGGATTAAAATGCAAATAAAAAATAAAATTTGTTATACACAAAAGAATAAAGTCCTTGGTTATTCTGAAATGTATCACGTCTGGGCAGTGAATCATGAAATCGTAGCAGCATGCTACAGTGGAAATGGATTTAGAGATCCAAGGACCTGAGTTTGAATTCCACATCTGTCACTTATGAACTGTGTGACTTTAAAGAAGTCACCTGATCTCTCTGGGCCCCCATGTTATCATTTGTAAAATGAGGGAACGTGACTACTTGGCTTCTAAAGTCCCTTCCAGCTCTAAATATGTGATTCTCTATGAATCGTGGGCTTGGCAGTGACCACAGATGCCTTCTGGACCACTTTTACCTGAAGTTCCCAGAATCCATTCAATTATTGGTCATTGGGTGTGGTAATATGTGCCTGTAGTCTCTGTTACAGAGATAGGGACTGTTCCTGTGACTTCATTGGTTTGGGGAACTGTCCAATGAAAAACCCTTTTTAGCCAGTGTTATTTGACACCTTCTTTGCAACTTAGTCTTAAAGACATGCATAAGTCATTACATGTGAAAGATGGTACTTGAATTCTGGGACTGGTCTTCTATCTACTATATACCATCAATTTGCCTTTGTAAATCATTATTTTAGATTTATTCCCTTTTATGTTTTGAAGCAACATGGCTTGATGATTAGAAAGCTGGCCTTTTGTTCTTCCAGATAAATTTTGTTATTTTTTCTAGGTCAGTAAAAATTTCTTGGGAGTCTGATTGGTACAGCACTAAATAAATAGATTAGTTTGGGTAGTATTATCATTTTACTATATTTGCTTGACCTCTCCAAGAGCACTTGATATTTTTCTAATTGTTTAGATCTGACTTTATTTGCATGCAAAGTGTTTTGTAGTTTTGCTCATATAATTGAGCTCTTTTCTACTTTTCTCTTGTTCTTGTGTCTTGTGCTGCCTCTGAAACTTAGACTAGACCTCCAGCTTCACCTTTCATCTCTATCCACTCAGGCTCTCTCTTCCTTCAAGACCGAGCCAACTCAGATGTCCCTATTTCCTTTATTTTATTAATGCTTTTTATTTTTCAAAACATATGCATGGATAATTCTGTGACACAGATCTTTGCAAAACCTTGTGTTCCAGTTCCCCCCTCCTTTCCACCCCTCCTCTAGAATATATGTTAAACATAGTAGAAATATATGTTAAATCCAATATATGTATATATATTTATTCAATTATCTTGCTGCACAAAAAAATCAAATCAAAACAGAAAATGAGACAGAAAATAAAATGCAAACAATAACAAAAAGAGTGAAAATGTTATGTTGAGAATCACACTCAGTTCTCACAGTTTTCTCTCTGGGTGTAGATGGCTCTCTTCATCACAAGATCATTAGAACTGGTCTAAATCATCTCAATGTTGACAGAGCGATGCCCCAGATATCCCTATTTCTATCAATCATTCCACCATATTGTCAGCTTCAGATGAGAATCCTTGTGTGGTCCTATCAGTCAGTCCATCGGGTTTGTTAAGCCCCTACTATGTGCCAAGCACTGTGCTAGGTGCTGGGGACCTAGATAAGCAAAGTGACACACTTCCTACTCTTAAGAAGACCATATTCCAACAAGGTCCTTTCTTTTTCCCCCTGGAGCTTTCCTTTGACCTATCACCTTTGACTGTATCATCCTAATTTCTGTACATGTAATATCCACTCATTAAAGAGCAGTGGTTGTATAACAGCCATCTTTGTAACCTTTATGACTGTATATGGGTATATGAAGACCTTAATGTTTACTGAATTCGAATTGGTTCATTCAACTAACATTTATTAAATGCCTTCTAAATACAGTACTTTGTGCCTGCAGCTGAGGGAGCGATTGAGATGAATTTGATGCAGTCTCTGCTCTCAAGGAGATGATAATATAGTATCTTGACATAGAATTGACAGGGTTTACTCAGGTAATGGTGAGGAGAGAGGCCGGGTGCCGGAACATTGCAATAAGATCTACATTTCTATCCTGTGATTCTCACTAGCTCAGAGGCCCTGGGAAAGATTATAATCTCTTTGAACCTCAGTTTCCTCATTTAGGACCTTAATAGCACCCACCTCAAGAGTTACTGAGTGAATCAAATAAAATCATATATATCAAACACTTTGCAAATTTTAAAAGTGCTGGGTAAAGCTACCCATTATTGTTGAGGAAGGGATGAATTGGGGGGATGTTAATAATCTTCTCATTAAGGCAATTTCAGGAGAAAGTAGCCTTCCAAATATTGAAGTGAAGCTTTCAGGTCACGGAACACACATGCATGCATACGTAATAAGTGAGCCACAATGCCCATATGGTGTACGGCGTGAGGGAGAATAAACTGGCTGTAGTGGCCCCCAGCTTTGCCCCTGGCAGGCTGTGTGACCTTGGCCAAGTACATTCCCTTCTCTGCCGGGCACATTAGAGATGCCTAATAAATGTTTACCGACTGAGTCTCTGGGCATCAATTTCTTTCTCTCTAAAATGAGGGGATTAGATTAGTAGCTTCCAAAGTCCTCTTGGTTCCAACAGTCTCTATTTTAAGGTCCCTCCCAGCTTTGACATTCTCTGTTTTAAGACTCATCCCACTTTGGCATTCCATGTTCTAAGGGCCCCAGCTTTAACATTTTCCTTTCTAAGGTCCCTCCTGGCTCTGACATTTCTGTTCTGAGGCTCTTCCCAAATCCCCCCCCCCCCCCGTCCCTTTCTTTCCACTCCAGTTCTGCCATTCTATGATTCTTGGCTTTCATTATTCAGGAATAGAAGTGTCTACACACTGGGCTTTGCTATTCCCAAGACCAATCTGAACCCAGGACACCGAGTCCTCCCCCTTCTTTGTTTGGGAGGAGGCAGTTGTGGGGACAGGTGAATGGGGCATTGAAATGGGGGTTGGTTGCTGACAGAGTATCATGGACCTCTGGGATGGGAAACACACACAAGGAGGGAGAGGGAGAGGGAGAAGGAGAGGGAGAGGGAGAGGGAGGGGGAGAGGAAGAGGGAGAGGGGGAGAGAGAGAGAGAGAGAGAGAGAGAGAGAGAGAGAGAGAGAGAGAGAGAGAGAGAGAGAGAGAGAGAGAGAGACAGAGAGAGAGAGAGAGAGAGAGAGAGAGAGAGAGAGAGAAAGGGAGGGAAGAAAGGAGAGAGAAAGAGACAGAGACGGAGAAAAAGAAAGAATGAGAGACAGAGACAGAGAGATTGAGAGATAGAAACAGAAATAAAAAGACACAGAGACAGAAAGATTGATAAAGAAACAGAGAGGAATTGAGAGAGATAGAGAGAGACAGAGAGACAAAGAGGCAGAGATGGAAACAGAGACAAAGACAGAGGAAGGAAGGGAGAAAGAAATATAGAGTCAGAGGGAGAGAGACACACAGAGAGAAAGACACAGAGAGAGACAAAGAAAAAGAGACAGAGACAGAGACAAAGAGACAGGCAGAGATGGAGACAGAGACAAAGAGACAGAGGAAGGAAGGGAGAGAGAAAGAGAGAGACAGAGGGAGAGAAAGAGAGAGACAGAGGAAGAGAGACAGACACAGAGAGAAAGCCAGAGACAGAGAGAAAGACAGAGACAGAGACAAAGAAAAAAGAGAGACACAGAGAGAGATTAAGAGATAGAGATAGAGACAAGAAGACAGATTGAGGCAGATTGAGAGAAAGACAGAGACAGAAACAGAGAAGTTGAGAGAGCCAGAGATAGAGACAGAGACAAAAAGAAACAGAAATAGAGAAAGACAGACAGAGCCAAAGTGACAGAGGGAAAGAGAGGGAGAGAGAGAGGAGAAAGAGAGAGAGAGAAAAAGAGAAAGAGAGACAGAAGAGAGAGAGAAATAGAGGGAGAGAGAGGGAGGGAGGAAAAGAGAGAAAGAGAGACAGAGACACACAGAGAGACAGAGAAAGAGAGGCAGAGACAGAGGCAGAGACAGAGAGAGGAGGGAGGGAGAGAGAGAAAGAGAGAGACAGAGACACACAGAGAGACAGAGACAGAGAAAGAGGGGGGAGAGGGAGAGAGAGAGGGAGGGAGAGCTTTCCTCCCTATGTTAAGGGATAATGATCTTTTAATAACCCAGCTAAATAGCATCACACAGAGTGTGTGATTGTCCTTAACTGAGTAATCTTAGCCCTCTTTCTTAAAGGACCAACTGCGCCCATTCGTCTTTTCCTCCTCATGACAACCCAGGCAGCTGCACAGTGTTATGTATTTTAAATAAAGCGTTTAAAATCTCTCAGAATTTAGCAACAATCGCCATGGATACCAATCACTGAAATCCTTTGTTACCATGGCAACATCTTCCCCCCCCCCCCATCTTGCCTGTTTACCCTGCAACTGACACATTGGTTATAGTGAATGATGGGAAAGAATTTGAAAGCAACTTTGAAAAGCAAGGAAGCATGAAATTCCTTGTAGGAAATAGGTATTTTTCCATTATGGTAATAAGTATATTCCACGATTTTAGGGTAGTCAGCATATACATGACTAAGATGAGGGTGGGTTGATGAATTCAAGGCAAAACAATCCATTCTGTAATAAGTTGCATGTGATTTGAAACAGCATCTTTTATTGAATTGAGAATGTGGCCAATAAGTGTTGGATGTAACATTTCAAAACCCCAGGATCATCAACCTAAAGCTAAACACAGCAGTCATTTTAGTCACAGAATTACAGGGTCTCAGCTCTAGAGCAATCCCTTCATTGGGCATATGAAGCAACTGACCCCCAGAGAAGTGAGGGACTTATCCAAGATCACAAAAGTAGAAAGAAGAGGATCTAGGATCTGGACCCAACTATTGTAAATATCCAATCTAAAGCAGCATTTTCGCCACTGAAATACAATCTGCCTAAAGAGGTCATCTGAATTAGCCACAGCAACGACCAAATTGTGGTCAGTATTCATTAAGAAAGAGCAAAGGAAAGAAAGGAAAGGAGAGAGCAAAGGAAAAGAAAAGAAAAGAAAAATGGAAGGCAAGGCAAGGAAAAGAAAAAATGGAAGGCAAGGAAAGGAAAAGAAAAAATGGAAGGCAAGGAAAGGAAAAGAAAATAAGAGAAAAAAGGGAAGGAAAGGAAAGAAATAGAAAAGGAAAGGCTGAAAAAGCTAAGGAATGGAAAAAAGAGGAAAGGAAAAGAAAAAAGGAAAGGAAAGAAAAAGGAAAAGGACAGAAAGGAAAGGAAGAGGGAAGGAGAAGAGGAGAGGAAGGGAGAGGAGAAGAACCAAATATTTATTAAATAGTGATTGTGCTAAGCAGTTTAGAAATATCTCATTTGAGCCTCACAACAATCTTGTGATTTGTATCGCTGATGCAGAATAAACCTGGCCATACCTTTTCATCCTGATGTCTCTCATCCATTCAAGACACTAAAAACTAGAAAAAGAGATAGAATCAGGAATCGGGAAGCCCTCAGTTGTAACCTCGACTAGCTGTGTGGCCATGAGCAAGTCACTTAACCTTTCAAATGCACTCATCCATAAAATGGGGAGAAAAGTGTTTGTATTTACTGTACAAGGTTGTCCTGAGGCTTAAATGGGATCTTGTCTGTACAGTGCTTTTCCCTTAAAGTATAATATTCTACTGTGCCTTACCAATATTCTCTGTCTCTCTGTCTCTCTCTCTCTGTCTCTCTGTCTCTCTCTCTCTCCTCTTTCTCTCTCTCTCCTATCTCTCTCTGTTTCTCTCTCTCTCTCTCTCTGTCTCTCTCTCTCTCTCTCTCTCTCTCTCTCTCTCTCTCTCTCTCTGTCTCTGTCTCTCTCTCCTCTCTTTCTCTCTCTCTCCTATCTCTCTCTGTTTCTCTGTCTCTCTCTTTCTCTCTCTCTCTCTGTCTCTTGTATATTAGTATATATACAATACTACTACTATTACTAACATCTTGAAGGCACTGATGTAGCATTCAATCTGTCTTCTATTTACTTTTCTCAGTGCAGCTATATGGCCAGCCTGGTTTTTCATCCTTTTTGTTTATAAGCAGTGAGAGAATACAGTAGAGAGAACACTGGACTTGGAAGTAGGAAGATGAGCTTGAATCCTGCCTCAGACACTTATATATGGGAGACTCTGGGAAAGCCACTGTTGTTCATTCATTTTCATTGTGTTTGACTTTTTGTGACCCCATTTGAGATTTTCTTGGCAGAAATACTGGATTGGTTTGCCATTTCCTTTTCCAGAGTGTTTTACAGATGAGGAAACTGAGCCAAACGGTAAAATGACTAACCCAGGATCACAAAATTACAAGTGTCTGAGGTCATATTTGAACTTGGGGAGATAAGTCTTCCTAACATCAGGCTGATGCTCAGTCCACTGCTCCACCTAGCTGTCCAATTTTCAGTCTCAGTTTTCTCTGTGAATGTAGATAATAATAGCATCTACCTTAGAAGTTTGTTGTATATATTGGATTACTTGCCATCTAGGAGTGGGGGTTGGGGGAAGGAGGGGAAAATTTGGAACACAAGTCTAGGCAAGGATCAATGTTGAAAAATTATCCATGCATATGTTTTGAAAATAAAAAGCTATAATAATTTTAAAAATTAATTAAAAAATGCTTTTCGAAAAGAGCTGTTGACATTGCTGAAATCAGAGATTCAATTTAAAAATAAACAAATATAAACCAAAAAAAAAAAAAAGAAGTTTGTTGTAAGGATCAAATGAGATAACATATGAGTGGCTTTGCACCATTCTCCAATTGAAAAATGGTCAAAGGATATGAACAGACAATTCTCAGATGAAGAAATTGAAACATTTCATCATATGAAAAGATGCCCAAGCTTATTAATCAGAGAAATGCAAATTAAGACAACTTAAGATAATACACACCGTTGATTTTAAGATGACAGGAGAAAATAATGATGATTGTTGAGGGGATGGGAAAAACTGGGACATTGATGCATTGTTGGTGGATTGTGAACGAATCCAACCATTTTGGAGAGTAGTTTGATCTATGCTCAAAAGACAAACTGTATACCCTTTGATCCAAAGAGTGTTACTACTGGGATTATATCCCAAAGAATTATAAAGGGGAAAGGGACCTGTATGTGCACGAATGTTTGTGGGCCCTTTTGTGGTTTGGGAAACTGAAACTGAATGATGTCCATGTTGAGAACCAATAAATTGTGGTATATGAAAATTTGGAAATTACGTTTGTAAAAGACCAAAGGATGATTTCCGAAAGGCCTGAGAGACTTACACGAACTGATGCTGAGTGAAATGAGGACCAGGGATCATTATATATTTCAAAATATAGATGATGACCGTTTGAGGATCAGGCCATCCTCAGCAACGAGATCAACCAAATCATTTTAATGGGCAAATGAACAACTAGCTATACCCAGAAAAAGAACCTGGGAGAGACTAAAACTATTAAGAATTCTAATCCCTATAGTTATGCAACCTGCATTTTTGATTTCTTTACAAGTAATTGTAAATAATTGAGTCTGCTTTTGTACAAAATAAGTTTTGGTTGATATTTTTGTGTATCTAAGTTATATTTTAACATATTTTTAACATCTACTGGTCATCCTGGAATTTAGGGGGGGGGGGGTGAGGTGAAAATTGGAAAAGAGGTTTGGAAATTGAAATGCTTGTTATTGTATATCCTTAAATAAAAAAAATAAAAAAATGAGTGGCTTTGCAAACAGTTAAGTACTACACAAATCCTGTTCGTTATTATTATATCTTTTAAAGCATTACCTTGTCTTTTGCCTTTCTTTGTATACTGAAGCACTTAAGCAGTAGCACCTACTAGGTGCTTCATAAATGTTTATTCATTGATCTATTTTTTCTTTTTTTTATTATAGCTTTTTATTGACAGAACATATGCATGGGTAATTTTTCAACATTGACCCTTACAAAACCTTCTGTTCCAACTTTTCCCTTCCCTCCTTCCTCCCCCTCCCCTAGATGGCAGGTAGTCCCATACATGTCAAATATATTAAAGTATATCTTAAATACAATATATGTGTACATATTTATATGGTTCTCTTGTTGCACAAGAAGAATTGGATTAAGAAGGTAAAATAACCTGGGAAGAAAAACAAAATTGCAAGTAGTTCACATTCATTTCCCAGTGTTCCTTCTCTGGGTGTAGCTGCTTCTGTCCATCATTGATCAATTGGAACTGAATTGGTTCTTCTCATTGTCGAAGAAATCCACTTCCATCAGAATACATCCTCTTACAGTATCCTTGTTGAAGTGTATAATTATTCATTGATATTAAGAGCATTAGTGAGAACAGTGAAATTGACATTTATTATGATTAATTGGAACAATAAACAATAATGACGGAGGAGCAGCCACGGCAAAGCGCATGAAGGGCTGACTTCAGAATGGAGAAGACTGGGTTCAAGTGCCGCCAGGTACACATCCTGACTGTGTGATCCTGGGCAAGTCATACAATCTCTCACTGCCTCCGGCTAAAGCTTTAAGACTAAGTTGCAGCAAAGATGTAGACTTGAATTGATGGAGCAAGTCTGGTCACTGGGAACTCCTTAGACTGCAGAAAAATGGACATTTTGATCATGCTTGAAAGTGCATTTGAAGTGCAAAGAACTTTAGGGGTGTAACCGTGCTCTCTGGCCTCCACTGCCTCAATGGCAAAACTTTGACCCCTCCCCTAGGGTTTCTAGGGTCCCCTTCTGGGGGACTGGAGTCAGAGGGTATTTAGGCTCTGTCATTGGCTTTTAGGCTTTGCTGATGTTGTTTCCCCAAACTTAGGGGTGGGTTCCCTGTACCCCAGTTCCATTTACCCACTAACAATCAAATTAACTTTTACAAAGGAACATTTACTTTGGAAGGCACAAAACAAATGTATACACTTACTCCCCAACATATAAGACTTAATCCCCTCTCTTCTCTTGCCACCACCTTAGTCTCTGGGATCGGGGAAGGGAATTGATTTGGTTCAGATGTTAGCTCGGTCCTGTAAAGCCCCCAATCCCAAGTTCCAAGTCTAAACACCACCCCAGTCTCAGATACCAGCCAGAGTCTCAGGTACCCAGGCTTCTCCCAGCTTCCACGTCAGCTGGCTGGCTATACCATTCTTCCTATAATCCTGGTGTCAAAGTTATCATGGCTAAAACTTCTAGTCTGCTTGGAATCACAGCTGGCTCCTGAAATGGAGGGGAAAAACTAGAAACAAATCCCTGTAAGCCCATTTCTTGGAGCCAGGGTGAAATAGGGAGGAGGGAGGAGAAAGTTATCCCCAATCAGAGGGGATAAGTCCCCATAATAGGGGTCAACCGTGGTCTTTATTTTGTGGTCACAGCAGGAGAGAACCCACAAGAAAGAGAGAGATCATCCTAGTCTGGTGGTTTTTAAAAGATGCAAACTGTTCTAGTTAAGAAGCCAACTAAAGGAGGCTATTCCCAACCATGTGGTAAGCAAACAGAGGCTGCCTCCATATAGGGTGATCTAAGCATGCCCAGGACAAGCCACTTACACAGGTATTAGGTTGCTTGAATCTCACAATCACTTTGTGAGGTAAGTACCAACCCACCACCACTATTCTTCTATTATTACTATTACCACTACTACTACCACCATTTTCCTCCTCCTCCTTCTTTTCCTCCTTCTTCCTCTTCCTTCCTTCCTTCCTTCCTTCCTTCCTTCCTTCCTTCCTTCCTTCCTTCCTTCCTTCCTTCCTTCCTTCCTTCCTTCCTTCCTTCCTTCCTTCCTTCCTTCCTTCCTTCCTTCCTCCTCCTCCTCCTCCTCCTCCTCCTCCTCCTCTTCTTCTTCTTCTCTCTTTTCTTCTTTCCTTCTCTTCCTTCTCCTCCTCTTCCTCCTCCTCCTCCTCCTCCTCCTCCTCCTCCTCCTCCTCCTCCTCCTTCTGCTACTATTATTAATATCACTACTACTACCACCACCATTCTACTACTATTATGACTATTACTACCACCACTACCACTATCATTAGTACTATCATTACTATGACTACAGTTACAACAGTAACTATTACTACTACTATTCTTCTTCCTTCTTCTCCTCTTCCTTTTCCTCTTCTTCTTCCTCCTCCTGTTACTATTAGCCACTTTTACCACTTGGCAGATGAAGAAACCAAGGTACAGAAAACAAAAGTGATTTGCCTTTTCTCACACTCATAATAAACTAGAAGCAGGATTCCAACCCAGGTTTCACCTGACTTTTAATCCAGCCCATTGCCAGAGGGTTATACAAAGGGTTTTAGGCAGGAGTAGAACCAGCTCAAAAGGTCTAGAGAGAGTCGATTATTAAATTTTCAGCATGAGCATTTTCACCTCAAAAATAGCAAATGCTACTAACCAGGGCTTGACTTTTGTTGATTGTCTAGACTTAAGTGATGAAAATGGAAAGTAAGGGGCAGCTAGGTGGCACAGTGGATAGAGCACTGGCCCTGAAGTCAGGAGGACTTGAGTTCAAATCTGGTCTCAGACACAATACTTCCTAGTTGTGTGACTCTGGGCAAGTCACTTAACCCTTGCCTCAGCAAAAAAAAAAAAAAAAAAAAGTAAACTTAAGGGTGTGTTGTTCATAGATTTTTTTCCCCTTCAAAAAGATGATTGTCAAACATTTACCAGCATATCCCTGACTTAGGGTTGTGTTCTTTCCCACTGTTTTCTGGACTTTATGTAGAGGAAAAAGTTAGCTGGCCACCAGTTTGTCTAGGTAACTGTTGGTAGCTCTGATAATAATAATAGCTCACTTTTATACAATTATTCCTTCCACATCTTGACTTTTCCCATTATGGTCTTGATATATCATAGGTCAGCATAATAAATTAAATGGCAATTTTGGGGAGTTTTGTGGAAGCTGCAGATAACCTGCAAAGACCAGAAAATAATATAGAAAAAGTTTAGAAACTTAGAAATGTAAAAAATATAACAGTGGTATTGTAACCCATGTTACAAAATATGTTAACCCATATTTTACAATAAGGTACTTATAAACACCCCATAAAAGAAAAAAAAAATTCAGATTTCTTCTCTAGTACAAAGGAAGGGTCCAAAATTTTTATGTGATTTTTCTAGATTGTGGGGTTGATCCCCTAATGCTGTGATGTGGAAGGGATCACTGCATATCATTTAATGTTCACAAAATATGATCTCATTTACTCCAAGACTTTGTTCAGGATGGGACATTAAGTAACATGAATGTGTTCTAAGAACCAAAAAGCTCCTTGGGAGCAGGGACTTGTTCTGTATTCCCCCTAGGGCAGACTGACCTTTCTATAGCACTTCAAGGTTTGCAAACTTCTTTACCAATATTATTTCATTTGAGTCTCACAGCAACCCCATGAGGTAAATATTACAGGTAATATTCTTGCCATTTTATGGTTGAGTAAACTGAGACCCAAAGAAATTAAACGACTTGCTGGTAGTCACACATCTGATGAATTTCAGTGGCAGAATTACAACTTAGATCTACTTTTTCTTTTTAATATATATATATTAAATGTATTCTTTTTATTATGCCAGACCACCTCCTTAGCTCTAAAAGTCCACTCTGGTCCTTCTACCTTTGCCTTCAATATTTCTGGTCCCCAAACATCCAAAGTCTTGAAAGGAAACCTTGAAAAAATTTTCAGACTTTTTTGCCTTGATAAATGCCCTTTCTACATGGTATACTCAACTTGAAGAGACTTTGAAAAATTGGGACTGGCACATCTTAATGAAATACCCTTCAAAATCTTGTATAGGGAAGGATATCTTTTCTCAATCTTTTCTCCAGAGTTCAATGGTCAAATGCTAATTCTGTCATTTTTGACAGATTCCAGCCTTCATTAAGCTGCCCAGTGAAGAAACCAGACAGTAGTTCCAAATAAATCTTGAGGTGTGAGAGTAAGGGGCAGTTTGACACTTAGGACTAAAGCCAAGAAAGAGAGAGTGGGCAGTGGAATAAGATGGAATATAAAGGCAAAAATATAGCCTTTAAAATTATTATCCCTTTAAAAATCATTATCTCCTCCAATGCTCAGGAGACTATCCTTTACAAAATAGGTCCTTAATAATAAATATTTGGTGAATGAATAAGTGATTCTTGCTTTGATACTTTATAAAATTCATGAATGCCAGCTTCTTGAAGGCAGGAACCATTTCTCTTCCTTCCTTCCTTCCTTCCTTCCTTCCTTCCTTCCTTCCTTCCTTCCTTCCTTCCTTCCTTCCTTTCTTCCTTCCTTCCTTCTTCCTTCTCTTCCTCCCTCCCTTCATTCTTTTCCTTCTCCTTCCTTTCTTCCCTCCCTTTCTCCTTCAGGAAACTGAGGCTTAGAAAGCTAAATATTTTTTCATTTGATCCTCACAACCTTTGAGGTATTGCTATTTTTACTCTCGTTTCACAGTTGAGAAAACTAAGGCAGAGAATAAGGGACTTTCCCAAGGTGACACAGATAGTAAAGTGTCTGAGGTTGGATTTGAATTTAGATCATCCTGACCAGCTCCAGTGCCATCCACTGTGCCATCTGCTGAGACAGAGAACTAGAAGGCTATTGCAATAGTACAGATGTAAATAACAGATGTGAAATTTGAACTCGCGTCCTCAAGTCTAGCCCTCAGATCCTTTACTGAAGATAAACTTCTCAAGGTTAGGAATTATATGATTTTCATCTTTGTATGTAATAGTGTAACACTAGCAAAGTGGCCAATAATCACAGAGATAAGTCTCGGAGACAGCTAGGTGGCGCCATAGTGCACAGAGTACCAGTCCATCATTTATGGCATCCCTGATAGAATGTAAGCTTCATGGGGACAAGGATCGTGTCATTTCTGTTTTCGTTTTACAGAATTGAAAAGAGTGTTTGCCCAAAACTGAATAAGTGCTTTTTGATCGATAGAACACACAGCCAAGCCGTGTTAGCAATCCAGATTTTTAATAAAAAGCTTCCACAGCAAGGCCGATGACAGTTTCTGGGATTTGACTGTGGAGTTGGGTTGAAAGCTGGCTTCTGAACTGACATATGGAGCTGACAATTTCCACCAACCCAGCAAGGTGGGTCCTGCTACTTGTTTCTATATAAAGTTATTTCTCGAGGATGAAATACTTTAAGTCTCCTATCCCTGGATTTGCCCCGCCTGGATCTTTCCCCCCAATCCCTCCTGATCATGGAAGGTGAACAGATCATAATTCTATGAAAAGAACTTGGTTCAGAAAAGGATCAGGAAACCGGGCTTTGAATCACGTCCTGGCAGTGTGACCACGGGCAAATCATGTCCTTTCTCCTGGCCTCCGCTTCCAGATTTGCAAAATGAAAGGGCTAAAGGCCTACGTAGACTTATGGGGATCCAAGACAGAAAGGTGCCATATATCCCAACATCATTAGTAGGGATCTTTAAAAATAGTTGTCTTGGGATAACAGGAACGGGTTGCTATGTTTTCTTGAAAGAATTCAGATTCACTGATTTTCTTGAGCAGCAAGAGAATTGTATAAATATGTACACATATATTGGATTTAACATATATTGTGATGTTTGACATATATTGGATTACTTGCCATCTAGGAGAGGGGAAAATTTGGAACACAAGGTTTTGCAAGGATCAATGTTGAAAAATTATCCATGCATATGTGGATTTTTTTTTGCACTTTAAGTATTTTTCCTTTTTTATTTTTAAAGCTTTTTATTTTCACAGCATATGCATATCTATACATATGTTGTGAAAATGAAAAGCTTTAATAAACAAAGAAAGAATTCAGATTCAGACTGTCTCCAAACCAAGCAAATGCATTTATTTGGAGTAGTGCACCCAATGAGCTCTTCTCCTTAAGGAAGGCAGCAGCCCAGCTGGGGAGAAAGCAGTTCCTTTATAGAGCAAGAGTGCCTAGGATTGGCTGATGAACAAAGGAGCAAGCCATTGATCAAAAAGACTATGAAATTTCTCAGGGGTATTACTTTTCTTCTTTAAGAAGGGGAAGGGATCACAATGCTAATTATATATTAATGAACCTATGGTCACTAAAAAGTTGGCTATGCACATGTACCATTTTGGGGAAATTCAACATCCTAGTTAAGCTATATAGCCATTGGCCAGATCATTTCCCTGTGTTTTTTTTTTTTTTTTGGAGGGGGGATTTATTTTATTTTTTAAAATACACTTTTTTAATGAATCATTTTGGGAGAGAAAAATCAGAACAAAAGGGGAAAATTATGGGAGAGGGAAAAAAACAGTAAAAAGAAATAAACATAGCATGTGATGATTTACACTCAGTCTCCATAGTTCTTTTTCTGGATGCAGATTCTATTCAAAGTTCATCGAGATAGCTTTGGAACTGTGTTCTTTATGTAGAGACTGTATGTTTATCACTCACAGCAGAAAGACTTTGCTTAGTCTCAACAACTGTTTTTAATATATTTTGTTTTTACATTAACTACATTTTCTCCAACATTATATTGCTCTCCTGTCCCTCTTATAGAGTTGTTCCTTATAACGAAGAAGAAAAAAGAGGGGGAAATCTATCTAGCAAAGCTAACCAATCCATTGAACGAGGAACAGATGAACAAGTTGTGTTACATGCATGTAATTAAATATTGTTGTATCTTAAGAAATGATGAATATGATGATTTCCCAGAAGCATGGGAAAACTTATATGTACTGATGCAAAGCAAAGTACACAGAATCTCACACACACACACACACACACACACACACACACATACACACCCATACACCCACCCACCAACAATTTAAATGGAATGAAACAACAGAAAGCTGAAACTGAAAACATTATAATTATTATGACCAAGCTTGTTTCTGGAGCCCCCCCCCCGTTAATTTTCTCTCTGTCTCTGTTTATCTGTCTTTCTGTCTCTGTTTATCTGTCTCTCTGTCTCTGCCTCTCTCTGTCTGTCTATCTGTCTGTCTTTCCCTCTCAGAAGAGATGGGGACTATGGGTATGGAATATTGCACATACTATCACACTTGGTGTTGGTTTATTTTCTGAACTGTTCTTCTTTGTTTTAAGGAGCGACTTGATGGGTGGATTGGGAGAAGAGATATATTCAGAAATGAAGGGGATAGAAACACAAAAGTTATAAATAAAAAGGACTGAACAGTGCTTTATTCCCAGACTCCCAGGGTATAGACTCTGAAGAGTAGTGGAAATTGGAATAGAAAAAAGAACCTTTCCTGTAATTGCCTCCCAATGGCACTGATGTAGATAATTGATAGAAAAGCATATATTAAATGTTTATTGTTTACCAGGTACTGAGCATCCAAAGACAAATAATCCCTCCGTCTAGTTGTTATATTCTTCTGGAGAGGAGGATACAACATATCTTTGAGCAAGTAAATACAAAATAAAACAATTTCAAGGATACAGTAGAAATGACTGATGGGTGTGGGTGCATATCCTTCAGCATGTATATAAATGAGAATTAGGAAAAGCCTTATGCAGGAAGTAGTACTTGAGCTCTGCTTTGCTGTAAGTTAGGGATCCTATAAGATGAAGTTGTGGGGGCAAGATAATGATGAGCATATTGTTCTACTTCTCTAAGTCTCATTTTTCTCATTTGAAAAACAATAGGGCATAACCAGTAGTATGCAGAGTAAATATTTAGCAATCAGCTCTGGGAATGGTGGTGATGGTGAGGAAACACTTAAAAAAAAAGAAACATCTGACCTATTTTTTCTTTTCTTATTTATTTAGTGTTTTATTTTTTCCATTTATATGTGAAAACAATTTTTAACATTCATTTTTAAAACTTTAAGCTCCAAATTCTCTCCTTTCCTCCCCTTTCCCCCTGGTCAATTCGATACAGGTTATACATGTGTAGTGATACAAACCAGTTCCATAATAGTCATGCTGTGAAAGAAAAAAATCTTTTCAAAGATCAAAAAAGAAGAAAAAGTCAAGAAAAATAAACTAAAAAGTGTGGTCCAACCTGTATTCAGACACCATCAGTTCTTTTTCTGGGAATGGATGATATTTTTCATTATAAGTAGGAAACACTTTGAATTTTCATTTTTAACATTTTCTCCCATCACTTCTCAAGTCTAGACAATCAACAAAACATTTGATTTGTAGCATTTGCTAATTTCTGCGATGTAAATGCTCACACCAAACATTTAACACTTAGCTCTCCCATGCCAGCTCTGTTATATTTCTGGACCAATAACTATAGTAGCAACCTCACAAGGTTATTTTGAAGTTCAAATGAGTTAAACATGCAATTTTTTTTGTAAATTTAAAGTACTATATCAATGCTAGCTAGCAGTGTTATTTGAGGGACTTTGCTGGCTCCTTTTTGGTGCGCTTTAAAAAATGAACCTGATCAACAAACAAACATTTCAATGTGCAAAGAAAATTATAATTGGATTATAAATATACATATAAATAAATATATATTGATGTAAATATAGATTGTGCATGAAACTGTAAACCTTTGTTGCACATAGTTTTTTAAAACAAATATTAAATTTAACAAGGTAGCAAAAAAAATTAGCCTGTTTTTGTGTTTTTCTGATTTCCTTGTTTTTTGGGGGAGGGGGGTTGATGAGGCAATCAGGGTCATACTACTAGTAAGTGTCAAGTGTTAAACTTAGATCCTCCTGACTCTAAGGTGGATACTTCACTACCTAGTTGCCCCTGTTTTATTTTTTTTTAAAGCAAAAAATATTGCTCTTTTCTTTCTGTTTTTTTGTCTTTTGTATTTCCATTACTATCCCTGGTGACATTTTTTTTTCAGGCACATGTGTCGTCACAGATAAGTCTATCTGAATTCTAGAAATATCAGGGGCTTCATCATCTCTGCTTTGATCTTTTTTTTTTTTTAAATAAAGGGGGCTCCCAGGCTTTCAGGAAATGCACTGAATTCTATCAGCTCAAGTGTCAGGGACAAGTTTGACTTCAATTAGGACTCTTAGAGCCTCAGCAGGTTACCCAGCAGCACTCATTTGGTGAAAGCTCCCATGAGGGGCAGAGAAAGATGAAATTGGACTCCTTATGTAACACATATACAAGATGGCTTTCTGGTCAGGGGGTCAGGATGGAGAAAGATTTTGAGTGGGAAAACTCTTAACTACAGCGATTTGGAACTCATCCAGCTAACATCCAATAACAGCTGCTCTGACCCAAGAGAGGTGATCTGGAGCATCTGAGGAGTTGGTCAGTTCTTTTGTGCAGGAAATTTGCTTCTGAACACAGCAGATTCTGTTGAATTTAGACAGTAATGATGCTCCTTTTAAAGAACAGACTGAAACTTTCATGCTGCAGCATTGCTATAATATTGAACAATTTTTTTTTGTTTAAATTGAACAATTGAACCCTTTGACCCAGCCATTCCAGTGACCCAAACTTTGACCCCCTTCCCCAGGTAAAAGACCAAAAGAAGGATCTCATATACATCCAAATGGTTATGAGTCCTTTTTTTTGGTAGTAGCAAAGGAAAAGAAACCAAATCAGGGCCCTCCAATTGGGGGTTGGTTGAACAAATTAGTATATGTAAATATCGAGTTTGAATGCTTGGTATAACCAATGGAATGCTCGTTATACAACAGTATATATACATATAAAAAGCATACATAAAATATATATTATATATGCATTATGTATATATGTGTATTATATATTATATATGTATTATGCACACATATATACATAATATACATATAATATATGTTATATGTAATATGTTATATATTATGTATAATATATAATTACATATTATATAAATATATAATTATGTTATACATATATATAACATATAACATAATTATAAATATTATATATAACACATAGGTTATATATAATATATATGTGTGTTATATATAATACACACCCACACCAACACACATATATATCCACATATAAAGAGTCATTGGAAGGTAATCTTAGCATCTGAGAGAGGAAAAACTATCCCATAGCAGGTGGTGTATGAGCTGTTTTAAAGAAAGGAAGGGATTCTAAGAGGCAAAGATAAGGTGGGGAAGTGGTTAAGGCATGGGAATCAGCCGGGGTCAAGGCATGAAAACAGAAAGTAGATTGACCTTATTATAAACAGCAAGGAAGCTCTTATGACTTAAAGAGGGCATAGAGGGAAGTAAAAGGTAGTGGTGGTGGTGAGGACTCACTTTTTTTTTTTAAATGAAACATCTTGCCTAGGGACTCTCTTTATCTTTAATTTAATTTAATTAATTTATTTTTAATTCTTTTTATTTTTTCTTATTTCACATTTTATTTTTTCCAGTTATATGTAGAAAGCAAATTATTTAGCATTCATTTTAAAACGTTAAGTTCCAAATTGTCTTCCTTCCTCCCTCCACCCCCTCATTAAGAAGATGAGCAATTTAATATAATATATTATATAAGAAAAAATTATATGAAGAATTCAGAAAAATAGGGAAAGCCTTATATGAACTGATTCAGGGTGATATGAGCAAAGCCAGGGAAATAACAGAAACTATATTTTTTTGTTGTTCTTGTCATTCAGTTGTTTCACTCATGTCTGACTCTTTATGACCCCATTAAGGTTTTCTTGGTGAAGATATGGGGTGATTTGCTACTTAACTTCTTCAGATCATTTTACAGGTGAGTAAACTGAGGCAGACAGGATTAAGTAGCACCAGCGCGCTGTGCACTATGGTGCCACCTAGCTTCCAAAGCTATGGTTACAGCACGCAAACGGAAAGACAAAATAATGAATTTGAACATTGTGTAATCAGAATCTCTTTGAAGAAGAGATGAGAAAATACCCCTTATTCTTTTATTTTTGAGGTGGGGAATGAGCTATGAATGTGGACCACTGATTAGACCAATAGACAGTTATCTTGTGAGTTAATTTTGCTGAATGGATTCTTAATCTTTTTGCTTTTTGGTTATAAGGGATAACTTGCTAAGTTATGGGAAAAAAATCCTATTTCTCAAGCACTTTAAGATAAAAAGACTTTCGCAGACAGATAGAATACTTATGAAGTGATTGCTATCTCCCAAGCTATGGTGATCCATATAAGCAAATAAGACAGTGTTTACTTCTTTGAAGTTTGTATTCTAATTGAGAGAGAAAACCTGTGAAGAGGAGCTGAAAAGGGAGGTTCAAAGAGAAGATAGTTAGATGGGGGCAAAGCATCTGGTTCAGAGAGTGAGTCAATCCATGAGAAACATCTATTGCACCTGTTAGTATCCAGCTGTGTCCAGGAAATCCCTTCTCACAAGAACATGTGTAGCTGTAATGTGCCTTTATCCCCCAGACAGTCATGGGCAATTTCCAGGGTGCAGATGCAGGGAGGTTCGGGACAATGACAGGCTTTCATTATGACAATCCTGTGGGAAATGAGCATGAGAATTATTAACCCCATTATTCAGAAGAGAAAACAGAGACTCAAATGAGTTCTCTATCGTGGCACAGCCAGTAAATTCTAGAGAGGTTTTGAGCTCAGGTCCAGAACTCTTTCCACTGCATTATTCCACCACTAACTATTCTCCTAGGGCCTTCTCAGCTCAACATTCTATGATTTGGCACATATATATTAAGGATACCAAATGAAATATTATTTCTAAAGCTCTGAGCATGGTGTCTGGCATATAGTAGGTGAGAGAGAGAGGGAGGGAGACAGAGATAGAGAAAAAGAGACAGAGACAGAAAATGAGACAAAGAGAGACAGAAAGAGACAAAGACAAACACGGGGATAGAGAGATAGAGATGGAGAGAAAGATACAGAAACAGAGAGACAAAAACCAAATAGGTCCTGCCCTCAGGAGCTTATTTATTAATTGTTAATATGCTGCAGGTTATTAGGAGATCATAGATTTAGAACTGGTCATCTAGTGTAGTCCTATAATTTTACCGAAGAGAAACTGAGACCTAGAAAGGTGAAGTATTCAGAGTTGGTCAGTGAGACAATAAAAATTTATTAAGCATTTGCTATGATTGAGGCATTATTCTAAGCTCTGGGAGTATAAAAGAGAGTAAAAATCCGTCCTTATCCTCAAGGAACTCACATTGTAATGGAAAGATAACATGCATATTGGTATACATATGTATAACATGTAAAGTATACACATATACAAATATAAAGAGTAGGTGGAAGGTAACCTTAATATCTGGGAGAAGGAAAGCCTACCCATACTAGGAGGTGTATGGGCTGAGTTTTAAAGGAAGGAAGGAATTCTAAGAGGCAAAGATAAGGTGGAGAAGCAGTTTGGGCATGGGGATCAGCCGGTATCAAGGCATGGAAACAGGAGATAGATGATCTTGTAAAAAGAACAGCAAGGAAGCTTGTATGACTTAATCAAAGAGAGCATGGAGAAAAGTAGAGGGTAAAGAAATAAGAAATGGGGTAAGACTGAGAAAAACTTTTAAATGCCAAATAAAATATTTTGCATTTATTTCTGAAGGTGTCAGAGAACCACTGGAGTTTATTGAGTAGCAGGGTGACATGATAGGAGCCAACTTTTAGGAAAATCCCCTTGATGTCTGTGTGAGATGGATTAGAGAAGAAAATACTTGAGTCAAGGAGATAAATTGTAATAGTTCAAATGAGAGATATTAAGGCTTGAGGGAGAAACGGGAAGGTCTGACAACTGACTGGATATATGGGATGAGAGCCAATGGGGAGTCAAGGATGATTGGGAGGTTGTTTGTGGGTAGACACAGTGAAGTTCAGAAGAGCAAAGGATTAAACTGAAAGTGAATGAGTTCTATTTTGGGCCTTTTGAATTTGAGATATCCATTTGAGATATCCAAGAAGCAGTTGATAATGTGGGACTGCAGCTTAGTAAAGCATATAGGACTGGATATATAAATCTGGAAATAATCTGCATCAAGGTGATCATTGAACCCAGAGGAACAGATGACTCACCAAGTGAGTGAATGTACAGAGAAAAGTGAAGAGCACCCAAGAAGAGTTTAGCATATATAACATGAAAATTCAGCAAAGGATACCTAGAAAAAGCAACTCAATTGGTAAAAGGAGAAGCAAGAGTGAGCAGTACCATAAAAATCCAGAGATAATGAGTGTCTAGAAGGAAATGAAGAACAATCATATGCTGCAGAGATATAACAATAATAGCTTTCAATAGCTAACATTTATGTAGCATCTACTATCTACCAGTCACTGTGCTAAGCACTTTGCAATCATTATCTCATTTGATCCTCATAACAGCCTTGGGAGGTAGGTTCTATTATTATCCCCAATTTACAGATGAGAAAACTGAGGCAAACAAAGGTCTAAGTAACTTGCCTGACATCACCCAACTAGTACGTTTCTGAGGTTAGATTTAAATTTAGGGTTTCTTGATTCCCTATCCAGTATTTTATCCATTGTGCCACCTAGCTGCCCTGGATTTTAAAAAGGAATTTAGAGACTGAGAAAAGGTCATTATATTTGGCTAGAGCAGTTTCAGTTGAATGTTAAAGTTGGAAGACAGATTGCTGAACATTTAGAAGAGAGAGGAGAAGTGGAGGCACCAAGTATAGATGACTTTTTCAAGGAATTTAAGTGAGAAAGGAAGATGAGATGTCTAATAATAGATAGTAGGGCTCCAGGATCAAGTAGTTTCTTTTTTTTTTAAGACAGGGTAGACAAGGATGTATTTCTAGGCAGCAGATTTAAGAGAGAGTTGGAATGATGGTCAGGGCAATCTGTTGGAGGAGATCAGAGAGAATGAGATGAAGGGTATAAGTAGAAGGCTTGCTCTTGGCAAGAAGAACCCACCTTTTCATCTGAAACAGAAGCAAAAGAGGAGATTGTGGGTAATTATTTCCTTGGCATAAATTTGTAAGTGCATCCAGTAAACCTGGTTTTATGGTTTCCTCCAGTTTTATTCTGCCTCAGATGAATAGGAAAAAAAGGCAAATGGCAAGAGTAATTGGGTATTGACTTTTCAAGACAAGTCAACAAGGGATTCAAGAGTAAATGAAAGTGTGGAAGGAATGAATGGCATATATCTTTGCTAACTCCTTTCTAGGACAGCCAGCTAGGAGGTACTCGCTCCCATTTCATAGCATCTTCCCTTTAATGACTTCTTCCTCTGGTTAACTGTGCCAGCCCGCCATGGGGATACTACTTTATGGCATCTTTCTCCTACTAATCCCTTTTGGGGGCTAATTTGCTAAATTTCTTTATGGATTTAACTTGCCAGTCAATAGTGTATTCCCACTTCTTGGCAAATTTAATAGCTTCTTCCTGATTAATTGTGAGTTCTACTAGGGAATTTGTCTTTACTCTTATTAATTGCATTTTTTTTTGGTTGAAACAATTGGGATTAAGTGACTTACCCAGGTTCACATAGTCAAGTGTCTGAGGTTGGATTTGAACTCTGGTGTTCCTGACTCTGGGACTGATGTTCTATCCACTGTGCCATCTAACTGCCTCTTCCCTTTCTTAATTATTAAAACCACTTCCCTCGCTAACTCCTGTGAGCTAGTCACATAATAAAATATTAAAACTTTAAAGAAAAGAATTGAAAGAATGAAGGGTTAAGTGTGGAAAAAGAAAAAAAAATGTAACTTCAATAGGGGGAAAGAATCAGAGGTGGAAGGACTTGAGGTCCACCTTGGAGAGAGAACAATGGGATCAGAGATTGTAAGCCACAGGTAAAAATGGGAAGATAAATGGTAATGATCAAATAGAGGAATGGAAATGGAATATTTTTGGGTGATGGTAATATCAAAGCTAAGACCATCTCTGTGTGTAGAAAAGGTGGAATGGAGAAGTGGGTCATGGGAATTGAGTAGATTAAAGAAATATTTGAAACATGCATTTGAGGGACACACACACACACACACACACACACACTGAAGCCCCCTATTGTGAAGGCAGAAATTGGAATGAAAAACTATTAATATAACTCTGAATTTGTTGAGGAAGGAAGGAAAATAAACTGGAAGTTGGTAGATAAGCATTTGCATTAGGTAACGAGTTTGGATTGTGTGAATCTCAAAGGAAAAGAAATTGTAGAGTGGTCATGAGTGAGAAATAGAGAAAGACAAATAGAGAGAGACAGAGACAGAGAGACAGATACACAGAGACACACACAGGTAGAGTCAGGTCAGAGCTAGAGTCAAAGACAGAGACAGACAGACACACAGAACAGAGACAGAGAGACACACAGAGAGAAAGAGACTCCGAGAGAGAGAGATATAGACAGAGACAGACAGAGAGACACACACATACACACACACACAACAGAAAATCTAGAAGTGGCAAGGGGAAGCAAGGTATTTCTGGCAGATAGTTCCAGGGAAATGGAGATTACACCATTTATTTCAGCAACACTGGAAGGGCAGGGTAGACTGTGACCTCTGACTTCTTCTTTTCAATAAACATTTAACAGATCTTTAAAATAATAATACAATAATAATAAACATTTAACAGATAACAGAGCTGCCAGATGTGGCACCTCAAAACAGTTCATTCTCCTCATTTTCCAGATGTGGAAACTGAGGCTCAGAGATGGGAAAGGGACTCATTTTGGGTTACATAAACTGCATATACACATTTTGTTCCAATGAGCTGCTAAGAGACTGCTGGATAATTTGCCTGAAATCTCAGTGTTTGTGCCCTGATATTTTATAAATATATACTGGAATAAGGAATTCATGCATAACTCAAAATGGAAACTTAATGTGACATTTTATTTTCAAGCAATCGGTAAGAGGCTACTTACAAACTATAAAGAATAATGTATAAATAAAAATTTTCTAAAAAAAAAGGAGAAACACCTACAGTTGGCAGTAACTAGGGTCGGAAGAAATGAAAACACATTCTTAGTTTTACTGAAACCTTTAGAAATTCTGAAAGAATGGAGCTGAGAAAAATCAGGAGGAGGACTGTGTGTGGGAGAAGCCACTGTCAATTTGCTTTCAGATAAAAATTTAAATTCTTGTTAAATAAGCCAACAAGTTGGCTTCCAAACTGTACTATTAATAGGCAAGTTCCCTTAAAAAGTATTTCAGTGTAAACAGGTTTTTTTCCCCCCTCAACAAAATCTTCTTCCACCGTGCTGGGACCTCAGACATAGCAGACTTAGACCATAAGGAGAAAAACAGCAAAATAATTTTCAAATCAGGAAAATGTTACTAAGTATGAGAGTATGGATGGGACCCTGAGATTATTTAGGTCAATCCCCTCACTTTACAAATGGGAAAATTGAGGCTCAGAGAGGAGAATGAACTTATCCAAGCTCACACAGATAGTTAAATAGCTAAGGTTCTTTTACTCCAAACCTAAGTAAGAGCCGGGATTGAATCTTTGCTCTCTGATTTACTCAAGAGCAGAGTAATTTGGGCAACTTATCTTATTTCCCTGGATAGTGTTTTCTCATTTGTTGTTCTGCAGCTGTGAGTCTGTGATTTATATGTTGTTTTACTTCCTGGGTCAGGTGAAGATTGAAATTCAAATACTGAATGCGAAATGAGGGAAGAAGAAAAAAGAAATGTACTATAGTATATAAATAATATAAAGATATATAAAGTATTATATATCATATGTAATTTATATTACACATTTAAAAGGAATAGTAAATTGCACATAACAGATTTGCAGTTTCATGTGCAATCTTTTTATTATACTGTGTTATGGAAATGCTTGTTTTATTCCATAAAATAAAACAAATAAATGTGGGGAAAAAAGAAATTCAAATGGTGGTACATTAATTCTGGAAAATGGCAGATAAAAGCTCACTAACTTAAAGCATCACTTTCTTTCCCTGAGACAATATCTAGGAGGTGTTGCCATGACATATAAGCTGGTAAATCTAAGACTGACTCATGGAGTTACTTTGGTTGAGTCACTTCATTTTTTTTTTTTTTTATGTGCCTAATCTCTAACAAAGGAATATATTTTTTGGGTTTGATTCAGAGTTGTGAGGCTCAAATGAAATAATTTATGTAGAAGTGTTTTTCATAAATCTAAAGAATTATTATTGTTATTATTACTACCCTTGTTATTAAAAATAAATGTGATTTCTTTAAAACCGTTTCAGTGTTTTTGAGCTGATATGTGAAAAAGGCTTGCTTTACCTATAAGGGAGAGTCACAGAATTTGAGTTGGAAGGAACCTCAGAGTCTGCTTAGTCTAATTTGCATGCAGACAAGAAATCCTTTACAGCATCATCGAAAATTGGTCATGCAGATGTGGTTTAAAGACATCCAGTGAAATGGAACCCACTACCTTCTCCCAGGCAGGACATTAAACTTTGGGACAACTCTACTTGTTAGGAAAATTTCCCCAAGATCCAAATCTAAATTTGTCTTTCTGTAACTTCTATCTAGCTCTGCCTTCTAAGGTCAAAAAAGAACAATTCATCTTTCCCATGAATATCTTTCAAATCAAGATATCCAACTGTCCATTTATCCATCAATTCATCTATTATCTATCATCTATCTATCTATCTATCTATCAGCAGTTAGATGGCACAGTGGATAGAGCCCTAAGATTGAAGTCAGGGATACCTGAGTTCATATCCAAACTCAAATTTACTTACTAGTTGTGTGTCTTTGATTATTTTTACTTAAGAAGTAATAAACTGCTTCCTTCATTTATTTTTGGCTGAGGCAATTGGGGATAAGTGACTTGCCCAGGATCACACAGCTAGGAAGGTGTTAAGTATCTGAGGCCAGATTTGAACTCAGATCCTCTTGACTTCAGGGCTGGTGCTCTATCCATTGTGCCACCTAGCTGCCCCAAACTGAAATTTATTGAGCAGGGAGGTATAGGGAGTGTCTTGATCATACATGTTCTTTTTTTCCCATTTCTATATAAGTCATGTTGTGAAAGAAAACATAGACCTCTCCCCTCCCTCCAAAAAAACCGCTCAAGAAAAATAAAATGCTTAAATTTGTATTCAGACACAATCAATTCTTTCTGATATAGGGATTGGGAAAAACTTCATAGAGAAGGTGATGCTTATGCTAAATTTTAAAGAAAACTAGGGATTCCCAGGAGCGGAAGTAAGGAGAGAGGATATCCCTGACATGCACTGTAGTCATTTGAATGGCGCAAAATCGGCAAGGAATTGGAAATTGGGAAATTGATACCCATCAATTGAGGAATGATTGAACAAGCTGTGAAATATAATGGAATACTATAGTGCAATAAGAAATGGTGAGCAGGCAGATTTCAGAAAAACCTGGAAAGACTTATATGAACTGATGCTGAGTGAAGTGAGCAGAACCAGGAGAACATTGTACACAGTAACGGCAACATTGTGCCATGATCCACTATGATGGATTTTTTTTCAAATATACTATATTATAGTATATCCTAGATACAATATATGTGTGCAGAACCAAACAGTTCTCTTGTTGCACAGGAAGAATTGGATTCAGAAAGTAAAAATAATCTGGGAAGAAAAACCAAAATGCAAACAGTTTACACTCATTTCCCAGTGTTCTTTCTTTGGGTGTAGCTTCAGCTCTGGTCTTTTCATCACAAATACCTGAAAGTCTTCTATTTCATTTTTATTTCTATGTTGATCCAGGACATTTCCAATAGATTTATAATGGAAAATGCTATCCACATACACTATGGAGAGATGAAAGCCTATTATTTTCACTCTTTCTATTTTTTTCTTTCTTGTGGTTCTCTCCTTTTGTTCTGATTTTTCTTTCACAACATAACTAATATGGAAACATTTAAAACAATTGTACTTGTATAAACTATAGAAGATTGCTTGCTATCTTGGGGAGGGGAGAGGAGTGGAAGAAAGGGAGACAAATTTGGAACTCAAAATCTTACAAAAATGAATGTTGAAAACTATACATGTAAATGGAAAAAATTAAAGTGCTAGTAAATAAAAAAAATTTTAAAAAGCAAGGCACAGAATCAGGAGAAGGGATATCATATCCAAGGACCAGTAAAGAGATAAGTATCATTGCCTTGCAGAGTTCAATTTAATTCAATTTAATATACATTTATTAAGTTCCAGGCACCATGCTAAGCACTGGGGTTATAAATAAGAAAAAAAAAAAAGATAATCTTGGTCTTCATAGAACTTAACAACGGAATAGATAACACGGGAAGCTGAAAAAGGTGGTAGGGTTAGAACCAGGGGGCACTATATACCAGATCATGATGTACTTTTTGTAGAATATAAACTTAGCAAAATTTCTGGTGGAAAATGAAGTTATCTGGACATTCTGGATCTAAGCCTCTCAAAGATAAAAATAATTTTTTTTAAAGGAAGGCTTTGGGTAAGGAGTTTGTGATCTCACTCTCCTGCTCTCCATTCAGAAGAGACAAATGAGGGGGATGAGAAGGAGAAGACTCAAAAACTGAGTCAAGCAGCATGATAATAGTTCAAGTGATCAGCTTATCCTCTGTGAGGCACGGTCCAAACCAAGCAGAGCTGTTGCTGGAAAATGTAGAGGTACAAAGTGTAGGAAAACTGCAAAGAGAGGAGGGGTTAGGGGGCACAACAGATAGTGTTAGACCTGAAGCCAGAAAAACTCATCTTCCTGAGTTAAAATCTGGCCTTAGACATTTTCCAGTTATGTGCCCCCAGACAAGTCATGTCATCCTTTTTGCCTCAGTTTCCTCTTCTGTAAAATGAACTAGAGAAGGAAATGGCAAAACTACTCCAGTGTCTTTGCCAAGGAAACCCCAAATGGAGTCAAGAAGAGCCAGAACAACAATAATAGCAACAACATGAAGAGACTTGGTTGTGAAAAATGAAATGTCCTCCCTATTGAACTTTCAGGTTAATAAAACCCTTAGTTATTTTTCAGATGAGGTCATTTCTTTACACCTACTCCATCTTTTCCTCATGGAGTTGATTTTTTGAACTTGACTTTACATTTATCCTTATTAACAATTGGATTTGGTTACACCCCCACAACTCAATAAACCTAAGTGGCTCCTTATGACCTGCAAGATCAAATATAAACTTGTTTGGTTTTTAGAGCTCTTCCTAATCTGACCCCTTCATATCTATTGGTCTTTTTACATATTATTCCCTTTCATTTACTCTATGATCCAAAATTCTAACCTATTGAAATCTTGTTGGATGCTGAAGAGAGGTATGATGTTAAGTATTTAACAACCAGCTCTCTTTTAAAGGATGTTTGTTGGATATATTTTTAAAAAGATTAATCTGCATTATTTATGTTATATCACCACTTTAAAAAGTCTAGAAAACCATCAAAAGACTAAATTGAGCCTTGATTCACAGTCCCTGTCAATTTCCAAGATGGAAATGAAAATTTACTGATAAACTATGAGCTGGAAAGTTGTGAATCTATTCCCACTAGCCAATTCAAATTGGTTTCAGTGCTTCTGATCCTGATTTCTTACCAATTTTGAGAAAGTTATACTATTTAATCGTAATTCATGTGTTTTTTGTTGTTCAGTTTCAGTTAAATTCAGTGCTTCATGACCCTATTTGGAGTTTTCTTGACAAAAGTACTGGAGTGGTTTGCCATTTTCTTCTCCAGTGTGTCCTCTTTTTATAGATGAGGAAGTGAGACAAATGGGCTTAAGTGATTTATCCAGAGTCACATAGCTAATAAATGTCTGAGGTGAGATTTGAGTTTAGATCTTCCTGACTCCAGGCCTGGTGACTTATTACTTCATCACCTAGCTGCCTCTTTATCCAAATCATTGATTTAAATGGTAATTAATTGGATAAAATCAGAGATGGTATCCTTAAAAAGCTTTCAGTGATTTGACTGGTACTGGAAAGTTTGCTTGCCCTAAAGTACACTGATTTTTAAAAAAGCATTTATTAAGCATATCCTTATTATGTACTCAGCTGTGCTAAACACTACACAACTATCCCATTTGACACTCATAACAATCATGGGAGGTAGATGCTGCTATTGTTATCCCCATTTTATAGATAAGGAAACTGACACATATAGAAATTGAGTGACTTTCCCAAAATCACACAGTTAATGAGTGTCTGGGGCCAGATTTGAACTCAGATTTTCATAACTTCAGGCACAGAGTTTTATCCACTGTGTCACTTAGGTGCTTCTGTTCCCTTTATAATTACAATTTTAAATCCAGGATTGTGTATAAAAAGAATTTCTTTTTTTGGGGGGGGGTTACTTTTTAAAAATTAATGCTTTTTATTTTCAACACATTTGCAAAGATAATTTTCAACATTCATCATTGCAAAACCTTATGTTCCTAATATTTTTCTTTTTCTTCCCCCTATCCTCTCCCCCTGATGGCAAGTAATCCAACACATGTTAAACATGTACAATTCTTCTATACATATTTCTACCATTATCATGCTGCACAAGAAAAATCAGAACAAAAAGGAAAAAAAATGAGGAAAAAAACCCCCAAAATGTAAGCAAACAATAAAAAAATGAATATACCATGCCATGATCCACACTCAGTCCCCATAATCCTCTCTCTGGATACAGATCGCTCATTCATCACAAGACCTTTGGAATTTGCCTGAATCACCTTGCAAATGGTAGTACTTTGAAAATGGAAATTTACTGGGAAGAATTATATGAACTGAATCAAAGTGAAGGGAGCAGAACCAGGAGAACATTGTATAAAGCAATAGCAACATTGTAACAATGACTATGAAAAACTTAAATAGTAGCATCAAGACAACCATCCAAGACAATTCCAAATGACTTATAAAAAATGCCAGAGAGAGGACTAGTGAAATGAGTGCAGATTGAAGCATCCTTTTTTACTTTCTTTTTTGTTTTGCAACATAGCTAATATGGAAATATGTTTTGCATAATTTCTATGATTGATATCACTTTTCTTTCCTTTTCAATGAATGGAGAGGGGGAAGAGAATTCAGAGCTCAAAATTTTTAAAAATAATGTTAAATATAAATAAATACTAAATTTATCTTTTAAAAAAAGAAAACGGGATTTAAAAACCGATCATCATCATTACAAATATTCCTCTGGGAAAAGCAAAGAGGTAAAAGAAAGGATAAGTCAAGAAGTCAAGAGGAGCTTGTTGCCATCTATTGCTCAATAACTCCAAGGGCTTCCTATTACCTCCAGGATCAAAGATTTGGCATTTAAAGCCTCTAGCATCCTGGCCCCTTCTTTCTCTTCCAGTCCAGATTTACTCCTCCCTGTACATTCTGCAATCCAGCCACAGGGTCCTCCTTCCTGTTTCTCACACACAACACTCCATCTCTTTTCTCTTTATCCCTTCATTGGTTGTGCCCCCTGCTGAGAACACCTTCTCCCACCTCCTCCTCTTATCGTCCTTCAAGACTCAAATCCTACCATCTGCAAGAGGCTTTTCCAGGTTCCTTTTCCCTCCTTCTAATGCCTTATTCTCTCATCTTACCTTCTCTTTATTCTCTATCTTGTTTATAACTATTTAAATGTTTTTCCTTCATTAGATCTCAAAACTCCTCAAGGGTAGAGGTTGTTTTTGTATCTTTTTCTTGTAATCCCAGTGCTTAGCACATTTTATTTTGCTATTCAGTTGTTCAGTGGTATAGTGGATGACCTCATCTTGGTAAAGATACTGGAGTGGTTTGCCATTTTCTTTTCTGGCTCATTTTACATATGAGGAAACTGAGGCAAACAGGATAAAGTGGCTTGCCTAAGGGTCTCACAGCTAGTAAGTGTCTGAAATCAAATCTGAACTCACATCTTCCTAATTTCAAGTTCTGATATTCTACCCAGTGTATCACCTAGCTGTCTCCAATAAATATATTTCTACTAGCATATAATAGGTCCTTAATAAATGCTTATTGATCAGACTAATTTACCAGGTGGGGGTTCAAATGCTACTTCATATACTTACAAGTTATTCTATCTTGGTTAAGTCAAGTCAAATCACTTACCATCTCTTAACTTCAAGTTCCACAACTATAAAAGGGGGGGGGAGGTTGATAATAGTTTTAATACTTAACTCACTGGATTATTGTATGGATCACATGAGATAATATACATTAAGGTCACTGAAAGTCTTAAGCATACACAGTTTCCCAAAAAAATCTTAGTGAAGTTTTAAGCTACAAAAGCTTAAAAAAGAGATTATATATATTACATATATGATAGATAATTTATCAAATATTACCTATATCTATATGTAAACATTTTTGGGGAAGGAGTTGAACTATATATGTGTGTATATATACATACATATGTATATATATATATATATATATATATATGTATATTTGGGTAGAGTGTTTAGATCAGTTCTTTCCATCAATATCCAGAGCTCCTAGTGAGGAACTTCCTGCACTAATGCAGATAGCACTTACACTTCAATTTATTGTCCTAAATCAGAGGGTCTTTACTTGAGTTTAGTAACTTGTTTACATTTTTTAATAATTATATTTCACTACCATTTCTAGTACTTCTGCTGCTGCTGCTATTTCTACGATTCCTGCTGCTACCATTGCTGCTTCTACTACCATCTGTACTACTGCTGGTATAGCTGTTGCTATTTCTATTATTGTTGCTGCTGTTGCTGTTGCTACCACCACTACTGTTGCTGCTGCTGTTTCTGCTACTACTACTATTGCTACTACCACTACTGCTGCTGTTATTATTGTTGCTGCTGTTGCCACTTTGTGTTCCAATTTTTTCCCCCTTCCTCCCTTACCTCTCCCCTCCTCAAGACAGCAAGCAATTTGATATAGCTTAAATATGTACAACCCTTTTAAACATAATTTTATATTTATCATATTTTGCAAGAAAAATATCAGACCAAAAGGGAAAAACCATGGCAAAGAAAAAGTAAACAACCAAAAAAGGTGAAAATATTATACTTTGATAGATATTTAGGCTCTGCATGCAGATGGCAGTTTCCATCCCAAATCTACTGGAATTGTCTTGAATCATTGTATTTTTGAGAAGAACCAAAACTGTCACTGTTGATCATGCCATAATCTTGCTATTATTGTGTACAATGTTTTCTTGGTTCTGCTCACTCCATTTGGCATCAGTTCATGTAAGTCTTTCCAGGCCTTTCTGAAATAAGCCTGCTCATCACCAAAGAAAGAAAAACTAGTCCCCACTCTGAAGGAGGGCACAATCTAATGGAGGAGATAAGATGTACAAATTGGAAATAAACATTATGTTTATATGTGTTGTTTAACATAAATTGGATCACTTACTGACTGGGGGAGGAGGTGGGAGGAAGGAGAGGGAAAAAATTAGAACACAGGGTTTTATAGGGATGAATGTTGAAAATTTTCCATATATATTTTTTGAAAATAAAAAACTATAATTAAAAAAAATAAATGTTTATATGTGTGTGTATGAGTGTGTATGTATAGATTAAATTTCAGCAGAAGATGGAATTTTAGCTGGGACTTGACTGAAGCCAGAAAAGCTGAGACGTAGAGGTAAATATTTCTAGGTATTGGGGGGAACCAGTGAAAATTTCTGGAGTAAGGAAGTGGAGGGTCTCCTTTGAGGGGCAGTGCTACTAGATAGCTGAGTTTATGGGGGTGAAGAGGGTATGAGAAGACTAGAAATGGACAAAGGGACCAGCTTCTGAAGCGCTTTGATTCTTTTCTCTTATAATTTGTAAATTATGAAAAAAAGCAACTTAGTAAGACAAAACATTTTCATTCTGACTCTTTCACATCAAGTTATCTCTCATCACTATTTAAAGCTTGTTTAGGGGTTCCTGGAAGATGAAACCTATTGCTTCCCGGAAGTAAACTGTTCAGTGACCCTCTATTAATAAATATCAAGTAGCTAACTGTACTGGTAGAGAGGTTCCTGTTCTGGGAGTCTGTCAATGAAATCAGAGGTCCAGTCCTAAATGAAAATATAAAATGAGAAATAGACAACAGAAATGCCATTATCACCAATTATAATAATTCCATCCAAAAGTTAAACCAATGTAAATTGTTGTTTGTCCTTTATTTATTTTATTTTATTTTTATTTTTTATTTTGCTGTTAAGTAACTTGCCTAGAGTCACACAGCTAGGAAGTGTTAAATGTGGTCAGATTTGAACTCAGGTCCTCTTGACTTCAGGAATGGTGCTCTATCCACTGGGCCACCTAGTTGCCCCTATTCTCTTATTTTAATAAAGCTTTTTATTTTCAAAACACATTCATAAATAGTTTTCATCATTCATCCTTCAAAACCTTGTGTTCTAATTTTTTTTCTCCCTTTCCCCCACTCCCTCCCCTAGATGGCAAGTGATCCAATATATGTTAAACATGTGCAATTCTTTTATATGTATTTTCACAAGAAAAATCAGATCAAAAAGGAAAAAAAGTGAGAAAGAAAAAAAAATGCAAGCCAATAACAAAGAGAGTGAAAATACTATGTTATGATTCATATTAGTTTCCACAATCCTCTCTCTGGGTACAAATGGCTTTCTCCATCAGAGTAGTTCATTGGAACTACCCTGAATCATCTATCTATTGGAAAGAGCCACTTCTATCAGAATTGATGTCCTTTATTTTCAAAAAGGACCAAAGATAGTGTTTTGACTTTCACCATCAATTGGATTTAAGTGACAAAGGTTTGCACAAAATCTATAGCCTCACTCCCTCTTCCAGAGTCAATCATCAAAGTCCAGTAACAAGACAAAAGTCACGATGAGTGGTAATGGTCTGGGTTGTAGTGGCTAACCTAGGTGTCTTTTATGTTTGTCTGAGTTTGTGCATAGACTCCACAGTATCTGCTTCTGCTACTTTCAGGACTATTGGAATTAATTGTTCTCATCAGCTCATCCTGATGGGGGAAGTTTTCATATGGTTGGAATAGACAATCCTGTTGGTTACTCAACTTGGTTTAGCCCGTCTTTGGAGATGGGTTTCCTGGGATATGGTAATTAATTGCTATAAGATAGTGCAGAAAAAGAAGTAGATGGGCCCCAAGCTGAAAGGAGGAGAATGGGGCAGCATCATTCTTGGAAAATGACAGAGCATTTTTTTTTCTGTGACCAAGCTTTCTCTAGTAGCAAAGGTTAACTTTTCAGCCTGAATATTTTTATCAATTTTTCTATATGGCCTTAAGTCCAGGAACATCACTGCTTCCCAAGAAGTAAAATTGAACCTTCTACACAAGGTGATGGAAAACACACAGTGGATATAAGCAGACTTCAACAAGTAATCAATGGATAGCTCTGAAGAATAGAGGATGTCAACAAATCATGGTGGAAAAGAAATAGGGGATAGTCAGGTGGGGAAAGGATGGATTGACAGGTGGATGGAACAACAGTTTCACAGGCTTCACAATGTGAGGGGAAAGGCTTCCTACATTGTGGGCAGGCAGACTTCCAGTGTCAAACTTCTAGGAGAACATGGATGAGAATCAAACAGGATGGATGGGCATGGAGTCCACATCATCAATGGGAATTCCTGAATCATCTGTCTATTTGAACATTTGATATACAGCTCTCTGCATTAAAAATGCAAATATTCCTGGGAAGGGTAATTCACTCAATAATTCATATTAAGGTGTTAATAACTTAGATGAGAATTATAGCTGAAATTTTATATAGTGTCTTAGATTATTTCTTTGGTTTGAAAACTGAAGGCCCATCAGATAAGGGGTGATGTGTTATCTAGGCTGATGTTGGCCATTGGAAGATCATCTTTCTCTGAATGTTTCTTCTGATCAGTGGAAAAGGGATATAGGGACTTCCTCTGAAGTGTGGATTGAAATGTACACTCAGCGTTTTACCCCATTTAATAGATTCCCATATCCTCATCTAAATCTTTACAGGTACTGTAGAGTCTCCTTTGTCCTTTGACATTCCAAGTTTACCTATGTAATACTTGGGCTGTTGGGTAGTACAGCAAATAGTAATAGACTGTTGTCAAAGTGCTTTGCAAATCCCAAAGCAATATATAAATATTAGTTATTGTTGTTAATCAATTTTTAAAAAAAGTTTCTGTGCCCAACTGGTCCATTTCTCATTGCTGTCTATAGCTATAGACAAAAGTCTATAACTTTTGTGTTGCTGCCTGCATTTGATTTGTCCCAGATTATGTATACCCACGAGAGATAGCGTTGACCAGTGGATAAAGGGCTGGCCACTGGGGACGAAGACCTGACTTCAGGTCCTGCCTCTGTCACAATCTGGGGCTATGATTATGAGCCCCTCTCAATGCCCCAAGCAACTTTCTAAGGCAGGGGTCCTCAAATTTTTTAAATAGGGGGCCAGTTCACTGTCCCTCAGACTGTTGGAGGGCTGGACTATAGTAAAAACAAAAACTTTGTTTTGTGGATCTTTAAATAAAGAAACTTCATAGCCCTGGGTGAGGGGGATAAATGTCCTCAGCTACCGTATCTGGCCCGTGGGCCGTAGTTTGAGGACCCCTGATCTAAGGCTATGTGTAATGTCTAGACTAGCTCTCTGGAGGGCCTCAGGATCAGTCAGAGTCAGGATCAGTCAAAGTCCTTGGTCTTTAGGAGTAGAAGGGAAGGAGGCGGGCAAACTGCCATGTGACTCCTCAAAGATGGTACTTGGACTCTGGAGTCCAAAGTCTGAAGTCTTCCCTGCTGAGAATGCTGTGGCAGAGGGACTCTGACTCTCTTCCTTAGCCCTCCAATCCTTCCCTATGATTATCTTACCCACAACACATTCAGCAGGTGCCAATTGTGAAGAGAGCCATCACATCATCATATGTTTATAGAACCATTATCTCACATTGAGTAGGAACTTAGCCTTAAATACTCTGCTGTCTTAGATTCAAGTAAACCTTTTCAGAGTTCCAGCCCTCTACAGCTATAGACATATATCTAAATATCTAAAAATCAGTTTCAGACCATTGCAATAAGATAAATGTATAAATAATTTGAGTGACATGAACTTTTGGATTTCCCAGTGCATCTAAAAGTTATGCTTACACTACACTGCAGTCTATTAAGTGTGCAATAGTTTTATATCTAAAAAATGTACATACCTTAATTTGAAACTTTTTGTTGGTCAGTCCTTTCTCAGCCATGTTTGACTCTTTATGATCTGGGGGTTTCTTGGCAAAGATCTTAGAGTGATTTGCTATTTCCTTCTCCAGCTCATTTTACAGATGAGCAACAAACAGGATGAAGTGACTTGCTCTGGTTTCAAACAGCTAGGAAGTGTCCGAGGCCAGATTTGAACTCAGGAAGATGAATCTTCCCGACTCCAGTCCCAACACTCAATCCACTGTGCTATCTAGTATTTGAAGTACTAGAAAATGTTTATGGTTAAAAATGCATCAACTGAGCTTTCAGTGAGTCCTAATCTTTTTCCTGGTGGAGGATCTTGCTTTGATGTTGATGGCTACTGACCGATCAGAATGGCGGTTGCTGAAAGTTGGGATTGTTCAAATAAGACAACAATGAGATTTGCCAAATAGATTGACTTTTTCATGAAAGATTTCTCTGTGGCCTGTGATGCTGGCTTGTATCCACAGTAGAAATTCTTTCAGAATTGGAATCAATTTTCTCAAACCCTGCCTCTGCTTTATCAACTAAATTGATGTAATATTCTTCATATTGTTATGTGTCAGGGAATAGGGAGGCCCAAGGAGAGGGAGAAAGATGGGCAAGGCTGCACAGTGGAATAGTCAGAACACATATAACAATTATTGCTCAAGTTGCCATCTTGTATGGACGAGGTTCCTGGTGTCCCAAAATAATTAATAATAGTAATATCAAAGATCACTGAGCATAGATTACCAAAACATATAATAATAATAAAAAGTTTGAAATATTGAATTACCAGAATGAGAAAGAAATACAATGTGAAGTCATGTTGTTGGAAAAATGGTGCCATAGATTTGATCAACACAGAGTTGTCATAAGTCTTTAATTTGTTTTTTTTTTAAAGCAATATCTGGGAAGTGCTATGAAGCAAAGAGCAACAAAGCAAGGTATTTCAATACATCTGCTGTACACCTTACACTTTGTGAGAATCCAGCTTTAAACCCTGAAACTCTTTGCAAATGTCTATAATTATTTTGATGCTTATAAATTGCAGAGAAGTTACTGATCTGTTTTAGAGAAAAGATCTTCCCTCAAATTTTTGGGTTACAATTCACCATTCTTGATTGGAAAAAATGAAGACCATCATGTACCTCTCCTTACCTAGCTATTTGAGTTTGGACTCTGGGTTTTAATTTCCTCACCTGTGCATTTATGCTTCGCAAGTTTGATTCTTCAGAAATTGTTGAAATTTCACAATTTGCGACTGATCAGCATTGACTGAAGATTATGGCTGTTGTGTATTTGGTTTCAGGAAGCATAGACCTAATCAACTAGTCCATTGCCATTTATCAAGCAGCTATTATGTGCTAGGGACAGGGCTAAGTACTGGGGATAGACAAAAGTTCCTGTTCTCAAGGAGCTCATAGGCTAACGGGGAGAAAACATGCAAATAGCCAGGGACAAACAAAATAAATTAAGGGTAGTCTCAGAAGAAAGGCACTAAGATTAAGGAGGCCTGGAAATGCAGAAGGTGGGATTTTAACTGACACTTAAAGGAAGCCAAGGAAGTCAGAGGGTGGAAATGTGGAGGAGGGAGAGCTTTCCAGGAATGTGGGAAGCCAAAGAAAATTTCCAGAGCCAGAAATGGAGGGTTTTGTTTGAGGAATAGTCAGGAGGCCAATGTCACTGGGGGGAAGAATTTCTGGCAAAGAATAAATTATAAGAAGACTAGAGGAGTGTGTGTGTGTGTCTCTGTGTGTGTGTGTGTGTGTGTGTGTGTGTGTGTGTGTGTAAATTAAGGGGCAGGTGATGAATCTTGGTGGGGAAGTGGACAGACTATTGGGACTGAAATTATGAAGACCTGAGTTCAAACCCAGTCTTAGATAATTCCTAGATATGTGACCTTGGGCAAGTCACTTCATTCTGTTTGCCTCAGTTTCCTCATCTATAAAATGAGCTGAAAAAGGAAATGGCTAACCACTCTGATATCTTTGCCAAGAAAACCCCAAAGGGGTCACAAGGAATTGGTCACAACTGAAAAATTACTAATCAACTACACAATGAAAGATTTTGAATGCCAAACTAAAGGTTTTATATCCTGGAGAAGATAAGGAGACACTGAAATTTATTGAATAGTGGGACTAAGATGGTTCAAGATGGGCTTTAGGACAATCCAAACCTGGAAGGGATCCTAGAAGTCGTTTTGTAACTCTTTCATTTTACAGAAGAGGAAAAATGAGATCCAGAGAGGTTAGGTTATACACAGATAGGAAGGGGCAGAGTAGGGATGTACACTCAGTCTCTGGCCCTAGAATCACTGGACCAATGCAATTTGAGGTCATTGAAAGTATATTGAGAATTTATCAATGCAATTCAGCCTTGGTATCTAGGTTATCAATCTCATCAGAGCCTTTTTTGTCTCTTCTCTTCTCCTTGGTCTTAGAACTAGACCTAAACTTTGAATAATAATAACTCATACTTACAAAAATCTTTAACGTTTGAAAGCAATTAAAACATGTTTTCTTATACTTGCCTCATGATATTTCATGAAGTAGGTGCTACTCCTGGGTCTATTTGCCTGATAAGGAAACTGAGTCTGAGAAAGGTGATTCGTTCACATTTACTCAGCTAATTAGTGTCCAAGCTAGAGTTGAGGGTGTGCTTACAGCATCTCAGCTCTAAGGACTCGTCTCTCATTAACCCTTTGCTAGCCTCTGATCTTTGTATGAGGGGAGAGAGGTTAGAGTATAGAGTCTGAGATCTAAATCTCTCATTAATAATTTTTTTTTTTTAAATAGGGATACTAGTGGGAGCCTTTCTATGCCTGGGATTTAGATACAAATCATTAACCCTTTGCTTGCCTTCGTTCCCCGCTGGGGTTGAGGGTGTGCTTACAGCGTCTCGGCTCTAAGGACTCATGTCTCTCATTAACCCTTTGCTGGACTCAGCTTTCAGACGGGGGCGGGAGAATCGTTCCCCTGAGCTACCTGTGCCTTGTTGGCTCCGGATTGTCCTCTGGGTTCACTCAGGCGGACAGAGCCTGGGGGTGGGGATTTCTGCGGGATCTCCAGAAGAAGCCTCTGGACACTGGAGTGGGTTGGGGCACACGGGGACCTCCACATCACCCCGACCCCCTTTCTCTCGCTCGGAGAACCCCTCCGAGAGCAACAAGTGCCTTCTGCTGCGAGGCTGCTGAGGCCGTCCTTGCCCGGGAGCCAGTGGCCGCGGGTACCGCTTGGCCGGCGGGGGGGCGGGATCCCAGGGCCACCGGTGGGGAACTACTCTGGGGGCGGAGCGGGGCCGGGGTTGGGGAGGGGGGGGAGATCGGGAGGCTGCCACGGACGCAGCTGCGGAGAGGCGGGCGGGCGGCCGGCCAGACCAGCAGCTAGAGGAGCAGGACGCCGCGGGCGGAGCCCAGCCTGGGAGCAGGGTAAGCGGCCGGCCAGGTGCGCGGGGGGGCGGGAGCGACCGCGGCTCGAGGTGCCGAGGCAATCGGGGAAGGGGGCGCCTGGGATGCCCGGGACTCCTGGGTCTCTGCCGCGCCGAGGGAGCATTGGCGGCTGAGGGAGGACGGTGGGTTTGATTCGGACTCCAATTCCCTTCCCTTCCTAAGCCTGCCCTAGCTTCTTGCTCCCGGCCGGGGACGGCCCGGGGCGGAGGCAGTCTGTCCTCGAGATCTGGGGGCTAGAGGGGGATTTGGGGTCCTCCTGAGGGAGGGGCGGAAAGAGGAGAGCTCCCGGTCCCGGCCCTAGATCCCCGAACACCCCCTACCCCACCTTCGAGCCCAGGTCCGTCCCGCAGTGCGGCCCGGAGGGGGGAGGCGTCCTCCCTCAGCAGAGGCACAGGTGGCCGGGAGCAGCGCAGCGCCCGGGAGCCGCAGCCTCCTGTTTCCCTTCCCTCCCCCTCCTTCCTCCTCCCTGCTCTCCCGAAATTTCCCAGTCTGAACTGGGGTGGTGTGTTCGTGTGTGCGGAAGGAGAAGAGGATTCTGGACCCTCGAGGATATCTGCATCCTAGACGCTGGTCATTCTCTTTATCGGTCCCTTTTGTGCGGTCAGTTCCCTTCCTCTCCGGGCCTCAGTTTCCCCATCTGAAAAGTGTAGGGGTTGGATCAGTTGACCGATGAGGTCCTTTCCAGTGTTAAATCCCTTGATCTTTCCTAGGCTTCTCCGAGGGTACTTCATCGTCCCTCCAGGCTGTCCTCTGGATTTCAGACACCATTTTGGGGATGTTAGGGAGCCCTTCCTCCCCTGGACTCCTGAAGTGCCCTTCAGGAGAGAAATGAAATCCTAACTTAGCAGGTCCTGGTGGAGATGAGGGAGCAAGACCCGAAAGTCTGTACAAGCTTTGATGGCGCTGATGCTGGGGAGCATTTGGCATAGGGTTGAGATTATCCAGGCTTTTGCAGGTACCAAGCTTCCTGGGGTTCCCCAGGATCCTTCACAGGAACAGGCTTGCTTCCCTAGGTTCAGCTGCCCCTTATAATCACACTGGTTTGGCATAATGAGAATCATTATTGGGGCCAGAGTGGGCCCCAAGTGGTTTCAGGGTAGGGTTCTTCTCCAGATCCTAGATCATGGCCATGTCCCTCCGTCAGGGCAATAAGTAGCTGGCTGGAGGGTGGCTTCCAAGAGTCTGGCCCCAATTAAGCAATAGCTGGGCCAGGTGGACTCAGTTCAGCCTATGGCAGGATTCGATTTCTTAGTGGGGCCCTAGCAACTCTCAAATGAATAACACCAAAGTCCATACTGGCCAGATCTTCTTGGGGGCCTTGAGGAGTCATCTCAAGATCCCAGATTGTTGGAGCTCACGGAGAATTTGCTTATGATTCTACTCCCGTTCCCTTCTTTTACAGAGGAAGAAACTCAGTTCCAAATGGAAATTCTCAACTGATGAAACTCTATCAATTGCAGCTTAATAGTTTTTGAGAGAGGTCATGAGCAATGAGAAATGAAATGACTTGCCCAGAACCACAGAGCACAGGAGTCAGAATCAAGAGTTGAATTCAGATCTTCCTAACTCCAAGACCAATTCACTATTCCATGCTTCCTCCGACTCTGAGCATACTACTTTAAAATGCATTGGAAAGTCTCATGGAATAAGTATCAGGGTCTTCTTCATACTCTTTGGGGGTTCTTGACTTGCAATCTAGAAATCATAACTAAGTTTCCTCAAAGGTTCATGGGAACATAGATTTAGAGCTAGAAGAGGTTTGGAAGACATCCATTCCAACTTCCTCATTTTACAGATGAGGAAACTGAGGCTCATGGAGGGGAAAAAGTCCCAAAGGTTGTCCCAAGGTAGAGGGAACTTTTTGAAGAGAATAGACTTTGTCAAATATAGGCTGACCCATGAACTTGACTTTGATTGCTGGCAATATTCCTGAAAGGGCAGCTAGGTGGTACCTTAGGACATAGAGCACCAGCCCTGAAATCAGGAAGATGAGTATTCCCGAGTTCAAATCTGGTCCCAGACACTTACTAACTATATGACCTTGGGCAAGTCCCTTAATCCTACTTGCCTTAGTTTCCTCATCTGAAAAAAGAGAGCTGGAGAAGGAAATGGCAAACCACTCCAGTGTCTTTGCCAAGAAATCTCCAAACTGGGATCGTGAAGAGTCTGCTATGAATGAACAATAATACACCAATATTCCTGAATGTATTATTGATAATTAATGACCATTTAGAAAGGTAAGCTGTGATCACATGGCTTCATCAAGCCCAACTTGTCAAGCTAGTATCCCCTCCTCCTTTTGTGAATGAGTTATTTGACTGGTAGATTAAGAGAATGTTGTAGATAGTTTGCTCAGACATTAGAGAGCCATTTGATTATCTCTAATTGCTCTTGGGGAATAAACTAGAGAAACATGATCTAGATGATAGTGAGATCTGGTAGATTTGGACCTGATTGAATGACTGACCCCAAAGGGGAGTCGTTAATATATTTGAAGCTCACTTGGGAGTGGATCTTTAGTGGAATACCCTAAGAGTTTATATTGAACTGTATGGTGTTTAGCATTATTAGCAATGGTATGAATGTTAATGAAGCATTATAGTGTAGGGAATAGAATGCAAAACATGGAGTTACCTCTGTATTCAAATCCAGCCTCTGACATTTACTAACTTGGTGACTTTGAGCAAATCATCTACTTTTAGACACAGTTTCTTGATCTGTAAAATGGGGATAATAATAGTCTTCTGACTAATTATATCTTCTAGGGGTTGCTGTATGGAAGGTGCTTTGCAAACGAATATATAAATGTCATTTGTTATTAAATGACACCAAACTATGAAGGATAGCTAATAGAATAGAAGATAGGATCCCAAAGAATCTTGATAGGCTAGAAAGAGAATTAGGTCGAATTGGATAAAAGTAAAGTCTTGAACTTGGGCATGAAAAAATCTGTCACACATGTATATGTTGTTAGAGACTTGAAATTTCATCTGAGGGTATTAATGGACCTACAAGCTAAATATGAACCAGAAATGTGATGTGGCAGCCAGAAAAGCTAGTGTGATTTTGGGCTCCTTTGGAAGGTTCTAGCTGCCAGGGTTATTGATGATCAGACTGCCCTCTGCCCTTGTTAGATCTCATGTGGAGTCTTTTGTAGCTCTAGGTGCCATAGTTTAAAGAAATATATTGAAAGGTCTACTTCATATGAGGATAAGTTGAAGGAATTGGAGATGCTTAGTCAGTGACCATACCTACTGATACAGGGGAGACCCTTAATAAATGCTTATCAACTGACTGATATTTCCTCAAATGCTTGAAGGACTTGGTCTTGTTCTACTTGATTCCAAAGGGCTGAACCAACCAGGAGCATGGGTGGAAGAGCCAGATTGGGGATTGATGAGGGGGAAATCTTCCCTACTCTGAGAGCTGTCCCAAAGTACTCTAGGCTGCCCAGAGGTAGGGAGCTTCCTGTCACTGGAGGACTTCCAGCAGAGACTTGATCACCATTTTTTGGCCAGGGAGTAGAGAGGATTCTTGGTCAGTGAGACGGCCTCAAAGGTCCCTTTAAACTCAGAGATTCTGGGATTCCTCTCTTGGCCAAATGTTTTCAAGAAGTAGGTTTGGGATGAGAGCTTACTCATTTTTAGGCCCAGAATTATACAGACTCCAGGCTAGATTTTTGGGGAGGGGGCAGAAATAGAGGAGACTATTTAGAAACATCAAGGTAGCCTCTGATCAAGTGGTCTAGGAACAGGTGCCTTTCAGAATCTGGTGAGAACCTTCTGACCTTCTGTACTCTCTCTGAAAGTAAAGGAGTTTCATTTATCTTTTCCTTCTACAGGTATGAAATATTGCCTTAGTGTTGAGGGAGAGAGGAAAGTGGCCCCTGTGGCACAATCTTAAGCCTTGTGCCAGGTTATTAAGTTGCCATAACTTGGTTTCCCCTCTGATAGGATCCCATTATATATATATATATATATATATATATATATATATATATATATATATATATATATATGTGTGTGTGTGTGTGTGTGTGTGTGTGTGTTTTACAAATGGGGAGATTGAATTAGATTATCTTGCCATCTCCTATTTTAAGACCCTTCCAAGCTCTGACATTCTATGCCTTTCAGGTCACTTTCAACTTTATGATCCTCTGGTTTCCCATTTTGTCAATTGCAACTTCAATTTATTTATTTATTTTAACAATATTTCAGCACCTACTATGGGCCCAGGCCTGGTTCTAGGTACTGGGGTTGTAATGCAGAAAGAAAAAATGCCCTCAGGAAGCTTGTACTCTATGGGCAGCATTTGTTTATTTTTATTATTAGGGAAAAAATCAGAAGTAAAAGTTTTCTCATTACTGTAAGTCCTTTTACAAAGGAAAGGAAAACCATTTAGCTTCTGCAAGACTCATATTTGCCCAGATCTTGGGCGCTAAGGTGGACATTTAAGATCTGGGTAGGGGATTGTTCTTCTGCCCTCTCCAAAGGATGAAAATAAGAACTAGTATTTGTCCAGTGCTTTATCTAATGCTTCACATGCACCATTTTATTAAAGATAGCTATGCTTCAATACCAACAATAGTCATAACAACTTATATGTGTAGAGCAATTTATTATATCTTAGCAGGTCTGACCATTATAACTTGGTGAATTAGATGGAGTGGGGGGTATTGTTATCATTCCTACTTTTCAAAGGAGGAAGCCAAAATTCAGAGAGTTTATAAAATTGACTCAAGGTCACAGAGTCAGTGGGTAGAAAAAAAAAACCCTTAAATTTAGATCCTCTCTCCCTAATTCCAGTAGAATGAGCCTTCCAATACAGTGCAAAGGATGCCCTTTCAGAATGTTGCTTTCATGGTTGCAGAAATACTGGAGTGGTTTGCTATTTCCTTTATTTACAGATGTGGAAACTGAGTCAAATAGGCTTAAATAACTTGCTCAGGGTCACCCAGCTAGCTAGTGTCCCACGCCAGAATTGAACCAATGCTCTGTGCTTTATGTCACCACCTAGCGGCCTCCTTAAGAGATAATTAGCCTCTTTAAAAATATGGTACCTTGGATAGAGCACTGGCTCTGGAAACAAATACCTTTGGCAAGCCTCAGTCTCTCTGAATCTGTTTGCTCTTCTGTAAAATGAAGGGGAATCATAGGATCATAGATTTAGAACTGGAAGGGACCTTCAACTCCATTGAATTCAATTGAATCCATTACCATCTTCTTTTCTAGTTCATTTTACAGCTGAGAAAACAGACCCAGAGAGTCACACAGTTAAGTATCTGAGGTGGGATTTGAACTTGGGTCTTCCTCACTTTTAGTGCAGAGCTTGATGTGCCCCTGAGGACCCTTCCAGCCCAGAGACCATGATTTTAATATGCAAACACCACTTTGAAGGGTGAAGCCTCGCAGTCCCTTCATTAGCTTTCCTCTGATACATGCTCACAGGAGCAAGGTGATCCTGGGCCCTTGCCAAGGTATTGCCAGGCTGCTCTCCCATTGTTGCAAGTGCTCTCATCCTGATGAATTGATAGAAGCTCAAGTTTGGAAGGGATATCAAAAGCCATCTAGCTCAAGCCATGCCTGATTTGGATGCAGGAAAGCTCAGCAAAATTAGGCTTCAAATCCTACCCGATATCTACAGGCAGCTAGATGTGGTTCCATGGATAGAGCGCTGGGTTTGTCGTAGTGAATAACTGAATTAAAATCCTGCCTTGGCTACTTATGAACGTATGTGATCTTGGTCAAGCCACATCTCTTCATGCCTCAGTTTCCTTATCTGTAACATGAAGATAACAATAGCATCTCACTCCTAGGGGGTTGTGAAGATGAAATGAGGTAACATTTGTAAAGTGCTTTGAAAACCTTAAAATTATAAGACACATACAAATTATATATATATTAAAGTGATAACCTATAAGTTTTATATATATTATGTATATATACATACATATGTGTGTGTGTATGTGTGTATAAGTGTGTATTGGGAGTATAAAGACAAAATTTCCTATTTCTGGGTTCAGGAAGAATTAAGTTCAACCCTTTCACTTGCCACGTGATCTTGGGCAAGTCATTTAAGCACTGCCTTAGGTTCAGCTGTAAAATGAGGACATTAATAAAATGAACCATCTCCCAAGGTTGTTGTGAAGATTCAAATTACATAATATTTGTAATATGCTTACATTATGTAATATGACTGACCCATAGTAGGTGTTTTTTGTTTATTCAGTCATATTCAGACTTTGTCTAACCCCATCCTAAGTAAAGATACTGGAGTGGTTTGCCATCTCCTTCTCCAGTGCATTCATGTTGGTAGGTAATCACAATTTAAGTGACTTGGCCAGGATCACTTATCTAGGCTGGATTTGAGCTCAGATTTTCTTGACTTCAGATTCAATACTCTATCCACTAAGCCCCTAGCAGCCTCCTGTAGGTGCTATGTGAATGCTATGATTGTATTTAGCCATGTAAAAATAGATACAGAGGTAGTTTGCTCACCACCTTTGTAGCTGGGGCAAGCAGAAAGAACTCATGTCAAAGGGAACACTTGGAGAGAGTTTCAATCCAACTAGAGATTCTTTTTTTTTTTTTTTTTTAAATTTAATAGCCTTTTATTTACAGGATATATACATGGGTAACTTTACAGCATTAACAATTGCCAAACCTCTTGTTCCAATTTTTCACCTCTTACCCCCCCACCCCCTCCCCTAGATGGCAGGATGACCAGTAGATGTTAAATATATTAAAATATAAATTAGATACACAATAAGTATACATGACCAAAACGTTATTTTGCTGTACAAAAAGAATCAGACTCTGAAATATTGTACAATTAGCTTGTGAAGGAAATCAAAAATGCAGGTGTGCATAAATATAGGGATTGGGAATTCAATGTAATGGTTTTTAGTCATCTCCCAGAGTTCTTTTTCTGGGTATAGCTAGTTCAGTTCATTACTGCTCCATTAGAAATGATTTGGTTGATCTTGTTGCTGAGGATGGCCTGATCCATCAGAACTGGTCATCATCTAGTATTGTTGTTGAAGTATATAATGATCTCCTGGTCCTGCTCATTTCACTCAGCATCAGTTCGTGTAAGTCTCTCCAGGCCTTTCTGAAATCATCCTGTTGGTCATTTCTTACAGAACAGTAATATTCCATAATTTTCATATACCACAATTTATTCAGCCATTCTCCAACTGATGGACATCCATTCAGTTTCCAGTTTCTAGCCACTACAAAAAGGGCTGCCACAAACATTCGTGCACATACAGGTCCCTTTCCCTTCTTTATAATCTCTTTGGGATATAATCCCAGTAGTAACACTGCTGGATCAAAGGGTATGCACAGTTTGATAACTTTTTGAGCATAGTTCCAAACTACTCTCCAAAATGGTTGGATTCGTTCACAACTCCACCAACAATGAATCAATGTCCCACCAACTAGAGATTCAAACTGTGGCATTCATTGCATTTCATTCAATGTAGGTATGGGAAATAGTGAGGGCAAAGCATCAGACTGGAGACTGAGGGTCGGGTAAGAGGGGTAATTGTTGTTTAGTTGTTTTTAGTCATTTCCAACTCTCTGGGATCCCATTTAGGTGATGGTGGTTGTTTTGGGAAGAGAGAGTGGTTTGGCATTTCCTTCTCCAATTCATTTGACAGATGAAGAAATTGAGGCAAATAGGGTTAAGTGATTTACTCAAAGTACAGGGCTAGTGACTGAGGCCAAATTTGAAATCTGGTCTTCTTGTCTGGGGCTCAGCTGTCTATGCACTGCACCACCTAGCTGCTCCAAGGAGAACAGTAAGAGGGGCTCTATTCTCTGGATCCTCATAACATTGTTCTCTCTTGTTTCTCCTTCTTTTCCTTTTTTTTTTTAATATAGCCTATTACTTTGCTTTGCTTTTTTTGCTGCATGAATTAATTTTTTTAAAGGCTTTTCAAAACACATGCATAGACAGTTTTCAACTTTCACCCTTGCAAAACCTTATGTTCCATTTTTTCTCCCTCCTTTTCTCCACCCCTTCCCCTAGACAGCAATCGATCCAATATACATTAAACGTGAAATTCTTCTATATGTATTTCCATATTTATCATGCTGCACAAGAAAAATCAGATCAAAAGGGAAAAAAAGAGAAAGAAAACAAAATGCAAGCAAACAACAACAACAAAGTAAAAATACTATGTTGTGATGTACCCTCAGTTCCCACAATCCTCTCTCTGGGTGTAGAATCCATCACAAGACCATTGGAACTGGCCTGAATTACCTTGTTGGAGAAAAGATCCACGTCCATCAGAATTGATCAATGTATAATCTTGCTGTTGCTGTGTACAATGATCTCCTGGTTCTGCTTATTTCACTTAGCATCAGTTTGTGTAAGTCTCTCCAGGCCTTTCTGAAATCATCCTGCTGGTCGCTTTTTATAGAACAATCATATGCCATAACTTATTCAGCCATTCTCCAATGATGAGCATCCACTCAGTTTCCAGTTCCTTGCCACTACAAACAGGATTGCCACAAACATTTTTGCACATGTTGGTCCTTTTCCCTTTTTTATGATCTCTTTGGGATATAGACCTAATACTGGCACTGGTGGATCAAAGAATATGCAGTTTGATGGCTCTTTGGGCATAGTCCATATTGCTCTCCAGAATGGACCGTTCCTTTTCAATGGCTTTTGCTCTGTCATCATCCATATCACACATACTCTCTACTCCCCAATTCTGGGTATTTTCCAAGAGTTGGTCCTAGGTCCTGGCTAGACTTTATAATGAGTGGCTCAGAAGAAAGTAGCTTTTAATAAGGTTTGAATAAGGTTCACAAGTTAGCCTGAGTCCAGGTTGCAAAAGGCTTGTTGCACCAAATAAAGGACTTGACATTTGGTGGTAGAGGTAATAGGGAGTTTAGACTTGAAATTGGAGGGCTTGCTGGGAAGATATTGCAGCAGTCCCAATTTGACACAGTGAAGTCTTGAGCTAGGTAGTAGCTGTGTGAATAGAAAGAAAGGGGATATGCTCAAGAAATGGAGTGGAAAAGACCAATTGGCACGTAATTGGATGTGTGGGGTAAGGGAAAGTGAGGGGTCTAGGATGGCACTGAGGTTGGGTACCAGAAATAGGAAATTGTGGGAGGGACTGTAGCAGAAAAGGTGAGTTGAGAGACAGTGTGATAATGGCAAAAAAATCTACTGACTTTGGAATCAGAATCTGAGTTCGAATTATAACCCTGGTGATTACTACCTATATGATCCTGCCCAAGTCACTTGCCCTCCTGGTCTCCTCTTCTGTTAAATGGGAGGGTTGGATTAAAAGCTTCTGAAGCTTTTCAGAGGCTTTTCAAGTTTTTGATCCATGATCCATTGTCTTATTTTTAACAAGTTGACTTTGCGATACTCATGGGATATTCAGTTTGAAATATCCAATTGCCAATTGACAAATGCAGATCCGGAGCCCAGGAGTGAAATGAAGGCTAGCTAGATATTCTGGGAATCACTCATGTAGAGACAATAGTTGAACCCTTGGGTGCTGATGAGGTCACCGCATGAAAGAGTTTAAAGAAAGGAAAGTACCCAGGACTAACCCTTGTGGAATATCCAGAAGTAGGGAGTATGTGTGATATGGATGATGATAGAGCAAAAGCGATTGAGAAGGAATGATCTAAGAGGGAAGAGGAGAAATGAGAGAGAGAAAGAGAGAGAGAGAGAGAGAGAGAGAGAGTGAGTGAGTGTCAGAGTCATAAGGACCTAGAGAAGAGTATATTATTGAGGAGAGGATGGTTAATAGTGCCAGTAGTGTAGACTAGCTCTGACAGATGAATTTCCACTATATCTTCCATATCATGTCCCAGTTGTTTCCTTCACTGTCACTTCCATTTTGTCATGACTCCCATCTTCCTTCACCTCTGCTCTGAGAAGTGAACTTTAGTATTATTTTTGCCTAGAACCTCTCTTTCCAGACTTATTAGCATTTTCCTCTCACCCACCCTCTTGCTGTTTTCTCTCCCTTTTCCCATATCTGCTTTTGCAAATACTATCCCCTATATTTGTCATATCTCCCACTTGAAATTCCTAGTTTTCTTTTTTATGAAATTAAATTCCATTCCTATCTTCTACCTGAAGCCTTTTCTTGTCTTTCTGATTGGGGAAAAATGAGGGACAGGGCTTAGAAATGAGTTCATAAACAGCAGTGACCACTTCAGACAAGCTTTCAGATCCAGGTGTTGTGAGGGAACGTGTGTTTTCTCACCTCTGGTGTTGAATTTCCCCTTGACTGAGGTTATTAGAACTATGGAGCTGAGGTGCTGAAGTGTGCTTCATTGCTCTTGAAAACTGTGATCTCACCTCTGTTGAAAGGACTAAGGTTTCTGGGAGGTGGGAAAAGTCAGTCCTTTTTATAGGTTTTCGATTCAATCACAAACCACTTGTACCTTGGGAGCCTTGAAATTATCTGTGTGAGCCTCTCATTTCTGGAGGATAAAGCCTTTTCTTGGCCCAGGTAATGTGGTTGACTGCAAAGGGCTCTGGGGATGGCATCAGATGCTTTAAGTTTAAATCACCATTCTTGACACTGATTTCCCACTGGAGCTTGAGCACTGGATAATTTCATATGGGATTATAGAGTGAGAGCTGAAAGGGACCTTAGAGACCATCTAAATGCCCTCATTCTATAAAGGAAGAAACTGAAGCTCAGAGATCAATTACTCAATACATGAGCATTTATTAAGCACCTCCTATGTACAAGACACTGGACTAGGCAGTAGGGATACCAAAAAAAAAAAAAAAAAAAAAAGAGGCAAAAAAATTCCTATTTTCAAGGAGCTCACTTTCTAGTAGAGAAAAAAAAAAAGAAAACAACTCTACAAATAAGACAGCTATAGACTAAATTGTACATAATCAACAGAGGGAATCAGAGATTAGAAGGACTCCCCCTGCTGTTTTAGGTCTTTTCTGTCCAGCAGCAGGTGTTTCTTGAGTTCCCCATGGAACTATATATGTACACATCTTCTTGAAGGCATAAATATGGATTTTTGTCTTTATATATCTGGTGCCTACTATAAAAATCCAGGAATTGAGACTTAGCATAGACTTAGTGTCCATCTAATCTAATCTACACCTGAAAGAAATCCTGTTTAATAACCTTTGATAAGCCCAGCTTTGGCTCAAAGACCTCCAAGGAGGGGTGCTCATCACTACTTGAGGAAGCCCATTTCACTACAGAAAATTTCTCTTTAGGGAGCTTTCCTCACCTGTTCCCCCCAATGTAATCTAAATTGGGCTCTTTGAACACTTTGTTAACATAAGATCTGTGGCAGAATAGTTGTGTCCTTCAGTCATTTCTGACCCCATTTGGGGTTTCTAGACAAAGGTACCAGAGTCTTTTACTGCTTCCTTCTCCCATTCATTTTACAGATGGGGAAACTGAGGCAAACAAGGTTAAGTGACTTGTCCAAGGTCACATAGCTAATAAGTATCTGAGCTTAGATTTGATCCCAAAGAGATGAATCTTCCTGACTTCAAGCTCAGTGCTCTATCCACTGCCCCAGAATAAGTACATGTTAATTAATTGATCAAAAATAACTTGGCAATGGACCTTTATCATGGTAGCTTGGGTGGTCCTTGAGTAGCCAGACTATTACTCACTGGAGGTGAAGTAGATAGTATTGAGTTTGAAGATCTTCATTCAGATACCACCGTAGGAGTTTATTAGTAGCATAGTCCTGGATAAGGCACTTCTCAGTGTTTCATTTTTTCTCTTATGTAAAATTGGGATGGCAGGAGCACCTACCTCAGGGGATTGTTGTGAAGATCAAAAGAGAGCCTACATTCATAGCACTTGGCAAATTTTAAAACTCTAAAAGTTAGCTATCTCAATCCCACAGATGAGAGGAACTTCAGCATTCACATAGTTCCAACCAGATGTGGATGAGAACTGTCTCTGGAATATTCTTAACAAGTAGGCATCTGGTCTCTGTCATTGCACCTCTCCTTCTGTCTTGACTTACAAACCCTACTTTTTGTTCACACTGTGACCATCAGTCCCTGAACCCCTCAGTTCTCTCCCAAATCATCTCTCTTGCACTTTTTCCTTTTCCATTTCCTTTTTCTCAACTTGAGCCCTTGGTGAACTAGTTCAATTCTATTGTCCTCTTTTATTGAATCTCTAGTCTTATTATCATATAACTGATTGTGCCCGTGAATAGTATCTACCATCTGCTAGCTTTGCTCTTACACATATGTCGTTAATTGAAGGGGAAGAAAATCGTTCTGATTGGATTCACTACAAATTCATGTTACGCAACCTTAATTGGGCTCTCACCGCTAATAGGCAATCTTTCTGCACCTCTCTTATTAACTCACTATCCCTCTCTCCACATTGACTTTTCCAAATCTTTTCATCCTTCCTCAGTCTTGGCTCCTTCTCCCCTCCCCTTCTCTGCTGAGAACCTTATCTCATATTTTACAGAAAAAATTTCAGTTCTCTCTTCTGAGAGTTCTCTCTTCTTCCTTCCTTATCCCACATCACTGAGATGCCGTCTCACTCTCTCTCTCTTTGTCACTCTCTCTCTCTCTCTCTCACTCACTCTCTCTATTTTTTTATTTGCCTTTTTTCATACGAAGAAGTGGCCCTTCTCCTTGCCAAGCTCACACTTCTACAAGCATAAATGATTCCATTGCCTCCTTTCTTCTGCAATGGATTGCCTCTTCTCATTCCCACTCTATCACATATCTTCAATCTCTGTCCACTGGCTCTTTCCTACTGTCTGCAAACATGCCCATTACTCTCCCAACTTCAAAAGCTCTTATTTGATTCTTTTATCACTTAATATCACCAGTATCTCTCCTATCCTTTGTGGCTAAACTCCTTGAAAAGGCCTCCTATAACTGATGCTTCCAGATCGTCTCCTCTCAATCTGACTTCAGACTTCATCATTCCATTGAAGCTACTCTCTCCAAAGTTATCTGTCTGTAGTCAAATCCAATGGTCTTTTCTTAACCCTCACTCTCCTTGCTTTCTCTTCTGCCTTCGATACTATCAATCATCCTTATTTTCTTTAGGTTTTGGGACACCATTCTTTCCTGATTGTCCTCTTACTTATGACTCCTCTTTCTTTTCTTCTAGATCAAACCCTCTAACTGTAAGTGTCACTCAAGGTTTTGTCCTGGGCCTTGTTCATGTCATCATAACCCTTCTGGGGTTGAACCACAAGAAAGTGTGGTTCTGTTTGACAGGAACTGGGCTCATATCCCATCTCTGATGATATTAGAAGGTGACTTTACCTCCCTGGTCTTTAATGTCCTCATCTGTAAAAGGGAGGGTATAGACTAGATTAGTGATTGAAAGAACTCCCTATAATGACTTGTTGACTTAGAAAACTACAAGTTAACATCTATGTGATTGTTTTTAATTTATTTTGTTAAACATTTCCCAATTATATTTTAATCTGGCTCAGACCACTGGGAGGTAGCTGATACTTCTGATCTCTGAGGGTCCCTGCCAGGTTCGGAACTATGATCCCAAGAATAGCTCATGTTTCTGTAGTGCTCTAAGATTTGTAAAGTTTATGTAAATTATTTCATTATCCTTTACAGCATCTCTGGGAGATAAGTAAATGAGGGAACGAAATCTCAGAGAGGTGAGAGTAATGAAAAGTCATAGTTGTCAGAGTTTTAGGAAAGGGAGCCTGACTAGCCTCCCTCCCTCCCTTCTTTTTGTTTTCTTATGGAAATAATTTCAGTCCTGAGAAAATTGTGTTTACCCAAAAAATCATGTAACATCAATTTTTCATTTGGGTCTATGAAGGGAGGGGAGTTGGAGACCTCTTTGAAGCAGCTCAATAAAGATAGCTTTTTATTAGTACATTTCAGCAGATTTATTTACAAGTATGTGATTTGACAAAAACTATTAAAATTTCAACCCTCTTGAAGCATTTCCTAATGGACTAGGATAGCAAGTGATAGAAGTAGGTTTTCTTCAAATGAATGACATTGACTTTCCAGTAACCTTTTCTTGAGACTTCATCCATCCCATGACATAGCAACATGGAGATGGCTGCAACCCAAGCTCTTTGGGGAGTCATCTCTGCTGATGAGAAAGGACCACAGCAGTTGAATTAGAGCTAAGAGAGGGTTCTTTTCTTATTGACTCTTCCTTCTTGGAGGCTCACACATGGGCTGCATTTAATATGTGTTAATTGACTTGAATTAGAAAGAAGTTGTTTGAGGAACTACTTTGCACCAGAGGCCCACATGTATCCAAGTTGATGGAAGGGATCAGTTGAGCTAAAATCAGAATGAGTTTCAAACATCAGGAGGTGTGTGTGTGTGTGTGTGTGTGTGTGTGTGTGTGTGTGTGTGTGTGTGTGGAGAAAGAGAAAGAGAAAGAGAAAGAGAAAGAGAAAGAGAAAGAGAGAGAGAGAGGAGAGAGAGAGAATGAGAGAATAGGGAAGAGAGAGAATTTTTTTTCTCTCTCCTTCTTTCCTTCCCTCCCACCTTTTCTCCCTCTCTCCCTCCCTCATTCCCTCCCTTCCTCCTTTTCTCTCTCCCTCTCTCTTTCTCTCCCTTCTTCCCTCCCTTCCTTTCTTCCAGTTCTTAGATCCCTCCTAGCTTGACAATCTATTTTTCCAGTCTTCAACCTTTAAATTTTTGTTGTTGTTGAGTTGTGTCTGACTTTTTGTGACCCCAGTTGGGGTTTTCTTGGCAAAGATCCTTCTTCAGTTCATTTTACACTTGAGGAAACTGAGTCAGAAAGGGTCAAATGACTTTCCCAGGGTCACACAGCTAGTGAATGAGATCATATCTGAACACAGGTAATTGGGTCTTCCTGATTGCAAATCCAATGCTTTATCCACTTCTGCCACTTAGCTGCTTCTGAAAATTTAGGATTTTCTAGAAAAAGGAACCTTGTTAGTAACCTTCTTATTGACTTTGTAGAAACAAGTAGGTGCCTGCAGTCATGGAAGTAGGGCTGCAGGTACCACTGTGGTGTAGTAGGAAACTCCTGGCCTCTACATTTCTGGGAGATGTTAGGATTACTTTAAAAATAGGCTTCCTAATTAGTCATTCTTGTTTTGTTTTTAACTGGTCTTCAAGGCAGTTGAAGAAATCCTCAGGTGGAGGGATTGAATAAAAGTGCGAATTACCCCAGGTGGGCAATTATCATCAGAGCTTTGTATAATGATAATGAGACTGGGCCAAGATTATTTGATGTTTTCCCACACCGTGAGATCCACTAATTAACCATCCTCAGCTGAAGATCTTCTATAGTTTGGACTAGGATTATTTGAATTCTCAAAGGAAATGCTGGCCAGAAGATGAGCTTGAGGGAAAGTCAGTGACTTGTCTTTCCTATGAAATCCCACCATCTTCTAACATTGGCCATCTTACTGTTGTCCCATATGTGATATCCCATGCCCTATCTCCATGCCTTTGCACAGGCTGACCCCCCTGTCAGGAGCACCGATCCTTATCAACTCTGCTTCATGGATCAGCTTGGTTCTTTTTCACTGTTCAACTCAAGTACTGTCTTCTACATCAGACCTTTTCTGATTCCCTGGCTGTCACTTTTCCCTTATTGCAAAAAAAAAATTGCTTTGTATTTTTTTGATATTTAATTATCGGTGTCCTTGTTCCATTTCCAATCCCCTCTTCCCTCTAGTAGCATTTCATTCTTTCAGAAAAGCAATTACTTCTTTTACCTAGTAGAGTAGCCAGCATCCACAAGGCCTTTTGAATGATGTAAAAAAGCACTGACTTGGACCTTTCAGTATTTCATAATAAAGCAGAAGACACTAGGTGGAATAGAAGATAGAGTACTGGGCCTAGAGGCAGGGAGATCTGGTTCAAATCTAACCTTGGACATAATCTTTCCATGTGATCTTGGGTAAGTTATTTCCTCAACTGTAAAATAGGGCTAATCAAACTCCCAGAGTTGTTGAGAGGATCAAATGAAATGATATTTGTAAAATGCCTAGTATGATGCCTGGCACATAGTAGGTGCTTTATAAATGCCGATTTCCTTCTCTTATTGTAAAAGATTTCTTGAGTATCAAAGGCTACTGAGAGCATCTTGTCCAAAACTCTTACTTTCAGATGAGGAAATTAAGTCCGGAGAAGAATAATGATAATGATGCTATTGACCTGAATGTCGGCCAAGTATGTTTCAAATATTGTCATCTGAGTCTCACAATAGTCCTGAGAAAGGGGGATGGGAGATTATTAAAAGTATTTTACAGATGAGAAAATGGAAACTTAGTGAGATTAAGTGACTTTCTCAGGAGTGACACAGTAAATATATAGGGAGGAAAGACTGGAAAAGAAAAGGAGTGATCGGGCCAGTCTTGGAGCTTGGACCAGAACCGGGATCTCCTGTCATTCAGTCTAATGCTCCTTCCCCTACATCACTGGGTTGCCCATTTTAATGAAGGCTTTCTCTGAAATCTCAATATCTTACACCCACTTTCTGGGTACGTATATATGTGTGTTTGGCTTTTCAGGGAGGGTTTCATGGAGAGATATTGTATGAGCTGGCTTTCAAAGAATAAATATTTTAGACAAGCAGGAAGAGGCACGGAAGCCACTGAGATGTGCTCTAAGCAGAGGAAAATAGAAATGGATGCGCTGAATGAGACCTTAAAACACAGGCGATCTTGATTTTTCTTGCACAGCATGATAAATGTGGAAATATGTTTAAAAGAATTGTACATGTTTAACCTATATTGTATTGCTTGCTGGCTAGGGAAAGGGGAGGAGGGAAGGGAGGGAGAAAAGGTTTTGCCAGGGTGAATGTTGAAAACTCTTTGGAAGTGATTTGAAAAGAAAAAGCTATTATTAAAAATTTAAAACACACAGAGAAATCAGAAGTGAGAGAGACCCAAGAGCGGAGAAGGTCAGAGCTGGGAGAGGCCTGAGAACATAAAATGTCAAAGATTAATAGTACCTTAGAGATGGGAGCAGCGTATGGCAGAATAAATTTTAAACTTGGATATAAAATTGTAGTTTGGTAATTTTTTCAGTTTTATTTGATCCTTTGTTGTGACATTGTTTGGGTTTTTTTTGACAGAAAAATTGGAGTGGTTTGGTATTTTTTCCCCCCCCAACTCATCTTACAGATGAGGAAATTGAGGCAAGTAGGGTCAAGTGCTTTGCTCAGGTCACATAGCTACTAAATGTCTGAGACTGGATTTGAATTCATAAAGATGAGTCTTCCTGATTCCGGACTTGGTACTCTATTCATTGTGCCACTTAGGAAACTAGTTCAAATAGTGGTTCTGGTACTTGCTATGACTGGTTTGTATGAATTCATCTCTCTGGGCCTTCATTTTTCTGTGTGAAAAATAAGAAAGTTGGCTTAAGTGATTCTTCCCAGTTCTGACATCTCCTGTTCTAAGACCCCTCCCAGCTCTGACATCCCCTGTTCTAAGACTCCTCTTTTCATCTCTAACATTTTCTATTCTATGCTCCCCCCCAGCTTTGCCAGTCTGTGAGTTAGGTCACATTTTCCATGTGGTTTTGGATTAGCTGTACCTGGCAACTCCAAATCCCCTCTGCAGGTCTAAGGTTTTTGGCTGCCCTCCCTCTCCAGAGTTTAATTTGATTTCTTCTTGAATTGAAACCAGAAGGGAGAGCTTGGTGGTGGCTCTGCACTGAATGCGTGCTCAACAAATATTTGTGTACTGAATAAAGGGGTGGAAATGATCCTTTTGCACATATCATTAAATGAGTGGGATTATGCAAATGGTGGTAAAGAGCTCTGTGCCCAGATCTATTATTTAGGACATACAGGCCCTGTTCCCTCTCTTTATCTTCCTCAATCTCCTAGTTTCTGTTAATAAAATGATCACAAATGGATCTTGGGTATTATATTGGGAGATTGGTACCTGCTTTGTCTAGGACCTTGGAAAGCAGAGTTTCTGCTCTGTAGGATGGACAGAAGGCATTCACTTTAAAAATACATTCAAGGATTGTTCTCAGAGCTTCCCCAACTTCCCTGAACTAGTGGTATCTTCCATTATATTACAGAGCTGTTGGGGGTGGGGCTGGATAAGTGGGCCGTAGCCACCTTCCTACTTGTATCCAACTGGCTAATGGTGAGAAGAGCGGTTGCTTTAGAATCAGAAGGCCTGAGTTTGAAGGCCTCTTCCAATATCTTTTTCTGTGTCATCATGGGCAAGCCATTTTACTTCTCTGGGTCTCAGTTTCCTTCTCTGTAAAACCATTAATTTAGTGGGTATCACGTTTTTTATTTTCGGAGGCAATTGGGGTTAAATGACTTGCCTAATGTCACACAGCTGGCAAGTGTTAAGTGTCTGAGGTCAAATTTGAACTCAGGTCCTCCTGACTTCAGGGCTGGTGCTCTCTCCACTGCACCAACTAGCTATCCCAGTGGGTATTACCTTTGGTAAATTATTCCACTGCTTTGGATCCCAGTTTCCTTATCTGTTAAATGATAAGAAATAAACTTGATTAATGTTTAATCCTGGCACCCTTTAATACAAATACTTGTTACAAGTAACCTGAGTAAGGCTGAAGTCTAACCTGGGTTTGACCTTATTAAAATTAAAAAAAATAGTAGCTTTTTATTTTTTATTTTCAAAATATGTGCAAAGATAGTTTTCAACATTCACCCTTTCAAACCTTGTGTTGTAGATTTTTCTCTTTCTTCCCCCCCCTTCCTCCCTTAGACAGCAAGTAATCCAAGATATGTTAAACATGTACAATTCTTCTATACATATTTTCACAATTATTGTGCTGCACGAGAAAGATCAGATCAAAAAGGAAAAAAAAATGAGAAAAAACAAAACGCAAGCAAACAACAAAAACAGTGAAAATGCTATGTTGTAAACCATACTCAGTTCCTGCAGTCTCTTTCTCGGTGTAGAAGGCTTCTTCATCACAAGATCATTGGAACTGGCCTGAATCATCTTGTTGGGAAGAGCCACGTCCATCAGAATTGATCATTGTATAATCTTACTGTTGCTGTGTACAATGATCTCCTGGTTCTGCTCATTTCACTCAGCCTCAGTTCAGTCTCTCCAGACCTCTCTGAAATCATCCTGTTGATTGTTTCTTACAGAATAATAGTATTCCATAACATTCCTAACCAGCCATTCTCCAACTGATGAGCATTCCCTCAGTTTACAGTTTCTGGCCACAATAAAAAGGGCTGCCACAAACATTTTTGTACTTGGGAGTCCCTTTCCCTCTTTAATGATCTCTTTGGAATACAGACCCAATAGAGAGACTGCTGGATCAAAGGGGATGCCCAGTTCGATAGCCCTTTGAGCATAATTCCAAATTGCTCTCCAGAATGGCTGGATCAGTTCAGAACAACATATATATATATATATATATATATATATATTTTTTTTTTTTTTATTATAGCTTTTTATTTACAAGTCATATGCATGGGTAATTTTACAGTATTGACAGTTGCCAAACCTTTTGTTCCAATTTTTCCCCTCCTTCCCCCCATCCCTTCTCCTAGATGGCAGGTTGACCAATACATGTTAAATATGTTAGAGTATAAGTTAAATAAATATAAGTATACATGTCCAAACAGTTATTTTGCTGTACTAAAAGAATCGGACTTTGAAACAGTGTACTATTAGCCTGTGAAGGGAATAAAAAATGCAGGCAGACAAAAATAGGGGGGTTGGGAATTCTATGTAGTGGTTCACAGTCATCTCCCAGAGTTCTTTCACTGGGTGTAGCTAGTTCAATTCATTACTGCTCTATTGGAACTGATTTGGTTCATCTCATTGCTGAAGAGGGCCACGTCCAGCAGAATTGATCATCATATGGTACTGTTACAACAACATATTTGGGATGAAAACAACATCAGTGGCTTCTGGAGTCAGAAGACTTGAGTTCCAATTCTACTTCTATGAGCATGGGCAAATGATTTCTGCCACCAGAGCCTCAGTTTCCTTCATCTGTAAAAGGAGCACATGTGGGTCTGAGATGCTTTCCAACTCTAAATCAATGACCTTTTAACCTTTCTGGGTCTCAGTTTCCTTTCTGTAAAATGAAAGTTGTACTAGATATCCTCTGAGGTATCTTTCAGTTCAAACTTGATGACATTACATGGTTCCCTTGCCTCAACTCTTACATTCTGGTAAAGGATCAAAGTTGTGTTTTATCTACTGAACTGTGCCAAGAGCAGGGTAAATTTTGAGCCCGGGTTCCCATAGTTCCCATAGTGTATTGATTGTGTCCTTGGATTTACGCACTTAACTATTTATTTTATTTTATTTTTAAGTGCTTTTCCACTCGGCTAAATCACTGGCAATGATCTTTAGTCCCTTCAGGAACATGGAGACCAGAGCTCTGGGTTTAATTTGAGAACTCAGCTCTCTGTTGGACAGTCACTGATCTCTTCCTATTTGGGTTTTTTTATGTCTTGGATCAATAGCAATAATAATGATAATAGGGTTAGAGAATGGATTCTTGATTTTACTGGGACATGGGATTTCTGATTGATGACAGATATTCCCTCTTTCAAAGCAAGTTCATATCTTCTTTGCAATTTGTAATTTTGGAGAATTGCCCAAGGCACTCAAAGGTAAAATAATAATAACACTAATTTATATTTATATAGTGCTTATTATATATCAGGTACTGTGTTAATTATTTTCTAAATATGATCTTATTTGCTCCTCAAAACAACCCTGGGAGGTTAAGTGCTATTTATTTTTATTTTGTAATTAAGGAAACTAAGGTAAATAGAGGTTAAGTATCTTGATCAGGATCATACAGCTAATAAGTATCTGAGGACTGAATTTGAATTCATTTCTTCTTGACTTGAGCCCCAGTGCTCTATGTACTATATCACCTAACTGTCTAAATTGCCCTGGATCATACTACAAGGTAGTAATCTTTTTGACTCTGAAACCATTCTCTAGTCACTATGGCCTGATGTCTCTATGATGATGAAAAGGAGGATGACAATAAACTTTTTTTTGGGGGGTATTGATTTGTGATTTTATTTTTGTAGAGAATATCAAGCTAGAAAACTGCCTCTAACTTATATGAACTGATGCTGAGTGAAATGAGCAGAACCAGGAGATCATTATACGGGACAACAACAAGATTATATGATGAGCAATTCTGATGGACGTAATTTTTCTCAACAAGATGATTCAGTCCAGTTCCAATGATCTTGTGATGAACAGAGCCATCTATACCTAGGGAGAGGGCTGTGGGAACTGAGTGGGGAGCACAACATAACATTCTCTTTTTGTTGTTGTTTCCTTGCATTTTATTTTCTTTCTCATTTTTTTCTTTTTGATCTGATTTTTCTTGTGCAGAAAGATAATTCTATAAATATCTATGCATATAGGATTTAACATATATACATATATATTACCATGTTTAACATATATTGGATTATTTGCCATCTGGGGGAGGAGATGGGAGAAGGGGAGGACAAATTGGGACATGAGGGTTTTGCAAGGATCAATGTTGAAAAATCGTCCATGCATATGTTTTGAAAATAAAAAGCTTTAATAAAAAAAAACCTGCCTGTATAGTACAGATGAAAAATTCCTTTGCATTTTATGATCATATTCCAATGATTGGAGCCCACTTTCTGCTTCTTTGAATTCTTTGGGTCCCTTCAAGGCTCAACTCAAATGGCATTTTCTAAAGGAAGTCTTTTCTGATTCCTCCCCTCTCCCATCAGTGTTTGTCTTCCTTTAATTTATTCTGACTATTTTGTATATATATATATGTGATATGGACATGCTGTCTCTTTTGAGGTAATGTAAACTCCTTGAGAGCTGATGATTTTCCTTTTTTTATACTCTGCTTGATATCCAATGAATTCCATGTTGATAAGAGTAAAATGGAAGCGGGAGGGGCAACATGGGATAGTGGCAAGAGAGCTGGCTAGAGGCAGGAGGACCTGCCTTCATTATTTTGTTGTTGTTGTTTATCCCTTTTTTCTTGAAGAGGATCATTACATCAGGGAAGTGATACCAGGGCATGTAAATGAATTGGATTTAAGTGAGGGAGGATGTGCAAAGTTACCTACTTCACTTTCTCCTCTGGAACCATCTGCATCCAGTGGCCAGATATAGATCAGGATGATTGGAGCTGGCCCTGGATGCAGGGGGAGACTTTGGTGGTTTTTGGGTGTGATCCTGTTAAACCCTTCACCTTGGTGGGTCACTTCACTTTTCAGTGCTCTAGGCAACTGAATATAAATCTCAGATGAGTTTCTGATCTCTTCTTTGTCTTCAAAGAAAAAAAAATTAAGTCAGACTCTTGGGGAGAGCTCCCTTTGTCCCATTATCCCTGATCTTGGGAAAAAAACCCTCAAAACAAATTCTATTTTGGCAGGATCTAAACAATCCTTCACTTCTATAACAGCTTTGTGAGGCTAGCAGGCAGTTATCATCATTATCATCATAGTCATCGCCTCCAGCACCACCGCCATCATCATTAATGTAGCCTGTCTAAAACGGTCCCCCTGCTCCAGCTGGCATTCACAGATGTGTAGCTTGAGTCCCAAGGTGATGACTACCTTCAGCTTCTAGGAGTCTCCATATTGGTCCATCCTTCCAAAACAGTAAGTGACAAGTCCCTGCTGATGTGGGTAGCTCCTAGCAAATGCCTTTACTACAAAATATAAATCTGGGGTGTTCTGCCTCACTAATTTGTACAGTGTCTGAGGGAAAAGTACTTATAGACTTGCAACTCACTACATTAGGTACTTTAGTGCCCATGATTCCTTCCAGCCCTTCTTAGCTCTTGGGCCATAAAGAAACAGACAACAATCTGATTTTGATTCAAGGAAAAGACTTTTCTGATCCCTGATGTTGTTGCTTAGTCTTTTCAGGCACGTATGACTCTTTGTGATCTTATTTGCAGTTTTCTTGGCAAAGATATCGAAGTAGTTTGCCATTTCCTTCTCCAGCTCACTTTACAGATGAGGAAACTGAGGCAAGTAGGGTTTAACGTGGCCCATGGTCCCGAAGCAAGTGTCTGAGGCTGGATTTGAATTCATGAAGATGAGTCTTCCTGACTCCAAGCCTGGCACTCTATTCACTGTAGTGCCTCCTAGTTTCCCTATATCCTGATAATCCAATCTATACTTGCCTAAGGATCTTCTCTACAACAATCTCCACAACTTATTTAACTATCCAGGCTCTGTTTCAAGATCTCTAATGACAGGAAACTCACCCCTTCTCAAAACAGCTCATTCTGCTTTGGACTAGATTTTATTGTTAGGTTTTCCCCCCTAACATCACTCCTCAATTTCTCTCCCTTTATGACTCCTGAGCATTGTTCTTAGTTCTCCTCTCTGGGACCAAGTGGAGAAATCTAATCCCAAATCCAAGTGACAACTGTTCAAATACTTGAAATAACTATCATGTTCCCCAGGAAGGCTTCTCTTCTCTAGGTTAATCATGTCCTGTTCCTTCAGTTGATCCTAACGGGGTACAATCTGTAGGTACCTGACTGCCCCAATTGCCTTATTTTGGAAACTCTCAGATCTATCAAGGTTCTTCCTAGGTAACTGAATTCTGCCCAGGTTTCTGACACATTAAATTATAGAATCCATAGCTTGAAAGCCAAACTCTTTCGTATTATACAGGACCAATCAGTGGTTTAAAGAGATTATGTGACTTTTCCAAGGTCACAGAGACAGTATTGGATAAAGAATGAAAACCAAGGTCCTCTGTTTTCTTGGGAAGAATGTTACAATACTCTACTTAACTCTTTATAATAAAAACTAAAATAGATCTAGACAGTAAATGCCATATGGGGAGAGACTTCTGAAGGTGGGGGTGGGGGATGGGGGAGATGTCTGGGGGGATGGGTGTCAACTTCTTAGAACAGGAGGAATGTGTGCTAGAATATGACTCTGTCCCCAGAGGCACACCATTTCTTTTTTCAAATTTCTTTTTCTTTTTTAAAAATTAATTTTTTAGGAATATTATTTCTTGGGGGAAAAAAGGACGCTGCAGGAATCCAATAATTGCTTTAGCTGAGAAGAAAAATAAAATAACAAGAGAAAAAAAGCCAGCCTTCTTCCCACATTGGCCTCTTAAGACTTAGCATGTAATTAGAACGGTTCCTATGTTCTATTAATTGCAGCCATTGTGATTTTTGAGATCTGAGGGTTAATTGGTAATATGGGTGTCTAACAGCTTCCTGCCAGATATTTCAACTTACATTAATTAACCTCCTGGTTCTGGGGCCCAGACATGAATCATCTGTTTTCCCCGAGTCCCCTTCCCCATCAGGATCTTTTTGCATCTCCTTTGGAATCAGTTCTGATGTTTTATTTAAGTAGACATGGAAAGTGTGACAGAGCATAATCGAGTTGATGGAGCATGATAGAGTTCTTTGGTCAATCCAAAGTCTCCTTTTCTTAATTAGATGAGGATACCAGACTCATGTTTTTCATCAGAATCCTCCTTCTGTAAAGGTTCTGAAGGCTACTAGGTCTTAGTCAATGCAGAGACTGTAGTTCAGTAGCAAGAACACTGGCTCTAGTGTGAGAGAACCTGTATTTGAATTCCAGATCTTATCTCTGTGATATTAGATGAATCATTTAACTCATTTAGATCTATGTAAAATGAGGGGGTTTAGGCTGGATGGCCTTCATTCCTTCCCTTCTTCCCTTTTTCCCTCCTTCCCTTCCTTCCTCCTTTTCTTCCTTCATTCTCCCTCCCTCCCTCCCTCCTTCCCTTTCTTTCCCTTTCCTTCCTTCCTTCCTTTCCCTTTCCTTTCCTTTCCTTCCTTCCCTTTCCTTTCTTCCTTCCCTTTCCTTCCTTCCTTCCTTCCTTCCTTCCTTCTTTCCTTCCTTCCTTCCTCTTCCTTCCTTCCTTCCTTCCTTCCTTCCTTCCTTCCTTCCTTCCTTCCTTCCTTCCTTCCTTTTTCATTCCTTTCCTTCTTTCCTCTCTTCTTCCCTTCCTTCCTTCCTCTCTGAGTCTCTGTCTCTTTCTTTATCTCATCTATTTGTCTACAAGAGGAATGACGTTGAGGAGCTAGCAAGTGTTCAGATAAGGGTGACCAGAATTCTGAAAGTCTATGCCATAGGAGGATTGGGTGAGGAAACTGAGGAAGCTTAGTATGTGGAATGAGAGATTTGGACTCAGTGGCTCCCGAGGTTCCTTCCAGGTATAAATCTATGATCCTTTGGGAAGACTCTGGTGGAAGGGGAACAACATGAGATCAGTCTGTCATATGGAAGAAGGGCTAGCTTTGTCCTCCAGCTTGGCTCCCAGAGGGTAGAATTAAGAGCAAAAGAGGGGAGGCAAAGCTCACTCAAATGTGTGTGTGTGGAGGAAGACTGACCATTACAGCTCTCTTTACCCATTCTCTATGGGAGGATCCTCTTCACTAGGAAAAAAAAAACTCCTAAGAGGCTCTTAGGAGAACTTGGATGGCCACTTTTAAAGAGGACGCTTGTCTGGATACAGACAAACTTATTTCCTACTCATCTATCAGCTTCTCCACAGACATTTTGAGAAGGCATTCACTGCGTCCTCCATCTTCCTTGCCTAGGACAATTTTAAGAAATTGTCCCCCAGAACTAAGAGAAGAACAGGGAAATGGGAAGTCTGTTTTTGCATACTGGGAGAGCCCAATAAGAGTGTGCCCATAATTACCTTCTGAACCATTTGGAGGACATGTTAAAAATGAACAGTGGCGTTTCCACCGGTGCTTAGAGCCATCTAATGTAGTTGTCTGCAATTTCCAAAGCTTGTAACAAAGTGTGGCTAAAAGCAAAAGAAAACCACTCATCCTTTGAAAGTGCTGCTTAATTATCTGCTTACCTGAATTTGAGTGCTGGATGGCTTTTTTCTGCTTCTGCATCCTTGATTCTCAAGGCTAAAATAGGTCTGTTGTGGAACTGGGCATGAAACTTCCACATCGTTCTCTAGTTGGATGAGCAGTAAGGACAGCTGTTATTTCTTATGCTTTTCAAATGAAGCAATTGAAGTCCAGAGAAGAGAAGGGTCATAGGGAAGATCTTCTCTCCTGACAAGGTGAGTTCTGGTCAGGATCCATATTAAATAATAATAATGATAATAATAGTGGGCATTTATATAGCACTCTAAGGTTTACAAAGTGCTTTAAAATATTATCTCATTTGATCCTTACAACAGTCTTGGGAGGGAGGTGCTATTATTATCTCTATTTTATGATTGGGGAAACTGAGACACAAAGAGGCTAAGTGACTTGTCCAGGGTCACACAGCTAGTAAGTGGGGGAGGCTAGGTTTGACTCGGGTCTTCTAGACTCCAGGGTATGTTGCTCTGAGCACTCTGGTGCCACCAGAGGAGGAGCTCTAGTCATGCTTACTTCATGACCCTCTTAGTTCATCCTCTGTACTTTCCCACCTCCTCATCAGACTTGTCTCCACTGGACTGCTCCTCCCCTTCCAGCTCTTGTTTATTTATTGTCTTCTTCTAAGTAAGCTTTCTGGGAGGGACTGGTTTGATATTTTTGTATTTGCATCCCCAGTGTTTTGCACAGTGCTCAACTCATAGCAAGGCCTTAATTAATATGCTCTTAGTCTTTCTGTCTCTGCTTCTGTTTTTCCCTCCTTCCCTCCCTCCTTCCTTTTTCCCCTTCTCTTTCCTTCCCTTCCCTTCCTCCCTCACTCCCTCTCTTCTTCCCTCCTTCCCTTTCCTTCCCTTCCCTCCTTCCCTTCCGTCCTTCCTCTCTTCCTCCCTCCTTTCTCCCTCCCTCCCTTCCTTCCTCCCTTCCTTCCTTCCTCCCTCCCTTCTTCCTTCCTTCCTTTCCTCCTTCCTTCCTTCCTTTCCTGCTTTTCCTTCTTCTTCCTTTCTCTCTCTCTGAGTCTCTGTCTCTTTCTTTAATTTATCTATTTGTCTATAGTATTTATATTCCAGGCACTTTGCTTAGCACTGGCTATACAAAGAAAGGCAAAGCCGTGATCCCTGACCTCAAGTTGCTTACCCTTATCCCTAACACTGAATTTTCCTGACTTCCTTTGAAGTTCACCTCAAGTCTCAATTACCGCGGAGATCCCAGGAACTTCAGATTTCAGGCTACTTTCTATCCACTCTGGATGTATCTTGTGTGTTCTATTTGGATTTAACATCCCATCCCTGTCTCTCCCCTAAGTAAACTCCTTGAGGGCAGGAACAGTTTCTTTATTTTTGTCTTTATATCCTTAGCCCCAATGCTGTGTGTAGCAGTAGGTGCTTATTAAGTGCTTTTAAGATGAATGGATTGATGTCCATGAAATACGAAAATTGGAAGAAGGCATCTTGGATGTTCTGGGGAACATCCTTTGTATAAGATATATGGAAAAATAAGGACAAGAATTATGTAGGATGAGAGGATAAAGAGGGATTGTGATTTGTACCCTTTGGGAGAACTTGCATAGTTCTGTGACAAACATTTTGTGGCTGCAAACTTTATTCTCCCCCGTCCTGTTTTTTTTAACAGATGAGGAAACTGAGGCTCAGAAAATTATAAGATTAAGTTGTAGATTATAAGTAAATTATAAATTCTAGCACTAGAGACTATCTAGTCTAAGTGATTTAGCCAAGATCATGCAGTAATAAGCATCAGAAATTTGATGATTCCATAGTTAGTCCATTTCCTTTAGTACCTAGAAGCAGGATTTGATCCCAGGGCTTCCTGAGTCCAAAGTACCAACTCCACCATGCATACTCTAAGAACTTTGGGTAATCTGAACTTGCGTGCAAAGGCTTGGTGCAAATAGCCTCAGAAAGGCATCTTTGTTCCCCATTGTTAATTAGAGTGCTGTTCTTTGTACAGGTCCATTGTCAGCAGGGAACTCATTCCAAATTTTCGCCTCTGGCCGGGATCTGCATCTATTTATCCATGATCTTGATTTTGTCTCTTTGTGACCAGTGGCCTCAGTATCTATGACAGCTGGCCAAGGTTCAGGGAGCACATTTGTGATTCTAGAATAGAGGAAGCTCCCAGACCCACCACAGGAATCGAACCTGTAAATTTACTCTCATTAGCTCCATGTTTCAATCCTTCAAGACTTGTTTAAGTGTCTGAAGCAGGGGTCCTCAAACTTTTAAAATAGGGGGCCAGTTCACTGTCCCTCAGACTATGGGAGGGCCGGACTATAGTAAAAACAAAAACTTTGTTTTGTGGGCCTTTAAATAAAGAAACTTCATAGCTCTGGGTGAAGGGGGATAATCGTCCTCAGCTGCCGCATCTGGCCTGCGGGCCATAGTTTGAGGACCCCTGGACCATTCAGAAGTTGATTTGAAGGAGAGAAAGCCTGTGTATGCAGTGCTGAATGATGCTCCATGTGTCTGTTCTTTTGTATTGCCCTAGAATATATGACCATGTTTGTTACATACACTGCCATGGGAACTGCAAAGATCACGCCTTTCTTTAAAACAATGGGCTGGCATTTTCCCTCCTAGTGTCTATTACATACTAATGTCAAATGTTTGTAGGACTCTCCAGTGGAAGAAGATTTTGTTTTGTGCCGTGCGGCCCCAGAGGAGAAAACTAGAAGTAATGACTGAATTACAAAAAGATCAAGTGAGGACTGAAGTCAGGAAAACCAATCTCACAATGAGAAAGTGGGTGGACTGACTCATTTCCCTTCCCTCGGAGGTGTTCAAAGGGCTGGGGTACCATTTGTCAGGTGTTCCTTTCAAGTAGGAGTTAGATTAGATGGCCAGCAAAGGCAGTTCCCGTTTTCAGGTTCTGTGATTCTTTGATCCTTTTCTCTAGTGGGATTTTTTTCTCTAGTGGATGAGGAGAAAAGAGAGAAGAGGAAGGGGAGCATGAAGAGAGAGAGAGAGAGAGAGAGAGAGAGAGAGAGAGAGAGAGAGAGAGAGAGAGAGAGAGACAGACACACATAGACATGGAGAGAGATTAAGAAAGAGAAGAGGAGGAAAGAAGAGGAGAGGAGAGGGAAACAGAAAAAAGAGGGAAGGAAGAGAGAGGGAATAGGGGAGAAACAGAGAGATTGAGAAAGAGAAAAGGGGAAAGAGAAGAGAGGAGAGGGAGGGAGGAAAGGAGGAAAAGGGGGATGAGAAAGGGGGAGACTTTGAAGCTCTCTTTCAGATCCAGATCTATGATCTATGATCTCTTGTCTTCAGTTTCCTTCTTTGTAAAATGAAGGGGTTGGAGTTGATGGCCCCAAAGGGCTTCTGCCAGCTATCAAACTATGGTCCAATGATGGTTATTGCTAAGGATAGTTAAACAGGCAGCTCCTAATGCCTTTTGGTCTATGGCCTGGGGTGGAAATGATGCTGAGGATGGATGTATGTCTTGAAGCATTCCCCGCCTGTCCAAAGTGCCTGGAAGCTGTTGGATGACCCTGACCTGATACTTCTATGGTCAGTTGGAGGGTTTTTTTATTTATCTTTTTAAAGCTGTGATGGAACCCAGAGGGAAGGTACTGCAGAGAAGATGATTTAGCTTTGGGGATCATGGGAATGGAAAAAGGCAATGCCGCTCTCTCCTTTCCATGCTTGAAGAACACACGTTCCTTCAGCATAATAGAGAGCTTCGAGCTGTCTGCATGAGACAAATAACCACCTGCCTGAAAACAACTTCCTTTCTTTCAGGGTCATCTTCCTAGACTCCCAAAGCAATTTGCAAGAGTTAAACTCCCTGTTGAAGAAATGCTGAAAGAAAGTCTTTTTTGCTTCCATATGATGTTAGACCCTCTCTTTATAGGGATTTAGACCTACAAGGGGATACTAAGACCATCTAGCCGAACTGCCTTATTTTACAGAAAAGGAAACTGAGGCTAGATAGGTAGCTTGCCCAAAGGTCACCCAGCTGAGAAGCAGCAGGGATAGAATTTGAATCCAGGCCTTTGACTCCAAATTCAATGCTCTTTCAACTGTGTCTAGTGCTGAGCCATTAGAGCTGCAGCAGACCTTGTAGGCCTTCTAGTCCAATCTCCCCCCCCCTTTTTTTTTTTAAAGAGGAGGCCCAGATAAATGAAATGATTTGCCCATGGTCACATTGCTAGTAAGTATCTGGGGCCATATTTGACCTTCTTGATTCCAGACCCAGTGATCTATTCACTGCAGATCTTATAATGTTGGAAAATACTGCCTAACAATCAGCAATATATTAAAGTGGCTTAGGTGGCATCTGGAGATATTTTAAAGGGTTCCCTAAAGGTCTTTAAGCAAAGGCTGGGTGGCCCCTGGGTGAACTTATTGTAGAGAGGATTCTTGCTCAGACAGGGGCTGGACTGAAAGGAGTTTTCTTCCAACTCTGAGATGCTGTGATTCCTTGATGTTAGAATGACCTTAAAGAGCCTGTTCAGAATCCAAAGGCTTCATACATGGGCAGGGGGTTGGATTAGATGACCTTCCAAGTTTTCAGAGGCACTTGCATGCCTCCCTGAATCTACCAAGTAGGTCTCTGATAGGTTGACAAGCTTAATATACCATGTGTCAAGTTATCGTTCGATTCTGGGAGTTTTGGGAGAAGTGGAGTCCTGTGGAAAGCAGCTTGCTGCTCCTTGGGGGCAGTCAATCACCACAAGCCCACGTTTATTGCCAAACACTAACATTTGTGTCTTGGATCATGAACCTCAGACTTATTTTTAGTGGGTTTGAATTGATTTTTTAAAAAAATGGTTAGCTTTAAAGAAACACAAAATGTACATGTATACACACAATGCATATTAATATAGACATATATGATATACAAATATACATATAGGTGTATATATATATATATATATATATATATATATATCTTCAACTGAGTAGTACAGTGGATAGAGTACTGAATTTGGAGCCAGAAACATCCAAAATCATATCTTGCTTCAGAGGTATATTTGCTGTCTAAATAAGTTAGGCTGTGTGTGTGTATGTGTGTGTACACACACATGTACACATCCATATGTCTATCTATCTATCTATAGCTATATATGTATCTTCAACTGAGTGGTACAGTGGATAGAGTACTGAATTTGGAGTGAGAACTACTTAAAATCACATCTTTCTTCAGAAGCTTATTTGCTGTCTTAATCATTTAGCCTCTTCCAGTCTCAGTTTCTTCATCTGTGAAATGGGGATAATAATAACACCTGCCTCCCAGAATTGTTCTGAGGATCAAATAAGATAACATATAAAAAATTTTCCCTGTCTTAAGGTGTTATAGAAATGCTAGTTATTATTATTATTATTATTATTATTATTATTATTATTAGTGCCAAAGGCACTGGGCTTGGAATCAGGAGAGAGAAGGGTTTAAACTCTACCTTTGACACTTGGTCACTTCATCTCTCCAAACTCTCTTCTATAAAATGAAGCTAAATAACAGTTGCATCACCAGCCTTTTTGTGAGTTTCCCATGAAAAAGTCTGTGTAGTATCCTTTGGAATCAATCAGTTTATTAACAAGCTTTTATTATGTACCTGCCATGTGCCAGACACTGTGCTAAGTGCTGGGGACACAGAAGGAAAAACGATGACATGATTCCTGCCCTTGGAGAAATTATTTTAGAGAAGCAACATATGCATAAGTAAATATAACATGTATACAAAGTAGATATAAGCTGCCTCGGGGGTGGGGGAAGGAGGGAGGGAGCAAATCAGGAGAGAAGAACGAGGTAAAGAAGTACCAGATGTTGAGCTGAGCATTTCAGGAAGCTGAGGATGCTAAGAATTGGAGGGGAGAGGAGAGTCCTGATTCAGCCTGTCAGCGAGTGAACCAATCAGCGTTTATCACGTGCTACAGTGTGTCAGGCTTTAAGCTAAGTGCAGGGATACAAATAAAGGCAAAAAGGCAATCCCTTCCCTATCCCAGTGAAGGAAACAACATGCAAATGTGTAACGATGTGTAACTAAGCTCTAGACAGAATAAACAGGTAAGGAATGGAGGAAAGGCACTAGAATAAAGAGGACAGAGAAAGACTTCCTGGAGTAGGTAGGATTTTAGCGAAGACTTGAAGGAAGACGAGGGTGTTGGGTGATAGAGATGAGGAGAATGTTACTGGCCTAGGGGACAGATCCAAAAAGAGTCACTGTGTCAGTACTCAGTGTGCTGCCTAAATATCAGCTGTTACTGTTGTTGAGAGGCAACCTTGGACTCAATAAGCCTGGGGGTCAAGCTCCATCTCCCGTATGTACTGATTGTATAACTGGATAAGTGTCTACAACTAAGTTGTTATAAACCAGTTGTGGTTCTGTATTCATGGGGAATTTCCATCTTGGGAGCTGTTCATAATGGTAAATATTGGGAGTTCTTCACAATAATAATATCACTTGAAGTGATTCAAACTGATTCAATGGACTGTGATGGAAAATGCCATCCGTATCCAGAGAGAACTATGAACACTGAATGAGTGGCAAAGCATAGTATTTTCACTTTTTTTGGTTGTTATTTGCTTGCTTATTTTCCCCCCTTTTGATCTGATTTTTCTTGTGCAGCAAGATGAATATGGAAATATGTTTAGAAAGATTGCACATGTTTAACCTATATCCGATTGCTTGCCGTCTTGGGGAAGGAGAAGGGGAAAGGGAGGGAGAAAAATTTGGAACACTAGGTTTTGCAAAGGTAAATGATGAAAACTATCTTTGCATATATATGGAAAAATAAAATAATACTAAAAATAAAAAATAATGAAATTACTTAAGGGTTTCCTCACAAAAGCTCATGGAAGGAGGCAGTATGAGACATCCCATTTTGTAAAGAAGGAAACCAAGGTTGAGTCCAAGAAATTGGTTTCAGGATACCCAGCTCTAAATGAAGGGGAGCCAGGAGTTTATTTGGGGTTCAAATGAACGTCTTCCAATCCAATGTGGTTTTTTTTTTCATGGCCACATAATGCTTCATCAGGAAGAAAAGAAAAAAAAAAGAGTATTAATGAAGTTAGCAAACTGTAGCAGAGAGGAGTATTTCTGCTTTTTAATTCAGGTGAATGTACATCTGGCACCATGCCCAATACAGCAGGTTTCCTCAGCATCTTGTTTATTCCAGTCTTTCTACTTCTGCAGTATTCCTCCATTCTTGGAATCATAATTGAATCAGCACTGAACCCCCCACCCCCAACCTCCCAATGTGGGGGTGAGGGAGCCCCACTCAGAAAATTATAACCCCAACCTCCTTCTGTATCAACCCACACCCTGCTTTAAATAGACAGCCAAGTCTATTGAATATCCCCAGTTTGTCCAAATATTGTTTGGGGGTGGTGGTGGGCTTTCAGCTTGGAAGGACTCCAGTACTTCTAATTGCAGGCTTTGTGAGGCTTTCAGGATTGGGCTGGGCTCCTGTTCTTCCCAGTACCAGAGTTTGGAAAAAAAAATCCCCATCAGCTTAATTGGAGATCTGTGTACTGTTGTCCCAAGCTTCTGTGAAAGCAGAGGTCTAATTGGTGTGGGAATCAGGGCAGAAAGCTCATAAAAGGAAAAAGAAAAGAGAGCGATAGGGAAGGCAGGAGAGGAGGGAAGGGGAAAGAGGAGGGTGAGAAGGAGGAGGAAGAGGGGGGAGAAAAGGGAAGGGAAGAAAAGAAGGAGAGAGAAGGATAGGAGGAGGAAGAGGAAGAGAAAAGAGGAAAGAGAGAGACAGAGAGAGATAGAGAGAGGGGGGGAGGGAGAGAAAGAGATAGATGACAGACATGGAGAGAGATTGAGAGAGAGAGAGAAAGAGAGAGAGAGAGAGGGGGGGGGCGGGAGGGAGGGAGAGAGGGAGAGGGAGAGAAAAAGGGAGAGAGAGAAAGGGAGCGGGAAGATTGCATTTTTCTGCCCCTCAGTAAGTTTTTAGCACTTTGTTCATGTGCCATTGAGTTCCTTTACTGGGCAGGGGCCCTCCTTTTGGTTGAGTGCCAATTCTCTGTGTTGTCTTTGAGCCCAGAGCTTGTCAGGGGAGTAGGAGAGTGGGACTTTTCTACTTATACACAGAAATTTTAGTTATCTGGGGAAGAACCCTCCCCACCCATTGTTCAGACATCCACCTTGTGCTTGAGGGGAGTATAAAGGAGATTTATCAGTACCTTTGGCTTGCTGTCAAGCTTCAGCTTTTCTTTTAATGATTTTAATAATAATGATTAATAATAATACTTCTCATGTCTATAAGACCTTTTAAGGCTTACAAAACACATTATAAGGAGGGAGAACTACTGGAAGTTGGCATGTTCCTCTCCTTCTCTTTCCCTCCTTTCCTTCTTTCTCTTTCCCTCCTTTCCGCCCCCCCCCTTTCTATGTCTTTCTGTGTCTCTTTCTCTCTCTGTTTCTTTCTCTCATCTCTCTGTCTCTGTCTTCCTCCCTCCATCCTCACCTCACATTCTCCCTTTCTTTTCTGTCATTGTCTCTCAGTTTCTCTGTCACTTGTGATTATTATATTATAAGTCATCTATAAATATCTATAAAATATCTATAAATAGTGCATTATTACCCTGAAAAGTGAGATGACTTACCTAGGGGTCATTCACCCCGTAAGTATCTGAGCCAGGATTGGAAGTTGGTGATGGCAGGAAGTCTTGACCAAGGGACTCATCATAAAAGTTTGGCATTCCTGCGGGTCAGAGCCCGTCCACTGTTCACTCTCCCCTGGGGCTAAGGATGTTTTCACTGTTACCGGAGAAGAAACTTATAACCAAGCAGCCCTACCTCGTCATGCACAAGCTGCTTCTGCTTATGTGACAAGGCCTTGTCCTGTTCTTTCTGAGGTCAGCCACATGGACTCTCTAGGCCTGAAGCCACAGCCTCCTGGCATCCCCTCCTCCAGCTTTGGCATTTCTCTTTGGACACTGGGGCAGTAGGAGATGGGGTCTCCATGGCAACAACACCAGGGGGCATTGTGGCCAGCAAGAGATGGTGTTCAGATGCACACATATACACAGAGAGACAAGTAGAGACATGAAAAGAAAGAGAAAGAGAGGGAGAGAGAGAGAAGAGGGGAGAGAGGTGGGGGGAAGAGAGAGAGAGGGAGGAAGACAACAAGAGAGGGGAGAGAGACAGAGACAGAGACAGAGGGGGGAGAAGAGAGGAGAGAGAGTATATGAGAGACATACACACAAAGAGAAAGTATGAGAGAGAGAGAGAGAAGAGAATATAAGACAGAGACACAGAAAGTATGAGAGACAGAGAAAGAAAGTATATGAGAGAAAGACAGAGAGAGATACAGAGAGTAGGGAAGAGAGAGACAGAGAGAGAAGGAGGGGAAGAGAAAGATAGATAGATAGATAGAGAGGAGAGAGAGAGGAGAGAGAGAGAGAAAGAGAGAGAGAGAGAGAGAGAGAGAAAGGAGAGGGAGAGAGAAAAAGAGAGAGAGAGGAGAAAGAAAAGGACAGTACATAAGACATGTATGCAGACATGAAGACACACCCACATACACATAAGAGGGAGAATCATAGGATACACAGAGGTGACAGAAAGGAGAGAGGGCCAGCCTCCAATGCTTCTCTCTCTAAGACCCATTTGATCCCATGAGAATCATATCTTGGTCTGCAACAGATATCTTAAGCCAGAAATTAGGGCAATATCAGGCAGCTTGGAAGCTTCTCTCTGGAGCCCTCTCTTTTCTCTCTTCTGATTCCCTCTCCCTCCTAGGGCCTCCTACATCATCTCATTTGATCCTTACAGTTACCCCCAAGACAAGTGCAATGGGTATCATCCTTATTTTCATTTTGTTGTTCAGTCATTTCTCAGTTGGGTTCGATGTCTTGTGATTCCATTTGGCATTTTCTTGGCAAAGATACTGAAGATTTCCTTCTCTTGCTCATTTGACAGATGAGGAAGCACACAAGATGAAGTGATCTGCCCAGGGTCACACAGCTAGTAAGCGTCCAAGGCTGGATTTGAACTCAGGAAGAGGAGTAACTCCAGCCATGGCGCTCAGTGCACCATGGCGCCACCTAGCTGCCCCAACTTAGGATGATGGAAATCTATCCATATTGTCAGCCAGAGATGTTGGCTAGACTTTTACTGAAAATTGAAAATATTAAGTGAGAATTACAGATGAGGAAACTGAGGCATACAGGTTAAGTGACTTGCCCAGTGTTGGAGCTAGTAAGATTTTGGAGGCCAGTCATGGCACTCTATGTACTATGGGGCTACCTAGTGCCCCCATTTTCATTTTAGGGAGGGAGGAAGGTGCTTATAATCATGAATTGCTCATTATCACAGCTGGTTGAGGTCAGAAGCAGAATTAAAACTTTCTGACTATAACAAAGCAGTGCTTTGTGATGATATGATACCTTTTGGCAGGACATAGGAAGGAAGGAAATAAGTATTTATTAAGCACTTGTATATACTAAGCACTATGCTGGTGACTCCCAACAGCCTTGGAAGACAAATGATATGACCATTTTAGAATTGAGAGAACTGAGGCAGACAGAAGGGAAGCAACTTGCCCAGGATCACACACCTGGCAAGTATCTGAGGCTGATTTGAAGTGACTCCTGGTCTTCCCACTGCTCCATCTATCCACCACAAGAATATAATGAATGGAGCACTGGATTGAAATTTAGAAGGCCTGTATTTGAATCCAGAGGACACTTGAATTTCTTGGGACAAGACTCTTTGGCTCAGTTTCCTTATCTGTAAAAAACTGGTTGAACCATACAATCTCTAAAGCCCATTTATTTATTTACCCATTTGCTTATTCATTTACCTATTCATTCATTCATTCATTTATTTACTCACTCATTTATTTATTTATAATTCATTCATTCATTTATTTACTCATTTATTTATTTAACCATTCATTCATTTATTTATTTGCCTACCCACTCATCCATTTATTGATTTATTTGTTTGTTTGTTTGTTTTGCTGAGGCAATTGGGGTTAAGTGACTTGCCTAAGGTCACACAGCTAAGAAGTGTTAAGTGTCTGAGGTCACATTTGAACTCAGGTCCTCCTGACTTCAGGGTTGGTCCTCTATCCACTGCATCACCTAGCTGCCCTGTAAGCTCCTTTATTTATAAACCTTCTGATTCTTTCTTTATTCTTCTTCTAGACTCTTAAGCTCCATGAGGGCAGGCTCCACTTTATTAAAACGGGTATCTTCCCCAGTAACTAATATAGTATCCTACCTATATTAGGTACTTAATAAATCATTGCTATGGAAAAGTTAATGATAAATATAATAATTTAAGGTCAGAAGAATAGCTTATATATAGTAGCCCTTTTAGTTCTCAAAATAATGCTGCGAGCTGAGTTAATATTATCCCCATTTTACATATGAAGAAACTGAGGTGAAGAATTTAATCTGGGTCACATGACTAGTAGAGTCTGAGGTAGGTTTCAAACAAAAATCTTCCCAATTTCAAGTCTAGTTCGTGTTCATCTTTGTTTCATCCTTTTTTCTCTCCCCTCGGGGAGTCACAAGAGCTCCAAACAGAAACCCCTATTTTTCTTTTCTCTGAGGCAATCATAGTTAAGTGACTTGCTTCAAGTCACATAGCTAGTACATGTCTGAAGCTGAATTTGAACTCAGCTCTTCCTCATTCCATTGAATCCATTGTACTGCCTAGCTTCCCCTAACCACCATGTCAGAGTAGTTGCTCAGTCTAACATCCTGTAACCAGAATGGCAAAGAGCCTTTTGTTCATGACCTATGAAGACTGAGCAAAGTTGTTTAATCTGGAGAAGATTTAGTGATAGGATAATACTCTATGACCAAGTGGACTTTATGCCAGGAATATAGGGCTGCTTCAATATTAAGAAAACTATCAGCATAATAAATCAACAACAAACCTAGCAGAAATCATATGGTTATCTCAATAGATACAGAAAAAGCATTTGACAAAATACAGCACATATTCCTAATAAAAAAACACTAGAGAGCATAGGAACTAATGGAATTTTCCTTAAAATGATAAGTAGCATCTATCTAAAACCATCAGCAAATATTATATATAATGGGGATAAACTAGAAGCATTCCCAGTAAGATCGGGGTGAAACACTTGGTGGTGATGGAGGCAAGAGAGAGGGAACCAAATGACTGTATCCTAGTGTTTGAAAGGCTGTGACCTAGACAAGGGATTAGCTCAATTCTGCTTTATCCCAGAGGACAGAACTAGGAGGAATGTGTGCAAGTTTCATTTCTGCTTAGTGAAAGGAAATACTTCCTAACAATTAGAGCTAACTCTCAGTAGAATGGGCTTCTCAGGAGGGAATGGCTGTCTCCTGACTGGAGTCCTTCATGAAGGGGGGAATGGCTGTCTCCTGACTGGAGCCCTTCATGAAGGAGGGAATGATTGCCCATTGTCTCTTGGTAAAGGAGATAAGGTTGGGGTTGAACTGGATGGCCTTCTGAGATTGTATTTCTGCCAATAAGGTTGCATATAATTAAGACTTGTAAAGCATGAGCACCCAGCTGTTGACTCTGACCTAATTAATCTCAGACACCTCGGGGAGATCTTGGTCTTCCAAAATGACAGCTCAGTCCTTCATTTGGCGAACAGGGGCCAAATGCTGGAGCCTGGTATCTGTGGCACAAATTCAAGCCATTTTCTTCTTTGTGTTTAGATGTTTGGGGGCTTTCCATTGTATGTGGGGCAACAAAATGACTATGTGAAGTACTACTGTGCTAAATGCCAGGAATATGAAGGAAACAAGAAATAATCCCTACTCTCAAGGAGCTTACTTTATGATATATGTTGGGAGGGCATGGTGGAGAGAGGGTACAATGCATAAAGAAAGGAGAGAGAAGTAATGACTGATGAAATCAGGAGAGATTTCCTGGGGGAGGTGGTCCATGAGTTGAGCCTCCAAGAAAGACATCCTCTGGGTTCTCGAATCAAATTCACTAACATATATTGAGGACCTACAACGTATAAGGAACTCACACTGAATGTGACCAAAACAAAACTAATTATCTTTGTTGACAGATTATCTCATTTCTGGAGGCCTGAAGATAGACGTTAGTTGACCTATGCTTGGACCTGTAATGACGGGTGTAGGATCACATGGGATCACACACACTTGTTTGTATGTATGTGTACATGTATATGTGTATGGATATGAATATCTACTCATATGTATATATTTATATGCACACATATAATATTCTCATATGTATATATGCACACATATCCTATGCATATATAAATATATCTATTGAGTGTATATATAAATACATACTACATAAATGTAAAATCCATGCCTGAAATGCCCTTCCTCCTCACTTCTGTGGCATAGAATCCCCAGTTTCTTTCAAATTATAGCTCACTGTCAGGGATTCTTAACCTGGGGTGTATGAACTTAAAAAAATAATTGGTTTGTATTTTCAGGTCCAAATTGTTTTCCTTCTTCTCTTCCCACTCCCATTGAGAAGACAAGAAATATGAAGCCATTATAGATAAGAAGCATGCAAAACATATTTCCACATGAGCCATGCTACAAAAAAAGGAAAACAAAACAAAACAAAACAAGAAAAATAAAGTAAAAATAAAATGCTCTGCTCGGCCCTGAATTCATTAGTTCTTTCTCTCTCTCTGGAGGTGGATAGCATTTTTCATCATGAGTCCTTTGGAATTACATGAAGGTAAAAACATTTTTGGCAACCATATTTCAGCATAATTGGTTTCCTTTGTAATTCTATGTACATTACTTTGTGCATGTAAAATATGCTGAAAAGAGGTCCACAGATTTCACCAGACTGTCAAATGAGTCTATGAAACAAAGAGATAAAAAAACAGTCTCTGGTGTACATGAAACCTTTTTTTTTGATTCTTCAGCAGCTAGGGCCTTTCCCCAATCCCATTATTTTATATATTTTGTATTGTATATACTTATATGTGTAGGTGGCCCAGTGAATAGAGCACTGGACCTGGAGTCAGGAAGATGAGTCTTCCTCAGTTCAAATCTGACCCCAGACACTGACTAACTGTGATTCTGGGCAAGTCACTTCACTCTGTTTGCCTCAGTTTCCTCATCTGTAAAACAAACTAGGTAAGGAAATGGCAAACTGCTCCAGTATCTATTCCAAGGAAACCCAAATGAGACATAACTGAAACCAACAACTGAACAATAACAATTGTTTCTCCGATAGAATAGAAGCTCCTTGTGGGCAGAGGCTGTTTCCTTTTTTGGTGTTTGGATCCCCAGAGCACGATCTGGGCTAACAATATAATAACTTTCCAGTAAGTTTCCCTGCCTCTAGTCTCCTTCCACTCAATCCAATAAGCAATGAGCTTGTTGATTCATTGACTAGAGTAGGATCTAGGTGCCTTCCAACGCTGGGCATCTGTAGGTTATTGTTGCTGTTGAACTTGGGCATTTGTAATTTTGAGAATAACATGGGTTTAAGATTTGGAAGACTTTAGAGAGGAGAGTACCTGAAGGGCAGGAACACAAAGCCGAGGTGGGCAGGGTACAGTGTGGGAGAAGGGACTACTCTGATTGAAGGCTAGGAAGATTAGACTAGATAAGACAAGGCTCACAGAACAGTAAAGGAAGGACCATCCTAGATTGTGCTCCCCTTTGGCCATCTCCTTCCCTCCTTGATTTGGCCTGATACCTCACTCCTAACAAAGTTTCTCTGCAGATTGTTCCAGTGTTTGAGGATAAAGGGAAATTGTGCTGAGCATTCTCATCTGGCAAAACAAATCATAAATAATGGAAGTGCCCAATCAGATACCAAGTGGGAACCCGGAGACATTTATCGACTGTGCATTGATCTACAAAGCAGAGATTTTTAAATACTCATTAATAAATGCTGGTCTAGCTGCTGATACTCATCATATTTCATCTCTTTGTGGGAAAATCTTTCATTTTCTTCCTTTAAGGAATCAACTACCTTCTCTGGACTTAAGGTTAATATCACCCCAGCAATGAGAAAGGGCTGGATGTCCAGAATCTTAGGTTGGAAGGGACGTCAGTGGCCATCTAGTTCAAACCATAAATGAATAAAAATGCTCTCACCAACATCTGATGAGTAACTTTTGCGTGAAGACTTTCGAAGGTGAGAAGCCCATTATGTGAGAGTCAGTATAGTGTAATGGTTAGGACACTAGATCCTGAAATCAGAACACTTGGCCTTAAATACTTATTGGAGGCAGCTAGGTGGCGCCATAATGGATAGAGAGTTGGGTCTGGAGGCAAATTTGACTTGTGTGTCTCTGAGTGAGTCCCATTATTTCTGTTTCCAGTTTCTTCAGTAAAATGGGGATAATAATAGCACCCACCTTCCAAGGTTGTCAGAATCAAATGAGGTAATAATTGTCAAGTGCTTAGTGTAGTAATGCCTGGAAAATGGCGAGTACTACATACATGTTAGCTATTCTCCTTTTCCTTCTCCCTCCTCTCCTTTTCCTCTTCTTTATGACTCTAGATAAATAATTTAATTTTTCTGGACCTCAGTTTCCTTAATTATAAAACAAGATAACAGGATTTGATGATCTTTATATCCCCTCCCAGAGCTAAACTTATGATTCTAAAAAGATCAACTCTGTTAATTTCAGACTGGGTGATCCCAGATAAATCACATCTGTTTCCAGACCTCAGTTTCCTCATCTGTAAAATCTGCTAAAAAAACCCTTTTAGGTTCTTCTCAGCCCTCAATCTGGAATCTGATGACTTCCTGAGGCAGCCTACTGGTAATTCTAATTGTTTAAAAGTTTTTCCTGGCTTTCTGCCTCCTTTACTCATCTTTTCCAGTTTTACCCTCTGGGGCTAAGTGGAATAAATCAAATCCCTCTTCTAGGTTGACAGCCCTTTAAATCCTTCAAGACGGCAATCTTCTCCAGGCTAAACCACTCCAGTATCTTCCACGGGTTCTCAGAGGACCTTATCTCGAGGCCCTTAGTCATGCCAGCTGCCCTCCTCCACACACTCTTCACAACTCTAAATCTTTTTTAAAATGAAGCATCCAGCACTAGATACGAGACTCCAGGGGAGGTCTAACCACTTCATGGAGAAATATAAATATCCATTTCATTTCATAGATTCGAGCTGGAAGGAGCCTTCAGGCTTCTCCGGCCCTGCCTCTTCATTTTACAATACCAGTTATCAAGCAGCACCAGGCTAATCTCTCTTCCACACGACAACCCTTCAAACGCTTGAAGTCAACTCTCACGTCCTTCCTTTCCGAGTCATCTCTTTTCTACTTCTTTTAAATGATTATTCCAGGTGATTTTAGAATGTGGATTTTTGTAGCTGCCTACCATTTTAGGCTTTTGCTTTTGAATTTTCAAAATGAACCCCCCCCTTTTTTTTGATTCACCTCATATATTTTCTCTCTACCTGGACTCTATCTTACATCTTCTGTTGAGATTATAAACTCATTGAGCAGAGTTCTTTGGGAGATACGTACCACCCATATCTTATTAGTTGTAATAATAGTGATTATTAGAAACAAATTAGTAATTACTGACAAGTAGTAGTAGTAGTACTTATTAACAATAATAAGGTATAGTGGGTGGTGTAGTAGATAGTATACTGGGTTTGGAGTCAGGAGGCCCTGAGTTGAAATCTATCTTCAGACATTGAGTAGCTGTGTGACCCTGGACAAGTCATTTAGCCTTGTCGGTCTCAGTTTTCTCATGTGTAAAATGATCTGGAAAAGGAAATGGCCAAAATAAACCCCAAATGGATCATGAAAAGTCAGATACAACTTAAACAACTGAACAACAAGCACTATAAAAATAATAATAGCTAACATTTATATTGCATCTACTTTGTGCCAGATACTTAATAAATATTATCTCGTTTGATCCTCACAATAGCCCTTGAGGTAGAAGCTCTTCCCCTTTCTCTCCAATAATTCTATTCCCATAATTCTCTTTAACCCTTTATCTTTCCCGGTAGTCAAGTCAGTCACTCAATATACATTTATTAAAAAATTAGTATATGTCAAACACTGCTAAAGACAGGGAATATGAACAAAGGCAAAAAGAAAGAGTGTCTGACCTCAAGGCTCTTATAATCTTTTTTTTTTTTTTGGTATTGTTACTTGTATAAAAAATTCCCATTTTTATTTAAATGTTTTTAATTTTATTTTAAAAAAATTTTCAAAAACATATGCATTGATAATTTTTCAACATTAACTGTTGTAAAACCTTATGCTCCAATTCTCCCTCCTTCCCTCCACTCCCTCCCCTAGATGGCAAGTAATCCAAAATATGTTAAACATGGTAAAAATATATGTTAAATCCAATATATGCATAAATCCAAATCATTTCTCTTGCTGCACAAGAAAAATCAAATCAAAAAGAAAAAAATGAGAGAAAAAAAGAAAGCAAACAACAACAGAAAGAGTGAAAATCCTATGTTGCGATCCACACTCAGTTCCCACAGTTCTCTTTCTGCATGTAGATGGCTCTCTCCATCACAAGACCATTAGAAATGGCCTGGATAATCTCACTGTTGAAGAGAGCCACGTCCATCAGAATTGATTATCCTACAGTCTTGTTGTGTTGTGTACAATGATCTGGTTCTTCTCATTTCACTCAGCATCAGCTCATGTAAGTCTCTCCAAGAATCTATGTAATCATCCTGCTGGTCATTTCTTATAGAACAATAATATTCCATAATATTCATATATCATAACTTGTTGAGCCATTCTCCAACTGATGGGCATCCACTCAGTTTCCAGTTTCCTTCCACTACAAAAAGGGCTGCCACAAACATTTTTGCATATATGGGTCCTTTTCCAAGGAGCTTATGATTTAAGAGGGGAAGACAACATATACAAGGAAGCTGAAAAAAGAGTGTTGGAGGTTGGAATTAGTGGCTTCACTGTCCAATCAGAGAGGAAGAGGATGGTGATAGAGTACCAAGGCTGATGGAGAGGGGGAGGACAGTCAGAGAAGTCCCAAAGAAATATAGCCAAGTGAGATGAGGAATAAAAGTTCTTGGATCATACTCCCTTTGAGCAGCTCATGATATTTCCCATGGATGGTAGATTATTGACTCAATGATAATTCAATTTTATGACTTAACCAAACCAATCAGCAAAAACTAACCCAGATATCAACTTAATTTGACAGTTGATACAATGTTCTACAGCATCTTTGAAATGAAAGGAGGTTGGTGCCTTTTCTCATTTCTTTTCTTGGGTCAAGTTTGATCATTATAATTCCAATCTTCAATTTCTTTTAGAATTATTTAAAAATTAATATTTATTCTTTCTCTACCCCACTTCTCATTTTTCTTTCTTTTCTTTTCTTTGGCAATTGGGCTTAAGTGCCTTGCCCAGGGTCACACAGCTAGGAAGTGTTAAGTGTATGAGACCAGATTTGAACTCAGGTCCTCCTAACTTCAGAGCTGATGCTCTCTCCACTGTGCCACCTCGCTTTCCCACCACTTCTCATTTTCATTGAAAAGAACAAAACAAAAATATTTGCGACAAATATTTGTAGTTAAACAAAATAAATCCCCATATTAGCTATGTTCAAAATTAATTTCAATCTATATCTTGTCACCTCTTGGTCAGGAGGCAAGGATTGTGGATTATTATTATTTTTTGGAAGAAATTGGGTTAAGTGACTTGCCTATGGTCACACTGCTAGTAAGTATCTGAGATAGGCTTTGAACTTCTGGAGACTTCTGATTCCAGGGCTGCTGTGCTATTCACTCTGTTACCTAGTTTTCCCAGGGAGTATGGATTATTAACAATTTTCTGAAATCATGGCTGGTCATCGCATTGATCAGAGTTCTCAAGCTTTTCAAATTTGCTCATTTTTGAAACATCATTAATAATATATAAAATGTGCTCCAGGTTCAGCTCAGAGAACAGCACCTCCATACTGGTCTTCCTAGTTTCTCTGCTGTGATCCCTTTGGATATTTCTTACATCCCAATAGTATTCCATTCCATTTATATATCATAAGTCATTCAGCTATTCCCCTTAGCTTCCAATTCTTTGCCACCATAACAAGAATTGCTATAGATATTTTTGGTACACATGGATCCTTTCCCCTCTTTTCTGATCTCTTTGGGGATATAAACCTAAGACTAGTATTAACATTTCAAAAATTTAGTAACTTCTGTTATATCAAATTTCTCTGATGAAAGTCACATTTTCAAGCTATATAAGGAACTGATTTAAATTGATAAGAAAAAGAACCATTCCTGTTTGACAAGTGGTCAAAGTGAAAAATGATCAGTTTTTAGTTTTTTCCCCGTTTATGTTATCATGATTATATTTATTATTTTCCTTGTTCTATTGACTTCTATCTGTATCTAATCATATAAGTCTTCCCCTGCTTCTCTGAATTCTTCATTTCTTACAGCACAGTAACTTTCCATTACAATCATGTATCACAACTTGTTTCCATAAAATATTCCATTATATTTCTGGTTCACAACTTGTTTTGACATTCCCCAATTTATGAGTAGTTAGTTCATTTCCAGTTCTTGGCAACCCCCAAATATTGCAGCTCTCTTTTTATCATATGGTGCCTTTTGAGCTCTGGATTTTTTCATTCCTCTTCCTGTTTTGCTGGGGGATAGAATGAGGGAATTGCATTTGAAAGTAAGATGTGCAATCATTTGCTTGGGAAAGCACAGGCTTGGTGCAGTCTAATTAGGGTGCTGCTCTGCTTTCTGGGTACCCAGAATCCTCACTCTATAAATTTGATAATAAAATATGATAAAGGTTTTGCTGAATCTCAAGGCTAGAATTTGCAATTGGGGAAGCAAATTAAAAAAAATGACTGACATTTGATTTTTGCTTCTCAGTCCCAGTCTATGTTTCCATTCTCTTCAATGGAAAACTATCTGGAAAAGGCACACACTGATTGCTAGCTTAGCTTTTGAAAGACTAGGATGTCAGAGGTAGGCAGGATCTTTTAACTTCCTCATTTTATATATAAAGAGCTGAGGTCCAGAGGTGAGAAGTGACTCATGTAAGGTCATATAAGAATTAGTGGAAAGCTGGGACTCAAACTCAGGTGTTTGGACTGCAAAGCCACCCCATCTTCTGGTGTGCTATACTGCTTGCTTGTCTGATGACAATGGGGGTATCTGACGACAGTGTGGGCCAGTGGAGAGTTGAGAGTTAAATCCTGACTTTACCACTTATCTGTGTGATTTGGGACAAGTCTTTTAAACTTACTAGGTCGCAGTTTCTTTATCTGTAACGTGTTGGAGAGGGGTTGGACAATCTGACTTTTGAAGACCCAGTTCCAAATTTGTGATATGGTTCCCAGTACCTGAATGACCTGAATAGAAGAAAGGAAATAAGCATTTTAAAGCACTTACTATATTCCAGGCACTGTGTTTTAAACATATTATTCTCATCTGATCCTTATAACCATCCTATATGCTGTGGTCAGAGGTGCCATTAGGATAGAAAACTTAGTTTTGAATCCTGACTCAGACATTTACTAAGTGCATAACCCTGTGCAAGTGACTTAACTTCTTTGGACTCAGTTTCCCCAAACATAAAATGGGAATATTAATAACATTCACCTTACAAGGTTGTTGTGAAGAAATGAGAGACCATAAGTAAAGTGCTTTGCAAATCTTAAAGTATGTAATAAATGCCAACTAATACTAATAAAATCAATCATGTTTAATAATAGCTACATTTAAATGTATTTTATAAACAATAACTATTATTTATAAATAATATAAAATTATTTATATTTAAAATATATATTTCTATTTATAAATTCTATTTATTTATATTCTATTTATATAATATATATTTCTATTTATAGAATTTATTTTCTTCTATATTCTTCTATTTATTCTATATTATTTGAAAGAAAGCACTTTACAGATAGTATTTCATCTTTTCTTCAGACAACCCAGAGAGGTGGGTGTTGTTATTATTCCCATTTTACAATCAGGGAAACTAAGGCAGATAGCAGTTAAATGACTTGCCCAGAATCACACAGCTATAAAATGTCTGAAGCCAGATGAAATATCTGAGGATCTCCTCCTAGTGGTGGGATCCTTCTACTAATGAAGATTTGAAACTTAAGATTTTTAGAGGGTTGCTTAAGTCAACCTGCCAGTTTTATTAAAATCAGGACTTAAAATCAGGTTTTTAAAATTCTGAGGTTGATTCTCCATGTACTACACTGTACTGTTTATAATTCTTAATTCATGTTAAAAAAGACTTTTAGACTGGATTGTGATCTCTGGTAAGTGGTAGGAAGCAGTCAAGTGCACTATATTTTTCCAAAGGAGGGAAAATGAGCACTATGCTAATAAACAAGTCTCTTTATGAGTTATTAATATTAAAATTAGGTTATCAATATTTTGTATTTTTGATAGCCTTGGGAGGAAAAACCTTTGTCGAAGCCCTTCCACATCTGTTACATTATTTATTTTTACAACACTCCTGCAAGGTCACACAGCTAGTAAAACCAGGACTCACACAGAAACTCAGAACTGGAATGGGCCTCAGAGGCCATTTTTCCAACCTTTCTCTACAGAAATATTTCCACGACAACACATCCAACAAATAGACAATCTGCTTCAGGATCATGAGTGAGGTGCTCTCTTTTACCATCCAAGGTAGTCCATGAACAGCTCTCCTTGTAAGGAAGTTCTGTGTTTGTTGTTGCTGCTGTTGCTGCTATAGGAAGCCAAAATTTGCTCTGGAAACTTTCTTTGATTAGTCTCAGTTTTGCCTTCTGGAGCCAAGTAGAACAAATCTCATTCATTTCCCATAGGATAGCCTAAATACTTGAACACGGGTATTATGTGGCCTCCCCCTCCCCTTTGTGCCCCAATCCTTCTCTTCTCTGGGATAAACATCCCCATTTGTCTCAATCAATTCCCATGTGAGATGACTTTGAGGCCTTTTACTATCTTTGTCATTCTCCCCTGAACACTCTTCCCATTTATTAACAGCTAATTTAACAAAACTAGAACCCAGGTCTCCTGAAACCCAATGTAATGTTCTTTTCCCTGTACCAATCTACCTTTTTTATTGCAAATCCAGGATTTGTTGAAGCATTAGGATTACCATGTTGAACTGAGGTACATTTTGAAGTCATAAAAATGGGAGAAATCAGTACCTAGATGTCACTGTAAAGGTTTACATAGATTGGAGTTCTTCAAACTGTGTGTTTGGATATTGTGGATTCAGTGATGAAAAGTAACTTAGTAGATAGAGCACCAGCCCTGAAGTCAAGAGGGCTTGAGTTCAAATTTGACCTCAGATACTTAGCACTTCCTAGCTGTGTGACCTTGGGCAAATCACTTAACCCCAATTGCCTCAGCCATAAAAAAAGCCCTAAACTGAAAAGTAACTTAGTCCTTACCCTCAAGGAGCTTATATTCTACTAAGTGTGAGGATATGACACTTATACAGCATAAGTATAATATATTGATGGGGATTGAGAAATCCAAGCAAAATACCCTAGGGAAATTTGAGCAGAAGTCCTATAACTAGATCAGAGCAACTAGAAACTTGTCTTAGGACATTGAAACTTAGAGCATCTTTATCTATTTTGCCCAAATAATTTATTTTATATTGGAATTAATTGTTTTTTAAATGTTTGGTAGAATTTACTTCTAAATCCATTGAGTCCTGTATTTTTTCCCTTAGGGGGCTCATTTATGGTTGTTCAATTTCTTTTTTTTTTAAAAAAGGTTATTTAAATACTTTTCTTTGTCTTTTGTTAATCTGGGAAATTTATATTTTTATAAATATTTATTTATTTTGTATTGTCAGATTGTTTTTGACATATTGTTGAGCAAAATATCTCCCAATAATTGCTTTAATTTCATTCTCATTTATGGTGTATTAGATTCAATGTAATTTTTATTGCATTATGGCCTGCATTCTATTGCATTTACCATTAATTAACAAATTATTAAATTCAAATGTTAATTACTTTATGAATTTGTGCCCTTTTACAGGTTTTGTGAAGATGCCTTGCACAACTCAGAACAAGTATACTCCTTTCCATTACCATTCAAAATTCTACAACGATTTATGATATCTACCTTTTCTAAAATTCTATTCTACTTTTAAATTTTCTTCTTTATTTTATGGTTAGATTTATCTAAGTTTGAGAAAGATAAATTGAAGTCCCACTAGTTTTACTGTTTACTTTCTCCTGTAACTCATTTAACTTTTTCTTCAAGAATTTGGATGCTATATCATTTGATGCTTATATGTTGAGAATTGAAATTAATTCATTATCTATGGTTTCTTTTTAGCAAATGTCATTTCCCTGATCATCTCTTTTAGTTAGGTTGGTTTCTGTTTTTGCTTCTGAGATCATGATTGATGTAGTTTTTTTTTTTTGTTTTGTTTTTGCTTCTGCTAAACAATAATAGATTTTGTTCCAGCCCTTTATTGTTTAACATTGTGAGTATCTTTCAAATGTGTTTCTTGTAAACAACACATTTTTGGATTCTTGTTTCCATTCCATCATACCATCTTCTATTTAATCTATTTTCTCTTTTATCACTATACCCCTTTCTCTTAATCCCTTTCTTTCCTACTTCCCTATCAGGTAATGTGAATTTTTATATCCATCTTCTCTCTGTGTTTCTATCTCTGTATTAGTCTCTCTGTTGCTCTCATTCTCACCCTCACTCTCTCTCCTTTCATCATTTGCCAGTACATATGAGGATAAAGTTCAAATCTTACTTGTCTCCCCTTTCCCTTTCATTGTAGCAACTCTTTATTATACATTCTTCATTGCACAATTCTTTTATATGAGATAATTTCTCCAATTCTTCTTCTCAATTTCCCCTTCTCCCAGAATATCTTATTCTCCTTTCCATTTTTACTTTGAGATCATCCCAATATAATAGACTCAAACTTATACTCTCTGTATAAGTAGACTTCTTTTGACTGTCCTAATGCTGATAAAATTCTTATGTATCCCCTTTTCATCTAGGAGGTAAAAGTTTAATATTGTTAAATCCTTTGTTTTTTTCTCATTCATATTTGCTTTTTTATATTTTACTTCAGTCTAGTGTTTGAATGTCAAATTTTCTTTTTAGCTCTGATATTTTCATTAGGAATGCTTGAAGGTCCTGTATTTCATTAAATTACCATTCTCCTGCCCCCTGTAGGTTTGCTGGGTAGCTTTTTAAAATTATAATCCTAATCCCTTTGCTTCCCAGGATATCATATTATAAGCTTTCTATTTGTTTATAGTGATAACTGCTAAATTCTGTATGATCCTAACTGTGGCTTTATGTGATTAGAACTATTTCTTCCTGGGTGTTTTCACTATTTTATCTTTGACTCAGTAGTTCTGGAATTTGACCATGGTATTTCTGGGAGTTTTCATTTTGGAGTTTGTTTTAGGAAGCGATTGGTAGATTCTGTTAATTTCTACTTTGGCTTCTGGTTCTAAGATATTCATAAAGTTTTCCTTTATAATTAAAAAAATTATCAGGGATATCAGGTAGTTCAATAATTCTTAAGGTATTTATCCTTCACTTGTAGTTAAGGTCAGTGGTTTTTCCTCTGAGATATTTCACATTTTCTATTTTTTCAGTCTTTTGACTTTGTTTTATTCTTGACCTTTATCCATGAGCTTCCATTTGACCAATTCTAATTTTTAAGATTTTATTTTCTTCATGATTTTTAAGGAGTTATTTTCCTTAGTATTTTTTGTGCTTCTTTCACCAGTCTATCGATTTTCTTTTCATAATTCTCTTGTACATATTTCATTTCTTTCCCCGATTTTCTTTACTCTTCTTATTTGATTTTTATAAAATTTTTTTATTATGGCTTTTTATTTACAAGATACATTCATGGGTAATTTTTCAGCATTAACCCTTGCAAAATCTTCTGTTCCAACTTTCCTCCTCCTTCCTCCCACCCCTTCCCCCAGATGGCAGGTAGACCAATACATGTTAAATATGTTAAAGTATATGTTAAATATAATATATATGTACATATCCATACAGTTATTTTGCTGCACAAGAAGAATCAGACTTTGAAATAATGTAAAATTAACCTGAGAAGGAAATCAAAAATGCAAGCAGACAAAAACAGAGGGATTGGAAATGCTATGTAGTGGTTCACACTCATTTCCCAGAGTTCTTTCGCTGGGTGTAGCTGTTTCTCTTCATTATTGAACCATTGGAACTGATTCGGTTTATCTCATTGCTGAGGATGGCCACATCCATCAGAACTGATCATCACATAGTATTGTTGTTGAAGTATATAATGATCTCCTGGTCTTGCTCATTTCACTCAGCTTCAGCTCATATAAGTCTTTCCAGGCCTTTCTGAAATCATCCTGTTGGTCATTTCTTACAGAACAATAATATTCCATAATATTCATATACCACAACTTATTCAGCCATTCTTCACCTGATGGGTATCCGCTCACTTTCCAGTTTCTAGCCACTACAAAGAGGGCTGCCACAAACATTTGTGCGCATACAGGTCCCCTTCCCTTCTTTAAGATCTCTTTGGGATACAAGCCCAGTAGTAACACTGCTGGATCAAAGGGTATACACAATTTGATAACTTTTTGAGCCTAGTTCCAAATTGCTCTCCAGAATGGCTGGATGTATTCACAACTCCACCAACAATGTATCAGTGTCCCAGGTTTCCCACATCCCCTCCAACATTCATCATTATCTTTTCCTGTCATCCTAGCCACTTATTTGATTTTTAAAACCATAATTTTGCTTGCTCTCTCTCTAAAAAAAGCTCTTCTAGCAATTCTTCTTGGACTTATGTCCAATCTTCATCTTTCTTTGAGGCTTTGAGTCTTTGTCTTCTTTTGAGTTTGTGATTTGTTCCTTGTCATCATAAGAACTTTTTATGGTTAGATTCTTTTTTTTTTGTTTGCTTAGAATCTGCTCACTTAGAATCTGCTCACCTCTGCCTGGGAGATAACTGGCTTGAGTTTCTGTTTTTTATGTTCTGCTGCTGCTTTCACAGCTAGATCTTAGAGTCTAAATTTTCCTTGCTTCCACAGTGGTATGAATTGGAGAGAGATCTGGTTGCTGGCCTCCTGGTTTTCATGCTTGTCCTTATTCATATAGGACCCCTGCTCCCTCTCAATCACAACTGCTCCTCCTCACTTTGGTACTGTGACCTGGAACTAGATAGATGAGAGAGTTCCAAAATGCATGCACAGAGGTACCCTGAATTTTCCTTCTAAACAGGTTTTGAGTCTCCTTACCATCCCTGGATCCTTGGTGCTTCCAGTGCCACCACTCCTGCTGCCTCTAAGACCCACAACTGTTGCTGCTTCCCCAATCCAAGCTTTCAGCCAACTCCTATCCCAGTGTCCCACAGATCTCTCTGTCTTCCTAAATCGCCCTGCATTGGAAAAATCACTCCCCATGACTTTGTTGGCTTTTCTGCTCAGAATTCAGTCAGATGCATTTTTAAATGTTGTTATAAAAAAGTGTGTTGGGAGAGCTTGGCAAGAATACTGATCTCTCCACCATTCTGGCTACCTTCCCCTCCCCTGCTTTGATTCGAGGGCACATTTTGTGCTGCTTACCTCAGTGCTAAAATAGCTAGCTTGTTCCTGCATCCCAGGAACTCTTAGCTTAATCTCAGGCTGAGCCAGGAGCGATATGGGTACAAAATATGAGAAAATATTTCTGTTTCTGATATGTCAAAGCTGAATATAAATGATGATCCATTCTCTTTGTGCTTTTTCAGTTCTCCCTTTCACACAGTGGTATGGATGATCCCAGAGGGCCCTTTCTCTTCAGAGCTTAGCAAAGTGCTGGACCAGGAGGAGATAATAAATGCTCAGATTTGGCAGATTGGTTGCATCTTTAAAATGGGGACATTTTTCCTCTTCTAAGAATTTCTTTGATCATGGAAATATTGTGAGCATTGCTTGACAAAATTCTGGGAAGCTGTTTTGAGTTTCATGACATACTCGGGGAGAATGTTGGACCTGGATTCTAATCCTACTTTTGACATGTTCTTCATAATAATCTTGGTCACTTCCATCAGCCTGTGATTTTTTTTTTTTTGCTTGGAAAATTACTTTAAGGTCAGCAAATTTCACAAATCTTTTCTCATTTGAAATCATCAACAAATTATTTCTAGGATCTTTAAAAATGTTTTGTTTTTCTTTCTTTTGACCCTGACCTAGGATTTCATTAGCTGGTGTTCATTGGTGTATTCCTGATAAAGAAACTCCTCTTGAAACATAGCTTCTCTGTGACTTAGTTTTAAGGGAGCTGCTTAGCTTGCAGTGTTATTACTAAAGAGGTAGCCTCAGAGCCAGAAAGATCTGCATTTGAGTCTCATTTCTGATATTCTGGCTGTGTGATCTGATAAACTGGTTATGGAGGTAGAATTGCCAAGACCTGGAAACTGAGTAAATATGGGGGAGAGGTAAAGGAGGGTGGAAGTCAAAGATAAGACAGAGTGACCTGGAGTACTAGACTTGGAATCTGGGAGAATTGAGTTTAAATCTTGCTATAGATATTTACCAGCTTTATGATCCTGGGCAAATAAGTCATAATCTCTGCCTTAGTTTTCTCATCTGTGAAATAGAGCTAACTTCTTAGTGTATCCCAGCACTTTTCCAAGACCAAAGTATGGCAAAGATGGCAGTCTGCATTAGTAGAAGACGTTTTCATTTGTGATGAAATCATAGATAGTGATCTTCATTTCCCAAAGTCAAAATAATATATTATTATAATTATTAATGGAGCATAACTAAAAGATTGCTCGCCTGGGAGTCCAGGTGTCTGGGTGATAGTAGGTTCAGTGAATAGAATATTAGACTTGGAGTCAGAAAAATCAAATCCTGCCTTAAATGCTTACCAGTTCTGTGACTTTACATGAATCTCTTAACTTATTGATACTTCAGTTTTCTTTTTGGAAAAAGGAGATAATAATAGTTCCTACTTCCTAGGGTTGTTGTGAGGATTGAATGAGATAATATTTGTAAAGAATTTTGCAAATATTAATGTACTCTACAAACACTACTATTATTATAGTATATATAAATAAAACTATTTTTATTTTTATTATATATATACATAACATTTTATATATATATAATAAAAATAAAAATAGTTTTATTATATAAAATGTTATATATATATATATAAAACTATATATTTGTAAAAATAGTATTATGGTAGAATTTAGAAGTAGTAGTTATAGTTATAAGTAGTAGTATTTTTTTTTTTTTTTTTTACTATTTAGCTGTGGGATCTTTGTGGTAACCTCTTTGAACCTCATTTTTTTCACCTGTAAAAGGAAGGGCTGAGTTTCTCTGTGCTCTTTCACTTTTTGACTGCTCTGCATCTGATATCCACCCAACCACTTCTGGGAACAGGTTAAGTGAGACTTGTCTTTCATTGCTCTGCATTGGGTTATGTAATACTTCTTCTTTCCAGTAGGGCTTAAATGTTCCTTCAGGTTCACAAAATAATGCAATACTCTCAGCAGCCAATTGTATCTTTGTTGGTCAGATGACTATCATATCTGGAGTCTATTTGGATTTTATGGGTATTTGGAAGTAGGTTTTTAGGAAGGTTTTCTGGGTCTGGCACACCCTAAGTGGGTGCTTTTGGAATGGATGCTGATGTTGTATTCTTGAGCTGGCAGAGAGCTAATGGGCAGAGCACTAGTCAACTTGAGGTATCGTTTCCTAGAAGTTCATGGACTAGAATCAGATATGAAGCACTTCAAAACAAAGTGATATAGTAAATAGGGTATTGAACTTGGAGGAAGGAAGATTTGGGTTCAAGTTCTGCCCTTAGAAATTGGCTTAGCTCTAGTAACCCTGAATAGAGGGTCAGACCTTTCTGGGCCTCAGTTTCCTTATTGGGAAAATGAGGAGGTTGGATTCAGTGAAGTTTCTTCCAGTCCTAAAGCTATATTTCAATGATCTGAATCCATCTCAAATGCTACCTTTTACATGAAGCCTTTTGTGATTTTTCTCTAGCACCTAATATTCCCTCTCTTTCCCATTATGTGTGATACCTTTTGCTTGGCACCTGATAGGCGCTTAATAAATAAACTAAATGGCACAGGGGATGAAATTCTGGACCTGGAGTCAGGACAATTTGAGTTCAAATCCATTTTAAGATACTAACTAGCCGAGTGACCCTGGGCAAGCCACCTAATCTCTGCCTGTTTCTCCACCCCTCTCTATAGGGATAAGCTTCCTTCACAAGGTTGTTGGGAGGATTGAGTGAACTATTTGTACAGTGCTTTGTAAACTTAAAAGCATTATACAAATGCTGGTTGATGTTGTTGCTGATTGACTGATTGCTTAGAATGCTATTCTTGGGAGATTCTACTTCCCCAACACAGCTGAAGCCTTAGAATCAAGCCTTAGAGCTGAATCACATCTGGTTCTGATTTCAGAGATCTGCAAAACATCTTGGTGAATTGTCAGGAGATTACAATAATAGCTTCTGGTGTGTCTGATTCACAAGCTAGGGGATGATGTCTGCTCTGGGAATAAATTTGTCATTTGAATGAAATTTTGCAGAGAAGGTGCCCACTCACATGGGTGAATGGAGTTTTCTAACCAGAATGTTGCTTATGCGATGAAATTATAGTTCCAGTTCCTTCCTTGCAGGAGGCAGTTTATAGTTTATCTCCCCTTCCTCCCCCCTGCCCCGGGTACTAGGGATCCCTTGAATGGAAACTTAGTCTGGGGAGAGAGATGCCAAAAATGAATCAGAAATTGGACACTTGAAGTCCAGTAAGGAAGTTGTTGCAATGGTCTAGATAAAAGTGGATATAAGTCTGAACTAGGGACAACAATGTGTGAGCAGAGAGGAGGGTGTGGATTTGAGACATCTGATGTTGTGGAGGTAGAATTGCCAAGACTTGGAAACTGAGTAAATATGAGGAAGGGGTGAAGGAGAATGAAAGTTGCAAGATAAGACACAGTGACCTGAAATACTAGACCTGGAATCTGGGAGAAATGAGTTTAAATCTTGCTATAGATATTTAACACCTTTTTGATCTTGGGCAAATAAGTCACAATCTCTGCCTTAATTTTCTCATCTGTGAAATAGAGCTAACTAGCACTTACCTTCCAAGATTGTCATGAGGAGAAAAGGAGAAAATATATATGTAAAGAACTTTTTAAACCTTACAATGTTATATAAATGTTACCTATGATAGTTATTATAATTCTGAGAGTATGAAACTGAGTAACTAAAAGCTCCCTCAAAAGAAACGGAAATTAGGAAAATGGTGGATTTAAAGTAGAAGATAATGAGCTTCCTTTTGGATAGTTTCAATGTGACATGTCTATAGGACCCATGGATAGTGATATCTAACAGGCAATTGGTGATTGGTGACTGGAGCTTGAGAGAGAAATGAGAATTATCTATGTAGAGATGATAATTGAATTCATGGACACTGATGTAATTATCTTGAGTTAAAGTATAGGGAGAGAACAGGACCCAAGACAGCCTTGGGGAACTCTGATCATTAAGGAGATATAGAATGACCTAGCAAAGGAGATCAAATAAGAACAGTTAGAGAAGTTGGAAGAAAGTCAGAAGAAAACTGTCATAAAGAGAAGAAAGAGAAGGAGGTGGTCAATGATGTCAAATTGCAGAGAAATGAAGAAAGGAGAACTCTTAGAGAAAAGATAATGTGATTTCCAGTTAGGTACTGGTAACCTTCAGGCATGTGTTTGGAAATCAGATTACTAAGTATTGAAAAATGAGTTGAAGATTAGAAAGTAGAGGTGATGGGTGAACACAATACACCCTTTTTCAGGGAAGAGAGAGAGCTGGAGGATTTCTTGATTATGAAAAGGAGGAGAGATAGAGGATAATGGTATGAGAAGTTCAAGTGGAGAGTTTTTTTAAAAAGATGGGAGAGATCTGTGGATATTTGGAGGCAACAAGAAAGGATTCAGTAGACAAGGAGACCGATGATGAGAGAGATGGGAAAGATGAGTAAGAAGGAAAGTTCTAGGGAAGGATGATATAAAAAATCTACGAACTATCTTTGACAAGGCAGAAGACTAGGGTTTTTTTGTGATAGCAAAAAAGAGCCTAAAAAATGATGTTGATGTGATTGGTAGTATAAATAATATTCCATACTTGTCAGTCCCCCAACTTTCCTACTAAAACAAAGGCAGAACTTCCTCATCTTTTCCCTGGGGCCCAAAAGGGTCTTTACAATTATTCAACATGCAGCTCCATTTTATGTATTTTTAAAAGAATAAGTAGGGGCTGCTAGGTGGCGCAATGGATAGAGCACCAACCCTGAAGTCAGGAGGACCTGAGTTCAAATCTGGTCTCAGACACTTAACACTAACTAGCTGGGTGACCCTGGGCAAGTCACTTAACCCCAATTGCCTCAGCAAAAAAAAAAAAAAAAAAAAGTTGCTATAGTTATCATGTATTCTGTTTTCTTTATCTTGCATCAGTTTATAAAAATCTTCCAGTTCTTCTCTGAATTCTTTATAGTAATCATTTCTTATTATATAGTAAGTCATCTACACTGATGCACCACAAACTGTTTAGCGATTGCTTAAGCAATGGCCACACATTGTGTTTGAGCTGGAATATTGTGACAATGTCTCAGGGGCAGAATATTAAAGGAATCCAGGCTGTTGGTTTATTGGGAGAAGGGAGCGAAGGCCTCCTCAAATGGAATCAAGGTCTCGTCATATTTGGGTAACTATGCTCACTATTTTGGGCTCTGAATAAATAGCTAACACAAGTGATTTTGATGCCCTGGGCAAGCAAGACAAAAGATTTCCTCAAATCAGCTAATTCATAACGTGAAAACAACATAAGTTAACTCAAGAAACTTGTTATGTGTTAGGTACTATGTTAAATGCTGGCAATACAAAGGAAGGAAAAAAATGGCTGTACCCTTCAAGAAGCTTATATTCTAATGTGATAAACAATATGTCAATATTTGCAAGAAGCAATTTAGATTTATTCTGCAAGAAGCAGAATTAGTTACTGTAGTGGCTACTGAAGGATTGCAGATACTAAATTTATACCCTTTAAATTTCATCTATGGGACAAAGTCCTTATTGTCTTGCCTTAGTTACATCTTTGGGGCAAGGTTACCCAGTCTCACAGGTTATTCATTTGCTGGCCCCTCTGACAGTGGGTCTCAATATCCCTTTCTTCCCCACCCGCCACATCAGTCGCTCTTTCCTGACTTGAGAGTATTTTATTTTCTTATAACTTTATTGAAAATGGGAACATTGTAACCAGGAGATGGAAGGAAGAGGGAAAGGTGGCAATCTTGTGCAGGGTGAAAGCCAGCCAAGCAGGCAGCCCTGCTTCTTAAATTCCCCGCACACATTGTTCCTGGGAACTCAGCACAGAGCCCAAGAGCACAGTGTTATCAACATGTCACTGCAGATGAGCTAGGGCTTCATCAAACTTTAATCAGGATCTTTTAGAAAAGCTAATTTTGTGAAGTTTAGACTTCCTGAGATGCACAACAAATTGTACTGTGGTCCCCAAGTGGCAAAAAAAGTCATTTTCAAAATAAAAAATGCAATTCACTGTTCACTGTGGTTCTCAAAGTACATGGAAAATGCTTAAAAGTCATTTCTGATGTTTGGAGTCCTTTTAGTGCTCAGACTTGGATCTTGAGCTTATAGATGTTGAGATGGAAGAAGCCATCGAGCTAAATCCTTTCATTTTACAGATGTGGAAACTGAGACCCAGAAAGCATTCCCTCTTTGTTGACTTGTTCTGCAATCACATCGTTAGTAACATGTCTTTTTAGTGAAGCACAAACTCAGGTAGGCTTTATGGTGGTGCAAAAACTTGGAATAGGTGAATAGTTAATGTCTATTTTCCAAGGACCAATCTTGATAAATGCAGACAGGATTTTAGATTCAGAGATCTATAACTGAAAGGAGCTTCAGAGGCATCTCAGACAGAGAGGAACAAAGACACAGGAGTGTAAAGTGACATATCCAAGGTCACTCAGATAATATTTGGAATCTGAACCCAGGTCCTGTGATGGCAGAGTGGATGTTCTTCCCAATGCACCAGTGGTAGTTGTAACTGTCATTATCTTGAATTGGAGCCTCAATTATATGTTTAATAACATTGGCACGAACTCAATCAGGTTCACATTCATTTCATAATCTTTGTCATGATTCATAAGCTTTGGGGATTTTATTTTTTACTTTTGTAAAGTAATTTGATATGAAGGATAGAATTTGAGTTAGTTTCAAAATGTAACTTTGAAATAAACAGCAGGTGATTTGCTACCTGTTGTTAATAATGATGGTAACTGACATTTATATAACATAGTTTGGTTTGCAAAGCATTTTACATCCTTTATCTTATTTGAGTCACAACGGCCCTGTGAGGTAGAAAGAAAGGAAAGAAGGAAGGAAGAAGGGAGGGAAAGAAGGAAGGAGGGAAAGGAAGTAAGGAAGAAGAAAAAGAAGGGGAGAGGGAAATAAGGAAGGGTGAAGGAAAAAAAGAGAAGGGAAAGGGGAAAGGAGGAAAGGAAGGGAAAAAGGAAGGAAGGAAGATAGGGAGAAATGAAGGAAAGGAAAGAGAAGGAAGGAAAGAAGTTTAGGAGGGACAGAGGGAAGGGAGAAAGGAAAGGAAAGAAGAAAAGAGGGAAGGAAAGGAAGAAAGGAGAAAGAAAGGAAAGAGGGAATGAAAGAAGTACAGGAGGGATGGAGGGAAGAGACAAAGGAAGAGAAGGCAGAAAGAAGAAAGGGACAAAGAAAGGAAGGAGGGAAGGAAGGAAGGTGAAAGAAAGAAAGGTGGGAAGAAAGGAAGAAAAGGGAAGAGAAGGATGGGAAGGATGGAGGGAAGGGAGAAAAGGAAAGAAGAAAGGAGGAAATGAGACAGGAAGAAAGAATGGGTGGTAGGGAGAAAGAAAAAAAATTCCTGGAATCTTAGAATGTCTAATAATACTATACAAGGTACATGAGACATAGATAAAAAAAAATCACTGAGGTTTAGAGAGTTATAAGATAGCTAGATTACCCAGTGGATAAGGGCACTTGAACATGGAGTCAGCTAGACCTGAGTTCAAATGTGACCTCAGATATTTATTAGTTGTGTGACTCTAGACAGACCACTTAGCCTGTCGGTCACAGCTTTCTCATCTGTTAAATGGGGATAATAATAGTTTATTTCTCAGGGTTGCTCTGAGGATAAATTTGTAAAGCACTTTGCAGACTTTAAAGCACTTTATAAATGCTGTTATGATTATTATTTTTATTATCACTCAGGGTCACATATGAAATATCAAATGCAGAATTTGGACTCAGATTTTACAGAATCTAAGTCCAGTGCTCTATCCACCGAATCATACTACCTCTCTCTGTCTCTCTTTCCCCCCAATATTTATAAGCCCACAGAATCACAGATCTGGTAATTAGGAATCACTGAGTCCAATCTTTCAATTTTACGGAGAGGAAACTGAGGCTCAGGGAAGTTAAAAGACCTAGCCAAAGTCACACAAGTGATAAATGATAGAGCTGTATTTGAATCTGGGCCTCTAGTTCCAAGTCTAGTGCCTTTCCCATCATGCTGCACTGCTTCTTATTGAAATTCATGGCAAAGTGCCATGGGGAAAATTACCCATAGATCTTTTCTGTTGTTAACTTTTTAAAAATTTGAGAACCTGAGCAAAAAGAAAAGGCAACTCTAAAGGGAGAGCCTGCCAAGTGGCACTTGTTAATCTGTCTGAGAGCGATGGAGCAGGGACGTTAATCAAAATATTTATTTGTTTGGGGAGTGACACTGGCTTTGAAATATAGCATACTCCTGCAGAAGGTGGAAAGGAAGCCTCTTGGACTTGAAGGCCTTGTGTTGACTTAACCTTCCCCTTTGGTGCCTCATTGCCCACCAACTACATTTTTCAAAGGATGGGATGGTTTAGATGGAAATCCATCAAACCAATTTAGGGGGAGAGCAACATTTCTATAGTTTGGATTAATTAGAGAATAATGAGGGTTATTGGTGGGGTGGAAATGAAAGAGGACATTTGAGACATACAATAATCAGTTAACAAGCATTTACTAACTAAGCACTTATTGTGTGCTAGGAAGAGGGCTAGGTGCTGGAGAAACCCAGAAAAGTAGGTTGGACTCTTTGAGTGTCAAAACACAAGAGTTTGCTTTTGATCCTGGAGGCAATAATGAAAAACTAGCATTTATCGAGCAGGGAATTCACGTGGTCAGATTTGTGTTTAGGGAATATATTACTTTGGAAACTAAATGGGGGATGGATTAGAGAAGAGAGGACTCATTTGGGGGCTATGGCAATAGTCTTGGAGAAAGACACAGTGGACTTATATTAGGGTGGTACCCCAATAATGATCACTGATTTTTATCTAGTAATTTATCTGCATAGTCAGAAACTGGTTGTGATCTGCACTGGTGGATGGAGTTTCTAGCTTGAGAGTCACTCTATGAAGGAAAAATCTAGCCATATCCTCTTATTTCTCTTGTACTTGGCTCACAACAATCCCTTGAATTGTAAGTGCTCTTATCCCCATTTTAAAGGTCATAAGCCTGAGGCTATGAGAATGTAAATGCTTGTTCATGGTCATACAGCTTGCAAGTTCAAAAGGAGAATTTTGATGCAAGTTCTTGTATAATTTAGCTTTATGGATTACAAAATGCTGTAACTCATTTTTACTCTACAGAAGTGAAATAGTACAAATATTACCATTCTATAGATGAGAAAACTAAGAGTTAATTGATTTACTCATGGTTAGTAGTAGTCTGTAATTTACATCCAGTTCTCCCAGCTCCAGGGACCACACTTTTATCACTCCCAGGAGATAGATTCCTCTAGTGACTCAAGAACCTTCCATCTATAGGAAGTTTCAGAAGCAGTAAGATTCTAGGGCTTTCTTTCTTTCTCCCCTTTTTCATTCTTTCCCATCCTTTCCTTTTCTTGCCATGACTGGAAGTACAGAGGTAATTCAGACACCTCACCCCACCACCATTGGACTAGAAAGCTTTGATTTTCTCCCCATTTCTACCTGGGCTATTTCCCTCCCTCCCATCTTTTCCCATGATGATGGTCCTCATTTCTGGGGTTCCACATCTTGCTGCCAGACTTCCTACAACTCAGAACTCTGGCCCTCAAGAGATCCACCAACCTCCCCAGCAGCAGAAATCACAGACACACATGATTGGTCAGGGCAGAAATTTCACAGATCATAAGGTTTGAGTTGGGGGAGACCCCTTGAAGAGAATTGAGAAAGACCGTCAAGGGCAGACATACCTTGGAAGCTACAAAGAGGCAGATTTAGAATGAGTGGCAGGTGGAAGTTTCTGATAATGACTGAGCTGTCCAGGATGGATGATAGAAGTCTTTAAGCAGAGGCTTTTGGGAGTAGAGGGCAAATTGGTCTCAGTAGTCCTATCTATCCCCTGAGATTCTAGAATTAGAGAACGTTTACTACCACTCTTATTTTGCAGAGAAAATAACAGAAAAGGGAATGGGAAATTAAATAATGGGTTAAATGACAGATACAGGAATCAAGTTGATGGAGGAGAGTCTCTGGGTACAATCAATCAACCAGGAAGCATTTAAAAGCCTACTATGTGCAAGGCACTCTGTTAAGTGCTGGGGATAGAAAAAAGACAAGAGACAACCCCTGTCCTTGTGGATCTTACGATCCACTGGAGGGTATTACATCTAATGGAGGACAATGGAGGACAATATTCAGGTATAGTTGTGCCTCTTAACCCCTGTGGTTTTATTCACTAGTATGAGAAGTTAGTGCTCATGCTGAACCTAACACATGTCATAGACTTCACTTGACTTATGGTCATCAATGGCTCATACATGGATGGCAGAGAGAGAGTCTCAGATTTGGGATCTGAATGTTGGATTCAAGTTTCTGCTCGGTCATCCCAAGCTGAAGGCAAGTCACTCCCCTTGTAAGCCCCGGGTTTGGGCTTAGTTAATGCATCTGTAAAATGGAACAGTTAGGTGGCATAATGGCTAGAGCTCTGGATCTGAAGTCAGGAAAACCTGAACTCAAATCTGACCTCAGATAATTATTAGCTGGGCGATTCTGAACAAGTCACGTAACCATTGCTTTGCTTTTCAACTGTAAAATGGGGAGAATAATATCTATTTTCCAGGGTTGTTGTGAGCATCAAATGAGATAATATTTGTAAGGGTTTTGTAAATCTGTAAGTATTCTATAAATGCAATGATTATTCTTAGTCAACAATTTATCAGAGAGAGACATGAAGGAGTTTGTAATAGAAAGTTTCTGGTCAGGTAGATTTGAGTTTGAAGCTCATCTCTGATACTTTTTTAGATGTATGACTTTGGGAAAAACTACTTTCCACGTCTAAACCTCAGTTTCCCTATTTATAAAATGGATCATGGCGAGGAAAGTTTAAAAAAATTGTAAAGGTGCTAAATTATTATTATTATTATTATTATTCTAGTACCCTGTCTTTCCCAAGAACACACTGCCAGAGGTACCGCCAATCCTAGAGTCTCATTCTCAGGGGAAAAATATTCCCATCATGGAAATTTTTTCAAGCCTTCTGGTTTTTGAGTAATGGACAAGATTGGTTTTCTGACTGGGAAATTGAATATTTACCCTCTCTTCCTCTATCACTGGTTATTGGGATGAGGCTGGGTGAGAGCCCTGTGTCTACAACGTCAATAACACTCTGTTCTCTCGCCCAGCAGTGATGGAAAAGTTAACATCTATTTCCTTTTGATGAGAACCATAATATTGAGAGGCTGATGCCTCTGATGTTTTCCCATTTTAATTCACTTTAGAGGATGATAGGATTAGAGGTTTAGAACCTGAAGGAATCTTAGAAACCATTGGGCCAATTCATTTTTTTTTTTTTGCAGATGAGAAATCTAAAAAGCCATAGAGGCAACCGATGCCCCCCCAGGCCACATGGGTAGTAAATGACAGAACTCTGCTCCTTTGCCTTGAAATCCAATGATTCTTTCAATACAGCAACTTAATGAGGTTTTATGGAGCTCATCCTCTGGTTGACATAAAGTTATGGGAAGTCAGCAAGAGAAGCACCTAATAGGATCTCAGCTAGCGTTAAGAAGATAATATGTAAATCTTGATTAAGTTAAGATGGAACTTTGATTCCCTTCCTCATTGTTCTAGAACCTCTCTGCAGAATCACTGGAGGAGAGAGGAAGGCAACATAAGTGAAGGACACTTTGGGGGAAGGGAAGAGATCTTTTGGTCTTTGCATAAAGGGGGAAGAGCTTAAAAGTAGAATAGTAAAGCATGAATGAAACCAAGCAACTTGGAAAATGAGTTCTATCCTTCATGTTGGGGGCAGCTTAGTAGCGCCACAGTGCATAAAACACCAGTCAGGAAGACTTGAATTCAAATTATGACCCTGGCTAAATCACTTATCCTTCCTTGAATCCATCTTCTCATCTGCAAAATGAATTGGAGAAGAAAATGATAACGCACTCCAGTGTCTTTGCCAAGAAAACCCCCAAATAGGGTCACAAAGAGTTAGACAGAGTCAGACATGATTGAAAGGACTGAACAACAAATACTTTGTGTCAGAGGACCTTGGAAAAGTCACTTATTTAACAAGATGACTTGGGGATAGAGATGACCACTTTGCACAGTGGATAGAGTCCTGGACTTAGAGTCAGGAAGATCAGAATTTAAAACATGACTTAGATCCTTATTAACTGTGGGACCTTAGACAAAACCATGACCTTTCAGCCTTTGTTTCCTCATTTGGAACATGGGGATAATGATAGCATTTACTTCATAAACTTACAAGATGACATATGAAAAGTATTTTGTGAATCTTAAGGAGCCAAGGAAATGTTAGCTATTATTATTATTGTTATAGAGCACAGTACTTGGAGTCAGGAAAACTTGGGCTCAAATTCCACTTCTGAAATTTATCAGCTGTGAGAGCTTGGACAAGTCCCATAATTTCTCCATGCCTCATTTCTCTTTTCTCTAAAATGTGGACTGTGATATCCATCATATTAAAATTTATGAATAAATTGCTTTGCAAACTCTAAAGCTCCATATAACTGTCACTTAACATTTAACAGCACTCACGAAGCCTCCAATGGTGGAGCACTGTTCTTTCTGGGCATTGGAAGAAATACTCCTAAGATAATATGTAAAGTACTTTACAGACCTTTAAGTTCTATATCAATGCTCTCATCATCACCATCATCATCATTATTAATAACATAATTATAAGTAATTGTATTATTAATATTAATATCATTGATAGTTTAATATCACAAAATTAATCACAATTATTAATATTTAATATCACAAAATTTAATACCAACTTTACAAATTAATTAATATTACAAAATTATTATTATTAATATTACAAAATTTAGTTAAGACATGGTTTCTTCTCTTTCTGAACTCACAGCCTAGTAGGGGAGCTATGAAGCCAACTTTATAAATGCTATTATGATTACTATTTTTATTATCACTTTGCATTTAGAGTTGGAGGTCTGAGGGAGAAGATTGTTACGGTTGGAACTTGAAACTTTCAGAGCCTCAGTTTTCTTACCAGTAAAATGGGGAGAGAAAGAAGGGGATTAGTGCAAAAGGGAATGAATCTGAATTTGCATCCTGATACTTAATGGGTCCACAATGGCACAATGACTTGTGGAGTCCTACTTCACTGGGCTTCGGGAAGGAAAACATGCCATGGAAAGTCTTTATTTATTTATTTTCTTAATGAAATTAATGTATAATGTATGAAAGAAAGCATTGGTCTGGGAAGGAAGAAACCTGGGTTCTAAACACTGATTATTTTTTAAGCAAACTCACTGTTTATAACATGGACAAATCTCTTAAATTCTGTCTCCAAAGATGATTGCTTTTCTTTCTGTTAAAGATCTGTGATTATGCTCAAAATTATATACATAATCTCTATAAACAGTTTATAAAGTCACATCCAATTCTCTGTATCCACAAGGGCAAACCTTTTTCATAATATTATGAAGATATTTTCTTTTCCAATATGGTAAATTTCAAGAGATACAGAGCATGTGGGCAAAAGCTCTTTGGGGGCGGATCCGCCATAATTTTGAGACCCAAAAGACTTAGAAGGGCTGACGTCTGCTATCAGTCCTGAGACATGGTTAGAGTACCTGAGAAAACGAGAGTCCAAATCAAAGGAATCGGTAACAAAAACCAAAAGCACTGGGTCACCCCTGTCTTGCCAATCTTTCCCTCCCTGTCTTGTTATGGATTGGACTGCAGAGATGGTTTGTATGTACCCAGAATGCCCCCCCCCCATCTCAGCACCTGCCCCTCTTGGCTGGCGAGTTCTCTCCCTCTTCTCCACTGTGGAACAAAGCACTTAGTGTGCTGGGGGATGCTTATGTAAGCCTTTTCCCCCTTCCCCCCATCCTCCTCTCCTCTCTCCCTTTTTCCCTCCTCCCCTGGCAGGGCCTTTTGGATGACTTGCCAATAAAATGCCCTAAGAAAAAAACGAGCAAATCCGTCTTTGCCTCAAGATTTGTTGTTTATCATCTCATTGATCAGGGGGTAAAATCCATTCTCTGACAGGTGCCATTGGTGCCGGGGTCAGTGTTTTCATAGATCATGTCCTTTTTAAGATAGCTTTGGGATTATAGGATCTTAGAACTGGAAGGCATCTCAGAGATCGCCCCTTTCACTAGACTTTATTATTTTTAAAAATAAATTTTGAATCATGCATTTGTTGATGCCTTTTGCTTCTTATGTCAGGGCTCTTTCCCAATACCCTTCTTCCCTCCTGCCGCTTCCTCACTTTCTCTGGAATGGCTAGCCATTCTTCCCCTTTGCATGCTCTTTTCATTTACAGTAAGGAAACAGTCATTCCTTAATTTTTGCTTTCTTTCCATCCAATTCCTCATTTTATGGAGGTTAATAAAATTAATGCCCTAAGAGGACAGAAGTGGGGGGGATCTGGACTAAGTTTACTCAGGTATAGTATGGTAGGCAAAAATGCTGGATCAGGAAACAAAGATCCTGGGTCCAAATCCATAACTCTGATATTTTATACTACTTTTGTGACTTGGGGCAAGAGATTTTTGTTTTAACCTCATTGTGTCAGTCTACTAGATGGATCAGCAGTACGAACTAATCAACTAAGCGGGCTATGAATTCATCTCCAGTGATTTAGTAAAGTTTAGTTGTCATTTATTATATTTATATTGAGTCCATCAGCAAATTGGTGGGATGTAGAGAGGGCAGTAGACAGAAAACTGGGAAGAAAATCAGGAACTCAGATCCCACAGTGGAAGGAAGCTACAGAGAATCAGATTTGGGCTCTTTTTCAAGAAAATCTGGTTAATGATGACTAAGGGACAGACCGTCTCAGGAGTTCATTGGAGATTTTAGGAGTTTATTTTCAAGGAGGTCTGCTGCTCACACAGAGCAGCAGAGATGCTACAGATAGATTCTCGAGTTCTGACTCTTCTACTTATTAGTAGTGTTGTGGTCAGTTGTTTCAGTCATGTCCAATTCTCTGTGACCCTACTTGGGGATTTTCTCAGCAGAGATAAGGGAACAGTTTGCCATTTCCTTCCCCAGCTCATTTTAAGATGAGGAAACTGAGGCAAATGGGGTTAAGTGACTTGCCCAGGGTCACTTAGCTAGTAAGTGCCTAAGGTTGGATTTGAACTCATGAAAATGAGCTTCCTGATTCTAGGCTCAGTGCATTATTCATTTTGCCACTTTGCTGCCCCTGAAACTAGTTGTGCATCTTTGGTCAACTCATTTCCCTTTCTGGGCCTCAGTTTCCCCCTCTTTAAAATCATGGGGTTAGACTAAATATATGTAAGATCATTTCTAGCTCTAGAATTTTGATCCTATGACGTGTTTCTTTGGAACCTCATTAATGTAATGCAGTTTGGGACTTCCTAGGCAAAGATACTAGAGTGATTTGCCATTTCCTTCTCCAGCTCATTTTACAGATGGAGAAACCGAGGCAAACAAGGTGTCGGTGTCCCAGTTAGTGACAGGGTCGCACAGTTAATGTCTGAGGTCAAATTTGAATTCAGGCCCCACAATGGGCTGCTCTCCCACAATGGGTCAGCAAGATGCTAGTGATCGAATGATGAACCAGAGATTAGGAAGACCTGAGTTCAAATCCACCTTCAGATATTTACTATGTGACTTTGTGACAGACCTCTTTCTGCCTTAGTTTCCTGAACTGTAAACTAGGATATATAGCAGCATTTATTCTTGAAAGGTTGTTGTGAGGATCAAATGAGATAATAATTGGAAAGTGCTTAACCCAGTACTTGGTACATAGTAAGTAGTTAATAAACATTTCCCCCCTTGCCCTCTTTCCTATTTCCAAAGAACAAAATCTTTCTTTCTTCCTATATTTCCTTTGACTATCATTCTTCTTCCAGCTTCCCAGGCTTAAAACCCAGGATTTATCTTCTACTCACCCTCACTCCCTCCTACATATCCAATCAGTTGCCCAAGTTTGTCAGTCCATTGCAATGGACTCATTGCAATAGTTTTGTTAGTTGGTCTGTTTGCCTTAAGGCTTGCTCCACTCCAATCTTCCATTCAGTTATCAGGTTTATCTTCTTAAAAGTGCAATTCTGACCCTTTCAACCCCCTCTTCAACTATCAACTTTGGCCTCAGACACTAACTGTGTGACCCTGGGCAAATCACTTCACCCTGTTTACCTCAATTTCTCCACTTGTAAAATGAGTTGGAGAAGGAAATGGCAAACCACTCCAGTATCATTGCCTAGAAAACCCCAAAAGAGGTCATGAAGAGTTGGAGTTGATTGAAATATGATTAAAAACAGCAAAAAATCTCATCCCATCAATTTACTACCATCTGGACTTAAAGAAATTACTTAACCTCCATGGTCCTCAGTTTACTTATCTGAAAAATGAGATGGTTTGGCTGAGGTCCCCTTGGGGAATGGATTCATTGAATAACAGGTAGATGGGACCTCAAAAGATCACTTGGTCTGTGTCCTTTTTTTTTTTTTCAGACAGACCATTTTATAGATAAGGAAATTCTAACTTAGAGAGAATAGGAGTTAAACAGTTAGAATATAATGGGGGGGGTAGGAGAGGAGTAGATTTTGGGATCATAAATAGAATTGGAGGAAACTTTAGAGATCAAATGGTTCAATTCACTCATTTTACAGATGAAGAAACTGAGGCCCAGCCAGTTGTCATTCCTCTAAGTCACACAGGCATCATGTTTTGGAGGCAAGGATTTGAACTCAGTTCTTTCACTTCAGAGATGCTCTTTCTACTTTCTTGCACTGGCTCTTATTCTTCCTTCTTTTTTAAAATCATGACTTTTCATTTTCAAAATGAAAGATAGTTTTCAACATGAATCTTTGTAAAATCTTGTGTTCCATTTTCTCCTCCTTTCTTTCCACCCCCAGCCCTAGATAGCAAGTAATCCAATATAGGTTAAACATATGCATTTCTTCTAAATATATTTCCACATTTAACATGCTGCATAAGAAAAATCAAGTCAAAAAGGAAAAAAATGATAAAGAAAAATTAGCAAGCAAACAACAACAAGAAGGAGAAAATACCATGTTGTGATCAATACTCAATTCCCATAGTTCTCTTTCTGGATGTAGACAGCTCTCTCCATTACAAATCTATTGGAACTGGCCTGAATCACCTCACTATTGGAAAGAGCCACGTCCATCAGAGCTGATCATCCAGAATCTTGTTGCCGTGTACAATGATCTCCTGGTCCTGCTCATTTCCCTCAGCATCAATTCATGTAAGTCTCTCCAGACCTCTCTGAAATCATCCTGCTGATCTTACAGCACAATAATATTCTCTTACATTCATAAACCATAATTTATTCAGCCATTCTCCTGCTGATGGGCATCCACTCAGTTTCCAGTTCCTTGACGCTACACAAAGGACTGCCACAAACATTTTTGCCCATGTGGGTCCTTTTCCCTTTTAAATGATCTCTTTGCAATATAGATCCAATGGAGACACTGCTGGATCAAAGAGTACCCAAACTTTGACAGCCCTCTGGGCATAGTTCCAAATTGCTCCCCAGAATGTATACCTCCTTCTTGAGTAGATGCAATGCTATGTAAAATTTCAAGGACAATCATATCAGTTACAATTTCTCTATTGCTTAGAGATAAGCAAAATGCTTCTTTCTTACAGATTTTATGAGAGAAGTAAGAAAATGGTATTTTTCAAATTCTACATTTGTGGAAATTGAGACCAAGAGAAGTAGATTGATGCTTGAGGTCAAACAGCTAGTTTGGGACAGACCTGGAACTTAAATTACAGCCCCAACTGTCCTTTCAGTTCCTCCATATTGCCTTTCAAATGAATGTACCAAAATCTCTTGTGGACAATTAGGGGGATTTTGAAATGTTTTTCTTTATCAAGATGGATAACTGGTCTCACAGCTGATATTTGAATACACAAAGCCCCAAATGAAACACTACCCAAACCTCCATAAAGAAACCATCAGGATGCATTCTGGTAGGCAACCAAATGGTGCCGCCATTAGAAAAATGAGAAAGGCACAGGGTTATGTCTGAGCATCTTGGTGCAGTTGGAAGAGAACTTGGTTCAAATCCAGCCTCTTCCACTTGGTTCTTAAGACATTGGTCAAGTCAATCCAATATTAGCTTCAGTTACCTTATCTGGAAAATGGAGTTGCAAGGCTAGATGGCCTCTTAGATCCCTTCTATGTCTAAGCTTGTGCACATCAAAAGAAAAAAATCACCTCCCTATTCATGAGGTGGACAAATTACTTTCCTTTTGGTTGAATCTTTATGTACCATTATATCTTGATGTGGAAAGAATATGAAGTTTTTGAAAGGTGCTCTGTTCTCTCTTAAAGTTATTTATGTTTCACTAGTTCATTGGCTCCAAGAATGAGCAAAAGGTGATGTTTATGGGGGAAGCTGCCTTGAAAAATTAGAAAGAGCCAACTGGATCTGTAGGTGGCCAGGCAAGCAGGCAGACATCCATTCAGGTGTCAGTTCTGCCCCTTCCTAGATCTGCGACCTTGAGCAGATTAGTTCATCCCATTTGTAGACATGCCAGACATTCTAATGTTTTCTCACTTTGGGCCCCAGTCTGCTTTCTAAAGAGGATGAGGATGGATGCAAGAACAATTCTTCTGGCACAGTAATTCAGGTGATTAGAGGCATTTTCTTTGCCATCTTTAGTGATGCTGACCTAACTGGATGTAGCTTGCAGGGAGTCCTGTGAATAGTCCCTTTTGAGGAGCTAGCTGAAAAGACTTAAAAGCTCACTGCATATTATTTGGGAGTTGGGGAGGCTTTCATTACATTGTCAATAGACATGAAAGCACTGAATATATTTCTCTTCTTTGTCCAGAAGGTAAAATTGAGAAGATTCAAGAAAATAACAATATGAAGGGGGAGAAAAAAATCTAAAATTGAGCAGGTCTGAATATGTTCGATTGATGGCAACTGGACTAATGTGAAGTCCTCCTAGTGGGGAGAACTTTAAAAAATTAATTGATAGTTTCATTAGATTTATTCCTGAATGCATCACTCCACAACATTTCTACCCAGGTTGCTATAACTAGCACTGAGGACTTAAAAAGAAAGAGGAAAAAGTGACAAAACCAATTAAACCACTGATTTCACCCGAAAGTCTACAGACTATATACCATACATATAGCTATTGCCCTTGCCTTGCCTCTACTCTTTTTAGGGCCAAACTTGGGTCAAATAAATACACAGAATTTGGATTCATTTTAAATACTACTTATATTTACATGGTTATCATCACTGTATATGTTATTTTCCTAATGTTGCTTACCTCATTCTGTGTCAGTTAATTTAAATCTTGTATATTTTCCTGAATCATTTATATTTGTCAATTTTTTATAGTACATTACTAGTCCATTTCATTTGGTTTTCCCAACTTATTAGCCATTATCCAATCAATGAGTGTCTAGTTTTTGGCTATCACAATGGAATCTTCTTTGAAAACATGGCATAATTTCTAAGCCACCTAGACCACATAATGTCAGAGGTGTGGGAGCCTCCTTAGAAGAGAGAATGCCACAGCTGGAAAGCAGCTGAGAATATAGAATGTCAAAGCTCAGAAAGATCTTAAAACATAGAAAGTAAGTTCTAGGAAAGTTCTTAAAACAGGAAATGTGAGAGCTGGAAGAAGTCGAAGAACACTGTCAGAAATGGGAGGGAACCTTAGAACTGAGAATATCAGATCTGGATGTTTGTGCCAAAATTGCTGCTGGTTTGGAGTCTGGAGAGCTGGATTCAAATCTCTTCTCAGACATTTACTCTCTGATATACAAGCTGTGTGACTTTGGATAAGTAATTTAACCCTATAGTCTCCATTGCCTCCCTCCTCTGCATAGTTAACATAATAATACCTATGTTGTTTATCATGAGGAGAAATTTGAAAAACATGATAGAAATGTCAGTTATTATTAGAATTGAATACTTTAGTTCTGGACAGACCCTTAGAGATCATGCAGTGCAATGGCAAGTTCTAAAAGCAGTAGTATGTGGTGCCAGCCCCTTTTCAGTGTTGCAAGCATTGACTTTATTCCTTTTTTCTTTTTTTATTAAAGGTTTTTATTTTCCAAAACATATACATGGATAATTCTTCAATATTAATCCTTGCAAAACCTTGTATTCCAGTTTCCCCCACTTCCTCCATGTCCTCCCCTAGATGGCAAGTAGTCCAATATTTGTTAAACATAGTAGTAGTATATGGTTGTTTTTTTCCCTGAGGCAATTGGGGTTAAGTGACTTGCCCAGGGTCACATAGCTAGGCAGTGTTAAGTGTCTGGGACCAGATTTGAATTCGGGTCCTCCTGACTTCAGGGCTGGTGCTCTATCCACAAACATGTTTGTGCCCCACAGTATATGTTAAATCCAATATATGCATACATATTTATACAGTTATCTTGCTGCACAAGAAAAATCAAATCAAATCAAACCAAAAAACAATAAGAAAGAAAATAAAATGCAAGCAAACAACAACAAAAAGAGTGAAAATGCTATGTTGAGATCTGCACTCGTTTCCCACAGTCCTCTCTCTGGGTGTAGATGGCTCTCTTCATTACAAGACCATTGGAGCTGGTCTGTTGAAGACAGCCACGTCCATCAGAATTGATCATTGTATAATCTTGTTGTTGCGTATACAGTGATCTTCTGGTTCTGCTCATTTCACTCAGCATCAGTTCATGTGAATCTATCCAAGCCTCTCTGAAATCCTCCTGCTGATCATTTCTTTTAGAACAATAATATTCTATAACATTCACATACCATAACTTATTCAGCCATTTCTCAACTGATGGGCATCCATTCATTTCCAGTTTCTTGATTGGCTTTATTCCCATCTGATGATTCAAACTTAAGTTTTTCCTGAACTGTTAACTCAACTTCATGGCACTTTCTTGATCTGCAAACAAATACTTTAAGGCTTAGGGATTTTTGGTCTTTTAAAGGAACCTGGTGGTGAATTCTTTTGTAAAGACAAGAATTCTTTTGCAATACAAAGCACCATCTGATTTAACTTTCTAAAAGGTTATATATACATGGACATATACATATATAAATGAACATTCAGAGTATATATTTGTACATATTTGTGTATATACTATTTTTTTCAACATCGAGTATAATCTTATCCCCTAGCCCAATTCACTGAGAGGCAGTATTTTGTAAGGAATAATTGCTTGATTTGGACTCAGGAAGATTTGTGATCTTCAGGATCGATTCTTTAGGAAGATACTGCATAGTTAGCAGTGATTTAACCTTCCTATGCCTTGTTCCACAATTCTGTACAAAGGGGCCATAGAACCCACTTTGCAAGGCTGTTGGGTTATGTGTATGTGCTTTGTGGATACATGTTTATTTTTTAATGACCCATTCATTGGAAGACATTGGGGTAGAACAGGTGGGTTCTTGATTTGTTCCAGTCTAGAGACACATTTGTCTTTGAGTAGCTAGGATAGAACTTTGGTCCTCCAGTCAAATCCAGACTTAAACTCTTACTAGCTGAGTTCTAACCCAGGCACAAATACTAGTTATGTGATCCTGGGTAAGTCTTTTAACCCTGTTTGCCTCAGTTTCCTTATCTATAAAATTAGTATTTGTAGTTAGTAAATGGCAAACTGTTCCAAGAAAGTCCCTTAAAAGCTCAGACATGACACAACAACAATAACAAAGAAGCATCTTGGTGCAATGAAAAATAGAGTTGAATTTGGCATCACAAGATCCGAGTTCAAATCTAGTCTTTGCTTCAGTCTGTGGAATGTTAGCTAAATCCCTTAATTTCCTTGGGCCTCAGTTTCCTAATCTGTAAAAAAAGATGATTGGATCGATGACTTCTAAGGTCCCTTTTAATGCTAACCTCATCTCTCTTGGTCTCGGTTGCTTCATCTATAAAATGGCTTAAAACATGAGGATGGACTCGGTGACCCTCCCTGCTGCTAATTTCTCTCTTAGCCATGGATGTTCCTCCTTGAGCCAGAGAAGAAAAGAGACGCTCTCTCTTGTGAACGAGGGGACGGAAGACTTGGGATTCTTTTGCTTTTCTTGGGCTCGGCAGATGCTCTGAGAGAGGCTGCAGTTACAATCTAGGTCACTGTCGTGCTCCCCTACAGACAGAAAATGGAAGCTGAACCTCCCAGGTGCTGTTAAGTGCATGCTAAGGAGATGGGGAGGGGGAGCCTGCAGGGAGATGGAGATGGGCTTGCTCTGGTCCCCATTCTCCCCTCCCTCTTGCAGCCCCCCTCCCTTGCCAGACTGGTTACCTCATAGCTTCATCTTGCAGAATTCATTTCCCAGCAAGAACGCATTGTCACGGTCCCCCTGGCTCCTCATCAGCAATCCCTTTGTCTTCATTTTTGCCTCGCACCATACCTCCTGTTGATTCTGGCTTCGATTTAAAAGCTCTCACCTCCTAATGCAGAGAGCAGATAACCTGTAAACAATATTCAGCTAATCCCTTTTGCAGCAGGGCTCCGAGGGGGAGGGGGGGATGGCCACTGAGGAGGGAAGTAGTCTCGGAACTTCTGGGCAGAATAAGAAATAAAACTCTGCAGAGCTGGCTGGCTCCCATGAAATGGCCAAGCACTGCAGCCAGGTGCAACCAAAAGAGCAAAGGACTTTCTGTCAGAGGGTGTGGATTTGCCTGTTGCAGCTGTTACTTACTAGAGCTCTTGGGCAGCAGGGGTTCTTTTTATCTTTCTTTGTATCCTAGAACTTAACAGTGTCTGGTACCTGGTAGGTGCTTAATAAATGCTTGTTGATTGGTAGTTTCTGTTACTTAGTTTCTCCATCTATAAAATGGATATTGAAGTACATGGAGTCTAAGTTAACTTTCTGCTATAAATCTCTAAGACTCTGATAAAAAACTGAAACTCTTGAGTGACCCTTCAGCAACTGAACTCATCAAGACTGGGAGGACAGCCAATCTGTTGGATGACAGCTAGTATTCAGATGCAAGGAAATACTTATTAAGCACCTATTGTAGTGAGAAGAAAAGGAGAAATAAGTGTCTGCTATGAACTAGACACTGTCCTAAGCACTTTATACATATTAAGTCATTTGATCCTCACAACCTTTGCAAGGTGAGGGCTGTTATCCCCATTTTACAGTTGAGGAAACTGAGGTTGAGAGTGGTTAAGTGACTTGTCCATGACCACACACCTAATAAGTGTCTGAGGCAGAATTTGAACTCAAGGTCAGCAGCCACTCTATATACTGTTTCATTTATTTATTTGGTTCCCTTTCCCTTTCTCTCTTCCCTCCCATACCTCCTACATGAGGATGGATTGAAAAAACTGGGGGGAGGTTGAGCCTGGAGAAGATTAGATCCATGAGAGCAGGATGGCTATCTTTGCAAGTGTTGCGACTGGTTCTTCTTGGCCATGGTAGAAGTTTGCAGTGGTGGATTTCAACTTGATGACGTTCCTAACAATGAGACTGTTCCCAAATGTCATGGGCTTCTTTGGTGGGTCTGGAGATCTCCAAGGGTTAAATGAATACTTATTGGTCAGTTGGTGTATCACCCGGCATTTTATTAAATACTGTGGGCCAGAATCTATGCTTACATTGTTTTGTTCAGTTGTTTCAGTCATGTCCTACTCTTTGTGACTCCCTTTGGGGTTTTCTAGGCAGAGGTAATGGAGTGGTTTGCCATTTTCCTTCTCAGTTCATTTTTACAGATGAGGAAACTGAGACAAACAGGGTTAAGTGACTTGGGAATTTTAAAAAAAGACAAAAAGACAGCCCCTGCCCTCAAGGAGCCTATATTCTAACAGAGGAGACAACATACAAATAACTAGGTTATATAAAAGTTTTAAATAAAGGAGATGGAAATCACTCTTAGAGAGGAAGGCATTAGAACCCGAGTGATCCAGGAAAAGCCTCCTACAAAATGTAAGAATTAAGCTAAGTCTTTAAAAAAATTTCTCAATAGTATTTTATCTTTCCAAATACATGTAAAGATAGTTTTCAACATTCATTTTTGGAAGACTTTGTGTTCCAAATATTCCCCCCTTTCTCCCTTACCTCCCTTTTTATACATATTTCCCTATTTGTCACGTGCAAGAAAAATGGACCAAAAGAAAAAAAAAACACATGAGAAAGAAAAAAAAAACAAATAAAAAGGTGAAAACACTATGATTCAATCCACATTTAATCTCTATAACTCTTTCTCTGGATGTGATTGGCATTTTCCATCCCAAATTCATTGGACTGTTTTGAATCACTGCATTGTTGAGAAGAGCCAAGTCCATCACAGTTGACTATCACATAATCTTGTTTCTGGGTACAGTGTTTTCCTGGGTCTTTTCACTTTACTCATCATCAGTTCATGTAGGTCTTTCTAGGCTTTTCTGAAATCAGCCCGCTCATCAGAGAGAACAATAATATTTCATTATCTTCAAATACTATAGCTTGTTCAGCCATTTCCCAACTGATGGGTATCCACTCAATTTCTAGTTCCTTGCCACTACAAAAAAGAATTATGCTGAGTCTTGAAGGAAGCTAGGGATTCTAAAATGTGGAGATGAGAGAGAGAATTCCACATATGGAGTACAGCAAGTGCAAATGCATGGAGTTTGGAGATGCAATGTGTCTGAAGAACAGCGAGCAGACCAGCTAGATTTTTTAGAAAGTGATTGGAAAGAAGTAAAGTGTAAGAACACAAAACTGTCTGAAGATCCGTCTGAGGTCTTCTCTTCTGATTGGATCATTAATTGGTGATGTACATAGGACCCTTACACTTTTTTCTCTGCCTTTCTCCTTACTCTCCAACTTGTCTGCCTCCTCCTCAGCAGTCTTGCATTCCTTCTCTTACTTCCTCCCCCCTTTATCTCCTACTATTTCTAGCTCTCTTTTATATATTGTCTTTCCCAATCAGAATGTAAGCTTTTTGAGGATAAGGATTGTCATTTTTGTTTGTCTTTGCATCTCCAGTACTTAACACAGTTTCTGGCCCAGTAAATGCACAAGAAACTAACACTCTCTCTCTCTCTCTCTCTCTCTCTCTCTCTCTCTCTCTCTCTCTCTCTCTCTCTCTCTGTCTCTCTCTCTTCTTTCTCTCTTTCTCTCTCTCTCTCTCTCTCTCTCTCTCTCTCTCTCTCTCTCGCTCCCGCTCTTGCTCTATTTCTCTCTCTCCTTTCCTCTCTCCCTCCTTCCCTCTTTCCCCTTGCCCCTCTCTGTCCTTGTCCTTCTCTCTCTGTCTCTTCTTTCTCTCCTTTTTCTTTCTCCTTCCCTCCATCTATGCTACCTAATTTATCCCTTTCTCTCTTAATCTAAACTATATATCCATTTATAATTTTCTCTTCATATATGTGAATATATGCACAGACTCGTATACATGTGTGTTTACATACACACATATACATGTGTATAAATTTATGTATATATATTTTTCTCTCGCTGTCTCATCTCCTTATCCACCCATTTCTCATTTCTCTCTCCATATTGCTATATATATGTATTTTTTATTATAGTATCTTTCATTGACAGTTGCTATATATATATGTATAAACACACATACTTATATGTATATGTGTGTGTATATAATATATATACATGCATATGTATAAATGTGTGTTTGTAGTATGTATGTGTATATTCCTTCCCCTCCTTATTCACACATTTCTGATCAGACTACAGTTGGCAGGGGTTGGGCTTCCAGGATGTTGAGCCTAAGGACATCGGTAGGATGACAGCCTCTCATTCCTGTTTATGTTGGTGGTGGTGGTTGTGTGGATGACACTTGCTGGCCACTCTTGGGTTTGGTCTGGGTCAGGTTAGTAGATCAGTTCCCACTCAGGTCCTTACTCTTTGCTATCCCTTCTTGGGACTGGCTTCACTCCCCACCAGGCAGCCTAGGAGGGACATGTGTGTATTTCTGGAGTGGGGCAAGTATTCAGGGAGGCTGATGGGGAAGAGGAGAGGTGGGTGGGTTCTGAAGTTTGCCAGATCTCTCTCCTTTCTGTACTTGCCATCTAGGCCTGGCCACACATGGCCCAACTAGCACCCATTTAGCAAGGATGCTTAAAATAGGATATGATCATCCTGTCTCTCTCCTTTCACAGCCAAACTCCTAGAAAAAAGCTGTCTACGCTTCTTGCCTCCACTTCATTGCCTCCCACTCACTTTTCAACCCCTTGCAATCTGACTTCAGACCTTACCACTTGGCTGATAGCTGTTCTCTCCAGAGTTACCAGTGATCTTTTAATTGCCAAATCCAATGGAATTTTTCCCTCTGGTCTCATCTTGACCTTTCAGGAACATTTGACACTGTGGTACCTTTTTCCTTTGGTTAGCTGGGTAGTAGCTTGGGATATGGTCAGGTGGACCTGAGTTCAAATCCAGCCTCAGAGACGTCCTTACTTTATCATTCTGGGCAAATTACTTTAACCTCTGTTTGCCTCAGTTTCCTCAACTGTAAAAAGAGGATAATAATAGCAGCTTCCAGTGTTGTGAGGATCACATGAGAATAATAATTGTAAAGTGCTTAGCACAGTGTCTGGGACATAGTAGTTGCTTAAGAAAAGCTTGTTTCCTTCCCTCCCATCTCTTCCTATTGTCAAGTTGATGACATCTCTCTCTTTTGCTCCTCCGCTTACCTTTCTGACCAGTTCTTAGTCTTCTTTGTAAGGTTATCATCCACGTCTCTCCTTCTAATAATGGGTGTGTTCCAGGGCTCTGTCATGGATCCTTTTCTTTTTCTCTGTTCATTTTCTTGATAAACTCATTTGCTCTCAAGATTCAATGACAATCTCTATGCTAATGACTCTTAGATCTGTATCTGCAGCCTCTTGTCTCTCCTAAGCTCCAGTCTTCCATTTCTACCTATTAGATATTTCCATCTAGAAGTCTGTATAGTATTTTAAATTCAACAAAACACAAGTCATTATCTCAAATCAACACTCAACCAGAAAGCATTTATTAAGCACATGTTGTATGTCCAATAACTGTGCTGTAATTGGGGATACAAATTAAAAAGTGACATGGCCCCTGCCCTGAAAGAGCTTCCACTCTATTAGATTTCATTCACAGTTCTCCTTTAAGCTGTCATATTTGGTGGCGATGTTTCCTGTCACCCGGATTTTCAATCTCAGGGCCATATCTAACTTTTCCTTCTCCCTTCTCTATATCCAGTGAGTTGCTGTTGTTGGTGAGTCATTTCAGTTTGAGCTGACTTTTTCAGTGAGACTGAAGGGGTTTGTTATTTCCTTCTGCAGCTCATTTTTACAGATGAGAAAATTGAGGCAAAAATGGTTAAGTGACTTGCTCAGGGTCACTTAGCTAGTAAGTGGCTAGATTTGAGCTCATAAAGATGAGTCTTCTTGATTTCAAACCCAGCATTTTGTACACTATAAAACCATGTAGCATTGTTTATTTCTGTCTCTACAGAATCTCTCTCATCTACCTGGACTGTTATTATAATTTTGACCTCTGATCTTGTCTCTGTTCAGTTTATCTTATATGTATTTATCAAATAGTCTTCCCCAAAATACCAGTGTCAACATGACACTCATCTGCTTAAGAAGCTTCAGTGGCTCCCAGTATCCAATAGCCTACAGATAGTGCATTGAGGATAAAATACGAATTTCCCAGCTTGACATTTATGGCAGTGCACAACTTACCTTTTCAGGCTTCTTTTCTATTGGTTCTCTTCATACACCTTATAGTCCAGACAAACTGACCTATTTCCTGTTCCTTGAACTCAGCATTTCATCTTCTTTTTTTTTTTCTGTGACTTTGTATAAACTGTGCCCCATGCCTGAAATGCCCTCCTACCTCATCTCTGCCTCTTAAAATCCTGAGCTTCCGTCTTTCAAACAATCAATCAGCCAATCAATTATTTATTTTTAAAATTGCCTATGTTTCAGGCACTCTACTAGATACAAGGCTTACAAGGACAAAAAACCAGAAACAGCTCCTACTTTCCATGAAGTTGCACAGTTAAAGTTAAAGGCTAAATTCATGGATTACCTCCTTTAAGAAAGCTTTACTGTTTCCCCCTAGTTGTTAGTGCTACTTTCCCCTTCCTCCTCTTCTACTTACCAGGCACATAATATGGGTACATTATCCATTCGTTCAAATTACCATGCATATACTTATCTGTTTACATGCAGCATATCCTCAGTGGAACATAAGCTTCTCAAGGGTAGGGACTAAATTTCACTTTCTCTTTTTATCTCCAATGACAAAAATGCCAGCACCTGGCAAATAACAAGCACTTTAATAAATGCTTGTTGGATCTGATTATATTGAATTGGAAGCTTCTAAATGATGTGTAGAAGAAAACTCCCTACTTCCTTTTGTGTTGGTGTTTTGGAATCTCTGTCCCTCTCTGTCCCCACATTCACCCCAACTGCCCTGCTTCTTGTACTTGGAACAAACATCCCCATTTCTGGTCTGAGTTGACATTCAAACCTAATGCTCTTTTCACTGTGCTCCAGTCCCTTTTCATAGCAGTGAGTGGATTTAGAGATTCAAGGCCTGTTGGCCAATAAAGATTGATTCCTAGGTCCTGCTCTGCCCAGTGACCCTATAAGGTATTAATACAGAATAATCAAATGAAGAGTAGAGGCAGTGTGGTTGGGTGGCGAGAGCATTAGCCTCAGAGTCAGGCTGACTTGGCTTCCAGTCCTACCTTAGACACAGACTAACTGGATTCCTGGGTAAGTCAGTAAACTGCCCAATATCCCGGGTGACTGTCCAAGGCCTGGAAATTGCAGAGTAGGAGCTCCTGCTTCAACTGCTTTGGTAGAAGGAGTTTCCTCATGGACTCACAGGTCTTAAAAAATAGAAAGAATAGACATTCATGCCTCTAAGATTCCTGTCTCTTCAAGTTGTGAATTCTTAGGATGTGCAGCTTAGCACAGCCACTGTAGTATAGTAACACTTAATAAATGATATCCGTCCATCCATCCATCTATCTGTCTATCTATCCATCTGTTGATCTATCTATCCATTTATCTTATCTATTTATGTATTGCCATCTATTCATCTATTATCTGTCTACTTATCTATTTACCTACCTCTCTCTCCATCTATATATCCAACTATCATCTGTTGATGTCTATTTCTTCCAATCTCTGCAGCCATCTCTATTTCTATTATCTATCTATCTAATCTAATCTATTAATAGGAGAGTGATGACTAGTAGTCAAGAAGGTCTGAGTGCAGATCTTCCCTCAGATACTTACTAGCTGTATGGGTCTGGGTAAGTCACTTTACTCTTAACCTTTCAGCTTCAATTTCCTTATCTATAAAATGGAGATAATAACATCACTCCCCCATAGGGTTCTTATGAGAATCAAAGAAAATTACACGTGTAAAGTGCTTTGCAAACCTTTTCTATATAAATGCTAGCTATTCTCTCTCCAGTGACTCTCTCTCTGTCTGTCTCTCCCTATCTTCTAATCTGTTTAACTTTTGAATCAGGGCTAGGGCTTTGCCCCAATCCTTGAAAGACACCCAAGCATATGCCCCTGGAGTGAGGAAGGGTGCCAGGTCTCCAGTAAGGCAGCCTGTGCTAACCATCTTGGCAGAGTGTTGTAGCTGGCAAAATGTGACTCCATCCCAGGGGCATATCTTGCTTTAGTTCTTACCCTCTAAGCCACTGAATCAGGACCAGGTTATCTCCACTGAGAGAGAATCTCTTCTCTATTCTAGATAGTTTCAAAATCCCAAAGCAAATCAAGAATAACTTGGAACTTTGTCCTAACCAGAATTCTGGGTCACTGGGCAGGTTTAACATAGGAGTCTTTCAATTCCTTTGTTTTTGTCAATAGTGACATAAACAAAGACAGGCCCTATTTCTCTCTTAAAAGTCTGGGACTCACTTTATAGACGCGATCTTCTCTGATCTAAACTACAAATCTGTGATTTAGTTATTCGTCAATCATTGTGTATCTACTATATACAAGGTCCTTTAGAATGTAAATTCCCTAAGAACAGGGGCTGTCTTTTTTCATTTTTTATCTGTAGCACTCAGCATAGTGTCTGGTACATAGTAATCACTTAATAGATGCTTGTTGATGGCACTGGGATATGAAAGCAAAAATGAAACATTCCCTGCCCCCAAGAAACTCTATTAGGAAAACAACTACTTATATAACTAGATTACACACACACATACACACACACACACACACACACACACACAATTTCAAGAAGCGACACTAATGATTGGGATGGATCAGAAATGGACTCATTTAGAAGATAGCTTCTGAACTGAGTTATGAAGGAAGCTAAGAATTCTGGGAGGGAGAGGTTAAGAAGGGAGCGCCTTCCAGGCTTGGGGGACAGCTCAATCAAAGATATGGAAATGGAAGATTGGAAATAATGAAGTAGGAATAGCAAGTTCCTAGTCCAAATCTGGCCCCAGACTCCTATTAACTGTGTGACCATGGGTAAATCATTTAACCTGTACTTCAGTTTCCTCGTCTGTAAAATGGTTTAATAATGGTGTGTACCTCTCAGGGTTGTGAAGGTAAAGTGAGATAATATTTGTAAAGCACTTCATGGACCTTAAAAAAATCTATAAATGCTAGTTGCAATGGTGATAATGATAATGGTCAGTTTTTCTAAAATATAATAACTATGAATATCCCAATTTTACAGATAAGAAAACTAAGGCTCAGAGGATAAGACTTGCTCAGACAGTATCTGGTAACTATCTGAGGAATCTAGGTTTACCTTAAGTTTAATATACTTATCCACCATAACACACAATCCCATAGTTATTACTACCATAGGCAGTTATTGTTTGAATAGCATTTCTCACCTTTAGCCTTTATTACTCACTGTGGGATTTGAAACAAGTCATTTTGCTTTTCTAGGCCTTAAATTCTTTCCAAATAAAATGAGGGTATTATCCAAGTTGATCTCGAAGACCCCTTCCAAGGTAAGGATGTGGTCTAGAAGCTTTAAGAAGCTTCTTAAACTATGGGTCATGACCACATATATGCTCACGTAACTCAATGTGGACATCACAAAAAAAAATGGCAACAATAAAAGGTATCAAATATTCCAAAGATCAGTACTTGAATAAGAACTTCCATTCCAATGCCTTGGGGATCCGAGATCCGAGATTTTATTTATGGATTCCCCTGTGACAGAGTTGCTACAGCAGATAAATCCGATAATGGACAGAAAATTATAAGGCTGAGTTTTTAAAAATTCACATTCTTCCTCCGGTCGATTTCTTTTCGGGTCTATTTTGAACACCAGATGAAAAGTCCAAGTTAGGTTTTTTTTGGCTTGGCCACAGCAATCTCTGAATGCAGAATCCTGAGAGGAAAAATCCCCAGGTGCAGTTGTTTCCTACCTGGAAAGGGATGGCATTTCCTGGGGTTGGCAGAGCTGAGACTTTCTTCCTCCCTTTCATCTCAGAGTTAGAACCACTAGTCAGACTCCATGTGGTAGAAACCTGATTATAATAATGATGGATAACATTTACAAAGCTCTTTAAGGGTTGCAAAATGCTTCACAGGCATCATTAAAAATATCTTAACAGATAATCCTTGGAAGTAAGCATGCCTTGGAGGTATTGTTATCTCCCATTTCATAAATGAGGAAACTGAGGCTCAGAAAGATTTATAGAATTGTATGTCCAGAAGCCATTTAATCTAACTATCTCAAATTAAAAATCTGTCAATCTTTGCTTGAATGTCTGCAGTGAGGAGAAACCCCCTAAGGGAGAGAAGAAGGGGAAGAGAACAAACATTTTAACATCAATAAGGTAACATTTCTAAAGCTAGAAGGGAACTCAGAAGCTATTTTCATTTAATAGAAAGAAAATTGAGACTCAGTTAGGACAAGTGACTTGGCCATGATCACATAGCTTATCAATGGTGGGGTTGAAATTCAGATGTGTTTGACTTCAAGTAGAGCCCTTAATTCTTTATGTCACTAGAATCTGCTACTTCCCAGACATACGAAATCATTTTTTTCCCATTTGGGATCTTGGAGACCTGGAAAGGACCCTAGAGACCATCTGGCCTTGAGTAGGAATGCCTTTATAACATCTCTGCCAAGCAGACAGCCTCTGCCAACCTTTCCTTGAACCTCTACAGTAAGGAAGACCCCACTGGGGTGTAGGTGAAGAGAACAAACATTGATTAGGTGCCAGGCACTGTGCTAAGTAAGCAATTTGACAAATATTTATCTCATTTGATATTACTACTTCTTGAGGTGGCTTGTTCCATTTTTGGAGAGCTCAGAATAAATTAGGGAGATGGCACCTGGGTGGCACCAAGGATAGAATGCCAGGCATGGAGACAGGGAGCCTCATCTTCCTGAGTTTGCATCTGACCTCAGATATTTACTGGCTATGTGACCCTCGGAAAATCACTGAACTCTGTTTGCCTCAGTTTCCTCATCTGTCAAATAAACTGGAGAAGAAAATGGCAAATTACTCCAATATTTCTGCCGAGAAAATCCGAAATAGGGTCCCATACGTGACAGAAAAATGACTGAACAACAAACAACAATTTTTTTTTAAAACCAATCCAACAATCCTTTTTCTTACATAAAATCCAAATTTGCCTCTTTTCAACTTAGCCCTCTAGGGCCAACAGAACATGTCTAATCTATCTTTTGTGTGACAACCCTTCAAATCCTAGAAGACAGCATTCATAGCTCTCCTCTCTTCTCCAGATTATAAATATATCTAGTTTTTTTCAACTAATCATTGGCAAAGTCTCCTATTCCCATGTGTAGGAGGAAGCCTGGTTTGCACCCTCAGGACCCAGTTGACCTTAATACTTGTCTCAACCAGTTTATTTAATCTTTGTAGCTTTGCACAGGTCAATTCTCTATAAGGCCTCAGTTTCCTTAACTGTAAAATGAGGAATAAATGGCAGTCTGGTGCAGTGAAAGGAGCAATGAATGGACATGGTATCAAATGGCTTAAGTAACAAATGTTAAGACGCCATGTAAAAATCAGCTGTTGTGACGATGGTGACTTGAGAGCAGAGGTCGCCTTTTTTGTATTTGTATCCCCAGTGCTTAATAAATGTTTATTGACCATTGATTGTGATTATTTAGCCAGATAGAGGATTAGTCCTGCTTCTAGAATGTGCAGTGAGACGCACTGGGAAGTCTTGGCTGGTAATCAGAGGATCTGCATTCAAATCCTATTCTGGTGCTTTCTGCCTAGGGCCTCTGATTCTGTGTCTCATGTTCCTTATTTATAAAATTGAAGGGGGGGAGTGGGATAGATGGCATTAAGCTCCCTTCCAGCTCTAGTTGTGTGATTTTAAGGTGCAGTGAGATGAACTAGATAAACTAGATTTTATTCTAAGGGCTTGGGTTCAAATTCTAAGTCTCTGGAATGACCTCGAGTAAATAATTTGACCTCTTCAGCTCCCAGTTTCCTCATTACTTAAATGAAGATATTGGCCCAGATGACTTTCAATTCTAGAAAGATCATATGATTTTTCTGAGGACCTTTACTGAGAGAGTAAAAGTGCTGGCCAAGGTGCTGAAGTAATGGGTGGGGCCAGGGCAGGAAGGAGGGGGAAGGGAAGGAGGAAGGAAGAGTAGAAGAGCAGGCTGCAGTCACTCCTCTCCCTTGTCCAGGCTAGAGTCCACCCACCCCAGTCTTCCAGTGTTTTCTCCAGTCCCTCCCAAATATGTTTTGTCATATTCTCCGGTCGGGTAATTGCCACTGCGGGGTGATTTGTCCTCTTTATTAGACTCTCTTTACAAGCAAATTAGGAGGAGTTTCCAAGGCTCTTACTTTTTGCAAAATCTGGTGCAGAACCTCAGGGGGAGTCAAGCAGCCGGAAAGACAGTAATTACTCCCAGCCAAGGAACGCCCTGGCTGGCTAATGCTGAAATATTGGAGCAAACTTCAGAAACAGCTTGTTTTCTGGTCTACTCCTGAGTGAACAAGGGAAAGGCTCAGCTTGTCTGCCCTTAAGATGGGGAGAGTGGTTCAGCCCTAGGCTGGGAGCTCTGCTAATGAGCTCTAGTACTTTACAAAATATCACAAATATATTTTAAAAATACTCATTTCTCTCATCTCTCTGTCTCTCTCCTCCCTTTCGTATTTTCTCTCTTTCCCTCCCCTCTTCCTCCTATTTCTGTTTCTTCTCCTATCTATCTTTTCTTCCCCTCCCCTGTCCCACAATGACACAGCCTGGAGGTATAGGAAGATAAATGCAATAATCCCGGTCATTGTCATCATTATTGTCATTTAAATGGCAAGGGCAAACTGTGATTATGTCACCATAATAGGCAGAATTTTTATGGCTTCTATTTGGAAATCGTCACTGATTTAATGTGAGAGAGAGTGTGGCATAGTGGATAGGATGTTGGATATAGAATCAATTGAATGCAGTTCTACTGATTTCCTTTCAAATAAATTCAATTCAATTCAATTCAATTTCTTTCAAATTCACTTAGTTGAACAATAATTTATTAGGCAACTATTGTGTTAAAATGAAATATCATCACAGAAATTCAGCATTTAAATGCCTGCTATGTGCTGGGTACAGTGCCAAATGCTGAAGATACAAAGAAAGACCAAAAAGACTGTCTCTGCCTACTAGGCGCTACAGTCTGATGAGGATGACTGATAAGGTACGAACAAGACATATAAATGAAAAAGATGGGGGTGTTCATTTGATATGAATGAAGGATAACATTCACAACAATCCATTGCTAGCCTTAGAATGTTAAGAGAAAGTAAGGGAAACATTTACTTACAAGAAGACAGACCTTGCACAGGACATAGTCTGAATGGATTGCAATCTGTATCACTGGAGGGAATGTTCATGAGATCACTGAGTATTGGATTGGGAGTATTGTAGGTTAATCACACAATATATATTTACTAAGTGCTTACTATGTGCTAGGACACATAGGATGGCTAGGTAATGCAGTGGGTAGTGTGCTAGGCCTAGAGTCAGGAAGACCTAAGTTCAAATCTGACCTCAAATACTATTGAAGTGACCTAGCTGACCCCGAGTGTTTGCTTCATTTTCCTCATATGTCAAATGAACAGAAGGAAATGGAAAACCACCCAATATTTTTGCCAAGAAAATCCAAAATGGGGTCACAAGGGGTTGGATGTGACTAAACAATAACAACACATACCATCATTAGGTAAGAGGGAATTGATCCACAGTTAATTTGATGGAAGGAAGGCCCGGGTTTGAGTAGCACTCCTCTGATACTTTCTCACTCTGTGAGTAAGGGAGACTTCCACTTTTTCAGCCTCAGGTACTTCATATGTAAGAAGAGAGTAATAATACTTGTAGATTCTCCTTTCCAGAGTTTTTGTGAAGCTCATATGAGCAATTGTCTAGAAAGTGCTTGGCAAACTTTCAAGGATTATGTAAATGTGAGCTGTTATTGTTCTTATCAATATCCCTAAGGTTTTAGGATCTGTTCTGGAACAACCACAAATCAATTGGGACTTGGCTTGGCAGGGACTTAGGGAGCACAGAAAAGAAAATCAAAATCAAAATTTATAAAGTTTGGAGTGAGCTTAGAGAACACCTAACTACAACAACAGGGCCATATGTCATGTTTCATAAATATTATCTTGTTTTATCCACATTTAACCTCAATTCTGAGAAGTAAATGTTATCATTAGCCCCATTTTACAGATGAGGAAATTGAGGTAACAGAGAGATTAAGTACCTTGTCCATGGTCACTGAATTAGTAAATGCTTGAGGTTGCATTTGAACTTGGGTCTTCTTGATTCCACTTCTTTCTCTATCCACTGAGCTATCTAGCTGCCTCATTTAGTTCTTCCCCTAGGCACAGAGTATCTTGTGTATAGGAAATGCTTAATAAAGATCCATTAGTAAAAATAATGTCAAGACGAGTAAGTAAACCTTTGTAAAGCCTCTATTATGTGCAAAGTTCAGTGGCAAGCAATGGGAATGAAAAGAAAGGCAAAAGAAGATCTCAGCTTCAAGGAACTCATACTTGAATGCAGAAAACAGCATGTAAAAATATAGGTACAGAGATAACACGTAAGGTAATCTCAGAGTACAACCAGTATCAATCAGTGCACAAACATTGCTTGCCTAGTATGTGCCATCTCTAAGCATCAGGAATACAGAAAGAGGCAAAAGATAGTCCCTGATCTCAAGAACTTGACAATCTAAGCAGGCAATTATATACAGGATAAATTATATACAAGGTAAAGCAAATTATATACAGGATAAATTAGAAATAATCAACAAAGGAAAGGCACTAGAGTTAAGAAGACTTGGGAAACACATCCTGTAAAAGAAGAGATTTTTATTGAACTTAAAGAAACCCTGGGGCATCAATAGGAAAAGCTGAGGACAGAGAATGTTCCAGTCATGAGGGCAAGCCAGAGAAAATTCTTGGAGCTGAGAGATAGAGTGTCTTGTTTATGAAATAGCCAGGAAGCCAGTGTGACTGGATCGAAGAATACTTGGAGGGGAGCAAAGAACACCAGCAGCTGCCAACTCATATTTCTATGGCATATTAGTGCCCTCTTCCCAACACCCCAGGTTGATAGTAAAAGCATCATTATTTCCATTTTCCAGATGAAAAATAGTGAAGTAGTGAAACCACTAAGCTTCTGTTGGTCACAGTTTGCTTCTTTGTAAAATGAGAAGATTGAACTTGATGGCCCTTGAGATCTTTTCAAGTTCTGAATCCATGATAATTAATTATTTTTCATATCCTATGATCATCAAATTATAGAAAAATTGTTGAATTTGAAGTCAAAGGACTTGGATTCAAATTTCTTCTTTATCGTTGTGTGGCTTCAGGCAAACTGTTTCACCTCTTTGGCCCCACTTTCCTGATTTGTAAAATGAAGACTTGGTAGGAGATGATAACCTCTGAGATTTCTTCCTGCTTGAAATCTATAGCCCTGTCTTTAGAACTCAAGTTTCTGGACTCCTAGACCAACCCAGTTTCTACTTTACTAATTCACCCATTCTGAAAACCAAGAATATGATAAATGAATCAGGAAGACAGTAGCCTCCTGGTGAGTCTTCTCTTGGGAAGTACTGTCCTCGTGAAGTCAGAGCCTTTTCTGGATTCACTGATTTGTATTTCAGCACCTTGGAGAGCTCTAGCACTTGGCTCCCTGTTCTTTCCCTATAAAGAAAGCCCCATTTGGTTTTAACCTCTCTAGGCCCAGTCTGGGCTCTGGACTCCTAATTAATGAATCTTCTCCATATTTGATCTTGTCTGAGATCCCAGAATACTTCTCTACAGCCATTTTCACTGCTGGTGGGGTACATTGGTTGCCCCTCCCCACACCCTTTTCTCCTTTAACTCTGGAACTAGTAATCATATCAACACCAGCATTACTGGAAAGGTCAGTCATTTGGGGCTCCACAGATTATCTCAGTAACTTTTCTAAATTTGATTCTTCTGTTGCTACCAGTCCTCCCTCCCCATATGCATTATTTCCTTGTTAGAATATAAGCTTCTTAAGAGCAATTGCTAGTTTGTTTTTGCTTTTTCTATCACCAGACTTAAACACAGAGTGTGGCACATAATAATCATTCAATGAATGCTTTTCCATTCACTTATTCATTTTAAATGCCATTATTCTAGCTTGGAAAAGAAACTTAGCCTTCTACAACTTAGGTCTTTTATGCCTAAGGGGATGTGCCCCTCGAATGACAGGTCATGGAAGGATGGAAGTCTTACTTTCCAGCTCATTGCTGTTTTCCCTGCCCACTGTTACCTATGGCTTACCCTGCTGTACCCCTCTAAGGAAATGATTTTCTCATACTCCATGCACCAGAAGCGCTGGCTGCCCCTTTGTCTAGGACAGGCTCTTTTATTTATAAGTAGATTCCTACTCCTACTTTTTCTATGTCTCACTGTGCATCCCATCCCCCACACCCATTTTTAGCCCAGAGAAGAGAAGATGTAGGTAGGAAATAATAGCTGTGTTCAAATATTTGAAGGGTTGTCATATGGAAGAGAGATTAGCCTTGTTCTACTTGGCCCCTGAGGGCAGAACTAGAAGCGATTGGGGAAACTGCAAAGTAGAAAATTTAGGCCTGATGTCAGGAAAAAAAAACTTCCTGCCAGTGAAGACTTTCCTAAAGTGGCAATGGACTGGCTTCAGAGGTAGTGAGCTCCCTATCACTGGAGGTCTTCAAGAGGAGGCTGGATCTCACTTATGAAGGATGTTGAAGGGCGATCCTTATTGAGGTACAATTGAACTAGCTGGTGGTTGTGGAATCTTCCAGTGCTAGGATTCTAGGGCTCAGACCCATTGAGTCCCAGCTCATTCTTCACTGTTGACTGGTGCTCTCCAGGCCGTCATTATCCTGTATCATCATTTGCAAGCCAAATGAAGACAGAGCGGGTGTCAGTTATTTTCTATACTGGCAGTCAAAGGCTTTGGGCCTTTTTCAAAGACACACATTTAAGATGCAGCATCTCTCATGGGGACCTACCATCTGATTTGGCTTTTTTCCTTCCTTCTTCTCTCCCTTTTTTCCTTCCATCCTTTTTTTTTCTTCCCTTCCTTCCTCCCTCCATATCTCCCTTCTTTTTCTTCTTTCCTCTCTTCATTCCTTTCTCCCTTCCTCCCTACTTCCCCCCTTCTCTCCCTCCTTTCCCCCCTTCATCCTTTCCACCTTTTCTCCCTCCCTTCTTCCCCCTTCCCTTCCTCCCTCTCTCCCTTCTTTCCTCCCTACCTTCCTCCCTCTCTTCCTTCTTTCCTCTCTCCCTCCCTTTCTCCCTCCATCCTTCCCTCCCTACCTGTCCTTCCTTTTTTTCTGTCTTTCTTTACCCTTGACATACTGAAATTCTCCTTGCTTTTCCAGGTCTAGGTCAAATTCTGGGTGTCTTCTAAAAAGTCTGCCTTGGTGTCCCCTTGAAAATGATCACTGTTTTCTTGGATCTTGCACTTTCTATTTCTCATGCTAGTCTAGTGTGCTATTATTGTACATAGCTCTAGCGAACTTGATGGAGGATAGTACTGGATCCTATCTTGCTCCCCTGACATCCTTCGTCTTACCCCCAAGAAGCTATAACCTTGCTGAGATCAGAGATGATAATGTAGTCATTAGAGAATCAAACTTCAAGCCCCAATTACTTTGGGCCCTTCAAGCCCTTTGAAGCCCTACTTACTTTGAGTGTGCATCTTACCATGCATGCACCTCCATTCATCTTATCAGATTTTGTTTATTTATAAAGGAGGGTTAGATGGGTAGATCAAATGATCTCTTAATGTTCCTTAATTTTTGTACCTTCTCTCTCTTGATTATCTTCAATTTCCTCCATATTAATAATTTATATTATTAATTATTATTAATTTATCTTTTATTTTTTTGAAGGACTTATTTCCCTGAATTCAAATGCAGCCTCACACACTTTCTAGGTGTGTGACCCCAGGCGAGTCACTTCACCCTGTTTGCCTCAGTTTCCTCATCTGTAAAATGAGCTGGAGAAGGACATGACAAACTTTTCTAGTATCTCTGCCAAGAAAACCACAAATGGGGTCACAAAGAGTCAGACATGCCTGAAATGATTGAACAATTACAACAAAAATTAGGCTGTGAGCCTAACTCCTTGAGAGCAGATTGTCTTTTGCCTTTGTTTTTTTTGTATTCTCAATGCTTAAGTACAGTGCCCAGGATTGCATGTAATAAATGCTTATTGACTCTTCTAGCTTCAGATCCCAGTTTCCCAATTTCATTTGCAAAATGATAGACTAAAACTAGATGGAATAAAAACTAGACTCAAAATCCCCTCCCAGCCTTGACATCCCCTGTTCTGACTCCTCCAAGGTCTGACAGCTCCTGTTTTAAGGTCCTTTCTATCTCTGACATTCCCTGTTCTGAGATCCCTCCCAGCTCTGAAAGTGCTAGTTTTAAGATCTCTCCCACCTCTGATATTCTTTGTTTTAAGGCCCTTCCCACTTCTGACATCACCTGTTCTAAGACCCCTTCCAGCTCTCATATCCCCTGTTCTAAGACTCCTCCCAGCTCTGACGTCCTCTAAGATCCCTCCCTGCTTTGACATTCTCTGTTCTAAGATACTTTCTAGCTGTGACACTTCTATAAAAGTTCTGTGATATTTCCCTGATCCAATATTCATTTTCTAGGGTTCCTTCCATGTTTGACCCTCTTTGTCAGCTGAGTGGATGCTGCCAAGCAGTGAAAAGAATACTAGACTTGGTGTCAGAAGGGTTGGATTAGAATCTTGCCTCTGCCACTTCTTACCTATGTGATCATGGCAAGCCACTCTGGACGTCAGTTTCCTTTTCTATAAAATTGGAGAATTAGATTGAGGTCCCTTTCAGTCTCGAAGAAGCATGGATAGAGTTCTGAGTTCAAATTCACTTTGGAGACTTACTAGTTTTGTGTCTAGAGGCAACTCATTTAATGTCAGATTTTTCAGTTATAAAATAGAAATAATAGCAGCATCTCCCTCCCAGGATTGTTGTAAGGATCAAATGAGATAATATTTATTAAAAAGTGATTAGCACAGTTTTTGGAACATAGTAGGTGCTATATAAAAAACTTGTTTCCGTTTCTTCCCCTTCCCCAAGTCAATGATTCTATGATCTTATGTTATCTTCTGTGAGCTATCTTTGTATTTCCCCTAGTTTAGAACACTGGGCTCTGCACATAGTAGGTACTCAAGCAATGAATGACTGGATAGGAGGCTGCCTCCCTCTTACTCCTTGGAGGGAGCCCAGACTGCTGGGGGGCCACAACATTGCTGGCAAGGGTCCCTGATGTTAGAGGTGGGTAGAATGGCCTCTGGCTCATTAGGACTTCAAGCCTCCCATGCCACGGAGTCCCATCTGGACGCTGGATTCTGCAGCAGCTGCTGGAAGCAGCTGCTTCTCTGAGATTTCGTTTGCTTACCCCTTGAGGTTTTTGTAACAAGATGGCTAATTGACACCCATCAGATTCTTGTGGTGCTGAGGTCTAAGTGAACCACCCAAGGAGTGATGAAAGGCATCTTTGAATGTTATCTTGTCAATAAAAGCCTATCCCTTCCCCCAGTAATGCCACTGAATCCATACTAAGCTTTGAAAGGAAGCAGAGTAAGGAGACAATTCAGATATATTCAATGTGTTTGGCAGAGACTTAGATAGAAAACTCTTTCTTAGTCCATACCTACTATGTGGAATATTCTCTAGTCTAAGCTTCCTCCCAGCTCTGACATCCCCGTCCTAAGATCTGTCGCATCTCTGACATCCCCTGTTCTAGGGCCCTCCAAGCCCTGATATCCCCTGTCCTAAGATCCATCCCAGCTCTGACATTCCCTGTTGTTCTAAGGCCCCTCCCATCTCTGACATCCTCTGTTCTAAGGTCTCTTCCATCTCTGACATCCCCTGTTCTAAGATACCTTTTAAGTGCAACACTTCCACATGAGTCCTGTGATATTTCTCTGATCGAACATTCATTTTCTAGGGTACCTTCCACATTTGACCCTCTTTGTCAGTTGAGTGGATGCTGCTAAGCAGTGAAAAGAATACTAGGCTTGAAAACAGAATCTTGGTATTAGAATCTTGCTCCTGCCACTTCTTCCCTATGTGACTGTGGCAAGCCACTCCTCTGTCAAATTAGCTAATTGGATTGAGGTCCCTTTCAGTCTTGAGGCAGCGTGGATAGAGCTCTAAGTTCAAATACAGCCTCAGACACTTACCAGCTTTGTGTCCACAGACAAATCACTTAATGTCAGTTTTTTCAATTATAAAATGAAGATAATAATAGCACCTCTTTCCTAGGGTTGTTGTGATGATCATATAAGATAATATTTGTTAAAAAGTGATTATCTCTTCAGAAAGGCCTGGAGAGACTAACACGAACTGATGCTGAGTGAAATGAGCAGGACCAGGAGATCATTATATACTTCAACAACAATACTAGATGATGACCAGTTCTGATGGATCAGGCCATCCTCAGCAACGAGATCAACCAAATCATTTCTAATGGAGCAGTAATGAACTGAACTAGCTATACCCAGAAAAAGAACTCTGGGAGATGACTAAAAACCATTACATTGAATTCCCAATCCCTATATTTATGCACACATGCATTTCTGATTTCCTTCACAAGCTAATTGTACAATAATTCAGAGTCTGATTCTTTTTGTACAGCAAAATAATGTTTTGGTCATGTATACTTATTGTGTATCTAAGTTATATTTTAATATATTTAACATCTACTGGTCATCCTGCCATCTAGGGGAGGGGGTGTGGCGGGGTAAGAGGCGAAAAATTGGAACAAGAGGTTTGGCAATTGTTAATCCTGTAAAGTTACCCATGTATATATCCTGTAAATAAAAGGCTATTAAATAAAAAAAAAAAGTGATTATCTCAGTTTCTGGAACAAAGCAGGTGCTATATAAAAACCTGTTTCTTTCTATATGGAACATTGTCTGTTTTAATGTTCTCCCTAGCTCTGAGGTTATCTGGAGATTCCTCCTAGGTCTAATATTCTGTATTTCAAGATCTCTCCCAGCTCTGACATTCTCTATTCTTTGATCCTTTGTGCCTCTTGATATTTTTCTATGTTCTAAACTTCCTTTCGGCCCTGACATTTTCTATTTTAAGTCTCTTGCACTTACTCAAATGACACTCTAACATTTACTATTGTTACTCTTCGATGGACAATTTATAGGACTGGTCCATCCATATGTCTATCTATTTATTCATTCCTTTTTTCTATCATTCTATCATTTCTCTCTCTCTCTCTTTCTCTCTCTCTCTCTCCCCCTCCCTTTTCCTCTCCCGCTCCCTCTCTCCCCCCTCTTTCTTACCCTCTCCCCTTTCTCTATTTCTGTCTCTATCTCTCTGTCTCTCTGTGTCTGTTTCTCTCTGACTCCCATTTCTCTCTTTTTTGAACAAATAAAGAAAACGGACAATATGCTGGTCCCAAGACTGAATAGGAGGAAGGCAGGCTTTAGAAAATACCACAGTCCTTTTCATCATTTTAATTTTCCTCCTGATAGCAGGGCAACTCTTTTACAGAATGGCTGTATCTATATGACTATGTTCTATATATCTAGGAGTTGTAAAATATTGCATTCTCCAAAGAAGTGAAGTTCTCCCATGACCAAGAGGTCACAGAGAGGTACATGCTGGATGTGAGGAGATTGCAATACATCTCAAATGAGATCAGGCGAAGCATTGTAATGGATGCCAGTAGAGAAAGATGTGGAAAAAATGGGTCAGCAATGTAGTGAGGTCACAGATTGACCAGTGAGAGAGCACCTTCATGCTCCATTGGTATCTATACAATGTCAAGAAAGCAGATGGAGGACTCCCAGCACTCTAATAGACCCTCATAGTGGATTTTTAGAAGGACATGGAGGAAATAGGCAAGTAATGGATGAATCGCAATTTGTATCTTTGGAGGGAATGCCCAAACCAATGAGGTCAAAGATCCACATTAGCCTATTGGTAACTGAGAAAAAGACTCCACACAAGTGGCTGGAGCATCTTAAAATCATACAGGGCAAGAAGATGCATCTGCCCCAGCGTTCTCTTTTTACATCTGTGGTATGGAAATGGAAAGTAATTTGCTGTGTAGTATGATTTTGAGAGAGGGAGACGGATTGGAGATTAGAAAGGATCCCTATGGTTGTCTTACCCAAGCAAATGATCATGCAGATTCTTCTTTGGAAAAGCCAGGGGGAACTTGCTTTCCGTAGAGACCATCTTTGTTGTTGCATTTTGTTTTTTCTTTCTCTCCACAATTATTTCACTATATGCCCTCCCCTCTACATTATTGAGTTCGCCATTTTAGCAGTGAAAAAGTTAAGTAAAATCTGTCCAAGTTTTTGTACTTAATAGGGTCTTTTATTTGGAACAATCCCTTCTCCAGCTCTTTAATAAAGGAAGTGGAAGAAGTTGGTTTCATTAGTCAATTTCATGGTCAGTTTCCATCTCCAGAGATTCATTGTCAGTTTCATTATTGCTTCTCCTAAGGCAAGATTGACAGTTGTCATTAATCTGAGTGAGGATGCATTTTAGTGCTATTTTCTGGATATGATCATCAAATAGCTTGTTCTCTTAGGTTTACTTTTTCAAAATTCTATCCATTCATATCAATTCATACAAGTATTTCCATGCCTCCATGAACCTTCCATATTTTTTTCTTCTTCTGAATGACATCCTGTATAATGGTTCTTGTTTGGACAGTATTGCAGTCTCCTCACATCCACCTTTCTCCATGACCTCCTGGCTGATCCTCAACTTCACTTCTTTGGAGAATACAATGTTCCACAACTCCCAGCCACGTGGAACACATCATCTAGCATTCAGCCATTCCATAGAAGACAGGTTTTGGTATCAGAAAGAAAATAAGATCATTTGTCCCTTCTTAGAGTATAATGATTTTTTCATTACATTCACATGGCACCATTTTTTCAGCCATTTATTCATATCTTAAAAAAATCAGAATTGGTCAGGGAGTTTCTTGTGTAGCTACGTCAGTTTCTTTAGACAACTTCCTCTTTCCCTCTTCATCAGCATATGCCCTCCTTCCTATATACAGAGAAAGACAATTCTCATCTACCCTCAGTCACTCTGACCATTATCCTGCTATGCTGCTGCTGCACTGCACCCTCCATTTGGCCATTTAGTGTCTGTTTTGGGGTCTTAGGGGGTCCTTTAGAGGACTAGGAGACTGCTAGATGGTGCAGTGTGGATAGAGTTATGGGTCCAGAATCAGGAAGATTTCAAATCTGACCACAGATATTTGTTATGTATGTGATCCTAAGTGTATCTCTCAGCCTTGAGATAGTGTAAAATGGGGATAAGTACAGCATCTACATAACAGGGTTGTTTGAGTTCCTCAAACAAGTACCTACTATGTGCTAAGCTCTGTGTTAAGTGCTTTACAAATATTATCTCATCTGATTATTACAACAACCTTGTGATGGAGATGCTGTTATTACTCCTCTTTTGCAGAGAAAACTGAGGCAGAGTTTGAGTGATTTGCCAAGTTACAGAACTACTAAGTATCTGAGTCTGGATTTGAATTTATCTAACTATCCACTGCCATTTAGGTGGTGGCACTTAGCAAGTGTTCCTTTCATTTTCTCTCCCCCTCCCCATTCCTCTTCTCTTCCCCTCCTGGTGAGAACAAACCATATTTAAGTACTTGGAGGGAGACCTAACATGATGCACTACCCCAGCCATTTGCTGCCTCAGTCCTTAGTTTTCTGACTGGTGACACAGCTCACCAGATCTAGGCATCCTTAACAATAATACATCCCAACTATGTTCTTGTTAGGTACTAGACCCTGAGGAAAGTGGTGTACTTTCAGTTAGGAAGACCTAAGGTTTAGGAAGATCAAATATTTACTAAGCAGGTGATCTTGAATGAGTGGGATTATTCTCATCTGTAAAGTAGACATAATAATAGGATTGCTATGAGGATTAAATGAATTAAGTAACCTATGTGAAGGGCTTCACAAAATTTATAGTACTATATAAATGGGAGTTACTATTATTACATTGCAGCTATTGTTATTATTATTATATACCTTGGAAAAATATGCAAATCAATTGCCTTATAACTCCACTTACAGTTTTTGTGACTTCTTAGATCAAAACCCCATTCTCACTATCAGCACCATTCTCTTGTATGTGTTGTCTTCTATTAGAATGTAAGCACTTTGGAACTATGCCCAAAGGGCTATCAAACTGTGCATGTCCTTTGATCCCCCAGTCTTTCTACTAGGTCTGTATTCCAAAGAAATCATAAAAAGGGGAAAAGGACCCACATGTACAAAATAGTTTGTAGCAGGCCTTTTTGTAGTGGCATTGAACTGGAAACTGAGCAGATATCCATCAATTGGAGAATGTCTGAATAAGTTGTGGTATATGAATGTTATGGAATATTATTATTCTATAAGAAATGATCAGCAGGAGGATTTTAGAAAGGCCTGGAGAGACTTAGAGGAACTGATACTATGTGAGGTGAATAGAACCAAGAGAAAATTGTACACAGTAACAGCAAGATCATGTGATGATCAATTCTGATAGATGTGGCTCTTTTCAATAATGAAGTGATTCAGGTCAGTTCCAATAGACTTGGGATGGAGAGGGCCAAGTGCATCCAGAGAGAGGACCATGGAGATTGAATGTGGATCATAACATAGTTTTTTACTTCTTTTGTTGTTGTTTGCTTGCTTTTTGTTTTTTTTTCTCACTTTTTTTTCTCGCTCCTTTTTGAGCTGATTTTTCTTGTGCAGCAAGATAATTGTGGAAATATGTATAGAAGAATTGCACATATTTGACATATACTAGATTACTTGCTGTATAGGAGAGAGGGAAGGTAAGAATGGAGGGAGAAAAATTTGGAAAGCAAGGTTTTGCAAGGGTGAATGTTGGAAGCTATCTTTTCATGTATTTTGAAAATAAAAAGCTATTATTAAAATTTTTTTAAAAGATAAAAAAAGCACCTTGAGAACAGAGGCTTCCTTTTCGTATTTGTATTCTCAGTGCTCAGTATAGTACTTGGTATATAATAAGATCTTAATAAATCCTTATTCATTCATTATTTTATTAATTCATTTCTTTTTTTTCCAGTATAATAATAACAATTATTTTGGAGGGTTGTTGTGAGATGCTATTTGTAAAGCACAGTATCGGGTACATAGTAGGTGGTGTATAAATGTTTATTCTGTCTCTTCCTTCTCTTACATAATTGCTTATGATCATACAGGTAATAAACAAAGGAGACCAGAATATGAATTTAAGTTTTCCTGACTCGAAACCCAGCATTTCAGCCAATGTGTCCTTCTTTCTCTCAGCAAATAAGTGATTGTATTATCTCCTATAACATTATGCTTGTTGGTATAACATAGGCTCTGACCTCATGACCTCAGTTTCCTCATCTGTAAAATGACCCAAAGGAGGAAATAACAAACCTCTCCTGTATTTTTGTTAAGAAAACCCAAATTGGGTCATAAAGAGCTGAACATGACTCAAAAATGACTGATCAATAACTAAGATAAAATGTATGGTAGGATAAAGACTGAACCTGAGAACTCATTGCTATAGAGCAAAGCTTCTTAAAGTGTGAGTTGAACCCCAGAAGGGACTGTGTAACTGAATGTGGGTGTCATGAAATGATGATTTATCAGTAAATATTTGATTTGCATATTTATTTTACATCCCTATATACCTAGAGTCGTGTAAAAATTTCTCAGGTAAAAAGGAGTTGCAAATGAAAAAAAATTGAGAAGCTTGTTTTGTGTAGAAATTCCCAATGCCAATGAAAATCATTTCCTTCTTTGCAACATAGAATCTTAATTGTTTAGATTTCTGAGAAGTGGTGATAGAGGATCACAATGCTAATAAGTGGGAGAATCAAGATTTGATTACAGATTGTTGGTTTTGAGACCGGCTTTTTCTCTCTCTCTCCCCTCCAACCCCATTCTTTGGGATCCCAGTACATATGATATGACACAAAGCCAGCTAGCTTTGATTTCCCATCCAGCATCAGGCCATCTTCTCATCTGCCTGCCCCAGCTGGTTTATTCCTCTCCATCTGAACTAGAACCCTCCACGTAGATCTGAAGCCTAGACTTCTCAGTCTAGTATCCAGTACTTAGTTCCTGAATAAGACAGAATATGAATCCAGTCTAATTTATACTTTTGCTTCACATCCCATCCACCCTAAGCCATCTTGCCATCAGCTTACCACAGATCACGGATGCTCCCACCTTCCCCAGAACAAAACATTGCCATGGTCATCACTTCCCTATATGTGCTGTTTTCCCTATTAAGATGTCAGCTATTATTTTTAAAAAAATATTTGCATCTTCAACCCTTAGCATAATGTCTGGTACATAGTGAATATTTAATAAATATTTTTTCATTCATTCACTAAAGATCATCGATCTAGATATCTCAAATATATAGAAAACATGTAGGCTATTTGGGGAGGGAAAGGAAATAAGCATTTATTAAATATCTACTATGTGCCACACACTATACTAAGTACTTTCTAAGTATTTTTTTCTCATTTGATAGGTTGCAATTGACACCTATAATTATTTTTCCCTTTTTAAGGGCACAAAGATATCTTTTATCAGTGGTGATGATAATTCTGTCACTATGTAAAACACTTTGCACAGAATTATCTAGTTCAGTGGTTCTGAAACTTTTATTTTAAGAACCTTTATACTATTAAAAATTATTGAGGATCTGTCCAAAGAGTTTTGTTTATGTAGGTTATATTTGTAGATGTTTAGTCCATTAGAAATAAGAACTAATTTTGAATTTGTAGATCCTCTGAAAGGGATTCAGAAACCTCCCTAGGAGTTTTTGGACCACTCTTTGAGAACCACTGGTCTTGTTCATCCCTTTCATTTTATAGATGAGGAACCCAAGGCTCAAGGACATGTAATGGTTTTGTAATGTAACACAGGGAGGAAGTAGCAGTGTGCTTTCCATCATTGTATCAATTCCATGGGATACTTATTACATTAGACGGCAGGGGTGTCATTTCCATTTTACAGAAGGGAAAACTGAGATATACTCTATGTCAAGTGATTTTTATCCATGTTGGCTAATCCATGACAGGGCCAAAACAGAATCCTGAACCCATACCCCTATTTCCACTACCTGTCACTCTTCTCTCTCTCTTCCTAACTCCACATTCATAGACTAAGCCCCATATTATGGAGTAGAGGATGTCTCTATGCTGATCTGTTACCATAGGCTGTTATGCTTTCCCTAGTTACTCTAATCTTAAGCATTTTCCAGCAATTTTGAATCTGAAGATTAAAACTCACCCTGGTACTTGTTGGCAAATGACATTTTCCCTATTCGATTCATAGAATAAAATCCACTTATGAAGCTTGATCAAAGATAAGATAAGTGAATGAAATTCATTTTTAGAATAGACTGAAAAATGGAAGGCACAAAATCACTCACCTCTAGTGAGTGCTGTGTGTCCCCTATGCCCCATCCACAATGTCACCATTCAGAGGAGTGAGGTGGGAGCAGGAGGTAGAGCAGAACATACTTCTTAAATAAACATCTTCAGTCTAGACATTCAAAAGCAAATCAGATAAGATCTGAGACCCAAAGGTTAGGGTCCTGGAAGGTTTCCCTACTGTGTAGGGAATAATATGGAGAAACCTAGTGGGAAGTACCTTAGATATTGGAACTCAGATTTGGAAGGGACCTTCAAAGCCATCCATAAGACTATAGGTTTAGAACTACAAGTCACCCTCAAGGACATCATATGGGCTAATGTACTTTTACAGATAAAGAAACTGAGGTGAAGTCATTGTACCACAATTAGCCATATATGACAGAGAACCAAAGATATGGAGCAGAAAGGGTCTTTAGCTGTTATTTAATCCAAATTTCTCATTTTGAAGATGAGGAAACTGAGGTACATAGAGGTGAAGTCATTGACACTGTCATTGGCTATATATGACACAGAACCAAAGATGTAGAGTAGTTAGAGACTTTAGGTATTATTTAATTCAACATTCTCATTTTGCAGATGAGGGAACTGAGGCACAGAAAAGCCTATCTTATACAGAAATCAAGAAGCAGAGTTGGGATTCGAATTACTGACTGTATACCTAGTACTCTTGCCACTATACTATACTTTTTATTTCATTCAACTTGAAACACATATTAAAATGCCTATGATATGCCAGGAACTATGCTAACACTGAAGATAAAAAAACAAAAAAAAATCCTGCCCTCAGAAAACTTATTTCCTTTGGTGGAGATGGGGAGGAAAAATCCATATGGACACAAGTTTATGGACAATAATGGCAGGGAATTTTGAAGGGGAAGTGAAGATGATCAACAAGATGACTTGAAAAGGTCACACTTAAGAGGGGCACTGGAACTGTGGTTTTGATGCAACCAGGCAGTCTAAAAGGTGTGGGTGACCTGGGTATGGGCCATATTGTACTATTCAAAATAAGTAAATAAATCAGTGCATTTTCTGGTGAGAAAATTGATTTCTGGAAGAAGAAAATATTAGGTTGGGATCTTAAGTAAAGAGGTGAAAGAAGAATGTGTTTTAGGGCATGAGGATGACTTTTCTTATCTCATTTAGATGAGAAGCCTGAGATCCCATGTGTGAGAGAGAGCTTTTCTTTTTTTGTAACCTGCTTTTCTTCAATCTCTTTTGCTCTAATATTGTTTAAACCTGACCTTTTATAATAGAGTTGGTTTCCTTTGGTGTGGAGATAATGCACTGGCCTTCTCCTATCCAGGGCAGTTATTAAGACACTGTGTTGCATCCATGACTAGATTTATCTGTCCCCCAGGCTGGGATTAAATAGCATGTGGTTGACAAGCTTGAGTGGAAAATATCCTAAGAGCTCATAGGAAAACTTAAATGAATAAAAACAGGTCAATAATGACAGAATCAAGGAAATGTTGCAGGCAATTATAGATGACTTTTGTCCGTTGGTTACTGTTTGGCGGCTGCCCTTTGTCAGCCTGGGGAGGAAGAGGAGTGCCATGTTTGGCTCATATCCAGTGCTTAAAAATAACTGGAAATTTTATTTTCACTCCAAGGCCAACTTTCGTTTTCTCTGAATTTTCATTTTTATTTTAGCCCATGGCCCTGTGTAATTTTATGACCCTGAAGATAGGATTCATTTTTAGGTCAAAGTGGTTATGAGACCTAGAAATTGAAGAAACTGAATTTCAGATACTCATAGTTGGAGGGGCCCCTCTGTTTATCTATTCTGACTCATACTTGGTCACGAGCCCCCTCTATACTTTTCCTGACAAATGATTCTCTGGCTTTCCCTCGGAAGATAGGGAAGTTAGGCATGTCCCAAGATAGCCCATTCTACTTTTGAATAGGTCTAATTATTAGGAAGATTTTCCTTGCAAAGAATGAAATTAGCCTTTTTCCATCCTTTATCCCCTGGCTTTTGGTTCTGTTGTATGGGGACAAAAAGATCACCACTCTTAGACTTTAAACTTGGAAAGTGTCTTTTAAAAATTTTATTTATTTGAAACTTAAAAATGAAATAGGAAAGAAAACATAATATCATGTGTACGGCAGAACATAAGATTCAAAATATGAAACTAAATTTCTATTTCAGGAAAGCCTATTGTGTTCAGAGCTGTCCATCTTTTCTTCGCTTCCTTGTATGTTTTCTTTTGTTCTCTGCTGTGCACTTGGGAAGCATTTTTGACATTTCCCCTGATATACCTCACAAAGCACTTTAATAATTCTTGAATGCCCTTATTATAGATGTCTCCCTATTAGACTGTAAGCTTAGTGAAGACAGGGACTGCAAGAAGAGAGCCAGAAGAAGAGAAGATACAATTGGAGTATCTTAAAGTCTTTCACATGAAAAAAGATTAGGATTCTCTCCCCAGGCCCATCTTGGTCTCAGAGAGAAAAAGTAGGAAGAAAAAGAGAGAAGAACCAAAGAAAAGGTTGAACATTGAGACTTGATGTTAGATAATCTTTTTTAGAGTTGGAGCCATCTTCAAATATAATCAGACTTGGAAAGGAATGAGTTTCTCTTTATTGGAGATTTTTATTTTAATTTTTTCACTGGTGGCTTTTAGTCCAAGGCTGGAGCACCATTAGTTAAAATTGTTTTTAGAGGGAATTAAATTTTTTTCTTATTTTATTTTTGTTCTACATTCTATGCTCCATCTTCTTATCCTCCATCTATTAAGAAGACAACATGTGATCCTGGGCAAGTCACTTAAGCCCAGTTGCCTCAGCAAAAAATGCACAAAAATAGTTCATTGCAAATGTATAAACTTGTGCATTATTTATGTCCAAAAAAACAAAAGGAAGAAAAAATGTAGGAAGGAAGAAAGGAAGAAAAATGAAAGAAAGAGAAAGAAAGGAAGGAAAAAAGGAAAGAAAGAACAAGAACAGAAGGAAGAAAAAAGGAAGAAAGGAAGAGGGGAGAAAATTAAGGGAGGGAAAAAGGAAGGGAGAAATGAAGGAAGAAAGGAAGATAGAAAAATGGAAGTAAGGAAGGGACAGAGGGAGGGAAAAGGAAAGAAAGGAAGGAAGAAAGGAGAGAGAGAAGGAGGGAGGAAGGGAAGGAAAAAGAAAGGAAGGAAGGAAGGAAAGGAGGAAGGGAGGGAGAAGGAAAGAAAAGAAGGAAAGAAGGAAGGAGGAAGAGAGGGAGGGAAGAAGGAAGGGAAGGAAGGAAAGGAAGAAAGAGAAGAAGGAAAGGAAGAAGGATAAATATGTTTTCATCTGGGCTCTGACCTGGTGTTTGAGAAGTTCATCATTTCTCTGCCTGGAGGTAGGAGCATGTTCCATCATGAATTCTTTGAATTGTAGTTGATCATTTCATCAACCACTTCTTAAATCTTTTAAAGTTGTTTATTTTCACAGTGTCCTCATTACTGCACAAATCATTCTTCTGGTTCTGTTTACTTCACTTTGCATCAGTCTCCCAAAGTTTTACTGAAACCATCCTTATCACCTTATACGTTTATTTAGCAAAATGGTAATGTGCTGCTGAACATGTCCCTGCAGGGTTGTGAGGGAAGTGAGCATTTTAAAATACTATATATGAATATAGAATACTCTTGTGTGATTTGCTCTCAGGTCTTTTTCATCTCTTAACACTGTGGGAATCCATGATGGGGATTCTAGTGTGTTAGAGGTCAGTGGCTTGTCTGAACTCTAGGAGATCGTTTAAGAGACAAAGTAGGATTTGATGGGGTTTCATTGAACTGGAGGGAATCAAAGAATTATAGATTCAGAAGTGGGATGAACCTTATATATCATCTCTTCCATATCTTCCATCATCTCTTCTATATTCTTAAGCCCCCCTCTCATTCATTATATAGGATATGGCATTCATAGGATCTTTGGACCAGAGATCTAGAAGTGGAAGGAACCTCTTAAGCCAGCTGATTCAACTCCCTCATTTCATATATGAGGAAACCGAGACCTATTGAAGGAAATTGACTTGCATAAGGTCACATAGGTAAAAACATCAAGGTCCTTCCAAGTCTAATGTTCCTTTCCTTAAGGGTCTTACCACTCTGACATCCCTTCCACCTCTGACATTCCCTGTTTCAAGGCCCCTTCAAGCTCTGACATCCTTTATTCTAAGGATCTTCTCAGTTTTGACATTCTCTGTCCCTCCCAGCTCTGACAATCCCCTGTTCTAAGACCCCCCAGCTCTTAGATTCTTTGTTCTAAGACCCCCTCTTCAGCTCTGACATTCCTCTTTGTTCCCCTTCCCCTCCGAGATCTGACATTCTTAGTTCTAAGTATCCTCCCATTGTTAACATTTCCTGTTCTAGGATCTCTGTGCTATGACATTATGAACTACAAGATCTTATGTCAGCTGGGGCAGTTTTATGTTCTGCTTCTCGGTAAGACCATTCCCTTTTCTTTTTTTTAAGAAGAGGATTAGACCCCAGCTGGTATCACACTCTTATTTCTGTCCCCAGAGCTGTGTCAGTGCCATAAACTTCAAAGATGCCATAAACAGGAAGGGGGCTCTAATATCCAGGGGGGTTATCTGGCAAAGAGCACGGGAAGACGGACCTCGGCCTCTCCTCCTTGGGCTGTAAAGATGCTGAGCCCGGGGCTGGCCCAAGCTTCCTGGCTCACAAGTAGTCCCATCCCTGCGGAGGATGGAGGATGTGCCGGTAATCAGAAATGAGTTGTTTTTGCCTGGGGGGAGGGGGACACGCAGGACAAGGGGAAAGAGGGGATGTCACTTGGGAGAAAAGTTGGATGGCATTAACCGGCACCGATGTCCCCTGAATACCAACGACTCTGGGCTTGTGTCTGGAAAATTTAGAGGACAAACGTGGAGGCCGGCCGGGAGGACTTGGCAGACTTTCAGCAGAATTCGTCCTGCCTGTGGATGGAGAGAAGCAGAGTGGGGAATTTCTGGGCCTCAAGCAGATTCCCAGAATTCAACCTCATGCCTTCTTTCATGGCAACATCTGGCCCTTTTCCTCAATTAATGAGTAAAGTGTGGGGAAGTGAGACCCCCCCACTCCCAATTTCTTTGTCCAAAGCTTAGCCAGAAAATAAAGATCAGACTAGTCAGTGAAACTAATCGGTAAACATTTGTAACTACAATTATCACTATTTGTTATCATCATATGTTATCTCATTTAATCCTCATAAACCTGGGATGGAGGCCTATTATCATCCCCATTTTATAGAAGAAGAAACTGAGGCAAACAGTGTCCAGGGTCACACAGTTGGGATTTGAATTTAGCTCTTCCTGACTCCAAGCCCAGTGCTTTATCCACCTAGCTACCGGCTAATAATAGCTAACATTTATATAGTGCTTGCATTGTGCTAAACCTGTTACAAATAAAAGGTAAGCTCCCTGTGAGTGATGATGACCATTCCTTGTCTTTTTATCCCCAATGTTTTTTGTGCATACTAGGTACTTAATCAATATTGTTGATTGACTGGTTTATTGAACCAGTGGATGAAAGAGAAAGGATTTTGAACCTTGGGTTTTTTTCCAACTCTGACTGACTCTCTAGTAACCCATTACCTCTCATGGCCTGATAATACTCTATATTATTTTTAATTTTATTTTAATATTTTTGCAGATGAAGAAATGAGGTCTTGAAAACAGGAAGTGTGGGAGATACACTCCTAAGATAATAGCTCTAGAGCCAGCTCTCAGAAGCCGCATACAACCCCTTCATCTGAAACTCAGATCCAAGAGCTAAGTCCTTAATAATTTGTCCCCTCCCATACCCCATTAGATCGGAAGCTCCTTGAGAGCAGGGCTGGAATCTTTGTATCCTTAGAAATCGACTATAGGCCCTTGCTCAGGGGAGGATTAAATTATATTTCCATCAACTTCCACAGGGTTCCAGAATTGAGAGGGCAACAAATGCCCATCATTTACAATAGCCTGGGCTAATCTGTAACAGGTTATATAGAGAGGCCCCTTGAAGTCCAACTAGGGGCATTTGGTGAGAATGTGACCTTGTGCTGGGAACTGAATGTACAGAACTCAATGTGCTTGTAGCCAGGAATCCTACCTCAGATACTTGGGACCAGAAAGTCATGGGATTCTAGGTCTAGAAGACAGGAATTAGGGAAGGAAGGGCATCTCACCCGGTCCTCTTGTATAGTTGGGGGAACTGAGGACTGTTGAAATAAATTGAATAGTGCAAGATCACCCAGTATTAAAGGCAGAATTTGAATCCAGGACCCTTTTTCAAAACTGGTATTCTAGGAGTGGAGGGAAGGAGGGGAAAAGTTGGAACAGAAAGTTTTGCAAGGGTCAGTGCTGAAAAATTACCCATGCATATATCTTATGAATAAAAAGCTATTAAAAAAAACACCACAATCAGCCATATCTTAGAATGCACAAAACAAAATAAAACAAAACAAACAAAAAAACAAACTGGTATTCTATTCACTAGATCACAAGCTTGTGGTCCCATACAAATTACTTAATAGATTTAGATTCTCCATCTGTTGAATTGAGATAAAAATAACTTACTTCAGAGCGTTGATAGGAGATCAAAGGAGATAATTTAATAAGGAGATATGCAAAGATCTGTGAACTTTAAAGTACTATAGAAAGGTTAGGTTATATTATTATTATATTACCATATATAGTTATTGAAAAGACAGCCGAGCAAAGTGGATAGAGGGTTAGCTTCTAAATCAGGAAAATTTGAGTTCAAAGTCAGCCTCTGACTCATACTGAGTGACATGGGGCAAGATGCAGAACCTCTCAAAATTCTCGACAATTCTTCACTTTGCAGAAAAGTTGCTGACTTTTATTAGTGGAGGGAATTTTCTCACCTGGGACTCCTTTCTCCAACAGGGGGATTTAAATTTTTTTGGTCTCATGCACCCCTTTGGTGAAATCCTGGGTCCCCATTTAGAATGTTAGTTTAAAAATTAATAATTGAAGTAAATTATGAATTTCAATTTGAGTTTAGTGAAAAATGAGGATGTATTTTTTAAATTCAGGTTCATGAATCCTTTGAAAGTGATCTACAGACCCTAGGTTAAAAACCCTGCCTATATTTTGGTGAAATTATGGGTACAGTCCCTATCTTTATAACAACAACAACAACACGATCACTTATTATTTTTGTTAATATTATTATTGGAACCATAAGACCTGAATTTGAAATCACCTGCTAGTGACTACTTGCATGACTCTGGCCAAGTCACTTTGGCTATATGGGTTTCAATTTCTTGGTCTGTAACCTGAATGGGTTGGATTCTGAGATTATTTTCTTCTCAAAATCCTGTGTTTCATAGACTCTGGTCTTGGGGAACTTACCAGTTATGTAAAGAGACAATTCACAGACACAGTACCAGGCAACCAATCAGAGGACGCAGTGTGGATGGGACCAAATGTGGACTATAAGTAAAATGAGAAAATTCTTCTGTGGGGTCATGGAACCATGGGATGGACCTC